>NC_044979.1:77835126-79081824 GCF_008728515.1 Papio anubis
CTTGTTTTCTTTTTTTCTTTTGTATTTTTAAAACTTCAAGGCTTGTTATTTACATTCGTTTCTGTACTTTTGCCATTAGTAAAATGTCATCCTTCCCCTTGTTTGGTTCTGAAGGGTCTTGCAGTGGTGAATGACAGGCTGCTGAATGAATCCTCAGGCTCCCTGTGATGTGTTTGTAATAGATGTAAAATCATAAAGTATTATGCAAATAGTTATTTTTTTGTAATGGTAATACATAAAGTCTACCTTTGAGATAAATAGAGCAACTCAAATGAGAAAAAGCAGGATGTTAGTGTTAAAATTAATGATCTTTAAGCTAAAATCATTAGTAACAACCAAAGGAAAATATAATAAAGTTGCTTCTTTTTGAAACCTCACAGAGCAGAACCCATGGATTTAAACATAGAACAAATATAGTTTTACTGTCCAAGATAGTAAGTAGGAAATGCAAATCTTTGTGTGTGTGTGTGTGTGTGTTTTGTAAAGATAGAGCATTAGGATGAATTATAAGTTCTAAAAGATGTAATAACAGTCATATTTAGAGTACTCTGGATGGAGAATACAGCTTATTTTTAAGTGTACCAAATCTAATAAAAACATGGAAGAGCTTGTAATTTATATAACTCCTGTTATGAAAAATAGCATGTGTTGGTTCCTGATTTAACATATCAGGTTTATTTAGGCCTAATATGCTACCAGATTGCTAACTCTAGAGTGAAATTTAATTAGACTTTTTCATGAGCATCTTGAGAGCCACATTGTTTTATACATAAAGAAGTTATGATTCTATTCTGAGATAATACAAATATAATGTGAACTGCATGTAATATGTTTGCCTGTTAATTCATTTGCTTTCAGTTTTTATCTTTTCCTTAAATGTATCTTTTTAAGTCATTTTTATACTGTTCTCAGTGGAATACAAAACATTTTAATAACTTTTTCTCTTTTAAAAGAGATACTCAGATATTCTCTTTCTATAAAGTTTATTCTCAGGCTGATATTCTTGGAAATTAAGATCCTCCCTTTCCATTTTAAAATTAATTAATTTTCCTAGAGTGCTTATAGAAACTTGTTTCAAAGCTTTCTTCTACTAGAGTGAAAATACATTAACGTTTTAGCTTTTTCTAAATAAACAGGTTTCACATACTGACTTTTGGGAAAGGTTTTCATTCTCAGAAAACTATACTAGAGAGCAGCGGTGTTCATTATTTACAGAACTAATTTTTTCCATCAGTTATCTCATGGTGCCTAAAATTTCTAGATCAATGAGTGAATAGCAAAATAGATAAATGAATTTATAGTTATTTAATCAAAATCTGTCTTATATTCAAAGATTATATTCCTCTCAAATAACTGTTATTCTAACTGTATTGAATATTGAATACCTAGCATGTGTGAATCACCTTAATCAGTTTTTAACTTATGTAAAGTTCTGTGTGTATATATTGAACTGGAAATCATTTTATTAATTACAGTACTTTTTACTGAAGAACTGCATTGTACATTTCTGCAAGGACTTAATGCAAATTAGCATTTGTACTTTGGGGAAATGTTGAAGGATAATGGCATCCTTGTGATTTTTATTTTACTTGTGATAAGTCAGACTACATGTGAATAAGAAAATAAAGGAGTAACTGGGCTCCACTGCAGTGAATAGAATGGAAATAAATGACAGTGTTCAACAAATGGCTAGTCGGAGAGGGTTTTCCTTAGTCTGAAATTTTAAAAAATTCTAGAAGGTCTGTTTTATTAAAACATTCACAGGTAGTTAATAATCCACTAAAGAGTATATTCTAATGACTTAGTTCTTCTTAATTTTAGTTTGGTCTTTTCTCCAGAACTTAACATTTCCAGACACCACCAAGATAGACTTTTTGGCAGCCCCTGTCCTAGTCTGTGTCTGACACTGTTTTTTGTCTTCAGTATATAATTTATTCTTTTATTAAGTGTCTGAGAAGCTAAATCACTGACACTCTTTTTGTGCTACATACTGTTTAATTATTTTAACAAGAGGTTGAATTTATGTAACTTCTGGTCTCTGCCAAAAGTAAGTGGAGGAAAGAGAATACAAGTACTCATATATTGATATAGAAAGCCTAGGGGACTGATGGAAGAGCAGATGCTACCTGTGTTTCCCGCTACTCTTCATCTGGACCCTTGAAAGTGCCCATAAGTTGACCCGTCATGTAGCTATTCTAGAAGAATTTTTGTGCTTATTCTGAAAAACAAATTATAATGGATTAGCAATAATTCTGAAAAGTCTAAGGATTTTACTTATATTATGAACAAATTGTGGAAAAGTATTTCACTGTAGCATGAACAAACATGGCAGATACCTTTAGCAGTGTTGTTTATTCCAAGTGAATGTTACTGAGGTACATACCAAGAGGCAAGTTCATGAATACCTCAGTGACTTCACCTATACTATACTGTGTCTCTAGTTGCAGGTAGGAAGGAAGAAAACATGTATTTGTGTGCTAACTATATACTAAGCAATGTATACTTTGATTCAGCAAGGATTTAGGATGTGGATCTTCTCATTCCAGATCCAGTGTTCATTCCATAAAACTATCCTGTTGCTCCTAACTAAAAAAGACTCTGATGTTGATGATCAGCTGTGATTTCTGAGCTAAAAGAATGACAAAGGAATTGGTTTTCTTTTGTTTCCATGGCACTATTACGCTGTGCTGGGATATGATCTGACATTTTCAGAATGTCTAAAAATGTGAGACCTAGTTTGTTGAATGTAACTAAAATAAAATATAGATGGATTGGCCATTTTTCTCCATTTCTTTCTTGCATAAAGAGAGAGAGGCAGAGAGAATGTGTGTGTGTGTGAGAGAGAGAAATTCTTGTTCCTGAGAGAGAGAGACAGAGAGAAATTCTTGATTCTGAAGATAGGAACATGATTGTATCTGGCCTTTCTTACATGTAATCAGAATCTATACTGTCCTCGAATCACTTTATAGTGAATATAAGTGCTTTTCTCCCCTTTTCTCTCTTCATAAATGTTAAAAGTTAATTACATATGGTGCTAAACTGATGAAAGCTTCAGGATTCACTAAACAGAGACTGGTCTCAGGTGATTGTCCCAGCAACTGGCACTAGGTTGATTCAGCCCTCCCAAAAGACAGCAGGCTTCCAAGAGCCTATAATTTGTGGGTTGAACTGTGTACATATATAACTTAATGAAGTTCACCATAGTACACCTTAATGATGGCTCACCAAAAATAATGATGATTTAAAGAAGCTAGTGGGCCAGGCGCAGTGTCTCATGCCTGTAATCCCAGCACTTTGGGAGGCTGTGGTGGGCAGATCACTTGAGGTCAGGAGTTCGAGACCAGCCTGGCCAACATGGTGAAACCCTGTCTCTACTAAAAATACAGAAATTAACTGGGCATGGTGGTGCGCCCCTATAATCCCAGCTACTTGGGAGGCTGAGACATGAACGTCGCTTGAACCTGGGAAGTGGAGGTTGCAGTGAGCCAAGATCACGCCGTTGCACTCCAGCTTGGGCAATAGGAGCGAAACTGTATCTCAAAAAAAAAAGAAAAGAAAAGAAATGAAACTAGTAACCCATGGTTGTGTGGCAAGGTCAGTGTCCAAAATTGTCTACCAGGTTATTAGAATTGTTAAGAAATCCTGCCGGGCATGGTGGTTCACACCTGTAATCCCAGCACTTTGGGAAGCTGAGGCAGGCAGATGGCTTGAGTTCAGGATTTCAAGACCAACCTGAGCAACATAACAAGACCTTGCCTCTACACTAAATACAAAAGTTAGCCTGGGCATGGTGGCACACTCCTGTAGTCCAGCTACTCAGGAGGCTGAGACAGGAGGATCACTTGAGCCCAGGAGGCAGAGGTTACAGTGAACTGAAATCACCTCACTGCACTCCAGCCTGGGTACTAGAATGGGGTGCTGTCTAAAAAAAAAAAAAAAAAAAAAAAAGTTAAGAAATCCACCAACCATCTAGATGTGTTTCGTAATGAAAAGGCAAAAACTGCTACAACTTCCTGTCTAGTGTTACTGAAGATCAAATACTTATTAACTACTGACAGTAATAATTCCTAATTTATTCTGTATGGCCATAAAGAAAACTTTTGTGAATAGTTTCATGTAGCTAATTTTAACTTTTACATTACTAAAAAATTAACTTTCTGATGAAACATTTTCTAACATTATTACACACTTGATTGTTAAGCACAGTGAACAAGACATAAAGGAACTAACTCCTTGTGGCTTGATTAGCTTCATTAATAACTATTATTGATAACTTATATACATAAAAATGATTACTATAGATGATAATGAGAATAAGACTGAATGAGTATTGACTGACTAGAGTTGCACTATAACTGATTCTATAAATTTGCTTTTGGGATTATTTGCTGTTTTTCTGATGAAGGTGGAGCAAAGCATGTTTGACTGGACTAGTCCTTGATGGTATAACCTGGCTGTTTTTTCTAGAACTAATTATCAAATGAAAGACAAGAGCAATTATTTTCCAAATGGTTCCATAGATATGTCTTAGACACATAAATGTATCCTGAGAAATACTAGGTTTGGAGTCAAGAAACTTGAGTTATCTTTTCAGTTTTGACATTTGACTTATGATAAGCCACTAACTCTGCATCTTATCTTCTGTGTCTTTAAAATGAAGGGAATAGGCTTTTTAAGATTTTGGTTGGGTAGGGAAAAGATTCTGCTATTGAAAAGAAAAAGTTTATTAGGCTAGATGAGTCTTAAAGTTTTTATTTATTGAGCTTTTATGCCAATTACTAATCTTTGGTAGAATCCAATATAAGGTACTTTTATTAACCTCTTTTCACAGATGAGGAAACGAGGTCCTGGGAAGTTAAGTAATTTGCCCAAGATCAGGCAGCATGCACAGGGCTCTTGTAATGCTCTAAGTCCTGACTTCAAGATAGCTGAAAGTTGTTGTTGGAACCCAGTTAGTTATGGGGCAGGAAAGTATGCACAATGTATTATCCCACTGCTTATACAGTTAAGTCATAGAAAGGCTAAATATAGCTTTGGGGCGGTGAAGGAAGAAGAGAAAGCTAAATGGGACTAGACCCTAGTGTGCATGGAACTTAAAATAGCTGCAAGTATCCCCAGTAAGTATGCCATCATTGGGCCTTCCCTTTGGTCCCTAAAGGACCTATCACTTTCTTTAGACAGAATTTAGCATTTGATTTTTAAAAACTTCCGTTCACTTGACATTTCAAAATCTGAGTAGAATAAGGTCTCCTTTTTTGTATATTCATATTTGGCAGTGTAAACTTTTAAAAATCTGCCCATTTATAATGTAGTATATGGCTACCTTCAGCCCCATCATTATGATTCTCTACATTTATCATCCTTTGATATTTTAGCAATATTCAACATAGTATCTTTTTATACAACACTGTCATGGCAAAGCAAGGCACACTACCTTAAAAATTTTTGTTTATATCTACTTGGCTGTTTCACTTCTTTACTTCTTTTAGGTTTGTTGATATAATATAGAAAAGAAATTTTAATCTCTATTTTCATAATTTCTTCCAGGGTGTTTTGACATTTTTTTCAATGTCATTTGTGCTTTCTGTAAGTTCTGCATAGTGTTAATGTGGAAATGATTTTCTTTTATAAGTATTATTAGAAATTGTATTTGTTGTTAGGAGATTAAAAGTATTATATAGAGTCTTTGTGATGGATAAAGTTTCTCATAACATTTCTTCTGTAATTATATTTACTTTTCTAGTTAAATATATCAGGTATACATTGAATTAGTGAAGTGTAATGCTGGTATCTTAGAAGATAATAAAAACAGGACTCAGTGGCTCAGGGTTACATCAAGTCTAGCCATATGGAAACTTTACTATTCCTCATACAAACTTGTGAAGTGATCTTTCCATGAAGGTACAAAAATACCATAGTAAAATATAGATTGGATTATATATTAGCTCATTATAAACAAAATATATTTATAATATCTTTTGAAGTTCCGTAAGTGCAATTTTATTTCTTCTAAAGTATTCTTGGAGTTACTCTGACACTTTGCCCCTAAAAGAATCAATCAGCTGTCCTCTTTCTGCTTTAAGTCAGATCATTTAAGTATCTAGGACTTAACTAAACTGGTATTGGCAAACATTGCTAAATGCAGTTTCATTAGTATTGCAGAAGTGAGGATTTAGACTGTGCTTAGAAATTAGATTCTTGAAAAAAGCTACAGTGTTCTGCAATATTTTGATCATATAGCTTAAAAAGTATATATTAAAGGTTTATTAATACTTTACGTTCCAGAGTGACCTCTTCTTTAAAAGAAGAAAGAAACGCATTCAGGGAATTGCATTTGCTCACTTTTTATCTTTTTGGGTAACAAAAAGTGGGTCAAATTCTTAGCTGATTTTCCTTGTTCAGAAACATACTATTATCCTTGTTCAGAAATATACTATTCTCACTGAGCTTTCGATTTTATATATGAATTGTTTATTTCTAAGTTAGCTTGGGCTTTTTCTGGTGTTCTGTTTTGAAGTTGCCACTCTGTTTATTTGTGGCATTAGATGAAGCTTAAAATATTAATCTTTCTTTCATTAGATGAAGCTTAAAATATTAATCGTTTCATTCTATGGTTTCCATAACATGCTTAGATCTAATGTATCTTGCTGCCTGTACATATTATAATATTATACTATAGTTTGGCCTTGGATGATGTCACTGGCCCTTTCTTTCTCTGCACACATATACATTAGTGCAGAAGTCTGAACTGTATTGTTGGATGTGGCTTCTTGTGTAGTAATGTAGTAATATGTAGTAATAATGTTGTGTAGTAATCTTGGGCAGTGATGCCTTGTGAAGCTGTTGAGATAAGGAGGACTTGACTTTGGCTAAATATCTGCTATTGCTGAGCTAGAATGGGAACTGACAAACTTTTCATGTGTTGTGTCACCATTTACCTGAAACCTTGGTTGTTGAATGCACAGTGACCCATTTTTCTTTCTTTTCTTCTTTCTTTTTCTTTCTGTCTGTCTTTCTGGCAGTGTCTCTCTGTGTTGCCCAGGCTGGAGCACAGTGGCACGATCTTGGCTCACTGCAACCTCTGCCTCCTGGGTTCAAGTGATTCTTCTGCCTCAGCCTCCCAAATAGCTGGAACCACAGGAATGTGCTACCACACCTGGCTAATTTTTTTGTATTTTTAGTAGAGATGGGCTTTCGAACTCCTGGCCTCAAGTGATCCGCCTGCCTCGGCCTCTCAAAATGCTGGGATTACAAGTGTGAGCCACTGGGTCTGGCCCTATTTTTCTTTCTTATAATCAGACTTTACCTATTTTCAGTTTCTATTGACTTTTTGTTTTTGCCTTAAAGAAATATTAGCAACCTCCCCAGGGTTTATAGCCGAGGAGGAGTGGGTGCCATGGTGGTTCTACTGGAGACTACTTTGAGCAATGTGGTTGTTGATTTGTACACTGAGCAGCAGCCTTGCAACTGTGAACTTTTTGAGAGCAGGTACCACGGTTTAAGGACATTTGTGATGGCAGTGCCAAGCATCTAGAAGGTACTCGCCTGCTTTAATTTCTTGAGATTGTACAAAATAAAATATTACAATTATTGCCTTATTCACAGTGTACAAAGGGATTTTATCATACAAACTGTTGATCCTATAGGGACTGGTCATGGAGGAGAGTCTATTTTTGGCCAATTGTATGGTGATCAAGCGAGCTTTTTTGAGACAGAAAACGTCCCAAGAGTTAAACACAGGAAGAAAGGCACAATGTCCTTGGTGAATAATGGCAGTGATCAACAGGGATCTCAGTTTCTTATCACTACAGGAGAAAATCTAGATTACCTTGATGGTACCATACAGTATTTGGTGAGGTGACAGAAGGCATTGACATAATTAAGAAAATTAATGAGACCTTTGTTGACAAGGACTTTGTACCATATCAGGATATCAGGAAATTTTACAGTGATTTTAGATGATCCGTTTTGATGGCACTCCTCATTTATTAATCCCTGATCTATCACCAGAACCTACAAGGGAACAATTAAAGAGTGGTAGAATTGATGCAGATGAAGAAATTGATCATTTCAAAGGAAGGTCAGCTGAAGAAGTAGAAGAAATAAAGGCAGAAAAAGAAGCTAAAACTCAGGCTTTACTTTTAGAATGGTAGGAGACCTACCTGATGCAGATATGAAACCTCCAGAAAAATCTGCTGTGTTTGTAAATTGAATCCAGTGACTACAGATGAGGATCTGGATATAATACTCTCTAGATTTGGGCCAATAAGAAGTTGTGAAGTTATCTGGGACTGGAAGACAGGAGAAACCCTCTGTTATGCTTTTCTTTTTCTTTCTTTCTGTCTTGTCTTTTTCTTTTCTTTTCTTTTTTCTTTCTTTTGAGATGGAGTCTCACTCTGTTGCCTAAGCTGGAGTGCAGTGGCGTGATCTTGGCTCACTGCAGCCTCTACCTCCTGGGTTCAAGTGATTCTCCCCACCTAGCCTCCCAAGTAGCTGGGACTACAGGCGTGCACCACCACACTGGGCTAATTTTTGTATTTTTAGTAGTGACAGGGTTTTGCCATGTTGGCCGGGCTGGTCTTGAACTCCTGACCTCAAGTGATTCACCTGCCTCGGCCTCCCAAAGTGCTGGGATTACAGATGTATGCTTTTATTGAATTTGAAAAGGAAGAAGACTGTGAGAAAGCCTTCTTAAAAATGGACAGAAGAAAACATGGATTTTAGCCAGTCTGCTACAAAGGTTAAATGGAAGGAAAAGGTGGGAAGTACAACAAGAGTGATTTAAAGGAGTATAAAAAGGAACAGAATAAACCATCTAATTTGGTTCTGAAAGATAAAGCCCAAACAGGAGGCAAAATATGCTGTTGTATTAGATGAGCAGGCAGAAGACTCAAAGTCAAGTCACTCACTTACAAGTAAAAAACACAAGAAGAAAACCCATCACTGCTCTGAAGAAAAAGAAGATGAAGACTGCATACCTATCAAAAATACTAATCCAGATAATTATAGAGAAAGTTTGGAGTTTGGTCACTATGAAGAAGAAGAAAGCTGTTGGGAGAAATGAAAGAGTAAAAAGAGAGACTGAACTCAGAACCGAAGTCGTAGCTGATCTCGAGAGAGGAATGGCCATTATAGTAATAGTCACAAATCCAAATACCAGACATCTTTACGAAAGAGAAAGGAGTAAAAAGGGACTGAGGCAGAAGTCCAAAGAAATCCAAAGATAAAGAAAAATCTAAGTACAGATGAAAGATGAAGAGGCAGAATTGAGTGGCTAACATATTCACCCTTGTCTAACTTAGAGTGCCAGGAAAGCAGATGTTCAGATTTTGTGTGAAAGCTTGTCATTTTTTTCATACTGGGATTATCGCCCTTTAAATTATTAATACTGATTATATAGGGCACTGGAAGAACTCAGCATTTTCTTTGTATACTTTTTTACAATAATTTTATTGTTATACATAAATGGTAGTCTTCATTTTTTGAAGTCTTTCACATTTTTACTGTTTTTTTTTTAAAAAATGAAGTATTATGTACTGCCAAAATACATAAACATGTACTTATAAGGCAAAGGGATAACAAATATGAATATCTGTGTACTCATCAGCCAGCTTAAGATCTAGAATATTGCCTACACTTTAGACGTCCCATAAGAACCCTGTCCCTCTCAAGTAATTATTTGGAAATTTGTGTTGATCATTTGCTTTGTACATAGGTATCTCTAAATGAAATGTTAATTTTGTATGTTTCTCAGTTTTGTGTAGATGGCATAATGTTTACTTTTGTGGCTTTCATTTTTATTGCTGTATAGTATTACATGAATGCTTCTGTTGATGGACATTTGAGTTTTATTTATTTTTGTTTTTGCTGTTGAAACAATGCTGCTGTGAACATTGTCTATGTAGGAGTTACAGTGCTTGATCATGTGCTATGAGTATCTTCATTTGTATAAAATAGTATCAAATTATAAAAAATATTAGACTTATAGCCTTTAATTACTATTCAGTTATGTTAGCTAATCTTTAGGACACTTGCCCCGTTGTACTTTGTATTAAACGTGTGGTCAAAAAATAATGTGTTTATGCAGATATTCCTGTTCAATGAAATACATGTTGTAGTTAACTTCTTGGTAAAGCAAACAATGTTAAATGAATAATATTTTGTGACTTTTCTTTTTTATGGGCATATGGAACACTGAAGAAAATCTGATGGCCTCTGACTATAATGATGTAAGAAACCATATAAAATTGTATATAGGAATTTTAGGAAATAGGGAGATTTAGGAAAAGTAATGAAATTAATTATAATTAATACTTGTTTTGTTAATCTTAAAATATTCGTTTTTGTTAATTTTTAAAATACTTTATTGCTATAAAATGCTAACAATCGTTTAAACCTTCAGTGAATTGTAATTTTTTTATTATACTTTATGTTCTAGGGTACATGTGCACAACGTGCAGGTTTGTTACATATGTGTACTTGTGCCATGTTGGTGTGCTGCACCCATTAACTCATCATTTACATTAGGTATATCTCCTAATGCTATCCCTCCCCACTCCCCCCACCCCACGACAGACCCTGGTGTGTGATGTTCCCCTTCCTGTGTCCAAGTGTTCTCATTGTTCAATTCCCACCTAGGAGTGAGAACATGCGGTGTTTGGTTTTCTGTCCTTGTGATAGTTTGCTGAGAATGATGGTTTCCAGCTGCATCCATGTCCCTACAAAGGACATGAAGTCATCCTTTTTATGGCTGCATAGTATTCCATGGTGTACATGTGCCACATTTTCTTAATCCAGTCTATCATTGATGGACATTTGGGTTGGTTCCAAGTCTTTGCTATTGTGAATAGTGCCACAGTAAACATACGTGTGCATGTATCTTTATAGCAGCATGATTTATAATCCTTTGGGTGTATCCCCAGTAATGGGATGGGCTGGGTCAAATGATATTTCTAGTTCTAGATCCTTGAGGAATCGCCACACTGTCAGTCCCACCAACAGTGTAAAAGTATTCCTGTTTCTCCACATCCTCTCCAGCAGCTGTTGTTTCTTGACTTTTTAATGATCGCCATTCTAACTGGTGTGAGATGGTATCTCATTGTGGTTTTCATTTGCATTTCTCTGATGGCCATTGATGATGAACATTTTTTCATGTGTCTGTTGGCTATATGAATGTCTTGTTTTGAGAAGTTCTGTTCATATCCTTTGCCCTCTTTTTGATGGGGATGTTTGTTTTTTCTTGTAAATTTGTTTGAGTTCTTTATAGGTTATGGATATTAGGCCTTTGTCAGATGAGTAGGTAGCAAAAATTTTCTCCCATTGTGTAGGTTGCCTCTTCACTCTGATGGTAACTTCTTTTGCTGTGCAGAAGCTCTTTAGTTTAATTAGATCCCATTTGTCAATTTTGGCTTTTGTTGCCATTGCTTTTGGTGTTTTAGATATGAAGTCCTTGCCCATGCCTATGTCCTGAATGGTATTGCTTAGGTTTTCTTCCAGGGTTTTTATGAGTCTCTAATCCATCTTGAATTAATTTTTGTGTAAGGTGTGAGGAAGGGATCCAGTTTTAGCTTTCTACATATGGCTAGCCAGTTTTTCCAACACTTTTAAATAGGGAATCCTTTGCCCATTTCTTGTTTTTGTCAGGTTTATCAAAGATCAGATGGTTGTAGATGTGTGGTGGTATTTCTGAGGGCTCTGTTCTGTTCCATTGGTCTATATCTCTGTTTTGGTACCAGTACCATGCTGTTTTGGTTACTGTAGCCTTGTAGTATAGTTTGAAGTCAGGTAGTGTGATGCCTCCAGCTTTATTCTTTTTGCATAAGCAAAAGAATATTTTCTTTTAAAAATAAAAGAATATTTTCTTACAAGCTTTTGGATGTGCTGCTGGATTTGGTTTGCCAGTATTTTATTGAGGATTTTTGCATCGATGTTCATCAGGGATATTGGTCTAAAATTCTCTTTTTTTGTTGTGTCTCTGCCAGACTTTGGTATCAGGGTGATGCTGGCCTCATAAAATGAGTTAGGGAGGATTCCCTCTTTTTCTATTGATTGGAGTAGTTTCAGAAGGAATGGTACCAGCTCCTCCTTGTACCTCTGGTAGAATTCGGCTGTGAATCCATCTGGTCCTGAACTTTTTTGGTTGGTAGGCCATTAATTATTGCCACAATTTCAGAGTCTGTTATTGGTCTATTCAGGGATTCAACTTCTTCCTGGTTTAGTCTTGGGAGGGTGTACATGTCCAGGAATTTATCCATTTCTTCTAGATTTTCTAGTTTATTTGCGTAGAGGTGTTTATAGTATCCTCTGATGGTAGTTTGTATTTCTGTGGGATCGGTAGTGATATCCCCTTTATCATTTTTTATTGCATCTATTTGGTTCTTCTCTCTTTTCTTCTTAGTCTTGCTACCAGTCTATCAATTTTGTTGATCTTGTCAAAAAACCAGCTCCTGGATTCATTGATTTTTTGAAGGGTGTTTTGTGTCTCTATCTCCTTCAGTTCTGCTCTGATCTTAGTTATTTCTTGCCTTCTGCCAGCTTTTGAACGTGTTTGCTCTTGCTTCTCTAATTCTTTTAATTGTGATGTTATGGTGTCAATTTTAGATCTTTCCTGCTTTCTCTTGTGGGCCTTTAGTGCTATAAATTTCCCTCTACACATTGCTTTAAATGTGTCCCAGAGATTCTGGTATGTTGTGTCTTTGCTCTCATTGGTTTCAAAGAACATCTTTCTGCCTTCATTTCGTTATATACCCAGTAGTCATTCAGGAGCAGGTTGTTCAGTTTCCATGTGGCTGAGCAGTTGTGAGTGAGTTTCTTAATCCTAAGTTCTAGTTTGATTGCACTGTGTCCGAGAGACAGTTTGTTATAATTTCTGTTCTTTTACATTTGGCTGAGAAGTGCTTTACTTCGAACTATGTGGTCAATTTTGGAATAAGTGCGATGTGGCGCTGAGAAGAATGTATGTTCTGTTGATTTGGGGTGGAGAATTCTGTAGATGTCTGTTAGGTCTACTTGGTGCAGAGTTGAGTTCAATTCCTGGATATCCTTATTAACTTTCTGTCTCATTGATCTGTCTAATGTTGACAGTGGGTTGTTAAAAGTCTCCCATTATGAAGTCTAGTCTCTAAGGACTTACCAATAATTTTAAAATATTATTCCATTATTGAATTAAGTGCCTCAAAATATAAAATATATAGTGCAGTAGCTGAATCTTTGATTGTTTGACCCCCTGTGTTATTCCGTAGTTAATGTAGTGATTCTAGAGGCTTTAATAGTTTAGTTATGATTTTTCATTTATCTTAATGTTTCCATAACTCTGTATTCAAGGTAATTTTGGTGCATATCTGTGCTTCACCAGATAATACCATGTCATTTTTAGTATTCCGGCATCTACCATGGTTTCTGGTGTTTAGAAAGCCAGGCTTGCAGTGAATATTTGTTAAATCCTTACATAGCGTTTATATAGAGATTTCTGTTTAGCTATATATGTTCACATCAGTGATTTGAACCCAGCTACGTGAACAATGATTGTCAGGGCATGCAAGTCCTGTGAATATCTGACAGAGGTTAAAATTAATAGAGTATATTTGTGTTGTCCATTTTGTAAAAATGCCTAATAATTTAGGTAATTGATGGTTTTTATGTTCATTTAAGGCCTGTTATTCAGTGATGGTGGTGGAAAAACACTGATTTAGACTTTCACACAAAATAGAAGGAGCTGGGTGCTCTTGCTGGTAGAGATAGGTAGGATAAAGATGGGTGATGTCAGCATAGTCCACATTGTAAAAGATAGAAGATAGTTTTCCACAGAGTGAGTTTCTAAGTGACATTTAAAGTTCTATTAAGTGAATTTTGATTTAGTGAGGCTCCATGGAATCAGCTTCTGAATTTTTGTTTGTTTCTTTGAGACAGGGTTTCACTTACCCAGGCTGATTGCGGTGGTGCAGTCATGGCTCACTGCAGCCTCAGCCTCCTGGGCTCCAGCAGTCCTCCCATTTTAGCCTCCTGAGCATCCAGGACCACAAGCGTGTACCACTACACCTGGCTACTTTTTTAGTGTTTGTAGAGATGGGTCTCCCTATGTTGCCCAGACTGGTCTTGAACTCCTGGGCTCAAGGAATCCTCTCACCTTGGGCTTCCTAACTGCTGGTAATAGAGAGCCACCACTGCTGACCCTGAGTCTGTTATACTTAGAGAAACTAAACCATCCATGCCCAAAATTTGGTGGGCTCTTCAAATTAAAAATTCTGATGTTTTTATAATCCCTCCTAAAGACTGTGGTAATACTGAGCTCCAAGTAAGGAGAATGTGAATTATATATTAATTTGAACTTCATCGTAATGTCAAAACTTTAAACTGTAAAGCAGATTTTGAGGTGGTTATTTGCTCTACACAGTATATAACTTATGTGCAAGTAAAATGATCCAATTTACAAAATGTTATTTATACAAACTTTTTAGGAAGTCAGTTATACAAGGTTGAGGTTCATCTGAGGTTGTAAAAACATATTAACTGAATAGTGTAATTTCTCATTGCTGAATAAAATGTTCTACTGAAATTTAGCAAAATTAATATCCTAAGAAGCTATTATAAAGGAACATGAATACATCTTTTCCATTCCCTTTCTAGTCTTGAGTTTTACAATTCTGAGGAATGTGGTATTCAAATAACCCCTAAAAGGGAAATAACTCATATATACTAATGATTTTCTCACATTTCTCTGAAAAGATATGCTTATATTGGATAAATATTCCAAGACTTTTTCTGGAATATTTTGTCCTTATTAAAAAAAATAGTATTACTTCAGTTATAATTCCCTAGGAAATTATTCCTAACCAGCTTCATATTTCTCTCCTTCCAAGAAAAACTTTGACAAAACATTCTACTCTTGTCACTGTCAGGGGTACAGAGCAATAAGCATAATTAGACTACAAATATGATTAGTGCTGTAGATCATGATTTTATGTATAATTGTATATTTCTACAGGCTGGTTTTAATTTATTGTTTCTGTGTATACTTAAGGACCAAGAGAAATGGTGTATGTATGTGTATGAGAGATATAGACAGGGAAGGAAGGAGAGGGAGAAAGAGAAAGAGAGCAATAGCATGCGCACCCTAAAGTTCACATTCCTTTTTCAGCAATCACTGGATAATCCCTGGCTCCTGACATTTTCTCCATACAGAGTAGAGGTTCATTATCACGTTTGCATAATACTTTAGGTAATTTTAATATACTGAGGGTTAGTGACTTAGGATTTGCTCACTTTGTATAAGATAAAACCAATGACGGGCACACATTTACCTGTGTAACAAACCTGCACGTCCTTCCTGCACATCTATCCTGAAACTTTGAATTAAAAAAAACCAGTGAACACCCAACTAGACATATTCCTGAATGTCTTCCTTGTGATTCAAGGGAAGTTTACTATTTATAGTGTTATATTTCCTTCCTGGAAGCAATGCCGAACACCTTGATTAAACTGTTTACCTCAGAGTTATTTGGTAAGATATAAGTTTGTTGTGTGTGGATTTGGAGAAAAATAAATCAGTTTAGATGTAAATCCTTTCTTCTGAATCATATAATTTTAGAATAGCAATCCTGTTATCTGCAGTTTAATTTTCTTAAGAAATACATCATAATTTTCTCTGCTGGGGTTGGCTTTATAATTTTTGAGTGGAAGATTATGTTGGTATTTAAATTCAAACTTGAAACAGGCATTGAAAAGTGTAATTACTGCATTTCTATTGGCTGGAAATGGGTATTTTTATAATTGATGCCTCTGTATGGCAAGTTAAAACAGACATGATCCTTACACATTCTACAAGTTTACAAATCTGAATTTTTTAAAGTATTATTATAACTGTCTTTAGATGTTTTGCTCATGGTTTTTATCTTCTTCTTTATCCTGTTACCATCTGCATAAAAAGTTTTAAAGTGTATTCAACCTATTTTTCACAAAACAGAACATATCATATCCTCTTGGTACAGGAATTTGTATTCAATTTACATGCTTTGAAAAAGTGACCTAGTGTGGCCGGGCGCAGTGGCTCACTCCTGTAATCCCAGCACTTTGGGAGGCTGAGACTGGCGGATCACGAGGTCAGAAGATTAAGACCATCATGGCTAACACAGTGAAACCCTGTCTGTACTAAAAACACAAAAAATTAGCTGGGTGGGGTGGCGGGCACCTGTAGTCCCAGCTACTTGGGACGCTGAGGCAGGAGAATGGCGTGAACCCGGGAGGCGGAGCTTGAAGTGAGCCGAGATCACACCGCTACCCTCCAGCCTGGGTGACAGTGCGAGACTCCGTCTCAAAAAAAGGAAAAAAGAAAAAGTGACCTAGTGATTTTTCTGTGTTACTGAGAATAAAACTAATAAAATTCAACAGATTTTACTCTATATAATTGCAAGTTTGAGTCATGTGTTTTAAAGATTCATATGTAATAAGATATGATTAGAAGCATAGTTATCAAGATAAGAGTATTGAATGACTTAAATTTACACTCAGAGACGTGGTACAGAAATGGAGTTGGTTTCTTCTTTTGTTGGCACGATGGAACACATTCTTTATGGTTAAGAGATATTCAGACCTAGAATGTCATTGGATTGAGTTCTTACTTCCTACTAGCATAATCTTTGACTTTTTCTCCTCCCTCATTTCTCCCATCCTTGTGGTCACTATATCTTGTCTTACCTCCTCAGAATTATTTCCTGAACATGGTGTTTTTTTTTTTTTTTCATTCTTTCTGTGTCCTAATTATTACTTCTTGCTTGGACTTTTGGAATTGTCACCTCTTAAGTCTTTTCCCATGCCAGTTGTCTTGCATCTTTAACGTAATCATTATACTGCTATAAGCACAGTTTTTCTTCAAAAAACACGCACACACGCTGATTTTGATGAAAGATTTCTGTTGGTTCCTTGGTGAATTGGGGGTAAAAGACTCATCTCACTAACCTCCACTGTGTACCTTGTGTTCCTGCCAAACTGAACTCACTTTCTTTGGGTATATTTTTCCTGTCAGGAATACTTGTGCCTCTAATATACATGCTTTTTGCCTGAAAACCCCTAACTGTTCTTTGCAAACAGCTTTCAAATATCATGCTTTTCTGCAAAATATTCCTAACGTTTCCAGGTAAAGACAAGTGTGACTTTCTTTGAATACTCAAAGCACTATATTTACACCTTTACATTGTACTGTCACTATTTAAGACACTTGTCATCTCATCTGAAATGTTGGTTTCTTGAGGGAAGGAATTCTGGACTGTTTGGGATCTCATTGCCCACCAAATATATTTCTCTACTTGAATGTTTCTATTTCACTCTAACACATTGCCTGACATTTTACTACTTAGAGATCCTTTTGAATTGACAGTCATTTATTGATTGATTACAGAGTCTCGCTTTGTTGCCCAGACTGGAGTGTAATGGCATAATCATAGTTCACTGTAACCTCAGACTCCTGGGCTCAGGCAATCCTTCCACTTCAGCCTCCCGAGTAGCTAAGGCTACAGGTGCATACTGCCATGCCTGGCTAATTTTTTTTTTTTTTTTTAAGAAATGGGGTTCCACTATGTTGTTCAGGCTGTTCTTAAACTCCCGGCCTCAAGTGATCCTTCCGCTTTGGCCTTTCAAAGAGCTGGGGTAGCAGGAGTGAGCCACCATTTTATTTTTTAAAATGCATATCTCTGAAAAGACATCCTTGAAACTCATTATCTTTGTATGAATTGTTTCAATTAGATTATTTTCCTCATGATATTAAATTGAGAACAACAGTACCAAGAGAATGAGAGTCTTCTTGGAGATGAGATGAAAATGATAGACATAATGCTTTTTGGAGAGAAAGTAGTAGTCTTTCAGTAAGGTGATGTTTGGTATATGAGAATATAGTCTTTCATCTCCATTTGGCCCCAAATCCCAAAACTTAGAACTAAGGCAGCACTGGAGTCTCTGTTGACAAGAGTTTACAGTTTACAATAAGGTTTTTGTATTTATAATGTTAAAAGGATCCAGAAAGTTCAACTGGTGTTATATATTTTAATGTTGATGAGCAAAGAGTTTTTTTTTTCTATCAGGTGTATTGTTATTAATGCACACTTACTATCATCAGTTTGAAATTACATACCACCTTGCTTTGACAAATCTTAAGAACTTTTAAATAAGTTATCAGAGTCCTGACCATCCTTTATGAAAAACAGTGCACTGCTCTTCAAACCTATTCCAAGAGATCACCTTGGGGAATTATATATGTTTTCTAGTCTTTTTGAAGTCCTTTTTTTTTTTTTTTTTAAATGTCTTTGGAGAATTTCATTTAGAATACTGTTGGAGTGAATCTGTCTTTTAGGGGTAGATGCGACTTTTGAAAATAACCAAATGTCATTAAGAACCTAATGTGGAGAGTAAGGTAGGTGATTAAGTTAGATTTTCTTATTTATGGTGACAGATTATGATGGTTATGCAATGGGAGTCACTTTAAAATTTGGTTCAGACTGTCTCCAAGAGTAATTTAGACAAATAGAGTTATTAATAATACAAAAAGTCTTCTATAGTAAACTGCTATTTGTTCACCTAATCCTCTTTTCTCTCCGTCTTGAGCCTACTTCTAGGCTGTAATTTCTGGCCCCCTTCGCAGTTATGTATTTTTTTCTTTGCTGACCTCTGCTGCAGTTAGATAAGGCTAAATGATAAAGAACACTTTCATTCTTGTTCAATTTAAAAATTCTCATTTGGTCCTCCTCATTCTTTCTTTTCCCTCATCTGCCAACTGGATGCAGAGAATCTAGCAAAGGACTCTGACCAAGGCCCTAATGGAATGGTGGAGCCATAAGATGAATGAAGTCTGAATTCCTAAATGATCATGTGAAAAGCAATCTCTCGGTCATAAAATGCATATTGGGCTTTTATTGTGATAAGGCACTAACTTTTAATAAAAATAAAGCTATAATTTTAAATTGTAGCTGCTAGCATTACCACCCTTACTGTACTTTAGAGTTTGAAGAAGGTAGTTCACTAGCTGCTGCTATTGGAGCCACTTTGAAAATTAACCTTGGGAGTTCCTGTCTTTCCTTATCTAATCTGTCACATTGACAAGTATGGTTAATTTTGTGTTGGCAGTGCCTCTGTCAGTACAAGAGATACTCCATCACCCCATTCTATGTTTGTGTTTGTAAAATGTCAGAGCATAGAAATCGTAGTCTTTTATATAAATGAGGAAAATAGAATGACAATTGGACCTGAATTCAAGTTGTTTTTTTCACTGTCTTGTACTTTATTCACAGTGATTTTAGATGAGCCTCACATAAAGAATATTAACGAGAAATATGGAGCTATTCTACTTGAGGCTCTTCCCAAAAGTCTGCTTCGGCATAGAGGTCCAGAATAGGCGATTTTAAATTTTTGAATATTTATTTCATAGTAAAGGCTAAGGAGACCACTTGTGATATCCACAAGTTTAACAAATGTTTTGTAAGTAGATATACTAGGTGTCAGATAAATGAAAATATGACAACATTCTTGCTTTTTAGGAACATACCTCCTGGTAGATAAGTCTTGCATTAATCATTTAAGTGCAAAGTAAACAGATTTTGAATGTTAGTTTTTTTCCTCTTCTCTCTCATTCTAAAGTGAAAGTAAAATAGCTGAGATATAGGTGAAAAGAGAGAGATACAAGTGTGTGATGGGACATTTCCATGAGAAATAAGTGAGCTACATTATTTATAATGCTCCTAACATGCATAGTCCAGTTCTTGTCACCTGGTAATACTACACACATTGAAAGGATTTTAAAAATGTAATCAGAAGTGAAGGGAGAGAGAGAGGAGAGGAAAAAATCCACTGTAGCTATCTGGCTTGGTGTGGTTTTGTTTTCCTCCTACTTTGAGATGAGTCCAGTACATCTGGAGGTATTATTCGGTTTTGTATTCCAAATGCCCCAGGTATTCTAGGTATTGTTAATGATTCAGGCTGTATCTAAAACTATCATCTGAGATTAATTCACTCATTTCTTGGGCGCTTAGGGTGAATAGTACTCTTTAATTGTTCGTTGAGGAGAAAAATTTAAATACAGTAAACACTCAAACTTTGCGACTGTAGTCTGTTTGTATCTCCTGGACAGTGCCATTTTGACTGAAGCACAATTCAATCGGTAATATCAATTGACTCTTTTTGACTAAGATAATAATGCCCAGTTTTGTGGCTATTTTAGAGAAATAAAGCATAATGCTATCCTCCAATATTTTATGGCACTTTGTTCTACACTTATTTATGCTGCTGGTTGTTCTATTTCTTCAGTTGCTCTCAGTCCTTGGCAACACTTTCTGGCAATCTTTTACACACAATATTTGTAGAATTGTTGAGGTGGAAGGTGTTCTGTGTATGCAGACATAGACTGGTGTTTTACTGTGTTCTGTTTTACTCGTGAACTCTGCAAAACTGTGATTTGTGTAAGACATTTTCCTTCAGGATATTTTCTGCAGCTTTTGGCCATTTCCAACTTTATGAAGCATTTAATTTTGGATAAACTACTGCTTCACAGCTACATATTTGATTCTTTGGTGTCAATATATATGAAAGTAAATGGTAGAATAAACATCTGTGTTTCTGTATTTCTGAAGCCTTCATTCTGTTGAGTCTAGTTATTCTGGGTTTACTCTAGAAAAGTGTAGCTAGTTGTGTTTCCTAGTAAACAACATATTCACCATTGCTGGATTTGGGGACACAATGTGGGCGTGGGGAGAATACAGCTTGTAGGCTATATTTAATTTACTAGATTATTTTGCATTAAGCAAATCAGTGGTATCCAGACATATTTCAGTACAGATTTCTATTTATCATTTGCTTTGCAGCAGTAGATTAGCTTGACTGGCAATCATACCTTAGGTTAAGTAGTTGTTCTTTTTCCTAAGCCTTTCCCCTTAATCTCTTCTACATTTAACCATGGATTTAACTCTTCACCCAATTACTAGGCAGTTACGAGCTAATTTGTAATTATTACATAAGCAAAGTGTTTAAGTGCTTGAATCTTTTGTTTATAAATTGTGTGTTAAAATATATTTGGATTTGGAATTCTACAACTTTTCAGTTTAGATATCATGAGAAGGGCTATTCACTTGTCTAGGAGACTGTTGTGTTTTCTGTATTATATTTAGCTGTTGCTCTTTATTCAAATAGGAGATAACAATGCTGATAATTTTCCAATTAGAAAAGTAACATTCTAATTCTGAATGTTACTTTTCAGAATTAGAGAAATTATAGGCATATAGCTATCTAAATACATTATTTTACATGGCATAATTAGATTGTCCTTTTGTAGAGATTCCATAATATTAATAGTCATAATCAGCTTTTTCTTGGCCTTGAAAATAATTTTAGGGATGCTTTATTCTTTATTGACATGTCCAGTAGAGGGTAAGGTGGTGTGGAAGGAGCCTGGTTATTCTCTTTGTTCCTTAAGAGGCCCTTCTAGATTTACCCCATTGCAAGGAGAAGATCTTCCTGAAGGCTTTTATCTTTTCTATATGGCCCTTTCTTCAACCCCTTTAGCCCATCATCCCAGCATTTCTCGTCGTAAGTATCTTTCTCCATAAAAGGAACTACTATTTCTTAATCCCTTCCTGGTTCTTGCTATAGACTTCCATAGGATGCACTTGGAACTTTGTGAGTGTCAGGCTTGGAGGGAGAGAATAGGCAAAAATCTATTGATGGTTTTAGTGTGAATCCTCCAATTTTAGTTACTTTCCCCTCTAGATTGAGTGGGAACTGATTTCTTTACTAGGTTACTTAGGAAGAAAACTTCTCTCTCTAAGGTTAGCCAATTCAACAACATTGGAGGAATATGAAAATTTATCTATTTTCTCTCTCTCTCTCTCTCTCTGTCTCTCTCTCTCATATATATGTATATATATATATCTGACTCTAGAAAGAATTTAATAACTCACATTTAGTTATCAAACATTCTGGAAATCTATAGTCTTAAATTCAAATGTGTTGAGAGGGAAACAGTATAATTTTACTATCCTTTTATGGTCATTTCTTCCATTTAGTGGTGGAAGACTTGCCCATAGAGATACTGAACATACTACTGCTCTCTTCTCTGTCAAAGGTGCTAACTGAATGATTCACACCTTCCACCAGTTCTTAGGTTAATTCCTTTCCAGGCTTTTGACTGAAGAGCATTCCCTAATAGATTTTCGGGAAAGACTTATAGGAATAATATTCCATAAGTCCTTGCTAGTTCTATAGCAAGAACTCAGATATAGGTTTTTTAATCTGTGACCTTTATACTTGAAGATTACTTTAGCTTTATCAAATATATTTGGTATGTTGATTATTTTCCCCAGGTATAAGTATGTCCTTTCAGTATGTCTTTCAAGTTATCTTTTATTTTAGGAGAGTTTTTAAAATTATAGTTTTTAGTATTTTTTGTTTTGTTCCTCTGGTCATTTCTTGAGGGACTCCTGTTGTACACATATGTTGGACCTTCTTTGCCTGTGTTACATATTAATTTCTCTTGAAATCTTGCCTCCTCATTTTTTTAATTCTATAGTTTTTTTCTTACCATTTCCTATTTCTGTTAAGGCATTACCCATTGTGTTTATTCATTCTTGTGTTTCTTGTAACTTAGACTTCATCCCTAAAATAAGTTTTGATATCTTTTCTAAGTTTTTGCTGAGTTTGATCACCTCTGTTTTCATATCTTCCTTGCTGTCAAACACATCATTTCTGAATATTTTTTAAGTACTGAGGTTTTTCATCACTGTTGTCATTTAAAAAAGGATTTGTAGCTTACTTTGAAATGTTAGGTCACAATATTCATCTTATATGGGTATGTCTTTCTGGCATGCTTTCATTATTCATAGGGACATCTTTTATTCTTTGTATGCTTTTATTCCCTTATGATAACTTTAGGAAGAATCTGCTATTCTTTTCTATTGTTCATTTCTTTTAAGTAAAATGATTTTTTTTTTGTACTTTTTAATAGGGTGGATAGTTCATGATACCGTTTCTGTCTTCAAGGCTGTAGTGCTCCCACTTTTATTGTTTTTGTAAAATGACTTTAAAAAAAATTCTCGATTCTGCTGTCTCCCTGACTCCATTGTGCAACTTTTTCTCAACCTTCTCTTTTCTTTGCTTCTGTCTGCTCAATTTTGATTAGACTCCCAGTAATTTCTCTTCACTGTTGGATTCCATGTTGGAAGCAGTTCTTTTTTGTTAGATATGAGCATAGTCATATTGCTCTAGTATCTCAGACTTTATTGAGTTGATGTCCTCTTGCCTTCACTTGCAAATCAGATTGTGTGGAATCTCCTCCTAATTTAGCTACTATTCTAGATTGGCCCTTTACATTTACCTATTAGTGAATTTGTTCTCTGAACCGTCAGAAGCCTGGGTACATTCCTTTGCTGTCTCTCACACAGATGCTGATACCACTATGGCCCAATACTTTTTTATGCTTTCTCCCAACTCACTTATATTTGGTCTTTTATGGAGATATTTTGTGACATTATTATGTTGTAGATGGCAATAATCCTTGACTTACAACGGGGTTACATCCTGAAAAAAAAATTTTAAGTCAAATATGCATTTAATACCCCTGTAAATCCATTGTAAAGTCAAAAAATTGTGAATCAAACTATCATAAGTCCAAATGCTTCTTGACTTAGGTACTATGGGGTTATATCCTGATAAACACATCAGAAAGTCAAAAAATTCTAAGTTGAAATATCGTAAATGTGGAACCATCTGTATTGTCCTTGAACTTTTGTTTGGCTGTTGTCTTAATCTGTTTTGCATAGCTATAACAGAGTGTCACAGACCAGCCTAGGCAACATGGTGAAACCCTGTCTCTACAAAAAGTACAAAATTTAGCCAGACATGTTGGTTCATACTTGTAATCCCAGCTACTCGGGAGGCTGAGACATGAGAATCACTGGAACCTGGGAGGCAGAGATTACGGTGAGCCGAGATCACACCACTGCACTCCAGCCTGGGTGACAGAGGGAGACTCTGTCTCAAATAAATAAATAAATAAAGTAGCTATAGAATATTATAAACTAGTAGCTAGTTTATAAAATTTTCAGACTCAGGGTTAAATTATTTAATGAAATTAAATTATTAAAATCCAAATTTCACTTATATATTAGAGCAGTCTGATTTAATTTTACTCTGGCACTTTCACAAAAAAGAAATTCATTTTTCACAGTTCCGGAGACTGGGAAGTACCGTATCAAGGTACTGGCATTTGGTGAGGGCCTTCATACTATGTCATCCCATGACAGAGGTAGAAAGGCAAGAGAGCAATAGAGGGTTGACCTAGCTCTTATAACAACCTGCTCTTGTCATAACATTAATGCATTCGTGAAGGCAGAGCCCTCATGGCCTAATTGCCCCTTAATGGTCCCACCTCTTAGAGTGGTAATTAAATTTCATCATGAGTTTTGGAGGGGACATTCAAGTGTAGCAGCTTTCTTCATTGCTGTCTGTCTGTCGTTAAAATCTATTCTGTCAGCATCTTCATATTGTTGGAATACTTTGACAAAACTTTTATGTAAGGAACTGTCTTGAATATTGACTTACTACTCTTTAATGGACAGAAAATACTACATATATTGCATAGATATACATAAAGATACACACAAACACACACATACTCTTCATATTTGTCAAGGTAATGGTTTCACTTCAAACACTAACAGTGTTTGTGTTTCTGTATCGGTGTTTGAAGTGAAACTGTTACGTGAACAAATATGGAGAGTATGTGAGTATGTGTGTTTGTGTTTTATGTATGTCTGTGTATTTCTGTATGTATGGACATCAATCCCAAGTAAAAGCAGGTGAAAAATTTTAGTAGTATCCTGTACTAGAAGAGTTAATATTTTTCTGTTCGTTACCTCTATTTCTCATTAAATAAAAAGCAAATTTTGAGGGAAAATGCTTTTTCCTGTATGTCATATATTGAGGAAATTATTCCCTACTTAATTATCAAGGTGTGTGACCAGTAATATTAGTTAGCACTTTGGGAGGCCGAGGTAGGCAAATCACTTGAGCCCAAGAGTTCCAGACTGTCCTGGGCAATATGGCAAAACCCTGTTCTCTACAAAAAATACAAAAAA
Source organism: Papio anubis (assembly GCF_008728515.1). Classification (NCBI taxonomy): domain Eukaryota; kingdom Metazoa; phylum Chordata; class Mammalia; order Primates; family Cercopithecidae; genus Papio; species Papio anubis. Next base: position 77,860,233 of record NC_044979.1, read on the forward strand.
AATTAGCTGGGCGTGGTAGCAATTGCCCGTAGCCCCAAATACTCAGGAAGCTAAGGCAGGAGGTTCATCTGAGCCTAGGAGATCAAGGCTGCAGTGAGCCGAGATCGTGCTACTGCACTCCACCCTGGGTGACAGGGCAAGATTCTGTCTCCAGAAAAAAGGAGAGAGAGCCCATTTTATAACCTTTATTGTTGTGCTTTTGTTAAAAACAGTTTTTCTTTATAAGTTGAGATGTAATAGTGAGTCTGTCTCGTTTGATAAAAAATTTTCCAAACTTCGGTGCTTTAACTAGAAGTTAAATTCACAGAATTTTTTTTTTTTTTTTTGAATTAAATAACTGGCCTACCTGTGAGGCTTTTTTTTTTTTTTTTTATTATACTTTAAGTTGTAGGGTACATGTGCATAACGTGCAGGTTTGTTACATATGTATACTTGTGCCATGTTGGTGTGCTGCACCCATCAACTCGTCATTTACATCAGGTATAACTCCCAATGCAATCCCTCCCCCCTCCCCCCTCCCCATGATAGGCCCCGGTGTGTGATGTTCCCCTTCCTGAGTCCAAGTGATCTCATTGTTCATTTCCCACCTATGAGTGAGAACATGCGGTGTTTGGTTTTCTGTTCTTGTGATAGTTTGCTAAGAATGATGGTTTCCAGCTGCATCCATGTCCCTACAAAGGACACAAACGCATCCTTTTTTATGGCTGCATAGTATTCCATGGTGTATATGTGCCACATTTTCTTAATCCAATCTGTCACTGATGGACATTTGGGTTGATTCCAAGTCTTTGCTATTGAAATTCACAGAATTTTGTGAAATGTTGTTTTCTGATTAGGAATATTTGTGTTCCTTTTGCTTACAATATGACTTTCCACCTTTGGGCAGTTATTTTAATTGTTTTTGTAGTTGCTAATACTTTGTGATTACTTTAGTATATGAACTCATTAGTCACAGTGGATTTTAGATGTTTGGAATTAACAGAATTCATTTGAAATTTATAAGGCTGATGAATCTCCTTCTACTAATTACTACTTTGCTGAAGTTCCTTAAAGGACTATCATTCTGCCACCCCCCCCCCCCCCAAGAAAATGAACTTAAAAAATATCTTTTGCCATATATGTAATTTTAAAAAATGTATTCCAAATATCAGAGCTCCATCTTAATTTGTTGTGTACTTTTTCAGTGCTTGTTACCAGGCTTCTTTTAGCCATATTAGTGAAGTTTTCTTTTCAACCTTGATGCAAAGATACTCGCTTGAGTTTTCTTTGAAAATAGATTGAAGACCTCCTTCTAAATGTCTTAACTTGTGTGTCATTTGACATAAGTTTATTGGGTGAGCTATAACTTAGAGAATCATGCCTAAATAGCTGCCTGACTACATTTTTTGGTTTGTTATTCCTGATGGACCTCAAGTTACAGAGTTTTGTCAGGCCTCATTTGGTCAGAAGCATGTTTGTTTTTCTTGTCAGCTTCTTGATTGGTTTCTTTCCAGATTCTGCAGGGCAGCCATATGGTCATTTCTGCATGTTTTCTAGATTGCGTGTGTGGCAGGGTTCCAGGTTTGGTTGATTAGTGCCCACACTGAGAAAACTTCAGTTTTGCTCTTTAGTTTTATTTCAGATAGCATATTCACAACTAGTATCCTTTCTGTCACTTATGTGAAGTTCATTTGAATTTGGTGATTTTATTTTATGTGGTGATTTTATTTATGTGGCCCATGTATTTGGCTAATGTTTCATCATTCTATATGCCAAGAAGGAAGACTGTTAATAGCTGTTGAAATGCTTAGATTATGCTAATTTGGGAAAACGAAATCTAGTAATAATTCTATTGGATGATAAATATTAATGTACATATTGGGTACAGATTGGGTAGAAAAACATACCAGTAGAAAAACATACCAGTCGCCTTTCCACATCTTGTATTCTCAGTTATTTTGTTACCTTTTTTTTTTTGAAATTTATTTTGAAAATCATTCTCTATAACTGCGAGACAAGGAGAAAATTAATGTTAGTGGTGATAATACATTAAAAACTATAGCTTTCAAGGTATTACTTCTCATTACAGAATTAATGAAGTAAATTTCTATTAATAAAATTGAGCTTTAGCAAATTTATGCTTAGCCTTAGTGAACCAATAACAGGAAAATTCCCCACCTGTATTTATTTATTGGCTATTTTTGATCTTAGGTAGATTAAGAACTATATCATTTCCAGATATTTTAAAGTTGAAGAAAAGCAACTTAATGTCTTGTATTCAGTCTGTTCTTGATGAATTTGGTATTTTGATTTCAATAAAGATTGAATTAATATGAATAAGTGAAGTTAAACATCATGAAAACCTCATTGACTACCTGTTAAAGATAAAGATTTTATAAAGTAGCTATAGAGGCTGCGTGTGGTGGCTCACACCTGTAATCCCAGCACTTTGGGAGGCCGAGGCGGGCAGATCACTTGAGGCCACGAATTCAAGACCAGCCTGACCAACATAGTGAAACCCTGTCTCTACAAAAAATATAAAAACTAGCCAGACATGTTGTTTCATACTTGTAATCCCAGCTACTCGGGAGGCTGAGACATGCGAATCACTTGATCCTGGGAGGCAGAGATTACAGTGAGCCAAGATCACACCACTGCACTCCAGCCTGGGTGACAGAGTGAGACTCTGTCTCAAATAAATAAATAAATAAAGTAGCTATAGAATATTATAGCTAGTTTATAAAATTTTCAGACTCAGGGTTAAATTATTTAATGAAATTAAATTATTAAAATCTAAATTTCACTTATATATTAGAGCAGCCTGGTTTGCTTTTACTCTGGCACTTTCGTTTTGTAAGAGAGCCTACTTTGTTTTTTTCAGACTTACATTTTTGAGGAGGTAGTTTTTTTGGTTTCAGTTTTTTAAATTTTTTTTATTTTTATTTTTATTTTTATTTTTTTTGAGACAGAGTCTCGCTCTTGTCGCGCAGGCTGGAGTGCAATGGCGTGATCTCGGCTCACTGCAACCTCTGCCTCTTGGGTTCAAGCGATTCACCTGTCTCAGCCTCCTGAGTAGCTGGGATTACAGGCGCCCACCACCACGCCCGGCTAATTTTTGTACTTTTAGTAGAGACGGGATTTTGCCATTTTGGCCAGGCTGGTCTCAAACTCCTGACCTCAGGTGATCCGCCCACCTCAGCCTCCCAAAGTGCTGGGATTACAGGCGTGAGCCACTGTGCTGGCTCAGGAGGTAGCTTTTATTGTAACTACTTTCAACTTTTATTTGCATGCAAAATGCCTTGTTTGTGTGGTTGGGTCTTTTTCCGAAGAAGCTATACTGTACTTTATCTTTCTTAGTTTCTAGTGTTCCTAAGCATTCTACCTTAGAGTGTTTTGTATTTAGGTTTTAAGGTTCTGATTGCCATGGCCAAAACTTAATTTATTAATAGATAATGACCTTTTGAAGGAGCTGACTGCATGTTTAAATTTATTACATCGAAAAGTTTGGCTGCTAGTCACAGATTCCAAAGAATTGGTTGACTTTTTTGCAGCAGGATATTTTCTAGAGTGTATAGTCAAACTTTTAATGTCTCTAAATAGGTTATTGCCCCCCAAAATTTATTTTTTGAGGTACAGAAAGAAAATATTTCTGTATTTTTATTTTTTATTTCCTACATATACATTTATATTTTTCTGTTTTATAATATATAACATATTAGCAATATCATAGATATCCAGTTCATAAAGAAGCAGCTACACATTACTGCATGCCTATATATTTACCAATAGGAACACCTAGTCAAAATAATTTGAAGACCACAGTTCGGACAGAGTAGTTATAGAAAGTGAACACTAAGGGTAGAGTGTGTGATCTTTTTAAAGAGATAGGTAAAGATTCAATGATTAAAAATATAATAGGCCGGGCGCGGTGGCTCATGCCTGTAATCCCAGCACTTTGGGAGGCCGAGACGGGCAGATCACGAGATCAGGAGATCGAGACCATTCTGGCTAACACGGTGAAACCCCATCTCTACTAAAAATATAAAAAATAAGCTGGACGTGGTGGTGGGCGCCTGTAGTCCCAGCTACACGGGAGGCTGAGGGAGGAGAATGGCGTGAACCCGGGAGGCAGAGCTCGCAGTGAGTCGAGATCGTGCCACTGCGCTCCAGCCTGGGCGACAGTCCGTCTCAAAGAAAAAAAAAAAAAAATATATATATATATATATATATATATAAAATATATATATGTAAAATAAAAGAAAAATTAAGTAAATATAGAGTAAATAAGTGAAAGTAAATATAGATTAGAGTATTATTATACAGACCAAGGGACTCATTTATAGATTATTTATGTATTTAACTCATTATAAAACATTAAAATGGGCTGAGTATTGTGACTCATACCTGTAATCGCAGTGCTTTGGGAGCCTAAGAGGAAAGGATTGCTTGAGGCCAGGAGTTTGAAATCATCTTGAGCAACACAACGAGACCCCCATCCCCACAAAAAATTTAAAAATTAGCCCTATGTGGTGGTGCACACTTGTAGTCCTAACTACTGTAGACCCAGGAGTTCCAGGCTGCAGTGAGCTATGATCACACCGGTACACTCCAGCCTGGGCAGGCGACAGAGCAATACCCTGTGTCTAAAAAGAACAAGGCTGGGAGTGGTGACTTATACCTGTATTCCTAGCATTTTGGGAGGCCAAGGTGGGAGGATCGCTTGAGCCCAGGAGTTTGAGACCAGCCTCGTTAATATAGTGAGACCTCATCTCTATAAGTTTAAAAAATTAGCTGGGTGTAGTGATGCGCACCTGTGGTCCCAGCTACTCAAGAGACTGAGGCAGGAAGATCACTTAAGTCTGGGAGTTTGAGGCTGCAGTGAACTGCGATCATGCCACTGTCCTCTAGCCTTGGGTGACAGAACGAGACCATCTGTAGAAAACACAAATAAAATAAATTTAACACCACCCCCTCAAAAAAACCATTAAAAATGGTTCCTATTGTTTATTTACTAAACTAAAAGGAGTTTTAATAATTAAATGGACTACATACAACTTTTCAAATTGTTTGGAGCAATTTAAGTAGAGGCGCAAGTTACTCAGTTAGAATGGTGTTTCCTTATCTGGTTATAGCTGACCTTTATATAGGCCTTTTAAATTTAGAGGTCAACTGATAAATGTTGGCTTTGCCTCTCAACAGTTTGTTGTCTTTTGTTTCTTCATGGTGGAAGGAATTTAAAGTAAACTTTAAAATTTTAAACAAATTATTATAAATTGGATAATGGGAGATGTTACTTTTCTGTTTCCCAGTGTTGCTAAAATTAGTAGGTATTTATCACCAGGAAAAATATTTAAAAAATTAATATAAATAACTTCTAGTCGTGTTAATAGAACTAGAAACAGTTTATGTGTCTTCCAAGTTACCTATGATTTGGGGAGGAGGTAAAGATAAAAGGAGAAGAAACAAACAATAAAACAGAAAGCAAGTAGCAAGGAAACATTCCAAAATAGGAAAAAATTACATGACAAGTTAAACCAGATTTGTTATAACAATAAATATAAGTGGGATAAGCTCACCTTGTACAATCAGAAGGCTTGCTGCAATGTTTTTTTCAAAAGGTATAAAAACATACTTTGTTTTATGATACACATAAAAAATCTTTTAAGAGCTTGTAAATGAAAGGGTGGGCATACCATGCAAATTAACAGAAAGAAAGCAGAAAGGGGTCATAATAGTATGATAAAATTTAAAAAATAATTAATGGGACAAATTATAATAGTGATGCATATAAGCTGTAATGTTGATGTCAATAATCTATATGTACCCTTTGCCATTACGTAATGGCCTTCTTTGTCTCTTTTGATCTTTGTTGGTTTAAAGTCGGTTTTATCAGAGACTAGGATTGCAACCCCTGCTTTTTTTTCGCTTTCCATTTGCTTGGTAGATCTTCCTCCATCCCTTTATTTTGAGCCTATGTGTGTCTCTGCACATGAGATGGGTCTCCTGAATACAGCACACTGATGGGTCTTGAATCTTAATTCAATTTGCCAGGCTGTGTCTTCTAATTGGGGTATTTAGCCCATTTACATTTAAGGTTAATATTGTTATGTGTGAATTTGATCCTGACATGATGTTAGCTGGTTATTTTGCCCGTTATTTGATGCAGTTTCTTCCTAGCATCGATGATCTTTACAATTTGGCATGTTTTTGCAGTGGCTGGTACTGGTTGTTCCTTTCCATGTTTAGTGCTTCCTTCAGGAGCTCTTATAAGACAGGCCTGGTGGTGACAGCATCTCTCAGCATTTGCTTGTCTGTAAAGAATTTTATTTCTTCTTCACTTATGAAGCTTAGTTTGGCTGAATATGAAATTCTGGGTTGAAATTTCTTTAAGAATGTTGAATATTGGCCCCCACTCTCTTCTGGCTGCAAATCAAAACCACAACGAGATACCATCTCACACCAGTTAGAATGGCGATCATTAAAAAGTCAGGAAACAACAGATGCTGGAGAGGATGTGGAGAAATGGGAACGCTTTTACACTGTTGGTGGGAGTGTAAACTAGTTAAACTATTGTGGAAGACAGTGTGGCAATTCCTCAAGTATCTACAGCTAGAAATATCATTTGACCCAGCGATCCCATTACTGGGTGTATACCCAAAGGATTATAAATCATGCTACTGTAAAGACACATGCACACGTATGTTTACTGTGGCACTATTCACAATAGCAAAGACTTGGAACCAACCCAAATGTCCATCAATAATAGACTGGATTAAGAAAATGTGGCACATATACACCATGGAATACTATGCAGCCATAAAAAGGATGAGTTCATGTCCTTTGTAGGGACATGGATGCAGCTGGAAACCATCATTCTCAGCAAACTATCACAAGGACAGAAAACACTGCGTGTTCTCACTCCTAGGTGGGAATTGAACAATGAGAACACTTGGACACAGAGCAGGGAACATCACACACCGGGGCCTGTCGTAGGGTTGGGGGAACTGGGGGAGAGAGAGCATTAGGAGAAATACTTAATGTAAATGACGAGTTAATGGGTGCAGTAAACCAACATGGCACATGTATACCTATGTAACAAACCTGCACATTGTGCATATGTACCCTAAAACTTGAAGTATAATAAAAGAAGAAAAAAAAAGAATCTATATGTGATAAATAATATAGAACTAAAATATAAAGGTCAAAAACGTGCAAAGAATAAAGAGAATTTTTAGAACTCAATAGTAGTTTAAAGATTTTAGAATACTCTTCTAAGTCTGTAACAGATGAAACTGATAATTATTCCTATATTCTATAATTTAATTCAATTGATATATAAGACAAGGACCTATATATTCTGAAAATAAAATACCTTCTCTTTGATTTATGAAATGTTTATAAGAAATTACCATGTTTTTGGTCACAGGGAAAATTTCAGGTAATTCCAAAGAGTAGAAATGGTTTCCACTGGATTCTCTGCCTTCAGTACAATACAATTGGAGCTAAAGTAATACAGATAAAGAGGAACTCTGGTAATTTTCAGATCTTTTCTTACAATTCTTGGGTCAAAGGAAAAAATAAAAACTGTAGTTCTAAGCTATTACCTGCATAATATGATAACATGCATTTTGTTCTGTTTTTCTGGTAAACTAATTATTCTGATTTCAGGAAGGTAAAGGACAGCATTCAATAATAAATGTTTCTTCACCCTCTGTAAAGAGGAAGGCATTTTTGATGTGAGATATGACTCTGAAAAGACTCTTAGCCTTGGGAACCTGTAAATCTGCTGGATCTATCATAGAATGCACATTAGTAGTACATTATTTAGGATGGATATATGGAAAGTCCTCTATAGTTTCCTTATAGATTCGGTATTCAGTGTGATTAATTTTTAACAGAGATACTTGTGATACCCCTGTGGAAAGGAGAAGTTATGGCAGATTGATTGAACTGTGTATAATGTCTAGAGATTTTGGGTTCTTTTTACCTCTGTCCCTTGTTTGCGTCTCTTGTTCAGTGTCCCTCTAGGCCTCAAATTCTTCGTCTGTGAATGAGGAAGTTGGATTAAAATATAAAGTTATTTATGCATGTTATTTTTGTATAGCTGTGAATATATTTATTAAGTGAGTACTGAATGTTGACTCCTATTTAGTCTGTAGGGTTTAAACTTATGCTCTGATGGGGGAGAGAAACAGGTTTAGGGTACCCTGAAAGCAGAGATAGGCAAGTATATCTTGGAAGGGGAGAGGAAAGGGCATTGGGGAAATTTTCACAGAGTCAGTGTGACATCTGAGCTGGTCTTGAAGATAAATGGATTTGTCAAGTAAACAAGAAAGAGAGTTCTAGGCTTAGGAAGTAGAATGTACAGAGGCAGAAAGAGTGTATTTTACCTTTGGAAAAACACAGGCCATTCATGTGATGCTTAGCATGGGATTATGGAATAGCAAAATATTAAACATTGAGGCATATGGCACCCAAATCGTGAAAGCTTATTATGTCATACTAAATAATACGGGTTTTAAATTAAAGACAATGACTAACCATGGAAATGTTTTCTATTTGGGCATGACACTGTAAAATTTAGTTGAAATGGATACAGGGATAGCAGTTAGAAAACTGGCAGTTCAGGTGAGACATGAATGAGAGTCTTAATTAAAATAATGGCAATGAGATGATATGCAGATTTATATAAAATAGATAGGCTTCATAGGGCCGGTGGAAGCCCTGGAAATGTATGTAAGATTTAACATGAATGTATTTTCCTTGGGACATGGTTCATACATTTCATCTGATCATACAACAGGGCTATTATTGTAAATATACATATAATGGGGAAAATTGACAGGATGACATTCTACAAACTATGAAGTTAAAGAACTTTAAATTTTATTTTCTTCACTAATGACTACTCTTTTTTTTTTTTCTTCACTTTTTGTAGCGGACAGGGCAAAATCTCAGCAAGTTCGAACCTCTAGTACAATAAGGCGAACCTCCTCTTTGGATACAATAACAGGACCTTACCTCACAGGACAGTGGCCACGGGATCCTCATGTTCACTACCCTTCATGCATGAAAGACAAAGCTACTCAGGTAAAAAAAAAAAAAAAAATCAAAATCAGTTTATTACCCTGCACTTCTTCTGTTTTGATCACAGTAAAGAAAATGTAATATAATCAAATTTTCCCAAATTTGAAATAAATCCAACCAAGGAAGAAAGGAAAAATCCATTGTTTTAAATAAACTTTGCAAGAATTGTTTTTTGTCATCTGGGTTTTAGAAGTTTTGAAATTCTTTAATACTTAAATAGCACATCAGTCTATATTACATGGTTTTAGACATTTACATTTGTTAATGTCTAAAATTAATAGACATTAATTTTAAGAATTGCTTTGCAATAGCAATTAAAATGACTAGTAATCATTTTAGAAAAATATAATTTTTTTAAAAAGAGTTTGCACAGTTCTTGAAAATAATTTATAAAGTAGTAACACATGCCTAATGAAATCTTGTTGGAGAATTTATTTTTTTCTGTTTAAAACCAAGACTAAAAGCCTTCAGAGGGAAATATAAATTAACTCTCACATTTTCCCTATTTTTGGAAGGATCTCCGAGCTTTTGATTTGAAAAGCTTTTCCTCCATGTCAGAAAAAAATCTGAAAACATCTTTATTCATGATTATCTGAGTTCTTGACCATACCTTCATAACTGTAGTCAATCAGCATTTATTGGCATAAAGAAGAATACTAAAAATATAAGAGTTAGTCATTGGCTTTAAAAAACCTGGAGCACAGTTAGGTAGATAAGATACACATTTATAAAAATTGGTAAAAGAAGACAGTATATAATTAGATGTTAGATGAATAGAGTATGTAAATGTGAGGGCATTCAAAGGAAAGAACATTTTGGGCTTTGTAGGTTAGGGAAATAGAATAATTAGAGTTTCATGTCTGAAGACTGAGGAAAAAGAAAGTTTTGGACATGATCTATAAAACTCTGCTTCTCAGTTTTTGTCATTTTCTTTCTCAGGCAGGCTTGAAGCTGTGAAATTGACTGCTTCTTTATTATCTATCTCATCATTTTTGTCCTTGTAATATTTTATGCTGCCCTACTCTTTTGCTTTCCATTCTTCATTTAGTGAGGAAGGTGATAAGTTTAATATGGCAGGCAGTGGAATTTCCAAATAGAAATAACTAGCAAAACTTAGAGGTGTGGGCTTGGACAATTAGAGATCTGGACACAGATAATTAATTCAGAACCATCCTTCCAGAGGAGTTAGATTCACAAATATGATAAAATGTAGGTATAGAAAATAAAATTTAAAAATAATAATTAAAAAAAGAAAAAGAAAAATTTTAAAAATGTGGTTATAGAGTATGAAGGAAGAAGGTCAAGTGATAGAGGACTTAGTTTTTGGAAAGGTATACGCACACACAAAAAAACTAATGTATTCATCTGAAAGCAGCAAGAGGAGGAGGTAGTTAATATTTATTAACTATGTATGGTGTACTATTTGTTTTATAACTTGTTTCATTTAATTCTCACAAGACCATGGCAACATTACACAGATGGAAAAGCAGTCACTCAGGGAACTTAAATGATTTATCTGGGAGTATAACGCTAGAAAGTGTTGGAGTCAGATTTCTAACACAGGCTAATCTATTAACCAATATAAGCTCCATTTTTATTAAAATAGGATTATAGGATAATACAGACATATATATGTATGTTATGTATATATGTACCTAGTGCTGTGACATTGCACTAAAAAATGGTAGCTATTCTTTTTAGATTGCCAAAAACACTCACAAAAAAACCAACATATGAAATGTAGCTATGTGCTGACGGTGTCCAGAGGGAAACATATTGGTTTTTTTTTTTTTTTGAGACAGAGTTTCACTCTTGTTGTCCAGGCTGGATCATGCCCATCATGATCTTGGCTCACTGCACCCTCCGCCTCCCAGGTTCAAGTGATTCTCCTACCTCAGCTTCCCGAGTAGCTGGGATTACAGGTGCCTGCCACAATGCCCAGCTAAGTTTTTGTATTTAGTAGAGACAGGGTTTCACCATGTTAGTCAAGCTGGTCTCGAACTCCTGACCTCAGGTGACCCACCCATCTTAGCCTCCTAAAGTGCTGAGATTACAGGCATGCGCCACTGCGCCGGACCCGGAAACACTGTCTTATTCGCTCTTCACAAAAACTCTGAAAAAAGAAGAGAAGCCAGAGAAAGATCGAAAGGCTAAGTGAAAAACTGAAATAGTGAAGGCTTAGAAATCAGAGAGAAAGCTATTCTAAGAAAGGAAAAATTGTTGACAGTATCAGATGCTAAAGAGAGGTCATGGTGATTAAGGACCAGATTTGGGGATCAGAAGCACATTATCTTGGAGAGTGCAGTATTGGAGATAATGGTAGAGTAGGAGACCCAGATATTTGGGAGTTAAGAGAGTGATGTGGAGATAGAAGAAAAGAACACTGGATATGTTTCTTACACATGTCTGGTTTTTTATCTGTGCAGTGGGGTTAATAAAACCTAACCTATGATATTACTATGTGATTAAGTATGATACTATTGAAGGCAAATTTGGCAAACACTATATACACATTTAAGTTATGAGTAGTATGTGTAGACATGCCCACTTGTAACATTTGCAGGGTCCGCAGCAAATATAAAGGCCAGTATACTATATGTATGTAAGTTAAATTAACAAATTATTGAGTAAAATATACTTTGTCCTCCCCCCCACCAATGACAAATAATCTTCATATGGACCTGGAGGATGAGGTTTAAACTAAGAATTCTCGGATTCTTCAGAGTTACGTGCCGGTGTATGTCCACATGGGCCAGGCCCACCAGGCCCACTGGGCCCACCTCGTCTGAGCCTAAGTCCCATTCTCTTCCTACCCTACAATCTATTCTATACTTCAAGCTGGCTTTACACATATACTTGGACCCACCAGTCCTCACATTCAAGTGCCATCCTCAAGAAGCAAGAACCAAGGAATGGGTCTGCAGACCTTAGAAGCCAGGCCTACTGCTGTTTGGTCAGGAAATTCCTGGTTTTAGATTACCTGGAGTACAGTCTACAGCCAGGATGGGCTCATAATGTCCATGCTTTTTGCTCCCAAGGTCTCTTATCCCATGGGGAGGGGCATGGCTGCTAGAAGGCCAGAGTAATTTCCCCTAAATTTTGAGGTCCAGGATAAGGGCTTGTCTGGCTTGCATCTATCTGGATGTAGGTCATTTATTTGAGAAGCTTGACATTGAAAAGAAGGTAAAATATAGGGCTCATTTTACAGATGAGGAACCTGAGGCTTAGAGAAGTTAAGTAATTTATACATCATTACATAGCTGTACATTAATATGTGCTATGTGCATATTACGTAACGATGTAACATACATATTATATATTACATCGTTACGTAATATGTACATCGATGTACATATTACATCGTTACGTAATATGTACGTAGTACATATTAAGTGTGAGGACAGTGAACCCAGACCTGGCTGATTCTGAAGTGTTTCCTTTTTTTCTTCAGCTGTCTGTTGCCTTTTATGGCAACCACTAACCACTAACCTACTTCTTGCCTCACAAGCATAAGAAATGGTCTTGCCCTAACCATCTGTTAGTTTAATTGGAGATACAAGAGATGAACATATGAGACTTTTTATGGCGTCATCCGTTCCTCCTGGATTAACTGTTGAACTCAGGGTGGGAAGAAGTAGTTTTATTTATGTAGTGGAATTATGTAGTGGACATTGATGGAAGGAAGGTGGTATACTCAACTTGCTACAGACATTAAACACCTGGGTTGTTTGGCCTTGGTGGAGGGTGTCTCCAGGGTGTTCTTCCTTTTATATTTCTATGTTTCAGCTCCCTTAATTATTGAGAGCTTGACATAAAAAATGTAATATGTTTAGTATGTTTATATATTAAAAAGAAGTAGCATAGTGTTGTGAAAAGATAGTAGACTTTGGAAGCAGATCATGTATTCAAATCAAGGCCCAGTGAGGGAACTTTCTGGGATAATGGAAATGTTAATTTAATTTAAAAATTAGTTAATTTTAATTAAGTAAAAATTATATATTAATGGTGTACAACACGATGCTTTGATAGACACACACACATTTGAAATGATTACATCAGTCTATTTAACATATACATTTTTTTATGTGTGGTGAGAACACTTAAAATCTACTCTCAGCAATTTTCAAATATACAATATATTTCACTGTAGTCGTCAAGATATACAGTGGACCGCTTGAAGCTGTTTCTCATAAGTGAAATTTTGTGTCCTTTGACCAGCATCTCCCAAGGACCCCTAGCCTCTGATAACCACTATTCTACTCTCTATTTCTGTAAGTTAAATGTTGTATATCTTTTTTTTTTTTTTTTTTTTGAGACAGGGTCTTGTTCTGTTGTCCAGGTTGGAGTGCAGTGGTATGATCTCGGCTCCCTTCAACCTCTGCCTCTCAGATTCAAGCAATTCTCAGGTCTCAGCCTCCCAAGTAGCTGGGAAGTAGCTGGGACTACATGCCCCCGCTACCACGGCCAGCTAACGTTCGTATTTTTAGTAGAGGTGGGGTTTCGCCAGTAGAGGCTGGTCTTGAACTCCTGGCCTCAAGTGATCCACTAGCGTTGGCCTCCCAGAGTGTTGAGATTACAGGCCGGAACCACCATGCCTGTCCAGTGTTACATGTCTTAATAGAAGTTTGAGTTATGTTGGTGAATTCATTTATCAGAACTTACCCAAGTGTACACTTGTGCATTTTGCTGTATAACTTTAACTTTAAAAATACAGAATATGAACAGAAAACAAATACTGAACTCAGATGTTTAGAGATGAAGTATACTGCCGTCTGCAACTTTGAAATGAATAAAAAATAAGATCAATTGATGGGTGGATACCTAGATAGATACCTAGTGGAGCAAATAGAGCAAAATGTTATTTAGAGAAGCTGAATATTGGCTTTATGGGCCTTCACTGAACAGTGTTTTGTTTTGTTTTTTTTTTTAACTGTTCTGTTTGAAATTTTTATTAGTAAAATGCTAAAAAAAATTCATGGCCCACTGACTTAACTGCTTTGTGACCCAGTCTTAAGCTTTCTTTCCTGTAAATTGAAGTTACTAATACCCGATGTGCACATTCACACATTTATTCTGAGGATTAAAAGATACAGCTTTACATTTTTAAGGCCTCTGAAGAAATGGATCACTGCCAGTTATTTAGAGTCATCTGTTTAGCCTTGTAGAAAGAAAAACTAAAATCCATTTGTGAAATTTAATATTTTATTACTGTAGCCTTGCAGATACAACCTTTTTAAAACAAAAAATGTATTACCAACTCTTAAAATTGAACTTGCAATTAAGGTTACTGTAATAAGAAAGTAATTGTTCCTCAGTCTTCACCCCATAGTTTAGGTATAGTCTCTGGACAAATTTTAAATTCTCTGTTTGAGTGTGTTTTTAAATGTGAAAGTAATATATATTCTTTGTAAAGTGGCCAAGTAATAAAAATAAAATATACAGTAATAATCAGAGGTATTTCCTACAACTTCCCAGGTATAGTAGTGATTAGAGCTGTTCATAGATATTGGCATTCTCTCTCCTGGACACATGGTAGGATTCTGCTTCTCTGCCCACTTGAAGTTAAGTGTGGCCATGAGACTTGATTTGGGAAGAAGCTTTAAAGAACTGGTGCATTCTCTCTAACGGGGAAGTAAGTAACTGTTCACTCCTACTGTGTCCATCTGGGTCACTGACAGTGACAAGCATAGCCTTCTTAATGATCCATACATGTAGTATGAGCAATAAATTAACATTTGCTGTTTTAAGTCATTTGGATTTGGAGATTGTGTGGTTACTATCCTATAATCTAGTCTTTACTAACTATGCAATGTATAACCCTTTTAAAGAAATTTTTGTAGGCCTTTCAGAGCATAGTGTGTTATTTTTCTTAATTAAAAGCTTTTCAAAAGATTCATTGTGGGCATAAAATCAGTATCAAAATAGAATGAAAAAAAAGTGAGCGCTAGAAGTGTTTTTTTTCTTAGAGTTTTGCCATTTGCTTAATTAAGTTGTTTTCTTAATCTTATTTAAACATTAAAAAAAATTTATCTTAATAGTTTATTTTCCTGTTATACCTTTCTTGGAGTTTTCTGGACCTTAAAACTTTTTCTGATACAATTAGATGCGATTTTCTTTGTATGAGTAGTCCATCCAAAACAGCCCCTGGAAACAAGCTACCTCAGCCTCAAAATGTCACCTCTCTTGAAATGTCCATTAAACTAGAAGACATGATGGTGTTAATCTACAGAGCTGATTTTCATTAACAAGCTTTCTGCAAGTGAATGTATTCAGTCTTAAGAGGAGAAACCACCACTGCCGCCGCCTTCTTTTTAAATGAGGATTTAAAATGCTTCTGATTCGATTTATATTTTAATAAAATGATGGATTTAATGCTTTTTATATGTAACTTGTAAAAGAAAAAAGTCACTTGCCTCAACATAGAATTTCCACTTTAGGAATCTGCTCCCTGCCAAGGTCAACATCCTATCATAATGTCTTATAAAATCTCTGTGCTTCTCAGTTCTTGCAGGGATGCTTAGTGATACATTTATAGACATTCTGTAATTATCCCAGAATGTTTTTAATTCAGCTAAATTAAAAGAAATAAGTATTTCAGGTTATGTATTTTTGGGTTTTGTCTAATTTTGTTTTAAAAATAATGCTTTCTGATGGTAAAATAATCCATGTAATATAGAAGGACATGAATAGTAGTCACTAACTCCCTAGACCTACTACTTTAAGTATTATTAACAGGTGTTTTTGGGGGGGGTACATATTTTGAGAAATTTTCTGTACCTATAGAAATATATTGTTTAAACATATACACATAGAGATGAAATCATACTTTATATCATGTTACTGACTTGCTTTTTCCATTTGATGGATCATGGGCGTCTCTCCTTATAAAATGTAAATCCCTACTTCATTTTTTTTTTCTATTTTTTAAGTTATGGTAAAATATATATAACATGCTAGCCAGGCATGGTGGCCTGTGCCTGTAATCCCAGCTACCCAGGAGGCTGAGGCAAGAGAATCGCTTGAATCCGGGAGGCAGAGGTTGCAGTGAGCCAAGATCACGTCACTACACTCCAGCCTGGGCAACAGAGTGAGACTCTGTCTCCCCGCACAGAAAAAAAAAAAAAAAAAAAAAAAAAAAAGAAAAGAAAAGAAAAAAGAAATTTACCATAAATGAAGATGAATTAACCGTTTTTAAAAATGTATGGTTCCATAGCATTAAGTGCATTCATGTTATTGTACAACCATTACCACCATGCATGTCTAATACTTTTTCACTTTTTCCAGCTGAAGCTCTGTATTTATTAAATACTAGCTCTCCATCCTCCCCACCACACCCCAGCCTCTGGTAGCCATCATTCTACTTTCTGTCTCTGTGAATATACTCTAGGAACCTCATATGAGAAAAATCATACAGTATTTTCCTTTTTTGTCTGGTTTATTTTACTTAGTATAATGACTTCATGTAGCCATGTGTCAAAATTTCCTTCCTTTTTAAGGCAGAGTAATAGTCCTTTAGAAATACATATTTTAATAAAATGATGGATTTAATGCTTTTTATATGTATCTTGTAAAAGAAAAAAGTTACATTTTCTTTATCCATTCATCTGTGGACATTTAGGTTGTTTCTGCTTTTTGACAGTTGTAAATAATGCTGCTAGCAACATTAGTGTATGGATATCTTTTTGAGTCTCTGCTTTCCGTTCTTTTATATATATATCCAGAAGTAGAACTACTAGATCATAGGGTAATTCTGTGTTTAAATTTTTGATGAACTGACATACTGTTTTCCACTATGGCTGTACTATTTTATACTCCCGTCAGCAACACACAGGGGTCCCAGTTTTTTTTGTTTTGTTTTGTTTTGTTTTTGTTTTTGTTTTTTGGAGACAGAGTCTTGCTGTTTTGCCCAGGCTGGAGTGCAGTGGCATGATCTCAGCGCATTGCAAGCTCTGCCTCCTGGGTTCACACCATTCTCCTGCCTTAGCCTCCCCAGCAGCTGGGACTACAGGCGCACACTGCCACGCCTGGCTAATTTTTTGTACTTTTAGTAGAGATGGGGTTTCACCGTGTTAGCCAGGATGGTCTCAATCTCCTGACCTTGTGATCTGCCCGCCTCGGCCTCCCAAAGTGCTGAGATTACAGGCGTGAGTCACCACGCCCAACCAGGGGCCCAGTTTTTCTGCATCTTTGCCAATAGTTATTTTCTTTTTTCCCTTTTTAAAAAATAATTGACACCTGGTATCTTACTGTGATTTTTGATTTGTGTTTCCTAAATGATTAATGATGCTGAGCATCACTTCATCTGCTTTTTGGCCATCTACATTTCTTTTTTGGAGAAATGTCTATTCATATCCTTTGTCCATTTTTGAATTGGGTTTTTTTGTTGTTGAGTCTTAGGAGTTCTTTATATATACCAGATACCAATCTCTTATCAGATACATGGTTTGCAAATATTTTCTCCCATTCTGTGGGTTGCCTTTTTATTCTGTCTTTTTTTTTTTTTTTGGAGATAGAGTCTCGCTCTGTTGCCCAGGCTGGAGTGCAGTGGTGCGATCTTGGCTCACTGCAAGCTCCACCTCCCGGGTTCATGCCATTCTCCTGCCTCAGCCTCCCTAGTAGCTGAGACTACAGGCACCTGCCACCACGCTTGACTAATTTTTTGTATTTTGTAGTAGAGACGGGGTTTCACTGTGTTAGCCAGGATGGTCTTGATCTCCTGACTTCGTGATCCACCTGCCTCAGCCTCCCAAAGTACTGGAATTACAGGTGTGAGCCACCACGCCCAGCCAGTTTCCTTTTTATTATTTTGATAGTGTACTAGTTTTAAATTTTGATAAAGTCCAGTTTATCTATTTTTCCATTTGTTGCCTGTACTTTTGTTGGCATATTCAAGAAATCATTGCCAAATCCAGTGTCAGAAAGCTTTCTTCTTCTTTGCTTCTAAGAATTTTAGCCTTTAAGTTTAGGTCTTTGATCCATTTGAGTCCATTTTTGTATAAGGTAAGAGTCCAACTTTGTCCTTTTGGATGTGAGTATCCAGTTCTTGCAGCACCACTTGTTAAAAAGGCTGTCCTTTTCCCATTGAACGGCCTTGACACCCTTGTCAAAAATCAATTGACCATATATGCGAGGGTTTATTTCTGGCTGCTGTGTTTATTACAGTGGTCTGTGCCTTGTGGCTTTTTGTGTTACACCATAATTGGGAAAGATTTTTTCCACTCTAAGTTAAGAAATTTCATTTAAACTATATTTTCTTTTAATAGTTTTATGTTTCTTTTAAAATATTTGTATCTTTGATATTTCTGAGTTTATTTTGATGGAAGGCATGAGGTGATATCCAGCTTTATTTATTTTTCAAGAGTTTATCTTTTCCCTGCTGATTTGAGATACCATTGTTATATCATAAATTTCCATTCTTATTTGGATCTCTATGCTATACTATATACCATTAATACCTTTTTAAATACTGAATGATTTTAATTGTATTGCTTATAATTAATTTTAATTGTGTGGCTAGTCTTACATATTTTTCTCAGTTAATTTTGTAATTTGTCAAATTCCTCAAAATGTTTTATATTACAATTAAATATGAATTCAGGGGAATTTATTACCATATTGAATCTTATCCAAGAAAGGGGTATATCTTTTTATTCATTCAAGTGTTATGTTTGCCCTTCAGAATATTTTACAACTAATTAGTGGAACAACACATTTCTTGTTAAACTTATATCTAAATATTTTGTCTTCTTTGGTTGCTGTTGTAATTAGGATATTTAATATCTAATTTATGTACGGGACATCTTCAACTTGACTTTTCTTGTTTCTAGTAATTTTTTAGGTAATTTTCTTTGTTTTTTCAGGTATACAATCATCCAAATAGTAATTCTACATCCTTTTCATTATTTATTTCTTGGTGTGCGTCCTCTTTTGGAGTTGAATTTGTTACCACTCCCAGAACCAGGTAAACTAACAGTTATGGTACTGAATGCCTTGACTCTTTTTTTGGCGGGGGGACGGAGGCTTGCTCTGTCACCCAGGCTGGAGTACAATGGCATTATCTTGGCTCACTGCAGCCTCCACCTTCTGGGTTCAAGTGATTCTCCTGCCTCAGCCTCCTGAGTAGCTGGAATTACAGGTGCCCGCCACCATGCCCAGCTAATTTTTTAATTTTTTAGTAGAGACGGGGTTTTACCATGTTGATCAGGCTGGTCTCAAATTCCTGACCTCAGGTGATCCACCCGTCTCGGCCTCCCAAAGTGCTGAGATTACAGGTGTGAGCCACTGGACCCGGCTGCCTTGGCCTCTTTCTTGACTCTAATAGTAATGTATCTAGTTTACTCACTGGACAAGGTATACTGACATTTGCTGTGAGGCATGTGTGCTTTTTACACGTAGAGTATGCATGCTTATTTTACTAATGGTTTTTCTTGTTTTAATCAGGAATAATTCTTTATGTAGAAAATGCCATTTCATCAGTGAATATGTTTGTTAATTTTATATTTGTTTATTATTCAGCAATGAGTTCTTACTTTTTTTTCATGAACCTTAAAGTATTTTCACACTTGCTTCGTAAAAAGGTTTTGCAAGATTTCCTTCCTCTGTGCTCTAGCATAACACAGTATAAATATCATCTGAATTATCTGTCACTTGGGTCTGAAAGGATTTTACCTAAGTGACTTACTAGCCTAGTATGTTTTTGGTTTGTAGCACTTTAGAAAATTTTCTTAATTTCTTCCACGGCACTTGGTCTCTTGGTTGGTATCAGGGAGAGATTTCAAAACTTGTATTCTTTGAGGGGTGAGAGATGAGGTGGTTAGATCTTAAATAAAATTATGTATACTGGTACTTCCCTTTCTCCAGGTGATGTTGTTATTATATTTGGTATTTTATTGTTTAAAATTAATTTTTAAAAGTTAAACTGTGAAACATGAGACATGCCAAAAGCACATAAAGCAGTTTCTCTTAATCTCATTAGACTTCAGTGTATGGAGTTTTATGATCCTGCCTCTGTGCCAGCATCTTTCCCTAGAAATCTATTTGTTTTTATTTGTTCTTAAGAAACAGATCCAGACTAAGTACTCAGCGTTTGGCTTTAGGCAACATTCGATAAAGTTAACTAACTCTGAACTAAAACATATATATTCTTTTCTGTTGATGTCATATTTAAAGTACCTAGCCTTTTCCTCCATTCCTGAAAGGAGCTTGGTTGGAGAGGACTTTAGTCAAAGGAATAGGTGATGTACCTCAAATACTTACTGATATAAAAAAAAACTTTGTTTTTTCTCTCTGATCAGAAATTCATTTCCTGACCAAAAGTCACACTTTATACAGCTGTCTGAATTTCCTGTGCCCTTGTCAAGGGCTTGCTGTTGAAATGTATTTAAGAAACAGCAGTTGCTGAAACATTTTAGGGACTGGGGGACTTCTTCATGAAATGGAAGCAAGCCTGAAGATTTAACTGTTTTTGCCTCTTAGATTGCATTCTAGGGGTCTAAATTATTTTTGTGGAGCTGACGGCTGTTGAGATCACCTTTACTTTTTCTCTCAGCCATCATCTAATTATGAGACAGAGGATTGTAGAATTCTAGAGTTGAATAGTTCACACGAAATTAGTCACGTTCCTGGTTTGGGGAGTAATTTGTTTGGTTGCTGAAGGAATATACTCAGCTATATTGATGAAAGATTTTAACTCATAACTAAAATGTTGAACATTTTATTCATTAGTTTCAAATCATCTCTAAAATCACCAAAGTCAAAATTGTACTTATTAATTTTAATAGGTTATGTGTTCATTTGTTTCGAAAGTAGAAAGTATATCGTGAAAGGCCTTTCCCATACCCCCATTACCCTGATACTCAGTTTTCTTCTCTTTATAAGAAGCATTTAGCTGGAAACAAAATTAACCTGTTTTTCTTC
The DNA here is from genome assembly GCF_008728515.1 of Papio anubis. Lineage (NCBI taxonomy): Eukaryota > Metazoa > Chordata > Mammalia > Primates > Cercopithecidae > Papio > Papio anubis. The sequence goes on from NC_044979.1 coordinate 77,881,215, forward strand.
ATTGCTTTCTCATGCCTTTGCCCCTCTAGGTAAAATTGTGAAATAGGTTGTATTTATTAGGAATAACACTCTTACTCTGGTTCCCTGACCTGTGTTGGTTCTGTACATTGACCTATACATTGGTTCTCAACCTGTTATAACTTGTATCAATTTTCTATGAAAAATTCGTGTGATATTATTAAACAGAATTTACTGAGAAAGACATTTTTATGTTAGAGACATTATGCCTTAACAATTAAGATTGGCTAGGTGCGGTGGCTCATGCCTGTAATCCCAGCACTTTGGGAGGCTGAGGCGGGCAGATCACGAGGTCAGGAGATCGAGACTATCCTGGCTAACATGGGGAAACCCTGTCTCTACGAAAAATACAAGAAAAAAAAATTAGCCGGATGTAGTGGCAGACTCATGTAGTCCCAGCTATTCGGGAGGCTGAGGCAGGAGAATGGCGTGAACCCGGAAGGCGGAGCTTGCAGTGAGTCGAGATCGCGCCACTACACTCCAGCCTGGGTGACAGAGCAAGGACTCCATCTCAAAAAAAAAAAAAAAAAAAATTAAGATCATAGAATTATCATAGTTTAAAATTAGGTCATAGTTTATGGTATGGTATGAGAAAACAATATACCTCTCAAGGTATACTATTTTGTATAAATGAATGATTGATATGGGAGATACCATATTGTTAGGAACCATTATAAACCAAGGGAAAACTTTTCCATCCTATTAGAATTCTAACAGCTTTTGGGGGATAACTATTATTATTAACATAGCCTATTGCAATGAGGATTATATGAAATAATCCATGTTAAGCTTCTAGCACAGTATCTATGACATAATAGACACTGATACATATTAGTTGCCTTTGATTAGAATAGATAGTATTTTACTGTTACCAGGTTTAAATATAATAATATTGAATTAAGTGGACAGGAAAAGTCATTATTACTAGTATCAACTATTGATTATACAATTATGAACATTAAGTCTGGACTGGTAGGAAATGGCATAGAAATGATACAAATGACCCCAGAGCATGTGAGGGCTCTAAAATTCAATAAACAATCCCTGGTAGGTTAGGATTCATTCAGTCAGAAGTAGTTATTTTGTGTTTGCTGTCTTACAAATATGAAATGGTGCTTCAAATCTATAGGTTCAGGTGCAGGAGAGTGTATTTACATTCTTATGAAAACCACTCCCTCCTCCATTACTTAGTTATCCTATTGGTGATATTCATGTCATCATCTTAGCACTATTAGTTTTTATGACTTCAGTGGGTGTTTTTTAGAATGGTGTGAAAAATATTTTTGGTGGTATGTAGTAATCACCTGTGTTGCTGATTTTCTGTCAGATGTAAGAGATTTTGAAACAATAACATGTTCAAAGGTAGCAACAAAAATGAGTGGGTATATGGTCAACATGACATCTTGAGTGCAGAATCCGTATCTTACTGATTTCAATTTTTTAGTCTAACACTGGTTTTCAAACTTTAGAATCCATCAGAATCATCTGAAAAGCTTGCTTAAAAAGTAAGAAGTATATTTCTGGGCCTTATCTAAGAGTTCCAGATCTAGTAGTCTGAGGCTGAGCCTGATAATTTGCTTTTCTAACATGTGATGATGCTGCTCCTTATCTGGGGACTGCACTTTGAAACTGGTCTAACAAAATGAGCACAAAACTTAGCATAGAGTTGGAGCTTGATAAAAAAAATTTGAATATATAAATGCTGCTATTACTGAGTTCCCAAAGCTTAAACAAAAACCTCCAACTTTACATAAAATAAAAATGCAGTCTTAACTTTCACAGTGTTTTGCTTGAGCTGAATTCTGCCTTTTTCTACACTCTTTGCTAACCAAGGCAGCTATTTACTATATCTGGTTACCACTGTTCCCAGAAAGGCAAAGGATAATTATACTAGAACCACAGTCTTTTGTGCTGCTTTGTAATACTTCATCAGGATAGACTTTTCAAAATAATATTTTTTAAAAAGTTTTAAAAGAAGTTAAAAGTTATTTATTAGTCAAAAGAAAAACATTTTTGTAAACAAAAACAAATACTTGTAAATAATGAAGGGTTTGTCATTACCTATTCTAAACGTTTTTTATAATTTAAGATTAGTCTGTGGTCATAATTAATTCTTAATTTAAGTATCATTGATTTTTCAGCTAATTCCATTTCATTTCTTACTAGGTTTATCATTGCTCTAAGTACTATAAAATAATTAGCAGTCAGTACTCATATTTCTGTAATCGATTATAAACTACAATAAAATTTAAGACCAGTGATGAACCACATAAAAATAGATTTTTTAAACATTTAAACAAGATTAAAGAATTTTGTGATGTTTTTGTTTATGGATTTTTTTTTTTTTTTGAAATGGCTTTAGACTTTTGCACGTTGACACAGAATGTTTTTTGCTAGGAGTTAGTTTGAGCTGGTTTGAAGTTGATAAAACTAAAAAGCATATTGGCCCTTGCTAGTTAGTGAATAAAGATATATATAACAAAAGCACCCAATATTTAAGCTTCTTGGTTGATCTACCAAAAATAATTTTTCTAATGGTATTCAGTTTGAAGCCTCCTTAGTCCTGTGCAGTGGGATTGTTCTCTTTGTATTTTACTTAGAGAAAAAGTGGTTCTCACACAGGTTGGAAGGGAGGATGGCCCTAGAGTCTGGAAAGAAATTTCATGGTCTAGACTTTGGTGACTTCCAGGGAGTGAGAATAAAAAAGGACCCCTTCTACCTATAGGTATCCTTTTCACATAGAGGCTTTTTTTTTTTTTTTTTTTAACTACCTTTTTTTGTTAACAGTCTTACAGATAGGTTTTAGTTCTGCATTGTTCAAGTGTACAGAAGTTTCATTTCTTTTAAATGATGGTATGATATTACAATTTTTCCTAAATTTATTTGACTGTGGTACCCTTTTTGTCTACTCTTGTTAACACCAAGGGCATGGTTATATGTAGCACTATTTAAAAAATTCTAGTCTAGATTAAGAGACAGAATAACAGACCAGTTGGAAGGGGCTGCTTACTGATATGAAAGGAAAGAACTTTTGCTACTTTGTGTTATTTTCCTGATTGAAATGGTAAAACATTTCTCAAATACACAGGTTTAATAAATTGGATTCAAGTTAGTTCACCTTCTGTGACTTCTTAACCATCAGCTTTAAATAGATTTGATTTTGGTAGCCATCTTTTGGTTTTGTTTTGGCTAAAATAACTCATTAAAAATCGGTGATCAGTGTATAGAACACAACTCTCCAATTGAACTTTCTTCAGTATTGGGAATGTTCCATATCTGTGTTGTCCTATATGACAGCCAGTAGCCACAGATGGTTATTGAGCTTTTAAAATGTGCTAAGTGTGACTAAGGAACTTTAGTTTTTTTAAGTCCTCATTAATTTAAATCTAAATAGGCACATGTGGCTAGTAGCTGTTGTATTGGACAATGCAATCTATAGAATATATTTGTAGAATAGAGTATTTTTCATACTTTTAAATTGATGGAATTAAAACTACTCTTTGGAGGATATTTTTGGAAAGTTAAGACCCTGATGACTATACTTAAATTATATGCATTCTATAGTCACATGATTGAGAGAACTCAGTCATTTTTCTCTTTTAAAAACTATAGTCATTTTCACTTAAAGAAGGAAATATGTTCTGAGAAATGCATCATTAGGCATTCATCGCTGTGCAAACATCATAGGGTGTACTTACACAAACCTAGATGGTGTAGCCTACTACACACAGACTATGCAGCATAGCCCATTGCTCCTAGCCTACAAAACTATACAACATGTTACTGTACTGCAGACTGTAGGCAGTTGTTACATAGTGGTATTTGAATATCTAAACATAGAAAAGGTACAGTACAAATATATAAAGGTAGAAGATGGTATACCTGTATAGGGCATATACTATGGCATGGAGTTTGCAGGACTGGAACCTACTCTGATTGGGTCAATAAGTCGTGAGTGAATGTGAAGGCTTAGGGTATTACCGTAAACTACTATAGACTTTCTAAGCACTGCACATTTGGGTTACACTAAGTTTGTAACAAATATTTTTCTTCCTTCAATAATGTTAACCTTAGCTTACCATAACATTTTTACTTTATAAACTTAATTTTTTTAGCTTTTTGATCTTTTCATAATAATGCTTAGCTTAAAACACAAACATATTGTACAACCATACCAAACTATTCTTACTCATAAGCTTTTATTAATTTTTTTGTTTTTGTTGTTTTTTTGCTTTTTAGACTTTTTTTAAAAAGCTTAGACAAATATACACATTAGCCTAGGCCCACACAAGATGAGGATCATCAAGACATCGCTAGGTAATAGGAATTTTTCAGCTTCATTATAATTTTTTGGGACCACTGTTATGTATGCCATCCATCATTGACCAAAACATTGTTATGTTCACATAACTGTACATATACTACTAACTTCTTTTGTAGGTAATTCTTTTGTGTAAATAATAGTACACTCTGAAATAATTGAATAGGTTTTCACATTCATTTTTAAGAAAAGTATAATAGGAAAAAAGAAGATAATCTGTGAGATAACTCAGATTTAGTTCCTTTTGCCATTGACATGCTTGCCAGTATTGAAGCAGTTGCAGAATTTTTGTGGCTATTAATGTATCTGTAAGTTGGAGATACAGTATATGTAAATGTCCTTTGAAAAAAGAGCTGTACAAAATGAATGTAATTCACATTATAAATGTTGATTTTGAATAATTATAGAAAATGCTAAAAATTTGACTCATTTTCTGTGAATGTACTTTGAGTTATAAAGATTATGATCCTTAATCTTTTCATTTTTGATAAGAGTAATGCTCAGTTGGTAGACAGGTAAAAACATTAAGTTATATAAATTATCAAAATAAAAGTGACTAAACAATTGAATAATTTTGGAATAAATTTATTATTAAGGATACAATTATTTGGAGGCTGAATTATTTTCAGAGTAGGTCATCTAGGACGGAACATAGGAAATTCTAGTAAGTAAGTGTTTTATAAGCAACTTATTTAATATATTGATACCTCTTATCCATGGACTTGCTGATTGAATAAAATATTTTACTCTGTCAATTGACTTAACAGCTTCATTTTACTTGTGAACTGGCCAAGCAATTTATTTTTGTATTTATTCAGCTAGCATTCATTTGTCAGTGGTTTTTGAATATCATCACTTTTAAGACGTGTGATTATTTTAAAAGTTTTCCACAAGCATTTTGAACTGTATAAAATAGAACTGATGACTTCTTCATAAGAACTTATATATTATGTAGTCACAAGTATAGCCTTAATATAAATGATACCTTTTTCAGCATGTAATGAAAAAGCATGTAATGAAAAATAATTTTTAAAGCTGTATATAGTTACTGTGACAATCATTGCCCTTTAAGTAGTGGTTTTTAATCCTTTCTAATTTACATTACACAAGAGTCTTCTCATATATTAAAGATGGTATTTTAATATTGTTTAATTTTTCTTTTTTGAGACGGAGTTTCACTCTCGTCGCCTGGGCTGGAGTGCAATGGTGTCATCTTGGCTCACTGCAGCCTCTGCCTCCCGGGTTCAAGTGATTCTCCTGTCTCAGCCTCCCAAGTAGCTGAGATTATAGGCGCCCGCCACCAGGCCCAACTAATTTTTTAGAGATGGGGTTTCACCATGTTGGTCAGGCTGGTCTCAAACCCCTGACCTCAGGTGATCCACCCGCCTTGGCCTCCGAAATGTTGGGATTACAGGCGTGAGCCGCCGTGCCCAGCCTATTGTTTAATTTTTTAATACGACTATTAAATGGTCTTACCACTGTATGGCATTATTTGGGATTTAGTGGTTTGTCTTACATTTGAGGTATATATTAATGGCTAAATAACTGAAAATCATATTTTAGATAAAAATGATTATGTTTTCTGACATACAGTTCAGGTTTTTTAGAAGATGTATTACTTTAGTTTATATTCTGTTTATTTAGCTTATATTTTACTATTTTTAATCTTTTTCACCTTTATAATAACTTTGTTTTTTATATAAAGATGCCTGATATTTTTCAAAAAAAATACTAATACTTACTCTTCCCCAAGTACAGAAAAAGTAGTACAGTCAGCCCTCTAGCTAAATATTTGAATATAGGTCATTCTTAATACTACTGTTTTTGAGATACTTTCATTCATTTTACCTCTATCAAATTTAGTGGAAATACCATTTCATATTTAGTTTGGCTGTTCTCTTTAAAAACACCAATACACGTATCTTTACAATTCCCTTTGAATTTTATAATTAAGTTATTAATGTTATTGATGTGAAGATATCAAACGTTTTAATTAAGATGACTCAGAGACATCTTTGAGCATATATAATTCAGAATATGGCAGAATATTTTAAACATTTCACAGGGTCACGAAACTCTTAGCATTTAAAGGATTTCAGTATAGTTCTCTAACTGGTATGTGCTAAGAATGTGAAATATGTTCAGTTGCTTGAGATTAGGAAGTAGAGATAAAACTTCGTGTATATATATATATATATATATTTTTTTTTTTTTTTTAAAGACACCTAGCTGTTGGGCAGAAGAGGGTGCAGAAAAGAGGTCACATCAGCGTTCTGCGTCATGGGGGAGTGCTGATCAACTAAAAGAGGTAAGTTATTTTTGTTTTCCGTCTGTAACCTGTTTTGGTCCTAGGAGATTACCTTAGTATTTCCTGAATGTAATGACACTTTTAAAATTTATCCTAACCTTACCTCTTTCAGTAAGGTTAGGATAAATTCTAGGGTAAGGTTAGGATAAATTCTAAGGTATTTGTAAGGTTAGTACAAATTCTAGTTAGGTAGGTTGCATTCTACATTTTGGTGAACAAGTCTAAATTTACCTTATTTGTGTATTTTGTGTCATTTCTAAATATTTGTTATGCTCTCAGTCAGCTTTAGCCTTTCCAGAGTGAAGTCTAATTTTATGTAATACTCTCTATCTTGTTCATTTTAGTTATCTTTTGTTCTCTCTTCAGCTTGCTTGTTTTTGAGTTGTAGCAACCAGAGCTATAGGCTATATAGCTTTGTACAATGGTAGGACAGTGTTTTCTGTTTCTAATAGCTTTTTTTTTTTTTGAGACAGAGTCTTGCTTTGTCGCCCAGGCTGGAATGCAGTGGCGCCATCTCGGCTTACTGCAAGCTCCACCTCCCAGGTTCATGCCATTCTCTTGCCTCAGCCTTGCAAGTAGCTGGGACTATAGGCACCCACCACCACACCTGGCTAATTTTTTGTATTTTTAGTAGAGACGGGGTTTCACCATGATAGCCAGGATGGTCGTGATCTTCTGACCTCGTGATCCGCCCTCCTCGGCCTCCCAAAGTGCTGGGATTACAGGCGCGATCTAATAGCTTTTTAATGACATCCAATATATTGTTGCCCTTTGGAACCCAACAATAATCCATGCTTCTTAGAAACTTAGTTTCTATGACCCATTTCCTTATTTATTATGAATAACCTGAGGTGTCATATCTTTATGTATATTTTGGATTATTTTTCCTGATAGTTTTATCCATCTAAATTCTTTTATATTTGTTTTTATAAATTACAGAAACTTAGAATTGAAAGGTCATCTAGTCTATCTTCTACATAAATGCTCCTTAAAAGATGGTCGTCGAATCTCTGTTATTCTTTTTTTTTTGTTTCAAGGTGGAATCTTACTCTGTCACCCAGGCTGGAGTACAGTGGCACAGTCTTGGCTCACTGCAGCTTCTGCCTCCCAGGTTCAAGTGATTCTCCTGCCTCAGCCACCCGAGTAGCTGGGATTACAGATATGTGCCACCATGCCCAGCTAATTTTTGCATTTTTAGTAGAGACGGGGTTTTGCCATATTGGCCAGGCTAGTCTCAAACTCCTGACCTCAAGCGATCCGCCCACCTCGGCCTCCCAACATGCTGGGACTACAAGCATGAGCCACCACACCAGGCCATGATCATTCTTAGTGAGGGAAACTCATTACTTTATAAAAAGAGCCAGTTTAATTGTTTCAAGTTGTTAAATATGTTCTCTTATATATTGAACTTAGAATTAGATAACTTAGTTTTGACTTTGCCCTCTGGATCAATATTGAGTAAGTCTAAGTCTTTTAAAGGCCAACAGTAAGTCATTTTTTTTCTCCAGAGTAAACATTTACATTTCTCTCAAAATTTTTTTCATATACCAGTTTCCAGGCCTCTTTGTATAATTTTTATATACTATAGGTTATCAGTATCCCTTACATACTATGGTGTCTGAACTGCATAGATATAGTTTATTAGCATGATTTTACTTATGATTGTATTACATTTTAGCAGCTTCTTTATAGTATGGATGTAGAGACCTACTCAGCTCCTTCTGCCTACCGTACATGTATGCAAAAAATCAGTTTTCTGCAGCAGCAACAAAAAATAAATGAAACTAAGTCTAATATCTCTAGCTTACTGTAATTACATATCTCTGTATAGCATATGAATAACAAAAAACTGAACTTGTATTTTTATCTCAGAGTTAAATACAATCTTAGTGTTATCACCAAGATTTACTAATCATTAGACTGAATGGAAGTAATGCCAGATATTAATTTGAATCCATAGGAAGAATTGAAGAGTGCTGGGAATAGTAAATATGTGGGTAAATATGAAAGAGTTTTTAATGACTCTTTTGTTGGATTTTTAATTGAACGATAACTGGATTTCAGTAATAGATGACATACACTATTAAAAAGGAATGACTGATTCAGTGAGAACATTTGTTTTCCACAGAAGGCAACCATAAAGCTGGACAAAACTGTCAAAATAACTGTTTGAGTACTTTACCAAACAAACTAAGAAGCTTTATTCATGAAAACTAATGAACATAGGGTAGGAATAGCACAAATTCGTGATCTGGTGCTACTCCTTTTCTCCTTTTCCTTCTCCTTAGCTCTGTTGCATAGCATTTCAATCAGGATGAAAACCAGCAGCTTTGCTTCCACTGTTGTAGAGAAATCGCTTGTTTTGGAGCATTGTAGGTTAAAATGGTGATCTTTGTGGCAAGTAAACAGAGAGGGCCAACAATTTTATTAGTCTAAGATTGTAGTCCAGTTTGAGGCCAGCAGTAGGCTCATGGACTACTTGAGTTTAATAGAGAGTTTTGAGAGGTAAGACAGTAGTGGGAGCTTGATAAATTCCCCACATATCCCAGGTTGACTGGAGGCTGTGGACATGCACAGCAGAGAACAGAGTGGGCCCAGGCCACTGATGTGTTCCTGGCCAGAACAGCCTAGGAACAGGTGCAGAGGAAATTCAAGTGGGCTACTGGAAATAAAACTAGGGAAGACTTGTAAAAAACCTGAATTTCAAATGCTGTCCTTTGTCCACAAACAAATCCTATCAGTAGGAAATAGAACCCTTATTGCCTTGAGATGTTTGAACAGAATGTACAGTCTTTGGCCAAACACTATGGTGAACACTGGAGACCTGCTTTAAAAGGTCTTAAGAAGTCAGGCAAAAAATAATAGAGACATAAGCAGTCACACATTGTGGGAGAAACAGACTTGTAGACCATTAAGAAACAACAAGTAGACAACAACTCTCGGGAGAAAATCAGAATCTGGAGTTGCTATATTATCTGAAATATCCAGCATTCAGCAAAAAGTTTTGAGATATACAAAGAAACAAAAAAGTATGGCACATAGGAAAATAAAGCAGTCAGTAGAAACTATATGTGTTTTTATAATAAAGTATGGCACATACTCAGGAAAATAGAGCAGTCAATAGAAACTGTATGTGTTTTTATAATGTATTTAGCAGACAAAGACATCAAAGAAATAAAGGAAACCATGATTAAATGATTAAAGGGAAAGTAGGACTACAAGGACTCAATGAATAAAGAATTTTCACAGGCCGGACATGGTGGCTTACGCCTGTAATCCCAGCACTTTGGGAGGCCAAGGTGGGTGGATTATGAAGTCAGAAGATTGAGGCCATCCTGGCTAACACGGTGAAACCCCGTGGCACACGCCTGTAGTCCCAGCTACTCAGGAGACTGAGGCAGGAGAATTGCTTGAACCTGGGAGGCAGAGATTGCAGTGAGCCGAGATCGCACCACTGCACTCCACCCTGGGTGACAGAGCGAGATGCCGTCTCAAAAATGATAAAAAATAAAAAAAGTATTTTCACAAAGAGATAGTCATTCTAAAAAAGAAGGAAACAAAATTCTAGAGTTAAAAAAGGCAATCACTAAATATAAAAATGTTAGATGGGCTTGACAATAGATTTGCGATGGCAGAAGAATCGATGAATTAGAAGATAAGTCAATAGAATTTATATACTCTGAAGAATGGAAAGGAAAAAAAAGATTAAAATTGAAGGAGAGAAGAGACAGAGCAGAGAAAAAGAATCAAAGAAATACTGACAGAGAACTTTCCAAATTTGATGAAAAACAATCTACAGATTGATGAAGTTGAAGTAACCACAACTAGGAAAACACAAAGGGAACCATAAGAAAAAGAAAATGAGTCATCAGACATGGGGGACCACTAATAGCTTTAACAGCTGACTTTAAAATCAGAAGTGATGGGGACCATGAGGCCTGATGCATTCAAAGTGCTGAAAGAAAAAAAGTAAACCAAAAACTGTCAACCAGGTAGGTATTCAATATCCAGCAAAACTAGTCTTCCAAAGTGAAGGTGAAAAAATGGCATTCCCAGGTAAAACTTGAGATAATTTCTCCCTATCAGACTGTGTTATAAGAAATTCTAAAGCAAATCTTCAGACTGAAAGGATGTAACACTAGATAATAATTTGTATCCATAGGAACAATTGAAGAGTGCTGGGAATAGTAAATATGTGGTAAATATAAAGGAGTTTTCAACATTGTTTTGTTGGATTTATAGGATGTACATGAAATATATATAATAATAGCACAAAGGAGGAGTTAGGAAAAGGACGTATATTGTAGTTTCTATTTGACTGAAATTAAGTATTATTGTGATGTAGATTGTGATAAATTAAGACACATAATCCCTAGAGCAGTTGCTAAGTTATTAAGAAGATAACTCCAAAAATTTAAATTAAAAAAAAAGAGGAATTAAAATAGCATACTAAAAAATATCACAAAGCAGGAAAGGAAGAATAAGTAAACAAACAAAGTTGTGACACAGGAATAGAAGCCTACACCGTTCATCCCTCCCACCCCTCACTGAAGTACCAAATTTTAACAACTATCTGCACAGAGAAAAACACCATTCACAGGAACCTAAAATCAGGTGAGCAATCACAGTACCGAGTTTTAAGTTCATAGCACCAAAAGAGGCATTGAGTAGGCCAGGAGAGACAGTCTTGAATTGCTGATGTTACTCCTCCATCCCCTGGCAGCAATTGTGTGGAGCACAGAGAGAATCTGTGCACTTTGAGGAAGAAGAGCACAGCGATTGGGGAACTTTACACTGAACTCAGTACTGTCATACCACAGTGAAGAATAAAGTCATACTGGCCTCAGCCAGTGCCTGTGCATGGAGGGAGCATTTGGACTAACCTTAGCCAGGGGAGAATCGCCCATTGCAGCAGTCAGAACTTTTTATTGACAAGCTTTAAAGAGAGAGACAGACAGACAGACAGACAGACAGACACCCCCTGTTTGCTGAGGAGAAAGTAAAGGAAGAGAACAACAGTCTTTGTCTGGTAATCAAGAATTCTCCCAGATCTTTTTCAAGACCTCCAAGGTGGTAGTTATACCTCTACAAATCTGCAAAAAACACAGTTTTTTTGGGCTTGGGGCCCAAGTTTCTCTGAATACTTGGAAAGCCTTCCCAAGAAGGGCAGGCACAAATAAGCCCAGACTGTGAAGACTACAATAAATACCTAACTCTTCAATGCCCAGACACTGAGGAACATCTACAATAATTAGCACCATCCAGGAAAACATGACCTCACCAAATGAACCAGGCACCAGGGACCAGTCCTAGAGAAATAGAGACATATAAGCTTTAAGAGAGAATTCAAAGTAGCTATTTTGAGGAAACTCACGCCTGTAAGCCCAGCATCTTGGGAGGCCAAGACAAGCAGATCCCTTGAGGTCAGGAGTTTGATATCAGCCTGGCCAACATAGTGAAACTCTGTCTCTACTAAAAATACAAAAATTAGCCGGGTGTGGTGGCACACACCTGTAGTCCCAGCTACTGGGGAGGCTGAGGCACAAGAATCTCTTGAGCCTGGGAGGTGGAGGTTGCAGTGAGTCAAGATCACACCACTGTACTCCTGCCTGGGTAACAGAGTGAAGCCCTGTCTCAAAAATAAAAGGAAGAAAGCATACCACCAGAAAAAAATGACCAAAAGGAAGACAAGAAGGGTGGAAAGAAGGAAGGAAGTGAAGACCAAAAAAACAAATAATAAAATGGCAGGAGTAAGTTCATACTTATCTGTAATAAAATGGAATGTAAATGGACTAAACTCTCCAAACAAAAGATATTGAGTAGCTGAATGGATGAAAAAAAGAAAAAAGAGACCCAATGATCTATTGTCTACAAGAAACACACTTCACCTATAAAGATAAACGTAGACTAAAACTAAAAGGATGGAAAGATACGCCATGCCAGTGGAAACCAAAAAAGAGCAGGAGTTGCTATGCTTGTATCAGGCAAAATAGATTTAGAGTCAAAAACTGTAAGAAAAGACAAGGTCATTATAAAGGGGCCAATTCAGCAAGAGGATATGATGATTGTAAGTATATATGTACCCAACACTGGAGCACCCAGATATATAAAGCAAATATTATTAGAACTAAAAAGGAAGATAGACCCCAGTACAATAATAGCTGGAGACTTCAACACCCTACTTTCAGTGTTAGACAGATCTCCTAGACAGAAAATCAGCAAGGAAACATTGGGCTTAATCTGCACTGTAGAACAAATGGACCTAGTAGATATTTACAGAACATTTCATCCAACAGCCTCAGAACACAAATTTTCCTCCTCATCACATGGATCATTCTCAAAGACAGACCACATATTAGGTCATAAAAGATATCTTAAAACATTCAAAAAATATTGAAATAATACCAGGAATCCACTCTGACCACAGTGGAATAAAACTACAAATCAATAACAAGGAGAATTTTGGAAACTGTACAGGCACATGGAAATTAAACAATAGGCTCCTGAATGACCAGTGAGTCAATGAAGAAATGAAGGAAGAAATTGAAAAACTTCTTGAAACAAATGATAATGGAAACACAACATACCAAAATCTATGGGATATAGCAAAAAGAGCACTAAGAGGGAAATTTATAGCTCTAAGTGCCTACATCAAAAAAGAAGAAAAACTTCAAATAAATAACCTAACAATGCATCTTAAGACGCAGCAAAAGCAAGAGCAAATCAAACTGAAAATTAGTATAAGAAAAGAAATAATAAAGATCAGAGCTGAAATAAAATGGATTTGAAATGAAGAAAGCACTACAAAGACCATTGAAATTAAAAGTTAGTTTTTTGAAAAGATAAAATTGACAAACATTTAGCCAAGATAACCAAGAAAAAAAAGAATACCCAAATAAATCAGAGGTGAGAAAGAAGACTTTACAGCTGATACCACAGAAATTCAGAAGATCGTTAGTGGCTACTTTGAGCAACTATATGCCAATAAATTGGAATATCTATAAGAAATGAATAAATTCCCAGACACGTATAACCTACCAAGACAGACTCATGAAGAAATCCAAAGCCCAAACAGACCAATAACAAGTAAAGAGATTGAACCCAGATTAAAAAGTCTCCCAGTAAAGAAAAGCCTGGGACCCAATGGCTTCACTGCTGAATTCTACCAAACGTTTAAGGAACACCTAGTAACAGCGCGATTCCAAGATGGCCGAATAGGAATAGCTCCAGTCTACAGCTTCCAGCATGAATGAAGCAGAAGACAGATGATTTCTGCATTTCCAGCTGAGGTGCCAGGTTCATCTCACTGGGGCTTGTCGGACAGTGGGTGCAGGACAGTGGGTGTAGCCCACTGAGCGTGACCTGAAGCAGGGCGAGGTATCACCTCACCTGGGAAGCGCAAGGAGTCAGGGAATTCCCTTTCCTGGGAAGCGCAAGCTGTGACGGACGGCACCTGGAAAATCAGGTCACTCCCACCCTAATACTGTGCGTTTTCAACGGTCTTAGCAAATGGCACACCAGGAGAGTACATCCCACGCCTGGCTTAGAGGATCCCGTGCCCATGGAGCCTCGCTCATTGCTAGCATAGCAGTCTGAGATTGAACTGCAAGGTGGCAGTGAGGCTAGGGGAGGGGCGCCTGCCATTGCTGAGGCTTGAGTGGGTAAACAAAGTGACTGGGAAGCTCAAACTGGGTGGAGTCCACCGCAGCTCAAGGAGACCTGACTGCCTCTGTAGACTCCACCTCTGGGGGCAGGGCATAGCCGAACAAAAGGCAGCAGAAACCTCTGCAGACTTAAATGTCCCTGACAGCTTTGAAGAGAGCAGTGGTTTTCCCAGGATGGAGTTTGAGATCCGAGAATGGACAGACTGCCTCCTCATGTGGGTCCCTGACCCCCCCACCCCAGTAGCCTAACTGGGAGGCACCCCCCAGTAGGGGCAGACTGACACCACACACAGCCGGGTACCCCTCTGAGATGAAGCTTCCAGAGAAGTGATCAGGCAGCAACATTTGCTGTTCAGCAGTATTCGCTGTTCTGCAGCCTCCGCTGCTGATACCCAGGCAAACAGGGTCTGGAGTGGACCTCAAGCAAACTCCAACAGAGCTGCAGCTGAGGGTCCTGACTGTTAGAAGGAAAACTAACAGAAAGGACATCCACACCAAAACTGCATCTGTACATCACCATCATCAAAGACCAAAGGTAGATAAAACCACAAAGATGGGGAAAAAACAGAGCAGAAAAGCTGAAAATTCTAAAAATCAGACCGCCTCTCCCTCTCCAAAGGAACGCAGCTCCTCACCAGCAACAGAATAAAGCTGGACAGAGAATGACTTTGACGAGTTGAGAGAAGAAAGCTTCAGACAATCATATGTCTCCAAGCTAAAGGAGGAAGTTTGAACCCATTGCAAAGAAGCTAAAAATCTTGAAAAAAGATTAGACGAATGGCTACCTAGAATAACCAGTGTAGAGAAGACCTTAAATGACCTGATGGAGCTAAAAACCATGGCACGAGAACTACATGATAAATGCACAAGCTTCAGTAGCCAATTAGATCAACTGGAAGAAAGGGTATCAGTGATTGAAGATCAAATGAATGAAATGAAGCGAGAAGAGAAGTTTAGAGAAAAAAGAGTAAAAAGAAACGAACAGAGCCTCCAAGGAATGTGGTACTATGTGAAAAGACCAGATCTATATCTGATTGGTGTACCTGAAAATGACAGGGAGAATGGAACCAAGTTGGAAAACACTCTGCAGGATATTATGCAGGAGGATTTCCCCAACCTAGCAAGGCAAGCCAACATTCAAATTCAGGAAATACAGAAAAGCCACAAAGATACTCCTCAAGAAGAGCAACTCCAAGACACATAATTGTCAGATTCACCAAAGTTGAAATGAAGGAAAAAATGTTAAGGGCAGCCAGAGAGAAAGGTCGGGTTACCCACAAAGGGAAGCCCATCAGACTAACAGTGAATCTCTTGGCAGAAACTCTACAAGCCAGAAGAGAGTGGGGGCCAATATTCAGCATTCTTAAAGAAAAGATTTTTCAACCCAGAATTTCATATCCAGCCAAACTAAGCTTCATAAGTGAAGGAGAAATAAAATCCTTTACAGACAAGCAAGAGATAATGGAGGAAGTTTGAACCCATCGCAGAGAAGCTAAAAACCTTGAAAAAAGATTAGATGAAATGGCTACCTAGAATAACCAGTGTAGAGAAGTCCTTAAATAACCTGGTGGAGCGGAAAACCATGGCACAAGAACTATATGCCAACATCTCTCAACAAGCTGAGAGATATTGTCACCACCAGGCCTGCCCTACAAGAGCTCCTGAAGGAAGCACTAAACATGGAAAGGGGCAACCAGTACCAGCCACTGCAAAAACATGCCAAATTGTAAAGACCATCGATGCTAGGAAGAAACTGCATCAACTAACGAGCAAAATAACCAACTAACACCATAATGACAGGATCAAATTCACACATAACAATATTAACCTTAAATATAAATGGGCTAAATGCTTCAATTAAAAGACACAGACTGGCAAATTGGATAAAGAGTCAAGACCCATCATTGTGCTGTATTCAGAAGACCCCCATCTTACATGCAGAGACACACATAGGCTCAAAATACAGGGGTGGAGGAAGATCTGCCAAGCAAATGGAAAGCAAAAAAAGGCAGGATTTGCTATCCTAGTCTCTGATAAAACAGACTTTAAACCAACAAAGATCAAAAGAGACAAAGAAGGCCATTCCATAATGGTAAAGGGATCAGTTCAACAAGAAGAGCTAACTATCCTAAATATATATGCACCCAATACAGGAACACTCAGATTCATAAAATCCTTAATAAAATACTGGCGAACCGAATCCAGCAGCACATCAAAAAGCTTATCCACCATGATCAAGTGGGCTTCATCCCTGGGATGCAAGGCTAGTTCAACATATGCAAATCAGTAAATGTAATCCAGCATATAAACAGAACAAAAGACAAAAACTACATGATTATCTTAATACATGCAGAAAAGGCCTTTGACAAAATTCAACAGCCCTTCATGCTAAAAACTCTCAATGAATTTGGTATTGATGGGATGTATCTCAAAATACTAAGAGCTATTTATGACAAACCAACAGCCAATATCATACTGAATGGGCAACAACTGGAAGCATTCCCCTTGAAAACTGGCACAAAACAAGATGCCCTCTCTCATGACTCCTATTCAACATAGTGTTGGAAGTTCTGGCCAGGGCAATCAGGCAGGAGAAAGAAATACAGGGTATTCAGTTAGAAAAAGAAGAAGTCAAATTGTCCCTGTTTGCAGATGACATGATTGTATATTTAGAAAACCCCATTGTCTCAGCCCAAAATCTCCTTAAGCTGGTAAGCAACTTCAGCAAAGTCTCAGGATACAAAATCAATGTGCAAAAATCACAAGCATTCTTATACACCAATAACAGACAGACAGAGAGACAAATCATGAATGAACTCCCATTCACAATAGCTTCAAAGAGAATAAAATACCTAGGAATCCAACTTACAAGGGATGTGAAGGACCTCTTCAAGGAGAACTACAAACCACTGCTTAAGGAAATAAAAGAGGACACAAACAAATGGGAAAACATTCCATGCTCATGGATAGGAAGAATCAATATCATGAAAATGGCCATATTACCCAGGGTAATTTATAGATTAAATGCCATCCCCATCAAGCTACCAATGACTTTCTTCACAGAATTGGAAAAAAACTACTTTAAAGTTCATATGGAACCGAAAAAGAGCCCCGCATTGCCAAGACAATCCTAAGCCAAAAGAACAAAGCTGGAGGCATCATGCTACCTGACTTCAAACTATACTACAAGGCTACATTAACCAAAACAGCATGGTACTGGTACCAAAACAGAAATATAGACCAATGGAACAGAACAGAGCCCTCAAAAATAATACCACACATCTACAACCATCTGATCTTTGACAAACCTGACAAAAACAAGAAATGGGGAAAGGATTCCCTACTTAACAAATGGTGCTGGGGAAACTAGCTAGCCATATGTAGAAAGCTGAAACTGGATCCTTTCCTCACTCCTTATACAAAAATTAATTCAAGATGGATTAGAGACTTAAATGTTAGACCTGAAACCATAAAAATGCTTTTTATGGGGAATACCATTCAGGACATAGGCATGGACAAAGACTTCATGTCTAAAACACCAAAAGCAATGGCAACAAAAGTCAATATTGACAAGTGGGATCTAATTATACTAAAGAGCTTCTGCACAGCAAAAGAAACTACCATCAGAGTAAACAGGCAACCTACAGAATGGGAGAAAATTTTTGCAATCTACTCATCTGACCAAGGGGTAATATCCAGAATCTACAAAGAACTCAAACAAATTTACAAGAATAAGACAAACAACCCCATCAAAAAGTAGGCAAAGGATATGAACAGATACTTGTCAAAAGAACACATTTATGCAGCCAACAGACACGTGAAAAAATGCTAATCATCACTGGCCGTCAGAGAAATGCGAATGAAAACCACAATGAGATGCTATCTCACACCAGTTAGAATGGCAATCATTAAAAAGTCAGGAAACAACAGCTGCTGGAGAGGATGTGGAGAAATAGGAACACTTTTACACTGTTGGTGGGACTGTAAACTAGTTCAACCATTGTGGAAGACAGTGTGGCGATTCCTCAAGGATCTAGAACTAGAAATACCATTTGACCCAGCCCATCCCATTACTGGGTATTTACCCAAAGGATTATAAATCATGCTACTATAAAGACACATGCACACGTATGTTTATTGCGTATGTTTATTGCGGCACTGTTCACAATAGCAAAGACTTGGAACCAACCCAAATGTCCATCAATGATAGACTGGATTAAGAAAATGTGGCACATATATACCATGGAATACTATGCAGCCATAAAAAAGGATGACTTCATGTCCTTTGCAGGGACATGGATGAAGCTGGAATCCATCATTCTCAGCAAACTATCACAAGGACAAAAAACCAAACAGCATGTTCTCACTCATAGGTGGGAACTGAACAGTGAGAACACTTGGACACAGGAAGGGGAACATCACACACCGGGACCTGTCGTGGGGTGGGGGGAGTGGGGAGGGATAGCATTAGGAGATATACCTAATGTAAATGACAAGTTATTGGGTGCAGCACACAATCATGGCACATGTATACCTATGTAACAAACCTGCACATTGTGCACATGTACCCTAGAACTTAAAGTATAATAATAATTAAAAAATTATTTCAGAAAAAAAATAACACCCAGTACCAAACCTACTAAAGCTTTTCCAAAAAATGGAGGGAGATGGAATACTTTCAGACTCACTCTACAAGACTAGTATTACCCAGACACCAAAAACAGACAAAGACACATCAAAAAAGTAAAAACAATAGGGCAATTTATCTGATTAGTATTGATGCAAATATCCTCCACAAAATAACTAGCAAACCAAATTCAACAATGCATTACAAATATCATGTCATCATGTCTAAGTTGGAATTATCCCAGGGATGCAAGAATGGTTTAGCAAACTCAAATTAATGTGATACATCATATCAACAAAATGAACAAAAGCCATATGATCATTTCAATTGATGCTAAAAAAAATTTGTTTACAGCATCCCTTCGTTTTAAAAACCCTCAAAAAACTGGCTGTAGAAAGAACATACCTCAACATAATAAAAGCTATATATCACAGAACCACAGCTATTACCGTGCTGAATGGGAAAAAAAAAGAAGAAGAAGGATGTTCACTTTCACCAGTGTTATTCAACATAGTACTGGAAGTCTTAGGTAGAGTTATCAGAAAAGAGAATTAAAGGGTATTTAAATTGGGAGGAAAAAGTCAAATTATCCTTGTTTTGGATGATGTAATCTTATATTTGGAAAAACCCAAACAAAGACGCCATCAAAAAGCTATTAAAACTCATAAACAAAATCAGTTAAGTTGCAGAATACAAAATCAACATACAAAAATCAGTAGTGTTTCTGTATTCTAAAAGTGAACAATATAAAGAGAAATAAAAAGTAATCCCATTTACAATAGACACAGATAAAATTAAATACCTTGGAATTATTCAAAGAAGTGAAAGATCTTTACAATGAAAAGTTTGAAACACTGATGAAAGAAATTGAAGAGGACACCGAAAAATGGAAGGATACTTTATGTTCATTAATTGGAAGAATCAATATTGTTCAAATGTCTATTCTACCCAAAGCAATCTCAGATTCAGTGCAATTCCTATCAAAATACCAATGAAATTCTTCACAGAAATGAAAAAACTAAAATTTGTATGGAATCACAAAAGACCCAGAATAGCCAAAGCTGTCCTAAGTCAAAAGAACAAAACTGGAGGAATGACATGACCTGACTTTAAATTCTAGTGAAGAGCTATAGTAACCAAAACAGCATGGCACTGGCATAAAAGCAGACCCATAGACCAATGGAACAGAGTAGAGAATCCAGAAACAAATTCACACACCTAAAATGAGCTCATTTTTGACAACGGTGCCAAGAACATACATTGGGAAAAAGACTTCAATCCATGGTGCTGGGAAAACTGGATATCCCTATGCAGAGAAAGAAGTCTGACTCCTTTTTCTCACCTTATACAAAAATAAAATCCAGGTATATTAAAGACTTAAATCTAAGACCTCAAACTGTGAAACTACTACAAGAAAACATTGGGGAAATTCTCCAGGACATTGGTCAGGGCAAACATTTCTTGACTAATACCACACAAGCACAGACAACCAAAGCAAAAATGGAAAAATGGGATAACATCAAGTTAGAAAGCTTCTGCACAGCAAACAATCAACAATGTGAAGAGACATCCTACAGAATGGGAGAAAATATTTGCAAACTACTCACCTAACAAGGCATTCATAATGAGAATATGTAAGGAGCTCAAAGGACTCTGTATGAATAAACCTAATAGTATGATTTTTTAAATGGGCAATAGATTTGATTAGACATTTCTCAAAAGATAACATAGAAATGGCAAACAGGCATATGAAAAGATGCTCAGCATCATTGATTATTAGAGAAATGCAAATCAAAACTGCAATGAGATATCATCTCACTCCAGTTAAGATGACTTTTATCCAAAAGTCAGGCAATAACAAATGCTGTTGAGAATGTGGAGAAATGGGAATCCTCTGTACTCTGTTGATGGGGATATAAATTAGTACAAGCACTATGGAGAACAGTTTGGAGGTTTCTTTAAAAAACTTAAAAATAGAGCTACCATATGATCCAGCAGTCCCACTGCTGGATCCATACCCAACGGAAAGAGAATCAGTATATTGAAGAGATATCTGCGCTCCCATGTTTGTTGTAGCACTGTTCACAGTAGCCAAGATTTGGAAGCAGCCTAAGTGTCATCAACAGATCAATGGATAAAGAAAATGTGGTACTTACAGACAAAGCAGTAGTATTCAGCCATGAAAAGAATGAGATCCTATCATAATGACATCCAGTTTCATCCAACAACATGGATGTCATTATGTTAAGTGAAATAAGCCAGGCACAGAAAGACAAACATTGCATATTCTCAGTCATTTAATGTGATACAAAAATCAAAACAATAGAACTCTTGGAACTAGAGTATAGAAGGATGGTTACTACAGGTTGGGAAGTGTTGGGTGGGGAGCCGTGGGGAGTTGGGAATGGTTAATGGGGAAAAAAGTTGGAAAGAATAAGTAAGACCTGGTATTTGATAGTACAGCAGTGGGACTATAGTCAGTAGTAATTCATTGTACATTTAAAAGTACCTACAAGAGTATAAGTGGGTTGTTAGTAACATAAAGAATAAATGCTCGAGGGGATAGATACCCAATTTACTCTCATGTGATTATTATGCATTGCATGCCTGTGCCAAAATATCTCATGTACCCCATAAATATATATACCTACTATGTACCCACAATAATTAAAAATTTTTAAAAATTTAAAAATATATATATATTTTAAAAACCAAACAGACTGAAAGCAAAAAGATGGGAAAAGATAAAACAGTAACAATAAGAGAGCTGGAGTAGATACGTTAATATCAGGTAATGTAGACTTTAATACAAGAAGGATTACTGAAGACAAATAGGAACATTTCATATAATAAAAAGGTTAGTGCAAAAAGAACTTAAAACAATCATAAGGGTATATGCATCTAACATCTGCTTTTTAAAATACATTAAGCAAAAAATGTAAAATGAGAAATGATATGACAGCATCCCATATTCAGAAACCAATTAGAGAATCAGCAAGGTGATAGAAAACGTTAACAATATTATCAATCAACTTGACCTAACTGACATGCATAGATGGAAAACACCCAGTCACTGCGGAATAACAGAAAGAAACCTTAGAAAACCCTAAATATTTGACAATTAAGCAACACTTTCCTAATAACCCAAGGATATTTTTAAATATTTTCAGCTGAGTGAAAATGAAAACACAACTGAGAATTTATGTATGCAGCTAAAGCAGTGCTTCAAGGAAAATTTGCACTTTTAAATCCACATATCAGAAAAAGAGAAAAGTTTCTCATTTATTACTTAAGTTTCCATCTTAAGAAACTGGAAAAAGAAAAGCAAATCAGAGCAAAAACAAGCAGAGGAATGAGAAAATGAAGAATAAGCAAAACCAATGAAACAGAAAAGTGTTACAGAAAAATCAATGTAACTAAAAGTTTGCAAAGATCACTAAAGTTGACAAACATTTAGCTATACTGACTGGAAAAAAAGAAGACCCAAATTACCAACTTCAGAAGTGAAAGAGGTGACATTACTACCAACTGTACAAACTTAAAAAATATTATGAAATAATATTATGAACTTTATGCCATCAACTTAGAAAACTGAGATGAAATGGACAAATTCCTAAAAGACACAAATTAGTTGAAAGGTATAAAGTGCCAAAGCTGACTTAGGAACAAACAGAAAATGTGAAGAAACTTATAACAAGTAAAGAAGCTGAATAAATAATTTAAATTCTTCCCACAGAGACTACCCCAGGGTCACATTTGATGAATTCGATCAAATATTTAAGGAAAAAATAATGTTAATTCTTTACAAACTCTTTTTCTAAAAAATAGAAAAGGAAGGAATACTCTCCAATTTATTTTTTCAGGTCATAAGTACTCTCCTTTCAAAGTCAGGCAAAGACATCTCAAGAAAATAAAACAAGATGACTATCCATCTTGAATATAAATATAGAAATTATTAATAAAATATGAGCAAATCAAATCCAGCAATAAATAAGAAGCATTATATACCCTGAGTAAGTGGGATTTGTCCGAAGAATGCAGTGATGGTTTACCATCAGAAAATCAGTTAATGGCGTGCATTATATTAATAGAATTAAGGACATAAATTAATTAATAGAATAAAGGACATAAATTACATAATCACCTAAGTAGAGTCAGATGAAAATTTTGACAATATTCAGCACTCATTCATGATTTTTTTTAAAAAAACTCAACAAACTGGGAACAGAAAAAAACTTTCTTCATCTGATAAAATGCGTTTATGAGAATATAGATTATTCATATTCAGTGATATAACAGAATGCTTTTCTCCTAAGGAACAAGGCAAGGATGTCCACTGTCATCTTGTCACCACTTCTATTCATTATTGTACAGGAGATTCTAGCGAGTGCAGTCAGGCAAGAAAACAAAAAGACATTCGGATTATAAAGGGAGCAGTGCAACTTCTTTATTCACAGAAGACATAATCCTATATGTAAAAACTCCTATGGAATGTACAGATATATTATTATAACTAATAAACAAGTTTACCAAGGTTACATGATATGAGATCAACATACAGAGATCAATTATATTTCTGGGTAGTAGCTATGAATAATTAAAAAATGAGAAAATAATGTATTCACAGTTGCATCAAAAAAGATAAAAGTGTTTAGAAATAATTTAACAGAGCACTCCAGAATTTATATAATGAAAACATTACTGGATGAAATTAATAAGGATTTAAATAAATGGAAAGACTTAACTTGTTCATGGATTGGAAGAATCAATATTAAGATGGTAATTCTCAAATTGATGTATAGATTTAATGCAATTTCTGTGAAAATACCAGGGCTTTTGTTTTTTAGTTTGTTTTTTACTAGGAATGGACAAACTAATCCTAAAGTAGGTATGGAAATACAAAAGATCTAGAAAAGTCTGAATAATTTTGAAAACAAAAAATTTGGTAGAATTATATTACACAGTTTCAATGGTTCCTTTGAACCCACATTAATATAGTTAGTATAGTACTGGCACACATAAAGATTTATAGGTAAATGGAACAACATTTGTGAGTCTAGAAATAAACCCTTATATTTGTGGTCAGTTTATTTTAGCCAAAGATGCCAACATAATTTAATTGAAAAAGACAGTCTTTTCAACAATCGCTGTTAGAATAATTGAATATTTGTATGTACAAAATACCCTTAAGTCCTAGCCCTCACCATAAAGAAAAATCAGCTTTCAGTGAATCATAATCCTAAATGTAACCTCTAAAATTCTAAAACTTCTGGAGTATCTTAATTAGGCATTCTTAGATACAATCTCAAGAGTAAAAGCCATAAAAGAAAAAAAGATAATTGGATCTTCATTAAAATTAACGT
This sequence comes from Papio anubis, assembly GCF_008728515.1. Lineage (NCBI taxonomy): Eukaryota > Metazoa > Chordata > Mammalia > Primates > Cercopithecidae > Papio > Papio anubis. Next base: position 77,905,516 of record NC_044979.1, read on the forward strand.
TTATACTTCAAAATACACCGCTAAGAGAATAAAAAGACAAGCCACAGACTGGAAGAAATATTAGCAAATCATGTATTTGATAAAGGGCTTCTATGTAGAACATATAAAGAATTCTTACAAATCAGTAAGAAGATAAATAATCTACTTTAAAAATGGGTAAGACACTTGAATAGAAGTATTTCACCAGAGAAGAGGATGGCTGATAAGAGACATCAGACACCAGGTCTCAGAAAGAAGAACCATGGTTACAAGTGAATAATCATTACTTGAATAGAGTATTAAGGGGAGAGTGCTGGAGTCCAGTGGAGAACTCACAGGAAGAAGCTAGGACATAGAAAAAGAAGGAAAAAGAGGCTGGCAGAGATTGGCTAGGAAGCCCAAGGGACTTGCTGTTTCATTGAAAGGGTAGGTGGGAGTGTTTTTGGCTCACCTTCCCCTCTCAGCAAACTGCTGGTATTTGAGAGTTCCTCTGCCCTTATGAATCCAAACACTGGTGTGGGTGGTGATTTGGGGACTTACTAAGGGCATTACCCCAGACTACCACCTCATGCTGGGTTGCTTACCCTCCCCGAGGACCCAAGCTGTGATGGCAGATCCAGTATTTGGGACATACCTGTTGAGAGACTGAGTCCTGCCCAAGGAACCTCAGCCCTTGTGTCTCCACATCACTGGATCCCATATAGACATTCCCTGGCACTCACTCAGATTGTAGCAGCCATATAGGGCTGGCTGGACCCAGGGGAGCTGCAGGATTCTCAGTGGTCTATCCTTCAGGGAGTGCTGCTCCTAAGGGAAGGGAAAGTGCAGTGCACAAAAGGAGTACCCCTTATGACAAGGTGGCCAGAGTGTGTGCTGTCCTTTGCCCAAGAACTCCCCACTTGGCTGAGAGTGGCTGCCACTTCCAGTGCAGAAATGGGCACTGTGCTTGGCTCTTCAGGGGAGGAACAGGGTTCCATCCCAGCAGCCAGTGGTCTCAGTGCTCAAGCACAGATATGGAGAATGGATATCTCTCCTTTGCAGCTTGTCCACTGCTGCGGACACAGGCATGGCTTCTCCTGTGGGAGGTTGGTACAGGAATATCAGAAGACAGCCATTCTAGGGCAATTAGGTATGGCTGTGTCCACAATGAAAATCTAAAAAATAAGAAAAGAATTTATTCAAGCCGGGCCCAGCCTTGTGTGAAAGGTGGGGCACCTCCCCCTTTATATGTGGAGTTGTTGTGTTCCTGCAGCAGAAATCAGGAGAGCCACAAAGGTGTATGTTTTAGGCCAAAGACAGGTTCTACACCAAAGACATTTTGGCAGCAAGCTGTGGGACAGGCATGTGTCACAGCTCTTGGCTACATTGCAGCCTGGATATAGACAGTGTTGTCTGTCCCATCAGAGTGTCCCGAGTGCCAAACAGGGGTGTGACAGGGAGGCAAATCATGTTCCTGCCTGCCTAGGTATGGAGCTGGGGCAGTTCTCTCCCCTACACAGAGAGCTTGTCACATTCTATGAGGAGCTCCTCTCACCATCCGCTTCAGGGCTAGTGCTTGTGTCCACCATTGGAATATTGAAGAGCAGGCTTGGTGGTTTAGCTCTACCCAGCTTTGTCCCCATCAGGGACTGAACAGGGATCTTAGGCTACTGTGCATTACACAGTCTGGCCAATTTGAGGCAACAGAGAGATCCTTCCAGTAAACAAAGATCAAGCATATACCTGTCTGCTTCTACTGCAGCTGGCCTTTACACGTAAGCACCACCTATTGGTCTGTAGGTTAAATTGCACAACCCAGTACAAAATCTGCTAACACAGGTGCACAGTTCTGGGTAATGAGATAAACTTCCTGAGACCTCCACCATCCTGGCCCAAGAGACAGTGAGTTTGTTCACATGCCCAGTACATCACTTCTACAACTAGTATTTGAGAAGCCATCACACAAAGCATGTCTGTAATCAAGTAACTCATAGAAACTTTCCTTTCAGTGGAAAGTACCCAGAATGAAAGCCAAAAGGCCTTACACAATGTATATTATAGTAGATGGGGAAAAAAATCATGTCCAAACAAAAGTAAATTCAAAAATAAGAAGAGATACTTTATCCAGATGAGAAGGAACCAGAGAAACAATTCTGGAAGTATGAAAAAACAGAGTATTACAACACCTCCAAAGGATCATACTAACTCTCCAGCAATAGATCCTAATGAAAGTGAAATCTTTTAAATACCAGATAAAGAATTCAAAATAGTGATATTTAAAGTTCAGTGATATCCAAGAGAAAGTTGAAAAACAATACAAAGAAATTGGAAAAACAATTCAAGATGTGAATGAAAAATGTATTAGGAGATACTTTTTTAAATCCACCAGAACTTTTAGAAATGAAAAATTCATTGAATGAATTACAAAATATAGTTGAAAGTTTTAACAAGTAGACTAGACTAATGAGAAGAAAGAATATCAGAACATGAAGACAGGTCCTGCAAGTTAATCCAGCTAGAAAAAGAAAACAGAATTTTGAAAAATGAACAAAGCCTTTGAGAAGTATGAGATTATGTAAAACCTCCAAACTTACTCATGGGGAGAAGGTTTCTTCCTTAGGGAGAAGAAAAGTAAAAAGTTTGGAAAATCTATGTGAGGAGATAATTGAGGAATAATTCTCTCATCTCGCTAGAGATTTAGATGTTGAAATAGAAGAGGCTCCAGGAAATCCAAAAGATATATTGCAAGATGACTTTACCAAGATATATAGTCTTCAGACTATCTAAAGTCAATATGAAGGAAAGAAATCCTAAAATCAGCAAGAGAAAAGCATTTAATCTCCTATAAAGGAAACTCCAACAGACTTACAGCAGAATGCTCAGCAGAAACCCTATAAGCCAAAAGAGGTTGGGTGCCTAATTTCAGACTTCTTAAAAGAAAAAGAAAACTGTCAACCACGAATTTTGTATGCTGGTAAACTAAGCTTGGTAAGTGAAGGGGAAATAGTATTTCCCAGACACGTGAATGCTGAAAGAATTCATCACTTCATCACCACAAGACCGGTCCTACAAGAAATGCTCAAGGGATTTCTAAACATGGAAATTAAAGGTTTACACTCACCATCATAAAAACACATGAAAGGATAAAACTCACAGGTCTTATAAAACAGTTCCACGACTGAAACTGCAAAGCAAGTAGGTAAGTTAACATTATGATAGGAACAAAACCTCACATACCAATATTAATTTTGAACATAAATGGGTTAAATGCTCCACTTAAAAGATGTAGCTTAGCAGAATTGATTAAAAAGCAGGATCTAACCATATCCTGCTTACAAGAAATCCATCTAACTGCTAAAGACACTTAAAGACTCAAGGTAAAGGGGTGGAAAAAGACATTCCATGCAAATGGAAAGCAAATGTGAGCAGGAGTAGTCATACTTACATCAGATAAAACAGATTTTAAATCAACAGGAAAAAAAAGATAAGGTCATTAATAATGATAAAGGAATCAATGCAACAAGAAGATATAGCAATTCTAAATATATATGCACTCAATACTAGGCCACCCAGATTCATAAAACAGATACTGCTATACTTAAGAAAACAGATAGTAATACAATAATAGTGGGTTGGGGACTTCAGCCCCCACACTGACAGCACTAAGCAGGTCATCAAGACAGAAAATCAACAAAAGAAACACTGAACTTAAATTGGACTCTAGATCAAATGGACCTAGCAGACATTTACAGAACATTCACAACAGCCATGTAATATACATTCTTCTCATTAATGCATGGAACAGAACACCAATGAAATCACTGACAGCAAAAACAAATGGAAAAACATTCTAAGCTCTTGGATTGTAAGAGCTTAAATTAATATGGTTAAAATTGCCACCTACATATTTAGTATAATTCTTATCAAAATACCAAGGTCATTTTTCATGGAATTAGAAAAAAGAATCTGAAAATTCATAGAAAGCCCAAATGGTGAAAGCAGTCTTAAGCAAAAAAAGAAAAGTTTATTGCATCACATTACCTGCCTTCAAAGTATACTACAAGGCTATAATAACCAAAGCAGAATGCTACTGGTAGGATTGCAAACACATAAATCAATGGAACAGAATAGAGAACCCAGAAATAAAGCCAACTGATTTTTGACAAAGCTGACAAAACATATGCTTGGGAAAGGATACTCTATTGAATAAACGGTTCTGGGAAAATTGTGTAGCCATATGTAGAAGAATGAAACTGAACCCATATCTCTCACCATATACAAAAATTAACTCAAGATGGATTAGAGACTTAAATGTAAGACCTGAATCTATAAACATTTTGGAGGAAACCTAGGACAAACCTAGAAAACCTAGGACAAACTTGAACATTGGCCTAAGCAAAATATTTATGAGTAAGACCTCAAAAGCAAATGCAACAAAAATAGGCACATGGGAGTTAATTAAACTAAAAAACCTCTACATAGCAAAATAAATAACAGAAAAAATAGATTACCTACAGAATGCAAGAAAACATTTGCAAACTATGTATCTGACAAAGGACTAATATGCAGAATCTACAAGGAAGTCAATGCAACAAGAAAAAAAAGTACATAACCCTGTTAAAAAGTGGACAAAGGACATGAACAGACATTTTTCAAAAGAAAACATGCATATAGCCAACAAGGAGATGAAAAATGCCCAGTATCACTAATTATCAGAGAAATGTAAAATAAAATCAAAATAAGATAGCACCTTATACCAGTCAGAATGACTATTAAAAAGTCAAAAAAATAATAAATGTTGGTGAGGAAAAGGGAATGCTTTATACACTGTTAGTGAGAATGTAAATTACTATAACCTCTATGCAAAAATATGGAGATTTCTCACAGAACTAAAAACAGAACTGCCATTTGATCCAGTAATCCCACTACTGGATATCTACCCAAAATAAAGGAAATTGTATCAAAGAGACACCTCCATTCAAATGTTTATCACAACACTATTCAGAGTAGTAAAGATAAGGAATTAAGTGTCAGTGGCTGATCAGATAAAGAAAATGTGGTGTGTCTGTGTGTGTGTGTATATGTATATATACACACAATGGAATACTATTATTTCATAAAGAATGAAATCATGTCTTTCGTAGCAACATCGATGGAACTGGAGGGCATTATCTTAAATAACTCAGAAGCAGTGAAATATTACATGTTCTTACTCATAAGTGGAAGCTAAAAAATATGTATACATGGACATGGTGGAATAATAGATGTTGGAGACTTGGAAGGGTTGGAGTGGGGTGAGGGATGAAAAATTACCTAATGGTTACAATATTTAGGTGATGGTTCCATTAAAAGCCCAGACTTCAGCCGGGCGCAGTCCCCTACACCTGTAATTCCAGTACTTTGGGAGGCCAAGCGGGGTGGATCACTTGAGGTCAGAAGTTTGAGACCAACCTGGCCAACATGGTGAAACCCCATCTCTACTAAAAACACAAAAATTAGCTGGGCATGGTAGTGGGCTCCTGCAATCCTAGTTACTTGGGCGTTGAGGCAGGAGAATCGCTTACACCCAGGAGGCAGAGGTTGCAGTGAGCCAAGATCGAGCCACTGCACTCCAGCCTGGGCGACAGAGCAAGACTCTGTCTTGGGGGAAAAAAAAAAAAAAAAAAGCCCAGGCTTCCCTACACAATATGTCCATGTAACAAAACTGCACGTTACCCCCTAAATCTATAAAAATAAATAATAAAAAAGTATTTCATCAAAGAGTAATTCATACATTGAATGGCAGATGACCACATGAAAAAGGTGCTCAACGTCATTCATTAGTCATTATGAAAATGAACATTAAAACCACAATGAAGGAGGTGTGGTGGTGCACACCTATAATCCCAGCACTTAGGGAGGCTGAGATGGAAGGATCTCTTGAGCTCATGAGTTCAAGACCAGCCTGAGCAACATAGTAAGATGTCATCTCTACAAAAAAATACAAAAGTTAGCTAGGCATGGTGGTGCATGCCTGTGGTCCCAGCTACTCAGGATGTTGAGACAGGTGGATTGCTTGAGTCCAGGAGTTTGAGACTTCAGTGGGCTATCCGTGATCATGCCACTGCACTCCAGCCTGGGTAGCAGAGCAAGACCCTGACTCAAAAAAAAAAAAAAAATTAAAAACCATAGTGAGATATAATTAACACACACACACACCAATGACTATTATTTAAAAGATGGATTAATTCCAAGCATTGGTTAGGATTTGGAGGACCTGGAACTCTCAGACTTTGTTAGGAATATAAAGTGGTAAAACCCCACTTTGGAAAACACTTTACTAGTTCCTCAAAAAGGTAAACAGAAATTTAGCATACAACCCAACAATTTCATTCTTAAAAGTCTGTACAAGAAAAATGAAAACACATGTCTACATTGAGACTTATACACAAATGTTAATAGCAGCATCATTCAAACTTAATCCGTAAATGTATGGATGTGCTTTGTTCCATCGACCTGCCATTTTCCCATCATTCTCCCTCTTCTTGGTCTTCCTTTTTTCCTGAGACACAATAATAGTGAAATAGGCCAACTAATATCCCTACGGTGACCTCTTATGTGTTCAAATGAATGGGAGAGTCTTACCTCTCTCACATTCAGTCAAAAGCTAGGAATGATTAAGCTTAGTGAGAAAGGCATGTAAAAAGCCAATACAGACCAAAAACTACGTCTCTTGCACCCAAATAACCAAGCTGTGGATGCAAAGGGTAAGGTCTTGAAGGAAATAAAACTTCTGCTCAAGCAAACACAAGAATGATAACAAAACAAACAGCATTATAGCTGATACGGAGAAAATTTGAGTGGACTAGATAAAAGATCAAACCAGCCACAACATTCCCTTAAGCCAAAGCTTAATCAGAGAAAGGCCCTAATTCTCTTCAATTCTGTGACAGCTGAGAGAGAAGAGGAAGCTGCAGAAGTAAAGTTTATAGCCGGCAGACATTGGTTCTGAGGTTTAAGGAAAGAAGCCATATCTATAATGTAAAAGTACAAGGTGAAGAAGTACTAAGTGGTGATGTAGAAACTGCAGCAAGTGAACTGGAATACCTAGCTGAGATCATTCATGAAGGTGACTACACTAACAGGTTTTCAATACAGACAAAACAGCTTTATTGTGGAATAAGATGTCCTATAGGACTTTCATAGCTAGAGAGAAGTTGATGATGCCTGGCTTTAAAGGACAGGCTGACTCTCTTGTTAGGAGCTTTTTTTTTTTTTTTTTTTTTTGAGACAAGGTCTTGCTCTGTCACCCAGGCTGGAGTACAGTGGCATGATCATAGCTCACTGCAACTCAAGCAATCTTCCTACCTCAGCATCCCAAGTAGCTGGGACTACAGGCATATACCACCACACCCAGCTAATCATTTTTTATTTTTATAGAGACAAGGTCCCATTATGTTGCCCAGGCTGGTCTCGAACTCCTGGGCTCAAGCAGTCCTCCTGCCTTGGCCTCCCAAAGTGCTGGGATCACAAGTATGAACCACCACACCCAGCTGCAGCTGATGACTTTAAATGGAAGCCAGTGCTCATTTACCATTCTGAAAATCCTGGGGACCTTAAGAATTATGCTGTATCTATTGTGCTTGTACTTTACAAAGTGGAACAACAGAGCCTGGATGATAGCACATCTGTTTGCAGCATGGTTTACTGAATGTTTTAAGCCCACTATGGAGACATACTGCTCAAAAAAAGGAAGAGATTCTTTTCAAAATATTACTGCTTATTGACAATTTGCCTGGTCACCCAAAAGCTCTGATGGAGATATAAAAAAATATTAATGTTTTCATGCCTGCTAACCCAACATCCATTCTGCAGTCCATGAATCAAGGAGTAATTTCAATCTTCAATTTTTATTATTTAAGAAGTACATTTTGTAAGGCTTACAGGTACCATAGATAATGATTCCTCTGATGGATCTGGGCAGAGTAAATTGAAAACCTTCTGGAAAGGATTCACCATTCTAGATGCCATTAAGAACGTTTGTGATTCATTGGAGGATTTCAAAATATCATTAACAGGAGCTTGCAAGAACTTGATTCCAACCTTAATGGATGACTTTGAGGGGTTCAAGACTGGAGTGGAGGAAGTCACTGCAGATGTAGTAGAAATAGCAAGAGAACTAGAATTAGAAGTGGAACCTGGACTGGGTGCAGTGACTCATGCCTATGATCCCAACACTTTGAGGCTGAGATCACTTAAGCTCAGGAGTTTGAAACCAGAGCAACATAGCAAGACCCTGTCTCTTTGAAAAATAGAGGTGGAACCTGGAGATGTGGCTGATTTGCTGCAATCTCATGATCAAATTTGCTTGAATGAGGAACTGCTTCTTATGGATGAGCAAAGTAAGTGGTTTCTTAAGATAGAATCTACTTCTGGTGAAGAGGCTGTGAACATTGTGGAAATGATAACAAAAGATTTAGAATATTGCATAAACTTAGTTGATAAAGAGTAGCAGGGTTTGAGAGGATTGACTCCAATTTTAAAAGAAGTCCTGTAAGTAAAATGCTATCAAACAGCATCGTATGCTACGAAGACATCTGTTATGATAGGAAAAGTCAGTCAATTCGGCAAACCTAACTGTTGTTTTAAGAAATTACCACAACTGCCTCTGCCTTCAGCAACCACCATCCTGATCAGTCAGCTAACATCTGAATTCCTTCACCATAAAAAAGATTGTAACTTGCTGAAGACTCAGATGATCATTAACATTTTTTAGCAATAAAGTATTTTACAATTAAGGTATGTATATTGTTTTTAGACACCACTGTTGCACACTTAATAGACTACAGTATAGTATAAACATAACTTTTATTTGCACTGGGAAACCAAAAAAAATCATGTGACTCACTTCATTGCTATATTTTTTATTTCTTGTGGTGGTGGTAGTCTGGAATCAAACCTTCAATATCTCAAAAGTATGCCTTCGTTCAGCAATGCTGTGGTAGTGTGAAAGCAGCCATAGGCAGTATAGAGTAGGTTTGACTATGTTCCAGTAAAACTTTATTTGCAAAAGCATGTGACAGGCTAGATACAGCCAGCAGAACATAGCTTGCCATTCCTTGCTAAGTGAAGTCAGATGAGTAAGACTACATGTTATATGATTCTAGTTTTATCAAAATTCCAGAAAAGGCAAATCTATAGAAAGGAAAAAATGCCTATTATGGTTGCCTGTGACCAGGAAACTGGTGATTGGCAATAAATAGAATGAAGGGAAATTTGGGGGGTGATGAAAAATTCCTAAAACTGGATTGTGATTCTTGTTGTATAATTCTGTAAATTGATGAGAAATTTATTAGAAATCTGAAGGCACACTTATGAATTTTACTATTACGATGGATGAAGTTAATGGAATGTAAATTTTACTTCAATAAAACTGAAAAAAGGGAATCGATATAAAAGACTAATGTGATTTTCATGGTATTTCATGAAGATACTAAATTCTGTATAATGGGCTATAAATATGATGAGAGTACCTGGGTGAAGACTAAACATGAAAAAGGAAGAATAGTTATAACAGATGGCAATAATTATAATTTGAGAAAATTATGAAAAATCAAAACTACTGTTGAAGCACTAATTTTTTTATTTATTTTTTTTTTTATTTTTTATTTTTTTTTGAGACGGAATCTCTCTCTGTCGCCCAGGCTGGAGTGCAGTTGTGCAATCTTGGCTCACTGCAAGCTCTGCCTCCTGGGTTCACGCCATTCTCCTGCCTCAGCCTCCTGAGTAGCTGGGACTATAGGTGCCCGCCACCACGCCTGGCTAATTTTTAAATATTTTTAGTAGAGATGGGATTTCACCATGTTAGCCAGGATGGTCTCGATCTCATGACCTCGTGATCCACCCGCCTCAGCCCCGCAAAGTGCTGGGATTACAGACGTGAGCCACCGTGCCTGACCAAAGTACTAAATATTATTAAAAGTTACAGACCACTAAAGTTCAGTGCTTTTTGAAATAATGTGTCATCATCTTCCTTGACATAGGATCAAATTAAACAGTATTACATCCATTCCTTTTTGTTCTTTTTTTTTTGAGACACGGTCTTGCCGTCACCCAGACTGGAGTGAAGTGGTGTGATGTCGGCTCACTGAGGCCTTGACCCCCTGGGTTCAAGTGATCCTTCTACCTCTCAGTCTCCTGAGTATCTGGGACTACAGGCATATGCCACTACACCTGGCTAATTTTTGTATATTTTGTAGAGACAAGTTTTTGGCATGTTGCCCAGACTGGTCTCAATCTCTTGGGCTCAAGCGATTGTCCAGCCTCTACCTCCCAAAGTGCTAAAATTACAGATGTGGGCCACTGTACCTGGCACATCTATTCTTCATAATTCACATGTATACTCTCCCTATCAGATAATTTGCTTCAGGATTTCTGATTAAAATGTCAGCAAAAGCACTTGTATATACTATGCCTTTACTTTGCTCCAAGCCTATAAGAATGCAGTGTGAAAAAATTTAATCATAAGTAAATACATTTTATCTACATTTAAGACAAGAAAAATCTCAACAGACCATAAAAGTAGAAAAGAAAGTCTTAGTGATGAGTGGATGTTGATGCTTACAGTAAGTCCTCAATGTTGTCAGTAGGTTCTTGGAAACTCTGACTTTAAAGGAAATGATGTATAATGAAACCAATTTTACCAAGTAGGCTAATGGACAGAAACAAGAGTTAAGTCCTTATGGCATAGTTCTGGTTATAAAAACATCACCAGACTTCTAGATAAAGACCAAAAAACTTTAAACATTGAAATAACTGTGAACTGGACATAAATTTAAGAAAGAGTAATAAAAATAAGATATTATAATTACTTACCCAACTGTTCCAGTGCAAGGTCATGAATGGCCGCAGTGTATCCTGGAAGGTTAGTGCACAGCGTGAGAACCAACCCTGGACAGGATGCCATTCCATCACAGGGCACACTTACAGATGCACCCACACTCACTCAGACTGTGAACATTTAGACATGGCAACATATTAGGGATGTGGGAGGAAGCCAGAGTACCCAGAAAAAAAGCCATGCAGACATGGGGAGAGATTGCAAACTCCACACAGTGGCCCCAGCTGGAATTGGTTGTTTTCAATCAACAATATAATGAAAGGACCTATTGTACAGAAACCTAGGTGATCTTCGTGGGAAAGAGAACCAAAAGTATTTTGCAAATGGCAGGAGATTGGAACTGGATTCTCAGTATAAAAGTAGGGAACTGGGACCGTGTTTTAGGCAGTGCACCTATACCTGAAATACTATACCTGAAATAATTCCGCCTGACACTGTTGGTGTTTTCCTATGACTCAATGAGGCAGTTAGGCAAAAATAGGAGTGTAATCCTATAATATATGTAGAGGTAGCACCTGGATTAGAGCTCTACTTATGAAGGACCAAAGTTCCAGTCTTCTTAATGTTAGACCTGCTCTGGAGCTGTGTATCTCCAGAGAGCGTGAGTAACCATGCAACCGCACAGCAGGCAGGAGTTCACAGAGGATAAAACTTCCACATAAAATGAACTTGCAAACAAATATCTTAGGAAACATAAGGAAATATATTGCCATAAGAGATATCAGACATATTAAGTAGGATCATTTACATCTGAGGAAATGAGAGTAAGAACCACAATTCCAAAAAAAAAAAAAAACCTTATAAATGTTTAAGATTTTCAAATGAAGTCATAATTCACTATGAGAGAAGAAGTAAATAAGAACAGGTGGAATGAAAAGGGGCCACTTGCAAATCTTGTAAAAAAAATTGATAAAATTAAAAATAAACTGTTGGGTGGATTAAAGTCAAGTTGGCATAACAGAAGAGAGAATTCGTGAATCAGAACTATCAACTGGGAATTGAAATTGAAACTTAGGATGAATCAAGTCACCTAGAACGTAGAACAAAGAGGGAAAGAGGTTTAAAACGTGAAAGAGAAGAGACATGGAAGACATAAACCAAAAATAAAATTCAGAGCCCTCCCTCAACCATCTGAGTGGACTCCCTCCTCTCAGCCAGGAACCGAAAGTTAACCTGAAAGACTGTTTCAGGTCATTATGGGAAGCAGGGGTGGATTTACCTCTTTACACCCTCCTCCCTTTTGGAATTTGGGAAAAGCTGACCAGCATTTAACATCAACACAGACCTTAAGTTTGATAAGAAACATTGACAATCTATTCTCTCTGAAGCCTGCTACCTGGAGGCTTCTTCTGCACAATAAAAGTTTGGTTTCCATAACTTCTTATCGGAATCCAGACATTCCTTTCTATTGATAATAACTCAGCCAATTGCCAATCAGAAAAATTTTAAATCTACCTATAACCCAGAAGCCCCTGCCTCTAGTTGTCCTGCCTTTGTGGGCTGAACCAATGTATATCTTAAATGTATTTGATTGATGTCTCATGTCCCCATAAAATGTATAAAACCAAGCTGTGCCCCAGCTACATTGGCCACATGTTCTCCTCAGGGCTGTGACATGGGCCATGGTCACTCATATTTGGCTCAGAATAAATACCTTCAAATACAGAGTTTGACTTTTTTTGTTGACAAAGATAACTGAGGAATTCCAGAATATAAGAATAGTGTCAGGGAAGAGAAATTTTCCAAGGCTGAAAATTTGTTAGATTTGGAGAAAGATGTGTGTCTTCAGATTGAAAAAGCTACCAGTTTCAATGAGGAGAAATAGGGAGGGAAAAACAAACAAAAAACACCTCTAAGTATAGCATAAAGGAACTGTAGATCAAGAATACACACACACACACATTCTAGCAATTAGGGAAAAGTATATTACTTACAAAGAAATGGCAACCAGGCTATCAACGCATTTATTAGAAATCACAGTTAATGCTCGTATACAATGAAGTTGTGACCATGTTAAGGAAATGAATCCAAGTGAAACATCATTTCCCTTTATGAAAAGATTGATTTTTCTCCAGTGCATTGTATTTACTGGAGATTTGCTAACCCAGCCTTTATTTAGATTATACACTTGTTTAATTTCTGAACAATTGTGTACATATACTTTTCCATTGTTTAGATTTGTGTTTCCTTGCTGAAATAACACAATAATTTAAAATTAATGTATAAAGCATAAGTAGGGTTGAAGATGTCCGCTAAGGAAATAAGGATTTAATGAATACTTACCACTTTTTACAACAGTTAATTCGCACACATTTAGTTGAGGTAAAAACTAAGAAAAGTAGATAGATGCTTAAGATAACTTTTTAGCATTCATTATCAGCCTTTTGTGACACTGCATTAGTTTATGTAGTGTCAAATCTGATTAACATCAAATGAGTAAGACTGTATGCTCAGTATTGTGTAAAGCATCTACCGTTTCAAAAGAAGCTTTAGATACAGTCTACTTCTTAAAGAGCTTAATTACATATTAGACAACACAACTAAGACTTTTAAGTGATAATCACAAAAGGACTTTATTATTAGTTCCCACTACCTTTATTCAGTGACAGAAGTTCTTCTGCCCATGATAGAAAATTAGAATCTGATCACTCCTAAACTCCTGTGTTCCCTTTAAGTGAGTAAATGCTTTCTTATCTCTTATGATGATCAAATCTTACATCTCTTTTTATGTTTATAGCTACTTCCCTTCTCCCAGAGCGTACTGCTGCTGGGTGACTTATCATGGGTGAAGGGATCCCAGGGGCTTCTTTTCTCTTTCTTGCTCATTTTTTCCCTAACTCCGCAGTCTCTATTTCTGACCTCTGTGGAGTTGGAGCTTGGAAAAATGAGGGAAAAGGAAATGGAATAGAAACGTTCCTACTTGACTGCTACTGTCATAAGAGCTTTTACTTTTTCTTAACAGATTTTTAAAGTCAACTTCTCTTATATTTTCATGGGTCTTTGGAGATCCCCTCTTCTGCACATCTCTTACCTACAGTTCTTTCTGGGTTAGCGTATCTTTTACTCTCTCCTTAGCCTCTAGAATTCTAGAAATAACCTTCAGCTTCTCAGCTGCTGAGCTCTATTTCCCTTTCTTGGTGGCCCTCTTAAGAAGGACCTAAGACAATCCTTCATGATGGCTCACACTCAGATTTCCAAAATGGCTCCTGAGAAACTCTCACCAATTTTTTGAGGGGGGTGTGGGGAGGGGGTCTGGTTAATACAGGGAGATTAGATTTATTCTAATGCAGTAGTAAATCTGTATCATCCTACCTCACTCTTTTCAGTGTGCAGAGTATGAATCAAATACCAGTCCCCTTAATTATGGGGAACATATATCAATCTTTCCAAGTTGTTCCATTAAAACTCCTCTCTTTTCATTTGAGGTAAAGGAGGAAGTATACTGTCTTAGGTATTAGATTTGATTTTATCCTACTTGGAACCTAATAAGGTAAGCTGTTACTCTTTTATGAATACTGGCAGAAGACATAAGACTCCTGATTTAGAGACAGGTGACTTTATTATTCACAGCACAGCAAGTATCAAGAACATCAAATTATTGTCAATTCTCCTGGACCTCAAGTCCCATGGGGAAATTAGGAAGACTCAGATGGATCCTTACATACAGTAGATCATATTATAGAAGAGGAACACTGAGCTTGGGTAGTCCACTGCTTTTATGACAAGCAGTAAGCACATTTGCTCTTTGTCCCAGAGGGAACATAAGTAAAACTGTTATATTGTTGTTTTCTTCTTTCTTTTTTTTTTTTTTTTTTTGCTATTCTGATGTTTATAAGCAAAAATTGAAAAAGATAGATTTACTATTCTTTAAGGCATTCAGTGGAAAGAAGAATAAAATCACATGTTGCTTCTTTATTTCACCAGTAAGCACTCTCATTAGTAGGTTATATTTTTTTTGATGGAACCATCTGAACAAGTAAAATAAATGATTAGGGATGTTTCTCGCTTCCAGTCAAAATTGATTAATGAGTATTATTGATAGGGTCTCCTTTTTAAAGTAAGACTTTCCTTATACTTGAATAAAACCATAGTTTTACTGAGAGGGTACAGTCTGCCTTAACATTCTGTTCATTCTTGGTATTTTCAGTACATATTTGTAATGATATTAGGGAAAAACAATTGCAATAATGGTTTCTCTGGACCTACAAGATAATAGTCTGAATATTTTGTATTATCTCTTTGAAATAAAAGGAATTATTTTATAAACCTTTTAAAATACATATATCCAGTAAAGTCTCTGTCTAAATTAATTGAATTGTAAATATATTTTATAATCCTTTTATTATATTTTAAAAACCAGACCCAATAGGAACAATTTTGAAGGTCACACAAATTGTTTATCAAAAAATATAGAAACTTACCAGTAAGTTAGTATACAGTCATTTAATCGCTTCATTAAATTTTCGTTCATTATTATTTCAGTTTCACAGCTTGTAATATCTCCAGCATTAAAAAAGAAAGTTATGCAGTGGTTTAAATTATCAGCCAATAGTTATTTATTGGTAGTTATTTACAGTTGAACATTCACACAGTATTCAGTAGCATTGCTAGGTAATAGAGGTTACAAATGAAGGATATAGAACTGGATTTGCCATTTTTTAGCTGTTTCACCTTGGGAAGATACTTCGTTTTTGAATTTTTCTCATCTGCAATATTATAAATTTGAGGCATCAGATGAGTTTGTGAACAATGTTTTTAAATTTTCGTCTGGTATTGTTAAAATGTCTCTGTTGACAAATATGGTTTATTAATAGTTGTAAATACGTTTCCATATTAAAACTTATGTGTATACAAATTCTCCCAAAGCCAGCTATATCTGTAGAGGTGAATCTGGGAGTTCAGGGGTGCGTGGTATGTGGAATCTCTGTTCCTGGATCAGTGGGTTTATGTGAAGTCTGCATGTGGGCAAGCATGTCTGTTTGTGAATGGATGTATAGGGGTTGATGTGCTTACAGATGACCCCTCCCTGTGTATATATATTGTGCTTTCACGTATGTATTTTCTTTGTACGTGTTTGTATGCATGTGTCGAATGAAGAGCATTTTGTTCATCAGGGTTTACTTACTGACACTTTAAAGAAAAACAGGAAAACAACACTGATTATTCATACTTATAAGAAGGCAGAAGAAGTTTAAAATTTTTATTTTTAGAAATTTGAGATTTTTGCAGGATATAGTACATAAAATTTATGTGTTGAGGGATATAATATATAAAATTTGCTTTTAACTAGTCTATAGACCTTTCTTTTGGGATACGTGATCTTTAAAAGCATTAAAGTTTGTCATATATTTCCCATTTTATAAAGAAGAGAATAACAGCTTGAGATTCATGATTTTTCAAATTATATTTTCATAAAAATTACTTGAGTTAATATCTTCAGTGACTGTTTTGGGGAAGGAGTTATCTCAGTTCAGCCTTTGTCACCTTTTCCATTCCCATTTGTCTGTAATTTTTGTAAAGCTTTATCTCCTTGTGAGTTGTTAACTTCATTCTCCAGTCAGTATAGAATGGTGATGAAGAGAGCAGACTCTGGAATTCCACTTACTGAGTCCAAACACTTGTTTACCACTTAATAGTGTGACTTTTAGCAAGATTTTTTTTAACCTTTCTACCTGTATTTCTTCACCTCTAAAATAATAATAATAATAGTACCTAGCTCATGTGCTTTTGTTGAAAAATAAATGAGATCATTCACATAAAAGCAAGTAGCAGAGTGCCTTCTACAATGCTGGTACTCAATAAATAATTAGATAGGAAAATTTTAATGATGCTTTTCTATTGCTAATTGACACAGTCATCAGACAAACTGGCCTATAATTACTCTTAATAATTGCTAGAAAGAATATGTTATTATGCAGAAGTGCATCATCAGAGCATTTTCAGCATGTTGAATTATAATTTGTTTAAAATTGTATTACCTGCATTTGGCAAAGGATGAATTTCTATTATAGGAATATCCCTTTACATGAAGAGGGTGTGTTCTAATGTCTGTTAATTGTTAGAAATGTCATTAACAGAAATAGACATCATAGTTGTATGTTTGCAGAGGTCTTCTATTTTCCGATAGCTCATTCCTCTTTGCCATGCAAGGCAGGAAGCATAGCTCCCCAGCCCTCTTCAGTAATCAGCGTGATTCTCTCTTCTGTTAGTACTGTTTCCTACTAAGAACCTTAGAACCTAATTACAGCCTTGGACATGTCATTCATTTCTCCATCCAGGTAACTGAACTAAGAATTTTTGCCTAATTTGAGTCAGGTCTCTGCTTTCTGCTCTTGAGCTATTACCTTGAGTGACCTAGTATTGAGGATATAAGCACTTCCCCAGAAAATCTTCTGTGGTCAAGGCTACTATGTTAAAATAAAAGAACACCCTTCACCGCCAGCAATGGAAGGAGAGTTCCAGTTGTTTGATGTCTTTGTCATTTTTTGGTTTTGTCATCTTTTAAGTTTCGACATTATGATGGGTGTTAATTTATATTTCCCTCATTAGAATGATGTTGAGCACCTTTTTTATGCATACTGACCATTTGGATATTCTCTTTGGCTAAGTACCTGTTCAAGTCTTTTGCCTACTCTTAGACTTTTTCTTATTGCTTTGTAGGTGTTCTTTACATATTGTGGATATGAATTCTTCATTGGATATATGTGTTGTAAATATCTTTTCCCAGTATATGGTCTGCCTTTTTATTCTAATGGTCTCTCTGCCTTCGTTTTCAAAGATGAAAAGAATTTTAGTTATTACTTTTGGTTCCTGTTAAATAGGATTTTAGCTTTAGTCACCATGTTCTGGACAGGTGCTACCCTATAGGTCACCTTTGTGTGAATTAGATAAAAACACTCCCTCTAAGTAGATGCAGCCCCACTAGCATAAGATTTTTTTTTTTTAAAGGGCAGTGTCTTTTAGTGAAGGAAAAGTCTTCTCTCAGGTAGCCTGAGTATTCTGCTAAGGCTACAGCTTGCTAAGTAGAGCTTGGTCTGGCCTGAATTTACCCCTCAGTCTGGTGCCTTAATGCTTGCTTAACACTCAAACCGCAAACCAAAGATGGCACCCTAGGGCAGGTTATCTTTAAATATTCAGAGTTTCTAACTATTGAATACAAATTATTATAGTTTATGTATTGGATTTTCTCTTTTCAAAAGGTTGTTCTTAAGTTGTGGGGAGCTAACTTCCAAGATTAATTTCCTAGTTTTGAGTTGGTTATGTCTTAAAAGTTTGGTTATCAGTTAGATGTCTCACACCCAGGATGTGTTTTTCCCACTGAAACACTGTTCTGTGGAATCTTGGTTTATAAACCAACCTATAGTAGTGCGATAGAGAAACCTTAACCACTGTATGTAATGGGTGGTCTTTCTATAGCAAATATTGTTTAGTGGTCTGTCTTAGGGTAGCAGTGGCATACTTCCCACATTGTCCTAACACTAGAAATAAGGATTACTTCTCTTTCCAGCTACCTATGATGGTTGTGCTGGTATCATGGTGCAGTGGTACCTGTGGATAAGAAGGATGAACTGAGGACACCAGGTCTCTTGCTAGTGATAACCTATAACATTTTTCCTGGTTTTAGGCTAGCTCCCTTCTTTTTTTCTTCTCTTCCCAAAGCCCCCAAATCCTGCTTCCTTTCTCACTGCCATCACTTAATCCTTTTAAGTTAAGATTTCCCATTTCCCTGCTCTATGGTGGAATATAATTCTTTCTGAGAAAGATTTCTGTCTTCTTCAGTCCTTGAGGCAAAAGTGCTCAACCAGTCTTTTGAGGATGAGGGTTTTGGTTTTGCATTTTTTATTTATTTATTTTTTAAAATGTTAACAGTAGTGGGGGAAATAAACAGGACAAAAATAGCAAGTAAACAGAGCTGATGTTACTAAGTTTTCAAAAAATGTGTTTCTGGTTCTCAGATGTTAAGTAAGGCCAGTTTCTGGTTTTTCTTCATTTAATTTCATAAATGCTTTAATCTTTTCTTTGTGACTATGCTAATTTCTCTCTATATAGTTATTATTTATTCCTTGTGACCCAGGATCACGTGTTTCCTAACTTTTTCATGGTTTTTTTTTTTTTTTTTTTTTTTAGACAGAGTCTCGCACTGTTGGCCAGGTTGGAGTGCAGTGGTGGGATCTTGGCTCACTGCAACCTCCCCCTCCCAGGTTCAAGCAATTCTTTTGCTTCAGTCTCCCAAGTAGCTGGGATTACAGGCCCACACCACCACGTCTGGCTAATTTTTGTATTTTTTTTTTAGCAGAGACAGGATTTCACCATGTTGGCCAGGCTGGTCTTGAACTCCTGATCCACCCACCTTGGCCTCTCAGAGTGCTGGGATTACAGGTGTGAGCCACTGCACCCAGCTGACTTATTCCCTAACTTTTTAAAACCTTGGAGCTAGTGTAATTGGGACCTGTTTCAAGTTGAAAGAAGGCTTCTCACATACTTCTTGACTAGAATTTGAAATATGCCAAGTATATAATATATATTTAGGAAGATGGACTTTTATCCTAATTCCCACTGAATTGTAAACACGAGCATAACTATGTTATGTCCCAAAGAAGGTCTGTCTTTGGAATTCACAGTACCTGTGAAAAGCTATAGGATTGTATTATTTAGGTTGGTAATCTAAGTGAAGTAAGGTTTGTAGCATGATGTAGGCTTTTCATCTTCAAGGGTTTGTTAAGTCGGCTTAGAACAAGACTTTTCTGGCTTATTTTGACATCTCAGAAGCCTTGAAAAAATAGGTTGACTAATATTTATCAATTTTAAGGTTTTTAAATATTTTTTAAATGAGCAAGTACAAATTATATTATTAATCTCTAGGCATTCTGAGCTCTTTCATATAAGCTTTTCTGGTTTTGCTTTTATACCTCTGTCCTAATTAAATGAATTGTATAATTTGAAATCCTATTTCTTTTTTATCATAGAGAATTATCGGTCTTGATTTATATTAATTACCTACAAATTTTGATCATTTTCTTATGAAAATTAATGTTCTCTGCAAGAAAATTATGTCAGTTCAACAGAGAGGAAGGAACACAAATATTAACATAATCTTATTTGTACATCTTTTGCAAGCACATTTTATGAGAGATCCATAAGCTACATAGAGCTTTAAAAAACTTAAAGGGATCTAAAGATCTCAGCATAAAAGAAAGGATATAAATTCTTCCTTGTTTGGGTGCTTCATTTTCTTCTATATTGTTTTCTCTTCTACTGTTAACCACAGGTAAACATTAGTTTTCTCAGCAACCTATATACTTTTACCCTTGAGCATTTATAGGCTTTAATAGTAATTTTCTATTGTGCTTTATATTGCCATGGTTATTCAAGGTAAATATTTAGATAATTTTGTAATACATTGTATCTTTGTTGTATCTCTCTGGGCTCATCGTAGATGTTCAGGGAATAATTATTAATTGATTAACATCATCTTTTCTACAAGGAAAATAATACCAATATTAAATGACTTCCCCCAAATTGTTAATGGTTTCCTTTAAAATACTCAGAAATTTTTTTACATCACCTAAAATATGTAAGTAGTTTAATGAATTCCAGGTCATATTATAGTAATGACTTTTCTGTGAAACCAGGGAAGTGTGAACCTTCCTTTTAGGAGAATATACCCTAAATTATATTTGTTTTTATAGGTTTTGTGATTGAAGAGCAATATATATAGTAATATATTAATAATTTACTAATACTAAATAGCTTTGATTGTCCACAACATCATGGGATTTACAATTTTAAAGTGTTTAGTAATTGATAAACCAGATCCATTTTGTTTATGTAAGACAGGAACTTAGAAACTAATGTGCCTATGTTTAGAATTCAGGTTTAATTTTAATCAGTAGGCATTTGAAATACTATTTTTCATCTTATAAAAGGTTTTCAAATAGGAAGATATTTCTGGTGTTACAAAGGTAAAATCTGAAATAATCTGGGTAAATGTAGTTAGCGTATTTACCAATAACACTATTAAAATTTGTACAAGTGAAGCATTTGTAGTATATATTTATTTCTCATTTTTAATAATCTTAATCCTAAAAACTTTCAAGGGTAAATCATTGTGGTGAAATACTGTCTCTTCTTAGAAACTTGAAATTTTTTTAATCAATACCCCAAAACTGAAGAAATAAATATAAAAATTTGGTATTCACTTTTATTCTCTTCTTGCTTCTCTTTCCCTGCCCCCAAAGCAGATTGCCAAACTGAGACAGCAGCTACAACGCAGTAAACAGAGTAGTCGTCACAGTAAGGAGAAAGATCGCCAGTCACCTCTTCATGGCAACCATATAACAATCAGTCATACTCAGGTAGGCTAACTTCTTCTTGTCCAGATTTGAATAATTACTTTTCATTCTTTAAGGAGGAGAATTCATCATTTCAGCATTAAAAAACCATAAATCTTTAGCTTTACTAAATTACTAGTTTGTTAAATTGTTATAAAAAGATCGTTAAAAAGCAGTCAGGTGGCCGGACTTGGTGGCTGACGCCTATAATTCCAGCACTTTGGGAGGCCAAGGCGGGTAGATCATGAGGTCAGGAGATCGAGACCATCCTGGCTAACATGGTGAAACCCCGTCTCTACTAAAAAAATATAAACACAAGTTAGCCGTGGTGGCAAGCACCTGTAGTCCCAGCTACTTGGGAGGCTGAGGCAGCAGAATGGCGTGAACCCGGGAGGCGGAGCTTGCAGTGAGCCAAGATCATGCCACTGTACTCCAGCCAGGGCAGCAGTGAGACTCCGTCTCAAAAAAAAAAAAAAAAAAAAAAAAAAAAGCAGCCGGGCATGGTGGCTCACGCCTATAATCCTAGCACATTAGGAGGCCGAGGCAGGCTGATCACTTGAGCTCAGGAGTTTGAAACCAGCCTGGCCAACATAATGAAACCCCATATCTACTAAAAATACAAAAAAATTAGCCAGACTGGTGGTGGGTTCCTGTAATCCCAGCCACTCAGGAGGCTGAGGCAGGAGACTCACTTGAACCCGAGAGGTGGAGGTTGCAGTGAGCCGAGATCATGCAACTGCATTCCAGCCTGGCTGACAGAGCGAGAGTCCATCTCAATGGATAGCCTTCTCTTAATAACAGATAAAACAGAGGATAGTGGTCTCAAGGATGATACTGACCTGGATTGAAACCTTTACTTCCTTCACTTATTGAGCAGCTATGGGCATTATCTCATTCAATCTTCCTAACAGTTCCTTTACCCATCTTTCTCTGTATCTCTATGTATTTTATCCCTATTTTACATATGAAGAAATTGAGGATTAACGTTTTTATTTTCCCCTAGAAGTAATTACTAACATATCCCATGGAACCAAATAGTCATGTAACAGAAGAAACCCACGCCGTATATCAAAACAAACCCCGATTAGAGTTTGTTTCACAAAGATAAGGATGATTCAACATTAGGAAATGTATTAATTTAGTTCATTGCATCAGGAAACCAAAGTAGAAAAAACATTTGATTTTTTAGATGCTGAATTACACTTGATAAAAACTCAGTATCATGTGATTAAAAAAAAACTCTCTTACTAAAAATAGGATATTTCCTAATGTGACTAACTGCAAATACAGTAAGATCCTAACAATAAAATATTAGTAGCGTAATTGTTAAAAAATCAAGTCAAGGATGTCTGTAATTATTGATATTATTTTCTAGTGGTTTAGAGGTTCTAGAACAGGGCAGTAAGAAAAAGAATTATTACTACTTACATAGGATATTATATATTTAGAAAATCAAAGTGAATTAACTAGACTATTAAAACAAATTATAGGATAGCTAAAATGAAAAATACTGACAATACCAAGTGTTGATGAGGATGTGGAACAACCAGAACAGCCATACATTGCTGGTGGGAACACAAAAAGGTACAGCTACTTTGGCAAACATTTTGCCATTTTCTTAAGAAGTTAAACCTATGCTGACCATTCAACCTAGAATTTTCACCCTTTGGTATCAATCCATGAGAAATAAAAGCATATGTCCACACAAAGACTTGTACATGAATCTTCTCAGAGGCATTATTCATAATACTAAAAAAAATGGCTCTCTCACCACTCCTGTTCAACATAGCGTTGGAAGTTCTGGCTAGGGCAATCAGGCAAGAGAAAGAAATAAAGGGTATTCAGTTAGGAAAAGAAGAAGTCAAATTGTCCCTGTTTGCAGATGACATGATTGTATATTTAGAAAACCCCATTGTCTCAGCCCAAAATCTCCTTAAGCTGGTAAGCAACTTTAGCAAAGTCTCAGGATACAAAATCAATATGCAAAAATCACAAGCATTCTTATACACTAGTAACAGACAAACAGAGAGCCAAATCATGAATGAACTCCCATTCACAATAGCTTCAAAGAGAATAAAATACCTAGGAATCCAACTTACAAGAGATGTAAAGGACCTCTTCAAGGAGAACTACAAACCACTGCTCAGTGAAATAAAAGAGGACACAAACAAATGGAAGAACATACCATGCTCATGGATAGGAAAAATCAATATTGTGAAAATGGCCATACTGCCCAAGGTAATGTATAGAATCAGTGCCATTCCCATTAAGCTACCAATGACTTTCTTCACAGAATTGGAAAAAAGTGCTTTAAAGTTCATATGGAACCAAAAAAGACCCTGCATTGCCAAAATCCTAAGCCAAAAGAACAAAGCTGGAGGCATCATGCTACCTGACTTCAAACTGTACTACAAGGCTACAGTAACCAAAACAGCATGGTACTGGTACCAAAACAGAGATATAGACCAATGGAACAGAACAGAGCAATCTACAGCCATCTGATCTTTGACAAACCTGACAAAAACAAGAAATGAGGAAAGGATTCCCTGTTTAATAAATGGTGCTGGGAAAATTGGCTAGCCATAAGTAGAAAGCTGAAACTGGATCCTTTCCTTACTCCTTATACGAAAATTAATTCAAGATGGATTAGAGACTTAAATGTTAGACCTAAAACCATAAAAACCCTAGAAGAAAACCTAGGTAATACCATTCAAGATATAGGCATGGGCAAGGACTTCGTGTCTAAAACACCAAAAGCAACAGCAACAAAAGCCAAAATTGACAAATGGGATCTAATTAAACTAAACAGCTTCTGTGCAGCAAAAGAAACTGCCATCAGAGTGAACAGTAAACCTACAGAATGGGAGAAAATTTTTGCAATCTATTCATCTGACAAAGGGCTAATATCCAGAACCTATAAAGAACTCAATCAAATTTACAAGAAAAAAGCAAACAACCCCATCAAAAAGTGGGCAAAGGATATGAACAGACACTTCTCAAAAGAAGACATTCATACGGCCAACAGACACATGAAAAAATGCTCATCATCACTGGCCATCAGAGAAATGCAAATCAACACCACAATGAGATACCATTTCACACCAGTTAGAATGGCAGTCATTAAAAAATCAGGAAACAACAGGTGCTGCAGAGGATGTGGAGAAATAGGAACACTTTTACACTGTTGGTGGGACTGTAAGCTAGTTCAACCATTGTGGAAGACACTGTGGCGATTCCTCAAGGATCTAGAACTAGAAATACCATTTGACCCAGCCATCCCATTATTGGGGATATACCCAAAGGATTATAAGTCATGCTGCTATAAAGACACATGTACGTGTATGTTTATTGCGGCACTGTTGCACAATAGCAAAGACTTGGAATCAACCCAGATGTCCATCAGTGACAGACTGGATTAAGAAAATGTGGCACATATACACCACAGAATACTATGCAGCCATAAAAAAGGATGAGTGCATGTCCTTTGTAGGGACATGGATGCAGCTGGAAACCATCATTCTCAGCAAACTATCGCAAAAACAGAAAACCAAATACCACATGTTCTCACTCATAGGTGGAAATTGAACAATGAGATCACTTGGACGCAGGAAGGGGATCATCACACACCGGGTCCTATTGTGGGGAGGGGGAATGGGGGACGGATAGCATCAGGAGATATACCTAATGTAAATGACGAGTTAATGGGTGCAGCAAACCAACATGGCACATGTATACATATGTAACAAACCTGCATGTTGTGCACATGTACCCTAGAACTTAAAGTATAATAAAAAAAAAAAAAGAAAAAAAATGGAAATAGACAAACATCAAGTCATGAGTGGATAAACACTTCATAAACCCTGCATCCATGCAATACTGTTAGGCAGTAGAATGGAAGGAACTACTGATATACGGAATAACATGACTGAATCTCAAAAACATCATGCTAAGTGAAAGAAATCAGGAGCAAAAGGCTACATACTATATGATTTGTTATGTTAAATTCTCAAAAAGGCAACATTATCAAAACAAAGTTTTAGGGATGTGGATTGACCACAGAGAGGCCCTAGGGAAACTTTTTGGATGATAGAAGGTTCTAAATGTGACTATACTAACAAAGCTCAACAAATTGCATACTTAAAATGGGAGAATTTTATTGTATGCCGATTATACCTCATTAAAGCTGTAAAACAAACTGGCAAGCCTGAGACATTTGAAGTGAAAATTCTTTTATGCCTTCCTTTTTCTTCTTAATCTGATAGAATTAACATATTGTTTGTGTTTCAAGCAGTTTTTCTCTAGGATACCAATGCACTTACACTAGATCAGTTGACTCATTGACTTAACAAAGAAGACTTACACAATTGTTCAATTTTACATTGAATTTTTGCCATGTGATTATTCTTAAAAATTATTATCCTTTGCTATACATACTGAAATATTTGTAGGTGGAATATGAAGTCTGGAATGCACTTTAAAGTATTCTAAAAACCAAAAAGGGTTGTTCACATGAAACAAATTGGTAAATGTTGATAATTTTTGAGGTTGGATTATGTGTACCAGGGGGTTTATTTTGTTTCTCTATTGAATTATGTTTGTGATTGGAATTTTCCATAATGAAAAGGGGAAAACTGAAACTAGATGACTAGATAAAATATAAACATAACACAAATTCAGTTTTCTCTTGTATTAGTAATAACATGTTTGAAAATATGATAAAAATATAAAATACCTGGAATCAAACTTACAAGAAATATGTAAACCATACATCTTTGAGAACATGAAATATAAGTCTTAACACATTAATAGATGGGAAGATTCAGTATTTTTCAAATAGCAATTTACCTGAAATTGTTTTGAGTTCCAGTGCAAATTTTAAATGAATTGTTTTTATTACTTGAAAAGTTGTCTTCAAGGGTCAATGAAAAACCAGTGCCCATTAATAGAAAAGAAAATTTGAAAGGACTTTTCCTACAAGATATGAAAATATAATATAAAATTATAGCAATTAAGTGGCACTCTGTCTAGGGATTATCAGATAGTAGCTCCAGGAAATCAAATACAGAATCCATAAAGAAATGTCGGGGCAGTTGGATTACTGTGTGGGGAAAAGAATACTAAGACTTTACACCATACACAAAAATAAATCATGATAGATTAAGTATTTAAATATGAAAAACCATAAAAATCCAGAAAGAAAAATATTTGATTAAAGTTGATTACCTATTTGATAAAATACAGTTAACCCTTCAACAACAATGGGGATTGGGGCATCGACCTTCATGCAGTTGAAAATTTGTTTGTAACTTTTGGGTTCCCAAAAACTTAACCTACTAACAGCCTACTGCTGCACAGAAGCCTTACTGATAACATAAAATAGTCGCTTAACATATTTTGTATGTTTCATGTATTATATACTATATTCTTTAATAAAGTAAGCTAGGGAAAAGAAATCATTAATAAAATCATAAGAAAGAAAAAATATGTTCAGTGTTCATTAAGTGGAAATGAATCATCATAAAGGTCTTCCTCCCCATTGTCTTCACGTTGAGTAAGCTGAGGAGGAGAAAAAAGAGGAGAGGTTGGTCTTGCTGTCTCGGGGTGGCAGAGGTGGAAGAAAATCTGTATGTAAGTCGACCCGCACAGGTCAAACCCATGTTGTTCAAGAGTCAACAGTATTTGAAAAAATACTTGATAGTAATATATGAAAAAGAGTGAAAACTTCAATATGAAAAAAGTTCATGCATCAATAAGAGACAAAAGACATTGATGAGCAGCAACTCACAGTTGGCAAGAATACACCATTGTATGGGAAATATTATTAGTGTGCTAACCCATGATTAGCAGTCTACCTTATCACAGATCGTGTATGTCAACTTGATTCAGTGTAAGATAGAGGTCATTTGTTGTTTTAATTTTTACCTTATTAATCTTTATTTTTCTTATTCTTTCCTGTTGTATAAATCCTTAAGCATCAAAAGTCTTGTCTTACACTTTTTACTTAACAACTGTTAGTGGTAGTTAATTTTTGAGAACTCCTGCCAAGGACTTTTGAAAACAGCCTTTAAATTGTCAAGTGAGTTGTTGAGCTTAGCATAATACTGTTGCCACATGACTTAATAATCCAACAGATTTTCTTAGATGGAAATGGAAGATACTAGAAGGTAATTGTCACTATACAGAAAACAAACATCTTTTAAACATACTCATACAGAGCTATGCAGTGGACTTACGTGATATATTTAAGTTACGTGACTTCAACTATGCTGTTCCCGTGAAATAGAAAAAGGAAAACAATGTAAATAATGCAGAAGATTCTGCCATTCTACTGAACAAGTATATACATTATACAGCTATGCCTTTATACTTACATAAAGGGATTTGAAATGATTATTTTGACTATGTAATTTTCATTTTACTTTCTTAGTACAGAACCTGAATTTCTCTATGTGCACCTGAATTTTTATTGTATTTGGAAGGTCAGAAATAACTCTGTTCATTGAGTTTCAATTTTAATATTTACCATACTCCTTAGTTCTTAATTGCTTTGACCATAAATAATTTGATACCACCTTTATCTTATCTCATAGGCTACTGGATCAAGGTCAGTTCCTATGCCACTGTCAAATATATCAGTGCCAAAATCATCTGTTTCACGTGTGCCCTGCAATGTAGAAGGAATAAGCCCTGAATTAGAAAAGGTATTCATTAAAGAAAATAATGGGAAGGAAGAAGTATCCAAGGTAAGGTTACATGGGATATTTGAATCCTTTTTTTCTTTGATGTAACGACCTGTCTGAAAAGTACTTTTTTAGTAACGGCTTTATTAAGATACAATTCACATGCCATCCAGTTGATACTCATTTAGTGTACAATTCAGTGGTTTTTAAGAGATTCAGAGTTATACAACCATCACTACAATCAATTTTACAGCATTTTCATCATCCCAAAAAGAAACATTTTATCCTTTCACAGTGGACTCTCATTTCCCTGTAATACTCTTGGCCCTAGGCAGCCACTAATCTGCTTACGGATTTTTTGGTGGTGATTCTAGACACTTCATATCAATGGAATCATACAACGTGGCCTTTTGCAACTGAATTTTTTTTTTTAACTTAGTGTAGTGTTTTTAAGGTTCACCCATGTTTAGCCTGTTATCGGTGACTTTCTTTTTATGGCCAAATATTAATCAGTTATATGGATTTTATTTATTCAGTTATCAGTTAATGGAAATTTGGATTGTTTTACTTTTTGGCTATTGTGAATAATGCTTCTATAAACATTTGTATACAAGTTTTTGTGTGAATATACTGTTTGCACTTCTCTTGGGTATATACCTAGGGTTGGAATTGCTGATATGGTGACTCTGTTTAACCTTTTGAGGAACTACCAGACTCTTTTCCAAAGTGTCTTCATTATTGTCCATTCCTACCAATGTATAAGAATTCCAATTTCTCTGCATCCTCACCAACACTTGTAATTATCTGTCCTTTTTTAATTATAGCAATATTAGTGGATGTGAAATGATACATCATTGTGGTATTAATTTGCATTTCCTAGTGGCTGAAGATGTTAAGCATCTTTTCATGTGCTAGTGGTTTTTTTGTTTTGTTTTGTTTTGAGATGGAGTCTCTCTCTTTCCCCCAGGCTGGAGTGCAGTGGCATGATCTCAGCCCACCGCAAGCTCCGCCTCCCGGGTTCCCACCATTCTCCTGCCTCAGCCTCCCGAGTAGCTGGGACTACAGGTGCCCACCACCACACCCAGCTAATTTTTTTGTATTTTTAGTAGAGACGGGGTTTCACCATGTTAGCCAGGATGGTCTGGATCTCCTGACCTCATCATCCACCCGCCTCGGCCTCCCAAAGTGCTAGGATTACAGGCATGAGCCACAGCACCCGGGCTTTAGTGGTCATTTGTATATTCTCATTGGAGAAATGTTTTTTTTAGATCTTTTTCCCTATTTTACAATTGGCAGTGAAATTGCTAGGTTGTAGCATTTGTACATTTAAAATCTTGAATATTGCCAGAATTACCCTCCCAAAAGGTTATACTGTTTTACTCTCCTTCAAAATTTCATGTTAAGTTTATAATTTTATATATATTACAACATCAAGGAATTCTTCGGACATCATGGCATCCCTGTTTACCATTGAACTCTTGTTTTTTGTTTTTTGTTTTTGAGACAGGGTCTCATTCTGTTGCCCAGACTGGAGTGCAGTGGCACAATCTCGGCTCACTGCAACCTCTGCCTCCCAGGTTCAAGTGATTCTCCCACCTCAGCCTCCTGAATAGCTGGGATTACAGGCGCACACCACCATGCTCAGCTAATTTTTGTATTTTTAGTAGAAACAGGGTTTTACCATGTTAGCCAGGCTGGTCTCGAACTCCTCACCTCAAATGATCCGCCCACCTTGGCCTCCCAAAGTCCTTGGATTACAGGCATGAGCCACTGTGCCCAGCCCATTAAACTGTTTTCTTTAGACATTAAGTAAAGTTTAAGAACAGTAATGTAAGGATGTAAACTTTTGGTCTAATTTTTAGAGGATGAGATAATTCACATATTTGCTGATTCCTTAAAAACATCCTTAAAAAGCAAAACTGTACTAAAATAAAAAACTTGGTAAAGTACTTCTGCTTTTAAATAAGCCATACTTCAATTGTAGCCATATCAGAATTATTCTGGGATAACCTACAAACTTATAATTTTTAAAAGTTTTAGATTTATGATTAAGTGTACCTCAAAGTTTTAATTAATCAAAATATCACCATGAACTGGCCAGTAGCCAAAAAAGGAAAATTGTCTGGTTAACTATGTCAGTATTCCAACATAGTTAACCAGACAACTTGTTCACATTGTTTTGTTTATAAAATGAACTGGTATGTAAATAATTAAAAATTATCTTTAGAGTAAAATAGTTATTGTTGTATGAAGTTGGTATAGTTTTTGTTTAGCAGCATACTGTAGACAAATGAAGTTTTCAACTTTTTAGGTTCAAACGTACATGTGCAGGTTTGTAATATAGGTAAATTGTATGTCATGGGAATTTGGTGCACAGATTATTTCACCACCCGGGTAATAAGCATACTACCTGATGAGGTAGTTTTTCAATCCTCACCCTACTCCCATCCTCTAGCCTCAAGTAGGCCCTGATATCTGTTGTTCCCTTCTTTGTATCTATATGTACTCAATGTTTAGTTCACATTTGTAAGTAAGAATATGTATAGTATTTGGTTTTCTGTTCCTGTGTTAGTTTACTTAGGATAATGGCCTTTAGCACCATCCATGTTGCTGCAAAGGACATGATCTTATTCTTTTTATGGCTGCATAGCATTTCATAGTATATATGTACCACATTTTCTTTATCCAGTCTACCACTGATGGGCATTTAGGTTGATTCTGTATGTTTGTTATTGTAAACAGTGCTGTGATGAACATGTGCATTCTTGTGTCTTTATGGTAGAGCAATTTATATTTCTTTGGGTATATACTCAATAATGGGATTGCTAAGGTGAATGGTAATTCTGCTTTGAGTTCTTTGAGAAATCACCACAGTGCTTTCCACAGTGGCTAAACTTATTTACATTCCCACCAGCGGTGTGAAAGCATTCCCTTTTCTCCATAAACTTGCCAACATCTGTTTTTTTGGCTTTTTTGTTTAGTTTTGGTTTTTTTGGTGACGGAGTCTCGCTGTGTTGCCCAGGTTGGCATGCAATGGCGCAGTCTTGACTCACTGCAACTTCTGCCTCCTGGGTTCAAGCGATTCTCCTGCCTCAGCCTCCCAAATGGCTGGGACTGCAGGTGCATGCTGCCACGCCCGACTAATTTTTTTTTTTTTTTTTTTTTTTTTTAGTGGAGACAGGGTTTCACCATGTTGCCCAGAATGGTCTCGAACTCCTGAGCTCAGGCAATCTGCCTGCCTCGGCCTCCCAACGTGCTGGGATTACAGGCGTGAGCCACCGCACCCAGCCTGTTTTTTGACTTTTTAATAATAGCCATTCTAACTGATGTGAGATGGTATCTCATTATGGTTTTGACTTGCAATTTTGTAATAATTAGTCATGTGGAGCATTTTTTCATATGCTTGTTGGCCATGTGTATATCCTTTTGAAAAGTGTCTGTCCATGTGATTTGCCCACCATTTTTTTCTTTTTCTTTTTTTTTTTTGAGACAGAGTCTTGCTCCATTGCCCAGGCTAGAGTATAGTGGCACAATCATGACTTATTGTGGCCTCAATCCCTCAGGCCCAAATGATCCTTCCACCTCAGCCTCCTGAATAGCTAGGACTACAGGCACGTCCCATCACAACCAGCTGATTTTTTTTTTTTTTTTTTTTTTTAGTACAGGCAAGGTCTTGCTAATTTGTCCAGGCTTGCCTCAAACTCCAGAGCTCAAGAATCCTCTTGCCTTGGCCTCCCAAAGTGCTGGGATTATAATTACAGACATGAGCCATCACACCTGACCATTTGCCCACTTTTTAATGGGATTGTTTTTTGCTGTTCATTTGTTTTCATTTCTTAGATTCTGGATATTAGCCCTTTGTCAGATGCATAGTTTGAAACATTTTCTCCCATTATGTAGGTTGCCTGTGTACTCTGTTGTTGAAAACTCTTGTTGTGCAGAAGCTCTTTAGTTTAATTAGGTCCCATTTGTCAATTTTTGGTTTTGTTGCAGTTGCTTTTGGCATCTTTCTTAAGAAATCTTTGCCAGGTCCTGTGTCCAGAATGGTAATTCCTAGGTTATCTTCCAGTGTTTTCATAGTTTCAGGTTTTATATTTAAATCTTTGATCCATCTTGAGTTGATTTTTGTATATGGTGTAAGGAAGGTATCCAGTTTCAGTCTTCTGCATATGGCTAGCCAATTATCCCAGTACCATTTATTGAATAGGGAGTCCTTTCCCCTTGCTTATTTTTCTCGACTTTGTCAAAGAACAGATGGTTATAGGTGTGCAGTATTATTTCTGGGCTCTCTCTTCTGTTCCATTGGTCTATATGTCTGCTTTTGTACCAGTACCATGTTTTGGTTACTATATCCTTGTAGTATAGTATGAAGTCAGGTCATGTGATGCCTGCAGCTGTGTTCTTCTTGCCTAGGACTACTTTGGCTATTCAAGCTCCTTTTTGGTTCTATATGAATTTTAAAATAGATTTTTCTAATTCTGTGAGGAACATCATTGGAAATTTGATAGGAACAGCATTGAATCTGGAAATTGCTTTGGGCAGTATGGCTTTTTGGGGTTTTTGTTTTTTGTTTTTTGTTTTGGAGACAGTCTTGCTGCTCGATCTCCAGGCTGAAGTGCAGTGGCATGATCTTGGCTCACTGCAACCTCCACCTCCCAGGTTCCAACAATTCCCCTGCCTCAGCCTCCTGAGCAGCTGGGACTGCAAGCGTGTGCCACCATGCCCAGATAATTATTATTATTATTTTATATTTTAGTAGAGACGGGGTTTCATTGTGTTGACCAGGATGGCCTTGATCTCCTGACTGCGTGATCTGCCCACATCAGCCCCCCAAAATGCTAGGATTACGAGCATGAGCCACCCCGCTAGTATGGCCATTTTAGCAATATTTATACTTCCTATTCATGAGCATGGAATGTTTTTCCATCTGATATTGTCATTTCTAATTTCATTGAGCAGTGGTTTGTAGTTCTCATTCTAGAGATTTTTCCCTTCCCTAGATAGCTGTATTCCTAGGTAGTTTATTCTTTTTATGGCTATTGTGAATGAGATTGTGTTCTTCATTTGGCTCTCAGCTTTGATATTGTTAGTATGTAGAAATGCTACTGATTTTTGTATGTTTTGTTTCTTAATAAATACTTTGCTGAAGTTGTTTATCGGATCAAGGAGCTTTGGGGCAGAGATTATGGGATTTTCTAAGTATAGAATCATATTGTCTGCAACCAGGGATCGTGTGCCTTTACTCTTCCTGTTTGGCTGTCTTTTCTTTCTTTCTCTTGCCTGATTGCTCCGGCCAGGACTTCCAGTACTATGTTGAACAGGAGTGGTGAGAAAGGGCATTCTTGTTTCATTACAGTTTTCAAGGGAATGCTTCCAGCTTTTGCCCATTCGGTGTGACATTGGCTGTGGGTTTTTCTTAGATGGTTCTTATTATCTTGAAGTATGTTCCTTCAGTGCCTAGATTGTTGGAGGTTTTTAACATGAAGGGATGTTGGATTTTATTGAAAGCCATTTCTGCATCTATTAAGATAATTATGTGGTTTCCGTTTTTAGTTCTATTTGATGAATCACATTTATTGATATGCATATGTTGAACCAACATTGCATCCCAGGGATAAAGTCTGCTTGGTCGTGGTGGATTCACTTTTTGATCTGCTGCTGGATTTGGTTTACTAGTATTTTGTTGAGGATTTTTTCATCTGTTTTTATCAAGGATATTCACCTGAAGTTTTTGTTGTCATTGTTGTGTCTCTGCCAAATTTGGTATCAGGATGATGTTGTCCTTATAGAATTAGTTAAGGAGAAGTCCCTCCCCCTCAAGTTTTTTGAATAGTTTCAGTAGGAATGGTACTAGCTCTTCTTTATACATCTGGTAGAATTTGGCTGTGGATCCATGTGGTTCAGAGCTCTTTCTGGTTGGTAGGCTTTTTATTACTGACTCAATTTCAGAACTCATTATTGTTCTGTTCAGGGATTCTCTCTTCCTGGTTCAGTCTTGGGAGTTTGTATGTTTCCAGGAATTTACCTGTTTTTTCTGTGTTTTCCAGCTTGTATGCATAGAGGTGTTCATGGTAGTCTCTGAGGGTTTTTTATATTTCTGTGGAGTCAATGGTACTGTCCCCTTTGTCATTTCTGATTTTGTTTATTTGGATCTTTTTTTCTTTATTAGTCTAGCTAGCAGTCTCTCTCACTTATTCTTTCAAAGAATTAACGCAGGGATTCGTTAATCTTTTTTATGATTTTTTGCATCTCAGTTTCTTTCAGGTCAGCTCTGATTTTTGTTATTTCTTGTCTTCTGCTAGCTTTGGAGTTGGTTTGCTTTTGTTTGTCTAGTTCCTCTAGATGTGATGTTAAGTTGTTATCTGAGATCTGATTTTTTTTTTTATGTGGACTTTGAGAGCTGTAAATTTCCCTCTTAACACTGCTTTAGCTGTGTCCCATAGAATCTAGTATGTTGTATCTTTGTTCCCATAGTTTCAAAGACTTTCTTGATTTCTGCCTTAATTTCATGGTTTACCCAAATGCCATTCAGAAGCAGATTGTTTAATTTCCATGTGATTGTATAGTTTTCAGCAATTTTCTTAGTATTGATTTCAGTTTTTATTGTACTGTGGTCCAGAAGTGTGGTTGGCATGATTTCAGTTTTTTTTAATTTGTAGAGGATTGTTTTATGTCCATTGGTGTGGTTGTTTTTATACTATGTGCCATGTGGTAATGAGAAGAATGTATATTCTATTGTTTTGGGTTGAAGAGTTCTGTAGATGTCTATTCAATTCATTTGGTCAAGTGTTGAGTTCAGGTCCTAAATATCTCTGTTAATTTTCTACCTCAGCAATCTGGCTAATACTGGCAGTGGGGTGTTGAAGTTTCCCACTATTATTTTGTGGACATCTAAGTCTCTTTGTAGGTCTGTAAGAACTTGGTTTATGAATCTGGGTGCTCCTGTGTTGGGTGCCTGTATATTTAGGATAGTTAGGTCTTCCTGTTGAATTGAACCCTTTACCATTATATACTGCCCTTCTTTGTCTTTTTTGATATTTGTTGGTATAAATTCTGTTTTGTCTGAAGTTAGAATAGCAACCTTGCTTTTTTCAGTTTTCCATTTGGTTGGTAGATTTTTCTCCATCCCTTTATTTTGACCCCATGGGTGTCTTTGCACGTGAGCCTGGTCTCTTGAAGACGCCTACCTTTTAGTCTTGCTTCTTTATGCAGCTTGCCAGTTTGTGCCTTTTAATTGGGACATTCAATCCATTTACATTCAAGGTTAATATTGATATGTAGAGATTTGATCCTTCATTGTGTTGTGAGCTGGTTATTATGCAGACTTAATTGTGTAGTTGCTTTATAGTGTCACTGTTCTGTGTACTTAATTGTGTTTTTGTAGTGGCTGATAATGTTCTTTCCTTTCCAGATTTAGCACTCCTTTCAGGATCTCTTTTAAAGCAGGTCTGGTAGTAATGAATTCTCTTACCATTTGCTTGTCTGAAAAGGATCTTATTTGTCCTTTGCTTATGTGCTTAGTTTGACTGCATATGCACTTCTCGCTTGGAAATTTTTTCTTTAATAATGCTGAATATAGGCTCCCAATCTCTTTTGGCATGCAAGATTTTAGCTGAAAGGTCTGCTGTTGGCCTCATGGGGTTCACTTTGTAGGTGACCTGCCTGTTCTCTCTAGCTGCCTTTAACATTTTTTCTTTCATTCCAACCTTGGAGAATCTGATGATTATGTGTCTTGGGAATGGTCTTCTTGTGTAGTATTTGCAGGGGTTCTCTGCATTTCCTGAATTTGAATGTTGGCCTCTTTAGTGAGGTTGGGGACGTTTTTATGGACAATATCCTGAAATATGGTTTCTAAGTTGCTTGCTTTCTCCTCATCGCTTTTAGGGATGCCAGTGCATCGTGGATTTAGTCTCTTTACATAGTACAATATTTCTCAGAGGCTTTGTTCATTCTCTGTTATTCATTAAAAAAAATTTTTTTGGCCAGGCATGGTAGCTTATGCCTGTGATCCCAGCACTTTGGGATGCCAAGGCAGGTGGATCTCCTGAGGTCAGAAGTTCAAGACCAGGCTGACCAACGTGGTGAAACCCCATCTGTGCCAAAATTACAAAACATTAGCCGGGCATGGTGGTGGGCACCTATAATCCCAGCTACTCAGGAGGCTGAGGGAGGAGAATCTCTTGAACCCAGGAGGTGGAGGTTGCAGTGAGCCAAAATTGTGCCATTGCACTCCAGCCTGGCAACAAGAGCAAAACTCCATCTCAAAAAAAAAAAGGAAAAAAAAATTTCATCTGACTTAGTTCAGAGAACCAGTCTTTAAGCTCTGAGATTCTTTCCTCAGCTTGGTCTATTCTGCTATTAATATTTGGGATTGCATTATGAAGGTCTTGTAGTGTGTTTTTCAACTCTCTGATCAGTTTGGTTCCTTCTTATAATGGCCATTTCATCAAACAGCTCCTGTATTATTTTATGGTAATCATTAGATTCCTTGGATTGTGTTTTGGCTTTCTTCTGAATCTTGATGACCTTCATTTCTATATTCTGAATTCTATCTTTCTGTCATTTCAGCCATTCCAACCTGTTTAAGAACCTTTGTTGGGGAACTAATGTGGTCATTGGGAGGAAAGAAGACACTGTGGCTTTCTGAGTTGCCAGAGTTCTTGCACTGGTTCTTTCTCACCTGTGTGGGCTGGTGTTCCTTCAACCGTGGCATAATTTGTACAGTTGGTTGACTTTTCTGGATGTTTTTAGAGTCTGAGGCATTGTACAAGGTTTTTATTTGTAGCTGAGTTATTGTCTTTAGTTTCACAGGAGGGTTTATTAGCAAAGTATTTTTTGTATTGAAGTTTGCACTGTGATTGAAGTTTGATGGCCCTTAAGCGTAATGGCCAGTAGGTAAGCTCTTGCTCAGCCACGTGGCTCTTCTGTATTTCCTCATGATTGCAACTGTGCTCCCTCTCAGTGCTCTGAAAGTGTGGGCTCCTCTCCCACTCAAGTGCTGGCTGCAGATCTCGGCTTGGCACTCCCAGGCTTCAGCCCTGGGGTGAGCTAAGGCTTTATGTTCTCTCCGAGCTTGGAGGCAGCACGGGAAGGGAACTTGGCAGTGGCTATGGCAGAGGGCCTTTCACTCGTCTCTGGGGTCCACCCCAGAGAAATGCAAAACTGCTGCCAGTCAGTGTGATTGGCTTGGAGTAGGACAGCTGCATTGTGGGCTCAAGCTGGGGGGATCCTGGGGGAGACAGATTGACCTCTTCTTAGGGCAGTGGCAGCTTGCTGGAGGTGTGGTTAAAGCACTCAGGGTCTTTGCTCCTTTCCTAGTCCAAGGGTAGCAAGGGGAGTACCACTGCAGTGGTAATGGCAGAGGGTCTTTTGGTTGCGTCTGGGACCTCCACTTCAGAAACACAGATCCGCTGCTACCAGGATGTTCAGCCAGGGGGTGGGGCAGCTATGCTGCTGGCCTGAGCCAGGAGCCCCACCAGATGAAAGGTGGGGTGCTGAGGGCTCACAGGGAGGAGATGGGCTCCTCTCTGTATGGTGAGTATGTCATGCTAGTAGTGCAAGTAAAGCCCTCAGCCTCTTTGTTTCTTCTCCAGTCCAGGGGCAGCAGGGGCAGAACTCTAAATGAAGTTCTCATTTGCAAAGTTTCGGATTTCAGCCTTCACTTGTTTGGTATAGAAAATATTGATACATTTTGAATCTCACCTGATTTTACCTTCCTTCATTTCCCCTCTCAACAGTGTTTCTAAAATCTCTGAAATGACAATGATCAGAGTAAGAGCAGTAGACACAATAAATAGTGAAAATAAGTTATAAATAAATTAACAGCATATTGGTTCTTTTCCCTAGCATTGCAATCCTGTGTGTTTAATAACAGCAAATATTTTCAATTATATAGTAACTTAATATAGAGAATTTTACTTGTTAACCTCACTTTGTTAGCACACAAATGAAGAATATGGAGTAAGATGTATTTTTACAGAAGCAGAGTAGTTAAGTAGAAAGAGTCTACTGCAGCAGCATCTCTGATGCCACTTAATTAGCTGTGTCACTGAACTATAGGTTCCTCATTTGTGAAAACAAAACAATGGACCAGTGAGCTCTGAGGTACCCTCAGGCCCAAAATATATGGCTCTATGATGATGGTTTCCTTTTTTCTCTTTCTGCTACTGAGAACAAGGTATTCAAACTAAGGAAAATTACGAGTAGTCCTACTTAGTTGGATACCAAATTAGTAGAATTTGATATCCAAATTCTTCTAATATTAAAATTCTTCTGAGTTACATTAATAACCTCTATTGATTACTAATAGAATAAACCTCTTTATTAGAAATTTTGGATCATTTGCAAAGGAAATAGAAACTATGGTTCTGTTCATGGCCTCTAAAAAATTAAAATAGGAAGGAAGAACAAACAGAAAAATCTGTACCTGTGAATATGAGATTTCACTTTTTCTTACAAGCAAGTCAAAGTGATTTTTTTTTTAGCTTTGTTAATTCATTCAGCAAATGTTTACTGAATATCTGCCATGTGCCAGGAGTAGTACCAGGCACAGGACTCCTGCTGTCCTTGAAGAGTTTTGTGGAATGTGCTGACCTACAGGTACATACAGTGAGCTATGGAATTTTTAAGGCCAACAGTTTGTTTGAGAAGAAATGTTTAGTTCAATAAAGTTAACATATATAGAAATTAGCTTAAGATACAAGCTTGGTCTTTAGCCTTTGAAGAATAAATTGGGTTAGTAGTGGTGGAATAGGAAATCAAAGGAAATACTATGCGCTTTCTATGTAGATGAATGTATGCACCAGCATTTGGATGTTTAATGGTGTTCCTCTTACAGCCGTTGGACATACCAGATGGTCGAAGAGCTCCACTCCCTGCTCATTACCGGAGCAGTAGTACTCGCAGCATTGACACTCAGACTCCTTCTGTCCAGGAGCGCAGCAGTAGCTGCAGCAGTCATTCACCCTGTGTCTCCCCTTTTTGTCCCCCGGAATCCCAGGATGGTAGCCCTTGCTCAACAGAAGATTTGCTCTATGATCGTGATAAAGGTAAGAATGGAATCGTCCACTTAGAGGGTTTGTTATGGGGCCTTGCTCATTATACCTTGTCTTAGACCATTACATCCTTTTTTTTTCTTTTGTTGAGTGGTGACATTGTCAAAGATTGGTTAATCTAGGTTTGTTTGTTCATTGGTTTCACATACCCCCTTCTTTGTGACTCTAACAAACATCTTCCATAAATGTGTCAGAGAAGCACAGCGCATGGTTCTAACAGCTAATGAAAGCCATAAAATGGAGTGTGTACAACTTCATATAATACATAGGTCTTTTCCTTGGTATTGTCCAGAGCGGATGATGGTTATGGTAAAGTTTATGTTTCTCAAGCTTAAAGTTAGATTTTATAATCAGATTGATTTGCGAGGAAATCATTTCTAAAAATTCTGTTGGAAAAGAGTGTATTTTTAACCAAGTTTATAAAGCTCAGTGAGTACCTACAGGACATCAGGGATTATATTATAGTATGTAGATAAATTATTAACTGTTGAGACCCTCTGGGATTCTTATTTCCTATCAAGCCCAACTATCTCTCCATGTTCTTCTATCATTGTGTCTACCACCACTTGTCTGCCAACACTCCCTGGGTTCTTTCTGTTTCTAGCCCCCTAAGACCTAGCTACAGAAGGCCATGTAGACTGCCCAGCTTCTACCTTCCTACCTACTTGCAAAGAAACACTGAACTTATGTTTATAACAAATTTACTGCTTGTCACCATAGAGAAATAGGTCAATGGCAACAAAAATGTAAAACTATACAAAGTTATATGGTTATAAAATCTTAGGAGTTTTACGGTCCTTGTTCTGAATTGACCCCATCCCCTATGATTGATACGTTGTTGTATGTAAAATGCCCAGATCATAAGTGCTCAGCCAAATGAATTTTTACATGTGTGTGCTCATGAAACCACTACCTAGGTCACGTATAGATATAGAAGATTTTTATTATCCCACAAAAGGCTCCTTGCGCCTCTTCCCCAATAGCATCCTTCCTCTCTCCACTTGAAAGTAACCACTTTGCTGACTTCCATCACTGTAATTTAGTTTCCCCTGTTACTAGACTTCATACAAATTGAATAATGAGGTATATATTCTTTGTGTCTAATGTCTTTTACTTATTATATGTAACTCTTCTTAGATGTTAAGTGGAAGCTACTTTGGATTTTGTCCTCTGCTTTTATATGTGGGTAGATCTTAACAGTTCTCCCCTTTCTTGTTGACTCTTTCATTATTGAAGGCCTTGTGGACCCCCTTCCTTCATTAAGGATATATTGAATATAGTACCAGATATCTCTTGGCTTCACGTGGGAAGCCTCCATGTCTTAAAATGTCAGACTAGGAAACTTTCATTTCACTGAAGCATCCTGTGAGAATAAACACCTTTAATCACTTCCTTACAACCTTTTAATGTGGATGTTTCACAATAAAACATCTTGCTTCCAGTAGGAATGTTTGTTTTGAAGGTAAATGGAAATGATAATAGTAACTTGATTTAGGTTGTGTAGGTGGTAAATGGAGAAACCAGTCTGTCTTGATTCCAAACTCATATTCTTTGTTATGCCAGTAGAAAGGATAAGTACAGTTCAGGTTGGCCACTTTTGCTACTTAACACTTGTACCTGGGGTAAAAATGAAAAGTAGAAATAATGGTGGTAGTACAGCTAGACAGTTTAATACTGTGGATAATTGAGAGATGCTGAACCAAAAAGAAAATGTATTGAGAAGATGGCAGATGAGTTCCATTTTGGTTAACTAGTTGTGAGATTGCCTTCAGGGCCTCCCAGCGAATAGTGGTTTCTGTAGCTCACAGGTCTTCACTTACATCATAAGTTTCAAACAGTGTGTGTTCTTTAATATATAATAGCTCTTTTTCCTAAAGATATATAATCTATTTTATTATGAGAAGGTATAATCATGTCATTCTCCTGCCAGGGTCTTTTGCAGGAGATGTTATAACATAGAAGTTAAGAGTAGCACTGGCTTTGGGACCATAGGAATGCATTTGAAAATCCTGTGAAGGTTTGGACATAAAACCTGCATTAATTCTCAAGGATTTAATGAATAGTAGCTGCTGCTATAAAAATAATCACCTTTATTATCACCTGTTAGTTTCCCTAATCGTTTCAGGAAAAAATATCAATTATTTAACTTCCACAGCTTAGTCAAAATCACCTTCTCTGGCCTAGTTTGTGTCAATTATCTAATAATATTAATTCTGACCATTTCTTAGACAGGTTAGACCTTTTCCTAAGTTTGCCTTTGTTGGTATATTTTCCTCTATGTCCTTTTGTTCTTACATACCAGATATAAGCCTGCATAACACTAACTTCTTTATACTTTTTTTTGTTTGTTTAATATGTAAAATGAGAACATTGGTTCAGATC
The DNA here is from genome assembly GCF_008728515.1 of Papio anubis. Taxonomy (NCBI): domain Eukaryota; kingdom Metazoa; phylum Chordata; class Mammalia; order Primates; family Cercopithecidae; genus Papio; species Papio anubis. The sequence goes on from NC_044979.1 coordinate 77,946,800, forward strand.
ATCTCTAAAGCTAAGGTTTTTTCCTAATAGTTAAAAAATATTTCTTAGTAAAATAGGGTAATAATACCTACCTCATATCATTATTGGGGTTACATGAGATATAGCAAAATGCGTAGGACAACTTTTTGGCACATGGCAAACAATTAGTGGTGATGAATGTTGCTTAATAGTGATTTTTAAAAAATCTCTTTAGAACTTGTAAATATAGAATGGGTTTCAGAATTATTTAAGACATTTCTCTGTTTTCTACAAGATCACCTCAGTTTGAGAATTAAAGCCCTATGACATCAGTTTCATAATATCTACCATATTTAGCTGAGAGGCATTATTTTGTGATTAAGATCAAGTTGATGTTACTACTCCCTGGAATACTGTGTAGCCCTCTGTTATGCAATACAAGGTTTCTAGTTCTCAAACAAATCAAATATTATAAAGAGAAAATGAAAATAGCACCTATCCCTTTTATATATGTAAGTATGCACACATTGGTATTTTAGAATTGGGAGTTGAGATTTATGTATTTCAACTGAGGTTATACTTCTAGTTTATTTAAGGAATACTTGTTGAGCATTTATTGTATGTGAGATATTGTACTAGAGAGTGGAGAAATAGAGATGATTAAGATGTGGTATCTGTCTTTAAGGAATTTATAGTCTAGTAGGAAGTAATTAGGAATGTAAACAAATAATACACTATTAGACAATGATGTTTAGAATACTAAAAGTATAAAGGAAGGAGTTGTCCAGAAATTTTACAATTTCTGGAACTAATATGTTATGTCATTCAAACTGTAGGCTAGTTTCTGACTCATTTCTTCTTCATGTAAAGCCCGAACTCTGGCTTTTGCTGTTTTTAAAAAATACTAACTATTTCTGTGATCCCAGCATTTTGGGAGGCCAAGGCGGGCAGCTCACTTGAGGTCAGGAGTTAAAGACCAGCCTGGCCAACATAGTGAAACCCCATCTCTACTAAAAATATAAAAAGTTAGTCAGGTGTGGTGGCATGCAGCTTCAGCCCCAGCTAATCAGGAGGCTGAGACAAGAGGATCAGTTGAACTTAGGAGGTGGAGGTTGCAGCAAACCGAGATCACATCACTGCATTCCAGCCTGGGCAACAGAGCAAGACTCCCATCTCAAAAAAAGATACTAATTCTTTCCTATAATGTATGTTTTCTACAATAAATCATAAATTGGTGTTTTGTTTATTAGAGACATAAAAGGAAGCTGTATAGCTTTCCTAGAGCTTTTCATCATTATGAAAACAGAATGAATTCTATAATTTTGAAGTTAACTAGAATTGATTTGATTTGGAGTACCTACATATTCTGCAGTTGCTGTAGAGAGATTTGTTCTGTGGTAGAGTAACTAGTTCAGACATCTGTAGGAGCCTGGATAGACATGGAGGGGAGAGGGATAGCTGCAGTGAATAGCTGCCCTAATGAGGGATGTGCTGGTGAGCTGATTATTTTTCTAGTATTCGTTTTATATACGTATTCTTTTTCTGGCTTTGCTAACGTTATTTTTGTGTGTTCCTAACATCTATTTGCTATGAATTATGTATCATTTGAGACCTATAAAATAATTTTAGTTGCATCGCACATTGGTTTTTTTCTTTGCCTGTATGGATTGCAATGCCAGGACAAAAACACTCTGTCAAGAAAGTTTCAACTGTTGAGAGACTTGTTTCAAGTGAATGGGTTTTTGGTGTTTTGTTTTGATTTTTTACTAGATTTTTCCAGTAACCTAAAGATTGAAGGCAACTTGGTCACACTGGTCACATGTATAAAGTTTCCAGGCTAACTAATAGCCATAGGAACTACTACTGCTCTTCTCTGTGCGGAGAATTCAGAGATCCAGAATAAGAGCACTCATCTTGACATCATCAGAATGCACCCTCAGAGGTAGCTTACATTCTTCCACATTATCATACCCAAAATAAAATGCAAGGAGCAAAAATAGCCATTTATGTAATACAGATGGCAGTGTCAGAATATTAGTTTCTTAAGCAGCTCTGCCAGCGTTGCTTGATGGTAGCCAAACTGGTGCTGGGCAAGCCACAAAATGTAGACTTCAGTCAGCTACTTATCATTGATCTTTGGCACAGTTCACTTATGCAGTTGTTATAAAATTCTGCAGTTTTGCAGGATATTGTGGAAACATTGATTATTATAATCATGAAATAAATGGAATCATTTTATTCAGGCCAACTACTGAGAGTTTTATTCCAAGAGTCCATAAATTGATTACTTGTAATTTAAGCTATATTTTCCTGAAGGAACAGTGTACACTATGTGGATAGAGTGTCCCAAGCCAATGCATATAAGCCTATTTAACTCATTCTGTGACTTAACACGTAAATATTCATATTGCTAAACTTTTAGTGTTAGGACTGAGCCTCCCTTGGTCTTAGGAGAAAAAAAAGTATTATTTTGTCTTTCCAGGGTCTAGGCTTGACCCTAGGCAGACTTCTGAAACAGACTGCTTTTGGCATCTTCCTATTGCTTTATACATATATTTTAACATACTTGTATTTATCTCTAGGGTTCTATTTCTTGACCTTTTTTTTGACCTGTGCCCTTACTATGCTTTAACCCTCTATTTTTTAGGTAATCAGCCAAGATTTTATGGCAGTTTTCTTTTGGGGGTTTATATTGTAAAACCAGATATGATGGGTACACTTCTTTGAGCTACCACACCTTGAAAAATCACTGCTTTTGAACCTGGATGTGTTTATCAAAATATTCTCTTGATATGGTTCTATGATGCTTATTATCCTAGAGGAACCTTTTGGTGGTAAAATTGCAGAGTATAAAGATATTATTCCAACAAAGGAGTTAGTCTATAGGTTAAAATTGATCTATTCTAGAATTATGTCCCAAGGTCGTTTTACCTATCTTTCTTTCAAGACAGCATCTTAAGATACATACATTCCAGTGTCTAACAGCACAAAATAAGTATCCAGTAGATGCTCTTGTCCCTTCTTTCTGAAAATGTTAACAATTGTACCAATGGCAGATACTGTGATAGCTGTCTATGAGTTATTATTCATAATTCAAAACTACTTAGGTATACAACTCAGTTTTAGCCATTATTGCTGTTTAGAATATAAGCAAATCAAAAAATTTTAACATACCTGCATATATGTTTAATTTAATCGCTTATCTATTTACCATGATGTTAGCTCCAACAAGAGTAAATGACCATATTTTGGTCATTGCTTTACTGTCAGTAAATAAACTAGTGCCTAGCACAGTGTAGTGCTTAATGGAGATTTTTTTTGAGTATTAAGACCTTTCTTCATGATATGTCCATTTTTTAACGGGTATATTTTTATAGCTATGTTGAAAATGTGTTTTCTTTGAATTGTTAAATTTTATGTTAGGCTTTTAATGTTCATGAAGAGTGTGTGATACTCTTCATAAAAATAAAAACCAAGAGTAATTAAACTAAGATTATGCTAAATTTAGTGATAGGCTCTTGGTGGGAAAGAGGCCATGAATTTCAAATTTGTTGTTGAAATAAGGGGAAAGGAAGTAACTGCCAAAACTGTCTCATCTTCCCTTTCTTGCTGTTGGTCTTGCTGGTAACCAGTAAACTCTGATAGTAACTGGGTGGAAAATAGTAGGTGTCAACTAGGTTCAAGGAAAAGGGAATCTGTTGGATTTTTCCTCCCCCATTATCTTTTGTGTTCCTCTGAGAAGTATCAACTCATAGGGACCACTCCTTACACTATCTCTTTGTGACACTGACAGAAGGCAGACCCAATGAAGCTCTTGGCTGAGCTATAAGCCTTTAATTAGAAACAGAATGTTAGATTGGAAGGAACTTGATTCATCTGGTCATCCCCTCACATCTCTAATGAAGACACTGGAGTTGAGATAGATCCAAACTTAGTGAAACAGGTAGCGTAACAATAATGAACATTGACTCTGGGGCAGCCAGGTTGAATCCCTGCTCTGCCACTTAATTATGTGCCCTTGGACAAGCTACTCAATCTATCTGTATCTCAATTTCCTCACCTATAAATTGGGGATACCTGTCTCATAGAATTGCTATGATGATTAAATGTGTTCAGGTGATTTTATTTGTATTATTTCCAACAGTATCACCACAGTCCTATAGGTCGGTGACACGGTCATTATTTAAAGGTCCCAGAATCTGAGGGTTAGAGAAATTAAGTAACCTAGCTAACTTCCATGGCATCTAGCTGCCAACAAAGATATTCTGTAGGAACCTGATACTACATCTTGCTGCCTTTGCAGAAGGAATAGTCTTTACATGAGCATTCAGCTGTGAAAGGGCCCAGTGTGTAGAGAACAGTAAGATACTGCACGGTTGGGGTATGGGGTGAATGGTGGAGAGTAGAAAACAGTTCGACTGGAGAGTTAGAAAGTTCACTGTTTCGTAAGGGCCCCTGTAAGCTTTGCTAAGAGAAATGAAAAGCCAAGGAAAGATCCTTTATCAGCTAAAGGATATGACCAGCTTCACATTTAAGAACTATAACTCACATTGACACAGAAGTAGAAGCAGTAGGAGGACAAGATAAGTAGCCATGTTAATAATCTAGTCTTGTGATTTTCAAACTTTATTTATTCCATACCCTTGTTAGCAATTTTGAATCTGTACCCCTAATAAAGTTTATATATTTCTAGGTGACATATGTATATAATTCATTCTACAAACTGTTAAAGTTTACTTGTTTTAAAAGATAAAAAGCATGTATAAATGTAAAAATAAATATATTTAATTGCTGATATTTTTTCCTACATGTCAGCAGATTGTTTCATGCTTCTTAATTGGGAGACCACAGGTATAGGGCAAAGATGAGGAGGCATAGCAAGGTCAGAGGAACTGGAGGAAAGGGGCTGAAGAAAAGTCAACAGCATTTGGTGGCTGATTAGCTGTATGAGGTGAGGGAGGAGGAGGATATCAGGATAACAGCAAAGTTCTTATGAAGTTCCAGCATGGGAGATGTGGAAATGATTACCATAAGGTAGTAAATATTGGAGATGGAATAGACTTTAAGGTGACTATAATGATGTTTAAGATTCCATGTTGGTTTCTGCCTAAAGACATTATAAGATCATTTCCTTTTAGCAAGATTTTTTTTAAAAAGAGGAAATACTAAATTTTATCTAATATTGCACTGATAACATTGATAGCATTTTGCTTTGCCTACTCTTTTGAACATAGTAAATGCTCAGTAAATATTTAAGTGAACATTTAAAATTGTAGTGAAAATTTTATTAGAAGTTCCAATGTTCTTTTTTCCCTAAATGTTAGTAAAGTTTACTTGTTTTTAATAAAGATAAAAGGTAAATATGTATATTGCACTGATTTTTTTTCCCTACACATCAGCAGATTGTTTCATGCCTCTCTTATTGGGAGACCACAGTTGTAGGATATTAACATGAACAATGTGATTTCAGTTTTTTTTTTTTTTAAACAATTGATGTTCCTGGAAATTTTGCCATTTAATAAACTTGACAGTATAAAAATTAAGATTGTATTATAGTGATTTTCTTGAGATACCTACTTTTGTACAAGATACAAAATATTTTGTGTAATCCAATTTGTTTAGTTTTACCAATAAGATTTATAAGAATCATTATTTTAGTCTATAAATTGGTTTGAGGACCATTTTTAGTTTTAACTGTCATATCAGATTAAAAGTGACTTGTTTTCATTTTTAATTGTCATGTCAGATTTAGAGTGAGTAGTTAGCCTATCAACAATAATAGTTAGCACTGTTGTTCTGCATATCAAGATTATGTTGTGGAAGGAAGCACTGTACTTACTTTGAGTACACAAAAACTAAAGAGTAATTTTTTGGCTTAGTTTGTAAGTTAGTATCAATTTAATTAATACTTATGGAATGACAAGTGATTACAAAATATAAAATACCTCCTACATATAATAAATATTTAATTAATGGGCCTTGGAATGTAAGTTGAGTCCCAGTTATTAAAAAATCAATCTGATTTGAAACGAAGTTTCTAAGTGTAAGAAACAAAAGGTTCTCATGTCATTTTTCCCCTTTACTCTTTGCTGAATGCTGATCTAAAGGAGATCTTATGTATAACTGATGTCTTTGTTCATTACAATTCTTTAGCATTCTCACAAGGTGTTAACTTGGAATTTTAGAAAAACCTTAGAGGCTGTTTGTAAAAGCCTGTTCTCCTTACTTGTAAGTTTCCAAGTTGATCTTGGAGTTAACTGAAAATACAGGCTTTTTAATACAATTGGTAATACAACCTGATTGTTAAAGTTTATTGCCAAGAAATGATATACAATTGTGTGTTTCTCCTGATTTCTTTAGGCCTTCAAATCCCATTATAGTTGATAATTTCATTTCCTGAAGCAGAATAAGTGTATTTTAACACTAGAGTAGTAATTTTGTTTAAGTACTATTTAGTCAATCATATTTCTAATTTAACTCTTGGCTAATTTTATGCTTTAGTATGTCATTGAGTAAAGTGTACTCACTTTCCTAGTCAGTTAATTACCTGGGAAAGATAGAATAAGAATTACATTCTACTGATTATTGCTGCATATACTATAAAAGTATTTTCTTTGCATAGTAGTCTATAGAATCTGCATGCTTTAAGCATTGATTTTAATTTCAGAATGACAGATCTCTTTACACTAAAGTATGCCATCTTGAACTGGCAGAGTTCATGCCAGGCAGTTATAAACCTGGACAACCTAGTACTCCAGATATTATTCTGCTTCTCTCTCAGAAACAAAATTTTATCTGTTTGTACCTGAGTAGAGTACACAAATCTATTAAAAACATTTCCTTTACTCTCCTCTGTCAAGAGGGAGCAGAATAGGCACTTAATTTTCGAATGGTTCATTTTAAATTTTCAGATTAGAAATGATGTGTTACTTTTTACTATTATAATAATAATATTCAGAGCTTACTGTGTTTCAGGCACTATCCTAATCCTTTTTTGTCTTTTGGTTTTGGGTTTTTTTTTTTTTTTTTTTTTTTTGTAGAGAGGGTTTCACCATGTTGACCAGGTGGTCTCAAACTCCTGGCCTCAAGTGATCCTCCCGCCTCAGCCTCCCTAAAATGTTGAGGTGACAGGCGTGAGCCACCTCACCCAGCCCTTATCCTAATTTTCACAGCTGTCATGTCAGTGGTATTATCTATTTTATAGATCAAAAAACAGAGGGATCAGACTTACCCTATGCCATGCACCTAGGCCTAGGAAGAAGTCAGGTGGCCTCACTCCAAACTAATGTTCTTAACCATTTCGTGATTAGTTCTCAGATATGCCTGTGCTTCAGGTGCACTTGGGAGCTTTACCCCCACCTCCCCACCCCAAGGCAATGCTTGGCTCCTCCCCAGACTAATTAAATCAGAATCTTTCAGGAATGAGATCTAGACATTGATCTTTTTTAAACAACTGGTAAGTCTAATGTGAAAGAAACTCTGGTTAGAACCACTATTCTATTATTGCTTGTTTTAGAATTTATTTTACTTAATTTGATAAAGTAGTGTGATAGAGATAATGCACATCTGTGGACTTAGGGCTAGAATAGAACCATGGCAGAGATTTTACATACTACCTGCATAAATGAATCAACCTTTATATATGTGATATATATTTTTTTGAGATGGGGTCTCACTGTCACCCAGGCTGAAGTGCAGTGGTATGACCAAATGTATAATTTTGTGTACAAGAATTGTGGGCCCCACAATATACCAGATATAATAAGTCAGAAGAAATTCAGAAAACTCAAGCTATACAAGTACATGTAGTTTAATGAATATTGTTTCTATATGAAATTCCAAACTTTAATAACTTCTCTAATTTTTCTAAGCTTTAATTCATTATCATTGAATGTTTAAAAGTATTTGATAAGCTACTTGTATTTTAATGGTAAATGTGGTGCAAATGCATATGTATGATCTGTTATAAAACAGCAATCACATTTTTCCATATTCTTGATTTTCAGAGTTGAGTGATTGTTATATATAAAAATGAGACGTGAATATAGAAATATGTAAATATATTCACTGCATTTAATTTTATTGACATTGGCTATGATGTTAAAAGTAATAAAGTAACATTTAACCTAATCTCAATTGTATTTCTAGTTATGATCCTATATTATTCTCTGAGATACCAGAATGAGAAAACTTACCATTACTGGTAAACAAAAGAGACCGAATTAAGATTACCATGAGACTTCTCATCTTGAATCTCCTGAGCAGGCATATTTATACTTATAATGTTCTGTTATTGAAATGTGGCTATTAAATTCAACACAGAGGTTTAAATGAATAGTAATATTTTATACATTCAAGTCTGGAATGAGTAGCATAGGTTGGTCATATGGGTTGTTTTTAAAGCATGCCACTTTGTAAGGCAAGAAAAAATATATATGTAAAATATGTCATCTTTGTATGTTAGAACTATTAAAGAAAAATCACAGAATTTTAGAGTTCATGAATGGAAGTTCCTTTAATTATATAGAAATCCGGAGAGGTGATTGTATTCCAGGTAACATAGAACTATACAACAAGAGCTAAAGCCCCAGACTAGATGTCTGCATTCCCTGACCCCTCTTTACAGTCTCTCCAATTGCGTACTTAACCTGAAGGAAAAACTCCAGATTTAGCAAATATTTGTTTATAGTCTCAAAATTTTTTTCTTTCAAGCTTTGCCTTTCCAGACCACCTAATATTAAATACATAATTTAAAAAAACAATTTTTATTGAAAAGGCAGAAAGATATAATAACACTGAGTACTGTCTGTCTAGGATAGCAGTATATAAAAAGCAGAATATGTTTAAGAGGGTAAAACTCTGTTAAAAAATTCACTTACAGCCTCTGAAATTAGAAATATTTTAAAAAGAAAATTACTTCATTCTAGATTAACAGGAAGATAATCAGTTTTGCAGATAGATTATCCAACTCACATCTAGCCTTCAGTTACGAGAAAGTCTTTGAAACCATCAGTAAAATAGTGAGAGAAAGAAAGTGATAGGCCTGATGATGTAGTAAGAAAAAGAACACAGAAGACTAACTGTGGCCAAGATGACTTTCCTTACGTGATAACGGGTGGATCCTTAACTGCTGACATGACTGCTGATGGCATCAAGCCCATGGTTTGAGGCTGATGCTGCTTGTGCCCTGTAGGCTAAGTTATGTCCAGCGGTAATCTCCATGGAGGCATCTCATGCTATATCTACTTGTATTTTTTTAATTTTATTTTTTAAATTTCTGTGGATACATAGTAGGCGTATATATTTATGGGGTACATGAGATGTTTTGATACACGTATGTAGTGTGAAATACACACATCGTGAAGAATGGGGTATCTATCCTACTTAACTTGTATTTTTGATCTCATATATTTCCTTTGCCTGGTTTGTTGATGTTTGCGTAGTAAGGTAAGGTCAAGCCATATTTTTTTATATTACACCAAATTTGAGGTATTTTTTATTTTTATTTTTTAATCATGGACCAGTCTTGTCTAGCCTAGCTTAAATAGAGCACCAAATTCAGACCTCCAATCATGCTTTGTATCATGCTAAGAGAGAGAATCCTATTCCTCCTCCTCCCTCCCATTTGTTCATGCAAGATATAGGATAAATATTAAACTTAAGAAAATTCTCAAATCTGAATATATGAAGTATATGAAGAAACCAAATTTCATTCTTGAGACTTAATTTTTTCCAAGAGGCTGTTTGGTGCCTACTCTGTAGGATCATGCATAATAATGATAGAGAAACTGTGTGGTTTTCTAGCTTCCCAATAGTGTAACCTTATTATTTTGCAGACAGTGGTTTCCCAGCCAGAAATATAAGCATAAGTCTGCATTCACAAGACTAACAAGTATTAGTGTGCATCAAGGGCCTTCTTCCTAAGTGTGTATTATAACTTCATTAATGATGACAAAACATTCTTATTACTCAGTTTCTGAATATTGGACTGTGTCCTGTATTCTACACTAAAGCAACTTACCAAAATTGTGACGAACATAATTATGATACTGGTGCTGTCTTTCAAATAGATGAAAATAATACATTTCAATAGATCATGTGGTTAGTATTTTAGCAGTGGGGATTGGTTTGCATTAAGTCAGAATTTGTTTAAATAGGACTATTGTATACAAACATGTTACTGACTTTACAGCTTGGCATCTTACAAAAATAATGACACATTTTAGTGGATTTGAATTTCCAAAATCTCTTGCCAGGTAGGAAAGGGAGAAATTGCTTATGGGTTTTATGGCTTTTCATGAATAGACCATTTTCTTTTTGGCCAAAAATATGAGGAAAACGTGTTAGGTAGAGATGTTTGGAGATTTCTCATGTCTTCTAGTAGCAAAAATATAAATTCTGCTGAAAAAGCCCTTTTATTATAAACATTTTAAAGGTAAAATTCTGAGCAAATTATGTTTTTTATGCTGGGTAGGTAAAAGAGACATTTTATAAAGCTTGTTTTTTCCCCTGCGTACGTGTTATTCATGATATTTAGCAAAAATAACTTTTCTGCTAAGAACTTTTGTAATGAATATTACTCATTTTTGTTAAATTGGTTGGGCAGTGAGAAGGCATGTAGAGAACCCTGTATCATTATAATCTGTTTTATTCTTCTGTATGACTTAAGCACATTGCCCCGTCAGTTGCATTCTTGAAATACATAATAAATAACATATTTGTTTTCAGGATTACAGCTCTGTTGTATTCAAAGTGCAGTTTTCTGGACCAAAATGTCCTTCTTTTTATGTTCTGTGGTATGGCAGATTACTGTTGCATTGAAGTTTTTATTTAGAAGAAATGTACTACACAGGGTATAAGAAATAGCTTTGCAATAAAGGAGACTGTGGTCAAAGCATAGGGGCAGTAGTGGATAAATTGTGCAAAAGGCTGTTTGTTTGGAAATCAAATTTAATTTAAAAGAGCTTTCAATCACTAGTTAATATAACTGCTTTAAATTTACAGACAGTGGGAGTAGCTCACCGTTACCCAAGTATGCTTCATCTCCCAAACCAAACAACAGCTACATGTTCAAACGGGAGCCCCCAGAGGGATGTGAGCGAGTGAAGGTCTTTGAGGAAATGGCGTAAGTAATGTCTTTTCTGTCAGCTGGGATCTGCAAAGCTGTAAAGCTTTTTACTGAGACCAGTTGATTACATATGAATCAACTACTCTATCCAGCTGATAATGTGTTTCAAAAGCAAATTATGTAAAGAGAATTGAATAGGCAAGAGAGATCTTACTGAAGGAGAATTGGAGTCTGTATGCTGGAAATGTATAAGCCAATACAAAGAAACTTGGACACTTATTCTTACTACCTGAAAGATCTATTTTTAATCATTAAGAATTGTCATTTCGAGAACTCTTAATTTAGATGGCTAACAAAGAGACTTTAGGAGCAAAGTTAATATCTATGTGTGACTAGCTTAAAGACAGTGTACTCTACAAGCCGGAAGGAGATTAGTCTCCTTCCCTATAGCTGCCCTATAGCCGCATCTAGCTTGCTTATTCAGACTTTCTGTTCACAAGGGGTTTTCTTAATGAAATTTTAATATGTGTAAGTTAGAAATGAAATTAGAAAAAGAGGTTCATGCTATAAACACTGGGCAGAGTAGCTCAGAAGACTGTGTGGTTCTTGGATGCACTCATGCCTTTGTTCCAGTGCAGGTGCCTAGTGGAGGGTGCAGTGCTCTTGCAATCTGGAAGGACCCATCTTGCAGGAGCTGATGGCTTAGCTCCTGGGAACAGGAGGAGAGGAAGGGCTTGTGGACCCAACCTCTGTTGAACTGACTGGCTTTTTGAGAGACCACTGAAACTCTCCCCTCCCCACTCCACCCCCCATCTGTGCTAGTGGAGGTCTATCTAGAAAGAAAAAAGGAGGAAGTGTTTAAAACTAAATATATGATGGACTAATGCCCCCTGCCTCCGGTGTACTTTTTCTTAACAGAAAAGGTCATTCTAACTTTACATAATCTTCAGTTATAATATAGCAGACTTTTTCTACCTTCCTAAATGATTAAAAGCAAACTAATGATCTCTATTTGTCTTCCTGATTCTTTTGAAAATCCTTTTGTCTCAAATACCACTTCCATGCTGTGTGCATGAATAGTCTGCCAACTGACTTGTGCTATGGAAGATGTTTATCCCTCTGTATACACTTAACCCATCTCCTGCCATTTACATTTTAGCTGTTTTAGAGAACTCCAGTTAATTCAGAAAATGCTTAACTTGTTCTGTGTTCATGATTATAAATCTAATTTTGTTTTATGGTTTTAGGTCTCGTCAGCCTATCTCGGCCCCTCTCTTTTCATGTCCTGACAAAAACAAGGTTAATTTCATCCCAACCGGATCAGCTTTCTGTCCTGTAAAACTTCTAGGCCCCCTCTTACCTGCTTCTGACCTTATGCTCAAGAACTCTCCTAACTCTGGCCAGAGCTCAGCTTTGGCAGCTCTGACCGTTGAGCAGCTCTCATCCCGGGTTTCATTTACGTCTCTTTCCGATGACACCAGCACAGCGGGCTCCATGGAGGCCTCTGCCCAGCAGCCATCCCAGCAGCAGCAGCTTCTGCAGGAACTGCAGGGTGAGGACCACATCTCTGCTCAGAACTATGTGATCATCTAAAAAAGGGGGAGCTGGCCTCCACCCTATGTTCCATGGATTAGGAACAAGATTTCAGACATCTATCTGCATGGAGTGACAAACTTTCTGAACACCACCACCACCACCAATACTTATCAGCATCATAAAGTATCTCTTAAACACTGATCTTGGCAGGGACGGAACTCCTATTCAGCAGTTTTTGTGGAAAGCAGTAATGCTTGCAAAATGTGTGTGTCATTCAGCATTTTAAGTGGAGACTATGCATTTCATAGTATGTTTGACAGATTAGTACTGTGTCCTGTGTTTTGTTCCAGATTCTTCAGTATAAATAAGCTCTATATCAAAAAGTTGCCTGTCTAAATAGAAAATGTCTTGCTGTGTTTTGTCCTATGGAAAATACTGTACTTCAGGATTATGTTTACAATTGATCCAGGTGTTTGTTTCTAACTTCTGTAATACATACAATGCAAAAAAAAAAAAAAAAAAATGGCCACAACAGTTGCACAGTGCCCACCCTATGGCCTAGCTTCAGGTACTTCAGTTGAAGTCTAAACTCAGGTAACTTGGAATGTATATCATATTGGGATATTAAATATTTCACAGCTAAAAAGCTAAAGAGAGAACATCACTCTTTTGCCTTTCCTTATTTTATGCATTTCCCTTTCCTCATTACATTCCACATTCTTAGAATAAGAAGTGCATTCAATCCTAGGAGAATGATAATCCTGGACATGGGTGAACATGAGGAGAACCAGCAAAATCTGTGGTGTTTGACATCACTTATGTCATGTGGTTACAAGTAAAACAACTGTTGCATTCACTGTTTCAACGTGTGTACATGTGGCTTTTTTAAAAGTTCAGGTGTTGCTCAGTAAAGGACTGTTACAATGTTGCAAATAAAATGTTCAGTACTAGACTGTACATAAACATTCCGCATTGTGATGAAATTTAAAGACAGGAATGTCTAGAGTTAATTTCAAAATAAGTGAAGTGTTTGACTGAATGGTTGAGATTTTTTTTTGTTTATGTTAGCCATCAGGGTCGTAACTGTTACCATTTTATCTAAAGACATATTTATGTTTAGTTTCTCCCTTGGAAATTATTTTGCAGGTGAAAAAGTGACATACTTTTGGTTATTGTTTTCCTCAAGCAGTTTAGGTGCATGATCTTCATTTACATAGAATACTTGGGTCTCAGAATTGTTGCAACATAAATAAGCAGGTTTTTTGGTGACTTACAAGAGCAATAGTTTGAAGCTATCTCATTTAGGCCTCTCATAATACATAATCATGAATAGTTTTGAAATTTGCGACATGTGAAGTAGAGCAGAAACTCAAGAAAATAGCCTTTAACTTGCAAACTTTTGACGCAAGTTCTCCACAAAGTATGAAGAGAGCCCTAGGCATTCCTGATTGGTCAGTGGGAAAGCCTAACTTTCATTGTTTTCTTCAGTACAAAGAATATCCAAAAGCGAAGTTTTTGTATTTGTATTCCACTACTTTCAATTCAATAAAACCTAGAGTTGTTTCATCTGCACCTAAAGTGTATGGCACAATTTTCTTAAGAATTAGGGGAACAATGTGCCTACAGTTAAAGGAACGTTTCAGTTCCCTTCATTCATTCCTGGGTTTTTCTTTGCTTATTTTCTAAAATGGTTGAAGAAGGATGAGTCTATAGAAAGCAACACCATTGATTTTTTTTTTAAGAAATGATATATATATGTATATGTTTGTGTGTGTGCGTGTGTATTCTGTGTATTATTTTGTCATGATCTCAATTATCTTCTTTCCACCAAAGTTTGCCGTAATATTTTCTCCTGAAGGTGCATTCTGGCTCCTTTAAATTAGTCAGTGTTATATTGTAGGAGACTGTCATGGAAAAAAGGACTCAGTTTACTTTTGTCATTTTCACAGGGGAACCTTTTAAAACAATCTTTTCAGCAGCAGATACCTTTAACCCTAATAATCTCAGGCCTTGATGAAAATACTCTATTTTGTAGATTATGGTTAAAGGGAGAAAATTACTAGTTCTGTAAGATAAATATGAGCTCCATTTAACTTCTGATATCTGGTTTAGCATTACATAATATGTTGATCTTACACTCTGCTTTTGTCCAAATAAAATGCAATAGTATCAATATCAATTTCAGAAAAATGGACTGAATATGCTTTCTTGGTGATTAAATCTGATGTACGATATTTATAGTGATGTGCTTTTATTTTCTCATGAGATACTAAATATTAATTGTGTTGTACATTTGTTCTTAGCATATATTAAAGTTTTGAACCAAATGTGTTAAAGCTTACGCTTTGCCATGTAAATTTCCCAGAAGTTGTTGAGCTCAAATGTATCCTACATCCAGCTGTAGAAATTTGTCAGGAATTGTTTAAATTTTGTATATAATTGTACTGTTTAATTCTAGCCATTGCGCTGAACAGTATTTGAGTTACCATACAATATGGCTTTACACAAGGAAATGTGTGGCTTTTGTTTTGTATTTTTTCAGTATAGAAGTTCTTGTGTCTTATTTAAATAAAGTTATTAGTAAAACTGGAATAGTTCACACATGTTTTTGGAAAGAATGGGGTTGTTAGCTCATTACCTGACAGAGATAAATTTGGCTCGGGGTAATGGCAGTTTTCCATACTCATTGAGTTCCTGACCTGCATCTCTGGAGGTGTGGGGTGTCTAACTGGATCAGATTTCTACAACCTGACTTCCTCTTGGCATTTAACTTACACACTCTCCATCACAAGGTGAGAAGCTAGAGGTCTTAAGTTCCAAGTCTTTGTACTGTTCCCAGGTATGATCACTTTAAATAGAGAAAACATTGTTCTCACATCACTGTATACCTCAGAATTTATATAAATGAGTTTAAATTCAATGAAATCATTTCAGAGGAAGTTGCCTATTTCTTGCAAGCAAAGCTGCAGTAATAAAATTAATTTTTTACTTTTTTGTTTAGATTCATAATAAGATGGAGAAAAGCTTTACAAAACAAAAGAGTGTTGACATTATACCCGGTTATCCAGACATGGATATGGTCTGGTAGGCCATATGGTAGCGTGAAAACAAGAACAAACCACTCTGAGAAATAATTTATCAGCAGAGTGTTATTCACTTCCAAAGCACATCTGAAAGAGATAAGATTTGATCTTTAAATTGAACTTAAAAGTGACCAGTAGCTGTGGTTTTGGCTGAGAAAAATAAAACATAACTTTTTAAATGGTGGGATGTATCAGCTATGTATATGTTATTTAGGCAGGAAATTATCTACCTTATACAATTTTAAATTTCCATTGCAAGTGAATTCATGTGAAGGAAAGTGGAATTCCCAGCCCTGTCTTCTTGACTCAATCATATAATAAGTAATATAAACAGCCCTGAGAAGTTAATACAGTATTTGCAAAATCAGACCTCAGGAACAAGGAATGGAATATTAGGCCTAAGAACTTGCATGTTGTAACCCTATGCTAAGTTTATTTATGAATATTGCAAACTGAGGGGTTACTCCCATCCCTCATCCCCCATCCCACAGTGTAAGGTCACATCTAGCTCTGAAGTTTCATCGTCCCCTATATATTCCCTACCTCTCTCTGGGAAGCTTCTGACGTCTACCCTGTTCTCTGATAGGCACAAGTCTTGATTTCCTCCTGTACACTCACTCTTGGTGAACTCATGGTTCTTTGGAGCTGTAGGAGCCTTATTAAGATGGATCCCCTAATTCACATGTTGATTCAAAATCCCACTGCTGTAGTTCCAATTGTTTAGAGAACATCTCCTCTCAGACTTCTTTCCTTATCTCAACCTTAGTGATTCAGTGGAATACACAGTCTTACCCCCTGTTGGACCAAGCCAGCTCTCCTTTACATTCTTATTTCCAGAGATAAGGACTGTCTGTGTCCTGAGGTTTTCTCCACCTAAATATCTCAGATTTGTTTTTCTGTCTTCCTATTATCTCACCACTAAATTTTGAGGTGCAGTGACTGACATATGATGGTGGGAGATCAGAGAGCCATGACATCTTAGATGAATTTCTGTCAAGACTGTAATAGCCAGGAACCAAAGTCACTGTGTATGCTAGACTTCCAGGGCCAAACTACTGCTCCTGGACCAAATCCAGCCTGCTGCCTGTTTGTGTAAAGTGTTGCTGAACAAAGCCACACTCATTTATTTACGGATTGCCTATAGCTATTTTGCAGTACAATAGCACTGTTCAATAGTTGCAACAGAGTCTGGCCCACGATGCCTCAAATATTTACTTTCTGGTTCTTTGCTGACCTCTGCTGTACACCAAAGAGCAGACTGGAGACTAGGTGTAGGTAACTTGTATCATATATGTAGTTGGGGTTTTTTTGTTTTGCTTTGTTTTTTTGTTTTGTTTTAGTCAGAGTCTCACTCTGTTGCCCAGGCTGGAGTGCAGTGGTGCAGTCTCGGCTCACTGCAACCTCCGCCTCCTGGGTTCACACCATTCTCCTGCCTCAGCCTCCCAAGTAGCTGGGATTACAGATGCCTGCCACTATGCCGAGCTAATTTTTTGTATTTTTAGTAGAGACAGGGTTTCACCATGTTGGCCAGGCTGGTCTTGAACTCCTGACCTCCTGATCTGCCTGCCTCGGCCTCCCGAAGTGCTGGGATTACAGGCATAAGCCACCGCACCTGGCCTATGTAGTTGTTTTAAAAATTTGTCCATAGATTATTTTATACTCCTCCCTTCAAAAGGTAGAGCTTAATTTTCCTCTCAAGTGTGGGCTAGATTTGCTTCTTATGAACAGAATACTGCAGAAGTAATGGGAAGTCACTTCTAAAAACAGGTTATAAAAAGACTGGCTTTGTCTTGGTACTTGTTCTGTTGGATCACTTACTTTGGGAGAAGCTATGTAGGGAGGATACTGAGAAAGTTTATGGTGGGACCCTATGGTGAGGTTATGGAGGCCCCTGACCTCCTGCCAAAAACCACAAGGAAGCACATCCTTCAGCTCCAGCCAAGCCTTGAGATGACTACAACCTCATGAGACACCTTCAGCCAGAAACCACTCAGATAAACTGCCCCTGGGTACTTGACCCTCAGAAACTGTGTCAAATAAGAATTTTTTTGTTATTTTAAGGTTTGATAAGTTTTGGGGTAATTTGTTACATGGGGTTAGAGAACTAATACCACAGCCCTCTCTTTCCCCCATACATATCCCATTATTTCCACCATCACCTAGAGCCTTGCCATATAAGTCTGTCCTCCTCTGGGTCCAGAAAATGAAGCTTGTTCTTTTGGAATGGACACTGCTTGATGAAGCCCTTTTGGACTAGGTCTAAGACAAAGTTTTCTCACATACAATTTTGTTTTTTGAACAGTTTGCATGTTAGAAAAGGATTTCTTGTGGAAAATGATGCAAGAAGGAGCAGGATAGGTGATGAGTTTTTAAAGCTGAAAAGAATAAAAGGCAGAATTTCTCAAGAAAATGAGGAATATCTCCACCTCATGTCTTTTAGTTAATAGGAGGCTGGTGACCCACTGGTTCTAAAATGACCTGTCTCATTCCATGTGTATCTCTCAAAGAGAAGAGTAAAAATAATTTTTTTTTCCCAAAGGCTTTAGATCAGTTTGGTGATGCGCTCTCTCCTTCATAACAGCCATTTTCTTAACACTAAGAATTTGAACAATTAGATCATTTTTCCTCCAAAAGATTTCCTGATAACAAGGAGTAGATCCCCTTTCACACACCACAAATTCTACTCAAGTCTTGGCATCTGCTTTAAGCATGACATTGATGACATTCCTTTAGTCAGAATTGGGCATGACTCTGCAGGCAATGGATGTTATTTCAAACCACTGTCTGGAAGCAAGATGGATAAAGGTGGGTATAGGGCTCCACAAGGACCTGCCAAGTGAGGAGAAGGGTTCGTGCTGGAAAAGCAAAGCAAAACTTTTCTTAGGCTTTCTTTTCCACTTTTTTGTAAAGGAAACAGGTTATACTCAAGGGACAGGACTTAACAAAGGACACTGCTCATGTGCTGCAACAAACGGCCTGCCATTTTTCTTGTGGACTGTAATTGAGGCAGACAGGGTAATCTTAGCTGACTCTCTGTTCACCTGCCCATTTGATTTCAGACAAACACCTGGTGTGGTTTCTCTCTTCTGCTTCCCTTCCCAATGACCACCCTGCAGCAAGCCCTGGGAGCTTTGTATGAAGAAGCTATTCCTTTTCAGATCCCTAACCCTTTCTCCTGATTGCTCCTCCAAATCCATGGCCAGTGAAGCAAGTCCTGTGAAGACAATAAGGATGTAGGAGGAAAAGGCTGAAGATGGTGACACTGGGGAATAGGAACTCGTAAGTGAGGGAAGGAGAGTGTTGAGGTGAGCTTTCATCATATTCATATACCCTTTTGAAATATTTGATTTTTTTTCTTAAAATGAGCATGTATTCTTTTTGTAATGTTTGGTGAAAGATAAGGAAACAACATGACCATTCTGCAGAACTGTAAACACCCCTGTTCCCTCTGCTGGTTCCACCCTCTGCCCATCCATTTATCATCCAATTTGCAGCAGAAAGTGCATATAACTTAGCTGACTGCTTTATATGTGACTAATGTAAAAGAAAGGTGAAATTCAAAGGAAGTGATTAACATGAAAATAAATGTTTAAAAATGTTAACATTAAATAATGTAATTTAATGTTAAAAATGTTGAACAAATGTTTGGAAAGGATATGCCAGTGTATCCTTCTAATGGCAGATATAAGAGTGTATCTCCAGCCTCCTTTAGCACTGTAACATTTTTAACATTAAATTACATTAAATAATGTAACTGAAGCAATACAAATTAAAACAATTAGGCAGGGCACAGTGGCTCATGCCTGGAATCCCAACACTTTGGGAGACCAAGGCAGGCAAATCACTTGAGGTCAGGAGTTCGAGATCAGCCTGGCCAACGTGATGAAACCCCGTCTCTACTAAAAATACAAAAATTAGCTGGGTGTGGTGGCTCACGCCTGTAGTCCCAGCTACTCGGGAGGCTTAGGCAGGAGAACTGCTTGAACCTGGGAGGCGGAGGTTGCAGTGAGCCAAGATTATGCCATTGCACTCCAGCCTGAGCAACAGAGTGAGACTCCATCTCAAAAAAACAAACAAAAACCAACAATTTATTGCTTTTAAATTGGCAAAGAACAAAAAAGGAAGGATAGTAGTGCTAAAGGAGGCTGGAGATACACTCATATCTGCCATTAGAAGGATACACTAGCACATCCTTTCTGAATAAGTGGGGCAGCATTTATGCCAAGTGGCAAAACAACAGGTCACAAACCAGTGTGATCCCTTTGTTTTGTAAAAATACATATATGTGTGGGTAAAAAAAAAAAAAAAAGGATGAATATAAACAAAAATAATAGTAGTGGTTATGGGCCAGGTGCAGTAGCTCACTCCAGGAGACCTAGCTACTTGGGAGGCTGAGGCAGGAGGACCGCTTGAGCTGAGTTTAAGGCTACACTCCAGCTTGGGTAACAGAGTGAGATCCTGTCTCAAAAAAAAAAAAAAAAAAAAAAGAATTATGGGGGACGTGCCCAAGATGGCCGAATAGGAACAGCTCCAGCTTCCAGCTCCCAGCGTGAGTGACACAGAAGACGGGTGATTTCTCCCCACTCCTATTCAACATAGTGTTGGAAGTTCTGACTAGCGCAATCAGGCAAGAGAAAGAAATAAAGGGTATTCAGTTAGGAAAAGAAGAAGTCAAATTGTCCCTGTTTGCAGATGACATGATTGTATATTTAGAAAACCCCACTGTCTCAGCCCAAAATCTCCTTAAGCTGATAAGCAACTTCAGCAAAGTCTCAGGATACAAAATCAATGTGCAAAAATCACAAGCATTCTTATACACCAGTAACAGACAAACAGTCAAATCATGACTGAACTCCCATTCACAAAAGAGAATAAAATACCTAGGAATCCAACTTACAAGAGATGTAAAGGACCTCTTCAAGGAGAACTACAAACCACTGCTCAGTGAAATAAAAGAGGACACAAACAAATGGAAGAACATACCATGCGCATGGATAGGAAGAATCAATATTGTGAAAATGGCCATACTGCCCAAGGTAATTTATAGATTCAATGCCATCCCCATTAAGCTACCAATGAGTTTCCTCACAGAATTGGAAAAAAGTGCTTTAAAGTTCATATGGAACCAAAAAAGATCCCACATTGCCAAGACAATCCTAAGCCAAAAGAACAAAGCTGGAGGCATCACGCTACCTAACTTCAAACTATACTACAAGGCTACAGTAACCAAAACAGCATGGTACTGGTACCAAAACAGAGATATAGACCAATGGAACAGAACAAGCCCTCAGAAATAATACCACACATCTACAGCCATCTGATCTTTGACAAACCTAACAAAAGAAATGGGGAAAGGATTCCCTATTTAATAAATGGTGCTAGGAAAATTGGCTAGCCATAAGTAGAAAGCTGAAACTGGATCCTTTCCCTACTCCTTATACGAAAATGAATTCAAGATGGATTAGAGACTTAAATGTTAGACCTAAAACCATAAAAACCCTAGAAGAAAACCTAGGCAATACCATTCAGGACATAGGCATGGGCAAGGACTTCATGTCTAAAACACCAAAAGCAATGGCAACAAAAGTCAAAATTGACAAATGGGATCTAATTAAACTAAAGAGCTTCTGCACAGCAAAAGAAACTACCATCAGAGCGAACAGGCAACCTACAGAATGGGAGAAAATTTTTGCAATCTACTCATCTGACAAAGGGCTAATATCCAGAACCTATAAAGAGCTCAATCAAATTTACAAGAAAAAAAACAAACAACCCCATTAAAAAGTGGGCAAAGGATATGAACAGACACTTCTCAAAAGAAGACATTCATACAGCCAACAGACACATGAAAAAATGCTCATCATCGCTCACCATCAGAGAAATGCAAATCAAAACCACAATGAGACACCATCTCACAGCAGTTAGAATGGCAATCATTAAAAAATTAGGAAACAACAGGTGCTGGAGAGGATGTGGAGAAATAGGAACACTTTTACACTATTGGTGGGATTGTAAACTAGTTCAACCATTGTGGAAAACAGTGTGGCGATTCCTCAAGGATCTAGAACTAGAAATACCATTTGACCCAGCCATCCCATTACCGGGGATATACCCAAAGGATTATAAGTCATGCTGCTATAAAGACACACGCACACGTATGTTTATTGTGGCACTATTCACAATAGCAAAGACTTGGAATCAACCCAAATGTCCATCAGTGACAGACTGGATTAAGAAAATGTGGCACATATACACCACAGAATACTATGCAGCCATAAAAAAGGATGAGTGCGTGTCCTTTGTGGGGACATGGATGCAGCTGGAAACCATCATTCTCAGCAAACTATCGCAAGAACAGAAAACCAAATACCACATGTGGTATAATACTCATAGGTGGGAATTGAACAATGAGATCACTTGGACACAGGAAGGGGAACATCACACACTGGGTCCTACTGTGGGGAGCGGGTGGGGAGGGATAGCATTAGGAGATATACCTAATGTAAATGACGAGTTAATGGGTGCTGCACACCAACATGGCACATGTATACATATGTAACAAACCTGCACGTTGTGCACATGTACCCTAGAACTTAAAGTATAATTAAAAAAATTAAAAAAGTGCTTATCCTGGGTAGATAATTTTTTAACATTTGCTTTTCTGGTTTTCTAAGTATTCTCTAGTAGTACCTGTTAACCTTGTAATTTGAGAGAAAATGCATGTTAATCTCTAAATATCAAAGGAGGGAAAAAGTAGGGAAGGGAAAAAAGGAAATGGCGGCAAAACAATTTCGTTTTAATGTAAATGAGCGACATCTCTTAAAATCAAAGTGGCTTAAGAGAAGGCATGGTAAAGAGAACTTTGGCTCGGTGGGAGAATCCCAACATGGCATAATTTCAAGCTTTATCTCCTTTCCCAGAAAAAAAAATGGTCCCAACATCCTCATACTGTAAGGTAAGCAGGATTAAATTATGTAAGCCTGGAATGGGGTTACATAATGCAGTCTTTGGGAAAGGCTGCAGTTTTAGTTCAGAGGACAGAGCATTTTCTGGAGTGTGGCCCATACTGACAGCCTTCCACTCAGTTGAGATGGATTTGTGAAGTGGGCACCAGGGAGTCCAGAAATCTGTCCTCTCATTTATGCTTCTTGAACTGCCTCATCTAGAAAATTAAAAGGGACTCCTTGCCCCAAGCAAACTGTAGAAGCCTGAAAATGGCCAAGAGATCGTTCTTGACTGTAATTCATATGTCTAAGCACACTTTTTATTGCAGGTTGTTTGGTCTGGTTTTACAGAGATTGCCTAAAGTAGGTACATGTGAGATGGACATTGATCCTTTGGTCATAGAGGTTGTTACTTTAGAATTTGTTTTAGGAAGAATTTGTATTAGGAAGATTGGGAATACCAGCATTGAACAGGCTGCACTGGATACTTTGGTTGAGAATTACCAGTGTACAAGACCTTGGGCCCCTCTTATTAATCTTTGCATCTGTAGCTGGCATAAGCCATGGGCACAGAAAGCAACTTGGGGATTCAGACATTCACTTATTTCTCCCTCTTGGCAAGTTTCTGCCCCTTATTCACTGAACTAGGTCTCAGCACTGTGCCATCTGTGATTTTGGTCAGCTGGCAGGCCACACATATGTCCCTCCCACATTCTGGAACCCAGAGGCAGTGTGGCATAAGAAGAAATGGTCCAGACATTGGCATCAGAAAAGGGTGAGGGATGGCTCTGTGAGCATGGGAGTCTTCATTTATAAAATGGAGATAATTATCCATTCCTTAATTAGAATAATAAAATGGAAAGAGTCAGCAAGCTCTCTGGTGTCTCCCACACAGATACTAATTCTTTTGTTTCAGGACTCCAACTTTATGACTTCCTTGTACTTTAATTACCTTCCAAAGGCCCTATTTTCAAATACAATCACATGGCGGCAGGGGGTGGGTTATGGCTTCAACATATGAATTTGGTGGGGAGTGGGTGGGGTAAACAATTTAGTCCATAGTAAATAGCTACTTCCATTAGGTAGATGCAAATTAAAACCACAATGAGATATCACTTCACACCCCCTAGGAAGGCCATAATCAAAAAGATAATTACAAGTGTTGGTGAGGATGTGGAAGAATTGGAGCCCTCGTGCATTTCTGGTGGAAGTGTAAAATGGTGTAGTTGCTTTGGAAAACAGTCTGGCATTTCTGCAAAAGGTTAAATATAGACCAAGCAATTCCATTCCTAGGTGTATATTCAAGAAAGTAAAAAGACTTAAGGTCTTTTTGGTTGAGGGCGGATTCAAGATGGCCAAATAGGAACAGCACCGGTCTGCAGCTCCCAGCGAGATCAGTGCAGAAGGTGGGTGATTTCTGCATTTCCAACTGAGGTACCCCGTCCATCTCATTGGGACTGGTTGGACAGTGGGTGTAGCCCACGGAAGGCGAGCCAAAGCAGGGTGGGGTGTCGCCTCACCTAGGAAGCAGAAGGGGTCGGGGAATTTTCTCCCATAGCCAAGGGAAACCTTGAGGGTCTGAGCCTGAGGAACTCTGGCACAGATACTGCGCTTGTCCCAAGGTCTTCACAACCTGCAAACCAGGAGATCCCCTCCAGTGCTCACACAACTAGAGCCCTGGGTTTCAAGCACAAAACTGGGCAGCCAATTGGGCAGATACCGAACTAGCTGCAGGAGCTCTTTTTTTTTTTTTTAGTTGGAGTCTTGCTCTTGTCGCCAAGGCTGGAGTACAATAGCACGATCTCACCTCACTGCAACCTCTGCCTCCTGGGTTCAAGCGATTCTCCTGCCTCAGCTGGGATTACAGGTGCCCACTACCACAGCTGGCTAATTTTTGTATTTTTAGTAGAGATGGGGTTTTGCCATGTTGTCCAGGCTGGTCTCGAACTCCTGATCTCAGGTGATCCACCCACCTTGGCCTTTCAAAGTGCTGGGATCACAGGCATGAGCCACTGCGCCTGGACTCTTTTTTTTTCTTTCCATACCCCAGTGGCACCAGGAATGCCAGTGAGACAGAACCATTCACTCCCCTAGAAAGGGGTGTTGAAGCCAGGGAGCCAAGTGGTCTGGCTCAGTGGGTCCCACCCCCACAGAACCCAGGAAACTAAGATCCACTGGCTTGAAATTCTCGCTGCCAGCACAGCAGCAATCTGAGATTCACCTGGGACTTTCGAGCTTGGTGCACCTAAGAGCGTCCACCATTGCTGAAGGCTTGAGTAGGTGGTTTTTAAGGTTACAGTGTAAATAAAGCTGCTGGGAAGTTTGAACTGGGCAGAGCCCACTGCAGCTCAGCGAGGCTGCTATGGCCAGTCTGCCAGATTTCTCCTCTCTGGACAGGAGATCTCTGTGAAAAAGGCAGCAGCCCCAGTCAGGGGCTTATAGCAGACTTAAACATCACTGCCTGATGTATCTGAAGACAGCAGCAGACCTCCCCTCACAGCGTTCGAGCTCTGCTAAGGGTCAGACTGCCTCCTCAAGTGGGTCCCTGACCCCCGTGTATACTGACTGGGAGACACCTCATACAGGAGAGCTCTGGCTGGCATCTGGCAGGTGCCCCTCTGGGTCGAAGCTTCAAGAGGAAAGAACAGGCAGAAGTCATTGCTGCTCTGCAGCCTCCACTGATGATGCCCAGGCAAACAGGGTGGGGAGTGAACCTCCAGCAAACTCCAGCAGATTGGCAGCAGAGGGGCCTGACTGTTAGAAGGAAAAGAAACAAACAGGACTAGCACGTCCACTCAAAGACCCCATCCAGAGGTCACCAACATCAAAGACCAAAGGTAGATAAATCCACAAAGATGGGGAAAAATCAGTCCAAAAAGGCTAAAAATTCTAAAAACCAGAAGGCCTCTCCTCCTCCAAAGACTGAAAACTCCCTGCCAACAAGGGAACAAAACTGGACAGAGAATGAGTGTGATGAACTGACAGAAGTAGACTTCAGAAGGTGGTTAATAACAAACTCCTCCAAGCTAAACGAGCATATTCTAATCCAATGCAAGGAAGCTAAGAACCTTGAAAAAAGGTTAGTCGAATTGCTAACTAGAATAACCGATGTAAAGAAGAACATAAATGACCTGATGGAGCTGAAAAACACAGCACGAGAACTTCATGAAGCATACACAAGTATCAATAGCCAAATTGATCAAGTGGAAGAAAGGATAAAAGTGATTGAAGATCAACTTAATGAAATAAAGAGAGAAGAAAAGGTTAGAGAAAAAAGAATAAAAAGGAACGAGCAAAACCTCCAAGAAATATGGGACTATGTGAAAAGACCAAATTTACATTTGACCGGTGTACCTGAAAGTGACAGGGAGAATGAAACCAAGTTGGAAAACATTCTTCAGGATACTATCCAGGAGAACTTCCCTAACCTTGCAAGACAGGGCAACATTCAAATTCAGGAAATACAGAGAACACCACAAAGATACTCGTCGAGAAGAGCAACCCCAAGACACATAATCATCAGATTTACCAAGGTTGAAATGAAGGAAAAAATGTTAAGGGCAGCCAGAGAGAAAGGCTGGGTTACCCACAAAGGGAGGCCCATCAGACTAACAGCGGATCTCTCAGCAGAAACTCTACAAGCCAGAAGAGAGGGGGGGCCAATATTCAACATTCTCAAATAAAAGAATTTTTCACCCAGAATTCTATATCCAGCCAAACTAAGCTAAACAAGTGGAGAAGAAATAAACTCCTTTACAGACAAACAAATGTGAAGGGATTTTGTCACCACCAGGCCTGCCTTACAAGAGCTCCTGAAGGGAGCACTAAACATGGAAAGGAACAACCAGTACCAGCCACTGCAAAAACATGCCAAATTGTAAAGAACATCGACACTATGAAGAAACTGCATTAACTAATGGACAAAACAACCAGCTAGCGTCATAATGACAGGATCAAATTCACACATAACAATATTAACCTTAAATGTAAATGGACTACATGCCCCAGTTAAAACACACAGACTGGTAAACTGGATAGAGTCAAGGCCCATCAGTGTGCTGTACTCAGGAGATGCATCTCACATGCAAAGACACACATAGACTCAAAATAAAGGGATGGAGGAATATTCACCAAGCAAATGGAAAGAAGAAAAAAATAGGAGTTGCAATCCTGATCTCTGATAAAACAGCTTTTAAAAGAACAAAGATCAAAAGAGACAAAGAAGAGCATTACATAATAGTAAAGGGATCAATGCAACAAGAAAAGCTAACTATTTTAAATATATATGCACCCAATACAGGAGCACCAAGATTCATAAAGCAAGTTCTTAGAGACCTACAAAGAGACTTAGACTCCCACACAATAATAGTGGGAGATTTTGACACCCCACTGTCAATATAAGACAGATCAATGAACCAGAAAATTAACAAGGATTTTCAGGACTTGAACTCAGCTCTGGATCGAGTGGACCTAATAGACATCTACAGAACTCTCCTCCCCAAATCAACAAATAATACATTCTTCTCAGCACCTCATCACACTTATTCTAAAATTGGCCACATAATTGGAAGTAAAACACTCTTTAACAAATGCAAAAGAACGGAAATCATAACAGTTTCTCAGACCACCAGTGTAATCAAATTAGAACTCAGGATTAAGAAGCTCACTGAAAACTGCACAACTCCATGAAAACTGAACAACCTGCTCCTGAATGACTTCTGGGTAAATAACGAAATGAAGGCAGAAATAACATGTTCTTTGAAACTAATAAAAATGAAGACACAGCATACCAGAATCTCTGGGAGGTTTTAAAGCAGTGTTTAGAGGGACAGTTATAGCACTAAATTCCCACAAGAGAAAGCAGGAAAGATATAAAACTGACACGCTAACATCAAAATTAAAAGAAGCAACAGCAAACAAATCCAAAAGGTAGCAGAATGCATGAAATAACTAAGATCAGAGCAGAATTGGAGGAGACAGAGACATGAAAAACCCTTCCAAAAAAAAAAGTCAATGAATCCAGGAGCTGGTTTTTTGAAAAAAGTCAACAAAATGGATAGACTGCTAGTCAGACTAATAAAGAAGAAAAGAGAGAAGACACAAATAGAATAGAATCAAATAGACACAATAAAAAGTGATATAGGGAATATCACCACTGATCCCACAGAAATACAAACTACCATCTATAAACACCTCTATGCAAATAAACTAGAAAATCAAGAAGAAATGGATAAATTCCTGAACAATACACACCCTCTCAAGTCTAAGACAGGAAAAAGTTGAATCCCTGAATAAATAACAAGTTCTGAAATTGAGGCACTTATTAATATACTAAAACCAAGAAAAGTTCAGGGACAGAAGAATTCACAGCCGAATTCTACCAGAGGTACAAAGAAGAACTGGTACCGTTCCTTCTGAAACTATTCCAAACAATAGAAAAAGAGGGAATCCTCCCTAACTCATTTTATGAGGCCAGCATCATCCTGATACCAAAACCTGGCAGAGATGCAACACAAAAAGAAAATTTCAGGCCAATATTCCTGATGAACATTGATGTGAAAATCCTCAATAAAATACTGGCAAACAGAATCCAGCAGCACATCAAAAAGCTCATCCACCGTGATCAAGTTGGCTTCATCCCTGGGATGCAAGGCTGGTTCAACATATGCAAATCAATAAATGTAATCCATTAGATAGACAGAACCAATGACAAAAACCACATGATTATCTCAATAGATAACGAAAAGGCCTTGGATAAAATTCAACAGCCCTTCATGCTAAAAACTCTCAATAAACTAGATATCGATGGAATGTATCTCAAAACAATAAGAGCTGTTTATGATAGATCCACAGCCATTATACTGAATGGGCAAAAACTGGAAGCATTCCCTTTGAAAACTGACACAAGACAAGGATGCCCTCTCTCTCCACTCCTATTCAACATAGTGTTGGAAGTTCTGGCCAGGGCAATCAGGCAAGAGAAAGCAATAAAGGGTATTCAAATACAAAGAGAGGAAGTCAAATTGTCTCTGTTTGCAGATGACATGATTGTATATTTAGAAAACCCCATTATCTCAGCCCAAAATCTTAAGCTGATAAGCAACTTAAGCAAAGTCTCAGGGTACAAAATCAATGTGCAAAAATTACAAGCATTCCTATGCACAAATAACAGACAAACAGCCAAATCATGAGTGAACTCCCATTCACAATTACTACAAAGAGAATAAAATACCT
Organism: Papio anubis; assembly: GCF_008728515.1. NCBI lineage: Eukaryota > Metazoa > Chordata > Mammalia > Primates > Cercopithecidae > Papio > Papio anubis. The sequence continues at coordinate 77,975,623 of NC_044979.1, forward strand.
AGGAATCCAACTTACAAGGGATGTGAAGGACCTCTTCAAGGAGAATTACAAACCACTGCTCAAGGAAATAAGAGACGACACAAACAAATGGGAAAACATTCCATGCTCATAGATCAGAAGAATCAATATCATGAAAATGGCCATACTGCCCAAAGCAATTTATAGATTCAATGCTATCCCTATCAAACTACTACTGACTTTCTTCAAAGAATTGGAAAAAACTACTTTAAACTTTATATGGAACCAAAAAAGAGCCCGCATAGCCAAGACAATCCTGGTCAAGAAGAACAAAGCTGGAGGCATCACGCTACCTGACTTCAAACTATACTAGAAGACTAGAGCAACCTGAACAGCATGGTACTGGAACCAAAAGAGAGATATAGACCAATGGAACAGAACAGAGGCCTCAGAAATAATATCACATCTACAGCCATCTGATCTTTGACAAACCTGACACACACACAAGCAATGGGGAAAAGATTCCCTATTTAATAAATGGTGTTGGAAAAACAGGATAGCCATATGCAGAAAACTAAAACTGGATCCCTTCCTTACACCTTATACAAAAATCAACTCAAGATGGATCAAAGACTTAAACGTAAGACCTAGGACTATAAAAATCCTAGAAGAAAACCTGGGCAATATCATTCAGGACATAGGCATGGTCAAAGACTTCATGTCTAAAACACCAAAAGCAATGGCAACAAAAGCCAAAATTGGCAAATGGGATCTAATTAAACTAAAGAGCTTCTGCACAGCAAAAGAAACTATCATCATAGTGAACAGGTAACCTACAGAATGGGAGAAAATATTTGCAATCTATCCATCTGACAAAGGGCTAATATCCAGAATCTACAAAGAACTTAAACAAATTTACAAGAAAAAAATAACCCAGCCCATCAAACAGTGCGCAAAGGATATGAACAGACACTTCTCAAAAGAAGACATTTATGCAGCCAACAGACATACGAAAAAATGCTCATCATCACTGGTCATTAGAGAAATGCAAATCAAAACCACAGTGAGATACTGTCTCATGCCAGTTAGAATGGCGGTCGTTAAAAAGTCAGGAAACAATAGATACTGGAGAGGTTATGGAAAAATAGGAACGCTTTTACACTGTTGGTGGGAGTGTAAATTAGTTCAACCATTGTGGAAGACAGTGTGGTGATTCCTCAAGGATCTAGAACTAGAAATACCATTTGACCCAGCAATCCCATTACTGGGCATATATCCAAAGGATTATAAATCATTCTACGATAAAGACACGTGCACACATATGTTTATTGCAGCACTATTCACAATAGCAAAGACTTGGAACCAACCTAAATGTCCACCAATCATAGACTGGATTAAGAAAATGTGGCACCTATACACCATGGAATACTATGCAGCCATAAAAAAGGATGAGTTCATGTCCTTTGAAGGGACATGGATGAAGCTGGAAACTATCAAACTATCTCAAGATCAGAAAACCAAACTGCATGTTCTCACTCATAAGTGGTAGTTGAACAGTGAGAACACATGTACACAGGGAGGGGAACATCACACACTGGGGCCTGTCAGGGGGTGGGGGATAGGGGAGGGATAACATTAGGAGAAATACCTAATGTGGGTGACAACAGGTCAGGTTGATGGGTGCAGCAAACCACAATGGCACATGTATACCTATGTAACAAAACTGCCCACTCTGTACATAAAGGTACATGTAGCCCAGAACTTAAAATATAATAATAAAAATTTAAGGAAGAAAAAAAAATCCATATTTTTTGTTTTGTTTTTGTTTTGTCTGTTTGTTGTTTTTGAGATGGAGTCTCGCACTGTTGCCCAGGCTGGAGTGCAGTGGCACGATCTCGGCTCACTGTAAGCTCCGCCTCCCAGGTTCATGCCATCCTCCTGCCTCAGCCTCCCAGGTTCATGCCATCCTCCTGCCTCAGCCTCCCGGGTTCACGCCATTCTCCTGCCTCAGCTTCCCAAGTAGCTGGGACTACAGGCTCCCACCACCACGCCCAGCTAATTGTTTTTTGTATTTTTAGTAGAGATGGGGTTTTACCATGTTAGCCAGGATGGTCTCTATCTCCTGACCTTGTGATCCGCCTGCCTCCGCCTCCCAAAGTGCCAGGATTACAGGCATGAGCCACCGCGCCCAGCCAATCCACATTATTTTTTACATAGAATTTAAACATCATTCTTATCAGTTCTGAGAATAGTGGGAGCACTCCAGAAAACCGAGTACAGAAATGTTCATAGCAGCATTGTTCATAACAGTCCAAAAGTGGAAACAATCCAAATGTTCATCAGTTGATGACTGCATAAATCAAACGTGTCCTATCCATACAATTGAGTGTTATTCAGAAATAAAAAGGAATGAAGTACCAATACCTGCTACCACATGAACAAGCCTTCAAAACATTATGCTAAGTGAAACAGGCCAGTCACAAAAGACTGCATACTCTATAATCCCATTGATATAAAATGTCCATTATAGGAAAATTTACAGAGACAGAAAGTAGTAGTGGTTGCCAGGGTCTGGGGTAGGCAGAAATAGGGAGTCACTACTACTAAGTACAGGCTTTCTTTTGGGAGTAATAAAAATGTTCTGGAATTAGATAATGGTAATCGTTGCATGACCTTGTAAATGTACTAAAAGCTACTGAATCATATATTTAAAATGGTAAATTGTATGGTATGTAACATGTATTTTAATTTAAAAGTTCACATACGCAAAATCTATGCCGTAGTGTAATTAAGAGGATGACATGGGCTTATGTGCACATAGCACAGTGCCTGGCATAGAGTGACTACTCCATGAACGATAGCTCTTTTTATTTTTCGTAGTCCATGTAGGGTCAGAGAGAAGAGAATAAACACACAAAGGTGGTTCATAGCTCAAGGCCATTCATCCAACAGGAGGGTGACCTACTTCCTTCTCTGTCGTATACTGTTTTCCTGGGTTTCAGTAGGTGAAGTAGTCAGGCACCCGACCACACTGATCGCCCGTGGAAAAGGCCAGAGGGCATGTACTGGTTCTCCATCATCTTCCCTGCTCATCATGATCCTGTGTGCCTAGCTCTCCTCACCCTGCCCAGACCTGAAAAGCAAGGCCAGGACTCCAGGGCACTTCAGGCGTCAGCCTTGACCCATTCCTGTCTTTTCAAGGTGCTTTCTCTTTAACCACGGACCTGGTTTATAGGGCAGAACAACTAGGCTATTGGCTCTGGGCTTCTCATCACAGGTTCACCATATAAGCCCAAGATCAAGAAGCAAGGGCTCCCTTCAGGGCTGCTTCTGAGGGCAGGTAACAGATGGGTGGCAAACTGCAGGTAGCCAGAGCTCAGGCTAGTGTGTTGTCAGGATTTGTTCTCTCCCTGCTATTTTCTTCCTTTCCAGCTGGACCCAAAGTCACAGCTCACCCAGGATGGCAGCTTCTATTGGCAAGATAAAAATACACCTCAGTTTGACTGCTGAGACCCATGCATGGCCAACTTTATCATTAAGGGCAAAGAGAGAGGACCAAGAACAAAATGACAGTTACATCCCTGTGGTGGGAAAGGAGGCCAGAGGAACCTCCAGCTTGTCTACATGTGTTGACTGTGGGCTGTTAGTGCTCACGGGAAGTTTCAAGCACTTTGGTGCCCTCTGCATCAGCATGAATCCTAGGATGAGCACAACTTTTCTGACTTGTTTTGTTCATCCACCCCTTTGAGAATTTATGGAAGCTCTAGACCATTTCATCAAGTTAAACATTCACACAGGTACATTTTCACAAAAACTTACATATCTCAGAGGATGTACAGAACCATTGAGGCTAGGGGGTCCATAAATCCCTGGACCAGAATAGATTTTATTGTAGTAAGTCAGAAAGAGTTTATAACACAGCCATCAGAAATAGCAGTGAATTTCTGGAAGAGAATAGAAGCAAGGGTGTTGACCTATCAAATGCTGTATATGTCCTAGGAATGCCTTCTTTTTGTGCCATGGACAGAAGATAGGGGAGGAAACCCTCAGTGCAGAACAGATCCTTGGGGTGCCACAGTTCAGGGCCAGATATATCAGCAAGAAGATACCTCATACCAAAATGAATAAAAAGTTCCCTGTGAAGTAGTTGGGGAAGGAAGCCCCAGTGGGCTGATACATAACCCAGCCTGGGCTGATAAGGCATTCCTAAAATTAGTTGCCTCCTCACTGGCTGGCAGAGGGGGGCCTGGGTATAAGACCCTGTCTTAGTCTGTTCTCACATTGCTATAAGGAAATACCCAAGACTGGGTAATTTATAAAGAAAAGAGGTTTAATCAACTCACAGATCCTCATGGTTGGGGAAGCCTCTGGAAACTTACAATCATGGCAAAAGGCGTCCCTTTACAAGGCAGCAGGAGAGAGAATGAGTGCCAGCAGGGGAAATGCCAGATGCTTATAAAACCCTCAGATCTCATGAGAACTCACTCACTATCGTGAGAACAGCATGGGAGAAACCACACCATGATTCTTACCTCTTACCTCTTACAAGGTCCCTCCCACAACATGTAGAGATTCTTACCTCTTACCAGGTTCTTACCTCTTACCAGGTCCCTCCCACAACACGTGGAGATTATGGGGATTAGAACTCAAGATGAGATTTGGGTGGGGATACAGCCAAACCATATCAGACCCTATCTGGTTTCAGAGGTTTCCTGAACACTTCCAGTCAGCTCTCTACTAGGGCAAATCATGAACAAGTTGCCCCCGCTAATAATGAGGCCCGTAGTTGCCCAACACTGAAATGCTGTCAGCGGCTGCATCCCAGCAATAGAAGAAGGGACATCCAGTGGTCTGGATGTTCTACTGAAATGCTCCAAGAGTGACAGGCAATAGGAGCAGGGTGGGGGATGGGGAGGAAGACATTGATAGAGAGAGCTTGAGGGGCTCCAGCATTTGATTGAGTTTAATCATGTTGCCAAGAATTCCCGCTGGTTCAATGACTGTGGCTAAATGCTTAAGAACTCTAGAGCAAGCACTGGGACATGTTGAGAACAGCAGGGCCCTCAGATCAGTTTATTACCAATGATCTGAGGATAGGACATAGGTGTTTATTTTGTACTAAGTCCAAAGATTCTGTTTGCAGAGGAGAATACAAAGAGGTGCAACTGATCAAAGAAACTTACAAAAACAGTAGAAGTGGAGCCATGCTCAGTCCTCATGGGGCAGTCCTTACAATGATTCAGCACCCTGGGCTGGTTGCATGGTCCACCCCTCTGCTGCGTGTCTTTTCTGGACCCCTCTGCCCTGCTCCCTCAGAGTTTCCTATTGCTCAAGACTCCTATTGCTCTATAGTAACTGTCCATTGCTTTTGCTTGTATTGGTATCTCTTGCTTTTATAATTGACAAACTGTTTCATATTATCACCAGCTAAGAATCAAAGAAGAGTGAATATGATAAACTCTGAGTTTTCTCTGGGTGAAAAGTTATTCTGCAAGGCCTACCACACTGACTTCCTGAGCTAGTCAGCTGAATGCAGGAGGTCCTGTGCCTCAGAGCATGACTTCCTAGCCCAAGACTGTTTCTCCTGGCAAAATGGGAGCCAGGACTGCTTAGAAGTGGGGTATATGGGAGTGACAGTCATCTTGAATTTTGGTCTTTTCGATACGTTCACTTGGAATGTTTCCAATCTCCTGTAAGAAGACAACTGCCAGTATTACAAGACCTTTGTCTACTAAAAGCAAAACTGCACACAAAGAAAACCCTACTGTAAAGCATGTTTTATTTCCTCTGAACAAACTAGACTTTATTGTTGCAAAGTTTGCAACCCATTTTAAAGATCAACAAACTTTTTAAGAGATAATAGTGCTCAAGCAATAGTCCACATATCTGATCCCATTTCCCAGGCCCTTGCAATTAGGCAGGGCCTTGTGACTGGTTCTGGGTACTGGAGGGAAGAGAAGTGTGCCCTTTCTAGGATGAAGCATAAAACAGCCAATGCGTGACTCTCAGCTCAGCTTTTCCTTGTGGTTGTGATGGAGAGATTCCTCTGTTTTATGTGATCAGCTGTAGGCCAGTGATGCCTTTGTCAGCTTGAACACCTGAGGATTTGTGGGGCAGAGCCCACTGAGCTACGTTGGAAATAGAGCACAAAAGGGAAAGAAAGCAAGCTTCCTTGTTTTAAATCACCGGGATGTTGTGGTGATTTTGTAAAAGCATAACCTGGCCTGTCCTGACTTTACACAAGCAGATGCTGGCAGATCCCTGCAGGAGGACACCAGTGTGAGTAGCCATCTCTTCCTTGGAGCTGGAGGCCAATGAGACTCCCTAATTTACAACTCAGGCTGAGTCTCTCAGCTTCAGGTAATGTCTCAAAGGTTCCTCTTCTCCGTACTGCTGGCATCCCTCTGTGGAGGATCCAGAATCCAATTTCTTCTTTCTTTTTTTTAGCATCATACTTACTGAGGCACAATTTACATATAGTACAATTCCCTCTTTTTAATGTACACCTCTATGGGTTTTAACAAATGCATACAGTCATGGAACTACCAACACAATCAATCTATAAAGAGTTCCATTATCCGCTGCTCTCCAAAAATCTCTTGTGTCCCTTTGGAATGAACTCTTCCTCTAAACTCAGCCCTGGGCAACCACTGATCTGATATCTGGAGACCAGTCTCGCTCTGTTGCCCAGGCTGGAGTGCAGTGGCCAGATCTCAGCTCACTGCAAGCTCCGCCTCCCGGGTTCACGCCATTCTCCTGCCTCAGCCTCCCGAGTAGCTGGGACTACAGGCGCCCGCCACCTCGCCCGGCTAGTTTTTTGTATTTTTAGTAGAGACAGGGTTTCACTGTGTTAGCCAGGATGGTCTCGATCTCCTGACCTCGTCATCCACCCACCTCAGCCTCCTTAAGTGCTAGGATTACAGGCGTGAGCCACCGCGCCTGGCCGGCATTTTTCTTTTCTTTTCTTTTCTTTTTTTTTTTTAACCAGCCTTTTAGAATACTTTGAAACTCACAGAGAAGTTGCAAAGATACCACAAAGTTCCCATATGCCCTTTACCCTGCTTCCCATGTTGTTCACGTTACATAGCTTGTCAAAATTAAGAAATTAACATTTCTACAATACTATTATAGTATATCTACTACCACACTCTACTATACTATACTATACTATACTGTACTGTACTGTACTCTACTCTACTAAATAAAGCATAGACTTTATTTGGATTTCACCAGTTTTTCCAATGATGTCCTTTTTCTGTTTTGGGATCTACTCCAGGGTCCCCCAACTTAGCATTAAGTTGCCATGGCTCTTTAGTTTCCTCCCATCTGCGGTTTCTCAGTATTTTCTTGTTTTTCATGACCTGGACACTTTTGACAGATACTTCTCAGGTATTTTGTGGAATGCCTCTCAATTTGGGTTTGTTTGATATGTTCTGACACCAAGCTTGGGGTTATGAATTTGGGGAGAGAATAGCACAGAGGCTAAGTGTCCATCCCACTGCATCATGGCAGGGGGTACATGATATTGCTGCAGATTATCACGGTGGTGTATCAATATTCATATTTGCCAATAAATGATATTCCACTGTATGCACATACCACAGTTTTTTTAATCTTTGAAGGACATTTGGGTGCTCTCAGTTTTGGGAGATTATGAATAAAGTTGATACACACATTCACATACAGTTTTTTGTGTGGACATCCTTTTTTTTTTTTTTTTTTTTTTTGCTTATTATTGTATTTATTTGCTGGGGCTGTAACAAAGTGCCATGGACTGAGTGGCTTGACCAATAGAAATCTATTTTCTCACAGTTTAGGAAGCGAGAAGTGTGAGATCAAGGTTTTAGTAGTGTTAACTTCTTCTAAGGGCTTTTTCTTTGATTTGTAAATGGCTGTCTTCTCCCTTTGTCTTCACCTGGTCTTCTCTGTGCATGTTTGTGTCCTAATCTCTTCTTACACCAGTCATATTGCATTACACTGTTCTTTTTTTTTTTTTTTCTATTCAATATTGGCAGTATTAGTTGCATTTTTTAAAAAATTTTTTTTTCATTATACTTTAAGTTCTAGGGTACATGTGCATAACGTGCAGGTTTGTTACATATGTATACTTGTGCCATGTTGGTATGCTGCACCCATCAACTTGTCAGCATCCATCAACTAGTCATTTACATCACGTATAACTCCCAGTGCAATCCCTCCCCCCTCCCCACTCCCCATAATAGGCCCCGGTGTGTGATGTTCCCCTTCCTGAGTCCAGGTGATCTCATTGTTCAGTTCCCACCTATGAGTGAGAACATGCGGTGTTTGGTTTTCTGTTCTTGTGATAGTTTGTGGAGAATGATGGTTTCCAGCTGCATCCATGTCCCTACAAAGGACACAAACTCATCCTCTTTTATGGCTGCATAGTATTCTGTGGTGTATATGTGCCATATTTTCTTAATCCAGTCTGTCACTGATGGACATTTGGGTTGATTCCAAGTCTTTGCTATTGTGAATAGTGCCACAATGAACATATGTGTGCATGTGTCTTTATAGCAGCATGATTTATAATCCTTTGGGTATATACCCAGTAATGGGATGGCTGGGTCATATGGTACTTCTAGTTCTAGATCCTTGAGGAATCGCCACACTGTTTTCCACAATGGTTGAACTAGTTTACAATCCCACCAACAGTGTAAAAGTGTTCCTATTTCTCCACATCCTCTGCAGCACCTGTTTTTAATGATTGCCATTCTAACTGGTGTGAGATGGTATCTCATTGTGGTTTTGATTTGCATTTCTCTGATGGCCAGTGATGATGAGCATTTTTTCATGTGTCTGTTGGCTGTATGCATGTCTTCTTTTGAGAAATGTCTGTTCATATCCCTTGCCCACTTTTTTATGGGGTTGTTTTTTTCTTGTAAATTTGTTTGAGTTCTGTGTAGGTTCTGGATATTAACCCTTTGTCAGATGAGTGAATTGCAAAAATTTTCTCCCATTCTGTAGGTTGCCTGTTCGCTCTGATGGTAGTTTCTTTTGCTGTGCAGAAGCTCTTTAATTAGATCCCATTTATCAATTTTGACTTTTGTTGCCATTGCTTTTGGTGTTTTAGACATGAAGTCCTTGCCCATGCCTATGTCCTGAATGGTATTACCTAGGTTTTCTTCTAGGGTTTTTATGGTTTTAGGTCTAACATTTAAGTCTCTAATCCATCTTGAATTAATTTTCATATAAGGAGTAAGGAAAGGATCCAGTTTCAGCGTTCTACTTATGGCTAGCCAATTTTCCCAGCACCATTTATTAAACAGGGAATCCTTTCCTCATTTCTTGTTTTTGTCAGGTTTGTCAAAGATCAGATGGCTGTAGATGTGCGGTATTATTTCTGAGGGCTCTGTTCTGTTCCATGGGTCTACATCTCTGTTTTGGTACCAGTACTATGCTGTTTTGGTTACTGTAGCCTTGTAGTATAGTTTGAAGTCAGGTAGCATGATGCCTCCAGCTTTGTTCTTTTGACTTAGGATTGTCTTGGCAGTGCGGGTTCTTTTTTGGTTCCATATGAACTTTAAAGCAGTTTTTTCCAATTCTGTGAAGAAACTCATTGGTAGCTTGATGGGGATGGCATTGAATCTATAAATTACCTTGGGCAGTATGGCCATTTTCACAATATTGATTCTTCCTATCCATGCGCATGGTATGTTCTTCCATTTGTTTGTGTCCTCTTTTATTTCACTGAGCAGTGGTGTGTAGTTCTCCTTGAAGAGTTCCTTTACATCCCTTGTAAGTTGGATTCCTAGGTATTTTATTCTCTTTTAAGCAATTGTGAATGGAAGTTCATTCATGATTTGGCTCTCTGTCTGTTACTGGTGTATAGACATCCCTTTTTTTTTTCTGTTCCTTCAGGGTGAATTCCTAGGTGTGGGATTACTGGGTTGTACGGTAAGCATGTGTTTCACTTTCTGTGACACTGCCAAACTGTTTCCCCAAGTGGCTTCCATGTTACATTCCTGTCAACAATGCATGAGAGTTTTAATTGCTCTGCATTCTAATTTCTGTTCATCAGTGTTCCAATTAGTGATTTGTTCTCAAGATACCTTTAAGATTGGTGAGTTTTGTTATGTGTCCCTTTTGTCTGTGGACGCAAGAATCCACTTAATATCTCCTAGTCTTACCACAGAATTTTTTCCAGCTTTATGGAAAAATCAGGGACAACTTATTCAATAGACTTTCTAGTCCTGTCCTCCTCCCTCCATTCCCATATTTATGAATGAGGTAATAAATGATAGGAAGAGAAAAGAGAGCCTGGCGTGTCTCATGCAAGGTAATTCATTGGGAGAGGATAGTGTTTTTTCTATTTTTTTAAATTTTTTAATTTTATTTTAGGTGGAGTCTTACTCTTGTTGCATAGGCTAGAGTACAATGGTGTAGTCTCAGCTCACTGCAACCTCTGCCTCCCGGGCTCAAACAATTCTCCTGCCTCAGCCTCCCAAGTAGCTGGGATTACAGGTACCTGCCACCACACCCAGTTACTTTTTTTTGTATTTTTAGTAGTGACAGGGTTTCACCATGTTGGGCAGCTGGTCTCGAACTCCTAACCTCAGGTGATCCACTCGCCTCAGCCTCCCAAAGTGCTGGGATTACAGGAGTGAGCCACCATGTCCAGCCACATTTTAAAAATTTAGTTAAAATTTTAATTTTAAAAAATTGACAAATAGTTGTATATATTCATGGAGTACATAGTGTTGTTTCTATCCATATAATGTATAGTGACCACATCAGGGTAATTAGCATATCCATCATCTCAAACATGTATCATGTCTTTGTGTTGGGAACATTCACTATCCTCCCTGTAGCTATTTTGAAGTATATGTTATTGTTAACTACAGTCAGCCTACAGTGCTATAGAATACCAGAACTTATTCTATCTAGCTATAATTTTGTGCCCTTTAACAAATCTCTCCCTTCCCTCTTCCAACATTTTACCGAGAGTGAACTTTGGTGGCACATTTCTCCACACTCGAGTGTTGCTTTTTGTAAGTACAATACTAAAGTCTTTGGGGACATCAACTCAATCCTTGTAATGACTCCAAGTGGAAGGAAATGTTACTATTCCTATTTTATGGATGAGAAAACAAGCTGGAGAGAGTATATGACTTATAGCAGGCAGAGCCCAGGCTTGACCACAGCTTTGTCTGGTTTCAGAGCAAACTTAACAACTGTCCTAAATGTCTCTCCTGGATGCTATCCCCAAAGGGTGTGCTTAGTAACTAACTTCTGAAAAAATAAAAATAAAAGCGGTCATGAAGGACAGGAGTTTTGCCTGTTTTTGCATTTGAATTGTTTTCTACAACTTTTAATTCCTAGCAAACCCTTAAGAAGCATTGGCCTGGGAGTCAGTCCTGGAAAACCAAGACTAGTAACCACAGGAATGTGATGACTAGTCTTGGGTTTCCTTAACTTTAAACTTAGTCCTTGACGTTCCTTTGGTCTCCTCAGTTTCTTTGCATGGATATGAGCAGGTTGGAAGCAAAAAGCTCTAGGACTCCTTTTGTGATCCCATGAAGTCAGCGGGAAGGTCAGTATTCTCAATGGGCCACTAAGAGCTCCAAACTTCCAGCCCCAGTGCCTGCTGGGGAGTGGCCTCATGGCACAGGTGGGAGGCGCTTAATAGGGGTTTTTTTTGGGAACCACCGCAGTTATTTAACAACCCTGTTTCATTGCCCTCTTGAAAGACTGGAAAAGCATTTCCTGAAAGTCTTCCACTGGAAACTAGGGTGATTGTCTTGTATTTTCCTGTCTAGCATCCATTTTTTTCTTTCTCTAATAACAGCATCCCAATTCTGCCTTAAGGAACTTTCTCTATTCTTGGTCCTTGAGGGTAAGACTCCAGCTCATGAAAAAAGCTGGGCACGCAGCCCATTTCCCACCACGCCTACTATGGTTTGAATATATACTCCAAAGTTCATGCGTTGGAAACTTGCCATTTCAACAGTATTAAGAGGTGAGGCTTTAAAGAGGTGATTACTCCAAAAAGGGGAATCTCCACCCCTTTCCCAGAAAACTCATGAATAATCCACCCCTTGTTTAGCATATAATCAAGAAATAACTAAGTATACTCAGTCAAGCGGCCCATGCCGCTACTCTGCCTATGGAGTAGCCATTCCTTATTCCTTTACTTTTTATTTATTTATTTATTTATTTATTTTTTGAGATGGAGTTTCGCTCTTTCACCCAGGCTGGAGTGCAATGGAGCAATCATGGCTCACTGCAACCTCCGCCCCTCAAGATTCAAGCAATTTTCCTGCTTCAGCCTCCCAAGTACCTGGGATTACAGGCGCCCCACCATGCCCAGCTAATTTTTTTTAGTAGAGACGGAGTTTCACCATGTTGGCCAGGCTGGTCTCAAACTCCTGACCTCAGGTGATCTGCCCACCTCAGCCTCCCAAAGTGCTGGGATTACAGGCGTGAGCCACTGCACCTGGCCTCCTTTATTAATAAACTTGCTTTCACTTTACTCTATGGACTCGCCCCAAATTCTTTCTTGTGCATGAGGTCCAAGAGCCCTCTCTTGGGGTCTGGATCAGGACCCCTGTCTGGTAATAATAGCACCATGCATAAGCCCTGCTTACAGGCCCACCGATGCCTCGGGCCGCCCAGGGCTGCCAACTCTGAGTAGATCACATCTTTTTAGGAAAAACCACTGACAAAAAGTGATGGTTTGTCCTAAGTTGGTGCATTTCTAATTCTGAAGCTGACGGGTGCTTTTCTCACTTTCCCAGAGCTCAAAAATCAATTTGACATTTCTAAAATTACATTTTGAAGGAAATGAGTCTATAACGTACACCAAGAGCCCATGCCAGCTGGGGAAAGAAGGAAAAAGAATTGTCTCTGCCTCCCTCTCTTAAATTTGTATATTCTTTAAATTTTGGCTGGCGGACAGGGAAGGGAGGCTGGTGGACCACCCCACCTGGATTGGCAGGAAAGCTTTCCAAGAACAGGTGCTCTCTGAATCTCCCCAAAGGGTTCAGCGCAACTGTGATTCAGACCAGGCTCCCATCATGAAATGAAAATGAGGAACAAGTGGGAGTGTACAGGAAGAGGGTATGGTACCTTTGTCTTCTTCATGCCAGGGCCAGTCCTTGGGTGGCTGAGGAGGGTCTGAGAGGTGGGTCTTGGAGGAAGCCCTTTGGCACGGCAGGCACGCAGGCCACTTAAAAGAGAATCAGGCAGCAGCTGCTGCTTCTTAAACTGAAAAGGTGGTCCACGGGCTTTGTGTGAGCCCGGATCAAAACACGCATATCAAAAGGGATCAAGAGGCTGGCCAAGCGGATTGCAGATAGAAAAGGGAATTGAATCTTTCGTTTTTTTAAGGTCAAAAGGGAATTGAATCTTTCGTTTTTTTTAAGGTCAAGAAAATTTGGGGAGAAAATGCCTCCACGTGCAATTCTTTCCTTTTTCTTGTAGCGAAGCCTGTCCAGCTACTACAATCCTCTCCCCTCCACCTACAGAGCAACTTTTAAATGCCACCTGTTAGTATTTAAAGTAATCCATTTGAAATAGATGAACCCCACCTGTGTTGCTGTCCCACCCTTTTCCCCACCAAGCTCTCTGGGCTTCCAGCCTGGACGGAGCGAGTCAGGACCTCCTCCCTCATCTTCTTACTGTGGTTGCAGGGTTTTCACAGCTGCAAATGTGAACCAGGATGAAACTAGGACTGAGTCCACATTCCACACAGGGCAGCTTGACTCCTGTAATCATTAATCCATTGCTGACACAGTGACTGCAGGGTGCTGACTGCTGGGGAGACAGAGATTTGGAGAAACAGGGAGACTGTTCTTTGGGGTCATAGCACCTAGTGGTAGAGGCACATGCATAAAGCACAGTCCTTGTGAGGCCAGGGCAAGCACCATCCTAGTGTTGCTGGACGAGATGGGAGAGAGGCAGGAAGGGAAGGAAGGAACTGATGAAGTGTCAGGGAAAGGTGAGGGCTGGTTCCTCACAGGAGACCTGGGGGTGCACTTGGAGAGGTCCTTGTGGAGCACGTCGGCTCTGGGTATGCTCGGGAAGGGTAGGTGGGGTTGTGATGGCATCCCAGGAGATGTGCACAGCAAACGCACAGGCCCAGGGTGGAGAGCAGAGGCTGGGGGTACAGCAAGGCCTCCTGTGTGAGTGCGGGAAGGCTTATAAGGTGAGGTCCTGGTGCTGAACTCTTCATACCCTCAAAGCCCACCAATGCCAGGTTGAGGAATCTGCTAAATGAGATTCTAACAAAGGAGACCCCCTGGATAGCTTATGGTAGGCCCGGATGTGAGCAGGGTTCCGTGAGCTCTGTAACATGCCCCATTTCACCTGCAGTGCACTTTCCTGTGCAGAGAAAGAACACCTCAACAGTCCCCCATCTCCAGTTCTCCAAGGTGTCTTGTAGGGATGGAGGTGATTGCTGTGGCCAGGCCCTTCCATGAGCCGTTCCTGTGTGTGTGTATTTCAGGAAGTGGCCCCAGGAAGCCCTTTCAGAGCTGGGCACTGAAGCTGCAGGAGTCCAGGAGAGACCTCCTGGCCCAACCAGTCATGGGGAACCATCTCCTGGGGCAGTCTTGGAGTCCACCCCTACTCTGGGCCTCTAGTTCATTGAAAGGGGTATACATGGGCTACCACAGATGTGTGTGGGCCCTCAGCAGGTCACCTGTGACATGCGTGGCAGGGAGAGGTGCCAGCTCTGGGGTCTGTAATAGTGGCAGAGTATCCGAGCTGCCCAAATGTAAAACTGTGGCTCCCACCCGTCTGATCCTTCAAGCCCCGTGTCGTCCTGCCTGCTGCTGCCTTACCTGGGTGGCGCACGGGGTCAAATCAATAGCTTCAAGGCTGCAGTTGGGACCCATCCTTCTCCTCTGTCCCACTCCAGTCCCCACACCCACACCCAGAGCACCTTCCTCAGCACATCACTGAGTCCCCACAACAGACTCCATCAACTTGACTTTGCATGTCAAATATCTTTTCTGTTTAATTAAAAAAAAAAAAAAATTCACAAGGGGCTTCAGAAATACATGCTTTTGAATTCCAGCCACGAAGAGGACAAAAGGAGACAGTGGTATCTGCAAATATGGCTGCTTTCCATAGAAAGATTTGTGCCTTGGCGAGAAGCCCAGCTCCTCTACCTGTGTGAGAACACGTGGCCCACCAGGCACCTGCTATGGGGACAGTGTCTTTGGTTGGCCAGAGCTTCATCCAGAGCTCACTGGAAGGTGGCTTGGCAGGAAGGAATCTTCCTACAGCCCTCCTCCAAGTGGGACAGAGTCTGGGGGCAGAGAAGGAGGCATCTAAGCTTTGATAGTCTCCTGCTGCCTCTGAGGCTTCAGGACACGTCATTCAAACCTACCATCAAAGTAGGCTCCTGATTTCAACTTGGATCTCATGGTAGCCCAGTGACACCGCAGCAGCCATGATGGGATGTAGGCAGGAGAGCGGCGGCCTGGAAACCGCTTCTAGACAATCCTGTATTGTTTAGATCCACATAGAGATACATGAAATCCCTTTAAACCAAATAAGAGTAAATAATTATACCAATATAAACAGGGTCGTTGACCCTTTCATTTTATTAAAATGGCACGTAATTATTAAAACAGCATACTGATCACTTTATACTTCTGCTACCGCCGGGGGAGCTGCTGGGGGCGGCATGTGAGTGCCCTCCCGAAGAGTACAGATTCATGCATTGAGCAATTCGTGTTCTTTATCGGTTTTCCCAACAGCATCAGGATTTGAGAGTGGGTCGAGGTCAGCGAAGAGGCTGAACCAGGCAGTCAGGTCTGAGGCAGCCTTAGCAGGTTCTGGGGAGAGAAGAGGAAACATGAGCAAACCCACCTTCCAAATGGCCGCCTCTGCCATGCGGGATGCAGGCAGGTCCAGGTCATCTTAAAATGCAGGATGTTCAATCAGACAAATCCCTTTGCACTCTGTCTCTGACAACGGTTAGGGAATTCCAACTCCCGTGGCTGGTTGGCCGGTTGGTTAACATTTCCAAACCATGGCCTGAAGCTCTGTGAATAACAAGCTCTTGTGTTAACAAACTCCCACCTGCACCCCAACCCTACTAATGGCCATTGCCCATGAAAAGCTGCTCAAACCCTCAGGCACTGCCACTTCACCACAACCAGGAAATAGCATAGTTATTTCAGAAATCAGACTGAATGGCTGAGAAAGCAAGGGGCTTTCCACTGCCTGCTGGAGGAATCTTTTCAAATCTGCTGGGTCAGGAGAAAGATTATGGCCACTCTTTTTACCCGTCAAAGCAACAGGCCCAAAAGGGTTTGGCGCCCAGGCCTGGCTTCTCCTCTTCTCTCAGGGTCATTGCCTTCTTCAATCCTTTCCTGTCAAAAGGAGGGCCCCGACATGCCTTCCCTTCTCCCAGGGGGTCAATTCCCCTCACTCTTCAGCCTCATTGGAATACTCCCTTCTGCTCTTCCACCTAAACACCTGCCGTAACTTCCTGAATACCACGATCATACAGCCAAATTATTTTCCAGATGAGGAGAACATTCTCAAAAGAGTGCTTCATGCAAGTTATTTCTAAATAAGATGAAGGCTTTGTTTAAAAGACATAAATCATTCCACATGAGAATCTAAGTTCATTGGCTTGGATGACCTGTGCCTTTTTTCTTCTCCAACAGGTGGGAGTGTCAGAAACACGAAGAAAATGTCTCTGATGGGTGATCCTTCTAGCTGAGAGCAGCTAGGAATGTGCTTGCCATCTGGCTGAAAAGAGTCTCAGAAAGTATTGGTAGGACAAGTTGCTAAAAGTGGTTAGTGAGGAGATAGAAGCAATGGGATGATATCAATATAAACAGGGTCTTTGATCCTTTCATCAAAATGGCACTGAAATGCTAAGATAGGGTACTGACCACTTTATACCTCTGATTCCCCTCCCTTTCTCTTTTTGTAAAAAAAAAGTCTTTTGTAGGTATCAATGTATCTACATGTAAAAATCAGTGTATCTATGATAGTGAGAAAACTATATCAAGACTAGTTGGTAATATGCAAGTTATTACTATGTAACATTGAATTCCATGTGCAATTAGCCCTGGAATCACCTGGTTTATCTTGATATGATTATCTGAAACAAGAGAGCTCACTATAGCTTAGTTGGAGGGGGAGTGGGCAGGGTACTGCCTACAAAAAGGGAGTCACTCATCTTGCTTTAGTCGTGAAGAAGGTGGCCCAAGGAAACTGTATGGGGCATGACTGATTTCACTGGATTAGCCTATCTCTATTCTTGCTAGAGGATATCAAAATATCTGAAAGATGACTCCAGTGAAAATATGCTACACGCTTGTTTCCCCTTCCTTCTAACCTCCTCAAGGGTCTTAGGAGGTCCTCCGAGCGTTACCATGGCCTTGCTGTGAGGAGTCAGTGATTATGCTTTGGGACAATCCTCACATTCCCCAGGCAGCCACTGTTGGAGACAAAGCAGGTGCAACTTATTTGCATAACACTTAAAAGAACATCATAGGAACACTTTTTGATGATAATGGAATAGACACTTCCTTTAACTTCCTGTGGCCAACAAGAGAAAGTCAGTGATGACCAAAGAAACAGAGCTAGAGCTGCAAACACAGATGATATCTTCAGTTGAGCAGAGGCTCCCTTGGGGGACCTGTCCCAAAAGGGAACAGATCTCATGAACTTGAAACGACCTCTTTTGACAACTACGAAACCTGGCCCTTTCTGAGGAGCACAAATTAAATGCCCTATTTGGTGGTGGCAATGGTATTTTTGGCTAAAAATAGTAAACCTCAGAGGCCTTTCATACCTTGGTATGTCCAACCAAACTTGGGGACCACCCAATCACATGTAGATATTTGACTCGTTCACATTAGGTACAATTTGATAAAGGGAATTATGAATGAGGACATTAAGCCAGAAAAAGAAGTCAGAATGTAATTTCTGGGATTATGCAAAATTCTCCATCTCACAGCCCTGCTTTGAGCCCTAGAAGTTCAAATGGAAATTAGCAAAGTAGTACAGAAAACGGGTTAGGCCACTGGAAAGGAAGGCAGCTGTCATTTCAGGGAGATAAAATGCTGTTTTTACCTTTCACTGCAGGGCTGTTGTCATTTGGACTGCTTGTCTTTGGTACTGGCCATGGAGTAGGAGGATGACTGACACTGCTCTCTGACCAGCCTAATATTCAAAACCAGAGCATGCCACATCTAGAGAAGAAGTCACATGAACCCACCAGTTGATGGCCATGTTCATGGTTCTCAACCATGGTGGCCTCTGAATAAAAATAAGACATTTCTCCCATGTTCCTCACACTGGAATACATTTGAGGAGACAGGAGATATACATCAACAAACCCAATCCAAAAATATGAAAAATGAAGGAAAAGGTTTGATTCTGAAAACGAAACAAACAATTGCTATGGATAAGGCATCTTAGCTTTTTAGCTTTATTTATGCCCATTTTTCTTCTCAAGCACAATCATTTCATGATCATACCAAAGATTATCAGTGGTGCTCTAAGGAAAGCAGGTGCCTTGTTTTTCTGTCACAAATGGGGAAAAGCTTAAAAAAGAGAACACCATTAAATGAAGCAATAGGACTAGTAACTGCACATTTTCTCAACTTCCAATGTGATCCAGTCCTTTTATTTTCTACATAGCTAATATAAATTGGGAGATTTAATTAATACAGATAAGTAAATGACAGTCCAGTACAAATATATGTGGGGGAAAGAAATCCCTCTTTAACTTTATGCCTCCCCCTTACAATGGTATTTGGCTTGTGATATGGTTAGGCTTTGTGTCCCCACCCAAATCTCACCTTGAATTGTAATCCCATGGTCCCCATAATCCTCACTTGTCAAGGGAGATACCAGGTGGAGGTAACTGAATCATGGGGATGGTTTCCCCCATGCTGTTCTCCTGATAGTGAGTTCTCGTGAGATCTGATGGTTTTAAAAGGAGCTCTCCCCCATTTGCTCCACACTTCTCCTTCCTACCTCCTTGTGAAGAACATGCCTTGCTTCCCCTTCACCTTTGCCATGATTTTAAGTTTCCTGAGGTCTCCCCAGTCATGCTGAACTGTGAATCAATTAAATCTCTTTCCTTTATAAATTATCCAGTCTTGGGCAGTTCTTTATATTAATAGCAGTGTGAAAATGGACTAATACACCTTGTATAACCCAACCACATGTTCTATAATGCCCCTTGTGCCCTGCCTGCCCCAGAATGGTTAAGAGGCATTCAGCACTCCTGTTTTAGGGACAGCAAACCTAGTTCCACACAGCATTTACTGTCTGTCCTGGAGGTTTTGGCATGACTCATATTTAATGCAGAACTTTACCATAAGCTTCTTTGCACCTCTGCTTTCATTCTATATATGCAAGTCCTATCTTCTCAATGAGACAAGAAATTTTTTGTTTTTCAATTTGCTCCAAAATACTTAACACAGCACAGGTAGATGTTTGCTGATTAAGTGGGTTGTTGATTCTCACTATAAAATGTAGACCATCAGAGGATGCATCACTGTTGGGATCATTATGCTTAAAACTGTTATCCTTTTATTGGGATACTCTGGTCACAGTGTTTTTTAAGGAAAAGCTTTGTATCTGATAAGGCCTTCAAGAGAGATCATGTTTGGAAGGCAGAGTTCAGATGGGGCAGTGAAACCAATGTCCAGAGCAAGAATGCCACTCCGTATATGGCACAAAAAGTATAGGATTTAATGCCACTTGTTCACTCTGCCATTCTAAGCTTCAGACTTTCCAGTGGACTTCATTATAGAATTATACTCTATTTCTTAGTTTATATTTTCATCTCATCTCCTAGAGTCCTGAGCCCCTGGAAGCCAGGGACAATGTATTATTCATCTTTATATCCTTTAGTGCACTGAATGCTACACAATGGGTGTTCAAATATATGACTATTACATTAACAGAGTACTCTTTTAAACCATGAGAAGTACACTTCTAAAGCATTATTTTAAGAGATGGCAAAGCAGTACCTGGCACATATTCAGTATTATAATAATATGCACTGGTTGAAGTATTTCAGTTTAGGCAAATGGCACAAACCTCACAAACTTATTTATTAAGACTAACTTAATGAAACAGGTGGCCTGTGACCTATTTATTGACTCTAGAACAATGAAAAAATACGAAGAGTTCTAAAAGGCATTGTTATTCATTGGAAAGGTATTTGAACACATACATAACAGAATTCACAAACAATCAAAAGCACTAGACTTGGAGGGAGCTATCTGGGACCGCAGAAATGTTCTAACACTGGACTGTGGTGAAGGCTGCACAATATAAAGTTACCAGAAATCCTTGAGCTGTTCTCTTACAATGGGTGAATTTTTGGCATATAAATTATACGGCAATAAAACAGTTTTTTAAAATGACCAGTATTTAGTGTAATCCAGGAATAACATAACCTCCCTGGTTCCTAGAAAATTGGCCCCTGACCATTTTCCTTCTAGACTCAAATCACATAAAACAGTGGTAAATGTGGAAAGTTACAGTTGTGGTTGCTGTGTGTGCCAAATAATGCCGATCATACTGAATGTAACTGGTAACTGTCACCGTTTCCTGCAATCCTTCTCTAACACTAAGTGTACCCAAGACCCACCTGTCCTCCAGAGCCCATGCCACCCTTCCCCTAACCCCTGCAGCTTGCCCTCAGTCTCTCAGAGCCATGGTTCTCACAATGTGTGTCCTCAACAGAGGCATGGGCATCACCTATGTGCTGGTTAGAAATTCAAGTTCATGAGCCATTGCTGACCTACTGAATCAGAATCCCTGCAAGTAGAGCCCAGGAAATGATGTTAGCAACCACTCAGTGATTGTTATGTAAGTAAAAGTTCGGGAAGCACTTCCTTAGCTGGTCGCTGAGGCTGCCTAAGTCACCATTTGGATTAGAATCACAGGATGCCTTTCGGGCCAGTGTGAGGACTAGGAGAGAGGTACTCCTAAGAATCAGAGGGGCCCACTTCAGGACTCCACACCCCCAGGCAGCTGACTCCAAATCTTGCAGCTTTATGCTCTTCAATCCTATTGTCCTCGGACAGAGTTCCTGGAGGGCCCACACTTCAGAGAGAACTGGAACTGACTCAGAAAAGCCGGGGGGAGTAGAGAAGTCAACCCCTCCCTGATCCCTGTATGCTATGTGACACAGTGGGAACTCAAACAAGGTAATTCTTCCCATTTCAAAAATACGCATGACACTCAGCTGCAGAGAACACTGGAAAAAAGAGGCAGACTCGAAGCATTGTATTTTTCAAAGTATCACATGAACACATTCCTAAAAGGAGGCAGAAATCAATTTATACGTCAAAATGGAGCTCACTTCCCATCATGTAATGTGCGTGTTCTTGAAAAGCTATAAATAAGTGAAACATCTGTGTATCAAGTCATGCTTTAAAAGAACCCAGAGGCCGGGTGTGGTGGCTCATGTCTGTAATCCCAGCACTTTGGGAAGCCAAAGCAGACGGATCACTTGAGGTCAGGAGTTCAAGACTAGCCCGGCCAACATGGTGAAACCCTGTCTCTACTAAAAATACAAAAATTAGCCAGGTGTGGTGGCAGGCACCTGTAATCCCAGCTACTCAGGAGGCTGAGGCAGGAGAATCACTTGAACCCGGGAGGCAGAGGTTGCAGTGAGCTGAGATCGCGCCACTGTGCTCCAGCCTGGGTGACAGGGTGAGAATGCATCTCAAAGATAAAAAAATAAATAAGAGGACCCAGGAATACAAATTATATTTTCAAACATGTGATTTAAAAGATGATAATGGCAGATTCCTTTATAGACAAAACAGATATCTTCTACTTGAATTCCTTTGTAAGTATGGATTTTTAAATAATGTTCACCTGAAGCACTCAGGAACCATACAATGAACACCTAGAATCCATGGATTTGGCGGCTTCTCTGCAGCAGAGGCTGTGAAGATCATAAAGCCTGAAGACATCCCCTCTTTGGGAGCTAAGATGATGGGAACAGTACACCTCAGAGTGTTCACAAACACACACAGGGCATCATTACTCCCTTTCCCCATGGTGTGAAGCAGAAACGACAGCCAGTTTGCCAAGTCACATTCTTTTCTCAGAACAGTTATTAAGCATCAGTCTAACAATTCGACTACATGAGCATGAAGAGATAAAATAGTATGTCTATGACACCAACTATTTATGGAAAAAAAAGCAAATACTAAGCTCAGCTACAGTTTCAACCTCATTCATATCACTTTGGAAATTATTTAGGAGAAGGGTGCAATGAGGGTAATTACAGATTGAATGCCAAGCCAGATTTCAAATGTCTTGGCTTCTGTCAGGAAAAAATGCTATTTAAAGAGAACTTAGTGTTGCTAATATTCCCATAATTGCCATCAACTGTTCTCTAGCTGGTGTGAGTTGGCTGAGGCATTTTTAACATGAAGGTGTGGCTAGAAAGATGTCAGCCCATCTCACAGTAGTTCTGTCAGGAGAGGGGTGGTGAAGAGTGAGCGACCAGGGCAGTGAGTTCTGTGAACACTGGCTTTCAGGATCCTTTGATATGTCAAATGTGCTACCTATTTGCAGGAAACATATAAAATTTTCTTAGAGCAACGCTGCCCCCCTTACTCACGTAAAGGAAAACCTAAATCAGCCAAGCATAAGGCTGGCCAGCTAGAGCAGCAAGTGAAGCCAAAGGACACCGCCCAGAGCTGTGCTTTGCCATGGGTGTCATTTACCAGCTGGGAGAGCCGAAGACCTGGGCTGGGCGGGGATCACAGCCTGGAGAGCTCTGCTTGGGGCTGCCTGTGAAGGGGAGAGTGGGAACACCACAACCACGTGGCCAAGCACCACCCTGATACCCACAGTTCCCCATCAGGCCTAGTTTCCATACCTGCAAGGGGGAGATAAAATGTCCTGCCTCATTTGGGGGTTGTTTGGATAAAACGGGATCTTGTAGATGAAACCAGGTAGGAGAGAGGCTAGAGAGCAGGCCCTCAGTAAACCTAAGCTGAATCTGGGAGTTTGTAAGCTAAGTAGACAAGTAGATGACAGGAGTAACCCCTGAGGGAACCATCTTCAAGGGTTCCCATTTTAGGACTGGTTTCTTTTCATCTAGTGTCATTTGTCAGTTGTACTCTCCCCCACTTCTTGCCTGACATCCATCCATCCATCCAGCCAGCCAGCCAGCCAGCCAGCCAGCAAGTACTTTTGTACATTTACCGTATTCCAGGCACTGAGCTGTGTTCTGGAAATACGATGGTGAGCAACATAAATATGGGCCCTGTTCCCATGACGACCTCGAGCGAGAGACAGAAAATGGAATCAGAATGAGATCCTGTCATTTGCAACAACATGGATGGAACTGGAAGACATTATGTTAAGTGAACTAAGCCAGGCACAGAAAGACAAACTTTGCATGTTCTTACTCATTTGTGGGAGCTAAAAATTAAAACAATTCAATTCATGGAAATAGAAAGTAGAATGATGGTTACCAGAGGCTGGAAAGGGTGGTAGGGGTGGGGGTAGTAGGGATGGTTAGCGGGTACAAAAATCTAGGTAGATAGAATAAATGTGATCTAGCATTTGATAGCATGACAGGGTGACTGCACTCAACAATAATTTATAGCACATTTAAAAATAGCCCAAAGAGTTTAATTGAAATGTGTGTAACACAAATAAATGAGAAATGCTTGAGGTGATGAACACCCCATTTACCCTGATGTGATTATTACACATTGCATGCCTGTATCAAAATATCTCACATACCCTACAAATACATACATCTACTATTCCCATAGAAATTAAAAGTTAAAATAAAGTGAATCAATTTTACAATAAAGGTAAGGGGAGAGGAATGATTAAGTACCGGTTGTCATGGACGTGGGGAGCAGAAACACCCTGGCTGCTCAGGCGGGGGGACTCAAGGAAGGCTCCTCAGTGAGATGACATTGGAGCTGAGATGCTGAAGGATGAGAAGTTAGCCAGGTAAGACAAGCAGCATGCTGCAGAGGTGAGTGGCATGCTCTAAGGAGAAGGGAGAGCATGTGCCAAGACCCCATGGTGGGGACAGACGGGTGCACTGAAGCTTGATATGGCTGGAGTCAGGCGTACTGATAGCACACACAGTTCTCCAGGGAAGCAATGCCACGAAGACAGCTAAGCAAAGATGTGGGAGGTGTGGACAGTGAGGAGACAGTCATGTCCTAAAGGACCTTATAAGCCATGCTGAGGAGTTTAGACCTTATTCAAATGGTGGAACAACTGCAACAACTAAGCAGGTCACAAGGCCTTTCTGGGGCTCCTTGATTCCCTGATCTATAAAACGGGTGTGGAGTAGATCAAAGTTCCTTCTGTGGACTAAATTCTGCGGAGCTCCAAGGCCTGCAAATGCCCCTCAGCAGGCATAGGAAGGCTGCACTTTGGTGGAACTCAGTTCCATTGCCTTGTGCTAAGAGTGCCTGCTCTGCATTCAAACTAAAAATATACCCCATGGTCTTTTCCTTCACATGATTCTGAGTACTGGGAATGTCAGTTACCTGGAGGCAGGCTAAGCCAGGAATGGCAGGAGGTGAGCACTGTTTGATGAAAGGTGAAATGGAGATAACCCGAAGCCTGACATTATATTAGCCTTAAATGGAAATCCACCCAGATGGCAACGGCATCTCAGAATTCGGTAAAACAAAAGAACACCGTGAAGGAACACAAGGCTGTATGTTTTTGGGAATTTGGAACAAGATTCCTAACTTTGGTTTGCAGAGTCCTAAATTAAAAGATGTCCTGATGCGTTTATTTTGAGCCACTGGTAATCTTTCTAGTATCAGTGTCTACTTCTAAATTTTGGAAACGGGTAGAGAATTGAGAACATCGACTCTAAGGGCCTCTCAGCATCGCCTGTCTCCAGCTCAGGTGGCCTCTTTAGCTGGCTCTCCTCCTACTCACACACAGAGGCCTCGGGAAGGCACAATTTTCTCATCACTGCATGACACAGGAACCCCCACCCCCTATCATGCTGATAACTTCAGTCACTCTTAGAAATCCCAGCTAAAATTAACTTCATCTTCTCATTTTCAGCACAACTTAATTCTACATGCATTCCTTTGTTTCGGACTCTTAGAGCTTAAAGTAGGAGGAAAAGAAGATGTCAGTGTTCTCCAAATCCCCCTTCCTCTCCGTTTCCCCAGGGGACTGGGGACAGAACGAGGAGAGAGGTCAAAGAAGAGAGGTAGAGAGGTAGAAAAGCAGGGGAGAATCCAGGGAGACGACAGAGGAGGAAACTGAAGAGATGAAGGAGGAAGAAGACGGGGAAATGTGGATTGTGAGATGGGTTAAGGGAGCTGGGGAGGTGGCCCAGAGCTTGCAGTTCAGTCCTGGTGCCTGTCCCTGAGGACTCGGTGCCCCAGTCTCTCACAGCCAGCCAGGACAACCTGAGACTCAGCAGGGTTGTGCCAGAGTGAATGTGGCTGCTGGCACATAGGAACATGATTTCCTAGGACAATCTCAATTTCAAATATTCTACTCTGCAGCATCATTCAATTTTGTGTGGACTTAGCCTCTGTCTCCCACACCCATTCCTCCTTTATGGCTCCCCAAATGTCTCCATCCCTGTGTGCGACCAGGATGCCCAGGCCAGGGTGTCATTACAAATTCTGCCCCTCTGACGGCTTCCAAAGAGATGCCTGAAGAGCCCCACTGGGAAATCCCTTTTGCTATCAGAGACTGTACTGAGAGGCATGGTAAAAGGCATGGATTCTGGAGTCAGGCTGCCTGGGCTCAAAATCTGGCCTGCCCATTAACAGGAGTGTGATCTGGGGCACATCACTTAACCACTGTTCCTCACTTTCC
The DNA here is from genome assembly GCF_008728515.1 of Papio anubis. Lineage (NCBI taxonomy): Eukaryota > Metazoa > Chordata > Mammalia > Primates > Cercopithecidae > Papio > Papio anubis. The sequence continues at coordinate 78,001,387 of NC_044979.1, forward strand.
CAGGCAATAAAACGGGTAATAGTAGCTGGCTGGGAAGGGTGCGGTGAGGATTAAAGTTCATCCATGTGAAAAGCACACAGGACAGTTCTTGGCACATAGCACGTGTCACACCGAGTGCTGGCTGTTATTTTACCATCTACAAATTGTAGATTCACTGAATCATATAATTTTAGACCTCCGCATCTCTGCAGTAGGAACTAACCGAGGGGTAAGAAGATAACACAGGGATAAGAAGCTAAGTCCATGACCTCATTTTACAGATAAGAGGTAAAGGCCCAGAGAACTGAAGGGGCCTGACCACCAGCTTCAGAGTGAGGAGGGGCGGGGGGGATTGTAAGATAAAACCCAGGCTCTGAACTCCTCCCCGGTGTTTCACTAAGCCAGGATGCCAAATAGTCTTTATATTTTTTTGATACAGGGTCTCACTGTGTTGCCCAGGCCAGAGTGCAGTGGCATGATCAGAGCTCACTGAAACCTCCACCTTCCAGGCTCAAGCAATCCTCTCACCGCAGCCCCCCAAGTAGCTAGGACTAGAGGCATGCGCCAGCATGCTCAGCTACTTAAAAAGAAATTTTTTTATGTTTTACTTTTTGTAGAGATGGCGACTCACTATATTGCCCAGGATGGTCTCAAACTTCTGGCCTCAAGCAATCCTCCTGCCTCAGCCTTCCAAAGTGCTAGGATTACAGGTGTGAGCCACAGTACTTGGCCAACCCAGTGAGATTTTCTACTCTGTGTTTAGTTTGACTACTTAGTCATTTAAGTGGTTTATTGAAATAGGTCTTTGAGATTATCTGGTTGATCACGGGAAGCAGTTTCAATATAGGGTGGCCAATGTTGAATAATAATTATTAAACTATTATATATAACTATTCATGTGCATAGGTAGATTTTTTTTTTTTTTTTTAATAGACAGAGTCTCCTTCTATTGCCCAGGCTGGAGTGCAGTGGTGTGATCTCTGCTCACTCTGCTTCTCGGGTTCAAGTGATTCTCTCGCCTCAGCCTCTCGAGTAGCTGGGACTACAGGCGCGTGCCACCACTCCCAGCTAATTTTTGTATTTTCAGTAGAGACAGGGTTTCACCATGTTGGCCAGGATGGTCTAGACCTCTTGACCTCATGATCCGCCCGCTTTGGCCTCCCAAAGTGCTGGGATTTCAGGCGTGAGCCACCATGCCCAGCCATGTACAGGTAGATTTTCTAGGCCATGGATGCAGTGAAAAAAAAAATCTCAAGTTAACATTCATCCTTTCCTCTTTTTGAGGGGACTGAGGGTCCTGATAGAAACATAGAAGGCAAAATTTGACAATAGGATCAGTTATGGAAGCAGAATGTCCATCCTTCATTTGTAACAAACATGTGTTGAAGGATCAAGGATCCCTGAACTGGGAGCAGCTGCTGGGAATCTGTAAGTGTGGCAGAAGCTGAATGGGCTGCTTATTTCAACCACCTAGGTTTGGCATTTTTCCCTCCTATCATTTCAATTCTGTAGGTATTCAATTGGCAGCTGTTTGCATGCAAAGGAAATAGTACAGTAGTTACAAGTTAACTCAGCTTTTTTTTTTTTTTTTTTTTTTAGAGACAGAATCTCACTCACTCTGTCACCCAGACTGGAGTGTAGTGGCATGATCTCAGCTCACTGCAACTTCTGCCTCCTAGGTTCAAATGATTCTCCTGCCTCAGCCTCCTGAGTAGCTGGACCTACAGGTGTGCACCACCATACCCAGCTAATTTTTGTATTTTTAGTAGAGACAGGATTTCACCATGTTGGCCCGGCTGCTCTCAAACTCCTGACCTCAAGCCATCTGCCCACCTTGGCCTCCTAAAGTGCTGGGATTACAGGCGTGAGCCACTGTGCCTGGGTGGTAACTCCTTTCATACTGACCTTGATAGAATCCCAGCAGAGGAAATAAAACTTTTAGCGGACAGAATGACCCTTTTAAATAGGAAATCAGATCATGTTACTCTGTGGCTCAACATGCTGTGATGGCTCCCAGTTTTACTCGGGCTGAAAAAAGGTCTAAGTTCTTCCAACAGCTATGAGTCCCTGTATGGCCTGGCCTCCGCCTCTGCATCCTCTGAGCACCCCTCCCCCTTGCTTAGTTGGCTCCAGCCAAGTGCCCTTCCTGAAGACCCTTCACTGTACCAGGCATGTCCTCACCTTAGGCATTGGCACAGGTTGTTCCGTCTGCCCAGAGCTCCACATGGTTCATTCTCACCTCCTGCAAGTCTCTGCTCAGATCTCATCTTCCCAGTAAGAACCTATTCAGTTGTGCAGCCTGACCTACTACCCTGACAGTCCCAACACTCCATTATCCCCAGGCTCTACTTTTTCCTTTTCTCCCTAACATTGATCACTTTCTAGCCTACTGTGCGATTTGCTTATTATTATGCTTATTATTCTCTGCCTATCTGCATCCTGTTACAGTGTGAGTTCCAGGACAGCAGACAGCCTTGTCTGTTTTGTCCTCAGCTGAATTCCCAGCCCCTGGCACACAGTGGGGCCCAGTAAATATTTGTTGAATGAATGAGAGACTTGCTAAAGTGCTAGTAGGATGGCAACCTCAAATGAGATTTTGTTGGCCTGAGTAACAAATGGCCTCCCTTTGCAGTTCCTGTTTCTCTTTCCGTAGCATGAGCTTGTGTTTCTCTCTCCCTCTCAGAACACCTCCCTCCTTAGACCTCAATGTGGTTTGGTGCCTTTCCCATGTATATGGGGCAAGGCTGAAGTGCAATTCCCGGTGGCCGCTGCCCTTGTCATAGCTCTCAGGCATCGTCTGGCAGCCCCACTGTGGGCACTGAGATGAGCCTCTCTCGCTTTGCCTGCTCAGGAAGTGGGCGTGGAGCTCTGACTTCTTGGCTGTCTGCGGATGTGTGTGCATGGGCTCTTACAATGACTGACACTCAGTCACCCTGGCTAGGCAGGACAATAGTCCCAGCCATTCCCTCTGGGTAGTAGGGGCTCTTGTGTTTCCAAAGCTGAGGATCTGAGTGAGGTTCGTTCTGCAACACACCTCAGTAGCCCTAAGATATCACTTGAGGATCTGGGCTCTGCCTTGACTCTCTCAGGGCTTGTTAGCACCTCCACCACAGGTGGGTGGGGATGAAACTCTAGTCAGTTGGCAGCCTTATTCATCTGCAGCTCCCGTGAATGAGGTGGTGAAACCTGGGGTGAAACTCAGGGTGGAGAAACATTTTTGGATTTCATTTATCCCTGCTCTCTCTACCTCCATTACTGCAAATAAATGAAATGGCTACGAAACAAGACAAAAAAAAGGAAGATAAAAGGAGTCATGTATTTCATTTAAAAAAAAAAAAAGAGACCTTTTTTTGGTCTTGCCCACCAACTCTTGTGTCCATGATCTCATCTCCAAAGACCTGAGGTTTTAATAGCCCATAATTACTTAATCGTTCCAGCTTTACCGTTTTGTTCTTAGCTTTAAGTGCCAGATAAACATGTTGTTTATTAGGGAGACAGCCTAAATTCATAGAAAAACCAAAAGAGTTTGAGAATTTCTTAAGTGATTCCTGTTTTACAATTAAAGTCACATGAAAGAAGGAAAAAGTGTTGAAATACTAAAAAATGGTTTCCTTTGTGTGTTTAGAAACTCAAACTTAAAAATTTGAATTTCAACCTGAGTTTCAGACTTGGCCCTGTAAACCAATGTGTTCCAGTGCTAGCAATTCTCAGCCAGCACTTGTTGGTGTACCTTGAACCCTTACTGATGTTGACAACCCCCCCCCCCAGCATTTTTTTTTCCAGAGAGTCTCACTGTGTTGCCCAGGCTGGAGTAGAGTGGCACGATCTTGGCTTATTACAATCTTTGCCTCCTGGGTTCAAGCGATTCTCTTGCCTCAGCCTCCTGAGTAACTGGGATTTGGGAGTACAGGCATGTGCCATCATGCCTGGCTTTTTTTTTTTTTTTTTTTTTTTTGTACTTTTAGTAGAGACGGGCTTCCACCATTGTTGGCCAGGCTGCTTGCTCTCGAACTCCTGACCTCAAGTGATCCACTCACCTTGGCCTCCCAAAGTGCTGGGATTACAGGCATGAGCCACCATGCCTGGCCTGACAAACCACTTCTGATCAGTGTGGAGACTCTTATTTTTTCTGTGGCTGAGGAGGTACTGTTTGGCCCTGTGTTTCGGGCAGAACCACAAGAGCGGAGCTAGTTGGGGGTCCTCAGGGGAGAGGTGGATCAGAACAGAAGGGGAGCAGAAGTGCAAGATAAAACTTAATCTGCAAAAACAGTGAAGAAGCCCCGTGCAATGTCAGTCAGCACCCAGGAAGAGGGCATGCTTATGGGAACGTGGAGAACTCAGGGTGGAGTGGCCAAGTCAACAGGGCCTTGACCATGAAAGCAGTTTGATCCTCTCAAGTATGCCACAAGTCGTCTAAAATCCAAGGATGACAATATGATTTAGAACCACTCCTCTAACCTTTGATGTTAACACAGGGGGAGAATTATGAAAAGGAATGTATTTTAAACCCTGCAACATAAAGTTGGAATGTGATTCTGAGTCTCCAGTTTAAAAGTCAATAAAAATAGAGAAAACATTAAAAAACACAAAGAAGGAAGAAATGTGCTTTTGGATTGAAAATAAAAAGAATGAACAAACAAAAAACCCCATTTCGATCCCCACCATACCTACCTTGTAGCGAGGCCTGTAAGTCTTTCATATTTTGGTCTAAAAGCTGCGAAGGAAGGAAACCTGAGCCTGTCTGGGGCTTGGGGTCTGGCTCTCCCAGGGCCATAGTGGGCGCTGCTGGCTCCTTCACTTGGCCGTCCCCAAACACAGCGGCCCACTCTTTGCTGAACTCGCCCTCTTCCAGGGAGGAAGCATTGAAGATCTCACTCAACAGCAGCAGGTCATCTTTGTCAGCACCTTCGGGTTCCGGGGTCCCTGCCACTGGTCCCAGGCAAGCTGATTGAAGTAACAGAGAACAAAACATCACCACGGAGGGCTCAAGCCCTCAGGAATCAATGCTGTGGGGGCTGCGAAGGGGGAGACTGGGTGATGGCTGGATTTAAGAAAAAGGTCATCAAAATATAAGTTCATGCCATTATTATAGTCTCTCTTAAGAGTTTATAGAATTAAATTTCTAATCCCATGTTCCCTTGTCCCCTGTCCTCCAAAGCAAGTTCAGTTTCTGGGCATCAGACTCTAGGGTTTTGCTTTTTCTTTAATATAAAAGCAAATTTGCCAAAACATTTCTCAGATATGAAACAAAGCCAAGATTGAAAACGTGTTGGAGATCTTAGTTCCTTGTTTGTATAGCTTCCCAAATCTTCCCACGCAAGCCCTCAATACACATTGCCTGGCTGGAACAGCAACACACCATGTGGCAGCCTGTCCTACCACCCAGGATGGGGAAAGAACCTTCACCACTCCCTGGTCCAGGGCACGACAGGGAAGGGGAGGATGTCCAGAAGCTCAACAATGCCCAAGAGAGGCATCCTTACTTCCTTCCCACTTTGCTGAAACTCCATTGCATGAAGCAAAGGAAAAGTGGGTCTGGTTTGCCTGAGTACCTTTTGCAGCAATAAAATAAAAGGGAAAGAGGCTGCGGGTCAGGGAGCTTCACAGGCTAGAGACACAGTTCTGGGGGAGTTGAAGTGAGCACCAGATCAGAGGCGAAGCCTCAGGTCCACCCCTTCCCTGCTGTGTGACTTCAGTAAAACCCTTAGACACCCTTGAGTCTCTGTTTGCTCATCCATAAGGTTATCATGTTAATAAGGGCCACCTTGGTGTTGTCAGGAAGACCAAAAGAAATACACCTTAAACCTAACTGCCTTTTCAGAAGGAAGGCCTTAAAGAAGACAGCCATCCTTACATTACGAACATTGGCAGAATACTGAATATTGAATACAAGCAGCATTACTATCAGAAATCTTACACCAAGTCCTTTCATTGGGTTTATTACATATTTTGAGAACCAAAGACAGATAGTATTATCAACTGTGGCTTTGTGGTGGTATCTAATTGCCACTTGGAAACTATAAACATTTTTGTTGTTAATTCATAAAGAGAAGAAAAAAATCATATTTTTTTTTCTAAGCCATGCTGCAATTCTGATATGGTCATATTAAATGAGATGACCAGGTTTTCTTCAAATATATAAGATAATTAGTAAGTAAAGCCTTTTTTTTTTTTTTTTTTAAGTTCTCTGTGTTGGCTTTACTGGATCTATTTTCAATCACACTTTACATAAAGATCTAAAGATGAAGGGGATTTCTGATGTGCTGAGCAGACAGGCTATAAATCAGGGAGGGGAAGAATCTAGTCACTCTCATGTCACTGTGGTTTAAAAATAGTGGCAAAACATCATTTTAGTCGGACAACTGTCTAATGTAAGCATTCTTATTGTTTGTCTTATCACAGAAATTCTCACTAAGACATAGCCTGTAGGTGTTGTGGGTGAGAAGATGGGGAAAATGGCATTTTAAACAGGCTTCTGAGACAGTGTGATATTAACAGGGCTGTTCAGGAACCACTTGAGCCTGCACGTGGTGGGCGAGGCAGGACTGTAAGGTCAGGCAGGTGGCCCACCTGTGTTGATGAAGGCAGGAGCTAAAGGAAAGGAAAGCAACCTTCGCAGCTCAGGATGCATCCATCAACACCTGTATCTATGCATGCTCCCCTCCCCAGCATCACCCTTTTAATGATTATTAACATTACAAAACTCTACACTTCCTACTTTCAGGTGGGACTGGAATGCCCAAACCCTTTCTTACAGTTTACTTTTTGCCCTGACTGAAACCAGATAATTACTGAACCAAACCTGTTTTATTGAAACCAAGTCAAGTCAATGTGTAGACCCTGGAGAAGCAGATAATTTCAAATGCACCTTGGAAATGACGTATGTTCCTCCTACAGTTGCTTTGTACAGCCCTCCACTAAGTCAAATCCTAGATGTCTGTCCAGGGAAGATCATTACTAACATTAGCAACAACAAATAATAAACTGTAAGCCTTCTAAAAATAACCACAGACTGTAACAGCTCCATCTTTGTTTTTATTGTTTAGGTTTTGTGCTATGGTGTTTATAATGGACTTTGGTGGTTTTTGCTAACTCAGCATCCCTTCCCTCTGCTTCTTCAGTCTTCCCTTTGGGAAAATGCCTTCTCCATGTGATCCTGGTGAGATGCCACTGGAAACGACTCATTACCCTCCACCCCAGTGAATGAGTGGCAAGGCTGGCCAGAGTCCTCCATCCCCTAGGCCGTGGTGACTGGCTCAGGGGTGGACACATGTCAGACACCTCCCTGAATTTGGTATATAGAAACTTAATGGAAGAGGGCCTCCCTTTCTTTGGGATTCCAATCTCTAAAGATGCAAATTTCAGGCTTCCAGTGATAATGAAGTCAACACATAGAGGGAAACAGCCTGAAGAGGTGGAGAGAGACAAAACTGTCTAAGCCCCTGGATCCAGCCTTGCTTGAAGCCAATCCACAATTGAGTGTCCCCACTACATGGATCAATACATTCTTTTTTGTTTTTAAAAATTTAAACCTAAACTATTTCAAATAGGGTTTTTCTATCACTTGCAATCAGAAAACTTTTTATTAATACCATATCCTATTCAACTCAAACTTTTTAGTGACCAAAAAGAGAAAAGGACCCTTGGTGAGGATATTGCCCACAGCCAGTTCTAAATACAGATTCTGCCTACACTGAGGTCTACTACTGAATTTAGCCTTTTATTTAGCTTCCTGGTTATTCAACAGTTAACAGGCTACATAGTGCACATTTTTCTCTTTTAAGAGAACTCACCACTTAGCTAAAAGCAATGAAACTGGCACTGACTTGAACCATAAAATACAAAAACCTCCCAATTATTGTACTGATAATTAAGATGCTTAAAATTATTACACATATCTCATAAGAAAAATCTAATTACAAGTAGAAAAGGACAGGTTCAGGTCTGTAACCACACAAGTTGAGACTTGAGAAATAACTCTATAGTCAGTTGGCTTTTGAGAATCATGCTGTCATTTTCTTTGAAAAAAATTCAAGTCAACAGAGAGAAAATGGAGACACATGCAGAGATGTGATAAGCTCTTCGGGAGAAACTCTAGTAAGAAACTCCCAACTGGAGTCAGGGCTTCCACCCATGCAGACGTGGATTGCTTCTGGGTTATGGTGCCCCACTCCTGCTTTTGTCTTAAAGGATGAACAAGGGCTGAGGATCTCTCAGGTGCCAAACCCACAGATGCTACTCCAAGCTCCCTTCACTCTCTTGCAGGCTCTTAAGTCTCCAGGTTTACTTTCTTATCAGATAACCCAACCACAGACACTGCTGCAAAAATAAGAGCCAACAGACATGACGTACTCACATCCTCACCTGTCTCCAACTCCATGAACTTGCAGGCATTGCCTCTCCTTTCTAACATGAGCCCTCTCTGTACCCTCCCCTTCTTCCTCAAGCCTGCTGTGTTCCCACCATTATTCAGATCCAGCATCTTTAGTCTTTCATTCTCCAATGCTTCCTTCCCCTAGCCACAGGAGATGTGTGCCTATCTCAACAATAATCAGCCTTCACTTGATGTTGCTCTCCACCGTCCCCTCGCACTTTCAAGTTACTGTTCTGGTTTCTTCTTCCTTCTACAACCACATATTCTACTTTGGCTCTACTCTTTTCTCAGCTGCTTGTAATTAAGTTCCTGCCCCCACCCTACACTGAAGTAGCTCTCTTGAAGGTCAGCAGTGAGATCCTCATTGCCAATTCCAATGCTCTTTTCCCAAGCCTTGACCTGTACAGCATCATTTGTACCACTGCCTGGCCTGGAAATGCTGCCATCTCCTGGGAGTTCCCATGAGGCGGCTCTCTTGGATGACCGCCATCTCCCTGACAGTACCTTCTCCACTGCCTCCTCCTACTCTGGCTGCCCTTAAGGTTTCATCCCAAACCATCATACCTTCCCTACATTCTCTATAGAAGATCTTTCCTATTCTTAGGGTTCCAACGTCACCTCAGAAGGTTCTCCAATCTCTACCTCCAATTCCAAGTTCTTTCTGGAACTCCAAAGACAAATTCCTGTCTGGGAGCCCTTCTGGGTTTGCCCATTGGTGAAGCTGCTGGTGCTCCATAGAGGGACACTCCCTTACTGTGTATCTTTGCTTAGCATGTGTTATGGTTTGCATATCTGTCCCCTCCAAAGCTCAGGCTTATATTTAATCCCTAGTGTGGCAGCATTGAGAGGTGGGGCCTTTAAGAGGTGATTAGGTCATGAGGGCTCTGCCTTCACATATGGGTTAACCCATTCATGGATTAATGAATTAATGGATTATCATGGGAGTGGGACTGGTGGCTTTTATAAGAAGAGGAAGACAGACCTGAGGGAGCACACTCAGCCCCCTCACCATGTGATGATGCCCTAAGCTGCCTTGGGACTCAGCAGAGTCCCCACCAGCAAAAAGGCCCTCACCAGGTGTGTCCCTTTGGAATTGGACTTTTTAGCCCCTATAACTCTAAGAAATAAATTCAATTTCTTTCTTTTCTTTTCTTTTTCTTTGCGGAGTCTCACTCTGTCATCCAGGCTGGAGAGCAGTGGTGCAACCATGGCACTCCAGGCTGGAGTGCGTTCCGAGTAGCTGGGACTACAGGCACATGCCACCATGCCTGGCTAACTTTTAAAACTTTTGTAGAGATAGGGTTTCACTTTGTTGCCCTCTTGGTCTCAAGTGATCCTCCTGCGTTGATCTCCCAAAGTGCTAGGATTACAGGCATGAACCCTTTTCTTTATAAATTATCCAGTTGCCAGTATTCTGTTATAAGCAACAGAAAGCAAAGTTAAACAAGCTGGCTGTGAGATTACTCACTTACTCAAAGGCCTTCAATGGCTCCCCGACTACAGGGTAAAGTAACACTCTGTCTAGTGGTATTCAGGACCTCTACAGTCAAGCACGAATGCAGCCCTTTCAGCCATTCATCCACACAGCCATCTGAAAAGCCTTCATTCAATTCGGCAGAACTTCTCTACTTGCCATTGCCCAAACATATTCTGGGAACTGGATGGTTTGTCCCAATGAGAAAAATCATACTTTTTTTTTTGCAACCAATAGGAATCTTAGAGATCATCTCCTCTAACTCACTTTACAGATAAGGAAAAAGACACCCAGGTTAAATAACCTACCCAATGACACAAAATTTATTAGTTACAGACAATCTTGCTAGGGACCCTGACGCACAGGTCAAGGTGTTTTCTCACTGCAGCACTCTGCTGTTACTTCAGAACCTATTAAGGATCTCATGTATAAATTAATATTTAAGCTTTTGTAAAGTGTTGAGGGTTTCTAAGGTCTGATGGCTCCGCTGGCAGCCAGGCACCATGCAGGCACCATGGCAGAAAGGATGAGATGACAGATCCACTCAGCATGTTTGCTCTGTACTGCACAAGTTTTCAAAAATAAAAACCCTATGCTCCTGGGAGAACATTCCCTGGGAGAACTGATCCTGAACCAATGAGCAATATCTGTGTGAAAACTCACATAGAGAGGAAGCTCTTCTAAGTTCAGACGCAGTGTGGGAAATTGGTGACAGCTCACTCAGGTGGTATTTTTGAACTCATACTGAGTTTCATGACCTCAGCATAAATTAGAACATAGAAGATGGAAGGAAACATAACTACATAGACCAAAAACGAGAGCACAGGAAAGCTGGCAGATAAATGTCACTTAATTTACCTTCATCTGCGTGTGAAACAGGAAGACTCCATCTCTCTGGTTTTCTCCCCCATCCCCACTCTCGACATTATGACTAATCGTAAAGGCCACACGCTTGCAATATAGATGAAAAACCCCAAACACCAACACTATCCTCACATCACCCAAAGAGAGTACGGGGAAGATAGGGAGGAAAACACCTTACGAAAATGGCTAACAAGAAAAACATATTCTATGTTATAACAAACTGTACTTGTTTGGAACTCAAGAACACTGCTTCTAAGAACTTCCCTGATGAAAAATGATATGGATTATAAAAAGAACAGATAGAGGAAAAGCTACTCCTACTCTCCGAAAAACAAAACAAAACAAACAACAAACAACAAACCAACAGTACTGGACCCTAAGTAGGCACTAAAAAAAATTCTTGCTCATGATCCCCAAGCTTACTACTCCATTTCAGCAGTAGATCTTAGCAGACAAGTGATCTTACTGAAAAACATAAAACTTAGGGCAGGGATAAATATTTATAGAATCTTTACAGGTTTTTTTTTTTTTTTGAGACAGAGTGTCAATCTGTTGCCCAGGCTGGAGTGCAGTGGTACGATCTTGGTTCACTGCAACTTCTGCCTCCTGGGTTCAAGTGATTCTTCTGCCTTAGCCTCCAGAGTAGCTGGGATTACAAATGCCCATCACCACGCCTGGCTAATTTTTGGATTTTTAGTAGAGACAAGGTTTCATTAAGTTGGTCAGTCTGGTCTCAAACTCTTGACCTCAAGTGATCCAACCATTGTGGCCTCCCAAAGTGCTGGGGATTACAGGTGTGAGCCACCGCCCCCAGTCAGAATCTTTATAGCAATCTTTAAAAAGGTAAATCTATAGAGAGCACTACAGGCTACCGGGTGATCAGCTAAGAAGAGTATTTGGTTAAAAAAAAAAAAAATGTATCCAAGCCCGCAGTGCATCCCAGGGTGCTGAGGAAGACTGAGAGGAGGGAAAGTTTATGAGAAAAGAGAAGGTGCTTATTAGTACTCGCCACTTTGTACGCAAGGAAGCAGTCAGATCCCTAGTCGGTAATATATGGATAACTGCAGGAGGCAATTCTGAGTGACTCAGGAGGAACTCAGAAGTAAACATGTATGATTGCTGTGGGCTAAAAGTTTTCACCCCCACCTGTGGTAGCTGTTGAATGAGCTATTATTCTGACATGCAACCACAATTTAGAATCATAAGTCTAGAAGTAGTAACCAAGGAAGTAGCAGGAGATAAACATTTTATTTAGAATATAGAGAATTAAAATTGTTTTAATTGGCTCAGTCTTATTCTAGAGAGGGATCTTTTGGGTAAGGCCAACTTATGAGACTTAGGTGAATTGAATTCATTGAACTTTCTTCTGCCTTGTAATACCACTTTTTTGTTCAGGTATCTGCTATTCATTTTTCTTGGCCCGATTTTGGGAAACACAAAGACTTCTCCATGTTATAATTAACAAATTGAGGTCAGATTGCCACATGTGGTCATAAGGCAATTTGAGAGCACTTTCACGTGGCTCAAAATATCACTTTTTTACTTAAAACAGTTTTATAAACTGTGGTCAAATATTGGTTTTCCATCACATTAGCTATTTAGTAGGAGAAAGCCAATGTCATTATGACACTGAATGGGAGTGATTTTCTGGGCAATGGCTCTTTGAGAATCGTTGCTGTTGTCACGAGCGGTCTGCTTTTTGATAACATTGTACCACGGTTTAGCCATTACTTGTCTAACAGAATTACCACTGGGAGTGAACCGGCCCCCAAGCAGCAGGGTGCTAGAGCTTATCGCCCCCAAGTCCTATAAAGTCAGTCATCCCTGGATTAAGCTCTTTTTATTTCTTGACTGTTTAATGTTGTGCATATTGTAATCAGTATTTTAATTCAGGATTTGGGCCTTCCGGCAGTTTTCCAAAGGGCACACATTTTGAAGTCAACAAATTAATGAGTGTTCTTTTCTTCAGTCACCACAAGTTTTCTGTGCACTGACAGAATATTTTTATTCTACAGACCACGTTAATATTTAAGCCGATGCTACCCTATGGATCGACAACATAGAAGCGGAGGCAGACAGTGGGGCAGCACTGCTCATGCCTGAAGAAGGGCTGTGTGGGTTGGTAGTGAGAAAGAGAAAAGAGAAATTATGTGACATTGCCTTTAACTGAGACAATGTGCAAACCAATACTTCTACCTGAGAACAACCACACATTTTAAGGGACCAGCACATTAATATCTCTATCTTTAGAATTACATAGAGTGCTCAAAAAAAGGGGTATGGACTGCTAGTCTACAAAACTAACAAAGATCGTAACTATAAACCAATGAGATATGAAAGCTGTTTTAAATAAGTAGACAAGTGTCAAGTGTCAATCTCATTCCAACATATCTGGCACATGCTTTTGAGGAAGTTTATAAAAGTAAGCATCTATCGCAGGCAGCGGCATTTCTGATTTAATTCTCTGAAGAAATGCATGACCACTGGGTTAGGGTTGTACCTTTACTGCTGAGTTAAAGAAAATTAAATTCTAAAGCCAAGAACTTTTTTTTTCTTCTTTTTTAAGAAAGAGGGAAACAAAATACAGACTCGTATTTGCTGTGTCTGGGTAAAGAAACACCAAGATACACTGGGGGATGGAAGTATCAGAATAAGGAGGGGGTTAAGGAAGAGGAAAGAGAGTGAGGATTCTTTTACTGTGTATTTTTTTTTATTATAAGTCGGCTTTTGTCCCAATGTGAATGTACTACCTAGTCAAATTCAAACATTAAAATGATAAAATTAAAGAAGGTGATAATAAAAGCAAAGAGCAAATTATATAAACAAGATGTTGGGAACGAGAGGAATAACAGCCTTCCTATCAAAGTAAGTTAAAGCACGTGAAGGATTATAAATACATTTCTTAACTGGTAAGACTTGTTGAAACTGGGTGGTGGGTACCTAGGCTTGTTCTATTATTGTCTTTACCTAATTTTGGTAAGAATAAAATATTTATCTCTGCCAAAGAATAATTTGTAAAAGATGCCTTTATTCTATCAAAGTAGTGTGTTCTTAAGCCAAGGAGGAAAATGTTTTACAAAAATGGACACCATGTATAGCAATCTACATTAGCTGCTTATTACTTCCACTACCTGGTATGATTTCAATGTTTACAAATGATTAGTCATTTTGATAAAACATGCATGGATATTCACACAATACTGCATAGTATTCTACATGTCATAAGACAGTAATAGGGAAAGCAGGTATCTGTCCTCAAGTTTATATCCCTAAACCGTGAAAACTTAATGCTAGAGGTGTGGTGCCTTTCCACTTTTGAAAAAACTTTAACCAATATCCTCTGTCTTCCAGAAACTCTCTTCCTCGTACACTCTGTAAATTAAATCAACATCAAGCCCAGGCTGAACTGAGTTGTCTGCCCTGGTTGACTGGGGCCTGCAGGATGACCTCAGCCAATCTGTAGTCCTGTGAGAAACCTGTAAAGCCAGGGGAGGCTGCATGACAGCCACCAGGACATAGGAGGCTGTGGAGTTTGGCTCCAAATTTCGGGGGTATTTTGGATTCTTGGTACATCATTAAAAAGAAACCCTTGGTCAGATGGTGAGCTAAGGCTATAACTAGGCTGAACCCTCTCCATGTCTTAGGATTACTTAACACTATACATGTCTCACTCAAATCCATGGTTCTGGATTCTCTTTTGGGAGATTATTTTGTAAGTGATTTTAGGTTTGGTATATTCGGGTGTGGGACTTAACTAAGCAAACTCTCCCTCTGCATCTACCTAAGGGTCAGTAGAGAGTTAGCACAGTAAACCACCCAGAAAACATTACTAGTCCTACTATCTCAACTCATGACCATTTGACACAACCCTGTGTTAGAGGCCATCAAGTACCTCTTACACACGATCTCCAATTCTGACAATAAACCACCAAGGCTGTTGCTATTGTTTCCATTTTACTAATGAGAACAACTGAGGCTTAGAGAGTTTAAGTATGAAACAAATCACTTAAAATACAGGCCATTTATGGTAAAACCAGTTTTTAAATCCACATGTGTGATTCTGAAAGCCATGTTTTTTCTACTATAGCATGTGACCCCTGACATAACTTTTAGCTATAGTAGTTTGAACATTATGAAATTCATTATACCAATGATGATAGATCCCCCATACTAATTTGTGCTTGGGCATATTTAAGGTCATTTATAAAGACTGTCACCCAAGAAACTTTGCTTTGGAATGCAAAGCTATTAAAAAGAATAAGATTACATTTTCTTACATGCAAAAGAGTAATTTAAAAAATCAAACGTAGTCCCAGCTACTCGGGAAGCTGAGGCAGGAGAATGGCGTAAACCCGGGAGGTGGAGCTTGCAGTGAGCTGAGAGCCGGCCACTGCACTCCAGCCTGGGCGACAGAGCAAGACTCCGCCTCAAAAAAAAAAAAAAAAAAAAAAACACCAAACAAATCATAATCCCAAGAAACACATAAATCTTACCACCTTCCTCAGGTTTCATGTCTAACAGTTCATCTATGGGTCCTTTAGAGGAGAGGAAAGAAAACAAATTATGAGTTAGTTTCATTTTGTGAGGAGTTTGAGTCAAATAATTAAAATTGAGTAGTTTTCCTTAATCTAGATTACCTGAGCCTGCAGTATGTGTAGCGCTTTTGTCTAAGGCAGATAAAATACTTTTTCCATCTTCAGCTGTAATATAACATGTGCAACTGGTTACCAACAACTCGAAATGGTGTGCATGTTCATATGCTATTGCAGTGTAAGGTAAATGCACAGCCTCAGGAAGAAATGGGATCCACAAACTCACTCAGGCAGAAGCAGGGGTCCTCAGATTACACTGGACTCCTGCTACTGGCTCTCAGAGAATGCTGAATTAACAGCCCTGAATCTTTGCTTTGTTTGGCAGACAACCTGAAAATCATACGACATTGATCTAACAATTCTCCTTCCATGGACAAGTGTGTGACTTAAGTAACTATTACTTGATGATGCTAATGAACTTTAGCCATATGGGCCTGGCTAAAATGCAAAGGTAGATTACTAAGTGAAAGAAGTCAATCTGAAAAGGCTACACATTGCATGATTCCAGTTATATGACATTCTGGAAAAGACAAAACTATGAGGGCAGTAAAAAGATCAGCGTTTGCCAAGGGTGTGAGGGAAGGAAGGGATGAATAGTGGAGCACATGGGGGTCTCAGGGCAGTGAAACTATTTTGTATGGTCCTGTAATGGTAGATACGTATCATTATACATTTGTAATACACACAAAATGTGTAACACCAAGAGTGAAGGCTAATGTAAATTATGGACTTTGGGTGATAATGATGTCAATGTAAGTTTATTGACTATAACAAATATACCACCTGGTATAGGATGTTAATAGTGGGAAAGGCTATGTATATGTTGGGGAAAGGAATATATGGGAAATCTCTGTACTTTGACCCTAATTTTGCTGTGAACCAAAAACTATTCTAAACAATAAAGTGTGTCTGTGTGTATGTTTGTAATAGAACAACCTTAAAACTTGATTTGCTCATATGTTCATTGGTCTTTCTGTAAGTCACAGAATAAAAGAAATATGATACTTCATTATAATGGATTTTATTCTGTGCATATATAAAACAAGATGATCGACATTTACAATCTCAAAATATGCAAATACCACAAGCAATTATACTGCACAAGGAACGAGAGAAAATTTGATTCCCCTGCATTGTCGCATACTGTATGAATATATAATTTATATAGATTTATAACTTGCATACAAATATAATAAACTGCAGTTTATATTTTCCCACAGAACCCATGTTTTCCTATCCAATTACCTTGACTATGACAACATTAGTGATTCGTGCTGTGGGTACACTGAGGCTGGCGGGCTTGGATCCACATAGACAGAGAGCTCTTCTGCGGCCAACAAGAGCAGGCCCAGCTGCTCCCTTTCTCCTCCTGCCACTTGTTCCTCGTCATGCTCTGGAGCATGGTTTCTCTGACTTTCTCCAGGTCCTCCTGGGCCCATAACCTTTGCCCAGGCTATTTCTTCTGCTTTGACAAGTCTTGCCATAGCACTTGGATTAGCCAGTTTCCCGATCTCCTCAAAAGTTGTGTCCTCTCCATCACATGTGCCCAAAGCCCCGCACCTTTCCCTTGGAGCTCCCACCAAAGCTGGAGCTGCTGGATTACTTGTGTAATGATTAGATTACCATCTGCTTCCCCTTTTGACTGTCAGCCTCACCCTGGAAAGGACTGACTATGTCTGGTGCACCACTGTATGCCCAGAGCCCAGCGCCATGCCTGGCACAGAGGCGGCTCAATAAACATCTGTTGAACAAATGAACAAGTGTGTGAGTACTTGTATGTGAAGGTGTACATGCGTGAATGGATGACATGAAGCAAGCATTAGAGGCAAAAAAGTGAGTCTTTGTTGTTGTTGTTGTTGTTGAAAGGCAGATAGGAGAAAAGCAAATAGGAGGAGAAGTAAGTGGGTAGAAAGATAAAAAGGAAGATAGAGGGTGAAGGAGAAGAATGGAGCAGAGGGGAAGTTCCAGAATCTGCTTTGCCTCCTCCTATCTTCCAGAAAGGTACCATACCAGAGGGTGAAGCAGGAAGAGGTGCATATGTCCCCAGGGAGGCCAGGTAAACACACTGTTAGGGTAATTTTAGTTCTCTTCATAACACCTGTAAAACACTCCCCTGCATCTCCAAGGAGCTTGGGTGCCAGTGAAGTGCTTGGTACTGCATCACATTAGTTCTACCACCATCTATCAAACCCTCCACCCCTTGGTGAGGTGAAGGACCAATGAAAAAACTGGCAGTAACAACGGGAGACAGAAATAGCTGATGAGCCGGCACAGCACACTGTGCCACCTTCCAATGCTCTGACCCCTTCTCCTAACACATCAGGTTCACTTCACCTGAGGGATCCGGGGGTTGCTCGGCACTGGCAGGCTGAGGCATCAGCTGGCAGGGCAGAGTGAGCAGTTCCCATCTGTTTCCAACATCGACAAATATCCACCCACCCCACACATACCACAAATCCACCTCTCCTGAGGTCGCAGCCTCATCTTATTAAAACTAGAACGAGTCAGGGTCACAGCAGAAATCTTATAATCTGCTGTGAAAAGAAACAGCGATTTGCCAGTTCCCGTCGTGGCTGCCCCCTGAAGAGCTGCTGCTGACATGACTGTGATGTGATTTTCTGGTTCACAATATACAGCCTCTCTCAGTAACGCTGTAGGGTTGACATCGTGGATATCTGAACATTTAGAACTGAGTCTAAAAGCAAATCAGCCTTTTCTCAGTTGAAAAAGAAGAAAGGCCTAGGAGGAGTTTGCCAAAAAGGAAAATGACTTGGCTGTTGAACATTAAGTAATATTTCAGAAGCAATTCTAAATAAAAATCAAAACTTACTCTTAAAACTAGAGGATTCCTTGCGCTGGTTTTCTTCCTCTAATGAAATTAATCTTAAAATAAAAAAGAGGTTTAGTCGTCAAGTTCTACCAGTGATATATTTATGATACAGCCAGATTTTCAGTACAGTATTACTTCACTTTTAACACAGACACATACACTACACACACACACACACACACACACACACGAAGAAGCGTCAACATATAGTAATTTACATGCCAATTTGCTGGCCTTCTGTCCCTTTCTGTAGCATCTTAATATCTGAATTTGCTTTCATCACAAGGCAAATATTCTGTAAATATCTAGATGGGCAGCTAGATATAAATAAGATAGATGCATACAGTCATCACTTTAAAAAAAACAGTAAAAATTAATAGTAAAAAAACTGTAAAAAATCAGTCAGAATTGATTTCTTCTGATTCCTAGTGTTATAGGAGAGGACACCTCCAGAGGTTAGCTCAGCTACAGAGGCTGCAGGCAGGACCACTCACAAATCCAGGCTGGCCGTCTCCTACTCAACTCTCACCACCTCTTTAAACACAAGGACACATCACTGCCCTGAGACTCACTTGGTGCCTCCGAACCTTCTTCCTAGAACCATGATGCATCTTCACCTGCTATTTCTAAACAAAATTCATGTTCAATGTTCACTGTCATTTTAAATAGTTACTGGGTTATACTTTTTGAGCTTTTGAAATGAAATACTAAAGTATTTGAGAAATCTGAATTAATTAAAACAAATCAAGAAAATCCCAGGTAATCCCCTTCTAAGTAAAGGTGAATGCTTTATTTTGATTGTATGAACTTACATGGTGAAAAGGTGGTACAGGGACCCACTCAAGGCCTCACGTCTTACTACACAAGAGTATGTGGGCAGCCCCTTAACCTTCCAGAGCCTTCCTTCCATCTTTTACACAATGAGGAAAATCCCAGCCTTGATATCACTGAAGGTTGTCATGAGATGGAATTAACATAAATAAAACACCTGGCATTGTACCTGGTTCATAGCAGGTGCTCACTAAAATGATAGCTAGCAGTATTACCATCATCAGGAATGGGTTAAACTGCTTCACCATAAACTAGCCAATTGTACTAGATTCAGATCATATTCTACAGTCTGTCCTTCAGTGGGAACTTGTCGTCATTCTGCACCAAAAAATTTACCTAGTACATATATGCTTTAAAATTTAAAAAGGCTAATATTGGCAGCAAATTTTCCTGTGGGACAAAAAATATGTCTGAAAGTTGATTTAGAAATACAATAAAAGTATACGCCTATTTTACTATAAGATTGTCATCTAAATTTTTGTGTGTATGGAAAAGGAGTAGAGAATAGAAGCAAGGGCATCCATTTTGTTTTCCTAGGTCAGCCAGTTCAAAGATTAACTACTTTCCTGCAAGCTACTACATCTCCACAGAAAACGATATAGATTCACATTTAAACCTCCTTCTCACTGTATGAGAATGGTAACCATGCACCACACATGCTGAAAAGTTCATCTCAGTATTTAAAATGACAAGAGGCACCTTCTTTGAAAAGGGGCATGAAATGGAGATGGAGTAGTCATTTCCTGTACTCAAAGCTGTTCTCTGTTTCACAGAGAAGAAAACAGACATTCTGCATGGTAGAAAACACAGTGCCAAAATCCAACACTTTCATATGATGATGCCTTAGTATGCATGTGTCCCGGGGCAATTTCATAGGAAAGCTCCTTCAGTGAGAGAAAAACCAGGGGATTTCCTATCTAGAAGAGCATATAGTGTTGACAAAAGACCAGATAGGGTCCAGAAACCAGAGAAAGTGCAAAGCTGGGGCTCAGGCCACAGGCAGAGAGCCAGGGAGAGCTGGGGACATTTGCCCTGTCTTGCCCCAGTCAGCTCCTCACAAGTGTGCCCTTTTAGGTCCCCTGGAAACCGATCTCTTACTGGGATACGTGAGTCACGACCTAGCAGGAACATGTGTTAAAGGGGTTTGGCCGGGATGCTAATACATCTACTCTGAGAAGTGAGGAAGTAAGACAACGAGTCTGTGTCTGAGGCCCAGCCAGGTTCGGTCAGCGAGAACCACGTCACTCTCACCTGTGGGAAGAAAGATGCAGAGGGAAGGAACCTGTGACTTACTGACTCGGCTCCTGCACGGCCTCATCTGTACTCTTCTGCTGGGTGATTTTCTTCTTCTCTTCTTTTTCAACTAATTTTTTCATAGGGTCTTGTAAGCTCTTGAGCACAAGCCACAGAAAAATGAAAAGAAAAAAAAAAGAAGAAATAGAGACAAAAAAAGAAAAGAAAGGTTATCAACACAAAAATTCAACTGTCATTGGTCCCAGCAACCAAACTTTGAATTACAGGTATTGGGAGGTGACCTTGAACCAATCAGTTGGAAGAAATAAAATTTTATATGGTCAAGCAACAATGTTCTCAGACACATCCAATAAATAGTAGCATATATAGCAGAGCTGATTTGCCACTAGATTTATGTTTTCCCTTTTGAGACAAGTTATTCAAACGCGGCCTTTTGGCTATTGCTAACTTTATTTTTCAACTTCAACAGGCAGTTAAGATAAACATTCTGTTCTGTTCGCAGCCCACACACTGACAAAGTAGAAGTTCCTCCCACCTCCACCAGAGATGAGACAATTTCATTTTATTTTTAATTTTGTTTGCTATTTTGCAATCTAAAACCCAGTTTTAAAAAATAACAGAAAAAACCTTTTCTTAAAAAACCAAAAATAGTGGCCTAACATATTCTGACAACCTAACTCCCACGAGTGGACAGAGCAGGTGCATCCAAATCTTTGTAAATTAAAACGGGTGAGAGTCTCTTTTCGGCATATCATTTGTTGGAGTTACTGTTTTCAAGGCTTACTAAATATTTAAGTTTTTCTTTTTTTTTTTAAGGAAGTGCCTAGAAACTGTATACCAGTGACAATGACCCTGAAAAAAAAAGCAAAACATTTTTAGAACTGAATAATGAGTTATACAAAAAGATCTCTATTTCTGGCCCTAATTAAAATACAAACCTACAAATACGAAAGAAACATCTCAGGATACTTATCCTTCTTATATTCTCAGAACTACTAAAATCTAAGTCATGAGCCTGGGGCCCTCACCTGGTTTCTCCTGTCCTTCTCCTGCCTATCATTCACTTGTCTGACACACACAGGAGGCAATCAGGTTTCATGGCCAATTCTGATTGATTAGTACTGGCTGACTGGAGGGCCAGTGAAGATGGTTCTCAGGCTGCGTCTCGGCAGAGCAGACCTGTGATTGATTTTGGTGTCTGCCATGGACACCAGATGGATACTGGTGTCACACTTCCAAACTGCCAGCTCTGTTTCTCTCCCTGCACAGAGTAATTTTCCTAAAACACCCACGCTATCATGTTATCCTTCTTTTCAAGAATCTTATTTCTTGAGAAGGACCAGCGTATTTCTTTATTATAAGAACTTCTTTATTTCTTTCCACTTCTAATATCAACCTCTCTGACCAATTTTGAAGATCTTCTAAAATGTGATCTAGCCTAACCTTCCCAACTTGCTTCCTACCATCCCCCAAACATGAGCTTTCTTTCAATCAGGATGGTCTCCTCATAGTCTCCCATGTGCTAGTTTCTTCCTTCCTTTGTTCATTCTGCTTCTTTAACCTAAAATGCTCTATTTGTTTATCCTCATTAATCCAATGAATGTTTTCAAAGCGCAGATCAATTACCAGTATTTTCTGTAAAGCTTCACTAAGCATGCCAGATTCAGGAAAGTCTTTCCATATCTAAACTGCACTTCAGTTTTATGAATATTTGATCATATTTATCCTGTATTATGTTTTGTCTCTGTAAAATATTTTCTAAATTAGAAACATAATAGAACCACATGCAACAAGTTTGATAAAAAAGTAAAAATTACTCATAATTCCATATCCTTAAAATGATTATTTTCATATATTTTCCGTTTTTTTCTTCATAGTCACACTACTTGTATGATTGGAATCATTGTATAAATATACATATTATGTAAATATATAGAGAGACAGTGGTCCTTTTAACCAATATAATTTGTATAGATATTTCATAATTTAAAAAAGGCTTATTAGACTGGAGAATATAAAAAAGACTTTATATACCTTAAGAAGTTAATATTAAAATTGAAATATAAAAGTGTGCATTCCTTCATCAATATTCTAAAGTAGGACCCAGGTCTTCTCTGAGTATACGTCCCCTGATTGGAGTTCGGAAGCATTTTCTTGCGTAAAGCACATCCATAAGGCACTGACATCATTTTTAATGACTCCTGTTTCTGGGCATTTAGATCAGTTAATTCAGTTAACAAATAGTTTTTGAGCACTACCCAAAGACAGGTGCTGTTGGGGTTCTTTGGATACACCGGTGAACACAACAGACAAAATTATTAGCTAGCGATGGGTCTAGGCAGATAATTAAAACAGAGGGATAGAAAGTGATTGGGTCATTACTCCAGTTAGCAGGATGTCCTCTCTTGTAAGTGACATTTCAACTGAGAGCTAAATGACAAGAGGGAGCCAGCCATCTGCAGCTCAGGGAGAAGAGAAAGCTCCGAGTCAACGGCTCAAAGGTAGGAATAGCTTGGTTTGTCTGAGGAACAAAAAGAATGCCACTGGAGCTGCCATGTAGTTGGCAAGAGTACAAGTCTTATGAGACTGGGATAAGGAGGTTGGCAGGGGTCAAATGGGGAGGACATTCCTTTACCCAGATTCATCAATATTTAACTTTTTGCCCCATTTTGTTCCATCATCATCTTTTGCTCTTTCTGTCTCCCTAATGCATGACAACTAAATGCAATACATGATCCTTGGCTGCTGCAGCCTGCACTGGAGAGGAAAATGATACAAAGGGCAGTGTCAGCACAAATAAGACAACTGGAATATGGACAGCAGTCTGGATGTTCATGATTTTTTTATATACCCCAAAGCTTCCAGCGAAAGTCAGGCACGTGTGTGCGTGTGCGTGTGCATGTGCGTGTGTGTTTAGTATATGTGCAGCCAGGAGGAAGCAGTTCAATAGATGTCAAGCATGTACTCTTTTCAATCCATCTGCCAATTACAGCATTTTATTCATGTACACACACACACACACACACACACACACACACACACACACACACACGCCTTTCAGTAGTTCTATTCCCCCACAAAATGGTCCAACTCTGGTCAAAGTGAAGCCAGAAATATTTTCAGCCAAGGTTCTGATGGCTCCCAAGACTCACTTTTAAATTTTGTAACACTTGTCCAGGCCTCCTGGTTTGCTCAATTATCTTCTCATTGTGTTTCCTTTTTATCAATCAACGCTAGGCAGGGCCAGGACATGTCTGCTCTCAGCTGGCCCTGTCTAGCTGCCACAGCGCTTGCCTAAACCCCTGAGATGCCCTTGACAGCTCCACGGTTATCATCCTTTCTGTCTCCAGCCTGACCTCCCCTCATAACCACACTTGAGCAGCTCTCAGACAATCCTTTTGTAATGTAAACCACTCACTCCTCCTTTCAACCCCTTCCCCTGTTGGCCCATTAGCAGGGACTCAATTGTTGCTCCCTGTCACCACAATCACAGTTAAGTCACTATTGTGCTTCTCCCAACAGAATGGCTGTAGTTCCAACTATTTAAAACTATTATTAATAATTCCTATGGCAATTGCTCCTCTCTCCCTACTATGACTATTATTCCTATAACAATTTGGCTGTTGCAGCTCAAGAGAGGTGCTAAATGTGTACTTGTTGATTGATAAATGCATGTACATAAGGTTACACTAAAAAAACTACAGCTCTTTAGCTAGGAAATTCAAAGGCTCAGGGGAGTAATTTGAAAAGGTTTATAAAACCACAAGCAAAATTAATACTAAGCACATGAACTTATTAAATATTAGAATTTTGAACCAAGGGGGAACACACACACACACACGCACACATACACAAAAGCTTAACTGAGCTATAATTCAAATACCATAGAATTCACCCCATTTTTAGAATTCACCATACTGTTCAATTGTTTGTAGTACACAGCAAGTAGGTCCTTGAATAATGTCATTTTGTTATAATGTTGATGAGAAAAAAAAAAGGATTTCCTGGCCCAGGGCCACTGTCAGGGTGGAGTTTGCACATTCTGCCCATATCTGAGTGGGTTTTCTTCTGGCTCCACTCCAGCTTCCTCCCATATCCCAAAGCTACATAAGTCAGGTGAATGTGCGATTCTACAGGGTCCCAGTGTGAATGACTGTGGGGGTGTGTGTCGGTGTGACCTGCTACGGGCTGGCATCCTGTCTAGGACTGGTTCCCATCCTGTACCCTGAGTTCCTGGGATAGGCTCCCGCCATTCACCACCCTGAACTGGAATAAGCAGGTTGGAAAAGGAATAAATGAATAAATAAAATTTATCATAAAAAATCCTTCAAGTATATAATTATACAGAAACATGACAATAAACACTGTGATAGAAAAGCACCCGGTGAGCCCACTGTATCTGTGATTGTGATTGAACTGCCTGATGGTAGGCAATGCCTTAGAATTTTCGCTTCGCCAACACTTATTAATTTAACCCACTAACACTCTGACTTCCCGTCACTCACTGATCCACCAAGAATTGGGTAAGGAATTATCTTACTTTTTTTAAAAAAAACTTTCTTAAATGTACATATAACTTAGATTTATTTCAATGTTAAATATTAGAAGTGTTTTGGGTCTTTATTTAGAAGTTTGGTGATGTTTTTGTGACCATAAATTGTTGCATCATAAGAACTGAACTCCTGCTTGTATAATTAGACTATGGTAAAATTGATTTCATTATACATTGTTTTGCTTAAAGTCACAGTTTCCCAAGAACCAACTGATGACAGTAAGTAAGGACTTACTGCATTCACAGAGTTGTACGACCATCACCATAACCAATTTCAGGACATTTTCAAGGGACATCACCAAGACAGAATTTTTAGACCAAACGAAGCTAAATACTCTTCGATATAGCAAGGAAAAACACAATAACACATATGGAACTTGTTTCTTACAAAAGATGGTATACATTGAAGATATAAAGAGGATAAGGGGAACATTAAAAGGTCATGGAGGGGCCGGGCTCACTGGCTCACTGGCCTGTAATCCCAGCACTTTGGGAGGCTGGGGCGGGTGGATCAGGAGGTCAGGAGATCGAGACCATCCTGGCTAACAGTAGAGACAGTAGAAAACCCTGTCTCTACTAAAAGTACAAAAAATTAGCCGGGCGCGTTGGCGGGCTCCTGTAGTCCCAGCTACTTGGGAGGCTGAGGTAGGAGAATGGCGTGAACCCGGGAGGCGGAGCTTGCAGTGAGCCGAGATCGCGCCACTGCACTCCAGCCTGGGCAACAGTGCAAGACTTTGTCTAAAAAAAAAAAAAAAAAATCATGGAGGAAAAAATCGTAACCCTCTTCATCCCCCCAAATGAGTTCCTGGGTATGGCCATCAGACAGAGGATATTCTATAGACTGCTCTCCCCGACGTTTGACCACAAAGGCTCAACTAGGGGTACAAGGTGAAGGTGAATTAGGAACTTCAAATTATTTTGAAGTCCACAACTCAGTTGAAATGCTTAACTCTATAGAATGCATAGAAGTCAGGGGTGACAATATTTTCTGTGTGACATGAACACCTGCTCAGGCAAAATGAATCTAAGGGGCCTGTCTATGTATATATAGATGAGGCAGCCAACAGAAGAACTATTATTTCCAATTACTGGCTGTTGGGAGCCACATTTGAATCCATGTCCAGAAATGAAAACTCCAAAAACATTCTGTTTCTAAACCCCAAACCCACTCAGTCTCTCATGAAAATTGCTGTGTATTAGCAGCACATGGAGTCATACAAGACTGAAAGGTTCTTTGTGGAGGAAAGAATGTTTTTAGACTAAGTAACTTTTCTCTGTTAAGGCTGCACTAACACGCTAATAATTTCCATCAATGCTTAAATGGTTTCAGGAAGCACACATACAGTATATAAGATCAACGTGACAGAGGAAATGCGCAGATCGAGCTTGCAGAAGTGTCTTAGAAAGGAAACAGCTTAATATAATAATGGGAGCTACTACTTCCTGTATTAGGAAAATAAAAGCAACAGCAACATTCATCTGAATGAATGCAAACTACTTAGCAAAACAAATTTCACAGACACAAGGCCAGCAGCCAGTTCTAATAACCTAAATTTAATGTTTAACTTTGACAGCTGAGTAGTATCTTCTCTAGCCTTTAATTACGACATCTAATTTTCTTAGGCTACTTTCCATTAATTATATTGTACACATATGAAGATGCCAAGTAATTGTCTATAAAAAAAAAAAAGCGTTCAAGATAGTGGGGCATGGTTAAAAAGTGCTGAATTCAGTTGGGTGTGTGTATACGTGTGTTTATACAAGTAGAAGTACATGAGAATAAAAACAGAGGCCACAGTGATGTGTATTGGCCACATAATTCATGGACATTTAGCACATACGTACTCTCTTGCCCTCACCATGCACTTACAAATTTATAAAGACACTATACAAGAAACACTATTACTCTATAACTAGAGGTAACCTTGAATTGTACTGTACAAAAAAGTAAAATTAGAGAAAAATAATCACAATCATAAACAAGAGAGATAATATTCTTCTTTAAAAATAAGATGGAAAATTGATAATGAGAAGGCACCATACTGTCCTGGAAACAAATGGACTTTGGAGATGGATCCCATAGTGCTGTGGCACAGACGTTGTATCCACTCCTTGGAGGTCTTGTTTACCCATGAGAACAACGGAGGTAATGATGAGTATTTGTTGTGTGATGTTGTGAGGATGAACTGACAGGGTGCTTCTGCACAGTACCAAGCTCATACTAAGCACTCAGAACTTGATTTCTTATCAATGACTTTTAAAGTTCTAAAGGGAATCTGATGTCTTAAGTGCTCCTCCTGTGGGAGGTACTGTGCTCTATGTTTTCTATATCTCACTTAATCCTCACAAAACCCAGATAAACCTTGTATTCCTGCTTCCCTGACAGGAAAATGGAGACTTGGAGAGGTGAACTGACTTGCTTCAGGCCATTTGGCTATTAACAGGTAGTAGCAATATTTGAATCCGGGTCTTAAAAATTCTACAGCTAGTTAAGAAATGGTATTAAATACCCAAGCCAGTATGTAGTGACCTTCCCCTTCAATATGAGGTGTTGGGGAGCTCGAGAAGACTTCATTCCAACCTCTAAAAGAAGAGCCATACATTCCCAGGTATCTGAAGGACTGACACACAAATCATGCTTTTTGCCTATAAGCAAACACTTCAAAGTGCTATTTTTAATTGAAAGTTTGCAGCTGTATTATTTAAACGTGGCACTTCTGCTTTCTCCTCCTCCCTTCCTGCCCCATGACCAGAAGTACCCCTGGGAAGCAGCGCATGGCCCTGCTGGGGAAGGCTGGAGCACCCCCATTCCCAGTCTTCTGCACAATGGGCATGCAGGCCCAGGCAAACGACTAGACCTTTCTGAGTTTGTTTCCTCATTTGAAACAGGGAAACAAGAACAAGTATATCAAATGTTCCAAGGTTATTCTGAGGGTTAAAGGAAATATATTCACTTTCTATATGTCAGTGCAGAACCTGGCAGTATTATTAATTACAATCCCAACCTTGGCACACTGTGTGACAAATTCTCCTAGACGTTATTTCACCTCACCCTTAGCAGAGCGTTTGGCCCGGACAACCTACCCACACAATAGTAATATTTTTCCCTTTCCCCTCAGGGAGGAGTTAGGGAATGACAGAGGTGGGGGTTGGAGAAACAACATGCCGTTGTGAAGGCCTGAGCTACCAGCTGCCTGGGAGAACCAATGCCAGTCGCCATCAGGCGTGGATGAACAACTGACAAGCCACACTCTGGCTCGTCCCCCTCAGATTTCAGTGGTGGCCTTGGTCAGTCCCTCCACTCCCTCCTTTCTTGGTGACCTGGATGCATCCCAATTTGCTGTTTCCAATGATCTGGACTGGAGCAGCTTGGGAAAAAAACAGCCTTGCTAAATGCTGTGTAAAGTAATGACACTGAGAGAAAACTTGAAAGCCTAAAAGGATATCCTGGATGCTCGCCATATGTAATTGCCTTGTTGGGACTGGTAACTAAAATAGCATTGCAGGGATATTTACCCAATTTTCATAAAAACTATTATGGCTTTATTTTGAAAGCAAGTAACTACAGAGCCATGTGGCCTGTTGGTAAATGTTCCAGTGATTAACTGAGAAATGTGGAGGTGGGTGGAAGAAGGCTGCGAGGCATATGAATTTGAGAAAAACAAAATTTAGAAAAGGATGTTTTTTGAATTTTCAAAGCTAAAAGCATTCTGGTCTCTAGAATGATGTTCCATCTAACAGTGCTAAGACCTACACCCCAAGAGAGAAAGGAGGAAATATGGGCACATCTGTTTCAATGGTTATTTTTGAACATGTTCAGGGTTTTCAGGGTTATGTTTTCAAATTCAGGTTTCCTTAGCGTTAAAATCTCGGCACAGATCAAGAGCAAGTTACGAAGCCAAACTGCGTTTTTTAGAATTAGCCCTCTTGCAGAGATGGGAGGCCCTACTGCCTTTTCTGCCTGCAGGCCTGCCCAGCCCTCTTCTATCCCTGGTGGGAATTGTTTGAGCCCAGACCAAGGTCTGCAAAGCTGAAGGACAGGTTTGGGAGTTGCCAGGGTGTCTGTGAAAGCCAGGGAAGGGATGGGTTGGGTTACCCTGGGGTGAGATCTGGCCAGACCTCCTGTCCCACTGCCATTCACAGCCTCACCTGTGAAACTCACATAAAACTGATAATCTAGGATGAAAATGGACAGTAAGAAAGTAACGTAACCAACATAACCTAGAAACCCCAACAAACTCCCCTGTGTTGACGCTTCAAATGGCTGTCTTCTGGATCTACTAAAGAATTCATAGTAACTACATCCCCATTACCAGCACTATGTCATTACTGGAGCCTTTACCATGGCTGTTATCCTCACCACTGCCACCACCATCTCAACAACCACCACAACTATTACCATCACCCTTACCACCACCACCACCACCACTTATCTCTTTCACCACTTCTGTTACCATTATCTCCTCCACCACCACCACCACCATTGTCTCAGCC
Organism: Papio anubis; assembly: GCF_008728515.1. NCBI lineage: Eukaryota > Metazoa > Chordata > Mammalia > Primates > Cercopithecidae > Papio > Papio anubis. The sequence continues at coordinate 78,030,631 of NC_044979.1, forward strand.
CTGCCACCACTTCACCTACTGCCATCATATTCCGCCACTACCATCCGCACATATTCCATCCGCTACCGCCGTCATCCGCACCACCACCACCACCATTATCTCCTTCATCACTACTAACCCCACCACTACCACCATCACCTCCTTCACCACCATCACCACCACCACCACCATTATCCTCGTAAATCATCCTGCCCTGTGCCACCACCCTGCACCTCTTCACCACTGCCATCTTATCTTATCCACCACCACCACCGCCATCGTTATCATCATTCGATCGCCGCCGCCTGGTAAATCATCATCATCCGCCATCGCCATATGCGGCCGATGTCATTCAAAGTCATGCCGGGTGTTCGCCGCGTGGCATTTCGCCGCTGCCGCCGTCATCATAAATCCATGCGCCATGCGCCTGCGTTAAATGTCGACATAGATCATGCTTCTTGCGCGATGATCATCACCGCCGCCGCCTGCGTCGCCGTTATCATAAAAATCATACTTCTTATGACTGCCGCCAGATCTTCCGCCGCCGCCGATCCGCCATAATCTTTATCCGCCGCCGTTCGTCATTCGATCACCGCTCGCCCCCATAACTTCATAGCAAATCATACATCCGCCGCCAGATCGCCGTCCATGCGCCGCCGCCGTTGTCGATGATCATACTCGCCGCCGTCATTTCGCCATGCCGCCGTCATATGCGCCATTGTCATCATTCATAACTGCCAATATTGTAAGTCATGTTCATGCATCGCCGTCATCATCCATCACCACCACCACCACCAGCTCCTCCAGCGCTTGCATGGCTGCACCTCAGCCGTCACCACCGCCAGCCATCACTAGCATCACCAACACAAACACTGCCACCACTATCACAACCATTCACACCCCTCTCGGCAGAATGGGCGAAGCCAGGTCTGGCTGGCTCCAGAGCTTGTGCTTTTACATACTTTGTTTTATTACAAAACCAGAGAAAAAGAAGAGCAAAGTAAAAAAACTGGCTTTCCTTCCAAAAACACTGGAACGAGACATTTCACAGGAATCCACTTTACTACTGGCCATTTTCATTAAATACAGGCACTCTGATCTCCTTAAAAATACAAATGCAGGAGGACACACCCCTGGATGAGTATGTCCACTGCTGCAAGGGGCCCAATGCTCACTGCGACATCCAACTCAACCTGCTGCCAGCATGCCAGATAGAGGGAAAATGGTCGCTGATATAAATATATATCAGATTTTCCAGGGAAAAGCCATTCTACTCATGAGGTCTTTTTTTCCCCCCTTAATAATGTCTGCTCTGGATCTGTGGAGAAATGTGAAAGCAAATGACATCTGGGAAAGATGAAGCAAAGACCACCACATCTGAGTGTTGGTAATTTAAGATAGGGTACTGCTCTCCTAACAAGACAGAATTTCATTTAGTATTTTAAAATGCCATAAACTCTTAGTCTAAGTTACTTTCTCTAGAAAAGTGACCATGTTTTCAAGTTCTGGCTAGTAACATCATTCCATTCCTAGTCCCATGACTCAATAATTTCTACCATGTGAAAGATAGTCCCAGATGATTTAGCATCAATATAAAATAAATATATTAATTACAACTCAGGCAAAATATATATATATATATATATATATATGTAGTAACATTTCAATGAATTGATAAATGTTTGTTGTGTGAAAATACAAGATCAGGGAATTGCTTCTGTCATTGGAAACCACTTAGAAGATAGTTTCTCTGCCTTAAACTTGAGCTGTTATAATTATCAGATTAAAACTTTTTAAATATTAATTTTTTTTTTTTTTTGAGATGGAGTCTCGCTCTGTCGCCCAGGCTGGAGTGCAGTGGCCAGATCTCGGCTCACTGCAAGCTCCGCCTCCCGGGTTTACACCATTCTCCTGCCTCAGCCTCCGAGTAGCTGGGACTACAGGCGCCCGCCATCTCGCCCGGCTAGTTTTTTGTATTTTTTAGTAGAGACAGGGTTTCACCGGGTTAGCCAGGATGGTCTCGATCTCCTGACCTCATGATCCGCCCGTCTCGGCCTCCCAAAGTGCTGGGACTACAGGCTTGAGCCACCGAGCCTGGCCTTAAATATTAAATTTTAAAGCTAAATTACAAAGTTAAAAATGCTACAAAAATCTATTTATTATAAAAAAAATTAAAATGAAGGAATATGTCAGTAAAAGTAGAATCAATATAATTATATTAGGCTTGGGTAAAAAAGCAATATTTGTTGTCACATAAAACATTACAACAAAATATCACAACAGTCACTTGGATATTTTTCAATTCATCTTTATAATAAAATTATTTTATAAAAGAATTATAACTCTATTTCCTACAGAAAGGTTCAGTAGAAGTAAAACTTTGTACTTCTTGGGGCATGAGTTACATCTCTGTAATTCTGTAGCAAAAAACTTGTCCCTCCAAACAGGATGCACCGAGTGTTTAACACATTAATTATCATCCTTCATCAAGCATAAAACTAACAGTCAGGAAATACAGCTGCAATGGCACAATTACCAACACACTCAGAATACACCCTGAAGCAAAGAAAACAAATGGCTTGCTTTTCATTAACAGAGCTTGGCAACCCTTTTTAAAGACAATGTTTTCTTTCCAGTCAGAGTCCCAAAAGGCATTTCAGGGGTTATTTGCTTAGGTAAATCCACAGAATAAATTAATCGTGGAAATATTTACTTAAATTTCAAAATGGCCATTATCAACATACAGTGCCATTCAGAATAAAATTATATATATTAAAAGATGACTTGATAAAATACAAATCTTATAAACACAGGACATGTATTAAAAATACTGGTGCAAGAGGGTTGAGAAGTCACACAATATCCTATCCTTGCATTTTACTGTGATACATAAAGTATTAATGGTTTCCATCTTCATGTTTTGTGGCATACAAAACAATATGCAATGTACTTATATGGATGTAATAGTTGTGTCATAACAGGATTCCATTATATCATATTTGAGTCCACATAAAGAAAAATATTAGGTTGGTGTAAAAGTAATTGTGGTTTTTGCCACTAAAAGTAATAGAAAAACCTGTAATTACTTTTGCACCAACCTAATAATTATCTATCAGCTTGAGATTCTAATGTAATATGTCATCATTGAAAGCCTAGATGAATAACATTCTAGAGAGGTAACAAAAGAACAAAAGTACAGTTTATTTGGTTGGTTTCTGAACATTTATTCTTAATATTACCATAACATCATCATTATACCTTAACAGATACATTATTACTCCCACTAAGATTATACTAAATTATCTGCCCAGAAATGCTCTAGCATAATCAGCTTGATCCTCTCTGCAGGATAAATGTCGTAGCAAAAATTAAGGAGCCATATTTTCCTCAGCACAGGAGGCCAGGGATACACATATGGGTTAATTGTAATATAATCTTATGATGAACTATTACTTAATTATGAACTATTACTTAAACCATAATTTAAGGAAGGTTCTGGGGATGTAAAATCTAACAGATAGTCATCTGCCCAAAATATTTGTAAGTATGTCCTGAACTACTGCTGACAAACTTTCACTAAATTATCTGCCCAGAAATGCTCTAGCATAATCAGCTTGATCCTCTCTGCAGGATAAATGTCGCAGCAAAAATTAAGGAGCCATATTTTCCTCAGCACAGGAGGCCAGGGATACACATATGGGCTCTTCCATGCTTGTGGCACAACTTCAATTTCATGAATTCACATTGTACTTTATATGCAACTAACTCATGGCCTGAAGTTCTTCTGAATTATATCTGGGGTAGGCATCATTTCATCTTGGTGTATGTAATGTACAGTTGTCTTGTAAAAGACAGATAACCTTTGAAATGATATATAAAAGAAAACCCGATTCACATTCATGCCCTCAACCCTAAAAGCCTCTGCCTCATCAAAGAGTAAAATCCATGGGATTTCGCTCAGGCCTGCATAAGAATTGTGAATAGTGTGAGTTATACTTTTAACCAGTCTGCCTTGGTCAGAATGCCTGCTTCTGAAGGTGCTGAAAACAGCAGTAAATCAGAGATGATGAAGCTCCTGCCAACACTGGTAACATTGCCAGTGTGAAGGGGAAGGCTGAGGGCACACTGTGTACAAAACATTTGGCTGGACAAAAGAGGATACATAAGAAATAAAAGGTCCTTCCCCTTTCCCTGAAGTGCTTATAGTTGACAGAGCAAAATAGTACACACTCTGAATGCATTCACCATGCAACATGCCAGCTAGTGCCAATCAATGGGCGTGCAGCCAGCTGGGAGGGGATAATGAGGAACAAATTCTTTGGCCAGGTGTCCTGTCTGCAGTACAAGGTGAGTGGACTTTCCCGGGTTCCTCTTGGAACCTTCATTTTAAGGGCCAAGGTCTTAAAGCATTTTTTGGTACTTGTATAGATGCAGTGACATTATACACATCTCAAAATCAAAAAAGTGATTTAAGGCAAAAAAAAAAGAATTTTAATGTTTTGATGTCTTGTCAAGCAAGGTGATGAAATGCATACAAATTGCTTGAACAATAAAGAGCAAGGCAAGTTCAAGGTGAACTTTAGCTAGTTCATGCCTCTTTTTTTCTTTCAAAGACATGACCTGGCAATGAAGTAACCACTGTTCTCTCATCATTCTTAAAATCCTTTTGGAACCCAAATCACTTCTTTATCTCAATATGCATTCATCTTTTGTAACCAGGAGAGAGAAAAACAACTCCATGTGCAGATCCAATACTGAGAATCAGACACGGTGCATGTATCCCTTCTGAGCCGAAAAATCATTGAGTTTAATACTGCTTTTTCAATTAGAAAATACTGCTGTCATCTTACAGAAAAACTCAATTTTATGTTGGATGGTACTCTCAGAATAAAATGATACATTTCAGAAGTAAGGGAGGAAAGAAGGATACCTTCTTAAGTGAGGATATTTGAATATAATAATTAAAAGTAGTTTATGGGACTTGTACAATCTCCCCTTTAGCAATGTCAAACAAGTATTTTAAAGGAGCAGGACCAATCATTAGACTCAAGTTCACCACAATTCATCTCCCAGTAACATGTATCCTAAGGTTCAATTTGTGTTTTTGGATTGCAGTAGATTATCATTGTATTGAATCCTGACGCAGTTTAAAAAAAAAAAAAAAAAAAAAAAAAAGACTCTGCTTGGGGCACAGTTCTCTTTGGCATTCTGAGTCCTGGAATTATGACGCTTTCTGCAATGGACTTTGCTTGTGATACAAACAAAATTTCACTTTTCTCAAGATTTTCTAGTGGCCCCTCTAGCTTCCATACCTTTAAAGTAGTAAATTCATATGGTTGATAACCTTTGAAGCTCTCATGGATGGCTGCCATAGTGTGAGAAGTTTTCTCCCAGAAATGAAGTAGAGTGGTCTGCAAAGAAAGACAGTAAAGCTATTAATGTTTTGAATGCCCAGTTCTAGTCCTGGGCCCCAGGGAAGTATGACTCTCTGTAGCTTTGAAGATTCTTTAAAACGTGATTCTAACTCATTCCCAAGTTTCCCATTACGCCCCCATTTACACTCTGTATTTCAGCCAAACTAAATGCCTCCCTCTTTCCCTGAATGCTGCCTCCCAGAACTCATCCTGCTCTCACCACCTGGGACCTTCTCCTCTCCATTCTCTTTTTCTCATCTGATAAATCCTCCAAAACCCAGGGTAAATAATTAACGATCTATTGTTGCGATCCCTCAGCTGATTCTATTTCTCCCTCTTTAAGCTTTCATTGGATTCCTTAGAACTTATTTCACTTAGCACACCCTGCTCTGTCCTAGAGGTATAGAAAAATAGACTTCACTATCTCCAGATTCTTCCTAAACTTTGAGCTCTTTGAAGACAAGGAACCTGGTCTTAATTTTTTTTTTTTTTTTTTTGAGATGGGAGTCTCTCTCTGTCGCCTAGGCTGCAGTGATCTGAGCTCACTTCACCTCCCAGGTTCAAGCAATTCTCTTGCCTCGGCCTCCCAAGCAGCTGAAACTACAGGCGCCTGCCACCAAGCCCGACTAATTTTTGTATTTTTTTAGTAGAGACGCGGTTTCACCATGTTGGCCGGGCTGGTCTCGAACTCCTGACCTCAAGTGATCCACCTGCCTCGGCCTCCCAAAGTGCTGGGATTACAGGCGAGAGCCACTGTGCCCAGCCCTGGTCTTGACTGTTGTATTTCCTACAACATCCAGCGTTCTGTATCCTGCCCTCAGTTGGTGCTCAGCAGCATTGCTGATGGACAGTGTTATCTGGAAGGAACTCAGAGGCTAACAGGGGAAACAAAAACACATGCATCGAATACTGACAACCTGATGAGAAAGATATGCCACGAGATGGACAGACACAAAGCTAAGTGAGTTTAGAGGAGGCTTACTGGAAGAGGTGACATTCTGTCTGGTACATTAAAAAGAATGGAATTTGGAAAGGCATGGATGGAGGAGAAAGGCACTCCAGGTAGAAGGGACCCCATAAGTAAATGTAGAGAAGTGGGAAATTATGGTATATACAGAGAATAACTACTATTTGGTTTGATTAAACTGTAGGATGCTAGAAGGCAGAGATGTGGGAAGTGAAATTATGGAAAGGCATTCAGAACTTCACAATGGCCAAAGCATACTTTTAGCTCAAACACCATTTTTATATTACTTAAACCTCGTCCCATCCTTGGTTCATTGCAACAAACATCACTTTGTTACCTGGTATGTTGCTAGCATGTGAGACAAGAGATTGCATCTGCTTGCTCCGAGAAGATCCACTTTTTGACACACATCCATCTTCAGTTTGTCAAAGTTTTTTTTTGCAAGGCGCACTTGTGTTTGTACCTATGAAAATAAAGAGGAATTTCTGAATCACTCTAACCCTTAAGTAGGTAAAATTTGCAGGTGAGATGAGATCAACAGCAGGCCTTTTCTCTTTCACATATGAAAATACTTTTGAAAATTCCAGACAAATGGGAAGATGTTACAACATCCATTCTTTACCTCCAAAGGAGCCAAATGGGAGTACAGCACATTATGATTTTATAGCACACTTGCCATCCTAATTCTATTTTTCTTAGTCTAATGTTAAAATTCCTTTCTTCTCAAGGCATTCACAAACTGACCATGGTTGGGAGAAGACTGGAGACAAGCAGGGTGGTGAGGAAATCATCTTTGCTCCATTGTTTTCCTACAGTCTTTGGAAGCTGAGTTCCTGTATACCCTTCACTCAGCTTCCCCTAAGGTTAACATCTTACAGAACATGCTACATTTGTTAAAACAAAGAAATTTACATTGATACAATTCTATTTACTAACCAACAGACTTTATTTGGATTTCACCAGTTTTCCCACTAATGTGCTTTTTCTGTTCCAGGATCCAATCTAAGATTCCATAGGAGGGAATTTTGACACAGCCTAAAAAAACTTTCCCATGGATGAAACTTTTTACTATTGAGTAATGTGTACGAGCAATCCTCAATCGATCCTTGAACCATACAGGAATTCAGGGATGGAGTGAAGGTCAGGGAAACATTCAGAAACATCTATTTTACACATTATTTCATAACAAAATAGGAAGTTTTACAATTTGATACAGCTGCATTGAAAATTGTGAAGTTGAGGCCAGGCACGGTGGCTCAAGCCTGTAATTTCAACACTTTAGGAGGCTGAGGTGGGTGGATCACTTGATCTCAGGAGTTTGAGATCAGCCTGGGCAAAATGGTGAAACCCCATCTCTACAACAACAGCAAAGGCGTGGGGGTGCACGCCTATAGTCCCAGCTAGTAGGGAGGTTAAGGTGGGAGGATCACTTGAGCATGGGAGGTGGAGGTTGCAGTCAGCCAAGATTGTGCCACTGCACTCCAGCCTGGGTGAGAGTGAGAGCCTGTCTCAAAAAACACAAACAAATAAACATACAACAACAACAAAACCAAAAAACAAAACAAAATATGAAATTAAAATTTCACCTTCCTTCAATCTAAAGTGTCAACACACAATAGTTTGGCTAGAGAAAACCAGTCAATTTTTCAAAAACCACCTTATTGAGGTATGATTGACATATAAAAAGCTGTATATATTCAGTGTATTCAGTGTGATGAGTTCAAATATTAATTTATCTCAGATCATCATAAAGTTATAGATACTAGATAGGTTACTGAGAGTTGGAAGTAATACTGATGTATTAACAGTAACTCTTTCGTCATAGGATACCAGGAGGGCATGGACAATGTTACCTTGTTCATCATTATATTGCCTAGCAACCTGGTGCAAAGCAGGTACTGAATACATATTTGTTGGCTGAATAAAGACATTTTTCAGGCCATTGCAAAAGATGAGGTATTTGTATGCATTTTAAAGTATAATCTTTAAAGTAGTTTAAGAAGTGATGACTTTATTTTCTAATAAAAATAAATACATAGATAATTTTATATAAAATACATTCATTTTTACCACCAATATGAACATACTTGCAATGTATAAAATTATAGGATGTTATATAATAATACTAAATCTAACAGTGAATACAATTTACTTATCACATGCCAGCGTCATTCTATTTTGGCTGCTGTTATTACTGTCTCTTACTGATGAGGATTGAGAGGCTTCATCAAGGCAAGTTACTCACGGGCAGGGCTGGCATTCTAAATTAGCCGGCCTGACTCCGAAGCCGTGCTATTCTGCCTCCCAAGCAACTTACACTACTCACTGGAAAATCAAGAAGCTCAGAATTACGATTGTACCCAGAAATATAAGTTTTCCCTGAAGGATTCTATGGAATTGGGAAATAATGAGGCAGTACATTGACCACCACACTGACAGAAAGAATTAATATTCTATATGAATAGAATCTTGTGTCTATAGCTATGTCAAACCCGTACTAAGAATTCTTCTGTATTCTTGGTCTACAGATCTGGGAAGATCAAAGAACAGCAGCCACCCAGTTCCTTTCAAACTGACCATACCATGAGCTGGACGATTCTCCACTGTAAAGAGCCAGTAGTTTAAATTCCTTGGGAGCTCTGACTATAAAAAGAGTCTAGGAGGAGTAAGTGTTAGAGGTTTCCTACCTCCCTTTGAGAGGAATAGGAAGGCAGAGAAAAGAAAACCTGATTTCTGGAGGGGAGAAGTGGGGGAGTCTAGAGGGGAGGATGTTCACTGTAGATCCCTGTGTTGGTCATCAGTTGCTCTGGCCAGGAAGGCTGCCTCAACTGGGGTCCTGAAAGGCATCTGTCTTCAGCCTTTTCCTTCAAAGGGGAAGAAAATACACACGGGAGTGGGAGCTTTCAAGTATGCATTCATTCAACACATATTTACTGAGTGCCTGTTATGTATCAGGACCAGTGCTAGGAACTAGGGTGTCTGTAAAGCTGTAAAGGAATAAGGCACATAACACGGAGTCAACAAATATTTATAAATGAATGCACACAGCATAAAGACCCCCTCATCTCTTAAGGAGGACAGACAAGTTAGCCACTATATTATAATAGAATGGGTAAATTATAAACATAGAACTAAGAGGAACAGAGAGACAGCACAGACAAGGAAATGATAAATGCTGGTGGTGGAACAGAGTGGGGGTAGGGTTGTAGGATGATGGCATTAAAGCCGTAACTAATGGCCTCCCTGTATTCTCATTCTTTGCCCTGTAACTCTGTAGTGTCCTCCTACTCTGACTCTGAGCTCGGCCATGTGACTTGCATTGGTCAATGGGATGTTAACAAATGTAATGAAACTGCAAGCTTGATAAAACAATGCCAGCCTCTTTCCACTTTCTCTCTTGCTTCTTTGAGATGGCCATCAGAATATGCCTGGGCTGACAAGTTGGAGGGGGGTAAGAAACATATGCATGCAAGAGACATGAGGAGGACAGACCAGTTGTCCCAGCAGATCAGTCTTTGACCAGCTGACTCCAAGACATGTGAGGGAGCCCAGCCATTATCTTCGGAGGCCCTCTCTGCCCACAGCTGACCGCAGACACAAGTGAGCCCACAAAGACGAGAATGGCCCTGCTTACCATAGCCTTGTGTGCAGTGAGAAATGCTTATTGTTTTAAGCCATTGAGTGTTGTGGTTGCTTATTTCACAGCATTACTGTGGTGACAGACAACTGATATAAACTGTAAGGAAACAGACAATGAAGGCTTCTGAAATGATGTGATATATGAGGTGGGTCTTAGGCATGACTAGGAGGTACAAAGTAAATATAAGGTATCCATAAGGCTGGCCTACTTATATGGAACCTCTAGATTTTCTAATGAAATGCAAATTAACTTTTTCTGCAGGGGTGTGAATTTTGCTTTTTCCTTTAATATAATCAGTTACTCATAGATTCTCTTATATCTTAGGAGAAAACTCATTTCACTCGCTTATAACACAAAGCTCATGAATTAGTGTAGCTTGAAACGTGCCCTAATTTAATTTTGTTTGAATTTTGTAAGGTAATTTTAGAAACCTAGAAGACAACTACAACACTTGACCCAATGATTCTGAAAGGCCATATGCTTTGTATGTCAACAATGATTATTAAAATACTTAATGCACTGCTGAGTTTCCAAATGCTGAGCCCTTTCCCTGCCAAACAAGGAGGATGCTACACTGTTGGGTGTTTTGAATACAGCAAAGTTCATTTAATATTTTGTGCTCCATGTATGCTCTAGAAAACACATTTCCAGCCTGAAGCCTGAGGTTAAAACACCAAGGACATAGCCAAGCATAGGCCACTACCAAGAGTCTAATTTCATATGCCTCCAGATGCACTGAAGTGACAAATGTTTTGAATATTATTCTTCTCAACCCTGGATAAGATATATTCTATTACATAAATATCTTGAGGAGCTCCTGTGGTTTTCAAGGCCCTTTAAAATTTTCTTCACTCAAATAAAAGTACCCTTTATTTCTTAGTTTTATTTCTGTTACCTCATCTCTCTTCTCTTATTCTCCAAGTTGTAGGAAATGGCCATTTATTTATTTATTTATTTGGAGATGGAGTCTTGCTCTGTCACCTAGGCTGGAGTGCAGTGGTGCAATCCTGGCTCACTGCAACTGCTGCTTCCTGGGTTCAAGTAATTCTCCTGCCTCGGCCTCCCTAGTAGCTGGGATTACAGGCCTACACCACCATGCCTGGCTAATTTTTGTATTTTTAGTACAGATGGGGTTTCACCATGTTGGCCAGGCTGGTCTTGAACTCGTGACCCCAGAAAATCCACCCTCCTCAGCCTCCCAAAGTGCTAGGATTACAGGCATGAAGCACCGCGCCTGGTCTAATGGCCATGTATTTTAGCGCCTCCTTAGTCTGGGTTCTGTCTTCCTCAGGCCACAGCAATTTGGTTTACCAGAGAAAGGAGCAATGACTTGACTGGCAAAACAAGAGGGCACTTCTGCGTACTTATTCCTCCTAGCCTGAAATTCTAACTCTTAGCCCCAACTTGAACAATGCATGATGAAGCCAAAGCTATTCGTCCTTTCAGTTCAATCTGGCTTTTCTATCCAGTGGTAAGGTCTTTATTATTCTACAACCAATAATATGAGAGTAGTTTTGCATTTTTCTAAGAGTTTTATTAACCTTACAAAATAAAACAACAATTCTACTCTTATTTTTGTATCTTCTTATAGGAGATAGCGCTGCCCTTAGATCCGTTCATTCAGCAAATACTTACTGAGTATCTTCTATATGCTGGTAGCAGTAGGCACAAATGGAATTGATAGTCCAGTGGGTATTTTTCAGATCAGCAAAGGTGTAACTATGAACTGAGTGAGGTGCTCAGAAGGAAAGTCACATAGTCCCTCAAGAATGATTGACCAAGGAACCTGACCCAGAGGATGTCCTCCAAGGACGTGGTGCTCAACCTCCACTCTGAAGGACTAGCATGATTAACTATGCAAGCAGGGAGAGAAGTCCAGTGGAGGGAGAAGTGTGTGCAAAGGTTGTGGGGTGGAGGACGATATGGCAGGTCCTAGAGCTGAGAGTAGGTCAGTGTAGCTGGGTTGCTCAGAACAAGCAGGAGGGTGGGATGAGATGAGGCAGAGAGGTGAGTTGCGGCACATCCTGGAGCAGCGCCTTGTTGGTATGCTCAGGATTTTAATTTTTATCCTGGAATAGCAGAAAAACACTGGAGGCTTTTAAGCAAGGAAGAGAGAGGATCCTATTTTCAGTTTGAAAGATTACTCACTGCAGTGGGAGATGGACTGAAGGAGAGAGTTGAAGGTAGATAAGAATAGATCTGGGCCGGGTGCAGTGGCTCATGCCTGTAATGTGCACTTAGGGAGGCCGAAGTGGGTGGATCACCTGAGGTCAGGAGTTTGAGACCAGATCTGGCCAACATGGTGAAACCCCATCTCTACTAAAAATACAAAAATGTGCCAGGTGTAGTGGTGTGTGCCTGTAATCCCAGCTACCCGGGAGGCTAAGGCAGGAGAATCGCTAGAACCTGGGAGGTGGAGGTAGCAGTGAACTGACATCAGGGAACTGCACTCCGGCCTGGGCGACCGAGCGAGACTCTTTCCCCCAAAAAAACAAAGAATAGATCTGGAGTCAAGAGGAAAGATGTCAGTAGTTTAGATTTGGATAGTGATGCTGGATATGGAAAATACTGCTCTGATCCAAGAGACACTTAAGAGGCAAAGCAGGTCCTGGTAAGGTGCTGAATGCTGGGGTGTGAAGGATGACGTCTCTGTATCTGACTACCCCAGGCTTAATGTTATCGTCTGGCTTGCCTTTTCCACCAGCCACTTCTACTCACATCAACTTCTCATGGACACCTCAGACCCAGGTGTTCAAGACCAGCCTGGGCAACACGGCAAAACCCTATCTCTACAAAATATACAAAAATTAGCCAGGTTGGTGGCACTTGCCTGTAGTCCTAGCTACTCAGGGAGCTGAGGTGGGAGGATTGCCTGAGCCCAGGAGGTCGAGGCTGCAGTAAGCTATGATCACACCACTGTACTCCAGAAACAGCCTGGGTGACGGTAAGACCCTGTCTCAAAAACAAGCAAACAAACAAACAAAAACCCCAAAACAGGTATTTATTTGGCTTCATTAAAAGAGGATCTTTTCATTTGAGTCTGATGACCAAGACCTCTCGAGGGCCAAATAACCAAGAATTTTGCTGAATTCCTTTAATTAACACTTCCTTTAATTAACAACTTACGTTACCTCATTTATCATATATGCATCCACTCATGGGAGAAGCAATTTTCATATTTTATTATGCAAAGAGGTATGTGTAAGTGAATGTGTGTGCACCACACATGTTGTGGGCAGCCAACAGTAGACTTCAGGATCTATTTTTGGTCTCTCCTCAACGATATCCTTACCTCATTGAAAAAAATGTTTCTTCTCAGCATTCCCCTTGAAAAGCAGAACAAGGATGTCCTCTCTCACTACTCCTATTCAATATAATATTGGAAGTCCTAGCTTTGAGCCATCAGGCAAGAAAAGAAAGAAAAGGCACCCAAATAGGAAGAGGGGAAGTCAAACTATCCCTGTTTGTAGATAATAATACTCTATACCCAGAAAACCCCATCATCTCTGCCCAAAGCTTCTCGATCTGATAAACAACTTCAGCAAAGTTTTAAAATACAAAATCAATTACAGAAAAAAATAATCAGCATTTATATACACCGACAACAACCAAGCTGAAAGCCAGATCAAGAATGCAATTCCATTCACAATAGCCACAAAAGGAACAAAACACTTAGGAATGCACCTATCCAGGAAGGTGAAAAATTTCTACAATGAGAACGACAAAACACTGCTCAATGAAATCAGAGATGACACAAACAGATGGAAACATATTCCATGCTCATGGATAGGAAGAATCAATATTGTTAAAATGTCCATAACTGCCCAAAGCAATCACAGGTTCAATGCTATTCCTATAAAACTACCAATGACATTCGTTACAGAAGTAGAAGGATCTATTTTTAAATTTCACATAGAACCAAAAAAGGAGCCTAAATAGCCAAGGTAGTCCTAAGCAAAACGAACAAACCCATAGGTATCACATGACCTGACCTCAAACTATACTACAAGGCTACAGTAACCAAAACAGCATATTGGTGTTATTAATTACCAATAAAAGGTAATTATTAATAATGACCTATCATGAAAGGAAGCTTCAATTTACTTCTTAGGGCTAGATTTCTCCGTGGGCCTATATGCACATAAGGCAAAAGCACGGTACAGGTACAAAAACAGACACATAGATCAATGGAGCAGAATAGGGAGCCCAGAAATAATGCCACACCCCTACAACCATGTGATCTTCAACAAAGTCGACAAAAACAAGTAATGGAGAAAGGACTCTCTATTCAATAAATGGTGCTGGGATAACTGGCTAGCCATATGCAGAAGATTGAAACTGGACTCCTTCCTTATACCATACAAAAAAATCAACTCAAGATGAATTAAAGACTTAAATGAAAAAACTAAAACTATAAAAACTTTGAAAGATAACCTGAGAAAAACCATTCTGGACATAGGACCTGGCAAAGATTTCATGATGAAAATGCCAAAAGCAATTGTAACAAAAACAAAAATTGGCAAATGAACCAAAGTAAACTAAAGAGCTTCTGGACAGCTAAAGAAACTATCAACAAAGTAAACAGACAACTTACAGAATGGAAGAAAATATTTGCAAACTATGCATCTGGCAAAGGTCTAATATCCAGAATCTATAAGCAATAAACACATTTACAAGCAAAAAACTAACCACCTGATTAAAAAACAGGCCCAAAACATAAACAACACTGTTCAAAAGAAGACACGGCCAAGAAGCATATGAAAAAATGCTCATTACTAATCATCAGAGAAATGAAATCAAAACTACAATGACATACATCTCACACTAGTCAGAATAGCTATTAAAAAGTCAAAACATGACAGATGCTGGTGAGGCTGCAGAGAAAAGGAACGTGTATATACTGTTGATGGGAATGTAAATTAGTCAGCCTTTGTGAACAGCAGTTTGGTGAGTTCTCAAAGAACTTAAAATGGAATTACCATTTGACCCAACAATCCCATTATTGAGTATATATCCAAAGGAATGTAAATCATTCTACCATAAAGACACATGCACACATGTGTTCATCACAGCACTATTCATAATAGCAAAGACATGGAATCAACCTAAACACCCATCACTGGTAGAGTGGATAAAGAAAATGTGGCACATAGGCACCATGGCATACTACACAGCCATCAAAAGAAATGAGATCATGTTCTCTGCAGCAACGTTGATGGAGATGGAGGTCATTATCCAAAGTGAACTCACACAGGAACAGAAAAACAAATACCTCATGTTCTCACTTAGAGTGGAAGCTAAATATTGAGTACATATGGACACAAAGAAGGGAACAACAGACACCAGGGCCTACTTCAGGGTAGGTGGAGGGCGTGAAGAGGGTGAGGATAAAAAAACTGCCTATCAGCTACTATGCTTATTTCCTGGGTGACAAAATAATCTGTACACCAAAATCCCCTGGCATGCAATTTACCTAAATAACAAACCTGCACCTGTACCCCTGAACCTAAAATAAATGTTAAAAAAAAGCATTATTAAACAAACAAAACGCCAGGCGTGGTGGCTCACGCCTGTAATCCCAGCACTTTGGGAGGCCAAGGCAGGTGGATCATGAGGTCAGGAGATCGAGACCATCCTGGCTAACACGGTGAACCCCGTCTCTACTAAAAATACAAAAAATTAGCCGGGCGTGGTGGCAGGTGCCTGTAGTCCCACCTACTCAGGAGGCTGAGGCAGGAAAATGGCCTGAACCTGGGAGGCGGAGGTTGCAGTGAGCCAAGATCGTGCCACTGCACTCCAGCCTGGGTGACAAAGTGAGACTCTGTCTCAAAACAAACAAACAAAACAATTTTCTGTTTACTTTAATAACGTGGTTTAAATGCGGCCTGGTAAGCCTTTTTATAGGCCAAATTCCACTGACTAGACCAGGGATGGGCATCTTTACTCAAGTTTAATTAATCATAATGCACTGCGGTTGGCTAATTCAGTGAACAGCACCTGATCAAAGCTGGGTGAATCAGAGCCCTTCCTTAGGATTTTTGAACCTGGAGCTAGAGTTAAAAAGTCTCTTTCCTTCTCTATTGGCTAAAGCACTAGGGGTAGACAATCCTGCCATTTGAATTTCTTGTGGTGTAAGGAACATTGGTCTGAGAGAACAAAGGTGACCTACAAAGAAAAACAGAGGGGAGAGAGCAGAGAGAGAAAAGAGAGAGGAGAGAAGAGAGAGAGAGAGAGAGAGCAAGAGAGACTGAGAGACCGAGAGACCGAGAAGCCTAGTAACACTCAAGTTTCTGGATCCTGTTGCTTTTCTTATGGTCACATGGGATTTCTAATTAACTCCTCTGCTTGCCTCAATGAATCAAGAGGGCTTTCTTTTTTGTGGAATCCAGATAGCACTGACACAGGCTGCTTACTTTTGCCTTCTTAGCAATTCATATGAAAGGATCTAAGAAGTTTCATGATAAAGATTTCTTTTTAACTTTGATTATTCTAGTGTTTCTAAAATTTATTTTAGAAACACAGTACACTTTCCATTTATCAGATACCACCTACTACATGCCATAACATTTGTTTGGGAAATCCCTATTTTACAGAAGAGGAAATCAAGACCCAGATATTAATCTGACATATAAATATTAGATCCAGACTCGGGTGTATTTGGTTGTATAATCCACGCTCTTCAAACCATGGGACACAGGGTCACAAATCTACCATTGACCACATGACTGACAGTGTTCTGAGACGTGCACAAATTGTACAGATACCATCTCAAGAACCCCTGGTCAACAATGTTGATCTTATCAGTTTCAAAGTAGGCACAGGCAAACTTCAAGCCACATAGCCTGAACAGAGCTTCTATTATCAGAAATCTTGCTAAGTTTCTTTAGCTCAGACTTCTCAACACAATAGAAAGAAATTAGCCCATCAAATTCCCTCAAGTGCACTGTGGTCAGTGGATTCCCTGTTTTTAGGGGAAAAATATGCAGAGAGGGTATCTGTTTATTGTGTGCCTTGGAGAGGATGCCACCATTTCCTTCATTATCATATCATAATCTTCATCATCATTACTTTTAAGCAGCTTTGTTGAGCTACAATTTAATTTCAGATGTGCAATTCTATGAATTTTTGAACAAATGTATATAGTTATGCAACTACCACCACAATCATGATATAAGACATTCTATATTCCTAAAAGTTCCCGTTGTAGTCAATTCCTTCCCTCAAGTCCCAGCTCCTGCCAACTACTAATCTGACTTCTGTCACTATAGATTATATTTGTCTTTCTACAGTTTCATATAAATAGAATTATGCCAAGTAGTCTCGTCTTTTTTTGTGGCTGGGTTCTTTCACTCAGCACAATCCTTTCTGAGATAAATGTTGTTGCATATATTAGTAGTGTGTTCTTTTTCATTTCTCAAGTAGTATTTAATTGTATGAATATAGTGTTATTTGTACATCCATTTTTTGGCTATTTTGTTTATTGTTTCCAATTTTTGGTGATTTTGAGTAAAGTTGTTATAAACATTTGAGCACAAGTCTTTGTGTAAACACATTTTTCATTTCTCTTCGGTAAATGTCTAAGGGCAGGATTGCTAAATCATGTAGTAAGTGTGTGCTTAACTGTATAAGACATTGCCAAAACATTTTGCAAAGGAACTACATCATTTTGTATTCCTACCAGCAATGAATACAAGTCCTATTTGCTCCACATCCTCATTAACATTTGGCATTTTCAGTCTTTTCAATTCGAGCCATTATAGTCATAATGATTGTGATTTTAATTTGCATTTCTCTAATGATGAATGATACTGAACTTCTTTTCATGTCTTATGTGCCACATAGATTTTTAGTAATGTGTCTATTCAAATCTTTCACCTATTTAAAAAATGGGTTTATCTTTTTATTACTGAATTTTAAGAGTTCTTTATATGTTCTAAATATAAATCCATTATCAGACTACATTTGAAAACATTTTCTTTAAGTCTGAACTTGCCTTTCATTTTTCTTAATAGTGCCTTTTGAAATAAAAAAGTTTCAAATTTTGATGAAGTCTGATTTACCAAGTTTTCTTCTGTGTGTATGTGTGTGTGTGTGTGTGTGTGTGTTTTAATGCCTTAACAAACCTTTCCCTAACCTAAGGTCTCAAAGATTGTTTTCCTGCACTTTTTCTTCTAGAAATGTAATATTTTTAGCTATTACATTTAGACTTGAAGTCTGATTCAAGTTCACATTTACACATGGTGTGGGACAAAGATGTAGACTCATTTTGTTTTTCCTCCATACGGATAGCCAATAGTCCAAGCACCGCTTCTTGAAAAACCACCCAATCACCCATTGTATTAACTTGGCTCTTCTGTCAAAAATCCATAAGCCATATATGTGGAGAGCTATTTCTGGACTTTCTATTCTATTATTTTGATCTATATGTTTATCCTTATGCCAATACCACACTGTCTAGATTACTGTCACTTTACAATAAGTCTTGAAATCGGGTAGTACAAATCCTACTCTTTCGTTCTTGCTTGAAATTGTTTTGCCTATTCCAGGTACATCACATTTATATACAAATCTTAGTGTCAGTTTGTTGATTTCTACAAAAAAGCCTTTGGGGCATTATTAGGATTACATTGAATCTACAGATTTATTGGAAATAATTGACATCTTAATATCTTCTGACCCACGAATGCAGTCTCTCTCTCCATTTATTGGGTTTTTAAATTCTCTCGGCATTTTTTGGGTAGATTTTGGTGCACAAGTCTTGCACATATTTTGTTAAATTTATTGTTAAGCATTTCATATTTTGATGCTATTATAATTTCTAAAAATTTCAATCGCTAGTTGTTCATTACTAGAAATATAATTAATTTTTATAACTTGATCTTGTATACCGTGACCTTGCAAAGTTCAATGATTAGCTTTAAAAGTTATTTAGGAGATTCCTTAGAATTTTCCATAAAAATTCATGTGGATAGATCTATGTACATATGTTGTTTAAGAATGAAGACGGCTTTACTTCTGTTTTAATTTATATGTCTTTTATTTTTATTGCCTTTATTATATTGGCTATGATAATGTTGAACAGAAGTTTATATGAGAAAGCATATTTATTTTGTTCCTGATTTTAGGAGGAAACATCAATTCACATATTTAAAGTGTACAATTAAATGGTTTTCAGTATATTCTCACAGTTGTGTAATCATCACCAAATGAAATTTAGCACATTTTTATCAATCCAAAAAGAAACTCCATCATCATTTCCTTTTGCTAATATTTTGATAATAATTTTTCTTGTCTATGTTCATGAAGGACATTAGCTTGTTGTTTGCTTTTCTTGTAGTATCTTTTTCTGGTTTTGCTATTAGGGTAACTCTGCCCTCATAAAATGAACTGGGAAGTGTTCACTTCTCTTTAATTTTTTTGGGGAACAGTTTATGTAAAGTTGAACTTATTTCTTCCATATATGTTTGGCACATTTTACGAGTGACATCGTACAGAACTGAAGTTTCCTTTGTAGAAAGATTTTTAACTACAAAAATGATTTATTCATAGATATACGGCTACCATGTTATTTATTTCTATTTGAGTGAGTTTTGGTAGCTTGTCTTGGAAGAGATTTGTCCATTTCACTGAGTTATCAAATTTGTTGGCTTAAAGTTGTTCATAATATTTATTATTCTTTTAATGTCTGTACTGTCTATAGAATGTCTTCCTTAATTCTAAATATTAATAATTTATGTCTTCTTTCTTTTGTTTCTGACCAATCTGACTATAGGTTGTCAATGTTACTGATCTTCTCAAAAGACCAGCTTTTGATTTCTCTATTGTTGTCTGTTTATGGTTTCATTTGCCCCTGCTCTTACTGTCTTCTGTGTGCTTAGGTTTAATTTATTCTTTTTTCCTAGTTTCCTAATATAAAAGTTTATATTATTGATTTGAGAACTTATTTTCTAATATAAATCTTTAATGGTTTCGATTTCCCTCTAAACATTGCTTTAGCTGTATCCCACACATTTTGATATGTTGTGTTTTCATTTCAATTATTATTTCAAATTATTTAATTATTTCAAAATATATTCTGATTCCCCTTGTGATGTCTTCTTTAACCCACAGGTTATTTGGATAAATGTTGTTTAATTTCCAATTATTCAGGAGATATTCCAGATACATATTTGTTACTGATTTCTAGTTTAATTCTGTCACAACTAGATTACTTTGCATAATTTTGATTCTTAAAAATTTATTCAGACCTGTTTTATAAACCTAAACATGGTCTATCTTGGTGAATGTTTCATGTGCGCTTGAAGAGAACATATACTGTGATGTTGAATGGAACATTCTGTAAATGTCAATGAAGTCAAGGTAGCTGACAGTCTTCTATATCCTTATTGATTTCTGTCTATTTCTTCCATTAATTACTAAAAGATGAGTGTTGAAATCTTCAACTATTATTGTAGATTTGTCTATTTTTCCTGTAAGTTATTATTCTATTTTGATGTTCTATTATCATTGTATACAATATTGGGATTGTTATAACCTTTTTATGAATTGACCCTATTATCATTAATAAATATCCTTCTTTATTTCTGGTAAAAGTCCTTGTGCTGAAGTATGTTTTTGTCTGATATTAATAAAGCCACTTCAGATTTCTTTTTATTAGAATTTGCAGGCTATATATTAATCTATCCTTTTGTTTTGAATAAATCTGTTTCTTTACATTTCAGAGGTGTCCTATGGACAGTGTAGAGCTGGATCTTGGTTTCGAAAAAATCCCATCTATAACTCACTTTACTCCATTTATGTCTATAGAGATTACTATGAGGTTTACAAAATATAACAAGAATAAACAGGGTTAGTCTGGTGTTAGATTTAAAATAAACTCATTCTGCTTCAAAATAATCACAATTTTTTTTTTCTGAGTTGCTTATAAACCATCTAGCAGTGATCAGTTCTAGATTTGGTTAAGAACACAGTGTAATTCAGTATATTCAATTACCAAGTTTTAAAATTCTCTTTTAAAAATAGGACAATATTTTCTTGTTATGCTATTTCTGGCACCTCCAATTTCTCAAATGTCACTGGCAGTATTACTGTGCTTACATACATGAGTTCTTTCTGAGACATAACTCATCTAAGTCGGGTGACTAAATGTATTTAAATATAACTAGTACACATTTGCTCCTTTCATAGATTGAGCTTCAATTTTTCCCTAAAATCTTTCTATCATTTCCAGTTTAAATATCACTGACAATGGAGGTGAAAGTAAAATAGGGGCTTAGTTGCTTTGCTTTCTTTGCTTTCCTTATTAAGATTAAATCATATAAAAATGTATTTTCTGGCTCTGTTCACTATAAAGGTCTACAAATAATGGCTAACTCAGAAGCAATGTCCCTCTCTAAGTAACCAGGGCTCCCTGACAAAACTGCTGATTCCAGGACTAGGGCAGGAAATACACAAGATGGTTCTGAAATATTTGGTTGTACTAGAAAGCAAAAAAGACTATTACTGGGACTCAGGGGTCAACCTAAGATATTCCCACTAACCAAAAATGAGACGTGAGCATCCATGAAGTTAATATTGGCAATGATTAAAACACATCAAATAAATCTAAATCTATGCTTTCATAATAATACTTAAAAACAAGCAAATGAATAAACAGAAAAACAAACAAAACCCTCACTGGGCACCTGCAGAGAATGCTAATGAACCAATTCAATATTTTGACAAAGAAAAAGAAACAAACATTTATCCTGCATATCCTATCAAACCGTCCGTACTTCAGGATGACCTGATAGTTGACGAGAAAGTTGCTCATTGCTGAAGCATTCAAACTAATAAATGAAGAAGGAATATAATCTGTTTCCAGTAGCGGGCCTGTCTTTTCAAGGTACTAGTTCACGCTCACAACAGCCTTGTTGTTACTAAGATGTTTCATAAACTTCAGGCCATTCCAGGTTTTAGTTTTCCTGACACCATTACTTATTTCTTAATTCCCTTCTTCCCTCTCTGCCTCCTCCCAAGCAATATAATTGAACACATATAGTTCTCGGTGCTGGAGATAAGCAGAGAGTAAAGCAAAGTCTTTGCTTTCATGATGGTTATGTTGTAGTGGGTGAAACTGGACAAAAAATAACAAAAGCAAACATATTGTCTGTTAGACAGTGAAAATAAAGCATTGTAAGAAAGATACGAGTGCAGAGTTTGGAGGGGTAGTAGAAGATTCTGTTTCATACGGAATAGTCTTGGAAAGACTTTCTGAGAAGGTGATATTGGAGCAGAGACCTGGAGGAAGTGAGGAAGCAAACCATACTGATTTCAGGGGGAAGAGGACTCAGCAGAAAGAAGAGAGAGCACAAAGGCCCTGGGAATGCAGTATGCGTGGCTTGTTCTAGGAAATGTGGTCAGTCTCTTTAATTATGTATTCTTTTACCATCTGTTTTACATGCTTTGTAAGTTCATCAACAAATAGAGAACATGATCTTTCCTCTTAATCTAACTTAATGGGTGATTTAAAAACTCTTGACTTTTGCAAAGGTACCTATGACAATATAAATAGTTGTAGTAATAAGCATCCACAGAAAACTCATTTATATATACATTTTTTTCTTTATGCTTTTATAATGAACCTAGTGCACTGGAAATGGATGAGCTTTAAATGTGCATATAAAGTTTGTCCCCTACATTATAGTGGGAGAATTTCCCCCAAGATGGCAAGAAAAAAATGAAGGCTGGGCGTGGTGGTTCACACCTGGAACCCCAGCACTTTGGGAGTCTGAGGCAGGTGGATCACTTGAGCTCAGGAGTTTGAGACCAGATTGGGCAACACGGCAAAACCCGGTTTCTACAAAAAATAAAAAAAATCAGCTGGGTGTGGTGGTGAGCACTTGTAGTCCCAGCTACTCAGGAGGCTGAGGTGGGAGGATCACTTGCACTGCGCTCCAGCCTGGGTGACAGAGCCAGACTCTTAAAAAAAAAAAAAAAAAAAAAAAGAGAGAGAGAGACAAACAAGACAATTCAAACTCTTTAATGCAGGAAACACAAACATGTCCATCCTTAGCAGCATCATTCTATCACTGCGTTGAAGAGAATTACACCTGAATAGTGGGGGAAAGAAACGGAAGAATAAGAGTGCAAGAGAACAAGGCCAGAGAGAAATGCATGTACGTTCCACTGCTAAGAGAAAGAGAGGAATGGGGTGGTTAAACACAGCCTTGGAGACAAAACTTCCACCATCTGGAGGGCAAAAGAGAGAAAGGATTGTCTCATGTGCTTGTCAGGTTCAGCACTTGAGGTAAGGAAAAGGAGGTGGGTGGAGTGAGAGGTTGAAAAGAATGTGGGGGATAAACTGCGGAGGGGCACAGAGTGGGCTGGCCAAGCTGATGCTTATCCTTACTCAAGGAGGGAGCGGAGTAGAGAGATTTCAGGGAGAGGGAAGTTGAAGTTAATAAAGAAACAAAAGGAGAGGAAAAAGAAGGAAGAATGTGTATGTTTAATGCTGTGGCTAAGATGGTTAATCATCACTATTTTGCCAAAAACAAGGAAGATGTGGTTGTTGTTTTACTTCATTTCCTCCTAAACATGCATTTTAAAGTCTAACAATTCAGTGATAATAAATAAGCAGTGACAACATTAGGTTTTCCAGCTACATCTCTGCTGAATTTATAGGAGTTTAAATTGAATCATCCAGATAATACCCCCTTCACATGCATGAAAACTGTTTAAGACAAGGGTTGTTTTATATATATATATATGTTTTATATATATATATATCCACCTGAATAAGCCACACATGCAGCTGACACAATTTCAATTGATTTATAAAAACATGGCATGCAACCTTCGTTCAGACACTCATTTTCAGATAATAGTGAAAAAGCCACCAAATTTCTTTGTTACTTGCTCTTCAGAAATTCAGGTTTATACATGTTCTGATAACACAACAAAAATCAAACAGTGATTATGGGTTCAAAAGCCGCCTAGGAAAACAGAGCACACCAATGCCTCAGGGTCATTTTCTAGTAATATATCAAATATTGTACTGGATCAAAATCTCAAAATAATTATCTCAACGATAATTCAGGAGAACTGGGCGCTCCTAGCACAATCCACTTTTTGGAGTTTCCAAGGAAGAGAGCTGTGATCCTTCTTTGTTTATTCCCCACTCTCCTGCCTCGTCAGTCTTTAGTTACGGAGGCGGCAAAGGGGAGAAAATGGAAGTGAACACTTATGGAGGGCCTCCTGTTTTACAACTGTTTCATTCTGCAACTCCCCTCATTTTATAGAGGAGAAAGCTTAGGTACAAAATACTGTGCCCAAAAGCAAACAGTCAGTGAGTAGAAACACCAGGACTTGGGTTGGATGTTGTCTCTTCTTGTATGAAACACAAACTGTGCACCCAGGCCCTGCCTGTCTGCCTTAGCCCAGAGGTCTCCTTTCCCATGTTACCTTTCAGGCACCTTATCCTCCAGGCATGCTGAGCTACAGCAGGCCAATCCCATCCACGTGTTTCTTTACTTCCTCTGCCTGGAAAGCCCACTTCCTTTTTGTCCACATGGTTAATTCTCACTCATCTTTTAAGTTTCCGCTTAAGGGTTTGCTCCTCTGAGAACCTTTTCCTGTAATGCCCCTCAGCAGAGTTAGCAGCTTCTTCCTCTCTGCAGTCAGTGCACTTTGCAGACACCGTTATGAGACAAAACCATGGTAAGTGCCACCTGATCCTGTGTGTGCTCAGCTACCCTCAAGACTCTAAGCACATGAAGGGGGAAACCACACCACTCAATTTTCTAAGGCTAGGGCTTTGTGCTTTGTGGGCAGCAGGTATGCACAACAATGAGTAAATGAAGAGACGATAGCAGAATGAGTGAACAATCACTCCTCAGGCCTTGCTTTTAAAACCCACTACATAGTACTGCTCTTCAAAAGGGCACATCATGCTCTGTTTGCTGAATTACTGTTCAGGCTTTCTCAGACACCATCGCTCGTCTTTATCACCACCACCACCACCACTTACTGATTAGATGTCATACATACATGCAAGTATTCTCATTTGACTTTCACAATGTACCGACAGCATAATTGTGGTACTGTATTTCTGTTTCACAAAGAAGGAAAGCAGGTTTCGGAACCATGAAGCACTCAACTGGCAGGGGTAGAGCCAGGATGTGAAAGCCCCTGCTCCTTTCACTAACCACTTTACCTCCTCAATTATACCAAATCTTAGAACAGCGAGATTAACTTTATGCTACCCAAAATGGAGTGTCAACACTTCCTCTACTACTCTCTGTCCTTATCACTTTGTTATCACATGAAAATATTCTAATTTATTAAAATTTTGTGATTTTTCACTTATTTTAAAATACAAACTATTATCCACTATGCAATTACATCCATTAATGTATGATCACAGAGAAAAAGGTCTTCTATTTTCAAGCCCATGGCAAGTCAAAATAAATAAAGTCAAAATTATTCACAATTGTTTAGTTTATAGTATGTAGATACATTTCAGGTTAATTTGGTCAGTTTTTACATTGTCCCAACATTCTTAATGTTTGCTCAGCTGGTGAATTTTTTTTTCTGTTTTCTGTTTTTAACTTAAGGAAGCAATTTTGTCATCAGAAAACTTAGCTAACTGGGTTCACTTCCTCTTTCAGGTCATTAGTGGAAGTATTAGGTCACAAGACTGAGCCCAGGGCACCCTTTTATCAATTTCTCTCTAATCTGAGAAGCATACATTTCAACAGTAAAGGTCTACAATATTTTTATCCCATTGGTATTTCCTTTATTTTTTGTCATTACTTTTATTTTTATTACTCTTTCTTTTGATCTATATGCTATGTGAAAAGCTGAAGAATTTGCTTATGTCTGTCTCTTGGCTGCCTAAGCTAAACCTACTTGTATTTTATATTACAGTATAGTTTTATTATGCTTATTGATGGCCAGTCACTGTAAGTGAACATAACTCACATCCACAAATCAACGAATAAATTAACAGGTGAACTGATTTGCAGAAAGTGATTCTGTTAGGGAGATAGTATTTATTCACTCTGTAGTGGGTCCTGAATAGAGTGAATGGGGAAAAAGATTAGGTCCTTCCCTTTATGGATCCATTATGCTGTCCCTGAATTCCAAAGTGTGGTTGATATCAGTGTTCAGAAGTATCTGGAAAGACCGATGCATGAACAGCACTTTCAGCAGTTCCCAGACATCAAGGGTAAATGCAAACTCTGTAATGTGAGCACAGGACCTTCATGATCTGGCCCTGGCCCACTTCTCTACCTCCATCTTTGTCTTCTTTCACATTCTTTTCTCTAGCAAAACTAAACTATGCACAATCTTCCAGCACATCAAGGGGTTTTATCTTTGAAAGTTCCTTCCTTTGCAAGTTCCCAGTGTTCATCCCCTTCCATGTTGTTCCCACTGGTGTCACGATGTTTCTCCTTCACAGGCCCTTCAAAATTCAGCTTGTGCCATTCCCTCCAGGAAGCACATACCCTGATCCCAAAGTCTGATCTTAGATGCCCCACTTTCAGGCTCTGACAGCAGTTCATTATATACCTCTATCACCTCACAAGACACTTATCACATTGAATGGTCATTGTTATTTTAATTGACTGCTACATTCCTCAGGGAGGGTGTGGCAGAAACCATATCTTGATTTTGTTGCCCCAGTACTGATAGTAGGTGCTAAAAATGCTAGTCAAATAATTGTTAACCTAGTGCACAGAAATATACACCATCTTGTGCTTTGGGTCTGTAGCTTCTATTTTTGTAGTTCTGATGACTAACATTCTGTCGCTTGGTGTAGTCTTTTTTTTTTTTTTTTAAAAGAAGACATTGCTGCAGTAATTGTGTGCCAAGAAGGAAGCTTGTCCAGCTGCTTCAATTTCCCATTAGTCTAAATCTTTAAAACATTTTCTGTGTTAAGATTTTATATATTGCTGTACCATTTCTTTGCTCCTTCCTGGGGAAATTACCTCATTCTAATTTGCTCTGCTCTGGAAAATGTGGATCCCAGGTTCTTTGTACACACCTGATCCAGTAACACTTGGTGTCAGTGATGGCTCCTTTTGTCATCATAGGCCTGACAGCATTTCAGCATTTCAGCATGACGACCAGGTGCTCTTGTGGTGGAATCTGCTAGCTTTCCCTCCAGATCCATTTGCCCTTCTATATTTTTCAGTCTCCTCTGAAAATGGTTGTCGCCACAGACAAAGTTCTCTACAATGGAATCTGAGCAGAAGTAACCTGCATCACTTCCAGGCTTGCCCATAAAACCCTTCCATACAGGCTCCTGTATGCTCTTTCTCCTTTTGGGATGACTGAGATATACACATCCAGGGAATACTGGAAGGCAAGTTTTAAGGACTGCAAAGCTGTTGTCACCCTGAGTCTCTAAATGACCTCTTAGAGGACAGTCACCCCACCAACCTGGATGCCTGCCTGGGACTATTTGGTGAACACAAAAGAAAAACTTCTATTGATTTAAGTCATAGATTTTTGGGTGTCTCTTTGTCCCATAACCTAGCCTAGCCTATCCTACCCCGTGTGGAGAAGACTTTAAGAAGAGGCTAAATGACGTAAGATTCTAGCTATAATGTTGGAAGTGGGTTAAAGTCTAACAATCCCATAGACAACTGACAGTGATCCAAAGATTTCTTATTTCCATTGCTAGTTTGACCATCAACAAGAATGTCATCAACAGCATCAGATGATTACTAAAGTCTTCAGAAATTCTCAAAATTCATTTTCATACCACTGCATTTGTAAAGAAATGTTGTATAACAACTATTGAGGGGTTTTGTGGGGTTGCTAAATGTGGTGGGATGAATCTGAAAACTGCTAGAAAATTCTTCAGTGTTTTCTTTTAGCATAATTATTAGAACTAAGAAGTCCCAGATGACTCTCTGGTGAACTTCTGGTGCTCTTAGCCTTTTGTTCTAGTTCCCCAAACGAGTTTCCAAATGTTAAATATACTTTCCTTAGGCAGGGAGAGGTTTTTTTTTTTTTTTTTTTTTTTTCACATTTTTACAGAAAGAGTTCTCCGAATATTTAGGGCTGGGAGATATATGTTTGAAATGGTAAAGAACTTAAAAAGGTGGATATGTAAACAACAGAGATACTCCTGATTATATGGTCCTTTTCTTTCTAAAGGGCTTCTAAGTAACCATGCTACTAAAACTCACTTTATTCTATATTTTTTTTCATGTAAGCTCTATGACTATTCCTCCCTTCCTCTTCTCAAACTCCTTACTATCAGCTGCTTAGATTTTGTTGTTGTTGTTAAGGTCTAGCTCACACGGAAGTGCAAAATATACAGTTTTTGGCTCCATACCATTTTCAATATGTATATACCCACATAACCACCACCCAGAAAAACATACCAAACATTTTCAGCACTCCAGAAGACTCCCTTGTATTCCATCCCCAGTCAATACCTCCTCAAAAATACAACCAACATTCTGATCTCTATCTCCATGAATTAGTTTTGTCTAATGTTAAACATTATATAAATGAAGTCATATAATTTATATACTTTGATATCTAGTTTCTTTCATTCAACATCATGCCCATGACAGTCATCCATAGTACCGCAATGTAGTAATAGTTCATTCTTTTTCATTACCGTATAGTATCCTATTGAATGAATGGTACAATTAATTTATCTGTTCTACTATTTATGGACATTTGTTCACTTTCATGTTGGGGCTATTATGAAAATACTGCCATGAACATTCTTGTAAATGTTTTACATGAACATTCATTTTCCTTGGGTATATGTCTTAAAGTATACAAGTTTTAGTAGATAATGCCAGTTTTCCAAAGTGGTTCTACCAGTTTACACTCCCACTATCAATGCACGATAGTTCCTGTTGCTTCACATTCTCATTCATTTGATACTGTCAGTCCTGTCAATTTCAGCCATTTGGTGGGTTTTAATTACTATTTCCGTGATAACTGATAATGCAAGTACCTCTATAGTTTCATGTTGGCAATTTTGATATTTCTTTTTGTCAAGTGTCTACTCAAATGCTTTGTCCATTTTTTAACTAGGTGGTGGCCAGTCTCTTTTTTTTTTTTTTTTTTTTGAGTTGTAGAACTTCTTTAGATGTTCTGGATACAAGTCCCTTGTTGGATACACGTGTAACAAATATCTTCTTCCTCCCTGCAGTTTGTCTTTATCTTTTCTAAATGGTGTCTTTTAATGAAAAGATTTAATTTTCATAAAACATAATTTATTATTTTCTTTTATGGTAGTGCAATTTGCATCCTGTTTAAGAACTCTTTATCTGTTCTAAGGTCACTGAGATATTTACCTATGTTTTGTTTTGAGTTATTGCTCTGCCTTTGGACTTTTAAGTCTACAATCCAGCCCTAGTTAATTTTTGTGTATGATACGAAATAGGGGTCGGGTTCCCGGTATTCTGTACAGATATCTAACTGATCTAGTACAATTTTTTTAAAAGACCATTATTTTCTCCAATGAATTACAGTAATGCTGTTAACATAAATCAAGTGACCTTATATTTATGGGATTATTTATAAACTATGTAGTCTGTTCCATTGGTCTACTGGATCATTCTTTAGCCAATGCCACACTGCCTTAATTATTTTAGCTTGATAATAAGCCTTAATATCTGTAAATGTAAGTCCTCTATCTTTGTTCTTATTTTTGAAGATTATCCTGGCTATTCCACGTCCTTTGTATTTCTATGTAAGTTTATAGTCATCTTTACACTACTTACTAGCAGGATTTTGAATGGTGTTGCATTTAATCTGTGGGTCAGTTTGAAGGGTACTGACATCTTAACAAAATAAAGTTTTCTAATTCATAAATATGGTACATTCCTCCCTTTTCTTAAACCTCCTTTAATTTTTCTAAGCAATGTTTTGCAATTTTAGTATAGAAGTCTTACATGTCTGTGATAAGATGTATTTTTAGGTATTTGCCATTTTCAATTCTTAAATGTGGCTCAGAAAATAAGCCAGTGCTTAATTAAGAAATGTGAGGCATGAATAGTATTCACATCACCTTGCTTAAGAGGTAAATGGACAAATGCAAAATAAATATATAATATAAATATAGTTAAAACTATCCAGGAGATTATCTGAATGTTCCAGTCTTCTTACTTTCTATGAGCTGAATGTATCTGAGCATACATTATTACTGGAGCAATGTTCTTTGAACCTGCTCCTTTATGATCTAATTAAAGCTAATGGTAGTTACTTGCAAAGCTTATGGAAGAAAAACTCAACGCTCCAGTCAATTCCTTTCATTTCCTTGACTATGCCATTTCTTCTGTCTCCCACTTCTGGGCTTTCACATATCCTACAACTCTGCCAGAAACACTCTTACCCATTTTTCCCTTTTTTCACTTGGCTACTAACTATACACTCTTCAGGCTCAGCGTAAATTGTAGAATCTCTGAGAAGCCTATCTGGACCCACTGGATAAAGTTAGTCATCCCTGCTACGTTTCCCAACAAGATCCTTTATGTTCTCTTTCCCAGAACTAGACTCCCTGCATTTCAATTGCTTGATTAATGTTTGTCTTCCCTTGTACACTTTGAATTCTAGGAAGGCAGAAGCAGTGAGTGCCTTATTCACAATTTTATTCTCAGAGCTCTGCACAGTGCCTGACACATCTTAATTGCTCAATAAATATTTGAATGAATGACTATGAAAGTTGGGTAGAGCAGAAGAATAGGACTGTTCTTTCTTGGAAACAGAAGTCATTAAAGTCATTAAACCAGACACTGCGATGTTCCAAAGTGGAATGAATTAAAGGGACACCCATTATCCCCGGAATCAGACTAGTTATCTTATGGGTGATATATTTCCCCTAAATTTTTATTGTTGACAAAACATAAAATTAAAAATAATATATTAAAGGGTTATTAAAGAAGGTCATCCTTTCAGAATGGCCAGCAGATCTAACACTCAGGATTTATTCTGTTTTTAAAAACATTTTGTCTCCTAAAAACTTTGTTTTTGTATTGTATGTTACAGCTTTCTAGCTATTGACTTTAGTGTTCAATATATTTGTTTTTGCTTTTTTAAAGAAAACCCACTGTCACTCTAAGGTTGGCAGTGTAAAAGAGAATCTCCACATGGGGAGATTATATCCTTGGATGGTATGTCCCTGAAGTTGCTGCCTCCATCACTAGTGTCTGCAGGGCACAGCTTCCCAGTAACAACATTAACATGTCCCTGTACAAGCAATGACTATTTCCATAGTTTTCCACATCACAATGGTGATTAGGCTAGAATCTCTAACCACAACTTTCCTAAAGACTCGAGAATAACAGACAAGAAATAGACATAAGAGAAGAAAGTTACAACTAAATAGACTGCCTATTTACAAGATTTAGTTTGCTTTTCCAGCTCTTGGTCTCCTATGGGAATGGGGGGAGGATTAGCTTAGTAACCATCTGACACCTAAACCTACCTGACACCGAAACTTACCTATATGCCTAAAAGTCTTTACTTAAGAAAGTGAAGGTTCTATCGTAACAGTTAAAGATCATTCTGGGGACTTTTTCCCCAGATATTTGTCCCATTAAAGGCTATTCTAACCCCCATCTACCGATGTGGTCCTATCGCAAAGCTTGAGCAATGCAGCCGCATTGGAATATAATCCAGTAAGAGATACACACATACTGATGTGTATATGTTAGAGGGAGATGTAGAAGGTTTTTGCAGAGGGGAATACTTTGGGGACAATTATATGCATTCAGTCAACAAACAATTATTAAAACCCCTGGTAATGTAGTGGAGTGGAAATGGTATCCAATCTGGGGCTAGAAGGCTTGGGCTATGCCTGGATCAGAAGCTTCCTGCCTTTGTAACCCTGGGCAACTTATTTAACCTTTCTGAATTTCTGCCATTAGATCTGGAAGATAGGCATGAGATAAATAAGACAGAAAATGTATATGAGAAGCTTTCTTTAAAACTGTAATGCTTAATGCTATTATTAGCAGTTGCATGCAAGACCCTGTGTTTAGCACTACAGAGGTCAATTATGCCTCTCTGTAAGGGTGGTTGTGAGGGTCAATGAGATAAAAACATTCAAAAGCTACAGATAAGGCATGATCTCTACTCTTAAGGAAATTCCAAATTGTCAGAAAGATGAGACTTGGGCACAAACAATATATAAAACAAAGTAGTATTTGAAAAACACCCTAAGAATAAAAAATATAGACTAGCATTTACATAAATTTATTGTTCATTGCATGGTATATTATCATTAACATAGAAAATTACTTATTAGTCTCTATTAAGATGCTTATCTCACTGATAAAATAAAAAGAGCTAGTTAATTTGCTAGCATCTTCTGCATACAGAAATCAATGGGCTTTTAACTTCCAAAAGCAAGGCCATAATCACTGTGCCTTCTAAATTGGCAAATGTGGTGCCTAGTCAAACAGAAAAGTGCTCAGGTGCATTTTGAAGTGCTTGCATTTCCTATGGAAAATACCCCTCTCATTTTGTCTCTGTAGAGTAATAAGGAGCCTTACATTATAGATGTACATAATGGTCTGGTGCCATTTCCACGCTCCAAGAGGACTACAGGAAGGGCATGCACACTGCCTTTTGCTCTAGTTGTATCTTTTATCAATAAGATACAATGTGCTCAACAGTGAAAGGGCTACTCTCTTTACTTTGAAAGAACAGCTGAATTAATATCATGGGTCATTTTGTTAACAGGTGAAACAGTGTGGGGGTTGGAGAGGGGAGGAAATTTGCTCTAACCATGCTCCTCAGGGAATATATCACAATATATAAATCACAAGATAGCTTTCTCTCTTCCTAGGCCACTTAAAAATAATCCCTTTAGAATACATTTAGGTTTGAGAGAATAATTTATACTTAAAATAAAACCTAATGAACTATTGGGGATTAAAAGCCTATTGTGTGTTAAATATACATGCAAGAGTACAGAAAAGATATTGGAAGGAGATGGGAGACATGTGTGCACCATCTTTAACATTATTTTGGACTAAATATTTTTAAGATAGAAAAGAAAAGGCAGGGTGCCATGGCTCACACCTGTATCCCAGCACTTTGGGAGGCCAAGGCAGGCAGATCACTTGAGGTCAGGAGTTTGAGACCAGCCTGGCCAACATGGTGAAACCTCATCTTTACTAAAATACAAAGATTAGTCAGACGTGGTGGTGTGTGCCTGTAGTCCTAACTAATTGGGAGGCTGAGGTGGGAGAATTGCTTGAACCTGGGAGGCGGAGGCTGCAGTGAGCTGAGATTGTGCCACTGCACTCCAGCCTGGGCAACAGAGTGAGACTATGTCTTAAAAAAAAAAAAAAAAAAAAAAGGAAATGAGAGATAAATTTTTAAAATTCTGTCTTCAGTTTAAAAAACTGAAAAAGTCAGCTCATATTCAAACTTAAACAATATTATGAAACAGTAAAGATGGCTGTGTAAAATAAAAGTAAATTTTAATCCTGATCTTGCAAGAATTATAAGTGAATATATCAATGTACCTAATGTATAAAATTAGAGCAGACTTATAAAACTTTAAACCAAGTGATAAATTTAAATATATTCATCCAACCATCCATTCACCCATCCATGCATCTGGCCATCCACATCCATCCATCCATCCATCCATCCACCCACCCACCCACCCACCCATTTATTCACTGATGAATCATTACGCTTACTTATGCTCAGTGTGCTGTCTGGACCAGCAACATCAGCATCACCTGGGAGCTTGATAGAAATTTAATTCTTGGGCCCTAACTCGGGCCTATGGAATCAGAAACTGGGATGGGGCACATCAATATTTTTACCAAGCCTTCCAGAAGACTCTGCTGCATACTTAAGTTTAAGAACCATCTGCCTGGAGCGAAAAGGTTAAAAGCATGCTCTTTGAAGTCAGAGAAATTTGGGCTCAAATGTTTGCATTTAGGCTTACTGCTTCTGTGATCTACAACAAGGTCATTTGATCCAAGCCTTAATTTCCAAATCAGTAAACAGAGACACAGTATTTCAAAGCTATTGTTAGGATTAAATGAGACAATATATGCAGATGGTATCTAAAGTGTATATTGATTATACATACAGTGCTTGGTGCATAGTGAGCACTCAGGAACTGATGTCTGTTATTTTTCCAGGCATGTAAGACCCTGGGTTAGATGCTACAGGGAACACTTTGTTAATCAGACAGTTTCTTTCTTCAAGGGTCGTATTGTGAAAAAGGAGCTATACAGCATATAAATAATCATGATACACATTAGACAGTGTTAGGTGGCAAAAGAGTGGTGTATAAAGAACCCTGGGAGAGTTTTGAAAGAGTGGAGGAAGTAACATTTGAATGAGCCTTTGAAAAAGGGGAAGCTTTTGGATAGGCACAGATCAAGGGACGGCAATTCAGATGAAAGGAACGGGGGAGGAGACAGGGAATCCTGGGATACATGGTTTGGCTAATGGGATAACAGCAGGGTGACCATACAATTTATTGTCCAAACAGGGACACTCTGTGAGTGAAGAGGGGCATCATTAATAGTGAAGCCTGGATGACAAACATAAATGTGGACCATGCCAGGTACAGCAATCATATGGTCACTGTGGAGACTAGGCTGTTTGGAGTACAAGTATTGGACCTAGGGAAGGACAGTGGGCTGGATTTATGTGGTTCTGAATGACAGGCTGAGGACTTTGCTTGTTAAGCAATGGGGAGCTCCTGAAGGTCCTCAGCAGGGAAGTGGCCACAGTAGCGTGGTTTTTCGGGCAGATGAGGTTGGCAGCTCTGTGTAGGCTCCTATACGAATGGAGACAGGGGATGGATGACAGAGAGATTTCCAGGGTAAAATGATGAGATTTTGAAACCAAATAAATGGGTCAGAAAAGAGGAAAGTGAAGTTGAATCTGAAGTTAAGATTTCAAGCTGAGGTCAACAAAAACAAGGAGGGCAGGAAAAGGGGCAGATCAGGGTAAGACATCACAAGTGTACTTTCATGCATAATGCATTCAATTTGATGGGCTCTATTACTTATATGTGACAGGGCCTCAACATGCCGCTGAGATGGGGAAATATGAAAACTATTGTATTCTTATTCCAGTAATGTTGTCTCCATTTCTCAAAAGACAAGCCATTCAATATCTCAATATAGCACACAGGCTATTATCTTGTTTTGCATTTATTTATTGAACACTTAAAATTGGGCAACACAGAATGTTTATGTTGTGCTTATTATGGACCACACTCAGTTCTAAGGACTTTACAAATATTACAGATTTAATCCTCATTAGAATCTTATGAGCTTGACATGATTACACTTATGTGTCACTTAATGATGGGGATATGTTCTCAGAAACATGTTGTTAGGTGATTTCGTCCTTGCTCACACATCATATAGTGTAGTTAAATAAACCTAGATGATATAGCACCTTTATACACCTATACTTTTTTACAAAGTATATATTATATTACAAAGCACTTATATTACATGTTATGGCATACTTATATTAGGCTGCTAACCTGTATAATATGGTATTATACTGAATGAAATCGGCAATTGTTATACTATAATAAGTGTATTATGTATATGAACATCATCTTTATATATAATAGATATTATATATAAATCATTTTATATATAATATGTATTATATGATAAATCATGTTTATAGGTACTTCCCACATATGGTAGCTTGCAGGTATATAAGATGCATCTTTATGAGTATAATAGGTGAGTTATATATGAAGGCCCATCATTTTACTATATAATACGGTATTACTATATAAGCATCACTTTTATACTATAATAGGTATTATATATAAATCATTTTATATCATCAATAGGTATTATATATAACATCATTTTACTATATAATAGGTATTACTATATAAATCATCTTTAAACATTTTTTATTTTTTTGACTCTTCTGTAATAATTCTTGTCATAAAGCACAAACACATTGTACAACTGTATGAAAGATTTTTTTTATATCCTTATTCTATAAACTTTTTTCTATCTTTAACTTTTTTCACTTTTTAAACTACTTCATTAAAAACTAAGACACACATTAGCCCAGATTTGCACAGAGTTAGTATCATTGAGATGTCGCTAGGCAATAGGAATTGTCAGCCCCATTGTTATCTTATGGGACCACCATCATAAAATGTCATTATATGGTGCCTGACTGTATCTCCATTTTTCAGATGAAGGCACTGATATATTCAGAAGTTAAGAAACCTGCCTGAGATTATACTGCTATGAAGTGGGGAAGCCAAACTGCTATGAAGTTTGAACCCAGGAGTTGCTCACTGCAGAGACTGAGTTCCTCACCAAGGCACCAGGCTGTGTCTTATGCTAAAGGCATCCTAAGGGAACATAATGGAATGGGGATGGGAAAAACTGTTAGATAACGTTTTCTTGAGGTGTTTTGTTATTTATATGAAAAGAAAAGGTTTTCCAGTTATAATTATCAAACTGCTTTCACAGAATCAAAATAAATAAGATACTTTGAGAGTATAGAAAAGTTATATAACTTCATATTGCATAATGACACACTTACTTGGTTTCTAAGTTTCATCATTTCTACGCTGAAAATCTCTCATCTTTTCCCTCCTCTCCATTCTTGTAGCATCCTACACAGAGCTACCAAAATTAACTTTCCTCAAAACTGCTCTTCCATGGTCGCTTCCTTGCTCAGAACCTTCATAATGACATAATTTCATAACGTCTGATATCAAGGCACAGAGTCAAGATTCCAACCTGAACCACTCTGTTATGCCACCTTCCAAATGATAGGTGACTTCTTTGAATCACTTCGATTGTTACTATTTTAAAAGTGAATGTTAAGTAAGGGTGGGAGCCTGGCAGGGATTTTTGGTAGAATTATAATTAGGGAATTATAAATATAGGACGGCAAGAGGTAGCTGGGCCTTTAGAAATTTTGGGAGGTAAGGAATATTTTAAACTTGGGGGTACCAGAGTTGCTGCCAATCCTGCCTCTCTTCAGGGCAGGGAAGGCCCCAAGGAGAGCAAGAAAGAGCTTTTTTGGCCATGGCTCCCTAGGGCAGAGAAGAAGCAAGCATTCAGGGCAGTACTCACAGGAATCAAGACAATGGTTTGGTGGGAGGGAGCATCCCTGTATTCTATCTTTCAGTGACGCAAAGAGGAGGCTAAGACTTTCTTTGATGAGGCCAGGGGACCAAGTCAAACTGTTAGGATGGTAAATGCAGAAGCTATGCTTCCCCGTGAACCAGATTTGATACCCTGGGAGAGGAGTCAATTAAAATAGAAATCAGGGGAGTGAGCCCGTGAGCCAACCCCTCTGCAAAGTCCTCATCTGATTCAGACCCTCCTGAGCTTTTACAGCACCCAGTGCCCATCGCAATCGTAGCACTTATGAGCATTTGCTTAAATATCTGTCTCCCCAACTAAACACTGCACCCTGTGAGCGCTGGGATCTGTGTTATTTGACTGTATTCCCACCAAGCCCAGAGCCTGCACAAAGCAGGTGCCCCAAGTAAAATGCCTCTGAATGAATAAAATGAGGGTAGAGCTTTGATCAATTGGGGTCATTATACTAGAAGGAGGCTTATAACTCATTTAGTACAGTCCTGTTGTCTTACAGATGATGTGATACCCAGAGGTTAAAGGGCTTACTAAGGTCCCATGTTGGGTTTAGTGCTAGAGCTGGACCCAGAACCCAGAACACACAGGCGGATTATTTCGTCTCCTCGCCCTGCTGGGGCATGAAGACAGAAGACAGCCCCCACAGTCATTCTAACATTTGTTGGCCGGCTATTGGGAATGCAGAATACACTTTCCCATGGAGGCAGGTTTTTTCTTCTTCTTTTTTTTAAATGGTGGTTCGGTTCCCAGGCCAGGCCACAAAAGCCTATTTACCCCATAGCTGAGCTCAACTATAAAACCAGCGGTAGCTCTGAGGCCTCACTGAACCCCCAGCTCCGAGCCTGCAGTCCAAGGGGCAGGTGGGCAGCTGGCTCTGCAAGGGGGGTGGGCAGCGCTCCCTTGAGCAGACCAGGAGTGTGGGGTGGGGGCTGGGCAGGGGGGCCGGGCAGGGGGCCCAGGCGGCAGCTGCAGGAGCCTACAGCAGCCTCTGAATGCCTTGGTGGTTCTTAAGTGGATTGTTTGTAAGTTGGGAACTGTCTGTACTTAGAAAGGCGGATTTCAAGAGGTAGGGGATCCTATTTCACTTGAAGGCCCACAGTAATGAGGGTTCTTTATTCGTAATGAAGTAGCCACTAATTGGAGGGACGGGCTCAGGAGGCCTGGTGGAATTTTGTACTCCTGGACCAGAACTGAGTAATATTATGCAGTAGCCTGGCAACCCTTTACTTTTGCATAAAATTCATATAAAAATCTACCATGAAGTGCCTGTCTGACATTCACTGTGTTTATTATTAATAATGATAATAACAGGGTAGCTTATACACAGCCTTAAGGCTAAGAAAGTAAATTGAATTCTCAGTTTCCTCCAGTTTTTTTTTTTTCCCCCAGTCAGATTAGGAACATTTGGAAAGTCCTCACTCTCCGAGTGGGCTGAAACCTTTCATATTTACCCAGAGGAGACATGGCTCTAGTTTCTAAGGACTCATCCAAGAGATGATCTCTTTCTTTCCTCTGCCTCCTCAGAGAGGCAGAAACATTCCATAAACTCACAAATGTTGTAAAAGTAAATGTACAAAAAAAAATGTTAATGGAACTGACAACATTACAGTAGAGGAATCAATTATAATAAGGTAATACAGTTAGCCCTTCTGGACTTAACGAAATGTGTTCAACTGCATGTTGAATGTTCTGGTGCCCCCTGGAGGATTCTAAAACCTCACAGAACTGGTTATTTAGTACCTTTCTTCAGATGGCTTAGAAAACCCCACACAGGCAATGTGTTTCTTTTCTGAGGTTCAAGTCAACTTAACTTGGCTCAATCGCATGCAGAGGGACAAAGCAGGAACTCAATCTAACATTTAAAAGGTTTTTAGCCACCATAAGTTTGTCATTAGAATGGAGGTTTTTGGATCAACAACAGAAACTATTTTTGGTTTGTGAAGTTTATAAATCCAACAGTGCAAAGTTCATGGTCATGTGTGTGATCTCTCCATTTTTCTGGGCTGAGTGTTTAGTGAACAAGGAAGTTTGCTTCCATGAGCCTTGCTTTGACTTAGTGCAGAAAAATTAAACATTCTGGAAAGTTAAACATTTAGTTTCTAAATTTTTACTGCCCTGGAATTCCTCAGGGACATGACTCTAGTATGATGATGAACAAATGGTCATCAGAATTGTTTATTCCAGTTACAGGTCAGCAGATGTGAGGAACCACGTCTGACTCCAATAAGCTTTTAAGATGATAGCTGTCCATCGTGCCTGCCTTCCACTTTATACAAGAGTGACTGAAATCACTATTTTGATGTATAACGTCCCTGCTATCACCTAGTCTTAGGTAATTTATCTGAAAGACACTCACCAGGTCGCACTGAATTTGCACAGAATCATGCTGGCACATAATTGTAATTATATCACAATAGCTACAACATAAATACAATATTATAGTATTGTACAGACAGTCCCGGATTTGCCATGGTTTGATTTATGACTGTTTGACTTAGAGTTTTTGACTTTGCCAAGATGCAAAAGCAACATGTATTCAGCAGAAACTGTATTTCAAGTACGCAAACGACCACTCTATTTTTCATTGTCAGTACAGTATTCAATAAATTATTGTGAGATATTAAGCACTGCAGTATAACATAGGTTTTGTGTTAGATGATTTTGCCCCACTGTGGGCTAATGCAGGCATTCTGAAAACATTTAAAGTAGCCTGTGGTATGCTATGCTGTTTGGTAGGTTTGGTGTATTAAGTGAATTTCCGACTAGGATATTTTCAGCTTGATGGGTTTACTGGGCCATAACTCCATTGTAAGTCAAGGAGCATCTGTATATATGTATCATAGAATACATATTGCATATTACATATTACACAGTATTATATAGTAATATTACATATTATTACATATATTACATATAATATTACATATTATTATAATATTGTATAATATTATAATACAATATAAACCTCTACTAATGTCACTTTTTTCAGTGCCATTCCTTCTATTCTTTCACATACTGGATGTTTAATTTCTTAATTTGAACATTATAAAGAAATATATGAAAATTCAAATCACAAAGACACTAACCATAATTCCAGACTTCTAGAAAAGTTGCAAGACTTCTTTGTATGCCTGGATACCCTTCACCCAGATTCCCAAAATGTTAATTCACCCAAACATTACTACATTTGTTTCATTTTCTAAATACAAACCACGCAGATTTTTTTCTAAACTGTTTAAGAGTAAATTGCAGACACAAAGTTCCTTTATTCTTAAATACTTCAATATATATTTCCTAAAAATAAGGAACTCTCTTATGTAACCACAGAACAATTATTGAAATAAGGAAATTAATATTAAAATAATATTATCTAATATTACAGACCTTATTGTGATTTTATCAATTGTCCCAATAACATCTTCTATAACAAAAGAAAATCTAAAATTGTACATTGCATTCAGTTGTCATACTTTTTCAGTCTCCTTTAATTTGGGAAGTTCCTGGGTCTGTCTTTGTTCAGGGCAGGTGTTTTAGAGAGTGTTCCACATTTTGGGTTGTCTGATGTGTCCTCATACTTAAATTAAGGTGATACACCTCTAGCAGTATAACAAAAGTCATTCTGGCTTTTCCTCAGTGCATGATATCATGTGGCACATGCTGTTGGTTAGTCCCACCACTAGCAATGTCAACTTTAATCTTTTGGTTAAGATGGTGTTGGCCAGGTTTCTTCATTTGCATTGCTATTTCACCCATTGTAAATAAAAAGTATCTTGCAGGAATATACTTTGAAACAATGTAAAGACAATGTAAAGATCCTATATCTCATCAAACTTCCATCCATTAGTTTTCATATTCATAGATGATTATTGACTGAATCAATTATTTTTATGATGGCTTGCAAAATATGATTTTTGATTTTCAACATTCTACATTTATTGGTTGGCTTTCTACTGAAGCTTTCCCTTCTTCTTTGTTTGTTTACACCAGAGTAGCTCATGGATTCTTACTTTATTCAATAGTATTAAATTTACTAAAATTATTTATTTAAATTAGTAATTTATTTTAATGCTTAAATGATCCCATATTTGGCCAATGGGAGCCTCTTTGGGCTGGGCTCCTATGTCATTTTGACACATCCCCCTTATTCTGTAGGCACTTTCTTCATTTTTGGCATAACATGATGTTCCAGGCTCTATTCTACTTTACCTGCCCCAAATTTGAATTTAACCATTTCTTCAAAAAGCCCGGGTACCTTTTAGTGGAGGGTATGTAGAAACAAAGATTTGGTTTCTAGACATGCTCATTGCTACTACAGTGAAACTGCTTCAAGGCCATCTCAGAGGACTGAGCTGGGAAATGTATATATATATGTGTGTGTGTGTGTGTGTGTGTATGTGTGTGTAAACAAATGTGTGCATATCCACAAGTACTCTCACACACAATACACATACACATATACATATTATAATCAATGCACATCTATATTCATTTACATATATCTAAACACATACACACATGTATGTATGCATGCATGTATGTGTGTATGTATTAGAAACCAGGAGTTTACATACATATCTCCAATTTGAATCCAATACCGCAGAGTTCATTCTATCTCCTCCTTTTACCACAACTGTAGCTCTGTTCTCCTAAAGTGCAAAACCTGGCTCCCACTGTCCACAACTTATCTGCTCAATCCTGGAATGCATGAGGAATAGTTTCAGAATTGCTAACCTATGCTTCTGCAGAAAGAGAGGTCTACTAACTAGAGTTGAAAATTCCAAGGGATCAGTCATGACATTAAATCAGAGAGGTCAATATATTCATTCTCTAAGTTAGTCCTGTTGTCAAAGTCAGCAAGAAAACAGTGGTGGCAAAAGCATTCTATCCTTCAAATCCTTCCCTCTGTAGATTTTGCCATTGCCTACCAAAGTTAGAGTCTGGCCAGATATGACAAGGAAAAAACTGTCTTTTGTTCCATTTGCTTATTTATTCATTTATTACGTTATACTCGGCCTGCTTTCATAACAAACCTTTGAGTAATAACATCTCTAAGCAGAAGAGCTAACAGAGAGAAATCAAAACCAATATAAAGAAAAGAGGAGATGATTTTATATGGAACAGAGATGTTCCAAGAAGGTTACAGGAAATGAGGCACGAGTCTGTGATGTGTGGAGTTTGTGTGTTTGCCTGTGATGGCTGTGAACAAATTACCTCAACTGCCTCTATCCTAACCACATTCTTTTCATTTTTCCAAGTTCACTTTCAGTCTTCGGCCACATAAAATTACATAGTTATCTTCATAGATAAAATGACTTTTAAAATCTTTGCCCCTTAAACTGGTAACATGTTTGATGATATTCCATGCCTGGAACAGAACCAGTGCTCCTCCAAAGCTGGCTTGCTCTGGAATCCTGTCTGTTATATACAAACACACATATACACATGGGTGTGAACTCTCCTTCCCACTATATTATACCCTAGATCCCTGAATCAGAATCTCTGGGGCAGTGGGGTTGGGGAGACCAAATGTAATAAATGTTAATATCAGTGAAAATGACTTACAGAATCAGCCAAAAATAAATACTTTTAAAAGGTTCACGTTTGTTTGTAAAATAAAAAACATTAACATCTTATTTTCAGTTTTCTTTTTATGAAGTCAAAAGTTTATTAAATACAACTTACTTATTTGTGAGAAGAGGCTATCTCTCCTTTTAAAATTTTTGCAATTTCTAGCTTAATTAATTTTCCCAAACTGGCAAGAGTCTGACTTAAAAGTTCCTTGAGCCATCAAAAGCTATAAAAATGTTACTTCTTCTTGACCAAGTTATTTTCTTGAAGCAGATTCTTACAAATTCAGGGGAATTTTCTAAAACATGGGCAAAGGTTTATGTATAAAAAGTTTCAGACAGCATTTATTTGCTCACAAATGTAAGCAACCTAAAGGTCTAATGTTAGGGCATTTTATATAATAGAATATTGGGCTATTGTCATCACTTGTTTTTTTAATAAAGAATTTTTTGACACACGAAAATGCTTATGATAAATTGAAGTCCTTTAAATGTGGGAATTTGGTCTTTTTCTGTGTTAAATCTCCAATGTCCATGCAATGCTAACCACTTAATAGGTGCTCCAAAAAATATTTTTTATGTTGAGTTAAAATAATAAAGCATTAATAATTATATGTGTGGGAGAAAATATTTACAAAAGACATGTATGCATATATGATAAAGGACATGTTATTCAAAATATACAAAGAAACTTCAAAACTCAACAGTAAGAAAAGAACCTGATTTAAAAAGTAGCAAAATATATGAATAGATACTTTACCAAAAATGACATACAGATGGCTAATAAGCATATGAAAAGATGCCCAATATCATATGTCATTAGGGAACTGCTAATTAAAACAACAATGAGATAATACATACATACTAGAATGGCTAAAATCCAAAATACTGACATCAAATGCTGGTGAGGATGTGAGAATACAAAAAAAAGGGGCTGAGTGCAGTGGCTCATGCCTGTAATTCCAGTAGTTTGAGAGGATGAGGTGGGCAGATCCCTGGATCTTTTGAGGTCAGGAGTTCAAGACCAGCCTGGCCATCGTGGTGAAACTCTATCTCTACTAAAAATACAAAAAATTAGCCAGGTATGGTGGCACACGCTTGTAATCCCAGCTACTTGGGGAGGCTGAGGCAGGAGAATCCTTGAACCCGGGAGGCAGAGGTTGTAGTGAGCCAAGATCATACCATTGCACTCCAGTCTGGGCAACAAGAGTGAAACTTCATCTCAAAAAAACAAAAACAAAAACAAAATGTATCGCCACTTTGAAAGACAGTTTGACAGTTTCTTAAAAAACTAAAGTTCTTACCATGTGATCTAGCAACAGTGCTCTTTGGTGTCTACCCGGAGTTAAAAACATCCAGCTGGGCACACTGGTTCATGCCTGTAATCCCAGCACTTTGGGAGGCCAAGGGGGGAGGATCCCAAGGTCAGGAGTTCAAGACCAGCCTGGCCAACACAGTGAAACCCCGTCTCTACTAAAATACACAAATTAGTCAGGCATGGTGGTACATGCTTGTAGTCCCAGCTACTTGGGAGGCTGAGACAG
The DNA here is from genome assembly GCF_008728515.1 of Papio anubis. Taxonomy (NCBI): domain Eukaryota; kingdom Metazoa; phylum Chordata; class Mammalia; order Primates; family Cercopithecidae; genus Papio; species Papio anubis. Next base: position 78,074,840 of record NC_044979.1, read on the forward strand.
GAGAATTGCTTGAACCCGGCAGGCGGAGGTTATGGTGAGCCAAGATGGAGCCACTGCACTCCAGCCTGGGCAACAGAGTGAGGCTCCATCTCACAAAACAACAACAACAAAAAACATCCATACAAAAACCTATACATGAATGTTTACAGCATCTTTATTCATAATTGCAAAATTGGAAGCAACCAAGATGCCCTTTGGTAGATGAATAGATGAAAAAACTGTGATACATCCAGACAATGAAATATTATTTAGTACTAAAAGGAAATGAGATAACAAGACATGAAAATAAATGGAGAAATTTAAGTATATATTCTAAGTGAAAGACACCAATCTGAAAAGGCTAGGTGCTATATGATTCCAGTTATATGACATTCTGAAAAAGGTGAAACTATGAAGGCAGTAGAAAGATCAGTGGTTGCCAGGGGCTCAGGAAGATAGAAGGATGAATAGGTGAAGCATAGATGATTGTTAGGGCAATTAAACTACCCATATGCTACTAGAATGGTGGGTACATGTCACTATACATTTGTCAAAACAGAATCTGCAACACAAAGAGTGAACCCTAATGTAAACTCTAGACTTTGGTTGATAATAATGTGTCAACCTTGGTTCATTAATTGTAAAAAATGTACTGCACTGATGGGGGATGCTGATGGTGAGGGAGGCTGTGTGTATGCACCGGGTATGTGTGTTGTGGGGTGCTTGGGATGTGAGGAGCGAGTATGCAGAAGCTCTGTATCTTTCTCTCAATTTTGCTGTGAAGCTAAAAACTGCTCTTAAAATAGTCTATTAACTTTACATATAATTTAATATGTAAAGTTAATGTGGTTTGGCTGCATCCCCACCCAAATCTCACCTTGAATTGTAGTAATTCAATTATCACAGGGGCTAGGTGAAGATAAATGAATCATGGCAGTTCCCCCATACTGTTCTTGTGGTAGTGAATATGTCTCACCAGATCTGATGGTTGTATAAATGGGAGATCCCCTGCACAAGCTTTCTTTCCTCCCACCATGTGACACGTGACTTTGCTCCTCATTCACTTTCCGTCATGATTGTGAGGCCTCCCCAGCCATGTGGAACCGTGAGTCAATTAAACTTCTTCCCTTTACAAATTACTCAGCCTCGGGTATATCTTTATTAGCAGACATATATTTATATATAATTTTTCTATACACGAGCATTTTAAATATGTATGTACCTTTGGGAAAGGGTGAAAAAGACAGATGTGAATCCTTAATGTAGATGCTAGAAAAAAAAAAGACAGATGGTAAAGATGAGAAAAGATAGTAACAATTATGCTTCAGATCCTCAAAAAATGGCTACCATTTGCCAACCACATTAAAAAAAAGCAGAAGAGGCTGGGTGCGGTGGCTCACACCAGTAATCCCAGCACTTTGAGAGGCCAAGGCAGGCAGATTACAAGGTCAGGAGTCCAAGACCAGCCTGGCCAACATGATGAAACTCCATCTCTACTAAAAATACAAAAATTAGCTGGGCATGGTGGTGCGTGCCTGTAGTCCCAGCTACTCAGGAGGCTGAAGCAGGAGAATCGCTTGAACCTGGGAGGTGGAGGTTGCAGTGAGCCGTGATCGCACCACTGCACTCCAGCTTGGGCAACAGAGTGAGACTTTGTCTCAGAAAAAAGAAGAAGAAAGAAAGAAGAAAGAAGGAAGAAGAAGAAAAATGGAATCTTTCTATTAACAATGAAGGGTGGAAGCCATCCATTTAGCTCTACTCACCCCTGAAAGCCCACCAAAAACTCTAAACGGGGCACAAATGAGAACAAAGAAGATGGGAAAAGAGACTATCACTACTAAACATTGGAAGCTGGAAAGGAGATAGGTGAGTTATAACTAAATGAACAGACCCAAGGAAGCTAAATCCAAATCTGGCAATGGAAAAAACCTAGAAACTACCTGGTTAATTCAGAACTCTCAAAGTTTTGTGAACTGATGGTTTGGATACCTTTGGAAGTGGAAGTGACAGTGGGGTTAATAAGAGCAACCTTGGCTGAATGTCTGTTTAATTCGTTAAATGCCCAGATCCCTCCCTTTACTTCAAGCAGGAAAGGCTGCTTTTCTGAAGAATGTAAAACAGAGGGATATGCTTTGGAAACCCACGGACAGCTGAAGGCATGGACACTGTTATGAACCCAGGGAGACGAGAGGGAGTTTACATACTAAATGTTGATAGTCTGGCTCCTTCCCCTACCCTGGCTCCCACAATTTTGGCAATAATATATATTCTCTTCAAGCAAAAAGTGAAACAGTCTCCCCTATGGAATCTGCCAAGTGCAAGAAAATATATGCTAAATACATAATATACTCTTTAGAATATACTAAAGATACTGACAACCATGTCGCTCTTTAATGAACCACAGTTGACAAATTCCACCCATATACACAGAGCATCTAAGCAGCTTTTCAGGGTCTCTTTCTTTCATATGAGCCCATAATCAAAGATTTTTAGCCCTTTGAGGCCAACCTTTTTAATTAGTCTACAGACAACAGAGAGAGCTGAAAGATGCAAATGGGAGGCCAGTAGAGATATTTCAGGTAGAAGAAAAACAATTCACATCTTCAGAGAGATGAGGAAATACCTTACTCATAAAGCAAGAACAGGATGTTATAAAAAAGGAACATTAAAAAATAAGCAAAAATCTCTAAGAAATAGATGGATTGATGATAAAGCTTAACAGACTTCTCAAAAAGTAGAGCAAGAAGATTAAAAAACAGGATAGGAAAAGACAATACATAGTAACAACAATGGTTGTAGTTTCATATCAATGGTCAGAATGCTATTGTCTGAAATTTTCAATGAGATGAACATTTGAGTTGTAAGAAAGTTCCACATCCATCTGGTTTCTACATTTTATGATTCTGCTTTCCAATTGTAAGTCATCGGAAATGACAGCAAGTCTTGGTTTAGTAACACATTTATACTTAGTTTACTAAATATGTTGTTGAACGTTTTGTGGAAACGTCATGAAAGAAAACATCAGAAGTTCTTGCCCTCATTGGCAGAGTCTCCTCTTAGACAATACATGAATGAATCAGTTAAATCTAGCTTTTTAACAGCACCATATTTCTTTTTAGAACTTTTTCTGAATGGAGCACTGTTCACTGTTTACATTTATAAAGCTAGTTATTCTGAGTTAATACATCAATATTTTCATCTCAAATTTTACACTATCATGAATTTCTTTGGAATTATTGATCCATGTGTGTGAATAGGCAGATATAATACAATACAATGGTAACAATGAAAATGAAAATTAAAGAAATACAAGCAGCAACACATCAACAGTCTGAAAATACATTAGCCATGAGAAACTGCCCTCTGATAGGTGAATGTTTGCCAAGACATAAACACTACTGACCACTGACCAGTAACATCTTTTGAGGACTGGGTGTACTTTGAAGAGTGTGGAGTTAGAAAGCAAAAGGATTTCTGTACAAATCATGGTAATTTCAATATAACAATAATAATACTTATTTCAAATTTGTAACATGTTTGTGGACCAAATTTTTGGCCCTCTCAAACCAACAAATTGTCTAGAGTCTATTTAAAGGACAAATGGTTAGGGAAACCCTGTTCTTTGGAAGTGAAACTACGGACTAGCCTGCACGTAGCTCATCAAAAAGCCTCAGGCTATAAGCATAAGAGGTAGGCAGAATCCAAAACAATGACCAGAAAGAAGCTGCAGAGTTTAAGGAGGGAAGCAGAGGTGGAATTATATGAAAATAAGGACGCTTGAGTCTCAGGGCCCCTTTCAAGACTTTGCACCAAATTTTGTATTTTTTTTTTGTCTTAAAGAGGGCTCCAAATATGATACAAGCCCAGGTCTTCCCTGAATAAAAGGTCCCTAGAAATCACTAAGATGAACTGTCTGATTTTACAGATGAAAAAACTGAGTCCTGGAAAGGACAACTTGTTGAAGTCAAACTGTGGATTTCAACCATTTCATTCAAAGTCAGCCTCCCCTTACGTTTCCCTGAAAAGGACTGCATTGTACCTCTTGGTCACACTGCAATAACAGCCCTGGCTAAGCCCACAGGCTCCCTCTAAGGGAGGCTGCCTGCCCCTTCCCCCTGCACAACTCAGCCTCTGCTGAAGGAGCAGTCCTAAGCTAGTCCCTGAGGAGGAGTGACTTTGTAGCGACCCTGTGACCATGCCCCTCACCCCCACCTCCATTCCATCAACACAGCTGATTAGACTAAAGGTTGTCACCCGACCCAAGGGAGTCATTCCATTTGGGTCAATGACCTGTGAGGTCATCTGGTATAAAGAGTTTTGCTCAAACACAAAAACCAATGATGAGCTAGCCCAATCAAATCCTCTGTCTTAGAAATTTGAACTGAGGACTATGGAAAGAAATAGACAGTTAGTAGTGGAACTAAATAAGATACAGACCCAGAGGGTGACCGCACACTTAACTAGAAATCCACGAGTTGTGCCTGCTGAGGAGAGATGAGGTAAGTCAGTTTTCAAGCCCTGAGGGACCCTCTAGTTCGAAGTCTTTGAGGTCTAGTTGTATTGTTGTTCTTCCTGAAAAGCCAGGCATGGTGGCTCCAATTGCTGCTTGATTTCTAAGTTTCTCCTATACTCCCTGTCCCCCCACTAACCACTGATTCTCAGAGAGCACTTGATCCTTGTGCATCGTGCGATATCAGCAAAAACTCAACTCCATGCTTTTGAAAACCCTGATGGCAAAAAGCAGGGTAACTACCTTCAAAGTGAAGTCTGAAATCACTTATGAAGAGAAATTGCTCCTTTATTTTTGGAAGAAAAACTTTTATAGGTCTTTAATTACACAAAGGGAAGGCTGTTAACATATTCTGGAAAGGAGGCAGAAGTTAGAGACAAGGAGGAGCTAAAGGGCTCTGCATTATGAAGTGAATGTTAATCATCCTAGTGGGTAGACTGGATCTCTCAAACTGCTACCCTTTAGACTAGTAAGACATTCATCGTCTCTGAGGACCCCAGGAAGAGGCAAGCCACAGCCAATAGCACTCCCACATGGGAGAGGGAAGCTGTTTCCCGTGACATGGGGCCAGGCAGAGTATGGAGGAGAGAAGCATCCTCAAGTGTACTCTGGGAGTACCTGACCAATAAATTCTTTGAGGAGTCACATGTCTGTGTTATAATTCTCTCCCATTGCAGGACGACAAGGGATGACCTGCAGAAGAGTGCCACAAGTGACAGCCACAGTAGAACTGAGGAGCACAGCATTCCTGTGGGATTCCTGAGAATGCCTAGGCAGGGACTCCTGAAAAGTCTTGCACCTCCAGCAAAAATAGCAAAAAGGCTTGAAGCATCAGTATTTGACCATTAAAGTGAAGTATGGCTGCTATATTCTAGAAGAGAATGGGACATCTGGGTTTCAGTTGATTTCAAAGAACCTCACTAACATGGTAAGTAATAATAATCACCATCCAGTGTCACCTTTAAAAACAAAGGAAGAGTTTTTAGGTGTGAATAAATGCATGTATATAAAAAGAGTATGTATATGCATCAATTTTTTTTTGACGATCATTAGAGAGCTGATTCAAATGGAATTCAATAATCAGGAAACATTAATTCATACTCCAGAGGTCGCACAGCTTCCAAAGTCAGCTAATCAATGGCTATGTGAGGTCCTAAGGGGCCCAGGTTCTTTGATCTCTCTGCTTGGCCCCTCTCAGCTGCTGCCTTTGCCCTCACCTGGCACCTTTTATGGTCCCAAGAGGGCAAAGCAATTTCAAGATGTCACATCCAGGTATGAAAATATTCAGGTAAACACAAGTATGATCTTTCACTAAGTATCCTTCTTAGGACAAGGACACTTTTCCCAGAGGCTCCCTACTGCCCAAACCAACTTCTCACCTCTTACTGGCCAGAATCGCGTTACCCATAAATTCTTAAACAAGTCTGTGGTAAAGAGTAGAATTATCAAGATTGTCTTAGACTAGTGGTTTTCAAACTTCTACATGCATCAGATCCCTGGAGGATCTTATTAAAGCACAGGTTGCTAACCCCCACTTCCAGAATTTCTGAGTCAGTAGATCTGAGACGGGACTCAAGAGTTTGCATGTTTAACAAGTTCTTGAATGAGGCTAATGCAGCTGGTTGGCGGACCACACTCTGAGAACTATTGTTTTAGACTGTTTGGGAGAGAATGGATGTTAGTGAATCAACCAAAAATATGTTATAGATAATCATTTTATCAGAAGAGTATTCCATATATTTTGGAATGATATAATTGTACCAACTTTCTTTTGAAAATTAAAATTTCTACAAGTTGTGTATGTCACAAACAATACAGATTGTGGTATACCACAAGCTAAAATATGGAAGCAGAATACAAGCTAATGGCCTATGGCAGAAAATGTGGTTTGCATAAATGTGACCCATTGTCACAAACATCCACCCAACCTGCTCTGCACACTGTGCTACCTCATGCTCCTTCTCTTGTGAACTTATATCCTCTTTCTCCAGGTTGAAGGGAAATCATCCACATACCTGCTGAGGTGGTATCAACCTCAACCTGTCTCCTGGCAGAGGAGACAATATGAGCAAAGCATCGTTTGGAGAAAACCAAGCAGCTTGATGTTATTGCAACAGAAAATATGAGGCTGAAAAGAGTGTGAATTAAAACCCTAGATTTGGACCAGAGTGAAACCACAGAGGGCTTTGTGGGGTGTTGAGGAGCTTGAACTCAATCCTGTGGCCTTGGCAGTTACTTTGCAGAGACGTTGATGTGGTTGGATTTGGGTTTCATTTCAGTCACACTGGGGTATGTGGAAGGCAGACTTGAAGCAGGAAGTCAAGCCAGAGACTCGTGGTCCAGGCGAGCATCACAAGGCCTGAACAAGAGCTGAGATGACAGGCTTATGAAGACATAGATCTGGAAAATATTTGGAAGGTCAAAATATGCTAATATGATGATTTGTTGGATGTAGGAGGTGCGAGAGAGTAAGGCATCAAGATGTTCCTTAGGTTTCCAGCTTCAGTGAGAATAAAGACAGCAGTTCCGCACAGCAAAGGAAACAACAACACAAAGAGATGGCCCACAGAATGGGAGAAAATATGGGCAACCTACCTGACAATGGACTAACAACTAGAATATACAAGAAGCTTAAACAACTCAATAGGAAAGAAATCTAATAATCTAATATAAAAGTGGGCAAAAGATTTGAATAGACATTTCTCAAAAGAAGACACAGAAATGGCAAACAGGCATACGAAAAAGTGCTCAACATCACTCATTATCAGAGAAATGCAAATCAAAATGGCAATGAGAGATCATCTCATCCCAGTTAAAATGGCCTTTATCCAAAAAACAGGCAATAACAAATTCTGGCAAGGATGTGGAGAAAAGGGGAGCCCTGATAAGTCAGTACAACCATTGTGGAGAACTATCTGAAGGTTCCTCAGAAAACTAAAAGTAGAGCTACCGTATGAGCCAGCAATCCCATTGCTGGGTATATACCCAAAAGAAAGGAAATCAGTATATCAAAGACATATCTGCACTCCTGTATTTGTTGCAGCAAATACAGGTTCTTGGCTGTTCCCTACAGCTAGGATTTGGAAGCAACCTAAGTGTCCATCAATAGATGAATGGATAAAGAAAATGTGGTACTTAAACACAATGGAGTACTATTCAGCCATAAAAAGAATGCGTTCCCGGCCGGGCACGATTACTGACACCTGTAATCCCAGCACTTTGGGAGGCTGAGGCAGGCAGATGACTTGAGGTCAGGAGTTTGAGACCAGCTTGGCCAACATGTTGAAACCCTGTCTCCACTAAAAAATACAAAAATTAGCCGGGTGTGGTGACGGGCGCCTGTAATCCCAGCTACTCGAGAGGCTGAGGCAGGCGAATTGCTTGAACCCAGGAGGCAGAGGTTGCAGTGAGCCAAGATCATGCCACTGCGCTCCAAACTGATGACAGAACTGTTTCTGTCTCTAAACAAAACAAAAAACAAAAGAATGAGTTCCTGTCATTTACAACAACATGGATGGAACTGGAGGTCATTATGTTAAGTGAAATAAGCCAGGCACAGAAAGACAAACATTGCATGGTCTCACTATTTGTGGAATCTAAAAATCAAAACAATTGAACTCATGGAGACAGAAAGTAGGATGGTTACCAGAGGCTGGGAAGGGTAACAGGAAGTGGGAAGGAAAGTAGGGCTGGCTAATGGACACAAAAAATAGAAAAAATGAGTAAGACCTACTATTTGATAGCATAACAGGGGGACTACAGTCAATAATAATTTAACTGTACATTTTAAAGTAACTAAAAGAGTATAATTCAATTGTTTATAACACAAAAGATAAATGCTTGAGGAAATGGATACCCCATTTCCCATGATGTGATTATTATGCATTGCACACCTGCAACAAAACATCTCAGGTACCTCATAAATATATATACCTACTATGTATCCACAAAAATAAAATTTAAAAAAATTAAAAATACATCAACTGAATATTTATTGAGTTAAAGCATAGTACCATGTGTTTCCAGGATGACAGAAGTAACTGGGGCTTCTTAAAGTCTTTGAGAACCTTTAGCACAGTTGAGCAACAAAAAAAAAAAAAAAAAAAAAAAAAAAAAAAAAAAAAAGGAACAATTACAAAACAATATGTTAGAACAATTACAAAGTACTATATTAACCAAAAAGTGAATTTGTGGAAGTTTGGGGTTTTATGCCGGATTAAAGGAGTGGCCATAAGTTTACACAGGAAATAAAGGAACAGACTGACTTCTCCTGTTTGGGGGACGCAACTATGAAGGGCATAGACATAGGAGCCTGCACATGCCATGTGAAGGTTGACAAGTATGGAAGGGGCCTTGCTGGGAATCAAAGAGATGAGACCGATGAGGTCTCACGGAAAAGGAGCAAAAAGAACACTTGAATATAGGAAACTGGATTTACTGGACTGTAGTTGACTACTGAAGATCATTTTAGATTCCTGAACATAATGAAAGAGTTTCATGAAGATTTAAGCCACAGTTATGAATATTAGTTGAGTTTTGAGCTGGTAACCCTGGATCCATCTACTAAATGTCCAGCCAAACAGGATAGTTTCATAATTTATCATTCTTTTCTAATTTCTCACTGCCAATTTCTCAGAAAAGCCATGTCTAGCTTTGGCTCCTTTTATAACTGTAGACATTTTCTGGACTGAAGTGTTTCATGTCTGATCTACTTTTACCACTGCTCTATTCTCTTGATGCCAAAAACCCCCACAAATTTCATTTAATTTAGTGGTCAGTGAGTATGGCAGATAAAAACATACTTTCTAGAGTGAGAACGCTTGTGTTTTAGTCATGGAAAATTGGGGCAATATTTTTGTAATATGTCAACGTGGTTTTCTTTTTGCATGTCTATGTGCCTGACCTTCTCCACTGCCAGCCTGAGGCATACTTCTCCCTGGCTGTGCCTCTGGATTGCTGCAGGAGAAACACAAAAAGAAAGTTGTACTCTCCAGCTTCTGACAGCCCCAGATTGTGTTTTCAAGTCTGCAGCAAGACAATGAACTTGAAACTTGGGCTTTTTAAAGGATTAGAAAATGTTTATCTCCCACTGTAGCAGGTGGACTTGATCCTAGACTTTGAATTATGGTGGTAGTAGTGATGGGGTTAATGATAACAGAACAGAAGGGACAAATCCTGCCCACCCCTTTCTGGGCTGGGGCCTTCAATCAGGCAACTGGGCAAAGACACATGGAGCCCAACTTTGTCTCAGGGAGGAAAAGCCCCGAGGGAAAAACCAAAGGCAGAAGATGAGCTGCCCCCAACCTGCCCCCGCCTGCTTGGTAGTTTGCAAGGGGGTTGCCTCTCAGGCCTGCCTCAGCTACAAGTAGGGTCAGCTGCATTAAAATAAAGCAGTGCAGTTGATGAAACAGGGCCAAGTTGAGCTCCCGGATTTCTCCATGAGCTTTTGTGGTATGGAGAAGAAGAAATTCAGAAGATCTTCCATGTTTTATGCAAAGAAGAGGGAGCTGGCTGAGGGTGCTGGCCAGTAAACTTGCCAGGGAATGGCACTGGGTTAGGGGCCAAATGGAAGTCCAAGGTAATCAGAATTGCCATTAGAGAGATTCATCAAAGGAAAGAGGCTGAGGATCCTAGAACATTCCTAGGGCTGAGGAAGGAGATTAGGCATTCCCCTGGCCACAGGCTTTAGGAACTCACCATGCAAGCTCAGACTAACGATGCTGCAGCAAGATAAGCAAGAAACCAGGGGACAGGGAGTGGCCTCTAGGACACCATGTCCCCTGCCTATGCCCAGGACACAGTCAGCCTGATGCCCTCCTGGAGCAGAGAATGCTTCTGAAGAGCATCCAAAAAGAGATGATTTAAAACAGTACAGAGGAAGCCAAATTTTGAATTGACTCAACATTTAAACTGAAACAACAGGCTTCTTAACCTAACTCAACTGACAAGTGTAGAAGACCCCATCATACTGCTGCTCATGAATAAACTGTTTTAGTTCCAGAAAATAAGGGGATGCATGTGTCAATGTGGTCTGAGTCAAATTATAATCCTTTCCACCTGGCCCTGACACATTCTGACTGTGTCACATTGAGACAGTTATGTAAACTCTCTAAGCGTCAAAATCCTCATCTGTGGAAAGGAGAACATAGTGTCTTCCTCTTGGGGAGTTTTAATGAGCCCATTCATGTAAAATGCTTAGAACTGTAGCTGATACATGATAAACTTTTTAGATGTGCTAATTTTGTTATCACTTCTACTTTACATTCAATGTCAAAGTTTCTTTTATTCTGTTCAAGAATGGCTAACTACATGTTTGTCAAAAAATGTCAAAGTACTGTATTTCTGACATTCTTCATTTATGATTTCACAGCCTTTAGTTGTGAAAGGCCAGCACAGAAAGGGCATTCTGGGGATGAATGAGAATTACTGTTTTTATATCACCCTTGACTTTTTCTCAGCTTAGTAAACATCTTGGTAGTCACCACAGAAATTGCCTCCAAGCCAGGATGGTATTTCTTAAGAATGAAGTTAGCTGTAACAAACCACAGAGTAAAATGATGGAGGCATTTGTAGGACCTGGTGGTGAACCTGCTCTGTCTTAGGCTGATTACTCCTAAGAGGAAGAACCAGCTATAGGCAATAGACACGGCACACAAATGGGGGAAAATGCAGAGGGGAGGATTCCTCTGTGAATCTGTGGGCAATTTTAACATGCATATCAGGACAGGACAGTGCCAGAGTGCTCCTGGAAAATTCCTTGTGATTAACATGAGTACATTAACTGTCAGAATTGTTTGCTGCTGAGTATTCAATTATGCTATACTATAATATCAATTAGAGATATTAACTAACGTGGGGCTCCATTCTAGCTCTCTCAGTTTTCTGAATCAACCTAGAGAACACCAAGGGGGCTTTAGTTGAAACAGGACAAGAGACTTCGTTAGAAAGGTTAATACTGATTCTAGATAAACAAAATAAGTAATCTTTGAGTGTTTGTGATACACAAATTTCTAGGCTCTAAGCCTTAGGTAAACATGTATGTAAGTACTAAAAAGCGCAATAAGCCTTAATATAGTAGAGTTCCTGGGAAATCAAGTGGTTTAAGTGACTTTTCCATGTAGTTAAAGCATACTCTATTAAAAAAAAGTTAAGAAATAAGAAATCTTCATATAAGTCAGACATTATTAAATGTCTATCTTCTAAAATAGAGCAAAATTGCCTTTTTTGATGGATCAGTCATCATGATGAACACCAGCTATTTCACGATGGTGCTTCGAGAAAGTATTTCTCAAGGTGTGATCTATGGATCCCAGCAAAGGAATTATCTGGGAGCCTGTTAAAAGTCAGATCTCCAGGCCTCCAGAATCAAAATCCTTAGGTAGAAGCCAGGATTCTCCACATCCAACTTGCTTCTCAGAGGATTCGTACACTCAACTGAGGCCAGAGAGGCCCTAATTCAGAGTGAGTTGAGATGTTCTTCACTGGAAATGTCTGCAGGGGGCCTGTTAATTTTCTGTGCCTATTTGCTGTAGGCCTTCTGCTACTTTCCTCTTGTGACTGCAAACCTTTCAACAGTGATGGGCTTTAAACCAGTGGGGCAATTTGCAGAGGATTCTTTGCTGGGTGCTGGCCTTTGTGATGTCTACTTTCCATCAATGAGCCTCAGGTTTGGGTCCCTGAGTTGAGCCTACTGTTGCAGGATTCAGGCACCAGACCCCAAAGAACTCAGGCTCTAGACCTGCCATTTCACCTCAAAAAAATACTCCCAGAATAAGGTAGAACAGAAATGTGAAATGCCGAACCTAGAAATGTGACTGGATATTCAAGAGAGAGAGATTGGTGAGAAGGGGGAAAAAAAAGTCCAAATACTCCTTAAGGATGCTTGGAACATGAACCACTGGGGTCAGAAAAATGAGTTCAGAGGATGTGGCATGTGCTGGAAGATGTGACTGCTACTTTAACGTGAAGTCAGGTCTCCTCTACCCCAGAAACCTCTTTTTCCAGTAGTAACCTAATATTACACAAGGATCTGTTTATTGGATTGTAGTAATGTGGGGCCAAAAAGGTGAGAAGAGCACTGACTGTAGAGTTAGAGGCTTGGGTTCAAACTCTAGTTCATATGTGTGGCAATGGGCAAGTCAGTCATGGTTGCCCTGTGGTCTTATCTGTGAAATGGGAAAAAGAATTCACACTCTTGCTAATGCTATGCAGTTTTAACGAGCTAATGAATACAAAACAATTTGTAAACTGTAGAGCATTTTACCAATATTTAATCAAAAATATTCTGCATTATGTACATATTTAAAGAGCTGCTACATCTATCTATAAGGCAGAATGTTAGGGAAAACTCTAGGCTGGGAAAAAATTCAAATATGTTAATTTTCTTACATAAATAAACCTATCATATTGTTCATTGTGGAGTTTAAATATCTGCTGTGCTTTTGTACTAAGAAAAAGATATTTTTAAACAAAAAATGAGCAGTCTTTTGACTTTTGCACAACTCATGTTTAACGTTCTTTTAAAGTACGTTGTTCTTATTTTCTGGATTAAATGGTGAGAAAGTTCATCAAATCTTCATTTTATTTTTCAAAATACTCTTTCCTATTGTCATCTCCTTAATGTCAACTTTACTCGCACCATTTATTAGCTGAAATTGCAGAACAGTGGGGGAAACTGGGAACATGCCAGGGAGAAAGGAGGGACAAGTAAGTCCACAATGAATCTAATAGGTTTTGCCTAAAACCTAAAATACGCTAAGGATAAGGAAGAGGGAGTCTAACTTACGAAATCTAACCATTGTCTGGTTTCACATCATGACTTTTAGCTGTTGCTTTTTATTTTAAAATGGAAGACATGCAAAAAAAAAAAAAAAAAAAAAAAAAAGGTGGGGAGGGCAAAGCTAATTCTTTCAGGAGAGAATTAATGAAAAGCAGACGGAGGCCTGGATAATAAGTACCAATAAAAGCTTTAGCTGACATAGCTTCAGTTTACAAATCCCTGGCTTTTCCTGGCAGGGTTTGGGGATGGAAGGTGAGGAAACATGGCATACACAGCCTGGATGGGGAAGATATGCAGATCTTTAAAATTAAAGATGTTTTCAATGTCTTATTCTAAAATACTTGATTTGTGGTGCCTCTGATAAAATTCCAGTGAAACCTGAGTATGCCACACAGTCTCTAGTAACCCTCGGGGAGCCACATCCTCTGTGTTCCCAGTCATACCTGACTTTAACTTATACACTTTGTTAATAGGAGCCCAATCCATAACGTGCGCACAAAATGATGTGTGGTTTAGAATCTGCATGTGTTTCCACTTCTTTTTAAACTTGAACATTAGGGGACTCTTATGAGAGTATTAAAAAATAAACGAGTAATAAACAAATATGATGAAGCCAGAGGGATATTAGTTTGATTTATGGCAATTGATACTACTCAGAAAATTTTAATGACAAAATTGGGGCTAGCGGGAACATAAATGCTCTTGGGTTTAATTTGTAAGACCTGGAAGACTCCCAGTGAAAAGGAACTGATGAAATCGCTAGATTGAGAGAGTAGAGTTGAGAGAGAGACTGTAGGGAAAGACTGTGCCTCAGCACATTAAACAGCGTGAATAAGAATTAGAGGAGGACGCTGAACACAGAACAAGTCATTAAGGCTGACAGAAAACCTCCACGTCAGGAGACAAAACCTCAGCCTACGGGGTGCTGCAACCCAACTCGAAGGCCTGGAGTGGGGTTGAAAGTGGGGAGATGGTTCTCTCTGAAATAGCTGCTTATCCCCCCACTGCCTCTCTCCCCCTCCCCCTTCATTCTTTTTTGGGAAAGGATTTTCTCCAAGTTCTCACTGATGCTAAACATAGAACATGTTCCTTCCAGGACAGAATTGAGGATATCTGGGAAAAGTTGTCTTTTTACTTTCTCACCTTTTTTCCCTTTCCGGATAAGCATAACTGCTTCTTGAAGTTCTCCTAGAACAGTGAAGGCTTTTAAAAGAAACACTGTCATCTTCCTTCCTGCTCTTTGCTGGCTTTCCCTCAGGCGCTAGTTTTGATCCTTCCATCCCTAAGTGACTTCACCTCCTCACATGGCTCTCCCTGCTGATGGCTTTCGAAAATGACTTCATCTTCCAACCTCCTCCATCCAGCTGCCCACATGACATTACCTTGGAACTTAGCTTCCCATCTTTGCCCCTAAAGCCTGATTTCTCTCTTCCCTTTATTATTATTAAAAACCCTCCCCATTTTTGCCAATTTAAGAAACTTTTCTGTCATTCTCCCTTTTCTTCTGTTCTTCAATCTCATTGATTCTCAATATTTTTAATAAACATTATTGTAATGAGTAACACATGCACATGGCACAACATTTAAAAGGCAGGAAAAGGCGTGCGGTGAAACTTCAACCTCATTCCTAGCTTCCTCAGCTCATCTCATCCCCCAACGTGGTTCCAGGCCCTGGACGCACTTGGGGTTGCCAGCTTCTCCTGGATCTTTCCCCCACAGATTTAAGATGAAAAAAATGAGAGAACAAGATCCTAAATGTAACATATTTTACCCCACTATTTTCTCAGCTTCCCTATTTGAGAAATTTCTTCATTTATTTCACATGCATTAATCTGTAGACTGTTTTCCCCTATGGTTCCTCCTCTTCCGATATGGATATTTTCCAAGTCCCTTTGCCTGAACCTCTCTCAGAACATGAACTAATATCCATGAACTATTTTTGCTTGTAAGCATGGCTGAGTCCCACCTCTAGTGGTCCAGGACAGAAATTTATTAAAAAGAACAAAGCAGGAGAAAACCTCATCCCTCAATTTGTTTATATAATTAATCTATCTTGAGAAACATCCCTCATTTCAAGGTCAGCAGTCACCAGCAGAACCACAGTGAGGAATCAGCATCTAAATGACAATGGTTGTCTCAGAGTCACAGCTGGAGAGAGAATTTTAAAAGATGGATGCACAGATAGATGAGTGGTTGGATAGAAGAAGCCAATCAACTGTGAAGTGTTACCAAGCCCGAAAATCATATTTCATTTGATGGTAACAACAGAAGCCTGATTAATGCATGTGGGAATTTCATTTCAGAGTTATACCAATAGGCTCTTAGGGTCTGCTTCTTTTTAGGGCTCCCTGAACCCATGTAAAATCGACCCATTTAAGATTTTAAGGCTCCTCTCTCTGAATTTGATTGATCTTATTTAATGATTAGGAGTGGGATAACTGCTGAAGATGAAGCAGGATTTCTTCACTTGGGATAATTTTATTATACCTGTAACTGTCCTGAAAATTTTATGTTTGAAAGGTAGTACACATATTTTTAAAGCTGTTGTCTGTTTAAGGTTTTCTTTTTATCAATAACTCACTAAAGGAGACAAAGTGAAGACACTTTTCGAGATAAGTGGGACGAAAGTGGCTGAGAATTGTGCACATTTTAGTGAACAGAGCTCCTGCTGACCAGGACATAAACGGGTAACATGCCAGCCTCCATTTCCTCATTTCCCTGTTAGATTACAGCAGTTATCTGGAGAACAAGGAATCATCCAATATCTTTTTTTTGTTATTTTAAATCTCAGAACTATGAATGGAAACTACCAGTTTTCTATTCAATCATTCTTCTGATAGTTTGAACACTAAAATATAGATAGACTTAGGACTTGGGACAAAGGGGAGTCTGAGTTTCAGTGAGAGACAGGGAACCTATGAAATCATGACAATCTACGACTCCATTACAGTGCCAATACTGCTTGCATAAATCTTGTTAGGAATGCTTTGTTGAGGGTTAACAAAAATAATTCAATCATTAAAAAATGCTATTCAAAATTCTTTAATATTCCCTGATGACAAACTAACACAGAACACAAGTTTTTCCTAAAGCAATTGTGATTTAGATCTTTCTTTCTAAAACACTAAGTCTCCCTAGCCAACTTATAAATCCAGTTTTATGTAAAAGTGGCAATCCAGGCAACCATCAAACCATTATTTTTGCCGTCACTGAAACGTCTGTTTGTAAAGAAGGATTTGAAGAAAATTCTTTTTGAGTCTAACAAAAGCAATTTACAGTACTATGATGCTATTGGCATTCGGGAAACAGTAGCTACACTCCTCCTATTTGAAATTTAAAGAAAACTCGCACTCTATTTTGTATAGGTAAGTAAATCACCATATTTTAAAATAAAAATAAAAATAAAAAGTAATGGATCCCTGAAGCATAAATACTTTAAATGAGAGTGCTGGGCTAACCCACCAGGGTACAACTGTCTTCTTTTATACTGAAATCTAGAAGATGGTAAAAATTACAACTATTTCTTCTTCATGAATAAGAGGACTAGCTGGGAAAGATGATATTTGAGCTATTAACCAAAAAGAAGAAAGTAATCTAGAAGGATGTGTTGCTATGACAGACTTAGGGATCAACTACAGAGGCGAGAGACAGTAACTAGTAGAACATGGTAATTTTCCATTGACCCGTAATTTAAGATGATACCTTTTTCAGGAGCTACCAGAAAGAGACCGAGGCCAATGGAACAGTCAGTGTTGCGTGGGGGCAGGGGGAGTTGTCACAGGCACTATGCATCCCTCTGACCCTGCAGCCAAAAGCCTTAAGTGATGAAACATGGAAACATGGAAACAGTCATCCAAGAGATTCAAGCTGCTGAGGCACTGAGGAGCCCTTGTTAAGAGATGGGCTCAATTTACAGCAGTATTTTGACCTGGAACTTGATGGTTCCACTCAATAAAACCTGTTATGTTTTGAATGTTGTCATCCATGAAATTCTAGAAGCCAAGCTTGCATGTGCCACCCAATACATATAAACCTTAGGAAGAAAAGCCAGACAATCTGGCAAAAGGAAAACTATCTTGGACCAGATCAGTTCACACAGATCAGTTTGCAGATAGTTCACTTTTGTCCAGAGTCCACTCTGAAACTCAAGAGTTAAGCAAGCTTTTCCCTTAAACAATTAGAGAAATGTCACATGCAAAGATTTAATGCCTCTCAAGAGAGATGTAGTCCTTCCCACTCCACACTTGAAAAAAATCTGTTTTAAGCCAACATACTAGCATTTATAGTATTACAAAACATGCTTAATTTAAAAAAACTGTATGGATAGTTCCTCTACTTACAGAGTTCAAATAACAGAAATTATAAATTAGTATGTATAGATGATATCTTCTAGGATGTTAATATCCTCACTTGCATAACTGAGTCTCATTTTTGTTCAATGGCAGGATTAAATTTCAGTAATACATTTTTAAGAAGCATATTATGTTTATTTATTATGCAATTGGGATTCAAGAATGTGTAAGATCCAGATCTTACACATCCTCGAACCCAATTGCAGAATAATTAAGCCTATTTATTTACCTATTCGTTCATTTGATAAATATTTATTGAATATCTACCAAGTGGCAGGCTAAGAAGCATGTATAAAGTGCAATGGGAACAGTGCAAAAGGGTAACAGCCTTGCTTTGGGAAGTCAGCAAAGGCTCCCTGGGGGTCATGTGGCCTTAAATGATGCCTCAAAGTTTTACATGCACAAAAGAGGGAGAAGGGAATTTCTGGTGGGAGAAACAGAGCCTGCAAAGGTCAGGGTGTGTTAAGAATGGGGTGAATGGCACGGATTTTAATGAGGCTGGAAACACAGGGTGTGCATGTGTGTGTGGCAGCAGCGGGGAAGAGAGGCGGGAGGGAAATTATTCTAGAGGGAAGCTGGGGTTGGGGGAGGTAGGTCAGAGCCAGCCTCTGGAGGGCCTAGAAGGCCACACTAAGTTTGGACTTGTCGATTGTCCAAGGAAGGGCCACAGAAAGTTATTAGCCAGGAGAAAGACATGATCACTTTGTTACGGAATTAGGACTAGCATTAGTGTGGAAAGGGGTGCCAATTATAATCCTTTAAATTGAGGAAGATCCTAGCTCAGATAAGAGCACTGGGGATGAGAGGAGGGAACCAATTCAAGAGATACTTTGGAAGTAGAATTATTAGAAACGAGAGGCCTCCTGGATGTGGAGACTGAATAACGGTAGCAGCTGAGGATCAACCTCTAGCTTGGGAAACAGAAAAGGATGTGAGAGAAATGTGCTTAAATGTCTGTCATTTTGGGGATGTGTGTAAATATATTTACTTATTTTGCACAAACGTAACTGAAAACTTTTCAGGACATAAACACATCATGAATATGTATTTATTTAAGTTTAAATACTTCTCACCACGAAGTTGAACTAAAAACAGAAGTAATATAAAAGCTGTGAAGGTATATCAAGTAAGAAAGGTACAAATTAAGAGACTACTATATAATTTCCTAGCCCATCCATTTATAAACGCAAAATTATGCTCAACAATTTTTTTTTTTCAAAGACTCCATCCAACTGAAAGTAGATCACAGAGGGGAAAAAAAAAATCCCTGAACACAGAGGAGGGTTGTCTAACCATTATAGCCAAAGGAGAATTTTATTTTTTTATGTTTTATTTTTTGAAACAGGGTCTCACTCTGTCTCCCAGGCTGGAGTACAGTGGCATGATCACAGCTCACTGCAATCTCTGCCACCCAGGCTCAAGGGATCCTCACCTCAGTCTCCTGGGTAGCTGGGATTACAGGCATGCACCACCATGGGCCAAGGGAAATTTTAAAGCAAAATGTTCAAGGGATTCAGGAGCTCCAGCAATAGACAGGACAGGCAGCTAATCTTGGGTTGGCGGGACTCCCGAGACAATCAGGCACTTTGGAATCACCTGCCCTTTGGGTTGGAGGAAGGCGGCTGAATCGTAGAAGAGGAAGTCAGGAGTGGCCTCTCATACCTGGAGACTCCTGTGTGACAAACTGTTAGACGATCCAGAATGATAAACACCATTTACTCCAGCCCACATTGCGGGGCAATCCAAGGCTGAGGCCAACCTCCCAGAGACCCCACAGCTGATTTATTTAGCATACGTGTTTTGCTGGATGTTAATTTTTTTTTCCCTTGGAGATTCAGGAACAAATATGGTAACTATAAAAAAGAGTTACCATTATCTGAGAGCTTGCCTTGTGCCATGTGCCCTGCTAAGTACCTCCCGTGACTCATGCCCTCTAAAACTCACTGCCCCCCTGTGAGGGGCAACTTCCTCAGCTGCAACCTGCAAGGGAGGCTTAGCATGGTTAATGGGTTTGGTAGCTTGTCCAGCATTATGCCCCAAATAAATGGATCTTCTGGTTTGTGGATCAGGACTCATTCTACTCTGAGTACCATGGGCCCTGGATTTCATTTGTTCATAGTGCTCTGAGTGGGAGAAATGAAGTGGTTTGCATATTGAGCTCTGGAACTGGACTGTCTGGGACCAAGATGAAAACATTCTACAGATCCATTGCACAACAATGTAAATACACTGATCACTACTCAACCGGACATGTAAAAATGGTTAAGATGGTAAATTTTATGGTATGTTTCTTTTTACCACAATTAAAAAATTTTAAAACCTCACACTTTCTTAATCTCAACATGCACTAGAGGTACCTATAAAACAGCAGCCAGCAAACTATAAAGGGATGGTGAGTAAATATTTTTAGCTTTGTAAGCCATTAGTCTCTGTTGTAACTGCTCAACTCTGCCATGGTATTGTGAAAGCAGCCAGACCACTTATGGTCATAAGTGAATAGGCATGGTCATGTTCCAATAAAACCTTTATTTACAAAAACAGGTGGCTGACCTGTGGGCCATAGGTTGCTGACCCTTGCAAAAGTATTCATACATAAATAAGAGAAAAATATTACCCATTTGTAAATACCAAAGGCTCCTCTTTGAAAGTGTCCAATAAATTCCCCCAATAATTATGCATGAAACATTCTTATTTTTCCAGAGGCCAAGATTAGAGCAATAGCAACAAGAGCAAGCAGACTCAGAAAGATCAGAACTTACGTGAAGTCCCAGGAAAACACCACACTGAAAAATGAACACATCAGACCTACTCCAGTATCTACACTTCTCTACAGATGAGCTCAGTGATTTAGAAAAAAAAAAAAAAAAATACGAAGGCCGGGCACTGTGGCTCACACCTGTAATCCCAGCACTTGGGAGGCCGAGGTGGGGAGATCACTTGAGGCCAGGAGTTTGAGACCAGCCTGGCCAACATGGTGAAACCCCATCTTTACTAAAAATACAAAAATTAGCTGGGTGTGGTGGCCCGTGCCTGTAATTCCGGCTACTCAGGAAGCTGAGGCACAAGAAATGCTTGAACCTGGGAAGCGGAGATTGCAGTGAGCTAAGATCGCACCACTGCACTCCAGCCTGGGGAGGGAGAACAGGACCCTGTCTCAAAACAAACAAACAAAACAAAACAAAAAACTAAAAATGTTGCAGCTGGAAGAGGGCTCAGCGATCACCCTTAGTGGATGAGAAAATTGCAATAGGTTTATTAGACCTATCCAAGCGGTCACAGCTCGTGTGAGCAAGGGCTAGGACATAGTGTAGCGCCATCCTGAGTCTGACATCGTGCTCCTTCCTCCTCTCCATTTCCAGTCAGGAGCAGCAGTGAGCAGCGAGCCAGCAAGTTATGTTTCATGCATGTTATTTCAAATGGTCTTGGCCTTACCCTAAAGCTAATTTTTGCTATTTATCAAGTTCCATGGGGAGAATCAATAAAGATAGCATAAAACCCTGAAAGTCTCATCTCATCCAATTCAGATTTGGAAGCACGGGTGTAATTGTTTGTTCCCTTCCAAGTTGTACCATGTGAAAATGGCAGGCTTTTCCTTCGGCATTCACATACTCTAAAAAAGCAGCAACCCACGGGTGGGGTTTGGCAGCTAGAGTCAATCTACTTGAATCCACAAAAAACAGGCACCCCAGTGAAACAACCAAACCCAAACAAACAACAGGCACACATCAAAACCCACAAATGAAAATGGCAAGTTATGAAACAAATACATTTAACAAAGCATTAGTTTTACAAAAGAAATTGTCCTCATAAAAGAACTCAATCCAGTGTATTGAATTCTAGAACTAGCAGAGGAAGAGAGGATAATGGAGTAAGCCCCCTACCCTACCTCCTTTATAGATGAATTAAGCAAAGTCCTGAGAGATATTAGCGCTTAAACATTTAACACTGGTTCATTGTATGGATCCAAACTGGAAATGTTCCCCATTCACTCAACACAACTCTTTGGGGTAGGGGGAGGTGTCCCAGCCCTACCCTAGACACTGAAGTAAAGCAGAAACTGGTTTAATACAGAGAGCTGAACGGCCCAGGCAGAAAGGAAAGGCCTTCATCCTACAGCCTGAGATGGTTGAGCAGTGACACTCTTGCATTACTTAGTGTCTCCAACTCTCACGGGACCTGCCCTCAATTGCTAAAAGAACCTGACCTCTGACAAAAACCAATGATTTCAGCAGTAATTAATGATACTGTCAAATTAATTAACCCAAGTCTTTGTTCACAGGAAACCCATCCCCCATATCAATACTGCTGTTTACCAGTCCTTGGCCAAGTGCTATAGACCCAAACCTTCACAATCAGGACACCAGAACACCACTGACTGATGGCCCTAATAAGGTCCCACCTAGTAAGCCACCAACATTTGTTAATAAACCTTCTCACCAAACATATCCTTTGATAATATGATTAGTGCATGAACAGATCTCCAAAACCTAACACTGTTTTAAATAGATATGTACCTGTAAATACCAGTGAGTATCACTCATTTCCTATAATACCTTTTCACTATCCTTTTGAATTATGGTGATGAAAAACTAGACAAATGCTGCAGGATTTCATTCGCCATTTAATAAATGGCTCTCATTAAAACACTGGTTCGCTTGTCCTTGTCTATGAGGACTCAGACTCCTATAAATGCCCACGTATACATTTCCATACTATCTCTTTAGAGGATTCAGGACTATTTTCTTACACCTAACACAGCTTTTATCCCATTTAGAATAATTACCCTCCATCCCATTTCTGACTTTCAAGAAAAACAAGACACTTAATTGACCACAGGAGGACTCTCTCAAGGGCATTCAGGCTGCAAAAGCTCTGCTGCAAGCTCACAACTTCAGCTGATGTAATCTGCTACAAGAAGCTGACTTCTATTTTTAAATCATACCCTTTTACTCTGCCTTCAAAGGGCACATATATCACATGTTGTAACTTTGCTCATAAAATACCTCGTAGTCTCAGGGTGAATCACACTGTCAGGGGGAACTTCCGACTGCACACAGCCCGGCTCTGCCCCTTTAAATTCATCCACCTTTTCCTATTATGTATTTGGTCTTGAGAACAGCTATGTGCGGCCACACTCTCCAGGTATCTCGTCCCTCATGGTCATATTGACAAGGAGCAGATGCCTGGCAGGGTCCTTCTTGAAGGCTGGACTCACGCTTTCCCACCTCTTTGTATTTCCACCCCCTGACAGAGACACTTAATAAATGTTCTTAATGTTGATGTTGAGAGCTCTGTCGTCAGGCCTCTGTGCTTCAAAGGGTGCCAGAAGGAAAACAGATTGCTTTGTTTAACTTCAAGTTTTTCATTCATCATTTCAGGCATGCTCACTGTGTGCTATTTAAAAGGTTTCTTGGCAATCTGAAGACACTATGAAAAAAGCCTTGGTTGGAGGCGAAAAGACACTTGAACTTGCAACTTATTTATGCTTATTCTACTTATTTGTAAAGACAATAAAGACCTCAGCAATTAAAGTGGTGCTACCATGGAATCTGGTAGAGGTCAGAATAGCCCATTTCTCTCTGGTCTACCTCCCCCTTCATTTCATGGTTACCTCATGTCTCATCAGGTTTATATAAAAGCTTCCCAGTAGTTCTCCCAGCCTCCAGTCTTAGGCTCTTGCAATCCTTTCTCCATCTTACAATCTAAGAACACAAACTTGATCATGCCTCCTCCCTTCCCTACACCCTCCCACTACCCCCCGCCGCACTTAGAGAAGTGCTGTTTTTATTCTAGTGCTGTCTCCCTTTCTAGCCCCATGGTCAGGGCACCCCCATCTCCACACCCACCTCTCCTTCTGTGCTCTGGTTCTAAGTGTGCTGCTCCTTTCCCCTAAAAGATCTTTCTGCAAATTGCTTTCTCAGTCGGGAATGCTGTTCTGTTGCTCCTACTCCTTCTACCCAGCTCCTTCCTACCCGCCCTTCACATTTTGTTTAGTGCCACCTCCTCCAGGAAGCCCCTCCCAAGAGTTCCTGAGGCACCATGTGCTACCAGACACTACTGTTCACCATGCTGTACTGTGTTTACTTGCTCTAGCCCCAGATGACTGCACAAGACAAGATGGCAATGATCAGTCTGCTTCCTTACTACTGTATTCCTCTGGATGCTGCCTGAACAGGGCCCGGCTTCAATATCATTTGTTGAACGGACAATAAATGAATGACTAGATAACAAGGAATCCAAGTAGGGAGACCACATCCATGAGGTATGAATTCGAATTTTGTCTTCATCAGAAAGTGTGAACTTAAAAAAGAGAATTTATAGCAAAATACTACTTTAGCTCAGGATTCATCCTTTGAGATGTGAAGGTGGCAGCTGGCCCCGCGGAGACTGAAACTCCCCCTCCCACAGTGACTCCCGAGGAGCCACTGGCAGCTGGATCGCTCTCCTAGATGACTCAGAAACACATTTAGGTAACACATTCCTGGGAGAGAAATGGAGACTGTTTAAAATGGAGTCCTACTGGGACGAAACACTAAAGCTTGCTCAAAGTTAAATGTCATGTTATAAACTCCAAGTGAAGAGAAAACTCCACAATTTAAATTCATTCTAAAAAGGGCAGCAAGCCTCACATTAATAACGCAACTTCTTACCTGCAAAACCACATATGTCAATTTCCAAAACATCATGAGGTCAGTTGCAAATAGTGAGAATGCCCCACAGGTTTGAGAAAACATGGGTGTGGCACTTCCAACTCAGTGCCTGGAATCTTGTCATCGGTTATGTGTGTGCTAATTTGGGGCCAGGCGCTGGACTGGCCCTGGGCTGTGAAGATCCCCAACACGGTTCCTGTTCTTGTGGAGAGTCTGGCCTAATCAAATATATACTTGAAGATAGGCTTATTTAAAAAAAGATTCTAAGTACACCATGTTTAGCTGTTAAATTGAATCCAGCACACATGGGATTGAGGAGTAAGGCTTCGGCAACTTCTGTATGGCAGAGGATTTTTTTTTTTTTTTAAAAACCATATTTTCCAAAATCAACAGACTGATGACACTAAGGAATGGGTAATGTTTCAACATTCAAACCAAATGACGAAGGGCTTGGTTTTTATTTCGTCCTTACAGTTAGTAACCACTCCCCCAAAAACAAAACCAAAAAAAACACAATTCCACATAAAATTCTTCTGCCTTCCAGAATAATCATATATTTATTTTTATTACCTGGCACATAGGAGGTGTTCAATAAATATTAATTGAATGAATAAATCACAAGAGAGGAATTACTATGAAAGGCCTTTTTCAATTTTAGGTATTCTCTCTTAGGGAAGAAAATTATGTGTATTTTGAAGGATTCTGACTCTCATTTACCTCTCTGATCTTGGGCTAATTTCCCAACATGGGTATCATTTTCCTCACTTATAAAATAAAATCAGTGTCTTGGTTATTATGAGGATTAAAGGAGGCAACAGATATAAATGATAAGCACTCTGCCTTGTAGACAATTTTTTTCACCCTCTTCACTCCATTCTCCTCAACCCTCAAATAAAGTACTAATGACAAACCAAATTACTGGCCTGATTAAAAAGTTAGAAAACTTCAAAAGTAGCCTGGGATCACCAGCATCTAGCTAGCAAGCCTTTAAAAATGTTATTTACAATTTGGGGGCTTTGATTTTTCTCTTCTATAAGATGAGTGAGTTTCACTGGAGGATCACAACAGCCTTTTCAGTCCTGATTTTCTATGACTCAGAAGCCTACCTTATGAAGAAGTCAGATGTTGCTGACACATGAAGGACATCTGTGATCAGAAATAAAATGGACCCTGATTTCTCTTCAGAGGGAAGGGTTCTAAATCACAAACCAAGATAAAACTTGACTTCAAAGGAATCAATCTATATCTAGGTCAAGAATTGGTGACCGTATTCTTAAGCACCTTCCTTCCCTCCACCCCTACAGAGCTAACCTCCAACGCAAGTGAAGGTTCTATTTGTAGCTCTGCAATAATGTACATAATAAGAAATCTAGGGATTTTAAGCAATATCACAATTACAAATGGATCATTTGAAATGAGTAAGACAGTTGACACAATATTATGTCAAGCCTAACATTTGGCTGATTCTTTTTTCTTTCACACCCTGAAATACATCCAGGCGACCAAACAAAGAACTACCAAGATTGTTCACAACAAAAATCTCGCTACATTTTCATAAATATTCAGTGTAAGACTGCCACCTAGTGGTGGAATGTATTCTTGTATGACAAAATCAAACTGCTAAATTGACACAAGATAATTAAAAAACCAACAAGATTGTTCTTTGCTGCTTATCAAATATTTCAATGAAGTTTAAGAGCATAGCCATCTCTTCAGCCACATACTTTCCTCAGAAAAATTTCTGAGGAATGATGCATGCGTTAACCCTGCAACTAAACCCCACTGCTTCTGAACATGTCACAAAACAAAGGAGCATTATTATTCTATTAATTTTAATATGCATTAGCAATTTTAAAAGATTTCCCCAGTAGTCTGTTCTCACCTCGCAGATCCATTTGATCTAATCTTGATTTTAGTTATGCATGAAAATGCATTTAGAAGTGACAACCTTACAAAAAGTGCGCATTATAAGAAAATCTGACTTCAATTAAAAGCAGTTATGAAATCCCAGCAATTTCCAGCCGTCTCTTCTATCTTATCCTTTAGAGAATTACGTATCACATTAATTGGTATTCTGTCACATAAAAAGACACCAGCGATGATTAATTGCATCCTTGGTGCTTTTGAGTTATGTCTTCTTCACCAGAGGGATTCAAATCACACCTCATTACCTTCCAGCAGGTACCCATTCTGCTAACCCTCATAAAACCTCCTACCTTCCTGAACTTCTCCATTTGCTTGTAGAGGTCTGGATCAAGCTCTTGAGACACGTCCTTCATCCATAATAGTGCTCCTCTATATTCCGTCCTGCACTGTTCCATGCGGTTCACCGTCAGCCAAGTATCTGAGATGGCCCGATGCCGAAAAGTCTCCACTTCTTGGTGAAATCTACACAGAGGATTTCGCAAGGCCAACCTAGACAGGAGGACAAAGCCACACTTTCAAAACTAAGCCAGTGAGAAATTTAACTCCTTGACATTCTGCCAATCTTAGACTCACGAGTCTAGAACAGTGCCTGGAATGTAGAAGCTGCTCCATCAATATTTGCTGAATAATTGAAATACATGTAGTTTGAACTGATGAGTCAGCCAGAGAAGATTATCCATGTACCCATCCCTTAGCTTACTGCTACTAACTGGACCACTGGCAAGCACCTCCATCCACGTTGTTGGGGGTGGTCTTGAGCCTGGGCTGAGTGCTCATTTGAAGCTGGGGTCAATCCTGTGTTCATGGAGGACGGCCAAGGCATGACCACTGCCCATTTCTACATTTGGCCCTTTGAGGAGGCATGGAGTGTATATGATTAGTGTCTCTCTGACTAGGCCATTTTAGATCACTCTCCAAAGGCCAAGGCATCTACTGCTCACTCCAAGAGTCACAGAGGAATGAAATATGAGCAGAAGTATTTTGAAATGGTACAGGAAGGGGGACCAGCACATTTACTGAGAGGCTATTGTGTGTTAGCACTTTCAGACAGGTTACATTATTTCATCCTTGCTAAAAAAAACACTTGAGGATACTACACCAGAAACGAATGTGATGAAGTAGGTGTAAAATTATTATAATGTTGGCTATAACATATGCCATTTACCCAGCCAAAAAACGTTTAAGGCATATTAAACTTCGGATATAACACTCATCTTGGGGAAAAATACTGCTTCTTCCATCTCCCTACCCAAAAATGAGCAATGTCAGATGAATTATACTCTTAAAATATACTCTTCCCCATGAAGTTTCAGGGCACAAATGCCAAAAAATGAATATTTAAATTTCAATTTAAATGCAAACTTATTTAGCTAAAGGTAACAATGGTGTCAGTGAACTGAAGTCAGCTTTTGGAAATTCCATCAATGTCTGCAATGCCTTACATGTGTGTAGCACGGTAAAATTACAAATGGTGCAATGAACTATTTAAGAAAAAATTTCCTTTAACTATTTCCCCTAGTTTCCTTCTTGTCTGTAAAGTATTATTCTTAAATACTGAGTACTTGTATAAGAATAGCCTGCTCACACTGTCCTACCTAGATGTTGCAGATTATTTTCAAAGACATTGTTGTGCCATAAAGTAAACATGTTATTCCTGTTGGTTTGATTTAATACTCACCTTTCATCAAATAGAATATGTGGTTGTAGCAATGACTACTGAATAAGTCAGTAAAACAACACTGGTGTGAAGGTTTGTGTAACTGGTGACTTCTATTTAAAGAGATCAAGAGTCCTCAGCTATCTCCCTAACGATTCTGTTCACTTCTATATTCTTTTTTCTCTTCCTTTGCCTAAGAATTTTTCTCACTGAAGTTAGTGATAATTATATGTTTAACATATGACAACTTACTCTATGAAATATTTTTTTAGGAATCAATTATTCTTGCAAGGTTCGAAATGGTCCTATAGGCATAGAAACTATCTATTAAGAGGTTAAAAGTAGATCATCTCTATTAGCAAAATTTTAGTTGCTTTTTAATTTTCACTTTTTGGTTTGTCTCTATTTTAAAATTTTTCTAGAATGAGTATGTATTTTTATATAGAAAAATTATAAATAATACTAAATGGTAAGATTTAAGATGATAAACAAATACCTCTTGGGAAATGTGTGGAGAACTAGAAATGGTTTCATTCCAGCATAAAAGTTGGCATTGCCCACAAAGTCAGGGTCCAAATGTCATCAGGAAGAACCTAAATGCCCAGGAGAAGACACCACTGAAAAACAGATGCAGCAGGTCTCTTTTTTTTCTACTCCATCTTTCTTGGGTTTTCATAGGAACAACCATGTACCATGCTGCTGGCCTGTTGTTGGCCCAAAAGGAGGGAAAGCAGCAAGGAGACATTAACAGAAGAAAATGCTGGACAATTTGAGTAAGTGAAATTTCTATAGCCGGAATATTTGTGGGAACTACCTACATTCTCCTAATATTAGTGGGTGACATTTTGGGGGTTTGTTAGTTACTGGGAGAGAAGGGAGTGAGGAGGAGTGTCACTTTTCTCAGGCGCAGAGAGTGACTGTGTGCAGGGGCTCCTGCTTATTTAACATCCACCATAAAAATGAGTCACAGTTGTGTTAAGAAAAAAATACCACTCATCTACCACAATTTTCCCTGTACCAGAGCTTCTCAAACTTGAATTTACATGAAAACAGCAGGGGTCTGGTTAAAACGGGGATGTGGATCCTGCGTGTCTGGGGTGCGGCCTGGATTCTGCATTTCTGACACTCTCAGGTTATGGTCCGCGGCCTGAGCAGTGTGGACCTGGGCATGAGAACAGCACCTCTCTGAAGTTAATTGGCCCACAGAGAGCGGAGAGGGAACCCTTCAACCTGTTCTCATTAGGCTCCTGCTTTAATCAGCTGCTGGAAGGGGACCAGACTGATTGCTACAAGCAACACGGAAGGTCAAACATAAGCCCAGGACAGCACTCATAGTGATTGACATATATAATGCCCCTATAGACCAAAAGAAAAATGAAAAAAAATTTTTTTTAATTAACAGGGAGGAAAAAAAAATCCTATGTATTAATCTTAATTAGAGAGTTAAGTACAAACTGCCTAACTAGTGAGTACAGTGCAGCTCCTCAGCCTCAGGGAAAATCCTTCTAAAGAATACTGTAAGATTCCCCTTCATGAGTAGGGTGCGTCCCAGAGTCTCCTCAGATCCCTCCAAATAGAGCCCCACTGAAGGCCACACACCTTTGCTGGGAAGAAAAGCAGAGGGCCTTTCCTGTCGCTTGCATCATCTTTCCTGCTCTGGTTTTATCTTGGAAGCCTTGGGATCGAAGAAATTTTCCCAGTTCGTTTTCTTCTTGAGACAAGACTGATGAAGAAAAGACCAAAGGAGCCATGAACAATGAGCATTTTGATTACAAAGGGAACAAGAAAGACAAATCACAAGGTCCTCTCTCTTCCAGAGGCGAAGACGGGATGAAATTAAATCCAAGTGGCAGGCTACAAGGTAAGCTCCCCCTACCCCCCATTTAACTTTCATGCTGTTCTTCCATTTACAATACGAGAGATCAAATTCACTTGAATACATCTGTCAGTGAGTTTGGTGCCCTGTAATCAGAACCAGAAAATGACCTCTGTACTGAAAAGCAAGCCCATAATGTGCTGCTTCGAGCTGAAATAAAGGAGTTGGGTTTGTCAAGTATGACTGTGGGAATCTTTTGTGGCTGCCTAGGATGCAGTGCTAGCTGCCTCCCATTATTCTCTCCTGCTGACTTTTGATCTCTGCTTTTTGAGTTACATTCTATTCGATTGTAAAGCAATTCAAATACCTCAGCCGTGACACAGGTTTTTGGTTGGAAGTGGGGGTAGGGATTGAGGGTGGGGAGGTCATCAGGTTGATGACAGTGGGTTTTAAAAATACAGAGCTGGAACCAAATCTGAATTGGTGATGCCTAATCTTGGCCTTATTTTTAAAGACAACCTCAGATGGTATTTTTGGTGGGAAAGTGATTTGGTGCAAGCTTTCTACAGATTGATTTGACAGTAAACATTTAAAAAATCATAGAATTGCATGTATCTTTGGATTCTGCACGTCTACTGTTAGGTAGGAGTACTTCCTAAGGAAGTAGTAAAATGGGCACAAAGATGTAAATGCAAAAACAATCATAGCATCATTATTTATACTAGTAAAACACTCTCCTCATACTAGGAACTAGTTTAATAAAATACAGTGCACCCACATAATGGCACAGTAGGGGTCCTGAACACACACTAGCAGCCAAGCCCCCGGCACCAGAGTGACACTTAGCTTCCTAGGATGTGCTTTCCCCCTAAACACAGCATTTACCATCAACAGATTTTGAACATTACTTTTATTTCCTATTTCTGTATTGATGTATTTATACACCATGTGTTACTAAAACTGCTTTCTAAATGCTACTAGGATTCTTGCCAGTTTTCACAAACCAGTCAGACTTTTCTTTAAGAACGTACCCCCATTCCTGACAGAATCTCACCAACAATAATTGTAGAACATTAGGCAGGAACCACAAATCCAAAGGTGAAGGCTAAACTCGATACTGCTACCTTATTAATTTGTGACTATAGTTTCACTCTAAACATTCCCTTGGGAAGGCCCAGTCAAGAACAGGCTTTTAGAACCCATTTTTCCTGAGAGATAAACGATGACCCTGCTTCTCTTCTGTCTCTCAAAAATCAAGCTCACCATCAAAGGCCTGCTCGCAGGTTCCTTCCTCTGTGAAGCAATTGATCCCTATTTCTCCGGACAGCAGCGCTCTCTGGGCACCTGACTTAGGACTCACCTCGTGTGACTGGGCGTGTGTCTCTCTTTCCCAGGGGGCTCTAAGCTTTCCAAGACAGGGATCTCACTCAAACTGTGTATTCCCCAGGCCGAGCATAAAGTCTTAAATTCATGGTGCTAATTAAATGCTTGTGAACTGAATTAACTATAATTTTGCCTTGTTATCCTCATACACTTTATTTCAGTTTAAATACTTATTGCCTTTTAATACTCATGCCATGGTTCTATGTAGCTTTTTAAAACTCCTATAATTATAAGAAGGTTTTTTTGTTTTTTAATACCTTCCATTCCTTCTCTTCCCCACTGACTAACATGTGTCTCACTCAAGTCCACAATGAATCTTCCCCTATGGAGAGCAATTTCTCATTTTTGTTCTTAATAGCATGAGGCTACTGTCACCCTTTTTACCTTGAAGTCTCAAGTCACATACAAATGAACGCATTTAGCTTAAGGCTAGGAAGAAACCAATTCGTGGTACCTGAATGATTACATGGCTGGCGAAATGTACTCTTTCCTAAATAAACCTAAGTAGGCTGAAGCATTTTAAAATAATTTTGGCTCATTTTAGGCACTTGAGGATTAACTTGGGGCAGCAAACAGGTTTCATTTTAGGTGCTGACTCTGATTACTTGGCAATACTTACTCAGAGGCCAGTGGAAGGAAGTGTGAGCTCCATCAGCGTCAAGGTTAGATTTTCTGAGAAGGGATGGTCATTCTTTAATTTTAAAAATTCAAATACTGAAATTAACTTATAGAAGTTTAAAATTCAGGTATAACATAGGTATCAGGTAATGCACGAGGGCTGGGTGTGGTGGTTCACACCTGCAGTGCCAGCACTTTTGGGAGGTAGAGGTAGGAGGATCGTTTGATAGTAGGAGTTCAAGATGAGCCTGTGCAACATAGCAAAACCCCTGCTTCTATTACAAGAAGAAAGCAAAAATAAAAAAAGATAACTCGAAATGTTCTATTAATAAGGTTTCAATTATCTGGGACTTGAGAATTCAGAGACAAAAACATTTTTATACTTACTTGCTGATTAGGTTTTCAGATGTGCCCTTAAAAACAAGGCAACCATGGAACTATGAAATTAATCAGCTTGACAGCATTAACTCACTCAGCACAGATTTATGGATGATCCAACACATACGAGGCACAGTTCTTGCCACTAGAATACAGTGATGAAGAGGATAAAGGAGTTCCCCACACTTACAGAGCTTATATTCAAGCAGCAGGAGATAGAAAATAAAACATAATCACAAACACGAAACACGAAAAAGAAAAATACCAGGGAGAGCAATGAGAGATGGGGCGTAAGAGTGAGTGCTTAGTAGCTGCCTTAGACAAGGTAATCAGGGAAGGTGTCTCTGAGCAGGTGACCATTAGGCTGAGTTCTGAATGACAATAGTCTTGGGACTATGAGAGCAGGGACCTTCCGGGCAGCAGGAACATCCAGTGCAAAAGGCCTCAGGAGTTTGGTGGACAAGGGAAAAGGTAGCTGAAGAGGTGAACTGGGGCCAGATCATGTCCTATGTATAAGAATGGGAGTCAGATTCCATTTTATGTGTTATTGGAGGCTTTTAAAAGTAGGGGAGCAATGTGATCCAATTTACGTGTATTAAACCTTTTATTCTGAAAAAATGATAGACTTAGAGAAAAATTACAAACAGTATATAGAGTTCCTGTATACCTTTCCCTAACATCCCCTAGTACTTACTTTTCCCTAGCATCCCCTTATATTTACATCTCACATAATCATGGTACAATAATTAATATTAGGAAATTAACACTGGTACAATACTATCAACTAACCTATAGCCCTTATTTGAATTTTACCAGTTTTTCCATTAACATTCTTTTTCTGTTATAGGATCCAATCTAGGGTCTCGCCTGGCACCAAAATATTGAGTTTCCTTAGTCTCTTAAATCTGTGACTGTTCCTTTGTCTTTATCTTTCACGACTTTGACAGATTTTAAGAGTACTGGTTAGATATTTTGTAGAATGTGCCTCAATTGGGTTTGTCTGATTTCTCAGAATTAGACTGGGGTTATGGATATTTGGGAAGGATTCACAGTGCTGAAGAGTCTTTCTTAGCGCACAGCATCAGAGGTTACATGACATCAGTGTACCTCATCACTCATGATGTCAAGCTCAACCGCTTGGTTAAGGAGGTATCTGCTGGGTTTCTCCACTGTAAAGCTAAGAATTTGTTTTCCTTTTATAATCATTAAAAATCTTGGGGGGAATACATGAGACGATGCAAATGTCCATTTTCTCCTCGAACTTTCACTCACTAATTCTAACACCTTCAGTGAATCTCACCTGTCACAATTCTCACTGTGGTGTTTGCCTAATGGTGATTTTGTAGTTCCCTCATTCTTTCCATTAATTAACTGAAATTATTTTATGAGACAAAGCTGCCCCTTCTCCACCATTTATCTCTCTCTCTTCATATAGACTTAAGGGAAATTAATTTTATTCTACAGGTTATAATTCAATACTAGCATTATTTATCATTATTTAGTTTGTTGCTCAAATTGTGCCAGTTTTGATCATAGGTTTGCTCCCGTGTCCTTTCAACATATCCTTTCTCAAGCACTACCTTATGTTATAGTGTTACAAATAATACAGGTGCATTTTGAATTTTCCCTGCCCCAATCCCAGAATCAACCACTTCTCCAAGGAGCATTTCTTTTACTGGGGAAAGGTATTTAGAAAGCAAGATCTGGGTGCCAGATGTACTCACTGCTATGGGGTGTTAGTGCTTCTAGGTCATGTCAGCTCAAAGAAGCAAGAAATATATGAATGTACACTAACCCATGCATATGCCCTCATCTGCATTTATTTCTGTATGTATCTATCTGTATAGATATTAAAAACAATGACTTCAGAGTGGCACCTTTGATGCCAGTGCAACACCACAGTGTTCCTTCTAGCTTCTCCTTTTCTTTATCTGTAACTTCTTTCTAATGTAGGGAGTGAGAAATCTGGCTCTCATCATCCACAATGTCTTTACAGACAGTTCAACTTCAATATTTGCATAATGTAGTTTCAGCATTGCTAACCCATATTCCTATAAGAAACAAATTTACCAATGAGAGTACGGCTTCCATGTATAATTCTTTTTGTGTTTAGCCTCAGAATCTAGTTAAAAATAATTATGTTCCAAAACTACTGAGGTTAGTTCTTGTTTTTCTCAATTCCGGTCACTGTGACAATATTATTCATTTATAATGCAATTAAGTTCATTTATTACTGTTTGCATTCTATTTTAGATTTTCTCACATCTGGCTGGATTTAAGTATTTTTTGAGTCTATGAAATGTCACTATGGTTTTAGGAATCAAAGCTATGGGAAGGTACCTTAGGAAGGTACAGCTCCCTCCTCACCTTTGCTCCTCCATTCTCAACCCTTTTCCCATCCTCACCCACCACTGGTATCCAGTCTCTTTCGTTTCTGGTTTATCCTTCCTAAATTTCCTTTGCACAATGAGCAGGCTTGCTCTCTAGATATAGCTATAGATGGTAAAATGTAATGTAAAAAAATGGTAATACACACACTCTATATATATTACCTTTTTTTACATTTATATTTTATATCACCTTCTTGCTTGCATGAAGGATAGCATACTATAGATACACTTTTATCTTTTGCTTCTTTCACTTAAAAGCATATCCTCCAAATCACTCCATATTAGTTCACAGATTTTCCTCATTTTTGTTTCTTTGACAGCTACATAGCAACATCCTCAATTAACCATACTATTTTTAGTCTTCTATCAAATTGGGATCTCTTTCAAGACCAAGCAGGGCAGAACTCCTCCCTCCTGTCTCTATTGAGATGGCATGGCTCACATGAGCTTAGTGGGTAGAC
Organism: Papio anubis; assembly: GCF_008728515.1. Taxonomy (NCBI): domain Eukaryota; kingdom Metazoa; phylum Chordata; class Mammalia; order Primates; family Cercopithecidae; genus Papio; species Papio anubis. The sequence goes on from NC_044979.1 coordinate 78,109,739, forward strand.
ATAAAAGGGCTTAGCCACCATCCACAGCCAGCTCTGCTGGCACAACCAGGTGACTACTTCAAGGGTGGGGACATTATTCTAACCCTTTATATTACAAGATAATTATGAGCCTTGATGGTGTTCCATTATAATTCTATTAACTACTCTGAGGCGGTTTAGGGGGAAGTTTTTCCTCTATATTCTTCTAGAAACATTAATATAGGTGGAAAACATGATTTCTGTTTAGAGAATCACTATTTACAGAAAATATGCAAGCATCCTTCTTTTCTTCCCTTGTTACAATATGTATTGTTTAATGAAAAGTGGACACACCGACTTCATGTGACTTTCTTAAAAAAATAAAGTTATAATTTTCTAAATTATTTTGTTTTCTACCATAAAAATGAAAATGATTCATTTCATGGTGAATACTGGGGGGATGGTGGGTATAGTAAGAAGAAGTTCGACCAGTAGTTCCCAGAACACAAGGTTTAAGCCAAGGAAGATTCTGATTGGGTTTAAAAGTGTACTTTGATTGACAGCAGTGCAGACAACAGGCTAGAGAAAGCAGAGGTGGAGGCAAGATCAGTGAGGAAGATGATTAGTAAACCAAGTGAGAGAGCAATGGTGGTGGCCTGAACCAACATAGTGGCAGAGAAGATGGAGAGAGGAAGGAGAATCTGAGAGCTATTTAGGAGGCAAAACCCAGCATTTGAGACTGACTGGATGCAGGAAAGATAAATAGGGGAGTGGTGGTCATGTGTCTTAATTTCCTCACAGATCAAGACCTGGAGTTGCAGCCCTGGAGAAGTCTTAGCGCAAACACTTAGGAAATACTAACATAGATAATTTATAAAATACTGCCTCTACATACAATGATTTTGGACTTTCCTGAAGTAAGTTTTTTTTTTTTTTTTAAGAGACAGTCACCTTCTGTCTCCCAGGCTGGAGCACAATGGCTCATTATAGGTCACTGTGATCCTCCTGCCTCAGCCTCCTGAGTAGCTGGGACTGCAGGCACATGCCATGGTACCCGGATAATTTTTAGGTATTTTTATTTTTTGTAGAGATGGGGGTCTCACTTTGTTGCCCAGGCTGGTCTCAAACTCCTGGCTTCAAGTGATCCTCCTGCCTCGGCCTCCTAAAATGCTGGGATTACAGATGTGAGCCAATGCATTCAGCCTACCAAAATGATTGTCTTAATAAAATATTACTGATGTAGAAAAATATTACTGATGTAGAAAAATGATGTACAAAAATGACGTAGAAAAATTTTCTACTGATGTAGAAAATCTGTGATTACTGAAAAGGGGTTTGTCAGCAGTCAGCAACAGAAAGACTTCCCATAGTCTAGTCTCAAAAATACAGAGATTATATTATTAAAATGACCTACAAGTGGAAACTGAAAAATGTACTAACATATAATTGATATTAGTGTTTCAGAGATAACTTTGTTGTTAATGCTTTTAAGACAGTCTGACTATATGAAAATATCGTTCTGTAGGAACCTAATATCCAATACAAAAAACATTCATGAAGAAATGTTGTCAACAAAATATCATCAACAAATTAACTGTATGTGCCTTCTGTCTCTGTTTGTTATCTTAAAAGGAACAAAACTGTGTATCAGAGAGTGAAGATAATCACATAAAAAAAAAACCTGAAGGTAAAAAGCCCAAGATACAAACTGAGAAAACTCTTTTATAATTGGGAAAATAAATGGCATGTCCATATCCATGGGAGATCCAAACAGAATTCTCCTAGTATGATACTTGCTTTGAAAGATAAATAAGCTATGTATATTACCGATAAAATTATTAGAGACTCTCCTCCCAACTGCCTAAAGACATAGACAAACACCCTTAGTTTCCTAAGCATCTGAAATGATGTATCAAGACAAAATACCCTGCTATTTCTTACTGTCTATTTGATCGATATTCATACTGATGTCATACTTACAACATATCCTCTTTTGATAGAGTACAATTGCTTTCGATAAGTCCAGACAGGTTCTCTGAATTGAATGAAACAGCTGTAATAAAAATACAAACAAAACACAAAATAAAATAGACAGTGGTGAGATAAAAAATAATTACATTGAACACAACCACAGTGTTCAATTTGCCTAAAACAAGACCACATGTCTAAGTATGCTTAGTGTTATGTGGTGCACTATATAGAAACTGTGACCAAAGCCTTTAAATATCTCCTATTATTCTATATTTATTGGAATTCATCATCTCTGCAACTTAAATTAAGATCTGCAGAACAGTTATATCCTCCGGTCTACTGAAACAATAGCTGAAAACAGAAATCCTAAGTGAAGGGTCCAGTTAGATGACTTGGTAAACCAGACCCAATATTCATTCATAATCAAATTTATTCCTTTCACCACTTGCTGTTTTTTTTTAAATGGAGGATCTGTCAATTAAGCATATTTAGAAGTTGATGTTAACTTATTTTGTGATCCTAATGTATTTTACGGCATGCTTAAACAACTGGATAAAGCAAACAAAATCAATCAGCTGGATGTCCTATGTATTTAGAAAACATCTGATAAAATGATGTTGGGCAAGCAGTCCCCAATACTCCTTATTTTCCCAACAATTTCATAAAACATACAGAGAGAAAATATAATGCCATGCTGTGGCCATACTAGAGGAAACTGGGGGAAAGGCAGATGGGGCTGTGCTGAGAAGAATCTAACTTGATTTCAATGCATGTTGGTTCCAGCCTTTGTTTCAGAAACTGAGATAACTCAAGAAAAGACAGAACAGACGTCACACTTTCTCCACCCTTTGCCCACTAACTTAGGGATGAGATATGGTATCAATGAGAAAACCTGGCAGATAAACATCCTGCCTCTGTGGAGCTACTCACTAAGGCAGGGCAAGGTTTTCCCTCTTTCTCTCTCCTAGTTCACTGGCCGCAGTGGTGCAGAAATTATATAATGGTATCATAACGCATTTCTACATTTGAGTGAACACAGATGATCTGTTTCATTATAAATATGACTAAATTAATAAAAACAGATGTATGCATATATATTTAAAAGATTAAAACCATTTCTAGGAATGCTTAAAGCTTGGTTATGAAGAATATAAATTTGCTAATTCCCATTTCATTAAATTGCATCTTCCACCTGTTTAGTAAAGAGCCGTAAAACAAAACAGAAGATCAGCAGTCTGAATCCATCCCTTAGCAAGTGTTTTATATCAGTATTCTGCATCAAAACCCACTAACACATAGTATTTCCTGAACACAGGAGCAAGGACGTTCAAAAAGTATGTCTAGGAGTTGTTCTGTTGTTACTGTTCACTTTTTAAAAATTGAGGTATATCGGCCGGGCGCGGTGGCTCAAGCCTGTAAGCCCAGCACTTTGGGAGGCCGAGACGGGTGGATCACGAGGTCAGGAGATCGAGACCATCCTGGCTAACACGGTGAAACCCCGTCTCTACTAAAATACAAAAAAAATTAGCCGGGCGAGGTGGCGGGCGCCTGTACTCCCAGCTACTTGGGAGGCTGAGGCAGGAGAATGGCGTGAACCCGGGAGGCGGGGCTTGCAGTGAACTGAGATCCGGCCACTGCACTCCAGCCTGGGCAACAGAGCCAGACTCTGTCTCAAAAATAAATAAATAAATAAATAAAAATAAAAAAAAAATTGAGGTATAAATTAAATGCACTAAAATGCACAGCTCTGGAGTGTTCAGTTCTGTGAGTTATGACAATTATATATACTAACATAATCATGCCCAAGGCAAGATAAGAAACATTTCCATCATCTAATCAGTCCACTCTGCTGTGGCAGAGTGACTCTGGCAAGAAGATTTCTGTCAGCAGAGATTACTTTTTGTCAGTTACTGTACTGAAGAGCTGTTTTTCAGAAAGGGATTTCATTAGCAAGCAATGTGGACAAATATTAAAACTCAGTGCAACATTTCTATATTAACTTTCCAACAGATTGCAATAGCATCTGACCATTATTATAGCTTGGCACACAAGTTTTCTGTGCCAGAAGAATGAAATTTCTTGGTTTATAAGTTCGCCTTCTATGGATAACTCAAGGTATGAACACATTCGAGAGGTTTTCACATCATTTTCATATGTTTCATGGATGGAATCCATCCTCTCTATACACAGCAACATCAGTATTAACATTTCTGCAACAGAAACCCCTATCATGTGCTAAATTATTTGTCACGGCTAGGTACTCTGGATGCTACAAACCTAGGAGAGCAGCTATTTTGATTAAAGGACATTTGGTTCAGCCAAAATACTGCTGCAAGAGCCTACATATAATGTTTAATATATTTGTAATTAACACATTAAATTACCTTTTGAATAAGGCATGTATTTACTAGGTTCTTAAGAAAAAACTATGATATATAAAAAGCATATATGTTTATAATAATTTACACTGTACTTAGAACATAAAAATCGAAACAGATGCTTCCTAGTTCTACTTTCCTCCATTGCAGAAATCTCCATTAGAACATCCTTGTCAAAACCAGTTTCTATCTCAAAATTTCCAATTGCAGAAGGAAAGGGCTGAGAACTGATATTAATTGCACTAATACATACCCTTATTCAGTTAGTACTTATTGAATGTGTATTCTGTGTGTGGCTGTGGATACGTGGTGAATAGGCTAATACGGAATTTGATCTCATAGTGGAGGGAAGGTGGGCAAAGAGTTGAACACCCAAGATAATTCAGTGAGAGATGAGTACTATGAATAAAATAAAACAAGGTCATGTGTTAGACAGTGAGCAGGGGTGGGGTAGGTGGGGAGCAGAGGTAGACAGGCAGTGACTTGAAGCAGCGTGACCTTTAGGCTGAAACCTGAACTATGAGAAGGGAAGATGTGGGGAAACAGTGTCCAGGTGGAAGCCAGCAAACGCTCTAATGGGTGTGAACTTGGCTGGTTGTGGACTGAGAACTGAGACAAGGCCATCATGGCTGGATGGTGGTGAGGGCAATGTAAGCATGTGGAAGAAAGGAAATGCAGGACGGCGAGGCAGGACCAGTGGGTCAGGAGCTTTGCTATGTACTAGAGATACCATATGGAACTCAGTCTAAATGGTTCCTAGGACATAAAACACACTCATAAACATGAATTACTAATAAACATTAGTTATGTTTATAAACATGTTAGTATAATATTTATAAACACTAACAAACATTAGCCATCACTCTGTTACCTACTTTAATCTTGATAAGAGCTGTAATAACTAGGTATTAATTTCTCTATTTCATGCATTAAGAAAACGAGGATATGAGAAATTGAGTATAGTTCTCCTAAAGTTACAGCAGATAGTAGGTAGAATAGTAGCCCAGATCCATCTCACAGGATAGTCCTAACCTCAAAAGCAGCCCAGTTCTCACAGGACAGCCTTAACATTACAAAGTTCTTCCTGGGTCTGGTCTACCCTCATGTGCTTAGAATGAATCTCACCCCTTTTCACATGACAGAGCTTCCCAAGTAATTGACGACTAACATTTCCCCTTAACCCTCTCTGATGTACAATAACTATGATTTCCACAATCCTGGACACTCTTCTCAGAAAGCTTTTTGAAATCTTGGGCTTTTTTAGTCCCATTAAATGTTCAGTTCATTAACCTTAGTGTATATATTAAAATTTGAGTTCATTTTGAATCCTTAGCAGACCATCTAAGATATTATTCCTCTCAGTGCCCTGTTATTTATAGAAATGATAGGTATGCTTTCAAAATTTTAATCTAAACTATTGGCAGAAATGTCCAGCAAGACAGGGAGTTAGTGGGCCTTCTTATATTAATATGCTAAATCAACCATATCTAAATCTGGCTTACTATATTGTTAACTAGTTTAACTAAATATCTCCTTATTTATTTTAGAATTTTCCAGGGTCCAATACAAAACTTATTAGACTCTACTTTCCATGACTTTTTACCTGAGTTCTTTTTTTAAAAAAATTTAACATTTGCCAGATTCTAGTGTTCTAAATCCGACTTCTCAGCTATGACTAGCAGCAGCTCTTTGATTGCATTACTTTTCCCAAAAAACACTTATTGAGAATTTACCACAGGCTATGCATTGCCACTATGTTCTTGAAATATGAAGTAACTGAGGCATGGTGGTTATGCGAGAATTTGTAGGTTTTAATAAATATGCTGGGATTGAGTTTACCTAATCCTAGATTTTCCTCATCTTCAAATACAAAGCATACCTAGCTGTGCCTCGGTGTGTACACTCTAGGACCTTGACACTAGCAAGGCGGCTGCGTTGGAGCTGACAGCAATAAAGAGCTTACCTCTAGCTTGGCATCCAGGTCTGCGTCAGAGGCAACAACATGTTCATCTTCCTTCTTCCCTGTGGCTTTAATAAAGGCCTGCTTCGTCTCCCAATACTTCTGCTGCATCTTATTTACAACTGACTTATCTTGAGGATATCGATCCTGTAAGTCCCAGGGATAACTGCTAAAAACATTTAAAGAACTATTTTATTCATGACTTTCATAAAGATTAAGATATTTTAGTGTGAAATGATTTCTTTAAACATGACTTTCCATTATGCATTTACATTTACAACATTGATAAATGTATGAGCACTTTCTTATATGGGTGTCACACCAAGAAAGTTGATCAACTCTTTCCGACTCAAAAACCTTAAAAGTCAGAGTGGAGAAATTTAGAATCTCTTGCAGGAAATAAAAAAACTAACCCTTGAAAAGAATGTAGATATAACAGATTGAGCACACCCCTTTTAGAGGTGGAGACAGTGAGGTCAAGCCAGACAGGGTGACCGGCCCAAGTCACCTCAGTGAGTCAGAGATAAAGCCAGACACCAACACACTCTCTTCACTCTAACACTACAGTCAACACCAAGGTGATGGCAGGAAAGCAGAGATAAGAGGCTGAAGAACAGCATGCCTAAGATCTGTTACAGAGGAATCTAAAACAGTCAAACTCACAGAAGCAGAGAGTAGAATGGCAGGGAATGAGAAATTACTATTCAAGGGGCATAAAGTTTCAGTTATGCAAGATGAATAAGCTCTAGAGATCTGCTGTGCAACATGGTGCCTATTGTTTTTGTTTTTGTTTTTTTTTTTTGAGATGGAATTTCACTCTTGTTGCCCAGGCTGGAGTGCAGTAGTACAATCTCGGCTCACTGCAACCTCTGCCTCCCAGGTTCAAGCGATTCTCCTGCCTCGGCCTCCTGAGTAGCTGGGATTACAGGCGCATGCCACCACGCCTACCACATTTTGTATGTTTTTAGTAGAGATGGGGTTGCACTATGTTGGCCAGGCTGGTCTCTAACTCCTGACCTCAGATGATCCTCCCTCCTCGGCCTCCCAAACTGCTGGCATTACAGACATGAGCCACTGTGCCCATTCCCATGGTGCCTATTGTTAACAATACTGTATTGTGCACCTAAAATTTAAGAGGGTTGACTTCATGTTAACTGTTCTTAACACAATAAAATAAAAATAAAATAAATTTAAAATTGGTTGCAGGCTTCTGATGTTAAAAACTTTAAACTCTTCAATATAAATGCTTAAAATATAGATGAAAAACCATTTTTCAGAAGGATCATAGTGAAGAGCAAATAAAAAAGTATGTGGAGAAAAAATCAGAAACTGGCTGGACGTGGTGGCTCATGCCTTTAATTCTAGCACTTTGGGAGGCCCAGGCAGGAGGACTGCTTGAGGCCAGGAGTTTGAGACCAGCCTGGGCAACATATTAAGACCCCATCTCTACAAAAAATTAGCCAGGTGTGGTGGCATAGGCCTATGACACAAAGCTACTCAGCAGACTCAAGTGTGTGGATTGTTCAAGCCCAAGAGTTTGAGGCTGCAGGGAGTCATGATCATACCATTGCACTTCAGCCTGGGATACAGCGCGAGACCCTGTCACTCAAAAACAAAAGAAAAAAGAGAAAAGAAACAAAAGTAACTGAAAATGAAACGGAATTGTGTAAAAGTGATTGGAGTGCCCCGAATATGGCTGGAAAGTTTGCTGATGGAGTTCCATCCCTCCCCTTACTTCGTCCACATCCTCTTTGACCTAGAGTCCCTGCCCCAAAGGCCACCCTGACCCCCCAGGCAACTCTCCTCTGTGGAGATGTACCTTCCTCTACCCCATCCCATCACCACCCAAAATGTGCCAGGCTTGGGCTGAAACATGAGTTTGTTTATATGACTATATCAAAATACCAGTATCTCAAAACCTACTTTCCTTCATTTACAATTTCATTAAATTTATAATTTTCAATTTACACATTTATTCTTAAAAAGTCAGAAGGCATTTCTGATGACTTCCTTAACAATGGTTATCTTTGGAGAGTGGAGAGAGAAGGATTATGGGAGACTTTCATAGTCTATATCTTTCTGCATTATTTAAAAGTCATATTATGAGCTCATGTCAGAGAAAATAAGATAAAATATGTATAACACTTATGTAAAAGATAATCTCTCTACAGAATATGCACATTAAAAGGTTGGAAGGATACACTGCAAAGACTGATTATTTCAGGGGAATGGGATTCTCAACAGTAGGACATAGAATGGACTTCTTTGGCCAGGCGCGGTGGCTCATACCTGTAATCCCAGCATTTTGGGAGGCTGAGGCAGGCAGATCACGAGGTCAAAAGATCGAGACCATCCTGGCCAACATGGTGAAACCCTGTCTCTACTAAAAATACAAAAATTAGCCAGACGTGGTGGCACATGCCTGTAATCCCAGCTACTTGGGAGGCTAAGGCAGGAGAATCGCTTGAACCTGGGAGGCGGAGGTTGCAGTGAGCTGAGATTGTGCCACTGCACTCCAGCCCAGGTGACAGAGTGAGACTCCTCAAAAAAAAAAAAAAAAAAAAAAGCACTTATTGTTATTAATTGTGCATTTGAAAAATATGTAACACATTTTTTTCATGATACGAATTAAAGAAAATAAAAGTTCACAAAGATCTGCTTGCTTGGTGGGTCATGGGTTCAAAAGAATTTGCAAACACTGCTTGAAGAGCTCTGGACCTTATAAGAGGTTTAACACGCTGCTTAGATATGTTATAGGCACATAAATATCAGCGCTAACATTGCCAAATGGTTACCACATCTACTTTATTCAGCATCATTTACTTTCGACAATGATTGGTTCCTGAATGTTCAGAAACGTTGAAGTCATGACTATAAATTAATAAGTAAAAGTGGTGTGTGGTTGTAGAATCATTCTTTATTTTATAGCTACCCTAACATAAAATTCCCTTGTAACTCTAATGTTAGAAGTTATAAATAAGATAGTAATAAAAATGCATCAACTCATTACATTAGACAAAATGGTGGTAAGAAAAACTATCATTAGATTCCCAAGAGAAAAGCTACACATAAGTGAATTTCTTAGAGAATGCACATTAGATAAGAATTTACAATTTTTTTTGTTACTTGGTTTTCACACCATATTTAACAGAGATATTGAATTTGGCTCAGTATTGGTGAGGGCTAACATGATACTTACTGCCAATGTATCTCTTGTTTTTCCATTCAATAGACACTTATTGAGCATATGCTATATGCTTTCTACTTTTATTAGCCTTTCCCAGTTTAGAAAAGATGACAAATTACTTACCATTTGTGTCCTGACATGTTTTCTTTTTCTTCTTCTACTGTTGATGATTTGGGGAGAAGGGGCAGGAAAAAAGCATGAGAGGATAAGTTATATTATAACCTGAAATAAAACAAATATGTTTAACAGTTACACACTATATTATAGTTACATATTAATTTGACATACATAAAAGGCTTCAATCTAAGCCATTTCTAGCTGTATTTTAGGGTCTAACTCTATTATACAGTAATGCTGCACACCGGTGATGACAACAATATAGCTAACTAACACTGGAACAAATATCCCAAGTAAAGTTTAAAAAGTGAACAGGCAGGTTGAATGAAAAAGCAGGTTGCAGAAGACTATATAAAATATAATACCACTTATATAAAGCTTAAAAATATGTAAAACAATACTATATGTTGTTGAGGTATGTAATATTATATGGTAAAGGTATAAAGAATTGCTTAGCAATGATGAACACTAAGTTCCAGACAGCAGACCATGGCAGTAGATGGTGTGGGATGTGTTTCGAGAGAGATACACAGCGGCTTTGAGTGCACACATAATGTTCTCTTTTCTAAGCTAGATGGTGAGTATATGGCATCTGTATGCCTCTTTATATATTTGAAATATTTTATAATCAACATTTTTAAAGAAACAAACCAGCACATTGCAAAAACAAAAACAAAAATAGAACAAAATTTAAAAATCCCAAATAAAAACCAAAAAAGAGTTGATAAGCTTGAATAAGATACCAAGAAGGGTACAAAGGAGGAAAGTATGTATCTACCAGCCTAGCCTCGTATATTTATCTCGGTAGTAAATACCGGAGTCAATGTCTCTGCCCTTACTCCATGTGCTCCACTCATGGAAGCTAGCCCACCCCAGGGGCAGGGCCCACCAGCCTAGCCACATTAGCCCACTTGCCTAGCAGTTACCGGAGAGAACAGAAAGCTCACTACTCAAAGGAATGGTCGCTGGCCAGAGGCAAAACCTCTGGCTGCCAGAGTGAGTGCTCACAGTATATGAATGTCCAGACTGCTTCATAAAAATCAATCCAATCATTCTCCTTTGGTCTTAGAAAGGGTCCTGGCAACCAGGACTTCTAAAATGATTAAAGATTTCCTAGGCTATTTAAAAATATTTCAATGGAACAAAATTAAGGTGTGTAAATCCCAGGCTCCAGGTATGGGGACAAGAGAGAGGAAGAAGAGAATTTTCAGAGTGTCAGATGCCTCTGAAATGACAGCATCCTGTAATGAACATCTCTCTTCCTTGTGGAGAGCATCCAAATATCTGGACAAGCTGCTTTGGGAATGACATTCAGGGTAAGTAAGCTCTGCCCTCCACTCAGTGCATCATGGAGAGGCTACTAACACCCAGTTCTCTCGCCATCCACACAGCTTCACTGTAACTACACATTTACTTTAGTTAGCTTGAAATTTCCAACAAAATTTTTCATAAAAAGAGGTTGTTCAAAGGAAATGGAGTTATCATACTCTTGAGTTCAATGTCACCATGAACTATTAGGATAGTTAGTATTTTTTGATTCATTTTTTTTATTATGGTAAAAAAAGTTTATTAAAAGTGTACAGTATAGTAGTGCTAACAATATACATATTTTTGTACAACAGATCTCTAGAATTTTTTCATCTTGCATGACAGAAATTCTATACCCATTGAACAACTCCCCATTTTCCCTTCCCGCAGCCCCCCGCAACCTCTATTCTAGTTTCTGATTCTGTGAAGTTGACTACTTTAGATACCTCATAAAAATGCAAACACTCAGTATTTGTGTTCTTGTGATTGGCTTATTTCACTTAGCATAATACATTTAAGGTTCATCTGTGTTGGTAGTATATGACAGGACTTCCTTTTTAAGGCTGAATAATATTGCATTGTATATATGCAATGTTGTATACACACATATACACACCACTTTCTTTAACCATTCATGTGTCAATGGATATTTAGGTTGCTTTCACATCTTGGCTATTGAGAATAATGCTGCAAAAAACATAGTGTATAGTTAAGTTCTCACTTAAAGTCACTGACAGGTTCTTGGAAGCTGCAACTTTAGGCAAAATGATATACACCAGGTCCTAAATAATACTGTTTCATAATAATGTTGATAAGAAAAAAATGGTTTATGTCATTTTGCCTAAAGCTGCAGTTTCTAAGAACTTATCGATGATATTAAATGAGGTCTTAATGTATCTCTCTGAGATCTTGTATTCAATTCTTTTGCACAAATACATAGAATTTTGACTGCTGGATTATACAGTTCTCTACTTAATTTTCTGAGGAAACTCCATATTGGTTTCCACAGCAGCTGTACCATTTCAAGCCCACTGACAGTATACAAGGGTTCCACTTTCCCCACGTGCTTGTTTCCATTTTAAAAAATAATAGCCATCCTAAGAATTGTGAGGTGGTATCTCGTGGTTTTGGTTTACAGTTCTCTGATTAGTGATGTCATGCATTTTTCATATTTTTTTGTCATTTGTATATTTTCTTGGAGAAATGTCTATGCAGGTCTTTTGCCCATTTTTAAATTGGGTCATTTTGTTATTATTGAGTTGCAGGAATTCTCTATATATTCCAGATATTGATCCCTTATCCAATATATGGTTTGCAACTATTTTCTCCTATTCTGTAGGTCAGCTTTTCACTCTGTTGATTATTTCCTTTACTATGACTTTTAAATTAATTTTTGCTTAATAAAATACCTGTTAATTTAAATCCTTCATAGAGTAAGTTATTATAGTATAATATGTGTTATTTATAGTTATAGTTAACAAAAATTGCTGAGCAAATTGCCCCTTCTACCTAGATTTCCAGGCTATTCCCAGATTATGATACCATATGGCAGTGTTCCTCAAGGTATTGTTTACTAGCCATTTACATTGAAATCTTCTGGGGGTTCTAATATACAGAATCCTAGACCCCACTCCTTTCCTAGTGAACTTGAATCTCTGAGAATGATTCCGGGAATCTAGTTTTATAATAGGCTTTGCAAGTGATTCGTAAGCGCATTAAAGTATGAGAACCGCAGCTAAATGGCACACAGGGAAAATCCTTTCTGAAAATGGGTCTTTCTTGAACAAACTACTGGAGTATAGGCACAGGAGCAAAGGAATCATAAGTGGCCAAAATAAGGTCAACTCTACAGGGTACATCTGAACACCTCATGGGAAGGCAGCTGGAGCCAGTGCTAACATCTCTTTTTATATATGTTCTAACTCTGCATACCAGAGACAATTAATAAACATCTTAAGATTTCTTGACATAATCTATCTTGTTTTGCTCTATCACTTTCCAAATCCACAGCATTAAAATTGCTACTTTAAAAAATCATTATAATTGTTATCCATTCATTCCCGTTCAACAGTTTGGTTTATCAGACATAAACTGAGCCTCAAATGAATATGTGCCAGTCACTCTTCCTGGCCTCAAATATGGATAAACTCTGTCCAGTAGAAATATACTATGAGCACATTCCAAGGTGGCCGAATAGGAACAGCTCCAGTCTGCGGCTCCCAGTCTGTAGTTCCCAGTGTGATCAATGCAGAAGACGGGTGATTTCTGCATTTCCAACTGAGGTACCTGGTTCATCTCATTGGGACCGGTTGGACAGTGGGTGCAGGCCACAGAAGGCAAGCCAAAGCAGGGCGGATATCTTCTCACCCAGGAAGCGCAAGGGGTTGGGGGATTTCCTTTTCCTAGCTGAGGGAAGCCATGACAGACTGTACCTGGAAAATCAGGACACTGATGCCCAGATACTGAGCTTTTCCAACACTCTCAGCAAACAGCACACCAGGAGATTATATCCTACACCTGGCTCGGCAGGTCCCATGCCCATGGAGCCTTGCTCACTGCTAGCACAGCAGTCTGAGATAGAACTGCGAGGTGGCAGCCTAGCTGGGGGAGGGGCGTCTGCCATTGCTGAGGCGTGAGTAGGTAAACAAAGTGGCCAGGGAAGCTCAAACTGGATGGAACCCACTGCAGCTCAGCAAGGCCTGTTGCCTCTGTACATTCCACCTCTGGGGGCGGGGCATAGCTGAATAAAAGGCAGCAGAAGTTTCTGCAGACTTAAACGTCCCTGTCTGACAGCTCTGAAGAGAGCAGTGGTTCTTCCAGCATGGTGTTTGAGCTCTGAGAATGGACAGTCTGCCTCCTCAAGTGGGTCCCTGACCCCCGTGTAGCCTAACTGGATGACACCTCCCAGTAGGGGCTGACAGACACCTCATACAGGCGCGTGCCCCTCTGGGATGAAGCTTCCAGAGGAAGGATCAGGCAGCAATATTTGCTGTTCTGCAGCCACTGCTCAGGGTCTGGAGTGGACCCCCAGCAAACTCCAACAGACCTGCAGCTGAGGGACTGTTAGAAGGAAAACTAACAAACAGAAAGGAATAGGATCCACATCAACAAAAAGGACATTCACACCAAAACCTTACCTGTAGGTCACCAACATCAAAGACCAAAGGTAGATAAAACCACAAAGATGGGGAGAAACCAGAGCAGAAAAGCTGAAAATTCTAAAAACCAGAGCACCTCTTCTTCTCCAAAGGACTGCAGCTCCTCACCAGCAACAGAACAAAGCTCGACAGAGAATGACTTTGATGAGTTGACAGAAGTAGGCTTCAGAAGGTTGGTAATAACAAACTTCTCCCAGCTAAAGGAGGATGTTCGAACCCATCACAAGGAAACTAAAAACCTTGAAAAAAGATCAGATGAATGACTAACTAGAATAAACAGTGTAGAGAAGACCTTAAATGACCTGATGGAGCTGGAAACCATGGCACGAGAACTACATGATGCACGCAAAAGCTTCAACAGCTGAATCAATCAAGTGGAAGAAAGGGTAGGTATCAGTGATTGAAGATCAAATTAATGAAATAAAGTGAGAAGAAACGTTTAGAGAAAAAAGAGTAAAAAGAAACTAACAAAGCCTCCAACAAACAAGAGACTATGTGAAAACACCAAATCTATGTTTGATTGGTGTACCTGAAAGTGACAGGAAGAATGGAACCAAGTTGGAAAACACTCTTCAGGATATTATCCAGGAGAACTTCCCCAAGATAGCAAGGCAGGCCAACATTCAAATTCAGGAAATACAGAGAACACCACAATGATACTCCTCGAGAAGAGCAACCCCAAGACACATAATTGTCAGATTCACCAAGGTTGAAATGAAGAAAAAAACGTTAAGGGTAGCCAGAGAGAAAGGTCAGAGTACCCACAAAGGGAAGCCCATCAAACTAACAGCAGATCTCTCGGCAGAAACTCTACAAGCCAGAAGAGAGTGGGGGCCAATATTCAACATTCTTAAAGAAAAGACTTTTCAACCCAGAATTTCATATCCAGCAAAACTAAGCTTCATAAGTGAAGGAGAAATAAAATCCTTTACAGACAAGCAAATGCCAAGAGTTTTTTGTCACCACCAGGCCTGCCTTACAAGAACTCCTGAAGGAAGCACTAAACATGGAAAGGAACAACTGGTACCAGCCACTGTAAAAACATGCCAAATTGTAAACACGATCGATACTAGGAAGAAACTGCATCAACTAATGCACAAAATAACCAGCTAACATCATAATGACAGGATTAAATTCACACATAACAATATTAACCTTAAATGTAAATGGGCTAAATGCCCCAATTAAAAGACACAGACTGGCAAATTGGATAAACAGTCAAGAAACATCAGTGTGCTGTATTCAGGAGACCCATCTCACATGCAAAGATACACACAGGCTCAAAATAAAGGGATGGAGGAAGGTCTACTAAGCAAATAGAAAGTGAAAAAAAAAGCTTGGGTTGCAATCCTAGTCTCTGATAAAACACACTTCAAACCAACAAAGATCAAAAGAGACAAAGAAGGACATTACATAATAGTAAAGGGATCAATTCAACAAGAAGAGCTAACTATCCAAAATAGATATGCATCCAATACAAGAGCATCCACATTCATAAAGCAAATCCTTAGAGACCTACAAAGAGAGTTAGACTTCCACACAATAATAATGGGAGACTTTAACACCCCACTGTCAATATTAGACAGATCAACGTGACAGAAGGTTAACAAGGACATCCAGGACTGGAACTCAGCTCTGCACCAAGCTGACCTAATAGACATCTACAGAACTCTCCACCCAAAATCAACAGAATATGCATTCTTCTCAGCACTGCATCACACTTATTCCAAAATTGAACACACTGCTGGAAGTAAACCACTCCTCAGCAAATGAAAAAGAACAGAAATCACAACAAACTGTTTCTCAGACCACAGTGCAATCAAACTAGAACTCAGGACTAAGAAACTCAATCAAAACCGCTCAACTACATGGAAATTGAACAATCTGCTCCTGAATGACTACTGGGTAAATAATGAAATGAAGGCAGAAATAAAGATGTTTTTTGAAACCAATGAGAACAAAGACACAATGTACCAGAATCTCTGGGACACATGTAAAGCAGTGTGTAGAGGGAAATGTATAGCACTAAATGCCCACAAGAGAAAGCAGGAAAGATCTAAAATTAACACCCTAACATCACAATTAGAAGAACTAGAGAAGCAAGAGCAAACAAATTCAAATGCTAGCAGAAGGCAAGAAATAACTAAAATCAGAGCAGAACTGAAAGAGATAGAGACACAAAAAAACCTTGAAAAATCAATGAATCCAGGAGCTGGTTTTTCAAAAACACCAACAAAATTGATAGACCACTAGCAAGACTAATAAAGAAGAAAAGAGAGAAGAATCAAACAGACACAATAAAAAATGATAAAGGGGATATCACCACTGATCCCACAGAAATACAAACTACCATCAGAGAATACTATAAACACCTCTACACAAATAAACTAGAAAATCTAGAAGAAATGGATAAATTCCTGGACACTTACACTCTCCCAAGACTAAACCAGGAAGAAACTGAATCTCTGAATAGACCAATAACAGGCTCTGAAATTGAGGCGATAATTAATAGCCTACCAACCAAAAAAAGTCCAGGACCAGATGGATTCACAGTCGAATTCTACCAGAGGTTCAAAGAGGAGCTGGTACCATTTCTTCTGAAACTATTCAATCAATAAAAAAAGAGGGAATCTTCCCTAACTCATTTTATGAGGCCAACATCATCCTGATACCAAAGCCTAGCAGAGACACACACACAAAAGGGAAGTTTAGACCAATATCCCTGATGAACATCGATGTGAAAATCCTCAATAAAATACTGGCAAACAGAATCCAGCAGCATATCAAAAAGCTTATCTACCATGATCAAGTTGGCTTCATCCCTGGAATGCAAGGCTGGTTCAACATACACAAATACACGTAATCCATCACATAAACAGAACCATAGACAAAAACCACATGATTATCTCAATAGATGCAGAAAAGACCTTCAACAAAATTCAACAGCCCTTCATGCTAAAAACTTTCAATAAACTAGGTAATGATGGAACATATCTCAATAATAACAGTTATTTATGACAAACCCACAGCCAATATAATACCGAATGGGCAAAAACTGGAAGCATTCCCTTTGAAAACTGGCACAAGACAGGGATGCCCTCTCTCACCATTCCTATTCAACATAGTGTTGGAAGTTCTGGCCAGGGCAATCAGGCAGGAGAAAGCAATAAAGGGTATTCAATTAGGAAAAGAAGACATCAAATTGTCCTTGTTTGCAGATGACATGATTGTATATTTAGAAAACCTCATCATCTCAGCCCCAAATCTCCTTAAGCTGATAAGCAATTTCAGCAAAGTCTCAGGATACAGAATCAATGTGCAAAAATCACAGACGTTCCTATATACCAAACAGACAAACAGAGCCAAATCATGAGTGAACTCCCATTCACAATTGCTACAAAGAGAATAAAATACCCAGGAATTCAACTTGCAAAGGATGTGAAGGACCTCTTCAAGGAGAACTACAAACTACTACTCAACGAAATAAAAGAGGACACAAATAAATGGAAGAACATTCCATGCTCATGAATAGGAAGAATCAATATAGTGAAAATGGCCATACTGCCCAAGGTAATTTATAGATTCAATGCCATCCCCATCAAGCTACCAATGACTTTCTTCCCAGAATTGGAAAAAACTACTTTAAAGTTCATATGGAACCAAAAAAGACCCCGCATTGCCAAGACAATCCTAAGCCAAAAGAACAAAGCTGGAGGCATCATGGCTACCTGACTTCAAACTATACTACAAGGCTACAGTAACCAAAACAGTATGGTACCGATACCAAAACAGAGATATAGACCAATGGAACAGAACAGAGGACTCAGAAATACACCACACATCTATAACTCTCTGATCTTTGATAAATCCGACAAAAACAAGAAATGGGGAAAGGATTCTCTATTTAATAAATGGTGCTGGGAAAACTGGCTAGCCATATGTAGAAAGTTGAAACTGGATCCCTTCCTTACACCTTACACAAAAATTAACGCAAGACGGATTAAAGACTTAAATGTTAGACCTACAAGCATAAAAACCCTAGAAGAAAACTTAGGCAATACCATTCAGGACATAGGCATGGGCAAGGACTTCATGACTAAAACACCAAAAGCAATGGTAACAAAAGCCAAAATAGACAAATGGGATCTAATTAAACTAAAGAGCTTCTGCACAGCAAAAGAAACTACCATCAGAGTGAACAGTCAACCTACAAAATGGGAGATAATTTTTGCAATCTAACCATCTGACAGAGGGCTAATATCCAGAATCTACAAAGAACTTAAAGAAA
This sequence comes from Papio anubis, assembly GCF_008728515.1. Taxonomy (NCBI): domain Eukaryota; kingdom Metazoa; phylum Chordata; class Mammalia; order Primates; family Cercopithecidae; genus Papio; species Papio anubis. The sequence continues at coordinate 78,128,064 of NC_044979.1, forward strand.
TTTACAAGAAAAAAACAAACAACCCCATCAAAAAGTAGGCAAAGGATATGAACAGACACTTCTCAAAAGAAGACATTTATGCAGTCAACAGACACATGAAAAAATGCTCATCATTATTGTTCATCAAAGAAATGCAAATCAAAACCACAATGAGATACCATCTCACACCAGCTAGAATGGTGATCATTAAAAAGTCAGGAAACAACAGATGGTGAAGAGGATGTGGAGAAACAGGAATGCTTTTGCACTGTTGGTGGGACTGTAAACTAGTTCAACCATTGTGGAAAACAGTGTGGCGATTCCTCAAGGATCTAGAGCTAGAAATACCATTTGACCCAGCAATCCCATTACTGGGTATATACCCAAAGGATTATAAATCATGCTACTATAAAGACACATGCACACGTATATTTATTGAGGCACTATTCACAATAGCAAAGACTTGGAACCAACCCAAATGTCCATCAATGATAGACTGGATTAAGAAAATGTGGCACATATACACCATGGAACACTATGCAGCCATAAAAAAGGATGAGTTCACGTCCTTTGCAAGGACTTGGATGAAGCTGGAAACCATCATTCTGAGCAAACCATCACAAGGACAGAAAACTAAACACCACATGTTCTCACTCAAGGGTGGGAAATGAACAATGAGAACACTTGGTCACAGGGTAGAAACATCACACAGTGGGGCCTGTTGTGGGGTGGTAGTCAGAGGGAGGGATAGCACTGGGAGAAATACCTAATGTAAATGAGGGATTGATGGGTGCAGCAGACCAGCATGGCACATGTATACTTATGTAACGAGCCTGCATGTTGTGCACATGTACCCTAGAATTTAAAGTATAATAATAACAAAAAAGAGGAAATATACTATGAGTTTAAATGTTCTAATAGCCATGTTAAGAAAATTTAAAAACAGTGAAATTAATGTTTATATATTTTAACCCACTATATCTAAACTATTATTTCAACATATAATCAATATAAAAATGAGTGATATATTTTACATTAATTTTTTTTACCAAGTTTAAAATATAGTATCTTATACTTTCAGCAAATTTCAATTCACGCTAGCCATATTAAGTACTCAAGAGCCACACGGGGTTAGTGGATACTATATTGAACAGTGCAAGTTTAGCAGTAAAGACAGATAAACAATTTCTAGAATCAGGAGAGCCTTGACGTTTGCAAGGGACATATAACAATGTCCCCTTAATGAATCCCCAAATTTGGAAATTCTGCTGTAAAAATATTTTCCCTGTAAAATGGAATAAAGTCTATGATTAGCTAATACTTCATGATTCTGCAATGGAAGCTATTTCTCCACTTCTGCCACAACGCACTTATGAAACAAACCCAAAATGAATGGTGTCACATCTCCAGCTTTTTAAGGACACAGAAAAGATGTCCTAAAGATCTGCTTGTGGTCATCTGACCTTGGGAGATAAGCAAAGAAGGGCAAGTAACAAGATGCTTATGGACTGTGAGTGCCAAGATATTGTCACAGTCAGCACAACTTGATTGCATGAATGTTTTTCACAGTTAAACTGTTTCCTCAAAGAAGACAAAGCAGTTGCACCAATAATTAAGATCTGCTCAAAGAAGCTGAGGCCCAAGGATTAACAGATCAATGCAAAGCAAGTTTCTAATTTTGATATAATAACCCGGGGAGTGTGGGAATGAGTTGGTGAGGAGCAGGCTCTGTGTCTAAGGCAGAAATAAAGGGAAGGAAAGCCATCTTCCTGCTCAGAAGTGGAACTGCTGCTGAGGTCAGCACCTTCTTCTTAGGTGACACTAAGACTACCAACCCAATCCCTTTGGATTTTCCTAGACTGCACCTTGATGGGGTTGCAATATATTCACCTCATGGTCCAAAGCCAGCCATTAAAACCATAGTTGTTCTCAGCCACATCCATTTGACTGAGAAACCACTTTGCTCTGTGGGAAGAATTGAGAGAAGAGGGGGAAGGATACTTTGTTCAGGTTTTATGTTGGGATCCTATGCTCCTGTACAATACCTATGCTCGTTTTTCCTTTTTTTTTTTTTTTTCTTTGAGACGTAGTCTCACTCTGTCACTCAGGCTGGTGTGCAGTGGCGCGATCTCGGCTCACTGCAACCTGTGCCTCCTGGGTTCAAGTGATTCTCCTGCCTCAGCCTCCCAAGTACCTGGACTATGGGTATTTGCCACAACGCCTGGCTAAGTTTTTGTATTTTTAGTAGAGATGGGGTTTTACCATGTTAGCCAGGATGGTCTCGATCTCCTGACCTTGTGATCCACCCGCCTTGGCCTTCCAAAGTGCTGGGATTACAGGCATAAGCCACCGTGCCTGGCCTTTCCTTTTTATATATGCTTGCTGTGCTGAGTCCTCAATTTTATTCCCCCATGTAGATGGGCAAAAGACTACAGCAACCGTCCCACTTGTCATTAGTTGCTAGAGCCATTTAAAAGCCATTTTAGGCTGGATGTGATGCCTCAAGCCTGTAATTCCAGCACTTTGGGAGGCCAAGGCAAGTGGATCGCTTGAGCCCAGGAGTTTGAGACCAGCCTTGTGAACATGGCGAACCCTGTCTCTACAAAAAAATAATGATAAGAAGAAATTAGCTAGATGCGGTGGCACACGCCTACAGTCCCAGCTACTCAGGAGGCTGACATGGGAGGATCAATCGAGCCCGGGAGGTCAAGACTGTGGAGAGCCATGATGGAGCTACTGTGCTCCAGCCTGGGTGACAGAGATCCTGTATCAAAAAAGAAAAGAAAAAAGAAAAAAACAAAACAAGCCATTTTGAACAAACTGGACAGCTTGGTCATGAATAAGACATGCATAGAAGTTTTCTCCTAACACCCAAAGGTATACAGAATGCTAAAACAAGCCAGGTTGTAAGTACAGAGTTTGATTCATTGCTACAAAGTAGACAGGAGTGTTTTTCCCTAGCTGCCTTGAGCCCAGATACTAGATTCTTCTCCTTGGAAATATAATCTGGGAAGATATTTTCATTCCATATAAGCTGGCTTCAGCTGCAATGAAAGCTTGTTCTGACCTAAAACTCTTTTTCTATGCATTTCTTCAAGGCAGTGAAGTTAGCTGATGGCACTTCTAATTACTTTTGAATTACGCAAAGAATCTAAAATTCTTAAGCCAATCCTTGTTTAGAGTAAAGCTAAGATCAGTAGTCATTCCACTACACTGGTATTCTCTACCCACAAAATTTGACCAGTTTTCAATATTTTGTTCTTTCATACACTAAAACACATCAGGCACTAACTTGGTAAAACTCAAATGTAGTTAACTTTTCTTCAGAGAAGCAGAAATGTGTGCCTCCTCGTCAGTTTATTAGATCAACTATCTCTTTTTAATATGGAACTGGCTTCCTCTTGAATCATGTTTCCTAAGCACGTCATTTTACCTATGCAAAGATTCATGTATCAAATTAATTACCTTTCCAACTTTAGTGGTAGAATTTCTCTCTTCCATTCAGTGGGTAGCTTTTCTGCTGGTTGGAGTACCAGCTGAAACTGAGTCCAGAATCCCTTTTACTTGTGTCTGTACTGAGCATATGGTGGAATCTCTTGAATTGCATATCTGAGCCAATGCCAAATTTGTCATTTTCCTCTTTAATTTATTCAACATTTCTATTTTCTAGATAAAAATTGTCATTACCTTAGAGTTTTTCAGTTATTTGGGAAGTAGGGGGCCATTTTTTCCCTCATAAGAAACATGCTTTTTTTCAGGCCAGGAATAGTGGCTCATGCTTAGAATCCCAGCACTTTGAAAGGCCAAGGCGGGTGGATTGCTTGAGCTTAGAAGTTTGACACCAGCCTGGGCAACATGATGAAACCCTGTCTCTACCAAAAATACAAAAAATTAGCTGGGCGTGGTGGTGCACACCTGTGGTCCCAGCTATTCAGGAGGCTGAGGTGGGAGGATCACTTAAGCCAGGAAGGTGGAAGTTGCATTGAGCTGAGATTATGCCACTGCACGCCAGCCTGGGCGACAGAGTAAGATGCCCACCACTTCCTCAACCTCTTGAAAGAAAAGAAAATAAACAAACTTTTCAGAACAGAACAGGGTCTTGCAATGATGTGGGTGCAAAGAGGTGTATTAGAAACACCCCATGGTGAAATCACTCATTCCTAAACACCAGCTTCACAGCACCACATGCCATAGAATCTAAGGTACAAATCTGTTCACATTCCATCATTCCGGGTTACAGTCACTACCTTGTCAACTGTCAGGCCGTCATTTTTCTTTCTTCATGGAATATAAATGGTAAGACCTCCTGACCAATAGTTTCTTGTATTTGATAAAATGCAGAGTAATTCTTTAATATCAAACTTCAGTAAAATTGTATATCACTATGTGCCCCAGACTTTTGTGGCTATTTGTATATAACTGGAAAAAAAAATAAAAAAAAGAATCTGCCATCAGAAGATGCTACATGCTGCCTGTGATGGGGCACAAATGCCACGGCAGAGGAAACGGCCAGGGTTTGAGGGACACAGAGCAGAGGCACAGAGCTGGCTTCCCAGGAGTGAAGTGGTGTTACTGTAGGTAGAGGGAATGCAGTGAACAAATTCTTCCACAGCAGAACTGCCAGTGATGTGTGTAACCAAGTAAGCAGTTGTGCATTATAATTTAAAGACAGGCAACAGGGGAAACAGAGGGGCCAGCCTCTGAAGCACCATGTGCCACTTTCAGCATTTAGATATACTCTAGCCACTGGAGGGTAGACACTCAATGCTGTTTATTTCACACTCGGTGGGCACCTTTTTTTGTCCTGCCTTTGTTAGGCAGTTAGTTTTTGGACTATCCATCACAAATATTGGAAGTTGGTGACATGTCTCTCAGATTTAGCTTCCACTTGCATGGTACTAATTTACGGAACTTCTTCCTCATTCCATTTTCCTGTTATTTCAGAGATCAGTTTCATCTGGAAATGTGACCGGGTTTCAATATTTTCTTTTCTATACACTAAAACGTACACACCATGCAATAATTTTATAAAACTCAAATGTAGTGAACTTTTCTTCAGAGGAATGGAAATGTGTTCCTCCTACTCAGTTTATTAGACTATTTCTTTTCAAATGATCTGAAGTGACGCAGGTATTTGGGTTTATTTCTCCGGTGTGTAACTTCAGAACAAACAGAAGTCATATAATTCAGAGCCTAGAAAGAGATGAGAAAGAAGTGAATAAAGCCCCCTCCTTCTGAAATGGGACTTGTGATCCAGGGAGGAACAGGGCCAATCATCTTCAGAGCCAGGACTCCCACATGGGGTCCTACACTTGCCTGATGAACAGAGGAAATGCTGATTTGTCAGAGGTTTTAGGTACTAAGGTAAAAAATAATTGGAAGTCTGTACATTTCTTTTGGGCACAGTATGTTTTCATCATTTTTCCTAGATGTTTGTCTCTAGTCACTTCCTCTTATGTCAATAATGATTTTTATAATTTCTTATGGAGAGAAGTGTATTTGAATATAAATATTAAAACAGTTTCAGTAGAAGCAGTGAAAAAAAACTGGAACAATTCCTCTAGGCATAATTAACCATATTAATTATTATTTTTAAAATCTTGATTCATCAAATCTTGTTCTCAAGTGATTGGAGAAATGGGGATTCCCGTGGAGGAGGGGAAGTTGAATTAGCCTTCCATCTTTTCAAAAGCCAAGTATTAATTAAAGTAACATGATTTGATGAGTTTTTATGGATGTTTTTCCTACCTCTCAGATACCATACAGCTTGTCCTTTCGGATTTTGATGTGGTCACAATTACCTGAGCATTCCACACAACTGCACACAAGGCTGCAGTGAGCTCTGACCCCCTCACTGCACTCCAGCCTGGGCGACTGAGTGACTACACAACTTTAAATGGTTTCTGTTTCCACTTTTGTGCCTCCTGCAACGATTTTTGACATTTCATAAATTCACAAATAAATGTGAAACGGGATCATGTTTTAATTTTGTGAGTCAGCAAATATTACCAAGAGGAAAACAGAATTCTGATCTTATTCAAGGTAGCCAAAAGCTGAGTTTTTATTTTAACCCGACAGATGTGAGTCACTGTTAAAATCTGTATTTTCTGTTAACGAACTAAAGTCTTAGGATATTTTCTTTTATTAAAGAAAACATTTTTTAAATTTTGAGACAGGATCTTGCTCAGTTGCCCAGGCTGGAGTGCAATTGTGCCATTACAGCTCACTGCAGCCTTGACCTCCTGGACTCAAGTGATCTCCCCCATCTCAGCCTCTTCAGTAGGTGGGACTACAGGGATTTGCCAATACGTCCAGCTAATTTTTTTATTTTTAGCAAAATACCAGCCAAGGCTAGTCTCAAACTCCTAAGCTCAAGCGATCCACCAGCCTTGGACTCCCAAAGTGCCAGGATTACAGGCGTGAGCCACTGTGCCCACCCAGATATTTTTAAATGATTGTTTTATTTACATTTCAAAAGAACTCAGGTGTTATATACAATGATTAAGTTTAACGACTCCCTAAAACTATTAAAATCATTTTCCTAAAGTATGTATTTTGAAGGTTTCCCAATATGCTTCTTGATATAAATAAAAGCTGGCAAATCCATGACCATATCACACACTTAGTCATCACTTCAGCGATCTGGCTTCACTTTGCTCATCTGTAAAACAGCATCCATCTAGGATGCCCCAAGTCACAAAAATAATAAAACTAATTTAAATTATTTTCAGAGACATCTATATCTAAGATAAAGCTTAGAGATAATGAACACAACATCCTTTTCAATGATGAAAAAATTGGGGTTCTAAAATAGAGATGACTTGTCCAAGATCAGGTTAAAGGTCAAGTTCAAATAGAGGAATGCTGAGAATGAAACACTAATCAGCCAGTTAACAATTTGGTGCTCTCCTCTGTCTCTTCATCTATTCCCAGAGACATTTCTGAAAGGAAAATATCAAATATAACAGAAACCAAAAAAAAAAAAAAAATCGCCAAGCTACTTTCTAAAATGTCATCATCTTCAGCACTAATGTTATTTAAAAATTTTTAAATATTATATCCATCTAAAACAAACCAGAAAACTCAAACTGCTCATAAAAGGTGTGGTCTAGGTCTTGCTCCTCTTTCTTTTGCCTAAAGCCCTCCTTTCAAAGGATGATCGATGGTGAATTTTGTGCTACACCAAAAATCACGGCAGTAATAACAAAGAGGTTGGTATTTGCAAACAACAAACCTAAAAGAAATCCAGAAATATAAAAATATTTAATGTAAAACAGCACTAGAAACAGAACAAATGGGTTGCCTCTGCTAAAGAAAAATAGTAATTTAAAAAATTCGCAGTATAAATTATATTCACCTTTGATTTTATTTAGTTTGGTTTATATAACTTTCAAATATCAAATCAAATGATTTTATTTAGTTTGGTTTATATAACTTTCAAATATCAAATCAAATTTCACATACAGATTTTACTCTGTATTTATGGTGGCATTGTCTCTAAAAGCTTAACTTCAAAAGGTGAAGAATGAAGGAGCACCCTAATCAAGTAAAAGTCTCGATCAAGTTCTATAAAGGAATACTACACCCTTCAATGTCAGCACAGAACGTTATTAAATGATAGGTCTAAGTGTTATCCTTATATTTTATTGGGATCAAATTATAAAACTTGGAAGGCTCTTACAAATCTTACTTTAAAGAATGGCACCAACTTAAATTTTCTTTTTATGGAAGAATACCCTGAGATAAATTAACTTTATCATCTAAGACTACGCAGTCCAATATAGCAGACACTAGTCACATGTAATATGAGCACTTGAGATATGGCTGGTATGAATTCAGATGTGCTCTAAATGTAAAATTCACACTGGATTTTGAAGACTTAGTAACAAAAAATTAAAATGTCTCATTAATAAATCTATATATTTATAGTTATATAAATTATTATTTTGTTGATATATTATATATATTTAAATTTTAAATAACTACATTTATATGTTACATATTTATATGTCTATTATACATTCTGCTTTATATTTAATTATATTTTTTGCTTATTTATATATTACTTTTTAATATTTTATGTTGAAACAATATTTTGAATATTTTGGGTTAGATCAAATAAATTATCAATTTAATTTAAGCTGTTTCTTTTTAGTTTTTGTTTGTTTTGAGACAGGGTCTTACTGTGTTGCCCAGGCTGGTCTTGAACCCCTAGGCTCAAACAATCCTCCCACCTCAGCCTCCTGACTAGCTGGAATTATAAGCATGGCACACACCACAGCCCCCAGCTTATTTCTTTTTAGTTTTTAAGCTAAAAATATTTTACTACTGGTAGAATGTTTTAAATTACATATGTGGTTGCTGTTATATTTTTGTTGGAGAGCCTCAGTCTAAAACATCAAGCAAATCAGAAAAGAGCTAGAAATTAATTCCATAACTTAGGTCACCAATACTCTGTACTAGTCACAAACACCCTTAAACAGTTATTTCTGCCCAGAATCTCTGACATTTTGTCAGAGATGTCATTACAAAAATAAAATCATATATATCTTCTTTTGAAATAACCTAAAAATGACTGTACTCCATATTTTTACAAGTTTAAAAAGGTCCAAATCTGTGTGCACAACGTACTATTTTTTTCAAATTGGATTCATGTGAATAGTAAGTGAAGTGGATGGGCTACTATAAGACCATCGGAAGTAAAACTATAAGGACAATATGATGTAACATACACAATATGTATCCACAAATGTAAAATGTATACATATATTTATAAATAAGAAATATATACAGCTGACCCCTAAAGAAAATGGGTTTGGACTGCTTGGGTCCACCTATATACCAACTTTTTTCAACCAACGGCAAATAGAAAATATATTTTCTATATTTTTTTATAATCATATTTTTATATTATATTAAATATAAAATAATATATATTTTTGCTTGTAATTAAATATAAAGAGAGAAACCTGGCATGAGAAACCTGTGTATATGGAGAGTCAACCTTTCATATACATACATGGGTTCCGCAGGGCTCTGCAGGACTTGAGTATGTGTGGATTTTGGTAGCTGAGGGTGGTCCTAGAACCAATCCCCTGTGTATATGGAGGGATGACTTTAATTCATATGTACACAGAAAGGTATGAATGGTTAATAACACCAGTGTGAAGGAAGAACAAGAGTATGAATGGGGGACTATAATTACATGAAATTGCACATAAGCATGATGTCAGCCATCAGAATAAATAGGGAGATGCTAATGTTTACAAGGTTCTCTTCCTTTAAAATTAAATTCATAATTGGAAGCCTCCAAAAGATGTGATCAAGCAATTTGTTATGACTCCACAGAATCTCCTGGCTGAGAGTGAGGAAAGAATTTACAGATCATTTAGTCCAACCTCCTCTTTTCATTGAAGGAATTGAGGGAAATTTGGGGAAATTTCCCAAGTCACAGAGTAAAGCTTGTCTCATTAGACTTAAATGACTGAAATATGCAGACACCAACATGTGGTTTATAAAATGTGTATGCTGTGCACAGGTCCTGTAAACAAACCACCACAGCTCCTTTCTCTGGAAATGGCACATATTCCAGAACTTTCCTTGGTTAAGCTGTGGCAGGTAAATCATGTTTGAAGTTTGGGCTGGCTTAGGAGCAGGGAATGCAGGCAGTCCAGGCAGGGGAAGGGAGGAGCAAAAAAAGGATCTCAGAGGTCAACAGCAAAGGGAACCAGGCAGCAGAAGAAAGGACTATATGTTCATGTACGCCCAACTAACAGTACCACGCTTGCCTCTACTGGGTCATCTAGTTGGTGTTATTTGAGAACTAATAAAGATCCCTTTTTCAGGTTCTCTCTACTTTCTCAGGAAATAAACAGCAGCAAAGCCCAGAGCTTACAAAGCGCAAGACTGATTATTTTGATGGGGGTCAGGAAAGACAGCGATATTGGGCATGTACTCTCTAGGGCAGGCCCAGGTAGAAAACCCAGAAAGTTGCATGAAGGCACTGAGCTCCAGGTTAGGAGTGCAGAGAAGAGAGAAACAGGAAGCAGAAAGTGGGGAGTGGCTTAGTACAAACGCAATACAATGTTTACATACTTCACAATGATGCCAATACTGCATATGGCAACACTGAGTCAACAGCATTAGGCACCAGGACACTTAGTTCTTGGCCTTCAGGGAGCAGTGGGTGGAAGAAAACCCTGCAGGGTGGTGATAGGCAGTCTCCCTCTTCATGCACTCTGGGGAACCATGGCCTTGGCATCGCGCTGGGCACCTTCTGTCACAGTTTCCACTCTCAGTGTACCCCTCCTTACTTCTTTGGAGCTATCCAGAACCATGACCATAACCTGCTGTTCACTTCCTTCTCCCTAGGAAGGACAGCTCCTACACCCTTGCCCCTGCCCACCTTAGTCCATCTATTGTCTCTTCTCTTTCAAGTTAATCACCCTCCCTTGATTTCTACCCTCAGGCCTCATTCTTCAACCTCTTTCTCAGTTCCCATCTTCTTCCTTCTCTTCACAGTCAAGAGTTCTAAGCCCATGCTGTCTGGTTCCTTTCTCCACCAGCCCAGAGAACATCTTTCACTATGGGCCCCACTCAAGTCCTCATTTCTCGTGACCTTTACCATGTTCTCTTCCTTTCTTGAAATGCTCCTCTTTCTCTACTTTTCATGAAATATTCTCCATAGTTTTCTACATTTTCAATTTTCTTTGCTGGCTGCTTTTCCTCTGTGCCTGCATCTCAAATATCAGTATCTATAAGGTTCCAAGCTTGGAACTTTATTTGCTCTCATTAGGTGAGGCCACTTCCGTGGCTTCAACTGCCAGCTGTATGCCAACAACTTCCAAAATCACACACCTCTCCAGGGCACCAGATCCACATTTCCACCTCCAGATGGTCATCTTTACCTGGACTGCTCCATAGGCACTTCAAATTCAGCAAATCTAAAACTAAACTCCTCACTTTCCATCTGTACTCCCAAATTCTTCTTCTTTCTGTAGTCCCTATGTTAATTACCAGCACTAAATCTACTGAATGGCCTAAGTTGAAAACTTCACTTCTTTTTTTCCTTTTTTTTTTGGCAGGGTCTTGCTCTGTTGCCCAGGCCGGAGTGCAGTGGCACAATCATGGCTCACTGCAGCCTTGACCTGCTGAGCTCAAGCGATCCTCTTACTTAGCCTACCAAGTAACTGGGACTACAGGCACATACCACCACACCCAACTAATTTTTTAAATTTTTGGTAGAGATGAGGTCTCACTATGTTGCCCAGGCTGGTCTCAAACACTTGAGTTCAAGCGATCCTCTTGCCTTGGCCTCCCAAAGTGTTAGGATTACAGACATAAGCCACCACACCCAGCCTCTTTCATCTTTTGCAGCCAGACTCCAGGTTCTCTCCATTCTACCTCTTAAAAAGCGATTAAATGCATCGTATCTTTTCTATCTTCATAGCTACGACAACCTAGGCCTTAAGAGGCAACACTATCCATGTGCTTGTCCATTCCAATCTTTACAACACTGCCCGACCTATCACTATATGATGCAAATCTAATTATTCCACTCTCCCACTTAAAATGTTTTAACTGCTTTCTCTTGCCACTAGAGAAATTCCAAACATTTTTGGAAAAAACACAGGCCCCTTCACATCCTGGCTCCCCTCCCCACCCTCCAACAGAACTATTCCCTCTGCGCATGTCAGAACACTTGTGCTTTCCTGAATACACTACGCACTTCAAGGCCTTGAGATGATTCTTTCCCCTTGGAATGCCCTCCCCTCCTTTGTGTGACTGACTAACTTAGAACTTACATCAAGACCCTTCGCAAATGTTGCCTCTTCAGTGAAGTCTTACCAACTCAACATCTCTTCTTTATCCCTCTCCCCAGGGATCTGGAACTCCAGTCCTCCCCACTGAAGAATTAACTGCTCCATACTGGTGGTGCCACTGCACTCCTGTACTCTCCTTCAAGGAGCTAATTACATTTGTATCTCCTGCACCAGACTGTAGGTCCCATGACTATAGGGACCCTCAAGTTCATCTTTGCCTGGAGCACCAAAGCATAGTCCCTGGAGCACAGTAGTCATTCAGTAAATATGTGCTGGGCAAGGGGCAATAATTATGTGCCATCACTTACCAAGCACTTTACATGTGTGAAGTACTTAACATCATTATGTCATCGCCACACATTATGAAGGGGATATCAACCCATTTTGCAAGTGAGAAACAAAGTTTAGAAGGATGAAGTAATTTATCCAAAGTCAGCAACTGGTAAACACAAGTTTACTTTTGATTTCTGAGCTCTTTTTTTTTTAACTAACTCTGCTCTACTCTTGGATGAAAGGAGGTTGATTAATGGGGCTATATTTCAATAAAAACAATCTCCCCCAATCACAGGCTTAGGTGCTGGGTTAGTCCCAAATCCATTGCCAATATGGTGCTACTGTGCACAACAAAACCTGCAATTACTGAGTGACTTTTTCCTTGATGGTTGTCAGGGTTCCTACGACTAAGGAGAGGGGCACTATTTATAAAAATCAGTTTCTTGGTCTCTGGCTTAGAATGCTCTACCCTGGAAACATCACAGAGAAGGCTGGATTTTCCCCTAGGTACTATTAGGTTTCAGACATTGATGTCTATGCCCTGTTGTGGGAATAGAGATGTGGGAGTGAGTTTGATCATGATGATGGTAAGAGATGGATTTCAATATGTATACTCTTGGAACATTGTTGCAATACTTAAGAGTCACTTCTCATACAAATTCTTTCACTACCTAGAACCAGAGGACCTTTCTAGTTTCCAATCTAGACTCTTAAAATTAACAATGACTACTATCTATATATTCAGTGGTCCATCACCGAACACATATACCTCATATTTTCCACTCCATAGAACTATATTGCATTCAGTCAACCTCTCTTAATTCACATATTTTCTGCTAAATGTATTCTAAAATTGACCCCTACAATGTTCTCTAACGACTTTTTAATATTAGTTCCCTATTTTCTACTAATACCTCCACCACCTCCACAACCATGCAACAAATAATTGGAGTCAGTCCTGTGCTTACACTGATTAGTGCATCTAATCCTCCGGAATCACAGATGATCAAACTTGTCCATGGCCACTCAGCTAGTAAGGGACACACATAGACACCGGGCTCCAAACATGAGGACTATTTGTATTAGTATTCTCTCCCTTGTTCGTTGACTTTTGTACACACGTACACATGGTTGGGAGTGGGGAACGCTCTTTCTCCCCACTCCCAACCCTTATTTACCTGCCGAATTCCTACTGGTTGTTTAAGGCTCAACTTAAGGGCAATCTCCTCCATGAAGCATCTCAGGTTTTCTCTGCTCTCTCCCCTGTTTGGGTGGGATGCCCTTGCCCTGGGCTGCATTACCAACTGTGCCTCTATCTCCTCCCTGCTTTCCCTGAAAGACAACTGGTTAGTTGACTCCTCTCTCTCTCTCTTTTACAGAGCTGTAGGCTCCTCCACAGCATGATTGGGTCTGAGTCTTGGGATTCTGAGCATTTAGCACAGTGCGTAGCTCGTGGTACATATACAACCAATGCTTGTTCAATACTAAGTCATCCCACTTCTCTGATTTGGTCAAAGGCCTGATGGATGATGTCCTCTGACTTAGCAAGACAGACAGATGATTCCCATCATGAGTGATGCAGGCTATCATTTCCCCACCTTTTCATGAACTCATTCTAGCTCACTAGGTTTACACTGGAACAAGTAGTTACCACTAATTGAGGAACTGCCACTTCTCAGACACTGGGGTATATGCTTCACTCATATCACTGCCAAGTTGACATAATGATTTATATTCATTTCATGAAGAAGTTATCTTAAGTAACTGGCCTACAGTCACATAGTAGGCAGGCTTTGTTATAAAAACAGGTATAAAATGCCCTATCACATGGAGTCTTCCCTGTCCTGGAGAGATTCATTAGTTATTTGTGAAAATTACTTACAGGCCAAAAAACAAAAACTATGTTAATTTGATGCTAGAACACTAAATAGTAAATTCCTAGAATAGTAAAAGTGTGGTCAGCTAGGATTTTGAGAGGCTCCAAGGCAGTTCTACCATATGCATCTATCCATGGCAAATCATGCCTGCAGTCCTTATCAGACAGATGGAGATTATTATATCTATGTACCTAAAAGGGGGTTGAATATCATATGAGATCATAGTTGCCAAAGTGCTTTGTGAAGGAAGAGGACAGAGGCTCATTTTAGAGCAGTGTGCTGGACAGTTTCACAGCAGTGGGAGACCCTAGGGATCAGAGCTACCGGAGATGTTGTTTAACAGCAGATGAGGGAAGCTTGACTGGGAATCCACATTTATGACAACAAGCCCCCAAATGATTCTCTGGGACACTAAAGTTTGAGAAATAACAGGTTACAGCAGTGCTTCTCAAATGTTAACATACACATGGGGATCTTGTTAAAATGCAGATTTGAAATCAGTGGGTCTGGAAGAGAGTAGCAGGCAGGCTAAAATTTTGCATTTCTAATAAGCTCCCAGGGGAGGCCACATGCTACGGGTCCATGGACCACGTTTGAGTGGCAGGGGCTTGGAAGATCTATCCCCACTGGAACAAATTAGATTTGCTTTGTTTCTGATTGCACCCCCCAACTTCAGAGAGTGCTTTCCATAAAGCCCAGGGTCTTAGTATTGGTATAAAATTACTTGAACTACTCAAAGCCAAATTGAAATATACTTCCTATCACAAGTAAAGCAGCACCATTCTTTTTAGATAGGGATAGCATACGTTTAGCATGTGAAAGAATAATTTATTACTACTGAGTGAGTCTTATTTAAAAGTGTGCAAAGCATGTTATATACATTATCTCTAATTTCCACCCTGCCCCTAAAAAGGTGGATATTCCTGTTCTGTAGATAAGGAAATGGTGACTTAAGTAACTTGGTCAAGGTCACACAGCTAGTTAGGTGTTACCGCAGGGATTCTCATCTTGCTCCATCAGGATCCAAAGCCCACGTGTCCTCTGAACTCCCTCAGAGTGCTAGATATGATTGTGATATGAAATGCATCAGCTTGGGAATCAAGAAAAAAGCAGGGGTAAAGTTTTTTTGCGTTTAAGGCTCTGCTGAGGCAGATTGTGAATGGTGGTGGGGTTGGGGGATAAGGTTCGTTAGTGATCCATGTTGCCTCACGGACAAAAACATGCAGATAGCATCCTTATTAATGGTTCCCATAAATCTGATAATGCAGATGGAAAAAAAAGGACACTAGTGACCAGCGTGCTGATTAGAAACACGGCCACCTACCCTGAGGCTCAACCAACTAAGAGGAAAAATTCCTCCTGACCCTTGTGGTCTGTCAACTTCCTCACTCTCTTGTATGAGGTTTCCGTAATCTAAGAAGTTCATACCAAACACAGGTTTATCCTTCTATGTTATGGCATAGTTGCCAGACCTCCATACCGCTAATGCTGCTTGCATCTGAAAAAAATGTACTATTTAGTCAAATGCCTTGAAAATGTAGTTATTTTGAAGGCTCTGAGTAACAAAATTTTCTATACTTTTCGTGAGGCTGATGTGGAGATACACACTGCGGTAAAGATGCATAGAGAAAGCGGTCAGATAGTTACCTAGGTGTTCTAAATGGGGGAAAATAGTTACAAAATAAACCATCCAGGCAATTACCACCCAGTGTCTTCAGCATGCAATGATCCACTGGTGGAGGACACAGGGTTGAGGTTTTTTTAACATCAGGTCTCTCCACAAATAGCCCTCTGTAGCTTAACTATTACGTTTTCTAAAGGTTCATCTTTATAAACAGTACAATTACTTCCCTTTGCAATACAAACAGAAACAATTAGAAAGCAATATCTCTTGCAATTAAGATGTATGTACAGTATTAGTATAAAACCAAAGAGTGATATTTGAACTATTAAGGATTATAAATTGATTTTGTCCCTATGGTATTCTCTACAAAGCGTGTTTCAAAAATAAAGACTGAAATCTAAAACGATATCTTTAGTTTAAAAACTTAACAGCAGTTTTAGAGAGTGTGTGTGTTTTAAAGAGCGGGTATGAAATTGCATCGGGAGCCTAGATTTCAGACTAAGCATTTATTTCACTCCCTAATCCCAAAACAGTTCAGATCTCAGATTCAAACCAAAGGGTCACAGAAACCAATGTGAGATTTTCTGAAGAGACTTCACTGAAATGTATGGACAAAAACATGTTTGCGATGAGTCATATTTCATAGGACCTTAATGGCCAATGAATGTTTTATGTGCCTTTCTTCCTACAATCAGTATCACTCCCAAGCAAGGTGGTGACATATTTTCCAGGCCTTGATAATTTTTATACAGTTACCAGATCTCACTAAGATTCACGAACAAAACCCTTTCTTGTGCTAATTTTTTAAAGCCATCTAAGAGAAGAGAACGCGATTCTTTCCAAACTAACTCTCCCCAACCAGGCAGTTAATGCCCTTCGCCAGCATAAGGGCGCGATACTTTTAAGACCCCAGAGAGAAGCTCAGGTGCTTTGGGGGCACTACAAGTAAAAAAGACAGTGGGAAAGGTTCATGGAGAGCCGCTTTGGGGGAAAGGCAGACATAACAACAGGATATGTTCGTTTCTAGAGGAAGCAGGAGCTGCAATAGCCCCGGAGCAGGAAAGGCGGAGTCAGCTGCACCCAAAGGAAACGGGCGCGCCAGGGTTTGCTGGAACCGGGGTTGCTTAAGGGCTCGCGCCCCGTCTAGTTCGAGACTGCTGAGCACCTCGCCCCCGAGGGACCAAGCTCAGGCCTCCTGGCACTAGTGGTTATAAAGAGGTACCCATATGCTCTCTGCCGCCCCTGCCAAAAAACGGGCCACGGGGGAAAGAAAAAAAGCACACACCAGGCGCCGCAGCAGGTGAACTTGTCAACAAGTCAACCCTGGACGCAAGTCCCTGCCCACCAGGGAGCTCGGGGTCCTGGGGCCGGAGCCGCTGGGAAGGCGAGGCGCGGGGTGGGTGGGTGCCGGTGCTGCCAGCGCTGGGGCCGCAGCGCGGAACGCTTCCCTCCCGCTCCCCCGGGGCTGACGCACGCTCTCATGGCGCGCGCATCCTCCAGACCTTCCCAGGCCGGAGGGAGGAGGGGAGAGGAAGGGGCTGATGCGGTTCCCGCATCGGGATCCGGGACCCGAGGAGGCGACCCGCCTATCACGCGCCGCCCGCGGAGGGCAGAGATGGCAGCTCCTACCAGGCGTCCCCGACCGTCCCGGCTGCCGGGCGTCTCCTGCTGCCTCCTGCAGCCCGCCCGGCGCGCCCCCGCCCCGACCCCGGAGGGCAGGTACCTCGGAGCCCCGGCCCCCAGGAGCCTCCCGGCCGCGGTCGGAGCGTCCCTGCGGATCACTCATCCGACGTCAGCGTCAGCCGAAGGCGAGGGAAAGGGGCGGGGGAGCGCAGGAACCGGCCCTTCCTGCGGCGGCCGCCACCAGCCGGAATAGCAGCCGGCGGAGCCCGTGCGCGCCGCAGCGCAGCGCAGCGGCCGGGGGGGTGCGGGCGCCCTTGCCGCCCGGATACCTACCGCTGCCTGGGCGTCCCCACTGCCTCTCTTCCCCGCTTCTCCCCTCCCGCAGACGCCGGCCGGGGCGACCCCTCCCAGGGTAACCAGGGGGAGGTGAGTGGCGTTGACCTCACCTTGCCTGGGGCGGGTCGGGGACTCGGGGAGTGAGTCTCTCTCTCTCTACTCCCCGGGGTCTCTCCTCGACCCCCATCTCCTGGGGTATCCCCCGCTCGGATCCGCCGCCCAGAGTGACCCCGCCCCTGCTCTCCGGCAGGTGTTCCACGTGGCCATAGCGTTTGCGTCACAATGACCTGGCGGACAGGTGGGAGCCACAGCGTACACCCCAGGGTTCCCTCCGTGCCGTGCGTAGTGCCTGCTGCTTGCTTCCAGGTTAAATTTCTGTAGCTTTAGAGGACGGGAGACTTCATGACTTCAATGCCAAGAAAAGTTACAGAGGCCTGCTGTACCTGAAAATCAAGTTTGAGCTTCAAGAATAAAGGCCATGTTTTAAAAACAGCTGTGTATGTATAGTTATATATTTTTCATGCCCATATATTTCTGTATCTTTTATTTCTAAGTTGTTGCCATTTATAGCAGTTTCATCTTCTCTTATCCTTTGTCACCAGGAAAGAACCAAACCATTGTTTCTAGAGACCCTGCAGTGTACAGATCACAGGAAGAAAAAGTGTTGGCGTAGCTGCTTCCTAATGTTATCTATGTGGAAATGAAACCTCAATGTACTATGACTTCATCCCTGGTTATGTTGTATATTTATAAATAAGTTCATTCAGTCGTCGCTGAAACAACTTAAAAGGGCCGAATGATAGTTATTGAGTAATGATGCAGACAAATCTGAAATCCTGCGCTAACATGGATGGAGTGCTAGCTATATGTCCGGCACATGCTGTATGCTTTACATTTAATCCTTACAGCAACCCAATACTGTAGATAAAATCATTATCCCGATTTCACAAATGAAGACACTGCCCAGAGTGCCATAAAGAGATTATTGAGCAGGGATTTGAATCTGAACTAGGAGACTTAGTTTAATCTCAAGATAGCTTGGTGTCTTGCCAGAATGGATGGAGAAAAAGTATAGAAGATGTTGACATTTTAATAGAAAGATAATAAGATAGCATAGCTCCAGAAATTTACATAACCTTTAAAGTTATTCTTTGGGGATTCTGTTTGTCATAGATTTGAGCCTGTCCTAGTCTAACACAAATTTTGGAGCTGAGTAAACAGCTCCTTAATAAGTGTGTATGAGTAAACAAATCATGAATATGGTCTACAAAATAGTAAATTGTTGAAAAGCTGAGATTCAGGAGAAATTTTCAGAGAGAAAAGCATTGCTTATATACATTTGGCTCTTACAAGAAACATTCAAACTAACCTGTTAACAACACAAACCAAATGATTTTGCCATATGTTAGAAGAAGAAAAAAACCCAAAACCTTTAAAATGAGAAAGGCTTCCTTACAAAAGAAAGATTGTTAAGATATTTTAAGATACATTGATTCCAAGAACTGTAAATTTATGTGTAAAAGTCTATTATCAGGAGTTAAAAGGATAAAGAGATTATTATTCTTTAACAGAATGAAGTGCCGTAATGAACGTCAGAGGTGCTCAATAAATGTTGACTGAGCATATCATCAGTTAACTGAAGCATTTTCCTGACTCTGTAATGTTCTCCTTTCTACTAGTAGTGATTTACCAGTTATATTAAAACTTAATCAAAAGCCCCATTGGTCAAAGGCTGGCTTTGGGGCAAATATTTATATCTGTTACAAAACAGCGAGTAGAATGGGAGGTTATGTGTGTGTTCAAAGTATCCCCTCAAAATGCAGATGATTGGAACAAAAGCATGAGGGGGAAAAACAGGGACAGCTGAGCTGCAACTAATTAGTTTTCTTTTACCCTTTCTGAATTCCAAGGTGAAAACTGTGACTGTGAGTCTAACCTGTTACAGAGGCTAAAAGTGGCTTCAAAAGCAATGTCTAAAAGAGAACAAATACCTGATACAAGCATTATGTAGTCAACATGGCACTGAAATTCTTTGGGCTCCCAGAAAGTTTAGGAGAAAACCTTAAATGACTTTTCATCATTCTAATTATTGTCCTAACACTTAGGATAATAGTTGAGAAAGGAGATAATAGACAACTCCTGCTCATTCTCCATCACCACAATGAGAGCTTTTCCTTCCCATTAAAAACATGACTCCATCAATAACACTTGCATTTGTTTCTGAATAATCAGTTGTTGTTTCCATCTCGCAGAACACCAGTGAGGTGCCAGTGAGAACCCAGAACAATTTCTAAGGAGAATGGCTATTGAATGATGGGATCAGAAATTAGGAGAGAAATAAGGTGCATTTTCCAGTGTACAACAGGATGACAAAATTTTCTATGAAAAAAATCTTTATATATTCAATTCAAATTTTTTCAAGAGCTTCCTGGATTCAAGTATGCTAATGGTACCACAAGAGTTGGATTTGTGTTAAGCTACTATCAGAGACTTGGAATAGCAGTGGATTAAATGAAATAGGGGTTGTTTTCTCACTTAAATTGGAAGGTAGGCAGTCTAGGGCTGGTATGATTTCCACTGTGTCACTGGGCTGTTGCCCTTCTGTCATTCTATTCTGCCATCCTAGGCAAAGCAATATTGTCCAAAGATAAACCCAGGCGAGGATGTAAATTGGTGGTGGAAACTGCTGGTGGGAATGTAAAATGGTGCAACCACTTTGGAAAACAGTCTGAAAGTTCCTTAAACGGTTAAACATAGAGCTACCATATGACCCAACAATTCCACTCCTAGGTCTATATCCAAGAGAAATAAAAACCTATGTCTACAGTACACAAATGTCTATGGCAGCATTATTCAAAATAGTCAAAAGGTCAAAACTAACTGTCCTGCTGTAGACAAATGAATAAACAAAATGTAGTATATTCACGTAATGGAATATTCAGCCATGTAAAGGAATGAAGTACTGATATATGCTACAACTTAGACAAAACTTGAAACATTATACTGAGTGAAAGAAGCCAGTCACAAATATATTATTCCATTCATACGAAAGTCCAGAATAGAGAAATCTGTAGAGGCAGAAAATACATTAGTGATCATTTAGGGCTGGAGAGAGTATGGGTGGATAGGGAGTGAGATCTAAAGAGTACAGAGTTTCTTTTTCTTTTTTTCTTTTTTCTTTTTTTTTAAAGACAGTCTTGCTGTGTCCTGCAGCGTGGAGTGCAGTGGCACAATCTTGGCTCACTGCAACCTTCACCTCCCAGGTTCAAGTGATTCTCCTGCCTCAGCCTCCTGAGTAGCTGGGATTACAGGCATGCACCACCATGCCAAGCTAATTTTGGTACTTTTTGTTTGGTTGGTTTTTGGTGTGTGTGTGTGTGTGTGTGTGTGTGTGTGTTTTTTTTTTTTTTTTTTTTAGACAGAGTCGCACTCTGTTGCATAGACTGGAGTGCAGTGGCACAATCTCAGCTCACTGCAGCCCCCATCTCCTGGGTTCAAGGGATTCTTCTGCCTCAGCCCCCTGAGTAGCTAGGACTACAGGTGTGTGCCACCGTGCCCAGCTAATTTTTGTGTTTTTAGTAGAGACAGGGCTTTACCATGTTGGCCAGGCTGGTCTTGAACTCCTGACCTCAAGTGATCCACTTACTTTGGCCTCCCAAAGTAGTAGGATTAGGAGTTTCTTTTTCATGTGTTGAAAATGTTTTACAATTGGTTGACTGGTGATGTTTACAATATCTGCAATATGCTAAAAACCACTGAGATGTGCATTTTACGATTCATTGTGAATTAGTGGCGTGTGAATTATGTCTCGGTAAAGCTATTTAAAAAGTTTTTTAAAAAGGTGTTTATAGTTTTATTGGCACGTACACACACATGTGTGCACACATGTACACAGTAAATCCAGTGTCTTCCCCAGGAATAGTTACAGGGTAAGAACCATACAACAAACCCCCAAATATGTGACTTATTTTCAGATTTCTGGATACTATTCAAATTCTACTGGCACTAAGAAGCTAAATATGAGGAAACAGGACAGAAAAATCTGTTAATGAAAGAGAAATATTTCAGGTCCATCCACTGGATACCTCATGATAATATAAAGGAAAGTTCCTGCCGCACAAATATTTTGCAAGTGTGCTCTAGTCTTATAGCATCTCAGTCTTCTTAGCTATCTCTGTTTAAATGCAGGAAGAAGCAGACTACCTGCCAAAACAATCCTTTTGGATAAGCACAAACACAGATAATAGTGAATTTTATGGAATTGAACTTAATAATAACAAGGAGGTAAAGTGATACTTTGTCCTGAAAAATTAATATTAATGGAGGATACCATTGAAGGGAAAACAAAACCAGCTTCCCACTCTACCTGCCCCAAATCTGCACTTGCAGTAAAAACCCCCAAAAACAAAGCAAAGTAAGAATTATGACACTAAAGCCCCAAACTTCTATTTTAATTCTTAAAAAAGAATACTCACTTCAGAGATATTTTCAAATTAATGCCAGTTATTTTGAATAAGCAAATTATAGGAATATTCATATAGGAAATAAGTTTTTCAGGAGCTATTTAATGGTCTTATGTCTTAGGGGATCCTTTTAGCTGAATACTTCCCAAGGCTCCTTAGTGTGTGCCAAGTTACTTTCTCTCTTCTCCCTCTGAGGTAATCTAAAATGAATTAGCAATGTATTTCATCTCATGTGACTGAAACAGTGTCATATTCCTAATACATAGGAATATATATTTGTTTCAAGTGGAACTTAATCCATAGGCCATCTCTGATTTGACATTGATTATCATGTAGACTGAATTCAATAATCTCTCTCTTGCACATATATGTATTTATATAAATTATATATGGACATACAAATACAAACTTCTCACTTACATATGATCTGGTCTATTTTATTGGATTGTTGATACATATTTTGATGTTCTAAATGTTCCTTATGATCTCAGATCTCAGCCAACATGAGCAAGTGAGGCAGAATGCCCCACTTTCTCTTGGTGTGTGGGTACTGTAAAGCAAATGAACGCTCTATCATTCCTTCTAGACAGATATTTATAAGCCCCTACAGCTCTGCAATCCTTTTATTTCCTGATTCGTGTTTGGCAGCATCATAAGTACTCATTGTACCTGTTCTATAGTAGGGGATGTTGAGAACAGAGCTTAAGCGATTATCATTATCAATGTGTTTAATAAGAGCCATACATATAAATCTCTGCAGAGCTCAGCTCATTAATAAGAAAAAAAATCACTTTCTCTTTAGAGTTGCTGGCAGATTAAAATTAGATAATCTAGAAGAATAAACTTAGGAAAAAAATGATGTTTAAAAATTATTAAAATCATTGTCTAATTTCTATAGGTGTTATAAATTTAAAGGACGTTATAAATTTAAAGAAAGATTACATCAAATTTTATTAATAAAAATAAAGTCATTTATTCCTGAATTGTGTAATCCTTAAAAACAAATTGGATTTACTCAAGAATATGGACTAAGTATCTTGGCCAATTTGAGTTTAATTCCTGTGATCATTTGTACTCTCTATATAGCAAATCAAAGCTTTTGTTATACCCTCAGCAGAGCTAGTTATATCTTTAGGCAGATTTATGTGTGCATGTGAAAGTAGAACAAATGTTTAATTAGTAGCGTTAACTTTTATTAATTAAAATTAACTTCCTTTCCTTTCAAAATTAAGGCTACAATGAAGAGAGGAGCCTTGTTTTACACTAAAAGAAAGGTAATTATTTTCATTACCACACCAGCTTAGATTTCTGCATAAATAATGCTGCTCTCCATCTCACCACCCCTAGTATCATCCATTGGAACTTCTGCAAGAAAATGCTGGTGATGCCATCAAAATGGTATTTTTTTTTTTTTTAATTCACTGCAGGTGGAGAATTTTGTCATGTGCCGTAGAGTAGAACCCTGCTTCTGACTAGGAACTGTGCTGGAGTTTGGGCTAGCATCAGCCTAGAGTTCACAGCTGTGCACTGGTCTTCATAGATGTAGAGCTAATGACTCCTCGAAGGGTCACACTGTCCAATAAATAACAGGATTTAACTTAAAAATTAGGACGAAATTCTCTTAGTTCTTGGTATAGCTTGCTCCCCCTACACAGGGACACTTGAGAAGAATCACTCAAATTCAGGTGCAGATAATTAAGGTAGTCAGGTGAAACATGGAGAAATATTTGGTTTAATCATGGGATAAGGGCTGAATTACAACTGCAATCCCTGTTTCTTAATTGTCAATCTGATGAGCTTTCCCCTTCTAGTTTTAACTCAGTCACTAACTTGGTTTGGCAGATACTGTTAATCATTTCCCCAATATTTATTCTTCCCCTTTTCTACAGAAACTACAATAAAAGTTTCAGGTGAGCACATTATTGCTACGTTACATTGGTTTTAGCTTCCCTTGTTGCAAGGTGTGGTCATATGACTAGGTTGTAGTGAATAGGATATGTCAGAAAGAGATGCATATAACTTTTGTGTCCTGCCCTTGAAAGAAACACATCCTAATCTTTACTTTCTCCCTTTCCCACTGGTTAGATCACCTTTGACCATGCAGGTGAGGGCAACACCTTGGGAATGGCAAGGAACCTGGGTCTCTGACCCCCTGAGCTGCTGTATTGCCTTGGTCTTTCTGCCTGGTTTGTTTTATGAGAAGGAAATAAAAGTTTAATATTTTTAAGTCACTATATTTTAATATTATCATTGCAGCTCAGCCTTTATCCTCATTAATCCATTTGTCTGCCCCATGACATTGGATTGGATCTTCATTTCTTATAAAGTTTGTATTCTGATATAACGATTCTCCGTCTGCGGGTCCCAGGACCATGAGGGTCTGTAGTGGTGACACAAAGGATCCTGGGATTCAAATCCCTAACAAGTAATGCCCGCAAACAGAACAACTTGCTTGACAAACAGAAACAGCACTTTTTGGAATGTATATGATGTGATTACAAAATAAAATTTATTTAAAACCATTAATGTATTTCTTGAAATGAAGGTATGTTACTGATGAGTCTCTTAGCTTTGTATGTCTGAAAAATTCTATTTCGCTTTTGTTTTTGAAACTTTTTTCACTGGCAAGGAAATCTACATTGACTTTTTTCTTTCAGTACTTTTAAAGATTTTGCTTCATTGTTTCCTAGCTTACATTGTTTTCATTGAGAAATCTTCTGTTATTCTTATTTTTGGCCATCTTTTTTTTTTTTTTCAATGGTTGCTTTAAAGAATTTTTTCCCCTATCATTTGTTTTAAGCAGTTTGATTGTGATGTCGTTAGTGTTGTTTATTCTTATATGTTTGGCTTTGTTGAGCTTCTTGGAGCTGTGGGTTTATAGTTAAAATTAAACTTTGAAAAACTCTGTCCATACCCAGAATAGTCAACACAATATCAAAGGAGAAAAAGAAAGATGAGGGACTGACACTACCTGACTTCAAGACTTACTATAAAGATGCAGTAATCAAGAGTGTAGTACCGGCATAAGAATAGACAAATAGACCAATGGAACAGAATAGAGAGTTCAAAAATAGATACAAATATAGTCACCTGATCTTGGACAAAGGAACAAAGGCAAGTCAATGGAAAAAAAGTAAGTCTTTTCAACAAATGGCATCCACACGCAAAAACATGAATCTAGACACATCTCTTACACTTTGCAGAAAAATTATTTCAAAATAAATCATAGATCTAAGTATAAACCACAAAAGTATAAAACCCCTAGAAGACAAATATAGAGGAAAATCTAGATGACCATGGGTCTGGTGATAACTTCTTAGGTACAATAACAGAGGCACGATTCATACACATGCAAAAAATGGATAAATTGGACTTTCTTAAAATTAACAACGTCTGTTCTGCAAAAGGCACCATCAAGAGAATGAAAAGGCAATATACTAGGAGATAATATTTTCAAAAATATATCTGATAAAGGACTATTATTCAAAACAGATAAAGAACTCTTAAAATCAACAATTAGAAAATTCATAATCCAATTTAAAAAATGGACAAAAGGGCTGGGCACGGTGGCTCATGCTTGTAATCCCAGCAATTTGGGAGGCTGAGGAGGGCGGATCACTGGAGCCCAGGTGTTCAACACCAGCATGGGCAACATGGTGGAACTCTGTCTCTCAAAAAAAAAAAAAAGAAAAAAAAAAAAACGCCAGGCATGGTGGTGGCATGCCTGTAGTCCCAGCTACTTGGGAGGCTGAGGTGGGAGATCTCTTGGGCCTGCAGAAGTCAAGGCTATAGTGAGCTGGGATTATGCCACTGCACTCAAGCCTGGACAACAAAGTGAGATCCTTTCTCAAAAATAAATGACAACAGATCTGAACAGATGCCTCACCAAAGATGATATACAGATGGCACATATATAAAATGCACAGCATCATATATAGCTAGGAAATTGCAAATTAAGAGAATGAAATACCACTACACACCTATTAAATGGCCCACATCCGAAACACCGACAATACCAAATGCTAATGAAGGAACTCTCCATTGGTGGTGGGAATGCAAAGGGGTATAGCCACTTTGGAAAACGGTCTTGTGGTTTCTTATAAAATTAAACATGCTCTTGCCATATGAGCTAGCAATTGCGCTCTTTGGTATATACTCAAATGAGTTGAAAACATGTCCACACAAAACCTGTACAGGAATGTTTGTAGCAGTTTTATTTATAATTGCCAAATATATGAGTGTGTGTTTAAGGATGTTTGGGAATTCTCTGTATTTTTTGCTTAATTTGTCTGTAAAACTAAAACTTTTCTAAAAAGACTTTATTACCTAAAAATTCTTCAGTTTTTTTGTCTTCGAAAATGTTTTTGACTCCTCTTTTTCTCTCCTCTCCTTTGGAGACCAGCTACACATATATTTAACTGCTTGAAGTTGTCCTATAATTCACTGATGTTCTGGGTTTTTTTGGTCTTTTTTATTTTTCATAGTTTTTATTGCAATGTCTTCAGTATTACTGACCCTTTCTTTAGCAAAATCCATTCTGCTGTTAATTTTATCTGGTGAATTTTTTTTTATCTCATCAATTGTAGTTTTTATCTGTAGGTGGTCAATTTGGGTCTTTTAAGTATTTTCCATGTCTTTACTTACTGTGTTCGGTCTTTCCTCTAGTTTCTTGAACATATAAATGCAATCATAATAACTTTTAAAATCTGTGTCTTCTTATTTTATAATTCATCATTTATGAGTCAGTTTCAATTGATTGATTTTACTCTCATTATGTTTGTATCTTTCTGCTTCTTTCCATTTCCTATAATTTTTGATGGGATCCCAGACACAGTAAATTTTATGTTATTGCATAGTACATACTTTTGTATTTCTAAAATATTTTTGAGCTTTGTTCTGCATGTGGTTAGGTTACTTGAAAACAGATTGAACCTTTTTGGTTTTGCTTTCAAGCTTTTTTAGGTGGACCAGAGCTGTGTTTAGTCAGAGGTTATATTTCTCTACTACTGAGGCAATACCATTCTTTATGTTCTAACAGACTGATGCCCCCTGATATACGAGGAATTCCTCCCGGCTGTTGAAAACAGGCACTGCTCTCAGATTTGTGTGAGGACTTGGGGGCACTGTTCTTTATCATCCTTTCTGATGGTTCTTTCCCTGGTCTCCAGGACTTTCCTCATGTGCGTGGGCTGATAAATACTCAACTGAATAGTGGAGGGGAAAACTGTAGATCTCTGGAATTTTCTCTCTGTACAACTCTCTCCTTTCTGGTACCTTGCCTTGCACACCCAGTCCATCTTGGCTATATTCTGAGCTCCATCTCTTAATTCACAGAGACTGCCAAGCTCTTCCTGGGTTCCCTCTTTTTCCAGCATGGCCTGGAAACTTTTTCCAGGTGCTAAGTTAGGGAAAGCATAGAGTTCACCTCATTTGTTTCCAAGGGATGACCATTCTTCTTTGCCTAATATCCAATATTTTGAGTAGCATTTGTTCTGTTTTGGCTATTTCAGGAGGGAACATAAATCTAGTCACTGTTATTCTATTTTGATCAGAAGTCAAAGTTCCTCCATTAATGAATTTGCATTATGTATTTCTTGATCTATATTATATTCATCAATATATATTTATACACATTTGATATAAATTTGACATATATTATATGCACGTCTACTATTTTTTTGAGGAGGGTCTAGGAATTCTCTGATATTAAAAAGGGTCCTCAGACTGGGTGCAGTGGTTCATACCTGTAATCCTAGCACTTTGGGAGGCCGAGTTGGGAGGATCACTTGAGGCCAGGAGTTCAAGGCCAGTTTGGGCAATATGGTGAGACCTCATCTCTACTAAAGATAATTTTTTAAAAAAAACAGATGTGGTGGTAAATGCCTGTTATCCTAGCTGCTTAGGAGGCTAATGCAGGAAGCTCCCTTGAGCCCAAGAATTCAAGATTGCAGTGAGCTGTGATTGTGCCACTGCACTCTAGCCTGGGTGACAAAAAGAAAGAAAAAAGATCCTCAAGAATACTTCAGCTGAAGAGTGAGTAAAAACCGGGAACAGACAATTCAAGGAGAAATTCCAATGACAAACATTTTTGAAACCCACATTTTTAAACTAAAAAATGTTTAAACAAAACCAGTTTCACCTATCTTATTGGCAAATATGAAAAATGTAATGCTCAGGGTTGATGAGAATATGGGAGATGAGCATTGTCATACTCTCATAAACTGAGGAAAGAAACAATTTTACACCCTTTATGGAAGGCAACTTGGCAATATTACAAATTATTAGTGGTACATATCTTTTGACCCAGTAGGTCCACTTAGAATTTTTTCTTGCCAAAATAATATGGAAGTTTATAGTAGTGAATGTGTGAATATGACAATCACAACAACACTATTTATACCGTTAAAAAATTTGTCCATCTTGGCTGGGTGCGGTGGCCTGTAATCCCAGCACTTTGGGAAGCTGAGGCGGGTGGATCACCTGAGGTCTGGAGTTTAAGAACAGCCTGGCCAACATGGTGAAACCCCATCTCTACTAAAAAACAAACAAACAAACAAACAAAAAAACCCCAAAAACTTAGCCAGGTGTGGTGGCAGGTGCCTGTAATCCTAGCTACTTGGGAGGCTGAGGCAGGAGAATCACTTGAACCTGCGGGGTGGAAGTTGCAGTGAGCGGAGATTGCACCATTGCACTCCAGCCTGGGAAACGAGGGAAACTCCGTCTCAAAAAAACAAACAAACAAAAATCATCCATCTGAAGGAAGGATTAGTTAACAAAATTATGGTATATTTACATGTTGGAACATTGACAGCTGTTGAAAAGGATGAGGTCAAGATTTTTTTTTCAAGTGAAAATAGCAGCTTATATAACACAGTGTGAAATACGATTTTGTTTATGTAAATATTTTCTATGTAACATTAAAATCTTGTAATGATATTCACTAAAATGTTAACTGAAGCTATCTCTGCAGAGTGATCTTTTTTTGGCTGACATTGGAGGTGGGGGAAAGTTGTATTTTCACTTATACTCTTCGGTAGTGTTTGAATTTTTGAAGTGCACATATAGTATTTTATAATTGACAAAAATAAAGATTTAAATTTTGACACTAGAACAAAATAAAAGAGATACTCACGTTTGAAGATGTTGGGAAATACTAGTTTAGATGATGTCTGAAATTCCTTACTGTGTAATATTCAGTTCTAATGACGGGTCCAACCTTTAAAATTAGTGCTAAAAGTCTTCTAGTGCTGAAAGTCCATGACTTCCTCCCCTCTTGCTGCCGCTGCCATGACAAATGTGACTTGCTTAGGTAAATCTTGGACACTCTGTGATGGAGAGACGCTTACACTGGCTTATTCTTATTTTGCTCATACTTCAAGTGACTTTATTCCTTGGTGACATCCTTGAGCTGATAGAGGAGACCTGCAGCAAGACACTGGAATTTGAAAAGGCTAAAAGTGGCTCTAGGAATCTCATCACCTCTTTGGGGGCCTAAGGTTGTACAGATTTGGATGGGAAGGGAGGAGCATGGATTGATTTTTATATATATGTATAACTAGGGTTTTCTATTTTATTCCCAGAGTAGTAGGATGGCATATCATTCATTCAATAAGCACTTATTATCTCAAACTTGATGTGACTGAAAAGTATTTTTTCTCTCAGAGCTCTTTCTCCTTATCTTGGCAAGCTTAAAAACTGCAGTGTTATTTTGAATTCCTTCCTAGTAGTTTACCTTATATGCTCAATTGGTTGCTAAATTCTGGTTCATTACAAGTTTATGATTCACTACAGGAAATTGCAGTTTCCTTTATAGTGTCTCTCAGCTGTCGTGTCCATTTTTCTCATTCTTATTTCCATTGCCTTTCTAACTCTGCTTCTTACCTGGAATTTAAAAACAGCTTCCACCTACAATTGTGTATTTTAACGAATACAAAATCAGCTTAGGTAATCACAAAATAAATGATTTACATACTCTTTGTAACTACTTTATGCTAAGAATCGAATGTGTGTGTGGGTTGTGGTGGGATGGGAGATGATATGTCAAGTAATAGAAGACAGCTCAGGTCTTTGAGTTACTCTTTAAGTATGAAGCTAATTACATAATATTTTGATTGGCTTCAGTCCCATCTACGAAATTTTCCACAGGTTACATCAAAATCCATACCTAATCTAAACATTCAAAGCCTTTATCAGTCGTAATTTTCTTTACTCACCTCTCACCTTCTAATACTGATTTCTGCATGTCCTCTCCTGATCACCATTCCCCACATTCAGCCTCCTCCTTTTCCTGGACATATTTACCAAGAACAATCACTGTCTCCAATTGCCAATGCCAAACTTTTAGTGTGTCCTTGAACTCCAGGTTGGAGTCCCCCAGAAACTCCTGGCCCTCCCTTCTCCACTACCACCATTACTACTGCAACTTTATCTGTATGTCCCAAACAGTTATTAGAGGTCTGAATAAATGCTTGCTGAAGCAAGTTTAAATGAAATCTTTCTCAGTTAGAAAAACAAGAGCTATTGGATGTACAACCCAGACCCAGCTCAAACATTATGCATTTTCCCACAAGAGATATACTTAGGCAATTAGGTCTTTGAAGGCAAAGACTCTGCCCAGCTTGTGTGTTCCCTTACACATCCACCATAGTGCCTTGAATGTACAATGTTAGGTGTTTAATACAAGTGTGTTGAATTAATGGATGAGTGAATAGTTCATATACAACTAGACCCTCTGAGGGTGGGGTGTTAATTTTCTTGGCTGTGTTTTGATAAAGTCTCTCCATTAATTCTTAGCCATTTTTCAAACCAACCTTTGATACTCAATACTACTGTTTTATAATACTACATGGTCTGATATTCTCTATTATAGATTTTCCAAATTTATTTTATCCCCCAAATCAGGTAAACACTTGTGAAATGTGTACACTCACCAGGTTCCTTCGAAATCAGATTTTTTTGGGGTACAATTTATGGGGTAAATGTGCCACTTTGTTACATTCATGGATTGTGTAGTAGTCAAGTCAGGGTTCTTAGGGTATCCATCACGTGAGTAACGTACCCATTAATTACTTTCTCATCATCTGCACCCTTTCCACCCTCTCACCCTTCCCAGTGTTCATTGCCTATCATTCCACCATGTCTATGTGTACACAGTTTTAGCACCCATTTATGACTGGGAACATGCGATTCCAAATAGAAAACTTTCGTGGAGGGACCTGAGATTCTACATTTTTTAACAACTAACTCAGCTGATTCTTATGGCCAGAGGAATCTGAAAACCCTTCTCTATCGTAAAATTCAATGGGTATTAGTTGAGGATAATTATTATATTTGAGTTTTATGTCAAATATAATTCTATGAGTATTAATTTGATGTCAAATCACCTGAACTCCAGTTTCATTCACTACCGTCTCGGTGATTGGGGGCTGGTCTGGTTTTTCCCCAACTCTGTGCATTAGAATCAAAGAGTATCTTTTAAAAATTCCAAAACTTAGGCCACACCCAGACCAACTAAATCTCAATCTTTAGGGCTGCCACACAGGCATGAGTACTTTTTGAAGCTCCCCAGGTGGTTCCAACATGCAGACAAGTTTGGGAACAGCTGGGATAATCATTTACCCTCTCTAAGCCAGTTTTTTCATATATAAAATGTTGCTAATAACTCCCCTCCTAATATGTAATTAAGAGCTAATCTAATTAATGCATGTGAATATACTTTATACATGACAAAACTCCATATAAACCTAACACACTCTATTTTAGGCTTCAAATATTTTATTTATATTTTTAAATTTATTTTAAAGACAGGGTCTTGCTCTCATCCAGGCTACAGTGCAGTGGCATGATCATAGCTCACCGTAGCCTCGAACTCCTGGGCTCAAGTGCTCCACCACAACCTCCTGAGTAAGTAGGACTACAGATCCGCACGCATATGCCT
The DNA here is from genome assembly GCF_008728515.1 of Papio anubis. Classification (NCBI taxonomy): domain Eukaryota; kingdom Metazoa; phylum Chordata; class Mammalia; order Primates; family Cercopithecidae; genus Papio; species Papio anubis. Next base: position 78,159,998 of record NC_044979.1, read on the forward strand.
GGCTAATTTTTTAATTTTTTATAGAGATGGGGACTCGCTATATTGCCCAGGCTGGTCTCAAACTCCCGGCTCAAGCCATTCTTCTGCCTAGGTATAAGCCACTGCACCCAGCCCAAAATATTTTCTTTTTTCTTTTTCTTTTTCTTTTTCTTTTTCTTTTTTTTTTTTTGAGACGGAGTCTTGCTCTGTCACCCAGGCTGGAGTGCAGTTGCGCAATCTGGGTTCACTGCAAGCTCCGCCTCCCGGGTTCACGCTATTCTCCTGCCTCAGCCTACCGAGTAGCTGGGACTACAGGCGCCCGCCACCACGCCCGGCTACTTTTTTGTGTTTTTAGTAGAGACGGGGTTTCACCGTGTTAAACAGATAGTCTCATCTCCAGACCTCGTGATCCGCCCGCCTTGGCCTCCCAGAGTGCTGGGATTACAGGCGTGAGCCACCGCGTCCAGCCCTAATATTTTCAATAAAAATTAACAAATATACAGTTAGAAATTTTTGCATTTTTCTGTATATTTACATTCTTTATGGTTATAATTGTGACTGCCAGTTCGACGGTTTAGCTTAGATCCAGCTTGCAGAGGAAACTGCCATTCCAAAAGCTGTCCTTACAATTTAGGTACATTTCCATCAGGTGGCAGTAGTGTCTTTGTCCTGGTTGAAAGCAGACCATCTCAGCCCTGCCAGCTATCAAAGTTTTTCTTGGCTGGGCTTTATCCCCCGATATTTTGATTCAATAGGTGTGGAGTGGGACTGTAGCATCTATAAGTTTATAAAGATCAGCATGTGATTCTGATTCCCTGTTGTTAACCACGGCGAGTTTGATATTTCTGGTTAGGCCTTCTGCTATATCTACCAGATTTAGTCATAGACGTTCTACTTTTTAATGTCAAAAATAATCTCTTCATCATGTAAAGCAGAAACAATTTTAGACTAGTTTTTAAAAGTCTTTAAATTCACATAGGTCCCATTTCTTATTACTACTACTGTTTAATCTTTAATCCTACAATTTTTATTTAAAATGTATCTTAATATATACTCAAACCTCCCCAATGACTATGACCATGACTTGCCTTTTTAAAAAGTCAGAGAATATGTGATTCCCTCATGGGAGTGAAGCTCTCTCCTTAGGGCAGAGATTCTTAAACTTCAGTGTGGGTGAGTAGGCCTGCGAGGCTCATTAACTTGAACTAATGGATCAATCCTTGGAGTGAGGCCAATAATTGCACATTGTAAGCCATCTCCCCAGGTTATTCTGATACACACTATATTTTGAGAACCACTCACTCTGGCACTGAAAGGCTGGAGCACCCTTAGTAAGGTAGAGAATACAGAGGGAGGGCTCACAGAGTCCAGGTGCAGATGTGTAAGAAACTGTGTTCCCTTCTTCCTGTGCTTCATCTTTGTGTAAATGGTGGTAAGTGTGCTCTTATTCAGGCCGTATCTGGCTCAGTAACCCTGAGGAGCTACCAAGCATTGGTTGGTAAATTTGCAGCAGAAACCTGGCAACTTATGTTGCCAATCTTAGCATGGAACCTGGGTCATGCAGTAACTATTTATTGGCTTACGCTGAGGCTATCCTCATCTTCCTCCTCTGTTACCTTTTCTTTCCTCAACATAACCTCTTCCATATATTGTCTTTTCCCCCTGTTGTGTTGGTTTGTGGTCCACTCTTTAAGAAACACCCATCTAGAACAGATTTAGACACTAAAAAGAAGAAAATATTTTTCTGAAATCTTATCAATAACAATGAAATCACCCATTCATATTTAAGTTGCAAGAATAGCATGTTTGATAATTATCTTGGGTTAAGTTTTTTACTATTATGTACAATTGTATTTGGTCTTCTTTAGTTTCATGACTATGCTTTTATTTTGAGCAGTTAACTCATTTATCAACATCTTAATATATACAACGTGAGTTGTCATCTGCCTCTGATTTCAGATAAACTGTGTTCCTTCTGCAAAACATGCAGTAAATGATTTTCTACTAAAATTTGTTAGGTTGGTAGGAACACATGATAAGCTTGGATCACTGGATTTTCATATTTGATATTTTATGTCCTAAACACACTTGCAAGTTATTAATCAATTTTTATGTTAAATCAACATCTAATAAGTATTGCCTCAGCATTACTTGAAACCTACAAAATCTTAAGAGTAGACTTTAAAACAAAAAAAGTAGATTACGATAGAAGCTGGCAGCTTGATTAATCTCTTTCTAAAACTTTACTTAAAGCTGTAATTATATATGCAGTTCTCTGTCCACTCCCCTGCACCGCATCATAAACAAGTTGTATTCCTTATTGTGATTTTGAAAGGGGTACTAACTACAAATGGCTAGATTAGCACTATTTATATAAGAACTTTAATCTTGTCTGAGCCATCTCCACCTTTGTGTAGGCACTATGACTTCTCACTTAAGTTATGGCAATTGTCCTTTTTTCTGGAATGACCCTGACCCTCCTAATCCATTCTCTAGCCTAAACCTAGGTACATCTTTCTAAAGTACAAATTTAATTGTACTGATTGAAGACTTTCTTTGGCTTAAAACCTTCTGGTGGTTCCCTATGAGGTGGTTATCTATTGCTCTGGCCACCTGGATCTTCTTTCTTTACTTATGTAAATAAAATGAGATTTTAAAATTTAATATTAGAGGGAGCATGTGCCAGTCCTTCCTGGGGCGGAGAAGCTATAAAAGGAGAAGCTCAGGAGCTGTCAGTAGCCATGTTTTTCACCATGTGCAGGAACTTGGTCAGTAGTGAGAAAGGATTAAACCAACCCATGGGGAAGATCAGAGATTAGAGGTAGGGAATATATATGTGTGTGTGTGTATATATATATATGAATGATGGAATTTCGCTCTTGTTGCCAGGCTGGAGTGCAGTGGTGCAATCTTCGCTCACTGCAATCTCTGCCTCCCAGGTTCAAGCAATTCTCCTGCCTCAGCCTCCTGAGTAGCTGGGATTACAGGCCTCTGTTACCATGCCCGGCTAAGTTTTTGTATTTTTAGTAGAGATGGGGTTTTGCCATGTTGGCCAGGCTGGTCTCAAACTCCTGACCTCAGAGATCCATCCACCTTGGCCTCCCAAAGTTCTGGGATTACAGGCATGAGCCACTGCATCTGGCCCAGAGGTAGGGAATATTCTGCAGGTGGTATTAGAAGCTCTCATTCATGTGGTTCTGTCTTTTCAGAAGTGGTTTTCCAACCCTTTCTTGGATCACATGAGATACCCCAGTACAGTGCTATAAAGAGCCCCTTTTATCTAAGCCAGATAGAAATAGATTGCTGCCACTGCAAATAAAAAGTGTTGCTTAGAATATACCTTGTAAGGGCCTTCATGAGATGGAACTGGCTTATCAATTCAGTCTTTATAAAACCCGCAGGAATGTGCCTAGCTGAAAGTAATAGAACACATGACAAGTAGACTTAAATAATAAAGGCATCCTGTTTTCTCACATATCAAGAAATGTTGACAAAGACAGTTCCAGGGTTGGTTTATCAACTCAACTAAATGATAGTGACTTAGTCAGCAATTTGCTATTCTTTGGGTCTTTTCCTTGATCACAAGATGGTTATAGGAACTGCAAATAGTCTTTAAGACCTAGGTGAGCATTGCAGACGGGGAAGAAGAGGGCAAAAGCTTTCTCCTCGCAAGGGTCTGTTTTTAGCTGGGAAGAAAGCCCCTGTGGACTTATCCTTAGACCTCATTGGCCAGAAATGGCTCACATGTCCAACTCTAGACGAATGACTGTGAAGTGAAAATTACCTTGATTCATTTCCTAGCTGTCCCTAAATCAAGGGATCCCTGCCAGTTTTCTGAGGTTCTGTCTGCAGCGAAAGGAAAGAAAGGCTGTAGTGTGGACATGGAACTGTGTGTGTCACACTCATATATTTCAATTACCCTCTCTATTCTTCCACCACTACCACCACCACCACCCAGTTCTAAGAGCTAGCCTGACTGAACTGCCTTTGATACCCAAACATGCTAGGCTCTCTGTGGTTTCAGAGTCTTTGCACATAATGTGCTCTGCCCTATATATACTCCCTTCCCTTCATTTACTAGCATTTTGGTCTGGGTGGCTTCTACTTTTCTCTTTAGGCCTCAGCTTAGACATCATTTCCTTTAGAAAGCCTTCCCTAATCCCTAATACCATAGCACTCTCAGGTTTGTCATGTCTTACAACTTGTCAAACTATATTGTAATTTTATATTTACTTATTAATATCCCCCACTGGGCTATAAACTTCTTGATGGTGTGTTGTCTGAGTCTTATTTCTCTGTTGCCTCCCTGCACATTGTAATCATCAATAAATACTTGCAGAAGTAGATGAAGCACTTCTTGGGTGCACTCAAAATCAACTTGTGTGAGAACCATTGAAATCATGGCTCATAAAAATGTAGGTATTAACTTACTTCTGATTTTTGTTAAAGAGAATGGACAAAAAAGTGACTTATTTTAAAATGCTTGGTAAATATTTACATTTTAAAGGCTTTGCCATGATGGCTTCCAAAGAAAGAACATAGCAAAGGATGATTCCCCACTTAGGCAGGGCAACATTTATTTTACTTGTCTTATAGCAGGACTAAAGATTCTAAGATTTTCTTTTGAGTGGTCCTTAAATAGTTTTACAAACAGGCAGAGTTCTGCACATGGACTCAACATAAAAACTGAATGTAGCTAAATGATTAACTTACTTCTTGAACTTCTTAAGATGTTGTCTTACTCTGTAACTTCTTGCTGTCATCTTATTAGGAAGAAGCAATAATGTGACATAACAAGGCACTTCCAGTTCTTTTCCTAACAAGGTAATTTTAAATCAGGAATAAAACAAAGCAAGAGAAAAATAATCACCAAATGTGATTAATATAATGTAGCAGCATTTGGAAATTTTAGCACTTTGAAGTTGGACATTCAGTTTGTAATTAATATGAAGTAATGAATTATTTATTCACAAATATAAAAAAAATTACCAGGCATAGTATGAGGGGCTTCTTTAGGTTTGAGAAGTAGTAGTGCCACTTTTGGGTGTCATACTCTGACTTTTTTCTGGGTGACCTTGACCTGCCAAAGGCTGTCTGTTTTGAGTGAGGCCCAAAGTGAGAAGGAGCTGTCCAGCTGGCTCAGGCTGCAAGGCAAGCAGCTCTGCCCCTTGGCCCTTGTGAGCAAATGGATTTGGTGCTGCTGAAATGGTGTGCGGCCCATTGGAGAGCTATATGGCATCCATGACAAGTGCCTACAAGAGCCATCACAGAGGAGAACTTTTGTGTTTGGGAAAATGCAAAGACCCCTTTAGCAGATGATCCTTTATTTTGAAACATGACTCCTGGCTTGTTCCTGGGCTCTGATAGAGACTGAAAGACCCAACTCTCTGGTATAAGATGATCTCAGTACTTTGATACCTGACATGGAATGAGTGTTGTCTCAGGTACTTAGCCATAAAGTCAAGCATTCCTAACAGTAGTCCACATTGAGTGAACTGAAAAGGAAGAAAAAAATCCTATGAGGCTGAGCCTGTGGAGAAGCCTAAAAACACAGGTAAATGGTACAAGCAGGTAGTTGTATTCCTACTACATTATTCTTTTTTCCTATGCTTCATGGAGAGTTTCCAGTGACTAGTGGCCCAATGAGAGAGTTCTTCACTGAGAGACCTAACTTGAACCTGGTGTGCAGATGACTTTGCACCACACAGGATGAGAGGAGGTGTTGCTGTCCTTCAGTGTGGCTGTGAAGTACAGTCGAGAAGGAAAATGCTCACAATAATTGATTTTGAGCATAAATTTCACTATCTACTTGACCTGGAAGGAAATATTGTCAACTTTATCTGAGGTCAGGATCTACACCAATTCCTGAGCTAATAATTTGCTCAGAGGTGATATTCAAAATATTTAACAAGTAAGACAATTGGAATCTATCACTGAAACTAGTCTCGAAGTCCAGTTTTGCCAGATGTTAACCCTTTGATTTCTGAATTGTGGGGAGTCAGAGATGTCTCTGAGGGGGGAATCAGACTGACTTGGGCAATGGTGGGGATATTGGGGAAAGGACTTGAGATTTGAGAGATGCTTAAAGCTGATGAGTACACAATGAGTCATTTTTATTCCTGGTCTGATTAGATGGTCAGAGACTTAGAAGGATCAAGACTGGAGAACTGATGACAAGTAGGTTTTAAGGAAAGTTGATGCACTATTGAAAATGGGCCTGAAGTGTGAAAACATGTGGGTTCATGTGAGTCCTCACTGAGAAGCCATTATTATAGAAGAGTTTGTGTATTAGTCTGCTCTCACACTGCTATAAAGAGCTGCCCAGGACTGGGTAATTTATAAACGAAAGAGGTTTAATTTACTCACAGTTCCACATGGGTGGGGAGGCCTCAGGAAACTTACAATCATGGCTAAGGGGAAGCAAACACATCCTTCTTCACATGATGGCAGGAAGGAGAAGGATGAGAGCTGAACAAAGTGGAAAGCGTTTTATAACACCATCAGATCTTGTGAGAACTTACTATCACGAGAATAGCATGGGGAAAACCATCCCTATGATTCAATTACCTCCCACCAGGTCCCTCCCATGACATGTAGGGATTTGGGAACTACAATTCAAGTTAAGGTATCGATGGGGACACAGCAAAACCGTATCAGTTTGTTAATATCCAGGAGAACAAAGTGATTTATTCTACGCGAGTCAGTCATTTTCTGTCCCCAGCCAGTTTCTTGGCTCATGGATGTAACAGATATTATGGCCAGAATGGAGGTAATTATTGGGTCTAACAGCATAAATCTCCTTTTACCAGACTCATCTATATATTGTTAACAGCAGTGACTGGCACTGCACCTCTCAGGAACTTGGTCTACTGCCTGGTAGTGGGTAAATTATTTTAAGTTGGGAATGCTTCTTTATCATGGAGGGGCAGCAACTTATCATCACTGGAATAGTCTTTCTGAACTTGTATTTGCTTTCCCTGCTTACATGCCACTAACACATCAGCAGGATTCTATATATGGCCTCTGACCAATGAACTCACCACTTGATAAGATAAGTAAGGCAATAGGCTAATAACTCACTGGCCTTACTGTGTAAATATCCAGTCATCCTGATGAAACTACTGAAATGACCTATTGAAAACTTAGCCCTGATGCCATTTGAAAAATAGCAGATGTGATATGGCATGTTATGTTGTGAGATATAGAACATGAGCAGAAACAATGACTAATACATTGGTTATTACTTTCAGAACCAGAACACAACCTAAGAATCTAGGGATGAAGGCACCTCTTACAATTATACCTATTCTCTCACTCTTAGAATTTTTGCTTTAATTTTTAAAAATGTTCCCTTAACTCTTTTAGCATAAGGAATTCAGTACCCAATGGAGGAGCGCTTCAAGCAGAGTTTTTTTAAAAAGTAGGTTTTATTGAATTGGGAGCTGAGATTGCCACCTGGAGATTTTGTATTCTGTATACAATCAGGGCAAAGATGCTTGACAAGCTGAGGTGTTGGCTGAAAGCCAGGAGAACTTGGAGTAAACAGGGAAAGTACATATTTTATATGTCAGCAGCAGTCTTATGCGTTCTGGCAGAATGGAGGACAGTAGCTTTCCCCAGTATTTCCTGCTAAGTATACTATTTATCTCACATTTCCTTTAAACATGAGAAGTAAATAAATTTTCTTTCTCTTCATTTCCCCCAGAGCTATATAAAGTCATCTAAATATCAATTAAATCCACCGTGTAGTTCATAGACTGAAGAATACTGAGATGGGATTGTGATAACTAAGAATGAATGGACGTAAGTCAGAGGTCATAGACTTGAAGGACAATGTCTCACCCCTGAGTGCAGTTACTGGAAATGACTTTGGTTGTCTCCTGTTGCCATTGTGTGATGTTTGGTTGAATCATGCATTATGGTGGTTTTTTTTTTTTTTTTTTTTTTTTTTATACAGATAAAGAAAGATATGTATGTGAGTAAGCAAGCATGTGGGTGTTCTGGGCAGCCAGAGGGTAGATCGTAGCAGATAGCTTTGGGGGTAGCTGTACGGCTATGGCTAAGCATGGCTCCTTTCTTAGAAGGATTATTTGTTTGTATACAGATGTAGCCCCAGGAGATCACATCTGTGCTCTGTGATTCTGTCTTCCTGGCCATGGCTGCTTGTCTGGGAGTTGCCACCTATGTTCTTCATTTTGATGATTAACATCTGGCATGATGAGACAGAGAGATGGGGAGATGTGTAAACTCCTACTAAGGCCCTGGAGTGTCCCCATTTCTTGTCCTTTTGAGCCTTTGTCCCTCATTCGTCCCCTGCATTTTATGAAGTGCTCTATAGTCCTTCTGATAACCTTTCCTCTTTGCCTAAATTAACCAGAGTTGTTTTACACTCTTTGCAACCAAAGAACATTAACAAATGTGGAAATTAAAGACTACTTATATATACAGTGATCCTAGATGTGGTTCCTCAATTTTAGCTAAACATTATCAAGTATTTGTGAAGAAGCAAGCTACAAGAAGAAGACATCTGAGTTAATCTCCCCTTCCCTTAATTCTTTGGTGGAAAAAACAGCATTACTGGAGTAATTACATTCATTTTTCTAGAGTTAAAATTAGGAACTAGGGAGGATGACATGTAGAGGGAAAAAACCCAGCCATCTGGAATGAATGAGTTTTTACAGGTAGCCTAGGTTAGCCAGGCTGGTGAGAAAACTAGGTCAGGAAGTGAAGACACATGGACCTGGAGTAATGGCAACTAGAGGATGAAAACACGCAGAACCTGGTTGAAGTTCTCCTGCACTAGCTTCCTGATATGTTTTCATTTCATCAACCATGCTGCCACTGAGACAAAGACACATGTCCTGCCAGCAGTGGATACAGACCATGGAGAAACCTGCCAAATCAGCAAAATTATATATTGGTGGCGTTAGGCATATTATTCAACAATGTCACCTCATCTGCTTTTCTTTATTTTCTTAAATTTTTCTTAGAAAGAAACCTTTAATAGAGACTTAAGAACAGAAGCCACGTATTTGTCTCAGGCAGTGGCCAGACAAGATAGTAAGATGGTAGATCCCTGCCTTTTTTTCTTTCTTTTTTTTCTTCTTTCTTCTTCTTCTTTTTTTTTTTTTTTTTTGTCGGGGTCTTGCTCTGCGCCCCGGGTGGAAGGCAGTGGCATGATCTCAGCTCATTGTAACCTCTGCCTCATGGGTTCAAGTGATTCTCGTGCCTCAGCTTCTGGAGTAGCTGGGACTACAGGTGAGTGCCACCACGCCTGGCTAATTTTTGTATTTTTGGCAGAGATGGGGTTTCGCCATGTTGACCAGGCTGGTCTTGAACTCCTGGCCTTAAGTGATCTGCCCGCCTTGGCCTCCCAAAGTTCTGGGAGGACAGATGTGAGCCCCTGCAGCTGACCTCTCTTCTTTATTTACTGGCCTTTCTGGGTTTTTGCCCATCGAAATATAATAGTCTTTATTGTATAATAATGCAGTGATTCTCACATTTTAGTATTCCTAACAATTATTAGGGGGTTGGGGATGCAGTGATTCTTCTATTTTGTTTATTATTTTTTTAAAGTTTTGAAAACTTTTGTTGCCAGTTTGTCTAAAAGGTCATTTACTCAAAATGGAACTGGGGTGACAACAGACTATCAAGCCATGGCCTGGAAACCAAAGAACAATTCAGCAGTTCCAGGCTATAAGGAGTTGACTGGGTCCCAGCACCTGTGGGGAGACCAGTGGCCACCTAACTTGAGTGGGAGGTCAGTGCAGGAGGAAGGAGGGCTTGTTAAAATGTATTATCCTGGGCCTGCACCAAAAAAAAAAATCTCATTTATTCATTTCAAGATGGGACCCAGTAAGCTCTGCTTTTAGTAAGAACCAGGAGTGTCAAATGCATTTAGTCATTGGTTGAATGACCATATAAATTATTTTCAAACTAGCACACTTAGGAGAGTGAAGTGAGTTGCTGCTGACAATTACTCTGAGATAACAAGTGCAAAACAGCTCTGTCTCAGGCAGACTCTGACATAATGTCTCTGCCAGTCGTGGGTCAACATTTGAGAAATGCTGCTAAGTGAAATTGACTTTCAGTTACTGTGACTCGGACTATTCCCATTTGCACTGATGGTGGTATAAAAGGCTTTTTGATGAATGAGAAAATTTAGGCCACAAGAAAAAATTGTTGCAAGCAGATTTTTTTCTTCAAATGGGGGACTGCCTACTGTGTCCCAGAAAACTCACATCACCTGGGCAGGCTTGTTTTGTCAAGTGATTTTTGAGATGGTTTAAGTACTTTTACATCACAAAATTCCTTCCTTCCCCCCTACCTCCCTTCTTCCTTCCCTCTTTCCATCCCTTCCTTTCTTCCTTCTTTCCTTCCCTCACCCATTCATTTATTAAATATTCATTGAGTAATCCAGAAGACCGAGGAAGTAAAAGACTGAGAGAACATAATCATGGACCCTCTTTCTTCTTACTATCCATAAAAATTTGGGGACGGCTCAGCTCCTGTAACCTTTGTGATTTGCTACTGATCTGAATAGATGTTTGGCTCAACATTATTAAAAATAAAAGAACTAAAAAGAAACTATGTATTTTACTTTAATGCTGGTTTAGTGACTCAACCAGAAACACTCTAACTTTGAACGTTTAAAGGACTATACTTCAAAGTATTTTTAAGCAATAGTTAAATGTAAATATGAAATTATATCTCATTTGTCTAGCTCGATTGTCAATGTGTTTAGAATCACTCTTGTAGATGATGATAAGGTTTAGCTTTGTTCTTTTCCAGTTAATTTTGGGTTTGCATTATAGAGAACAGATCAAGTGTGTCAGAAAAGTAGGCACTGGCCAGGGAGGAGGAAAGCATTAACGATTTCAGATCACTAATATGAAATGGTATTCACTGAAGAAATAAGATAGCAAATTACATTTATAAACAATTAATGTTCCTTTAAAAATATCCAGCCATTTGAATTATCTGCCTCAGAGAAAATGACCCCCTCCCCAGGTTTGTAAATTTAAGAGTGCTAGTGAGCTTGAAAGAGCCTAATAATGTTTACTTTTTCTCTTCTTTACCAAAGAGAAAAGGGACTTACTTGGGAAGATAATTATCATCACTTTTTGATTTTTGTTGATGCCATGTCATCTTATTGATGTTTTAAAAGACTTGGAACAACATGAAACACTTTAATGGAGAGATAAATATTTTTTAAACAAGTTATTATTTTTTCTTTGGACTTTTATCTGTTGTACTACTTAGTGTAAATACAATTTAAAAATCATAAGTTGAAATTTTTTTATTTAGATTTAGCTCTCTTTAAGAAATTCAACAAGAAGGAAATATAAACTCTAAATAAACCTTTCTTATACATACGCCATACTGCGGTGTGTGTATTTTCTATAAAATAAATGTCACTTTTAGCTTCTGTTAACCCATATCATTCCAGAACATTTCCTAATGATTCTTTTTAAAAAACATTTTCTTGTACTGTAAATCTATTACTGTGAAACTAGTTCCTTCCTGGCTTCCTGCTGTGTTTCTCTGCTATTGCATTATTGGTACTTACTGTGTCGCAATGATCTGTCTTTATAAATTAATTTTGTCTTTTTCTTCTGAATTTTTTCAATGCTCTTGATTTTTTTTCAATTTATACTAACATTTTTATTATCAATTCCTTCTAAAGAGGCATTCATACTGTTTGCAAAATTTAATTACAGTGCCTTCCTTCCTTAATACATTAAACCTATAATTCTTCTTAGATTTTTGTATTTTCTGTTAGCTCAAATTAATAAGGGAGAATGAAAACATTCTTACATTGATCTAAATGATTTTCCCCTTCTATTTTTTGAGCGGCAAATTGAACATTATTTATTTTTATCATATTTGAGATTCTTGAATATAAAAACATGTTCTTCTATCTCCCCTAATATAAGGGTATTCTATAGTTTTAAGAAAGTGTACACTTATATATCCCACATTTATTTGTCTTCTCTGTGTCCATTTATCCAGCCAGACATCTACTGAGTGCCTATCACAGGTTGGACACTGTGTTAGGTTATGTTTCTTTGTTATTGTTTCTTTACAATAGCAATTTAAAAATTATCTTTCTAATGCTGCTCACAAAAAGTATATTGAAACTAGCTCTCTTACTCCGATCTCAACCATATCTGTTACGTAGTTAATTAAACTGTAGTGTATTTATAGAATAATAGACAGGACACCCAAATAAACACTAGTAGTTCTGATAATTCTAAAACTACCCAGTGAAATTGTCTATGTGTTTGTTTATGTGTACAAATCATTAAGATTTGTAAAAAAGCTACAGAAAACTTGACTATCTTTATTGGCAATAATTTAGTTTTAAATAGCAGACTGAGCACAAGTGAATGTAAGCTGTAACTTAATATCATTTAGTTATGCACCAACTTGGTCAAATCATTGATTTTATCTAACACCAAAATAAAAGAAGCTGGATGCATGAAAAATTCTTGATAGATATGTTAAAATGATTTCGTTTACTTAAAATTAACTCTTTTCAAATAAAGTTTAGTTTTTAGATCTTTATAGATTATGAGAAAAGAGTCGGGAGAAAGAGGAAAGAAATAAAAAATGGAAGTCTAAACAAATTTCTGGTTCAATTTGGTCTCCTTCACTGAACAAATATTTAGAAAACACATGCTCTGAGCCAAGCAGAATGCTGGGGATGCAGGAGGACTCACGTGAATCATGAGTAACAATATTGCCTTACTTTATGCTAGATTTAAGTTTGGGATGCCCTATGGAGGTACTATAAAATTATGTTGTTAGCTAAATAGGATGAAATACCTTTGTAGAAAATGCAAGTGAAAAAGAATCTGGGAAAGAAGGTTCACTTTCAAAGGCAAACTATTAAGAACATCAGTGACCACAGGTTAGACAGTAATTATACACAATTAAGAGAAGACAGAACTTCTGATTAGAAGAGTGATTGGCAAGAGAACTGGCCAGGCAGAAAGGTGATGAGACCCTTAGGTGGGAGGCAGGAGCAGAGCCTGGTGCTTCTTTTGGATTGTGCCACATCTCTGGGTTTTAGGAAATAGACCATCAAATGTTTAAATAATGCTCCAAAAGTTAGGTAACTCCTCAAGATTACACAGCCTTCAAGTGGTGGCACCTGGATTTAAACCTCTAACTCTATAGCTAGTGATCTTAGGAAGGTCTGGATTTTAGAATTTTTCTCCCGAAACAATAGAATTCCCGTATCTATTACAAGTTCAAGTATGAGAAGGAATGAAAAAGAAATACTGCCTAAAGATTTCTGTCATCAGAGAAATATAGGGATTTAGGAATACCAAGTGGTCTTGAGGATATGCATTGCAGACCAGTTCATTTATGATTCATTTATTCATTCAACAAACACTGATTTGGCATCCTCCACATACCATGAGCCCTGCTTCTCACACCTGGCATGGGTCTTGAGCGCCACCCTGGCACCATGTTGCATTTTATTGGGTTCTCCAAAGTGAAACTTATTTATATGTTCATCCTTGTATCCAACCACTAAAGTTCAGAAAATAATTTACCTCTTGATTTGCAGCCAGAGGCTTTCCAGTTAGAGAGAGAGGTTGATATAAGGGAGAGTGAAGAACCAAAAGAGGTAATTTGTCTTCATTTCTGCTGATGAGGACACCCAAGCAAGTTTTCCCTGAGGCTATGGTAATCTGCAGGGCTGTCTCTTATTTATTACCCACAGAACCTAGAAGCCCCATGGTGCATTGCAAAGATAAGGTAATGAGCACACATTATGCAATAACAGACGGTAAACTCTCTAATCTTCCTTTGTTATTGGAAGGTGGCCTGGAACACCAGGTGTTAAAGACAGGTTTTCCTGTCACTCGTCTAACCAGTTTCCTATGCACTAAATGCAAGAGATAACACGTGAAATAACACACCAGATTAAAAGTTAAGCATGACATGTCATGTGAGAATGACAAAGATAAAATAAAATTGTAGAAGAGCTTTATAATGCCAAAGTGCTATAAAATACTTGTTGCTGTTATGAGTCTTGTATGATATAGCTTCAATGGACTGGTTTTGTTGCAACTAGAAGGTATTATAATGTCACAAAGACTTGCTGATGGATGGCTGGGTGGTATAAGGCAATATTTCTTTAACTTTCATATGCATATGAATCCCCAGGGGATCTTGTTAAACTGCAGGTTCTGAGTCACCAGGTCTGGGGTGTGGCCTGAGAGTTTGCATTATTTAAAAATCTCCCAGATGATACTGATGCTTCTGGCTCATAGATCACACTATGAGTAGCCTGGATATAAAATTGAGGGTATGTATCACCATTCCTTAATTCAATTCAATTCATATTCTGGCTAAAAACATACATATTTATCTGGTGTGTAAACCTCAGGATTCACAGCATATCGTCAAATCAACTTTTTGTCTTTCGTACTCCTTTTTTTTTTTTTTTTTTGAGACAGAGTCTCCCTCTGTCACCCAGGCTGGAGTGCAGTGGTGTGATCTCAGCTCACTGAAAGCTCCACCTCCCGGGTTCAGGCCATTCTCGTGCCTCAGCCTCCCGCATAGCTGGGACTACAGGTGCCTGCCACCACACCCAGCTAATTTTTTGTATTTTTAGTAGAGACGGAGTTTCACCGTGTTAGCCAGGATGGTCTCGATCTCCTGACCTCATGATCTGCCCGTCTTGGCCTCCCAAAGTGCTGGGATTACAGGCGTGAGCCACCACGCCTGGCCGCTACTCCTTTAAAATTTATTCAGTAATCATCGGGTGCTCCTGGAAGCAAATTTCTGGAGACCCTATGCCTTTTCTGCTCATGCTTAAGTAGTACACCATCCTAATGTCAATTAAGATCATGAACACAGGCTCAATTCAGTAATTAGATTGTGGGCCCAAGATATTAGCCAGGCTCTGACCTCGATTTAAAGGGCAGAGCTCCCTTGGCCCATCCTGGGCCTGCTTCCCCAGCAGTCTGTCCCTAAAAGGGCCCTCACTAGCTCTTTTCTATTTACCCATGTTGAGCTTTCTGGTTTAAATCTGATGCCTTCCCCTGTAGGCCACTTTTGTGAGGCTTTTGATTACCTTCGTTGGCGACCTCTCCTGCAGTCCCCTTGTTGCTGGCTGCAGAACCCCATCAAGTCCAGGTGGCCACTTGTTCCTCCTGCTTTGGATCCTAGGAATTTGGCCTTGCCCCCAGCTTCTTGATGCTGCCCTCTAGGACCTGCACTGGGCCAGACTCATGTTAGCTCTCTCTCATTTGCTGCCTGCCTCTGGTCCACAGGAAACACTCTAGGGTCCTTTGACCTGAAAAACCCTGGAAATGCATGTGGGAATAACTGTCCTCAAAGCAGTTATTCTACCATCCTTGGCCCTCTAGATTTCCTGGGCAGAAGGCAGAATGCAGGGCCAGTGTCCCCAAAATGAAGGGAGGCCCCACTTAGGAATTCAAAGTGGACCCATGGGAGTCCCTCTCAATAGAGTGCGATGATAGAAACTAATAATGAGGCAATTATTCTCCCCCAAGTGCTGTCTTCACAAACATCCCTTTTCCTTTCCTCTCTCAACTCTTTCATATCCTTGTAGTGGGTCAGATGGTTCAGAATTTATGGGGTGGGTTCTCAGAAATTTCCTTTTATGTTTTTTATGTGACAATTTTGTATCTTACTTTTCAATGTCATTCAATATTCTGTTACAATAATAATAACAATGACCTACGTTTAGCAAGCGCAGCAATACCATGAAACAGGTGTGATCCATTTCCCCATTTTACAGGTGAAGAAATTGAAGCACAGAGAGATTAAGTAAAAAATGCCTGATGTGAACCTAACAAATCTTAAGTTTCTACTCTTAACCACTATGCTGTGCTTCTGGTAGAAAACGTCCAAATATTTGAAGGCAATATCGTGATATATCCAAAAGAATACTAAAAACCAAGTGGTATGTCAGACTTGCAGAGTGAAATCTTTGGGTAACATTTTGGTTCTAAGTCTCAATTATTATTTCTTTAAAAGAAATATCTTTGGATTGCATTTCCTAAAGTATGTTTCCATGAAACATTAGACCCAAGGCTCATTCAATCATTCAACACATATTTACTGCATGCCACACAGGGAATTCTGTCCCTCTTGGAGATCTGCAATCTATTAGCATGTTATAGATTCTAAAAGATCCTGTATAAATGTGTATTTATTCCCAAATTATTTGATATTGGATTTTCTGTTCAATTTTGGGGGCAACACCAATAACATTCTTTGGAAGTTCCTTAGAATCAGCTTTTGGAAGTTAACTAATGAATTCACTGATTAATTCAGAGACAATGAATGAAGGTGCATGTACTAGTTATTCTTTATTCATTTGACCTTGAAGAATGTTTAATTTGTGATCACCTTTTGCAGTAACTTGGCAGATTTTTCTAAACACATGTTAAACCTAACTTGGAAGTAAACTCCTGTATAAATAACACTGAAAATAATAAAGCAATAATGTGTTCACATCTGTATGTGTAAGGTGTAAGGTTTGGTGCAGTGATTCTCAATCTTGCCTGCCTATTAGAATCACCTGGGAAGGTTTTAATTAACTGATGTCCACACCACATTCAGGCCAATTTAATCAGATCTCTGAGCGTAGTATCTAATATTTTGATCCAGGGCTGTGATTTGAGTCTCCTTCAGTCCATGTGATAAATAACTTACGTAAGTAGGTGAATTCAAACTACCTCTCTGAAAAGGAGATGAAATTATCTACCACCAATAGCTTTAGTGTGGCTGAAATAAAATGGATAAAATATGTAAAAAATTTGGTCGGGCACAGTGGCTGTAAGATTTTAGGCCAGGCGCGGTGGCTCATGCCTGTAATCCCAGCACTTTGGGAAGGAGAGGTGGATGGATCACTTGAGGTCAGGAGTTCAGGACCAGCCTGGCCAACATGGCGAAACCCTGTCCCTACTAAAAATACAAAAATTAGCCAGGCATGGTAGCAGGTGCCTGTAATCCCAGCTACTCAGAAAGCCGAGGAAAGATAATCGCTTGAACCTGGGAGGCAGAGGTTGCCGTGAGCCAACACCGCACCACTACACTTTAGCATGGGTAACACAGAGAGACTCTGTCTCAAAAATAAATAAATAAATAAATAAAAATAAAATTATTAAAACAAAAAAAACCCCCAAAATATAAGATTTTCTTAAAAAAAAAAAAGAAAAAAGAAATGCACGTACTTAACACTTTCACATCATGGTAGTTATCTAGGAGCTTCCTTATTGAGGCTTTATAATTTATGACCTTTTGTTTAAACTCCTCTCCTCATGTGACTCCCATTTATCAATTTTTTATTTCCAAATTGCATTCTGCTGAAAATAATGAAATTAGATCAATATAGTTATGTTAATGGAGGTACCATGTAGCTCATTTGAAAGAGAATGGCAATACATATTTTCATAAGTTCTATATTACTCAACCCACTGATTAGAAAAGTGTTAGTGATATAATGCTAGTATTTTGAATGTGTAAGAGGTCCATTGATGGCAACTTAAAGGTAAAAAGCTACTGAATGTTCATGAAACTGGAATAAATGACTGCATTGAATATATTTAAATTATCCTTAATGTCATGTTGTTAGCAGCAAATTTTATTCAAACTTCAACTGTTATTCTTAAGACTTAAATAAATCAATTATGTATTTTTGTTCATTTTGGCTTACACAATTCTGTCATTTGTTTGAATAATGAACATAATTCTGTCGCCAAATAAAAGAAAAACAAAAGTATGGGGCTGTAAAAAACGCAGTACTAGAATCATGTGATTAAATAAGAACAAGCCAGAAGTAAATTCCTATGTGAAGTTTTCTTCTTCTTCTCTTTTTTTTTTTTTGAACAGGGTCTTGCTCTGTTGCCCAGGCTGGAATGCAGTGGTGCAATCATAGCTCACTGCAGCCTTGATCTGCCAGGCTCTAGTAATCCTCCTGCTTCAGCCTCCTGAGTAGCTGGGACTACAGGCATGTGCCACCATACCTGGCTAATTTAAAAATATTTTTTAGTAAGGGTGGGGCCTCACTGTGTTGCCCAGGCCAATCTCAAATTCCTGCACTCAAGTGATCCTCCCACCTTGGCCTCCTAAAGTGCTGGGATTACAGGTGTGAGCTACCACACTGGGCTGACGTTTTCTTCTTTTGCATTTCTGTTCCTCGTACTTCTTTGTTTTCTCTCTTGGTTTTTGTCTTTCTTCATGTCTTGCTCTTGCCACGTACTGTTTCTTGTTTTGAGATTTTTGTTTGTAGTGGGGGAAAACAATATGGAGAGTTTTTATGGAGTGGAGGAACTTCCGAGATACAGTATGTAGTATTTTTAGGAAGTGGAAATCTGTTAGATGCTTTCTCCCTGAGAAGGCAGTAAAAGTTGTGAGGATGAGAAGGAAGAGATGGTAGTGAAAAAGAACCATTTGTTGGAATATTTGAGTGAGGATGAGGATTCAGAGGGAGTCTTTCTGGAGAGAAAATAGATTTGTGTAAATGGAAGACTACTTACTAGTCTACAGAGAGAAACCAAAAGATTAACAACAAAGGATATTAACATTTATTATTCATGCTTATTAAGAAATAGAGAAACTAAGGAATAATCTTGGGTATACCCATTCAATGAAAAAGTCATTTGTAAATTTCAGAAATGTGAGCTGCCTTCTAGGGACTACTGTTTAAATGTCACCTACCTAAAAGGAATACATTTTAATTGGACTTCGATTGGCAAGTTTGTCACTACTTCCTTTGCCTTTATGAAAAGATCTGTTCCAACTGGCAACACCCAAGAGTGCAGCATTTTAAACAGGGAAAAGGTGAGCAAACACAATTACTCGCATCTAAGTCCTGTGATACAGGCAACTGTTTTAATATAATTCGTCTTCCTAGTTGTCATTTACTAACCTGAAGAGCATTATGGGACTGATTTAGTTAGAAAACACCACCATCACCACCAAAAAACAAAAACCAAAAACATGGATGGAAAAGGGAAAGAAATAGAAAGGGAGTTTGAAGATTCTAGATTGAGCCCTGATGTCTCTGCAAGTAGTTAGGAGCTAACTGGAGCTTCAGTTTCATCAACTGTCTAGGCAGGATGCCCTCCAAGGTCTCTAAGATTCCAAATAGTGCAAATTAGCCTAGAGAGCGCTAGAGTATATTTGCTTAAGCCAATAGTGACATCTGGTGGCTGCATATACCAATGACAGATTTAGCTACCTTCAAGCTTTCCCAAAGGCTTGTTAAGTCTTGTTTTTAAAATGGCTGCCTTTTCCATTTGATGATATACCAGTGGTCAGTTGGAAATCTTATTGTTCAGATTTGGTTTTTCTACTTTATTATTTATATCATGAGTTTTACAATTTTTATTTTTTATTAAGTAGGTGAATGAGCAACACGTTTTTCAGTGACTGACACTTTGATAACTCTTTTCTTGTAAATGTAGTATTATAAACAAAGTTCCACATTCCTTTGGCTCTGTCGCTACTTCTCTGAAGCAGGTAGTACTTCCATGCAATTGATTGGATTAGTGAAGGCGTAAATTTAAAAATAAATTAATTAATGTGTTTATCCTATCACCTAACTCCTACTCTTGTGTCAACCTCTGTGCTAGACAGAACAGATCCAGAAAGAAAAGCACACCCCTGAACTACTGAGTCCTCTGGCTTAGAACCCAGGGAACTGACAACACATCAGCCGGGATTTGAGCTCCCTTTTTGTAAATATAGACAGAGGCAGGATAAATCTCAATCTTCATTTTGTTTGTCATAATTTCTTGGTTTCCCTTTGATAGTGGTAGGTCTCTTGTCTCCCACAACTCTAATTTTTTATACATAAATGAATGCATGAGCAAGCGTACTTTTATAAAATGCATACTATTTCCCTCTCACATGTAAATTCACAATGTGTGTTGTGTAGAATCTTAATATTTCCTTTAGTGCAGAGTGACCGGCACCTCCAGTTTAATCTTTCTCCAAAATGGTTAACTCAGAATTCTCACCATTCCCAGTCTCAGTCTCCACCATGGGGCTTTAATTATCTTTTTTCAATACCATTTAAAATTATTATCATTGGCCGGGTGTGGTGGCTCATGCCTGTAATCACAGCACTTTGGGAGGCCGAGGCAGGCAGCCACCTGAGGTCAGGAGTTTGAGACTAGCCTGGTCAACATGGGGAAACCCCATCTCTACTAAAAAAAAAAAATACAAAAATTAGCCGGGTGTGGTGGCACACACCTGTAATCCCAGCTACTCAGGAGGCTGAGCCAGGAGAATTGCTTGAACCTGGGAGGCAGAGGTTGCAGTGAGTAGAGATTGTGCCGCTCAAACCAGCCTGGGTGAAAGAGTGAGACTCCGTCTCAAAAGAAAAAGAAAAATTATCATTATTATCTTATCTGTCCTGGTTCTTTCCTTACTATGTAACAGAAGCAACCCACGTCTCAGTGCATTTAAATGCTTTTCCTAAGGCTCTAGTAAGGGCAGTTAGAAATGGAAGCCGGATCTTTAGATGGCCTGGAGTGTGGTCTGGAGTCTTTACAACTCACCCAAACTATCCGCACACATGGAAGGGTGAGAACCTCCCTATCCAATTCCTTCACATCAATTCCTCTTTCCTTTATTGTCTATGGCTTCTGGGACGATTGTGGATAAGAAAGTGATCCAACAACAGAATGTGAAGAGAACCTCTCTCCCCTCTATAGCCGTGTCCACTTTGACTTTTGATACAGGGAGTAGAGTCACAGACAGGCATGTATTCACTTTAGTTTCCCTAGGAACATGGACAGGTGGTTCAGACAGAAATCTGAATTATTTATACATGACTGTAGGAAAATATTTATTCAGGGAACTCTAACCACTTTATGCTTGAATCATTTATATTCTCTATTATTTAGAGCTGCAGTTGGCCTTGCTATCATTTATTCATTTGTACATTGAGTCAGTGAAGATGAATTTTCTTAATTTTAAGTATT
This sequence comes from Papio anubis, assembly GCF_008728515.1. NCBI lineage: Eukaryota > Metazoa > Chordata > Mammalia > Primates > Cercopithecidae > Papio > Papio anubis. The sequence continues at coordinate 78,180,961 of NC_044979.1, forward strand.
TAGAGTCAAAGTAACTTTGATAGACTTACAGTTGTATTTTAAAAATATTACTCCCATGTTCATGTATCTAGTCTAGGGGGGAGATGAATTTAGACATGTGACAGTGACACAGAGGATGGCCTGTTGTTGCTTACGAAATGCTAGGGCATACATGTGCCAGCACCTAATAGTGCCTGTCACATGACAGGTGTTCAATATATAACTGACTGACTGAATGAATGTGATGATGCCATCCTTCTGTTTACGATCCTCCAAGAGTGTCCTGTATGTATACAATAAAGTCTCAATTTTGACCCTGACCTTCAAGACTTGCTTACCTTGCTAATCTCACTTATGCAGCCTCATCTATACTGGGCTTCTTAAACTCTAGTCTATCTAAGGATTTTTGCACAGGTTTTTTTACTCTGCCTGGAATACCCTTTTTTTCTGTCTATCCTCAGGTCTCAGTTAAAATGTCACATTCTTAAAGAGGCCTTTTCTGGTCACCCCACTTAAGTAGGTTTCCCTCTATTCTCCTTCCTGGCACCTTTTTTGTTGCTTTGGCAGTATTTTCCCCAATTTTCAATTATTTAAATTTAGTATATTTTAAAAAAATTTCTCTTTGCCTCTGTTCCACAGGCAGCTAGCCCAAAGTCTGCCCATAGCAGATCCTGCTAGGCAATATAAGAGCAGTGAAGTGAGTAGTCATGAAGCGAGGTTGCCTCTATCATATGATTGGAGATAATATGGGGTAAAACAATCTTTTTCTCCTCTTCACCATAAACCTTACAAGGCTTTTTTTTTTTTTTTTTTTTTTCCTGATAGGGCTGAGAACATTTGTTTTTGGTCTGTGGGTCACATAATTTTGGTTTCATATTTTGTAGACAATATCTCTGCTACCATGAGCTTCATTTTATGAATGCAAAAGCATGGGCATTATATTACATTAATGTCTTCCTTCACTAATTGTTTATCAAGCACCTACTAGGTGCCAAACACTGTAATCCATACTGGAGATTGCACAATCAGTAAAACAGAGTCCTTGCTTTCAAAGAGCTTATACCCTATCTTAGTCTGCTAGGTTGCATAACAAAATACCATAGACTGGAGGCAGAACAATAGAAATTTATTTATTATTTCAGTCCTGGAGGCTGAAGTCCCAGATCAGGGTGCCAGCATGGTTAAGTGCTGGTGAGGGCCTTCTTCCTGGCTGGCAGATGGTGGCTTTCTTGCTGTGTCCTCACATGGCTCGCTGGTGTCTCTTAAGGCACTAATAAGGGCACTAATCCCATCATGAGGACTCTGCCCTCACGGCCTCATCTAACCTTAATTACCTCCCAAAAGCTGAATCTCTAAATACCATGACATTGTGTTATAGCTTCAACATGTGAATTTTGGGGAGGACACAAACATTCAGTCTATAGCATTCCCCTTTCTAGGGAAGGCAAGCAAATAAGAGGGAATGCCCATGCAGTCAGGATATGGGTAAGAGCCCAGGATGCTGTGGATTCCCTAAGAAGGACCCTATTAACTTGGGTGTCCATGACAGTTTTCCTGGAGAAATGTTTTTTAAGTGCTAAAAGCACGTGTGTGTTGGCCAAGATGAACCAGGCTGGTTGAGAAAAAGCCAGAAAGACATCATTTTTCTGACTGCTCTTTCCTGTGCTTCGTGAAAGGAGATGTGAAACTATTTAGTAGAGGGTGCTTGTGAGTTTTCCAACAGGTTGGTATCTAAGAAATAGTGCTGGCTATACTTTACGTTCAAAGTCTAGATTACTCATTGCAAGCAGAACTCCCCACGTAATGGATGTATATTTAAATTTTAGTCATGTAAGACAAACAAAAGATCCAGAAGAATCCCAGGTATTCAACAGAGTCAGGGAAATTGTCTTTCATTTTGGCAGGAAAATTGTTCATGCTCCAAGAAGCACAATACCTCTTTACCACTGAGACAATAGTCCTGGAAAGAAAGCTCCAATAAGATATGAGGACCCACCTTGCCCCAGAAGCTCTCAGGACTGCACCATCAAGCTTCACATCCTGTTCACCGTGGTCACCACCAGAATTCCAAGCCTCCAGCATCCTCACTCTTGTCCACATACAGCTTGGTACAACCCTCAATTTGACTCAATCTCCCATGATACTTTTTTTTTTTTTTTTTTTTTTGGAGATGGAGTCTTTCTCTGTCACCCAGGCTGGAGTGCAATGGTGTGATCTCAGCTCACAGCAACTTCTGCCTCCCAGGTTCAGGCGATTCTCCTGTCTCAGCCTCCTGAGTAGCTGGGATTACAGGTGCCCACCACCATGCCCAGCTAATTTTTGTATTTTTAGTAGAGATGGAGTTTCACCATGTTGGCCAGGTTGGTCTTGAACTCCTGACCTCGTGATCTGCCCACTTCGGCCTCCCAAAGTGCCGGGATTACAGGCGTGAGCCACTGCGCACTGCTGTGATTCTTGACTTTACAAACGCTTCCATGGTGCCTTCTGGAAGGGTTGTCACCAGCAAAATCTCCTCTTTCTTCAAACTTTTTTTTTTTTTTTTTTTTTTTTTTTTATATTTTCTTCATCTTGTTACTCTAACAAAAACCTGTTGTCCCTGGAGGCTTCTCAAATGCAGCCTGCTTTTACCTCCCCATCCACTTCTGAGAGTGGGTTAGGTGTCCTCCCTGAGCCAATGGATCTCAGCGCATTTGCTAGCCCTTGTCCCTCAGAAGTCTAGTCCTTTGAAGTACATGCTTTTAGTGTACTCACTGACCTTCTTGTCCCTTTTAATTTAGCTTTTAGCACCAGGCTCATTTTCCTTCTGGCTATCACTATTACTGTCACCATTCTCAGTGATTGCAGTAACAAAACACAGGTCATGCATCTAACAGTCTGACTTTGGTTTCTTGATCTCCTTGCTTTCAACTCTCTCTTCTCTGTTTCTCTCAGTCGTATCCTAGACCTTGTCATTACCAAAAACCATACTGCCTCTGAAATGAAGACTATAAGCTGAATATCAACGCCTAACTTTCCAGTTCACTAACTCTAGTACTCAGCTTCCATAATATTAAAACTTTATCAGTTTTAATTTTAACATTCAGTTCACTGGCCTTGCCGCTCTTCCGTGTTACCTCACGTCCCTCATCTTCTCTCCGCCCTCATTAACGTACTTAGATTTCATTCCACACATCCTTCACTTTCTTGCCCCAGCCTTCCTCTATCATATTTTCCTGGTTAAAACTAATTCTCTGACTACTTTGCACTTGCACTAAAGTAGTTAAAAGTGTTCCAGAAAAATACGCAAATGTGCTGACTGTTTTCACTTTAGATTTAGATTCACTGATCCAAGTGGGCTTTTAGCACTGCTAAGATGAAGTTTAACTTCACCTTCTTGGTATATTCTATTTCTTTTTCTTCCAGATAACAGTTTCATACACATCACACTCTCCTTTTCAACTTTAAACGCTAGAGATTTCCTTTCTCTGTGCTCTTAGTTGATAAGATAACTTCCTGATTCATTTAGAAAATATTGGTAATCATTTGGCCACCTTCCTACTGACCAGCCTTCCTATTCTGTACTTAAATGAGTTCTTTGCCAGGCATGGTGGTTCACGCCTGTAATCCCAGCACTTTGGGAGGCCGAGGCGGGCAGGTCACCTGAGGTCAGGAGTTCAAGACCAGCCTGGCCAACATGTAGTGAAACCCCGCATCTACTAAAAAATACAAAAATTAGCTGGGCTGGTGGTGCATGCCTGTAGTCCCAGCTACTTGGGAAGCTGAGGCAGGATAATCGCTTGAACCTGGGAGGTGGAGGTTGCAGTGAGCCGAGATCGTCCCACTGTACTCCAGCCTGGGTGACAGAGTAAGACTCCATCTCTCAAAAAGAAAAAAGTGTTTTTTCTTTTTCTTTTCCAGACTTTAAAAAGATATTTTAGGTGTGTGTATGTGTCTGTGTGTGTTTTTTTTTTTCTTAAAAAATTCTTTTATTTCAAGAGCATTAGGGGTATAAGTGGTTTTTGGTTACATGGATGAATTGTACGGTAGTGAAGTCTAGGTTTGAGTGTATCTGTCACTTGGGTAATGTACATTGTATACAATAGGTAGTTTTTCATCCCTCATCCCCCTTGTACCTTCTTCCCTTCTGAGTCTCCAATGTTCATTATACCATTCTGTATGCCTTCGCATACCCATAGCTTAGCTCCCACTTACAAGTGAGAACATGAAGCATTTGTTTTTCTATATCTGAGTTGCTTCACTTAGAATTTATCTCCAATTCCAGCCAAGTTGCTGAAAGACATTCTTTTTTCTTTTTTCTTTTCTTTTTTTATGGCCGAGTAGTTGATTCCATATCTTTGCAGTTGTGAGTTGTCCTGCGATAAGCATACATGTACAGGTGTGTCTTTCTGATATAGTGACTTCTTTTCCTTTGGGTAGATACCCAGGAATGAGATTGCTGAATTGAATGGTAGATCTACTTTTAGTTCATTGAGAAATCTCCATATTGTTTTCCGTAGAGTTTGTACTAATTTATATTCCCACTAGCAGTGAATGAGTGTTCCTTTTTCACCATATCCACGTCAACATCTACTGGTTTTTTTGGCTTTTTAATAATGGCCCTTCTGACTGGATTACGGTGGTATCCCATTGTGGTTTTAATTTACATTCCCCTGGTGATTAGTGATGTTGAGCATTTTTAAATGTTTATTGGCCATTTGTATATCTTCTTTTGAGAAATGTCTATTAATGCCCTTTGCTCATGTTTTAATAAGGTTGATTTTTTTCTTGTTGATTTGTTTGAGTTCCTTGCAGATTCTGGATATTAGTCTTTTGTCAGATGCATAATTTGCAAGTATTTTCTCCTATTCTGTAGGTTGTCTATTTATTCTGATGACAATTTCTTTTGCTGTGTAAAACTTTTTATTTAATTAGGTCCCATTTATTTTTATTTATTCTTTTTTTTGAGAGAGAGTCTTGCTCTGTCACCCAGGCTGAAGTGCTTTGGCATGATCTTGGCTTACTGCAACCTCCACCTCCTGGGTTCAAATGATTCTCCTACCTCAGCCTCCCCAATAGCTGGAATTACAGGCATGTGCCACCATACCTGGCTAATTTTTGCATTTTTTTTTTTTTTTTTTTAGTAGAGACGGGGTTTTGCCATGTTGGCCAGGCTAGTCTTGAACTCCTGACCTCAAGCAGGCCATCTGCCTTGGCCTCCCAAAGTGCTGGGAGTACAGGCATGAACCATGTGTCTGGCTAGGTCCCATATATTTATTTTCGTTTCTGTTGCATTTGTTTTAGTGGTCTTAATCATAAATGCTTTGCCCAGGCCAATGTCCAAATGAGTTTTTCCTAGGTTTTCTTCTAGAATTTTTATGGTTTCAGGTCTTAGACTTAAGTCTTTCATCCATCTTGAGTTAATTTTTGTATATAGTGAGAGATAGGGATGCAGTTTCATTCTTCTGCATATGGCTATCCAATTTTCCCATCACCATTTATTGAAAAGGGTGTGCCTTCCCCAATTTATGTTTTTGTGTGCTTTGTCAAAGATCAGTTGGTTATATTAATAAGTATTTGGCTTTATTTTCAGATTCCCTATTCTGTTCCATTGGTCTATGTATCTACTTTTATACTAGTACCATTCTGTTTTGGTTACTATAGCCTTGTAGTATAATTTGAAGTCGGGTAATATGATGCCTCCAGATTTGTTCTTTTTAGTGAGGATTGCTTTGGCTATTTGGAACCATTTTGGTTCCATATAAATTTTAGAATTGCTTTTTCTAATTCTGTGAATAATGATGTTGGTATTTTGATAGGAATTGCATTAAATCTGCAGATTGCTTTATGTGGTATGGTCATTGTCATGATATTGATTCTTCCAGTCCATGAGCATGAGATGTATTTCCATTGTTTGTTCACCCATAATTAATTTCAACAGTGTTTTGTAGTTCTTCTTGCAGAAATCTTTCACCTTCTTGGTCAGGTATATTCCTAGGTATTTTATTTTTTTGTAGCTATTGTAAAAGGGATTGAATTCTTGATTTGATGCTCAGCTTGGTTGTTGTTGGTGCATATCAGAACTACTGATTTTTGTACATTAGCTTTGTAGCCTGAGACTTTACTAAGTTCATTTGTCAGATCTAGGAGTCTTTGGAAGTGTCTTTAGGGTTTTCTAGGTGTAAGATTATATTACTGGCAAACAGAGATGGTTTGACTTCCTTTTTTTTTTCCCATTTGGAAGCCCTTTATTTTTTTCTCTTGCCTGATTGCTTTGGCTTGGACTTCCAGTACTATGTTGAATAACAGTGGTGAAAGTAGGCATCCTTGTCTTGTTCCGGGTCTTAGGGGAAAGACTTTCAGTTTTTCCTCATTCTGTATGATACTGGCTGTGAGTCTGTCTTACATGGCTTTTATAATGTTGAGGTATATTCCTTCTATACCCAGTTTTTTGAAGTTTTCATCATGAAGCAACGTTGAATTTTATGAAATGCTTTTTCTGCATCAACTGAAATAATTATATGAATTTTGTTTTTAATTCTGTTTATGTGATGAATCATATTTATTGACTTGTGTATGTTGAACTATCCCTGCATCCCTGGAGTAAAACTCACTTGATCATGGTGAATTATTTTGGTGTGTTGTTGGATTTGGTTTACTATTATTTTGTTGAGGATTTTTGCAACTATATTCATCAGGGATATTGGTCTGTAGTTTTCTCTCTCTCTCTCTCTCTCTTTTTTATTTTTGCCAAGTCCGTTTCTGGTTTTTGGTGTCAGGGTGATACTGGCTTCATGGAATGATTTAGAAAGGATTCCCTTCTTCTTAATCTTTTGAAATAATTTCAGTAGAATTGGTACTAGTTTTCTTTTAATGTCCGGCTGAATTTGGCTGTGAATCTATCTGGTTCTAAATTTTTTTTTGTTGGGAGGTTTTTTTAAATTACTAATTCAGCCTTCACTACTTGTTTTTGGTCTGTCCAGGATTTCTATTTCTTCCTTATTCAAGCTAGGGGATAGTATGTGTCCAGGAATTTATTCATTTCCTCTATATTTTCTAGTTTTTGTGCGTAGAGCTTCTCATAGTTGTCTTGAATGATCGTTTTTATTTTTGTGGTGTCAGTTGTAATGTGTCCATTTTCATTTCTAACTAAGCTTATTTGAATCTTCTCTCCTCTTGCTTAAACTATCTAGTGGTCCATCAATTCTGCTTTTCTTTTCAAAGAAACAGCTTTTTGTTTCATTGTATTTTTTTGTTTCAACTTCATTTAGTTCTGCTCTGATCTTTGTTATATATATTGTTTTCTGCTAGCTTTGGGTTTAGTTTGTTCTTATTTCTCCAGCTCCTTGAGGTGTGACATTAGGTTGTAAATTTGTGATCTTTCAGACTTCCTGATGTAGGCATTTAGCATTATAAACTTTCCTCTTAGCACTGCTTTTGTTGTATCCCAGAGGTTTTGATAACTTGTATCACTGTTATCATTCATTTTGAAAAATTTTTAAATGTCCATCTGTGTTTCATTGTTAACCAAAAAATTATTCTGGAGCAGATTGTTTAATTCCTAGGTATTTGCATAGTTTTGAGGGTTCCTTTCGGAATTTATTTCTAGTTTTATTCTGCTGTGGTCTGAGAAGATACTTAATATGATTTTGATTTTAAAAAATTATTGAAACTTGTTTGGCTTATCATATGATCTGTCTTGGAGAATGTTTCATATGCTGATGAGAAGAATGTATATTCTGCAGTTCTTGGGTAGAATGTTCTGTAAGTATCTGTTAGGTCCATTTGTTCTAGAATGCAGTTAAGTCCAATGGTTTCTTTGTTGAATTTCTGCCTCAGTGATCTGTCTAGTGCTGTCAGTGGAATATTAAAGTCCTTGACTATTATTGTGTTGCTGTCTATCTCTTTTGTTAGGTCTAGTAGTACTTGCTTTATGAATCTTGGAACTCCAGAGTTAGATGCATATATATTTAGGATTGTTATATCTTTTTGTTGAATTGATCCTTTTATCATTATATAATGACCTTCTTTGTCTTTTTTTTCACTATTGTTGCTTTAAGATCTGTTTTATCTGATACAAGAATAGTTACTCCTGTGTGCTTTTGGTTTCCATTTGCATGAAGTGTCTTTTTCCACCCCTTTCCCTTGAGTCTGTAAGAATCCTTCTGTGTTAGGTTTGTCTCCTGAAGACAGCAGATATTTAGTTTGTAACTTTTAATTCATTCTGCCAATCCATATCTTTTTTTAAACTTTTTTTTTTTTTTAAGTTCAGGGGTACATGTGCATGATGTGCAGGTTTGTTACATATATAATCATGTGTCATGGGGGTTTGTTACATAGATTATTTTATCACCTAGATATTATGGCTAGTATCCATTGGCTGTTTTTCCTGATCCTTTCCCTCCTCCCACCTTCCAACCTCCTATAGGTCCCTGTGTGTGTTGTTCCCCTCTATGTGTCCATGTGTTCTCATCATTTAGATCTCACTTATAAGTGAGAACATGCTGTATTTAGTTTTCTGTTTCTGTTTTAGTTTGCTAAGGATATTGGCCTCCAGCTCCCTCCATGTCTCTGCAAAGGACATCATCTTATTCTTTTTTATGACTGCATAGTATTCCATGGTGTATATGTACCACATTTTGTTTATCCAGGCTATCACTGATGGACATTTAGGTTGATTCCATGTGTTTGCCATTGTAAATAGTGCTGGAATAAACATAGGCATGCATATGTCTTTGCAATAGAACAATTTATATTCCTGTGGGTATATATCCAGTAATAGGATTGCTGGGTTAAATGGTATTTCTGTCTTTAAGTCTTTGAGGAATCACCACACTGTTTTCCACAATCTGTATCTTTTAAGTGGAGCATTTAGAGCATTTACATTCAACATTAATATGGATATGTGAAGTACTGTTCCAATCATCGTGTTGATTGTTACTTAGGGAACTTGTTTTCTTCATTGTGTTCTTGTTTTATAAGCCCTGTGAATTTTATGCTTTGAAGAGTTTCTATTCTGATGTGTAGTGACCTTTTGTTTCAAGATTTAGAACTCCTTTTAGCATTTCTTGTAGGGCTGGTCTAGTATTGACAAACTCCCTTAGCACTCACTTGTCTGAGAAAGATTTTATTTCTCTTTTGTTTATGAAACTTAGTTTTGCTAGATAGAAAATTCTTGGCTGAGAGTTATTCTGTTTAAAGAGACTAAAGATAAGACCTCAATCCCTTCTGGCTTTTAAAGTTTCTGCTGCAAAGTCTGCTATTAGTCTGTTAGGTTTTCCTTTACAGGTTACCTGATGCATTTGTTTCACTGCTCCTGGAATTCTTTCCCTCACGTTGACTTGAGATAGCCTGATGACCAGATGCCTTCTTGATGTACTTTTTGCAATCAGTCTCCCAGGAATTATTTGAGCTTCTTGAATTTGGATGTCTAAGTCTCTAGCAAGATCAGGGAAGCTTTCCTCAGTTATTCCCTCAAATAGGTTTTCCAAACTTTTTGCTTTTTCTTCTCCCTCAGGAACACAGAATTCTTATGTTTGGCAGTTTTACATAATCCCACATGTCTTGGAGACTTTTTTACTTCATTGCATTCTTTTTTCTTTATTTTCGTCTTGTTGGATTACTTCAAAAACCTTGTGTTTAAGCTTTGAAATTCTTTCTCCTACTTGGTTGACTCTATTGTTAAAACTTTCCACAGTATTTTGTAGTTCCTTAAATGTGTCTTTCATTTTTGGAAGTTCTGATTGGTTTTTCTTTAAAATATCTATCTCTTTAGAAAATTTTTAATCATGTCCTGAATTGTTTGCTACATTTCTGTATGTTGGTTTTTACCTTTCTCTTGTATCTCCTTGAGTAACTTAGTAATCAACCTTTTGAATTCCTTATCTGGTATTTCAAAGATTTCATCTTGATTTGGATCCAATGCTGGAAAGTTGGTGTGATCTTTTCAGGCTGTTAAAGAACCCTGTTTTTTTGTATTGCTAGAATTGCTTTTCTGGTTCCTTCTCATTTAGGTAGACTATTTCTTCTAATTATTTTTGAATTTATTTTTGATTCAATGGTTTTTTTTTTTATTTCATTTTTTCCTTCTTGAAAATGTGACTTTAATGTTTATAGTTTATTGTTACCTAGCTTTGGCTGTGGGTGCTTTCAGTGTTAAAGTCTCTGATTATAGAGAATCTTTGTGCAATAGCTTTCTCAGATGCTGATGGTCTTACCAGCCCTGTAAGAGATGATAAAAGGAGTTCTAAATCTTGAGACAAAGGTCAGTACACACCAGAATAGACACTCTCAAAGCATAAAAATCACACAGCTTATAAAACAAGAATACAATGAAGAAAACAAGTTCACTAGGTTAGTAGTGATGTGCGGGGTATGGGAGCAGGTTTACTGTTTTCTGTGGGGTTGGAATGCAGAGGTCTCATGAAGCTTATCTCATTTTCCAGTGGCATGCACTTTCAAAACCTTTTCCCCTAGTATTTTATTCACTAGGTTAAATGGTTCAGGCTTCGGGCCAGTAGGAGACGCTCATGGGTAAAAACTGGCTTTGGCTAAAGCAGGTGGGTAAATGCAATACCCTAATATTGGGCAGAGGTCCCAGCTTTGACAGATGTGGCTGGGTGAGCTCTCAGTAAAAATGCACTGAGGTCTTTTCAGAGGGAGGGGAGGGAGCCACCACAGCTTTCCTTCCAGACCAGCAGGAAAGCAATCTGCCTTCCAGTCATACTCCTGACCTGGTGTTCTGGCTATACAGATCAGACAGGCATCTCTTTTTATCTGCAAGAATGCTGATGCTTCATTTAGAGAGAGACTGTGACTCTACCTCTCATTCAAGCCTGAGCCTGGAGGACATTCCTTCTCTGGGGATACAGTCACCCTAAAGTTCCAGAAAGGTTGCTTATAGATGCACCTATGCTGAGATTCCATGGGAGAAGGCCCAGTTGTGTCTGCAGTGGTGAGTAAAAGGGAGGCGTCCCCTCTCCAAGACCCTTCACAAGCACCAGAGCTATCTGACTACTGGAGTAGACCTGCAGAGTTTCCCCACTGAGCCCAGCATTGCACCTGTGCCTCTGGTGAAGAAAATATCCCACAGGTGGAAAGTTCAGGGACTCAAGGCCTGCAGTCCAGTTTCTTTTGTCCCATGCTCCTTTAATGTGATACACTCCTTCTTCCCCTAAGTGTAGCAGTCCCTGAGAACAAGACTACTGTGAATCCTGTTGCTCTTCTGGGTCTAGCTGCCCAGTGGGGCTGCCACCCCCTAGGCTCCAGTGATGTGACTTGTCCTCTAGGCTCTAAGCAGCAAATACCAGCACCGGCTCTGGTAGAGGTGGGAGGGGAGTGATGTAAACTGTGAGATTTCCTTGGTTATAAATAGCTTTAGTGTGTTGACTTTTTCAAATGGCAGCTGTAGTCACAACTTACTAGGCACATGGACAAACTCAAGACTTTCTGGTTAGCCAGAGTGATGCAGGCAATGAGGATAGATGAGGCTGTGCAAAAGTTTTCTCCTTCCTGATTGCTGTGTTATTGTGCTTGCAGATGCTGTAATGGGCTGTGCTGGTTGACCACCAGTCAGAAGGTAGTGCTTGCAAAAGAGCATCAGCTTGGTGGTAGCAGTGGAATTTGTGCTTGGTTTATGTTATGCAGGAGAGGTATTCTGATGTCTCAGGTAATGGTGGTGCCATGGAGCTCCAAATGTCCTATTCTGTTGTGTTAGGCTACCAGGGCAGGTGGAAGGACAAATCTCGGTGTGGGCTGGGTCAGGTAAATTTGCATTCTGGTTCCCTATGTGGGGATTGAAGGGCAGTTCCCTGGCCACTGGGGTAATGTTCTAGGGAGGAGTGCAGCTGCCTCTGCTGCACAAAAGCGGGCAGGTAGCAGGTGACAGTAAGCTCCACTCCACTCCCACACAGCTGGCAAGGCAGGTCTCACAACCATGGTGTTCTTTTAGGAGCAGCTAGCTGGGTTTCAGGCAGCCTGCGCTCAGAACTCAAAACTGCCCCAGGCCACAAGGCTTCCTGACAGAGACAGAAACTGTATGGCTTTCAGGCCACACCTCTCCTGGTCCACCTGTGAGGAAGAGGTGTCCAGCTCCTGCATCTATGATTATAGTACTCTTCCCACTCACCCCTCAGTCTGGCCAATGGGATTTGTCCCTACTCAAGATTGTATTGTAAATCTCAGTTGAAAGCTTCTCCCAACCTGTGACCACTGTCTGAGTTAGCTGGCAGTTAGCAAGGTCACCTGTGAGGTTAGGATCAAGAACGGCTTCCCTTCATCCCCATTGCAGTCTTGGACTGCATGCAAATCATGTCCTGATACTGCTATTCTCATATATTCGCCATCACTCACTAAATCAGCTCCAGTGCTGGGCAGGGTCAAGGCCTTCGCCCTTGGCTGGGTAGGGGTAAGGTGCTCCCCCTTGGCCTGGATTGCCCGGTTGCCCTGTGGGAGCATGTCACAGTAGCAGTCGCTCTCCCTCTCATGCTCTACAGACTCAACAATTTTCCGTTTGGTTCACAGTGTAGGCTGCTGCCCACTGCTTCTTTCAAAAGGTCTGTGGTTTCTTTCAGTTTTTCTGTTAAGTTCCTGTGTTGCTCCTTGAAAATGGTTCAAAATCTCTACTCACTATTTTGTCTTTCAAAGTGGGAGAAGCATGCTAACAATGCCTCCAGTCCACCATCTTGCAAAAACAAATGTGCTGTCTTGTCTCTGACTACCTAATAAACTTTATGTTTCTCTTCAGGGCCACTTTTCCACTTATGTGCAGCATCCCAGTACTTCTACTTTGTTGAGAACTCTGCTCTTTTTTCTCTCCTTCCTCATTAATTTTCCTTTTCTGTTGGATTATTCCTATCAATATATAGACATGTATTATCTGCTATTAAAAAGAGATTTCTCTTGGATCCATCTCCCCCTGTAGACTTGCCTACGTCTCTTCTTTCCTTCATAGTAAAATTCTTTTAAAGATTTTTATATCCTTGCTGTCTCCACTTCCTTACCATTCAATTATTCTGAATTCCACTCCAGTCAGGGTTTTGTCTCAGCATTCTACCTACACTGGTCTTATCAAAGCTACAAGTTACCTTTATCTTGCCAAATCCAATTCGACAGGTCTGTCTGCAGTCTACCTGACTGCACAGATGCATTTAACATAATAGTCTTCTGCCTCCCTCTTGAAATACATTCTCACTTGGTTCTTGGGCCCCTCTTCTTTCTTGTTTTCTCTTTTCCAGTGCCTTCTCAACTTCCTTAGCTTGTTGTTTTGCCATCCCTGACCCCTTAATGGGTAGGGGGGCCTGTACCTTAGTCCTAGAGCCCCCACCTCTTCTCTCCCTCAGTCATCCCATGCAGTTTTCTGACTTTAAACATCATCTACAAGCTGATGATCCCCAGATCTATATCTCTAGCTGTATCTTTTGACTGAACTCTAGACTCATACATCCAATTGCCTACTCAACGTCTCTATTTGGATGTCTAACATGTACGCCAAACTTAATACGACCTAACTCTCAGTTTCTACTCTCCCACACTTATTTTCCTTGTGTCTTCCCTTTCTCAATTTGTGAAAACATTCACCCACTTGCTGGGAACACAAATTTAGGTGGCATCCTTGATTTTTACATTTTCTTTGCCCTGCCCATTCAATCTATCAGCAATCATGTTGGTTTCGCCTTGTCAGTATGTTCTGAACTCAACCATCTGCCTCTTCCACTGTCATCCTCAGGTCTAAGCCACCACATCTCTGCCTTGGGCTATGTTTGTCTTCCTATATTTTGTCTACCACATTGGAGCTAGAGTGAATTTTACAAATAAATAAATTAGACAGGTTTTCCTGGTTACAATCCTGGCTCTGCTACATATAAGCATGTGTGATCATATGTTATAAAATCTTTCTGAAGCTCAATTTTGTTAAATAGGGAGAATAATATAATATCACCTACCTCATAGACTTGCTGTGGAGATATTAAAAGAGTTTATATTTGTAAAGCACTTAAAGCAATTCAAATACATGATCAACATTATTATCGACCTAAAAGGAAGAAGCTGAGGCAAAATTAATAAATGTAGAGAGTTTATTTGTTGGGCCAAGCTTGAGGATTGCAGCTTGTGGGCATAGATTCAAATTGCCTTGAATATACACTCCAATTAGCAGCAGTTACAAGTAGATTTTTAAAGAAAAAGAAGAGGGAGTTCTTAAGAATTTACATTAAGGTAACATAAGCTATTGATTGGCTATACATTTTTCTTTGTATCACAAATTCTAGGAATGTGAAGATAATGGGTGAGGCAGCTAGTCAGGAACAAAATGCCTTTGAACAATTGTCTCCAGGTGGGTGGTGGTGGTGGGGATGACTGGAGTCCCATACTCATATCTTTCTGGGCCTGATAAATTTTGCTTACCTCACATAGCTCAGACTTCTAAGCTACTTTTCTTTTCTCACTATATTAGAGATTTTAAAATATAATAGCTAAAACTCCAATTGCTTCTCATTACACTTAAAGTAAAATCCAGATTGATCATGAGTCTCTAAGGCTTTATGTTTTCTTGTTCCCTGCCTGCCTCTTTAAACCCACTACTTACAACTCTTTTTGTTTTCTATTCAACTACACTAGGCTTGCTTGTAACCTTCAGATCTTAAAGCCTGATCTTGACTGGGCACAGTGGCTCATGCCTGTAATCCCAGCACTTTGGGAGGCAGAGGTGGGCAGATCCCTTGAGGTCAGGAGTTCGAGACCAGCCTGGCCAACATGGCAAAACCCCATCTCTACTAAAAAGATAAAAATTAGTTGGGCATGGTGTTGTGTGCTACTCGGGAGGCTGAGGCAGGAGAATCTCTTGAACCACCTGGGAGATGGAAGTTGCAGTGAGCCAAGATTGTGTCACTGTATTCCAGCCTGGGCAACAGAGCAACAAGACTTCATCTCAAAAACAAAAACAAAACAAACAAACAAATAACAACAAAAAACCTGATCTTGCCACTGGTTAGAACAATCTTTGTTTAATTCACCCTTCAGCAACTCAGGGTTCTTCCAACTGAAAAATGATGAAGTTCATAAATTTGGAAAGGAGAGCTTTATTTCTCATTAAGGGTTGCATACTGTAAGGTGGCCATTCTGACAGGCTGGGATGTATAACCTTTGACAGTAGCCAGAAACCAGCACTTCAAGGGAGGGAAGCATAAGACAGGACTTTATGCAGAACGGGTGGGCTAAAGGTACATATTTAATAAGCAATAGGAGGAGTCATAAATATTTATGAAAGAAGAAACATGTGCATGCACAATTGAGCTTCACATTTCCTTTTTGGGCTGCATGTTCAGAAAATGGCAGCATTAGTATGATCTGAGGGTGAAGATTTTGGCCCTCTTGTAATCACCTGATAAATTCTTCCTGCCTACTGCACAGACAAAACCAATTCACTGAGACTGTGGTATTGCAGTGAAGAAAGAGTTAACCCAAGGTAGCCAAGCAGAAGGACCAGAGTTACACTTAAATCAGCCTCCCTGAGAATTCAGAGGCTAGGGTTTTTCAAGGATAGTTTAGTAGGCAGGGAACTAGGGAATGGGTACTGCAGATTGGTTAGGGATGCAATCATAGGTGTGTGGGAAATGGTCTTTATGTGCTGAGTCTGCCTCTGGGTGGGGGTCCACAGGACTGGTTGAGTCATAAGTCATGAGCACACGTGGGGTCAGTTAGTTGCCAGAATGCAAAAATCTGAAAAACATCTCAAAAGACCAATCTTAGGTTCTATAATAGTGATATTATCTATAGGAGCAATTGGGGAAGTCACAAATCTTATGACCTCTGACCGAATGACTCCTGATCTGTAAGGGGTTATAGAAACTATGTTTACATTTTAGCGGAATTCTAGTCCTTCCTGTAATTCCTGAGCTTGCATCATTTCATTAGTCTTGCAAAGGTAGTTCAGCCCCCAAACAAAGAGGGGATTAATTTTAGGGAGGGATGATTATCATGCTTGCTTCAAAGTTAAACCATAAATTAAATTCCTCCCATGGTCAGCTTGACCACACCTAGAAGTGAGTGAGGATGGCCCACCTGTGAGGCTAGAAGCAAGATGGAATCTGCCCTGTTAGATTTCTTTCACTGTCATGATCTTTGCAAAGGCAGTTTCACTGTTTTATCAAAAGGTGAAGCAGAAGATATGAAAATCCTCAATGTGCCAGCTCTGTAGACTGGCCAGAACCACTCTATGGTCAGTGGTCTCTTATGAGGAAGGAATGCTGTTTAGATACTGTGTTGAAACTGCAAAAGGGAGGGGAGTCCAGTTGCAAGTCTGGTTGCAGCCTCAGATGATTGGCTAAAGCTGATAAAGGAATGAGTTTCCAGTTTCTTGTCTTCCAGAGCTGGTTTCTGCTTACTCCTTATGAAATAATTCTTATTCCAGGTTAATAAAAAAGGGCATACTGAGGCCTGTCTGACCTCCCAGCCCATCATGGCTGGGAACTTGTTTTTTAAGGTTTCTGTGGGGTCCCCTTTGCCAAGAGGGGATCCCTTCAGTCAGTTGGGGGGCTTAGGATTTGCTTTTTGTTTCTCAGGTCTGTTGAAACATTGCCTCTTCAGAGAAACCTATTGCGATCACCTTTCCTAAAATAAGCCCACCTAATCCCCAATTATACTCTATTCCCACATATGTATTATTTTTCTATAACAGTTTTTGTCATCTATAATTATATATATATATTTTTTATTTATTTATTATTTTCTGTTTCTCACACTCCCATATCTCCATGATGTAAAGCATTTTGTTTGCCTGATTTACCTTTGTAGCCCCAGGATATAGAGCAGTTTCTGGCACTAGTTGGCACTCCATAAAAATTTGTTGAATAAATTGCAAAATAGTCTTATAAGTGCACTTTACTATTTGGCAGAATTGTTGCCATTTCATTCTTCTTGGTTAATGAATAATGTCTGTAGGGTAATTTAATCTTCTTAAATTAACTGTGAGCACTTGATTGGGATTAAGCAAATTACAAATTTACTTGATTGTAGTACAAGGAATTGTTTTGACCTTTTCAGAGTGTGACTTTTTCAGTTACTACCATTTTTATTAAATCGTTGTGTAAAAATGAAATCTCTTGTCTTCCCTGACAGATGCAATTTAAATTATTTGGAATAGTTGAAGAAGATAAAGAACAAAGGAAAGGGTTTTCTCTCAATATTTATAGCCTAACAATTTTTGATGAATGCATTTTCTGATTCATAGCACATTTTATCAGTTTCGTAAGAATGTAGTATAATGATAGAACTATGGTGTCACAATTGCAAAGGCATATGGTGAGGGAGGCATTCATCTTGACTGGACAGGGCTTTGGATGTAATAGTGGTGAGACTAATTAGGATAAATAAAATGGCTGTAAATTCCCCACATTAAAATCTATAGGGTAGTGCTGAGACAGCAATATTAGCATCATGTAGGCACTTGAAGGGGTGTCTGTAGTGAACCCTATATTCTTGAGGGAAAAATTCAGTGTTCATAGATATTTATAATGGTCTAGGGTTTTGCTCTGGGTTGGTTCTATGGAAGCACTTGTTGGCTTCTATGGTCAGGCATCTTCAGAAGCAGCCCTGCAGCAAGGTGAGCCAAAAGTTGCCAAGAGCATTATCAGAGGCTTGACTAGACCAGGACATTAAGGAGATCATATAAATACCCTCCTCTCTCCACCTCTAGCCCATGCTAAGTGTGCCTCATAGTTGCATTTAAATGAGTCCCTGATTCTTCCAAGCCTGGTTTATCCATGTTTTTCCAACAATTATTAAAAGAGGGCAACATATTAGCTTTGGAACATTTTCCTTGCTGAATCCATTGAATTGGACAGAGCCCAAAGTAACCCTCACTGTTTTTCTACTTTCTGGTATCTACACCTTTGTGTAACACCCTGCCTTTGAGTGTAGGTGAAATCTGCAGCTTGCTTCTAACTAATAGACTATGCCAGAGATGATGGGATGTCATCAAGGTGACTGTTATATTATGTGACAACAAGAGATTATTCTGCACTGGCTAGACTTAATCAGATTAAAGTTCTTAAAAGAAGGACTGGGCCCTATCTGAGGTGAGATACTTTCCTGCTGGACCTGAGGAGGCAAGCTGCTAAGATGTGACCTGCCTTTGGAGAGGGCCATATGGCAGGGAACATACAAGTCCTAAAACTGCAAGGAATTAAATTCTGCCAACCACCCAGTGAACTTGGCAGAGGATTCTGGGTTCCAGAAGGGAATATAGCCCAGCTAATACTTTGATTGCAACCTTCCAGCAAGGACCCAGCTAAGCTATCCTCAGACTCCTGGCCCACAGAATCTGTGAGCTAATAAATGCATGTTCTTTTAAGCTGCTGAATTTGTTGTATTTTATTATGCAGCAATAGAAAACAAATACAGGTATCAATTCTGTTCACACGCACACACAAAACAGCATTATATATGAGTTTTGTGATGTCAAGTATATTGTAACCACCATACATGTGAGAATAGGTTTGAGAGGGATTCTCTGTCTTCTAAAGTTAATGTTGGACACACTGTAATGTGATGTAGGACAGGTGTGGGAAAGGCGTCTGTAAAAAATAAGGTCAAAGACAAGTTATTTGGGAAGATATGGATTTCCTTTTTAAAACAAACAGCTTTGGAAGAAAAGTAACCCTAGAGTGAATGTCAAATAAAATTTACAGGAGGCCATTGATTTGGACTGAGCTCCTGTAGTAGGCCGCAATAGACCAACCAAAATGGAGTTTCTCATGCTAAAGTTTCATGTCACCAAACTGAAACAGTTGTTTATCTGATATTCCAGGTAATCAGGAGAGAGATAATAGTCAAATCTCCAAACAGGCCAGTTTAGCCAGCATGATAACGAAGTCTTCTCTGCTTTAACCTTACAAGGAAGGTAACTTGATGCTAAGCAACCCCTTTTCTGTTCTTAGTTTCTGCTTTCTTCAGCCCTGTTCTGCCTATAAAGCCAAACTCCTCTGGTCAGCTGAATAGAGCACCTTTTCTAAATTTTTAGAGGAGATGTTACCCTAATTCGTGAGTTGCAGATAAGAATTAGTTAGATCATTTTGCTACATTTGTTGTAATTTTGTCTTTTGATAAGAGTTCCTTGTGTTGCCTTTACATGTTGAAGTGAGAATCTGCCCCAACCATTTCACACTCCCACCTCAGTGGAGGAAAGGGGAGGGAGGTAAGGCCATTGATAAGAGGACAATGAGGACAGCCCACTCCTTCCTTCTTTGGAGCAACACTAAGTGCAGAGGTGAAAAGCAATTTACAGTCTGTTTTCCAAGCTGGGAATTACTTGAAGGGATCAGTGGGTTCCTAAGTGTGTTGGTAGGGAGAGGTGGGAAACCTGGTTGGAGGTGGGGCAAAAGTGCAGGAGGGGGAGAGTGAGAGGGAGATGGACACAAGAAGTGAAGCAAAGGGGGAAGAGTCAGGGAAAGAAGGCCATGGCCCAGCAAGGCCTGGGGAAAGCTTAGGTCTTCCTTTTACTGTTCCACATGATCCTCCCCATCCCATACTCCTCATCAAAGGAGAAGAATGAGTCCTGTGTGACCTGAGGCTATAAGAGATCTGGACCAGTGACCACAACACCTGAATCTCTGATTCCCTTCCTTTCCTTCCAGTCTCCCAACATATGTCCTGCCAATACACAGACACCCCAGGATGGCCCCCTTGGTCATTATTACTTCTCCAGTAAAGAATTGCTTGAACCATCCTGCTAAAATGGTGAAACCCCATCTCAACTAAAAACATACAAAAAATTAGCCGGGCGTGGTGGTGTGTGCCTGTAGTCCCAGCTACTCAGGAGTCTGAGGCAGGAGAATGGTGTGAACCCGGGAGGCGGAGCTTGCAGTGAGCCGAGATTGCGCCACTGCACTCCAGCCTGGGCGACAGAGCGAGACTCCATCTCAAAAAAAAAAAAAAAAAAAAAGATTTGCTTGAAGATTACCTGTGGCTGTGACTTATGGTGGCCATCTGTGTCCTTGTGATGTCTACCCACAGACCAGGCCTGGCTGAAGAAATGGTCAGGTGTACATCTCTTTGCCAGATGTAGGTGCCAGCACTTCAGCTCTTTAAAAAAGGAGTCATCACACAATTTCCAGATATTATTGAGAGCACTAAGAAACCCATTAGAGGCCAACTATGGTGGCCTGTAATCCCAGCACTTTGGGAGGCTGGGTTAGGAGGATCAATTGAGGCTAGGAGTTGGAGCCAGCCTGGGCAACACAGTGAGACCCTGTATCCACAAAAAATAATAAAAAAAAATTAGCTAGATGTGGTGGCACAGACCTTTGGTCCCAGCTACCTGGGAGGCTGAGGCAGGTGTATCTCTTGAGCCCAGGAGTTTGAGGCTGCAGTGAGCCATGTTCATGCCACTCCACTCCAGCTTGAGTGACAGAGCAAACAAACATAAAGAGAGAAAGGAAGAAGGAAAGAAAAGAAAGAAAGAAAGAAAGAAAGAAAGAAAGAAAGAAAGAAAGAAAGAAAGAAAGAAAGAAAGGAAGGAAGGAAGGAAGGAAGGAAGGAAGGAAGGAGGGAGGGAGGGAGGGAAGGAAGGAAGGAAGGAAGGAAGGAAGGAAGGAAACAAAGAAAGAAGAAAGAAATAAAGAAATAAAGAAAGAAAGAAAGAAAGAAAAGAAAAGAAAACCATTAGAAACTCACCTGAGGATTTCCTGTGAGTCTGAAACTGAGAATGGGGAACATTCTCTGCCCTGACAGGCTCTCTTCCCTGCCTCATCTTGGGTCTAATAGAAACCTAATCAAATGAGGCCGGCATTAACAAGAAGAAAGCATTGCCCCAGAGCAAATGAGTCCATCTTCTCACATGAAAAATAGAACGACTTCCACTATGGACCAAAGAAATTTATATAAAAGCAGTGATTATTCAACATGCAGATCATTCAAGATATAGGCAAATATTTAGAGAATGAGAACAATTCCACTTAGAATCATTGATGTCCCTTTCTAAGATATGCAAGTGTGGGAAATATGAGTTCTTAAAGATAGAATCTAATCTTAGCCAATCCCTCAGCCCATTTCTGATCTGTCTCATATTCAGTGTCAGCCCTTAAATCTCAGAGATAAAATGATGCTCATTGTTTGGTGGAAAACAAAAGGTGAAAATCTGGTGGTTTGTTTTTGGACAGTGTCACAATGTTCCTGCTTCAAAGTAATCCCCTCAAATTGACCTCACGATATTGTCCTTGGTATCAATATGGCCATATCAACACAGCTTCATTCAATAGATCATGCACTCAAAACAGAAATTGGGTACAACATTACCTCCACACAAGAGTGGTTGTTATACCATCTGCCCTTGTAAATGTCCACCACTGACATCTATGCTAATTAAATCAAGTCGATTAGAACTCAGCAATGACCTAATTCCATGTCTTACAAATCAACAGCTGTTTGTGTATACCAGTTAGCAGAACAGGGCAACCAAACCACAGAAGTAATTTAGGTGGCACTTTCTAAACAATGTAGATCAATTTAAAGTACATTCACTTGTGGTAAATGACTCATGGTGGAACAATGAGATCAAACCTATAATAACTAATGTTTACAAATGGAAGAGAATGTGACAGGGTAAAATGTTGTTAATTTTGAGACAAATTAATCTAGTTAACAACTACTTATTGAGCACCTACTATGTTCCAGGCATGAAAATTCCTGCCATGGAGTTTTCATTTATGTGGATGGATAATAAAAACATTGAAAATTAAATATGTATTATGTCAGAAGGTGATACGTGCTATGAAGAAAAATAATGCAAGAAAGGGGAACATTTCACATCTAATCTGTCAGCTAATCCCGATGATTTGCATTCAAAAAATATTCAAAACCCATACTTTCTTCACTTCCACTGCTTGGGCCACATCCCCAAAAGAATAATGCTCAACCTCTTGATTGTTCTTCTTGCTTTAACTTGGCCCCTTTTAGTTTATTCTCAATACAGCAGCCAGAGTCATTCTGCTAAAAAGAAGTTAGATAATTTCATTCATCTCCTATAAACATTCCAGCTGTTTACAATGTTACTTAGCGTACAAGCTTGAGTCTTCAAAAAACCCTCTGAGGCCTTGCATTGTCTAACCTCTGTGTTCTCTTTGTGTTCATCTCTTATTAATCTTCTCTCTGCTCCAGTCTCACTGGCCTGATTGCTGGTCCTTGAATGCTGGGCACCTCCTTCCTCAGGGCCTTTGCTCTTGCAGTCACTGTGCCTAGAAATCACCTTGTTTATTTTTTATTTTTATTTTTGCCTTGGATGCCACCAGCTCCCAAATCACCTCTTGTGTCTGCACTTCAAAGTGCAATAAGTAGGGGCTTGACCCCATGATCACCTTTGGCCAGTTTTGCCTGCCATATCATTAAGCACCATGTGCCACATTAAAAGGGTGATAACTCACATGACGTCTTGTTTTGCTCTGTTCATCACTCCCCCATCCAATTACCTACTGCTACTTTTCTCATTCCACCCTCACCTTCTGCCTTAGTCCTGTGCTGTTATCTTCCTGATTGTGCCCTTGACTCCTTTGCACAAGGGCCCTGCTCCACTCTGTTAAAGAACACTGGACCTGCCATGGCAATGCACCTTCCGTCTGACTCAGACCCAGGGAACATTTCTAACTGAACGCTGCCAGCAACCTCACCCATGCTTCAAACATAGGAGGCAGGATTTAGACATGACTAGTTCAAGAAGTCACATTCCATTTGAATGACAGTAATAAATAGCAAAATGGGAACAAACATATACAATTTTGCCTTAGAGCTGGTAATGATCCATAGGGTGAAGTGAAGTTCTTCACTCAGGTCCTTATTCCAGGAAAATCTTCCCTTCTCCCATCCCTTCCTCATTTCTGAAAAGGAGATAATGTTATTTTGATTGCATATTTAGATGGTTAATTAGGCCACTCATGGTGGGGTTATTAACAGATGTGGCTCTCTGCAGAGATGTGCACTTTTCTTGTCTACCTTTTGCTCCACACTGGAGCAATGTTAAATTCTGTTTTCTTTCATTCTCTTTGGTCCTGTCATGTTGCTGATCTTTGGGTACTAAGAAGAAATATTCAGGTATGGGCTTGGAAGAAGGAAGAGGAAGTGGTTCAACCTAGCTTTCCAGAGTTCCATATAACAGTCTTATTTGTTATCTATATCTATTAATATATCTATCTTCCCCATGATGTCTGAGACCCCAGCTGGAAAGAATTGAATGGCTGGGGTGACTGATTAACTGGAGGCTGAAATCATCTGCAGGCTTCTTTTCTCACATGTTTGTTGTTTGGGATGGGGTGGCTTTGAAGTCTGGGCTCAGCTGGGACACTGTCAACTGATAAGTCTATGTGTGTCCTCTTGATACAGGTTGGACTTCCAACAATGACTTTTATTGTACATTAAAATGTAGTATAGTACTATATAGTTCCTGAGTGATGAAAACAGCTTTCACAAACCCCATATTTCAAAATCTCTCAGCCTTCATTAAAAAATGTTTGCTCTTATTTTCACACACACAACACTAATTTGGGTGCGTTTTAGGTTATTTGGCCTACAGCAGATTATGACTAGCAAAGTAGACACGCAAGGCTGGCTGCTACAGGTGTACAGATAGTGCAGTGATTGTCAGATTAGTATTGGGGCTGCAGATTGTTTTTTTAATCAAAGGAGGAACGAAATCATCATTGCAATTCAGAAAGAAAACAGTGTGAATCACTTAGTGTAAGAATCAATAGATCTTCACAACTCACTAGCTCTTTCAGACAGTACAGTGTGGCAGGGAAGGGATTTCATTTACTGGGTAAGGACACAGGTTTTGTAGTGAGACATTCTTGAGTTCATTTTCCTATTTCTATTACTTAGCAGCTGTAATAGATATTGATTCCATAAAAGGGACTTATCAGACTCGTAGGACTTTTTTGGTGAGGGGAGGAGGGGAGATTAAACGAGGTAATGTTTGAAAAGCACGGCATAGATGTGGATGCTACAAGCTGATAACCAATGGTCCCATCTCTGAGAGTCCTGGTGATGACCATGAATCATTAAGAGATGGGCACAATATAATATGTACACTCATTTACTTAGAGAAGCAAGGAAGTATACTGTAAATATTATCAGTATTACAATATTAAAATTATAAGGGTCCCAAGTAAAACATCTGTATCAGACAAGGTTTTGAAAAGAAATAGCCAACTCAAATGGAGTGATTTGTGGAGAATTTTACAGATGCAGGGTAGTATAGGGAAATCACTGGCTAGGGTGGGAAGGTTTCATATTACTACTCCTAGGTCTTAGGGTAAGTAAGGGAAGTTAGCAGGACCTAGACCCAGTGAGGCTATGTGGAGAGGGCTGCTGAGACCTTTGGCGGAGAGACTTTCTCTGACCCCTTAGGGAGAAAGGTGGAGGAATAAATGATCTTGGTTTCCTCTTTCTAATCTGTTGATGCTATGCATTGGAACCTACTGGAAGTCAGTGTGCAATGTAGCCTGCTGTTCAGGTTCATTCAAGTTAGCCCTCCGGGACTTGGAACAGGGTGAACAACAATATCCTTTTCATCTCCCAGACAAGGAAAGATGAAAAGACCAACAATATGCAGTATGTAAAACTTAGAACATCTGCAAGCAAGATTAAAGGGCTTCTCTGTCTGGGTTTGTGAGTGTTTACTTCCCCCTCTCTTCTCCACTCTGCTTCTGATTTTCTTTGGACAAGTCATGTGGTGATTTTAGATGAGTTTAACCGTATGTAATTTTTGCAGCAGACATTCTTCTTGTTCCTAGAATGGCATCCTCACTCAACAGCCCTATTAGGTGTTCAGAATTGTGTTAGAGGCTGTGGGAGAAACAGACGAGGAGGGAAACCTGATCCCTGTCATGCAAGAACTTACGATGTGATTAGGGAGATAGGACAAACCCATAATATGGAGCAATTCAAGATGATGCATAATTAAAATCTGGTAGGAGTTCTGAAGAAGGCCATCGTTGAGGACTTGGTGCAGAGGGAAGAAAGATTTGTTGGAGTGGACAACAAAGATTTGTTGGAGCTGCAATTTGACAGTGGATGAGGTAGAGAGGAGAGCATCCCAGGTGACCAGACGACATATGTAAAGAAGTAAATTTTTGGCTTCCAGCAGCACCAACCCGTAGAACAACTATTACCCAGTAAGCAAGGTGGAATAGACTGAGAGTTAGAAGATCTCAACTCTGGTTTTGGGAAAATGTAATATAATAAGTCCCTGGGGAATAAGATAGGGTTACTTTTTCATTTTCTGTTCTGTTAAATCTGGGATATAATGTGAAGAGATCAGAAAAATTTCTAATGTTGACTTTTTTTATTAATGTGGGATCTTCAAATGTGACCAGGTGCATTCAGTAATTTTCTCCAGTTTTTCTAAGTGCTGGATTTGTGAGGTGCTCACTAAGAATCTCAAAATAGTGAGGTTGGACCGGTCGCGGTGGCTCACGCCTTTAATCCCAGCACTTTGGGAGGCCGAGGCGGGTGGATCACGAGGTCAGGAGATTGAGACCATCCTGGCTAACACGGTGAAACCCCGTCTCTATTAAAAATACAAAAAAAAAGAAAAAAAAGAAAAAAAATTAGCCTGGTGTAGTGGCAGGCGCCTGTAGTCCCAGCTACTCAGGCGGCTGAGGCAGGAGAATGGTGTGAACCTGGGAGGCGCAGCTTGCAGTGAGCCGAGGTCGTGCCATTGCACTCTCGCCTGGGCGACAGAGCGATATTCCATCTAAAAAAAAAAAAAAAAAATTGTGAGGTTGATGGATTTACATTAATTATTATGGTTGCAGGAATTTAACTGACTCAAACCTCTTCCTAAGACAGAAAATTTAACTGACAATGAAAATAAAAATAGAAATTTACATTATCACTGGGAATATGAACACAATTATGATGTATTTCAAGGGTCTGACTTTCAAATGAGCCTTTACAAATAATTGTAAGCACCAATATCATATTTATCTATGTAAAATAAGTTATCTACTTTCTTGTGTGGTTTTATGTTCTTAGGAGTTCTATGGTGAATTTTCAGTGTCCTTACTTGACACTTAAAATTTTTTTTTTTGCTGAACTCAAAGTACTTCTTTCCTTCATCTGTACCATTAGTTGATTTAACAAGTTTACCAGCCTGTGCTTTGAGGAAGGAATGAAGGCTACAAATTGGGGGTTGACCCCACCACAACCCCCAATAAATGCAGAGGATGAAAAGAAAATAACATTTACTTAAAATTTTCGATCTACCAAGTCCTTTCATATGTTTGATGTTAGTAGTATCCATAGCAACCTAGTAGAGGATTAATATCATTTCCAATTTATATTTGAGGAAACTGAGGTTCAGAGAGGGTAAATTGTCTAAGGTCAGACAGCTATAAATGGATGGAACTGGAGTTTGAACCAGGAATCATTAACTCTTTATTCCAAACCTCATTTTCTTTATTTATTTTTTATTTCTTATTTTTTTGAGACGGAG
This sequence comes from Papio anubis, assembly GCF_008728515.1. Lineage (NCBI taxonomy): Eukaryota > Metazoa > Chordata > Mammalia > Primates > Cercopithecidae > Papio > Papio anubis. Next base: position 78,207,395 of record NC_044979.1, read on the forward strand.
TCTTGCTCTATCGCCCAGGCTGGAGTGCAGTGGCCGGATCTCAGCTCACTGCAAGCTCCGCCTCCCGGGTTTACACCCTTCTCCTGCCTCAGCCTCTCGAGTAGCTGGGACTACAGGCGCCCGCCACCTCACCTGGCTAGTTTTTTTTTTGTATTATTTTCTTTATTTTAAAATAATCTATTTGCGGAATTAATTCTTAAACATTAATAATACTTTTATTTGAATCTCACAAATATTTTATACAAAATTGTGTCTCGTACCTTTGAGAATAACAAAGTCAAGTGAAAATACAGAACGACACATATTTTTTACTGTCTCAGACTCAGAAGGCAATCACGGCTGATGCCCAAGTTTTGTTGAATGACCTCTTCCCCAGAGGGATCTGTTATTCTGACTTCCAACACCATAGATTAGTTTTCCATGTTTTGAATTTCCTATACACAGAAGCATGCAGTACACATTTTTTTTTTTTTGCATGTGGCATTGCCTCAAAAATACATTTTTGAGATTCACTCATGTTGTTTCATGTGGCAATTGATTGTTCATTTTCGTTGCTTGTAGTTCAGACTTCCCCTATCTAGTGACTGTTCGGTTAATAACATTTCATTATGATGACTCTTATAAATTTATACCATTTTTAAGGAATGACTCCTTTTTATTAAATATAAAGACTTTTTCACTGTAAAATATACTAAATAAATATGCTGTAGGAAGTAATATTTGACAATGATTTCAAGGAGACACATTCACCAATAATCTTGACACAGTTGTTCCTGACCAAGGACCGTCACATGAAACAAATTTTAATTGTGTGCCACATTTACATGAGCCCAAATGTGTTGTTTTGCATGTACAAGCCATGAGAGAGGGATAAAGAGGTGGTCTATTTCAGTGGATCTTCATTGTGTTGAGTGGATGTGATATTTCTACTTGTTTCAAAGGGATCTCATATTTAGCCTTTATTTTGCCCTCTATTTTGCTTTTCTGTATTTTATCAGTGCCATTTGAGAGCAAGAAACCCTTAACCCCCAAATGCTGAAAAATTGTTATAGAAAATGGTGTAGAAAGAAGAAAAAAGATTGAATGCAAAAAATCCTTCATTACATTTTATACGCAAACTATTTACTTCTAATCCATTGTTTATTACATACACAAATTTGTTTTCATTATTCAATTTATTATTTTCTATCTGGATCTACTATCTTGGGTTATTAGGATTAGAATAAAATACATTAGTTTTTTTCCATTAAAACTAATATAAATATTTTTCTTTTAATGTTTTTGATTTAGTGGCAGGGTTTTAAGGAATTAATTAAAGTTCATCAGGCAAACGATAGGTATATTCCATAGCATGACTATATCACAACTTATCCATTCTATTGTTGATGAATATTTTGGTAGTTTTCCTCTTTCTGCAATTAAGAATAATGTTTCTAAAATTGTCCTGTATAAGCTGTTTGGTGTGCACAGGTTCACACTTCTGTTGGGTATAAACTTAGGAGTGGTTTTTCTGAATCACGTAAACACATGTGACTAATAGATAATGCCAATGAAGTTTTAAAAATGCTTGTAACAAATTACATTCCCACAAGTAGTATATGAGAGTTTTAGTTGTTCAAATCTTTGCAAACATTAGTTATTTCAGTATTTAAAATTATATCCATTCTGGTGTGTATGTCAAAATCATTGTGATTTTAACTTGCATTTTCCTGATTATTGAAAAGTTGAGCATCTTTTCATACGTTTATTGGCCATTTGGATATTTTCTTTTGTGAAGTGTTTGTTCTTTTGCCTGTTTGTCTGGCATATTTCTATTGATTTGTAGGTGTTCTTATACATTCTGGATACTGGCCCTTTGTTATTAGCATTACAATTATGTGTTCTTGCCATGCAACTTGCCTTCTCACTCTACTAGTAGAGCCTTTTGATAAATGGATATTCTTAACTTTATTGAAGCCCAGTGTATCTATTTTTCCTTTATGATTTGAGTTCCTTTGTGTTGTTAAATAAATCTTTGCCTACCTCAAGGTCACAAAATTGCTTTTTTTTAATGTTATCTTTGAGATGCTTGATTGTTTCACCTTTAACATTTAGATCTACAATCCACCTGGAATTGATTTTTTGGTATGATGCGAAGTAAGGGTCAAGTTTCATTGTTTTCCATATGGGTACCCAATCAACTCAGCACCACTTTTTGAAAATATGACGCTCCCTCACTTCTCTACAGTGCTATATTTGTCATAAATCAAGCGATAATATATGTATGGGTTTGTTCTGGGCACTCTACCCAGTGTTGATCTGTTTATTATGTATCAGTAGCATATTAGCTTAATTCTTATAGCTTTATCGTAAGTCCTGATAATTGGTAGAGGAAATCCTCCAACTTTGTCCTCTCTATGCTTGTACTGGCTATTCTTGGTCTGTTGCATTTTATTGAAACTTCAGTGTCAGGTGGTCAACTTACACACACACATATACACAGACATACACACATGACTGCTGGAATTTTGATTGGGATTGCATTGGAAATATAATTTAATTTTCAGAGAATTGATATGGTATATACTTTCATTTATTTATACCTTTAATATCTTTTGAAAATGCTATGTCATTTTCTGTATACAAGTCTTATTTATCTTTTATTAATTTCTAAGGATTTGAGTTGTAGATGCTATTGTAGACTACAATGCTTCATTGTTTTAAAACTTAATTGTCCAGTTTTTTGATACTGGGATAGAGAAATACAATTGGTTTTGACGTGGTATTCAGTGACCTGCTAAATTCACTTATTAATTTCTATAACTTATTTATAGATTCTTTGGATTCTCTACATTCTCAATTATGTTGTCTGTGGATAATGACAGCTGTATTTCTTACAGTCTCCCCTTAGCCCAAAGGTGGAGCTCTTTGAGGTCCCAGCCTAAAGCAGAAGAGGGTGATTTAACCAGTTCCTCGACCTTAGTAGGCCTTGGACTCTTACTTTGGTCTTCCCAGCCCTTCGAGGCTACTATTGTGCAATGTAGTCTCTCAGCTGTCTCTTCCAGATAGACAAAAGCTAACAGGCAAAAGCCGTCTCTGAGTTCTCTCTTCCTTAAATCTTGACCTGGGTATTCCTCACTGTTTTGTTAGCTCTTTGATGAATTTATTTATGTATTTATGTATTTATGTATGTATGTATGTATTTATTTATTTATTTTGAGATAGTCTTACTCTGTCACCCAGGCCGGAGTGCAGTGGCACAATCTTGGCACACTGCAACTTCCACCTCTTGGGTTCAAGCCATTCTCCTGCCTCAGCCTTCTGAATAGCTGGGATTACAGGCCTGCACCACCATACCCAGCTAATTTTTGTATTTTTAGTAGAGATGAGGTTTCATCATGTTGGCCAGGCTGGTCTCGAACTCTTGACCTCAGGTGATCTGCCCGCTTTAGCCTCCCAAAGTGTTGGGATTACAGGCGTGAGCCACTGCACCCAGACTCTTTGATGCTTTTAAAACCTGTTTAAAGTGTTTTTAAAAATTTAATAACATTAAAAATATTTCATCCAGTATTTTTCAATTTGTCTTCGGTGAAAATATTGATTTTAATTACCTACCCTGCTATTATTAAAAGCAGAAGTTCATTGTATATTTTTCTATGGCAGCCTTGGGAAAGAAAGGATGCCAGGTTTCAGGACTGAATTCTTATGTCTATTTGGGAGCAAAGAGATGAGTCATGGTGACGAGGCCTGACAGAGCCAGGTCAGAATGACCTTCTGGTTTTTGCTGTGCTCTGAGATTGCAATGCTCATGTACAAAGCTAAAACTGTAGAACTTTGTATACTGGGAATGGGTGTAAGAAATACTCCTGAATGCATGTGGAAACACCTTTCTTATCTATGCTAAACATAGTTGATTGGAGTTTACCCAAAGCTTCTTTCCTTCAAGCATTCATGTTTATTTTTAATCCCTGGGACTACAATGTCACATGAGAGTCAGTTCAAGGAAGTGAAATTGAGTTCTAAATTGGATAGTATGGATGAGCAGATATGAGCATGATAGAAAAGGCCTTTTACATGTTTAGGAACCAGGGATTCATTGTGTGTGTGTGTTTTGAGAGAAGGTCTCCCTCTGTCGCCCAGCCTGGAATGCTGTGGTGTGAACACAACTGCAGCCTTGACCTCCTAAACTGAAGTGATCCTCCCGCCTCAGCCTCCTGGCTTCCTGAGTAGCTGGGACCACAGGTGCACGTCACCATGCCTGGCTAATTTGTGTATTTTTTTTTATAGAGACCTGGTCTCAGCATGTTGCCCAGGCTGGTCTCAAACTCCTGGACTCAAGCAATTCTCCCACCTTGGCCTTCCAAATTATTGGGATTGCAGGCACAAGCCACTGCACCTGGCTGAAATCATTTGCTAAGTAGACTTATTTATTTCACAGCATTTGCTAAGTCATATCTACAAATACAGTCATGTGTCCTTTAACAATGGGGATATGTTCTGAGACATTCATTATTAGGTATTTTTGTCATTATGTGAGCATCATAAAGTATATTTATGCAAACCTAGATGGTATAACATACTATACATCTAGGCCATATGGGATAGCCTATTGCTCCTAGGCTCCTAACCCATATAGCATGTTACTGTACTCAATACTGTAGGCAATTGTAACACAGTAGTGTTTGTGTATCTAAACATATCTAAACAAAGAAAGTACAGTCAAAATACTGTATTGTAATCTTACGGGACCACTATTGCATGTGTGGTCTGTTGTGGACCAAAATGTCATTATGTGGTGAAAGACTGTAGCTAGCACACAGAAATAATTCTGCTGTATGGGGACTTAACTTGAAATGGTATTTATTATATGGTATTTATCATAATGGAGTTTTAGCTATCATAATTCTGGGCTGGGTTTTCCATGTATAGTATGCATTCTGATGAGATTCCATCTGTAAACATGATATAAAACCTTATGCTAAGCAGCACACCTTAGGGAGGACTGAATCCAGTCATAGACCATCGCTGAGTCTTCTTAAAATGTTGCTCCTTCCCGGCTGGGCGCAGTGGCTCATGCCTGTAACCCAGCACTGTGGGAGGCCGAGGCGGGCGGATTACGAGGTCAGGAGACAGACCATCCTGGCTAACACGGGCGTGGTGGCGGGTGCCTGTAGTCCCAGCTACTCAGGAGGCTGAGGCAGGAGAATGGCGTGAACCCGGGAGGCAGAGCTTGTAGTTAGCCGAGATCATGCCACTGCACTCCAGCCTAGAGGACAGAGCGAGATTCCGTATCAAAAAAAAAAAAAAAAAAATTTTGCTCCTCCCTTTGCCTTTCACTTTTGAAAAATACTCTAATCTCCGTGTTTGAAAAATACTCTGTTCCACAAGGAAGCATTGCCTCTTTAAAAATTTTTTTCTACCAAAAAAAAAAAAGAGATAAAACCCATCTTTCAAGAGCTGAAGGATCAGCAATCAATTCAAATTTTCACATGAAAATGGCTGAAGGCCTCTGGGAGTCTGTTGATCCAGCAATCATCCAGCTTTAGTTGATTCAGGGACACCTGAGCACTGGAGAGTCAGCCTTTCTCTTTCTTTTCTAAGAGTCCAAGACTTCGTATGTTCTTCTTTAGCTATTAAGGAAACATGGCTTTTGACTATGTGTGCACTTCCTATGTAGGGGTATTTTGCAGTGTTATTAGAGGCAGAATTTTAAGGAAAATAGACATTTGCAATGAACATCTGTTATAAAGTTAGAAAGAGTCCGATTTAGGTTATCACTAATCCCACACTGCAAAAATATCTGGTTGAATGGTCATTACTAACATTATTCATGGAGATTCAAGCTAAATATACTTAGTTCATCCTACTAGGACTCATCCTACTAGGACTAGAACCTATCCTTTGCATCTAAATGTTGTAAATAAACCTTTAATAAATAGTTATCAATATAGTATAGAATAGTATATCCAGAATGCAGAAAGATCCTTTCAGGCTATGAGAGCATTTTGAATAAAATTCAGCTATGAGATATGAGATGGAATAAGTAACAACAGCAGCAACATCCACAAAAGCCTCAGACAAACAAATTGCTCATGCATGTATTTGTGAAAGTATCTCCTTCCCATACCCCCAACAGAAATTATTATTTAATTAAATGGGCAAAACCTTGAATTAAATTGATCTTATATATTGTACTCTATGGCCAAGAAAACCACCTCTGTTTTATGTGGTGGCAAACACACATAAATAACGGAAGTAAGAGAAACAGGATGAATTTATATTTCTAGTTAGTTTGAGAGAGTTTACAAATTGTGTGGGTTTGAAAAATAAATATTTTACAACCACATTTTATGCTATCAGTTTGATATTTCAATATAAATTGAGTAAATCCTCAATGTACCTTTTGTTTGCTATTACCCTTTGTAGAATAGTACCAAATAAAGGTTTTCAACAGGGAAGACAACGGATGTCAATCGCACAAAGAGAGACATGATTCTTACATTAAAGTGCCTTGAATAGCAATTAAATCAAGAACAAAGCACTGATATAGAACCCTGAGATTCAAACATCAGAGAAATGTGAATAATGCACAAAATCATGGTTAAAATGCCAAATTATAGTTTCTTTGGAATAACATTGTATGTAATGCCAAAATATGACAGGTATTACTGTCATGTGATATTGAGATATCTTGAGGCAATACACTGGGATAAATTCATTTTAACTGAAACCAGATTTTCAAAATTTATAGCTCCTGTAATGTATACAGACAGAATGCTTCTTGTAACACATGATTAAATATACTCCATTTGGAAGGAGAGAAAGACAAGGCTTGGACACTTAGGCACTAAGGGTGGCCCTGTAAAGAAAATAGGGAATCAACAACCCCGAGACCCATATAAGTACCAATGCTTTCTAGGATTATAAACCACTACCTCACACACTCAGACAACTAACTAGTATTTCCATTACTTCCCACTGTCTTCCAACTGTTTCTTTTTATTTCTCCAACTAGTGTTGGGCAAAGTAAAAGTTGAATACCCAAGCAGGCTTTCTTCCATTGCCACTAAGTCCCCACAAAGTTGCCTGAAGGATGTCCTAATATATATGACTAGAAGAGGGAGCAAGAGGCTTGGAGGGACAACTATGGTCAATGATGATATGACAGTCACTGGGGACACAGAGATGGTCAAGGCAGAGTTCTTGTCTTTAAATTTTCCATAATGAGTTGAGAAGACAAATATGTTAGCAAATAATTGTAACCACACTATGTTGGCCATGATAAAACAGATTTGTACAAAATAGGGGTATACGGGATGGGGAAGGAATAGGGTGGAGGTGAGTGGTGGGGAAGGCACAGGTAGAGCCCAGAGAGAGGTATCTCTTGAGCTGAATCCCTAAGGCTGAGCAGGAGTTCTCTAAGCAGAGAGAGGAGAAAAGACCTTCTGAGTAGCAAGCATACGCCAAGACCTGGAGATGTTTAACAGATCAGAGTACAGGTGCGATGCTGGGAAAACTGGTGAGGGGACTGGAGAAAATGCACAGGACTCAAAAGGCTGAGGGTCACAGGCTCAGAATTTAGATGTTGTCCTATAGGCCAGAGGGACAAATATAAGGGCTCTAAACAGAAGCGTAAAATTATTCAATTTGCTCTTTGGAAAGACCATTCTCTCTGCCTCATTGAGAGCTGATTGAAGAAAAACTAGGGGAACAATGACTAATTGGGAAGTCATTGCTGGAAACCAGGATTTGAACTAGGACAGAGGTGTGGTAGAGAAAGGTGTCAAGATAACTACCAAATTTCAGGCTTGAGTCACCAGCAGTTTATCACTAGGATAGGGAATACAGGTTTGGGAAGATAATCATTTGAGTTTTGGGCATGCTACATTTGTGGTCCTGGATGATAGCTTGGTCGACAGATGATAGTGTAGAATATGGATAGAGGGAGGCTTAACTTGGCATTGACCTTATAGGCAGAGGGATATTCATCCAGATTGATTGGCAAGTACCTCTCTGGAAAATGGTTATCTCCTGTATACAAAGCCCAGGAGAATGGGCAGCTTTCCTCTCTTCTACTGTGTGGCTAGTGTCACCCCTCTACCCCAGCACTGCAATGGATGTGTAATTTAAAAGAAAAATAGCTTGTGGGAGTTAGTGGAGTGCCAGTCACTCTCAACCTTATGTTAAATAGAGTAATAAATAGCTGAGTTCATCTTAAATTTGGAGGAAGTGGGAGGAACTAGTTTTGGGATATGGGAGAAGCTGCAATTCCTGGATAGTGGCAACTAGACAGCCAGGGGTGCATGACACCACCCAAATTAGGGGGTTAGAATAAGGGAATGCCAACTGTCAGGAGGAATAAGTCTGGACAGGGAGGTGAGAGGGTCCCAATTATAGCACTTTGGAGTTTTGTCCCTAGAGAGTCCTGTTTACTGCATTGCTAATAATCCCCCACAGCTGGAGCATAACACTCGTGTACTAAGTACTTTTAATTTAAAGTAGATATGACCATATCTGTGAGTCCATTTTACAGATGAAAAATCTGAAGCTTGGACAGTTGAATAACTTGCTAAGTGGCATAGCCAGATCTTTCTGCCTACAAAGTCCACAATACTCTTTGTTCTGTATCATATTGGATCCTGAGAGGACAGAGTAAGAAAATTAATAGGATATGTGAAAGTGTTAAAGTAAGAAGAATGAGTAACATTATTAAAATGTGTTTGATAGATATAGGTCCTTGGAAAAGATGTCGCCATTACTTCTCATTGCAGTTCCTGTGTTCAAGCCTCTTCCTAGATCCTCAGATCTCTCACCAGCATCCTAAGGATTGCATTTGAGATAAGGCAAATCTGAAAATAATAATTTTACTTCTTCGAGATATCAGTCACTGGTTATTAGCATTCCATCTAGTGGCTTTGCTTCTCAAATTTATCTACCATGGAACATATTGGCAGTGGGAACATGTTGTTGACAGTGCTATGTTATAGAGAATATAGAGAGTGAAGGCTTATCATTTTCAATGTCCTTAAATTTCATGATCTCACATCAATCCTACAAGATGACAGATTTCAGAGTTAAGGAAATGGAGGATCAGAGAGGTTAAGTGACTTGCTCAGACCTACACATCTAGTAAGAGTTGGTGCCAGTACTAGAAATAGAAGTCTTCTGACTTATTGGCAATATGCTTTCTGAGATATCACACAGGCAGGGTGTGGAGAGATTGAGAGAGAGATGAGGGGATGGGAGGGAGAGGATATATAATAGAGAAAAGGATTGCAAAGCAAAAGCTAATAAAAATCCAGGGAACAAGGAATCAACAACTTCTTTGCTTTCAAATACATCATTTTGTTTTTCATCCTTTTGTTTTGCCCACTGTTTTCAAAGATTTTTAGACTCTCAAGATTTCAGTGAAGAGCCACTTGAGGTAGCCACACAGGCTGTCACTAAAGGGTCCTGGAGATGGGGAGTTAATGGACCCTAGAAGTCTACTGCCGCTGCAGTCATGCACAGCATCAGAGCTACAATTTCCATGCTGGTAATGAGCTGAGCATGCCCCATGGTCTGAAACAGACCCACGGTAAGATGCTACTTGATGCACATAATAGCAACTGTGAACAGCATACCAGTGGGGCTGACTCTGAGCCTGGGATCCACTGTGGCACAAGTATTGCTAATGAGATTTAAATATTCCTCTTGAGGGTCACTGCAGATAGGGCACAGGACATGGGGAGAACTGTTGCCCCTTGGATGGCAGATCCTTTTACTAATTGGCTTTAGTGGGTGTCGGTCAATGTGCCTTACTTTTCAAAGAGCGATGTTGAATCTCTATCAAGTAATATGGCCAGGAGATCCTTCCAGTCTCTCCTGCAGCAGTTCACCAATTCTCAGGAAATATTTATTTCTGCTTATTAATAATGTTGACCAAGGATTAAGCATTCTTATTTCTGGGCTTTTTCTCTCCCTTGAGTTGTCTCTTTGGACAGGGAGCAGAGATGGCACCCAGGCATACCTACAAAACTTAATTGCTCCTTTCCCCTGGTTGTCTTGCCTGCCACTGCTATTGAAGCCAGTCTAATTAGTTTCTTCCAGAAATATCCGTCCAAATCTGTACTAGTCAAATCAAAATATCTTTATAATATAGCTTTCAAGGTACAGGGAGAGCATTGATCCTAATATCTGTTTCCCCTTGAATGCCACGATGGAAAAAAAAATCTGTTCCAGGCAAATATCCCCCCAAAAAGAGCATGTCAAAGTATTAAATGCATCAGTGATAGCAAAATAGTTAAAACCCTGCAGTTGCAGCAGACTCAGGGTCATTACTTTTGATGAATATTTTCCTTTTTTTAAGAGGCATAGCTAATATAAGTAAGTAGACCAAGGAGGATATTTAAAATATATCCATAGATTGCCTTTTGTTAAAATCTTTAACCCTGGAAAATCATGTCCATAATCGTAGCTCATTATCTTAATTAGATCTGTCCTACATTATCTCACAATTTATTCTCATTACTTCATAGGTGATCAGCCTTTTGAAAAGGATGTGAGCAGAATTTGCTGATTTTTATTGTGATAGTGTCTGTCTTCTCTTTCAAACTCTATTTAGATCTTTTGGGTATAATAATGGTGATGCTATATTTAATTAAAAATTACATTAGAAAGATATTAATATTCATTCTACTGAATGAACACAGGATTAACTCAAGAATTAAAATCTCTATAATGGCTAATGAGGTGGACTATGCTGGGATGCCCATAAAAACAGAGATGAATCATAAAAATGGCTAAAAGTCTGAAGCTTTTCGTCCTATTGTCATGCTGTTTGTATGGAAAGCAGGGCTCACTGCTCACAAGTCACTTGAACATATGCTTGCCCCCAAGAGAGTGATGGTACCTGATGTTCAAGTTGCAGCTTCTTAGGATCAAGATTGTGTTGTCAGGAAGTTGTACCTTCTCTCTTCCTCTAACACTCTCACTCGGGTTAAAAACATGAGGAATAGCTGTTTTAATACCTTGTCAGTTAACATGGGTTTATATCTTTTGAGGTAGGAAATAGATACCACACTTTCAGCTTTCTGGTTTGTAATACAGCTTGTAATATAGGAGAAAAAATACAATTGAAGAAGGCAGAATTTGGCTATTGATACAAAATAGGAAGGGAAAATTGCAAGATTAAAATTATTAGCAACTATGTGTGGGGCAGTTATCTCTAGATGAGACATCACTGGGCAAATGCTGACACCTTCTGGGGCAAGTTGGTTTAGAGAGAGAAACAGTCCCATGGCAGGGCAGATAATTAGGATTATGGAAGTTCACTGCCAGGAAACATGCTCATGGGCAGCTTGCTCATGGCCGAAGAGAGTTCAAAGTAGAGCAGGGCAGGGCCTAATGAGGAAACCATAGCTGAAAGACCAACGGGCTTGGTTGGCTATAGTTGATGAGTTTCTAGATAATCGTTTTGTAGCAAATGTGGACAAAATATGGAGTACAAAATCAAATTTTGTTCTGTCCTAAAAGTATCCTTGGAAGAGAGGTAAAGTGTGGTGGAAAGAACTCTAAGCTGAATCAAAGAAATTTGTAGTCCTCCTTCATTTATAAGCCATTAATCAGATTGCTTAACCACTTTGGGCCTCAAATTCTCTATCTCTGAAATTAGAAGGTTGAAGTAGAACATGATCACTAAGATCCTTCCAGCTCTAGAGTTCTAGGAAACTTATGGAGAAGGTAACCAAGTTTATCCCACACGAACAGTATTGCAATAAAAGTAAAAATACCAGGTATGGTAGATTGAACGTAACAAGGCCCCAGGCATTGCCCTCTTAGAATCTGCCTCCCATGCAATTGACTATGCAGCTTTTCCCACGGAGGTGGAGTCTACATTTGAATCTGGGTGGCCTTGTTACTTGCTTTGGCCTATGGAATGGGATGCAAGTAATGGTGGTCCAGGTCCAAGTTTAGGCCTCCAGAAGTCTTGCTCTTTTGCTGTTTCTCTGACCCCTGTCTCCACTGACAGGACAAGCCTGAATTAATTTGCTGGAGTAATGAGACATGTAGAAGAAAACTATGTCATTTCAGTCAAGGCTACCTCATTCAGCAAACCTCAAGCTGGTCTGTTAGCTGATCACAGACACATGAGTGAGCGCAGATGAGATAATCCAAGCCCAGCCTAGATTACCAGAGCTGCCCAATCTACCCAGACTTATGAGAAATAAGAAATGTTCCTTGTAATAAACTCATAAGTTTCAGGGGTTTTCATATGATAAAAGTTAACTGATATGTAAGGTCCACTTGTTCACCTAATAATTCAGTACCCAGTAAAATTCTCTCTCTCTCTCCCTGACTGTGACTATTTTTCAGGGTCCTTAGGAAATATTTCCTAAGTATTCATGAAAAGTCTTACTTGCCAAATAGCACCCACAGGGTCCTACTGCCACTTCTGCTGGGTGCTGTTGATTCAATTGGGCATGTTGATACCCTATTGGTGGCAGCTGTTGCTTCTACCTTTTTCTGCTTTGCACTAGGGAATCAACAACAAGTGCTTCAAGACACCAAGGCTTTTCTTGAAAAGAGGGTAGTGAAATTGCAGAAATGCCTTGCTCCTCATTTTTTGCTATTCTCTGTTACACGGTTACTAAAGCTATGTCAATATGCCTAATGTCTTAAGGAAGTTTACATTAAATACATTTTAGGTTTTACTTATGGTTCTTTGTTTCTCCAGGACCCTGGGCCAGGGAAAGAAATGAACGAAGATGCCACATTATGCCCAGAACTACTTCTCTCATTCAATAATAAAGGCTTTGTTGTTGGGTCAACTTTTGTTATGCTCAACTCTTTCCTTCCTGAGGATGGGCTCTTTCTCAGGAGGCTCTTATACTCCCAATAAATGCACTGCTGTAAGTTTGCCATATCATTATGTAACACATACCTGGATGTGTTCGAACTCTGGCTGAGGGTGAAGCTATGATGTCCCATTGCAATTGTTTTGAAATCTTCTTCCTATATCCAGAGGGAGGGGCTCTAAGAGCCCAGAGATAGGTAGTTAAATATAACCTACATATCAGCTGCTCTTCATTGCAAAATGTCTGTGTTTGCACATAATACCTTAACATTTTCAGCTTCAGCTCACTTCAACCTAGACATTTATGGGATCTTTTCAAACATATCCTTCTCCATTTATTCACACCACAAAATTTAGTGATCAGCATAGACCCTGATAAAACTTTTGTAGGGAGAATGAAGATGGGGCTTTTATTGCACAATATAAATATTAATCTAACTTCAGCTATGCTGGGATAATAAATAAACCCTCAGATCCTAATGACTTTGTATAAATAATAAGTATTTCTCTCTCATGCAGAATCTGATGAAGCTCTATTTTGTAGCTATGCCATCTGGATCACATAGTCTCCAAGGTGAGTAGAGCAGAGGAAGACAAAGAGCAGGGCAAGATTGAGGTGGAATTTACATATCCTTTGCACTTACTTTCTGCTGGCCTCATCTGGTCGCATGATCCCACTCAGATAGGTGCATGGGGGCTTGGAAAATTGGAAAAACATGACTATTTGGTAGGCACTTACAATCTCTGCCAGCATCTGCCCTTCTAATCAGCAAATTTTCAATTACTTTTTTCTTCACCCACATAAGACATCTTAATCCAGCCTCAGGGGAGACATCCTGATGTCCAATCTAGTCACTACATCAAGCTTAATGGGATTCATGGGCCTCTCAGTCATGTCTGCATGAGGCTCTTCTTGATCAGGTGACCTATGAACTGAAAGAAAGAATATATCGTTGTCCTCTACTGTCTATACCACCGCATATAGAGTGGTGGAAAGGAACAGAGTAACCATGGTATACATTCCTATTTGAAAGGGGATGATTAGAGACACACAACAATGATAACATCTCACTGGTCAGACATGGTGAAAGTTCCCTTATGCAGGGGATGGTAGTAAGTGTTCCTTAGTTAGACCTTGGTTCTGGTCCTCGAGAGGCATTCTTTTATCCGTTGTCCTCTATGGCTGAAAGCTGTGCCCTCCAAGATATTCTTTCTTTTCCGTTACTCTCTTCCACCACCTCTGAAGTGGGTGAGGGGGAATATGTCCTCCTTGGGGGCTGCACAGTTTTCTCAGTAAACTTCTTTCCCACGGAACATTGGCAGTTTAAGGGTTATAAGTCTCAAAATGTCAGTGGCTTTTTTTAGTCCAGGCTCATGATTTATTTAACAATGCAATTCCCTCAAACACACAGTAGGCTTCTGATCTATTTGCTTTAAATAACTTTCATGTGGTAGTAACCACACCTAAAGTTCTTTTCTAGGCATAATTCTAAAATCTGCTTTGTTTCGTTGCTTTCTCGCTTCTGTGCATTTCTCTCTCTTCTATATGGGGCCTGTGTTGAAGATGTCTGACTAATAGGTAGAACGTTCACACACTTAATCTGTTTATACACTTAATCTGATCCTCGTCCTAAGTCATTTCATCCAATGGGGACATTTCACTGTGATTTTGTGGCAGTCTTTTGAGATGCCAAGTCTTACTGTTTAAAGTCTAGAAGTAGTCACTTTTCCAACTTGCAAACTTCAAAATTTCTGAACGATTTTTATCCCTTTCATTTCTGTTTGCAAGTCAGCCAGGGTTTTCCTGAGCTTATGTCATTATTGCAGTCCTCTGCCAAATACAGCCAATGTTCACTTTCAATATTGTTTCCCTAAGTCATTGGGCTCAGAAGCCGCACGGTCTGCCTCCCAAATTACCACAGGATTTTAATTTTTGCCAAATGATTTCCTACTGCTTAAAACGAATTGCCATTTTTTCCAGCCTCCGACATTGGATTTTTCACTGCCCTCTGCCTAATTGCTAAGTCATTGCTACACATTTTAGGTTTCTTTGTGATGGCCTCTTATCACTGATAAAAATTCTGAATTTGTTAGGATAGGCTAGAATATGCTGTGAAAACAAATTTCCCATTTCAATTCACTTGCTAAACAATGAAATTATCTTTTTTGTTCACACGAAATCTCCCGGTTCCTGTTTGATTTCACTTTGGTCTGTGGTTGTGAGTACTGGAGAAGTACAAATTGTGGGGCAAATGGAAAGGAAGTTCAAGATGACATTTTGCTTAGCAAACTTGGAGTATATGTTGGTATTATTGCTTAGGTATGGTATATTTATTTGTATGTTTACATAGCGTGACTGCCTAATGGCTTTAAAAAAATCTGTAGTGCATGGTTCACTGGTTCCCCTCCACAGAGAAGAACAATGAGTAAGAATAGAAATAGGAATATATTTTATCAGATGAACCAAGGTGAAAATTAGCAAAAAAATCTGTGACAGTACATATATAAAATAAAATTTCCCCTTAAGTTATAATCATGTTTATACTTTTTGCATATGTAACTAAATGAATGTGCACTTTCTTCTAGTGGCTTATTGGTGGAAAATAAACACAGATGTTTTTGTTTTATATTTTACAGCAATGCTTTCAGTAACCTGGAGAGGTACACATGGCTGGTATAACCATTATCTTCATTTAATGATGTGAAAACACCTACCACAGGTCCTGGCACATTGAGGGTCTTGAATAAATTCTGTCAGATGAGTAGACAAGTGCACAAAAGGTTGAAGGAGTGAATGAGGCGGGTTAAATGACCAGTTCTAGATTGGTTACTAAGTGACACAGCCTAACTGAGTTTTCTAATGTTCCACTGACCCTGCCTCCAAGCAGCTTCAGAATGCAGCTTACATTTCTGCTATAAATATTTTCTTTAGAGTTTTGCTGATGAATTGAAGTTTCATAACAAGAAGAAAGCAGATGGCTTTTGGGAGGGGCTCATACTTGCTCTTTTAACTGTGTTTCTGTTTTGCTTGTTTATGCAGAGTGTGCACAAAGGTTGCCAGAACCTTAATTTCAAACTGCATCATTTAATAAAACACAATAAGGAGAATTAAGAAGAAAGGCTGCAGGGGAACATCCTGCTTATTATCTCTGTAATGAGAGGACTATTTTTTCTCCCATCAGTTGCCAATGATGAGGTTTTTTGTTTCCTTTCGTGCGGGCACAATTGTGATATTCAATGAGAGGAGTGTGAAGTGCCACTTTACAGCCAAACATTCAATTCCTCCTAATTCACAAGGGAGAGAAGGATCAAGTTGTGCAGCTGGGAGGTGATGTTTCTTCCCAGCAGCTGTCATTGAGGAGACACGTGCAAACCATAGAAGTCATTTGTCACAAGAACCCCATCCAGAATTTGCTATGTGCGTCTCACTTGCTAACGTGACATGAAATACTGAAGCTTTCAAAATCAAGTACAGAGACTTTGTTGTGTTGACATGGGCAAAATGAAATGAAGAGCTGAGGCAATTATGTGGATAAATCAGGCCAAAAATATCCAACCATTGAGAGGAAAAACTTCCTTTGGCTCAAATTATTCAGAGCGACTGTCCATGTTCATCAATTTATCAGGATAATGAATTTTATCCTATACTTTGTCACTATAGATATATCTTGTGTCTATGAATTTGAATGACTTTGTGATATTTTACTTCACTGAAAATTATAATAGGAGTTGAATGAGCAAGCACTATGTTAAAAGATTGCTACTGCAGCTATCATAATAGTCCAAGAGAATTTAAACCCCATTATTCATAGCTAGCAGATATGGTTATTGGAATGGGGGTAGAAAGGGAGACATGAAATCTGTTGAGAATCAAATGCTTGTAACTAATCTGTCTTTCCCATTTAGCATCCTATTATCCAAAAATATCTTGGTCTGTATCTCCCGGCTGGTTTCCTGGTCATTTGACAACTGGTTAAATGAGCCTGAAAATTTCATCAGGTTTCATATAAAGAATAATATATTATAGTTATATACATATAAATGTATATCTTTGTGTATTTTTAATATCCCTTATTTATCTACAAAGAGATGAATGTTTGAAATATGTGACGGATAAGCAAGGTCAATTCTTGTGTCTGCTCATGCATTGGCATTGAACTTTCTGCTTGGAGTCCTTAGCATATTCCGCACTTGAGCCATCCTTCTTGTTTCTTCATGCTTCCAGAGCCACTAGAATCATAGGCAAAAGGGCAGGAGCTTCTCCTTGGGGCAAAGGGAGAACCTCTGAGCACCTAGCTACATTACCCTGGGTGGTCTGGTCCTGCCAGAGTCTCTTAAACATTAGAGACAACTCACCATTTGGAAGTTACAAATCATGAAAGTGCTCACTGAAGCAAAATGATACCACATAAGAAATAAATGCCTAATGTTGATGAACATTTTAATCTTTATTATAAAATTATAACATAAAGAAGAATCCTGAAGAATGACCATAATAAGGCTTTTGTCACAATAGCACTGTAATGGAAATATAGGTGTGTTTTCTTTTCTTTCTTTTTTCATTTTTTTGAGACGGGGTCTTGCTTTGTCACCCAGGGTGGCGTGCAATGGAGCTATCATGGCTCACTGAAGCCTCGACCTCCTGGGCTCAAGCAATCCTCCCACCTCAGCCTATTGGGCGGCTGGGAGGCACGCATAACCACATCCAGCTAATTTTTTGTAGAAATGGGGTTTCTCCATGTATTGCCCAGGCTGGTCTCGAACTCCTTGGCTCAAGTGATTCTCCCACCTTAGCCTCCCAAAGTGCTGGGATTATAAGCATGAGCCACCACGCCTGGCCTACATGTGTGTTTTATGATTAAACAAGAAATACATACAATTATCAGGACAGAACAAAATAAAGAGAAAAATACAAATTACCTGTAATTCAACTATCCACAGATAATTATTTTTTATGGACTGAATAGTGTTCTCCAAAATTCATATGTTGAAGCCCTAGCCCCTAATATTATTAATATGGTTTGGCTGGGTCCCCACCCAAATCTCATATTGAATTGTAACTCCCACAATTCCCATGTGTCATGGGAGGAAACTAATGGGAGGTACTTGAATCATGGGGGCAGGTCTTTCCCATGCTGTTCTTGTGATAGTGAATAAGTCTCACGAGATCTGATGGCTTTAAAAATGGGAGTTTTCCTGTATAAGCTCTCTCTCTCTTTGCCTGCTACCATCCATGTAAGACATGACCTTTTCCTCCTTGCCTTCCACGATGATTGTGAGGCCTCCCCAGCCATGTGGAACTGTAAGTCCATTAAATGTCTTTCTTTTGTAAATTGCCCAGTCTCAGGTATGTCTGTATCAGCAGCGTGAAAATGAATTAACACAGTAAATTGGTACCAGTAAGGTGGGGTGCTGCTGTAGATACCCAAAAATGTGAAAACTGCTTTGGAACTGGGCAACAGACAGGGGTGGAACAGTTTGGAGGGCTCAGAAGAAGACAGGAAAATGTGGGAAAGTTTGGAACTTCCTAGAGACTTGTTGAATGACTTTGCCCAAAATGCTGATAGCGATATGGACCACGAAGTCCAGCTTGAGGTGGCTTCAGATGGAGATGAGGAACTTATTGGGAACTGGAGCAAAGGTGACTCTTGTTATGTTTTAGCAGCACTTTGCCCCCATCCTAGAGATTTGTGGAACTTTGAACTTGAGAGAGATAATTTAGGGTATCTGGAAGAAGAAATTTCTAAGCAGCAAGGCATTCTAGAGGTGACTTGGGTCACCACTTGGGTGCTGTTAAAGGCATTCAGTTTTAAAAGGGAAGGGGAGAATAAAAGTTCAGAAAACTTGCAGCCTGACAATGTGATAGAAAAGAAAATCCCATTTTCTGAGGAGAAATTCAAGCTGGCTGCAGAAATTTGCATAAGTAATGAGGAGCCGAATGTTAATCCCCAAGACAAAGGGGAAAATGTCTCCAGGGTATGTCAGAAGTCTTCATAGCAGCCCCTCTCATCACAGACCCAGAGGCTGAGGAGGAAAAAGTGGTTTTGTGGGCCAGGCCCAGGGTGCCTCGCTGTATGCAGTCTAGGGACTTGGTGTCCTGCATCCCAGTTGCTCCAGCCAGGACTAAATGGGGCCAAGGTACGGCACAGACTGTTGCTTCAGAGGGTACAAGCCCCCAGCCTTGGCAGCTTCCACGTGGTGTTGAGCTTGCTGGTGCATAGAAATCAAGAATTGAAGTTTGGGAACCTCCACTTAGATTTCAGAGGATGTATAGAAATGCCTGGATGCCCAGGCAGAAGTTTGCTGCAGGGGCAGGGCCCTCGTGGAGAACCCCTATGAAGGCAATGCAAAAGGGAAATGTGGAGTTGGAGTCCCCACACAGAGTCTCTACTGAGACACCACCTAGTGGAGCTGTGAGAAGAGGGCCATCACTGTCCTCCAGAACCCAGAATTTTAGATCCACCAACAGCTTACACCGTTTGCCCAGAAAAGCCACAGACACTCTATGCTAGCCTGTAAAAGCAGCTGGGAGGGAGTCTGTACCCTTCAAAGCCTGGATGCGAGACATAGAGTTAAAGGAGATCATTTTGGAGCTTTAAGATTTGACTGCCCCACAGGATTTCAGACTTGCATGGGGCTTGTAGCCCCTTTGTTTTAGCCAATTTCTCCCATTTGGAATGGCTGTATTTACCCAATGCCTGTACCCCCATTGTATCTAGGAAGTAACTAATTTGCTTTTGATTTTACAGACTCATAGACTGAAGGGACTTGCTTTGTCTGAGATGGTGGACTTTTGAGTTAATGCTGAAATGAGTTATGACTTTGGGGGAATGTTGGAAAGGCATGATTGGATTTGAAATGTGAGGACATGAGATTTGGAAGGGGCCAGGGGTGGAATGATATGGTTTGGCTGTGTCCCCACCCAAATCTTATCTCTAATTGTAACTTCCACAACTCCCATGTATCATGGGAGGAAACAGTGGGAGGTAATTGAATCACAGGCGTGGGTCTTTCCCATATTGTTCTTGTGATAGTGAATAAGTCTCATGAGCTCTGAAGGCTCTAAAAATGAGAGTTTCCCTGCACAAGCTTTCTCTCTCTTTGCTTGCTGCCATCCACGTAAGACAGGATTTGCTCCTCTTTGTCTTCCAACATGATTGTGAGGCTCCCTAGCCATGTGGAACTGAAAGTCCAATTAAACCTCTTTCTTTTGTAAATTGCCTAAATGGGTATGTCTTTATCAGCAGCATGAAAATGGACTAATACAGTGATAGTATTTGAAAAGGGGCCTTTGGGAGGTAAACAAGGTTAAACAAGGTCATAAGGACCCTAATCCAATAGGATTTGTGCCTTTATGAAAACAGGGAGAGACAAACCAGAGCTCATTGGCTATCTCTTCCATGTGGGGACACACAAAGAAGGTGGCCATCTACAAGACAGAAAGGTGATCATGCTGGCACCTTGACCTTGAACTTCTAGCCTTTGGAACTGTGAAAATAAATTTCTGTTTTTTAAGCCACCCAGTCTATGGTATTTTGTTATGGTAGTCCAAGCAGACTAACACACCACTGTTAATATTTTTACATCCTTTTATATTTTAATATTATTCTATACTAAAATATACATCCATCCATCAACACATCCATCCTTATGTACATATAAAGATGGCATTATACCCAATGGTTTACATCAGCACTGTATGATAGAAATATATTGTGAATTACATACATTAATCACATACATTTACAATTTTTTTAGTGGCCACATTGAAAAGAGAAAAAATGAAAACATGAAATTAATTGTAATAACATTTTAAATTTAACCCAACATAGCCAGAATATTGTCATTTCAACATGTAATCATTTAAAAATTATTCTTCAGGCCAGGCATGGTGGCTCACTTCTGTAATCACACTTTGGGAGGCCAAGGTGGGAGAACTGCTTGAGGCCAGGAGTTCAAGACCAGCCTGGGCAACATAGCAAGACATTGTGTCTACTAAAAATAAAAACAAATTAGCTGGGCATGATGGTGCATGCCTGTAGTCTCAGCTACTCAGGAGGCTGAAGTGGGAGGATAACTTGAGCCCAGGAATTTGAGGCTGCAATCCTGATTGTGCCACTGTACTCCAGGCTGAGCAACAGAGCAAGATTCCATCTCTGAAACAAAAAATTATTCTTGAGATAGGTAACTTTTTTTTACATTCTAAGTCTTTGAAATATCGTGTACATTTTACACTTACAGTACATTTCCATTTTGACTGACCACATTTCAAGTGCTATTGCCACCCTATTGGAAAGAGCAGTTTTAGATTGAGGGCTTTCAGTCCTGGGTTGGAGTTGGACCTCTCTACCTTATTTGACAAATGGCGTTAGACAATTTATTTAATTTTTTTTTCTTTTTTTTGAGATGGAGTCTCGCTTGGTTACCCAGGCTGGAGTGCAATGGCGTAATCTCAACTCACTGCAACCTCTGCATATTGGGTTCAAGTGATTCTCCTGCCCCAGCCTTCTGAGTAGCTGGGATTACAGGTGCCCAGCACTACACCCGGCTAATTTTTGTATTTTTAGTAGAGACACTGTTTCACCATGTTGGTCAGGCTGGTCTCGAACTCCTGATCTCATGATCTGCCCGTGTTGGCCTCCCAAAGTGCTGGGATTACAGGCATGAGCCACTGTGCCCGGCCTATTTAACTTTTTAAATCCTGGGTTTCTTGTGTTTGAAATGAAGATAATAGAAGCATCTACTTCAAAGTGTTGTCATGATGCCTGAATAATCCAATATGTAAAGCATGTACACTTCATGGTGGATAGCACTCAATAAATGTTGGCTAAAATTATTTTTGTTGTCATAAAATATGAATCTTTATTTGACAAGAAATGCTGATTTGAATTTGAAATCATTTCCAACTTAATAATATTTTTTCATAAAGTCTAAATTTATAGACCTGCCAAAAGTGAACTGTGTTATCTTCTCTCATTGTAGCGTGTGTGTATTTCCGCTCATGCTTTAGGTGAAGTATGCTGGTGAGAACATGCTAGCACAAAAATCTTCCAGGACTGACAGGTGCCTTTGTTGAACTGAACTCCAAGGTCTTATGTGCTGCATTATGTTGATCATTCAGGCAAGTATTTGTAATGGTGGTGAGTGATGAAACATCTTCCAATTTCTTAGTTGACATGCATCATATTACTCCACTGTTGCCAAATTTAATAGCCATTTCATTTATCGACAGTCTCAGCAAAAAGGTAAGGAAAATCAATTCTGAACATGAATTATGGCATTTCTTTGAGTATCAACCATTTATATTGTTTCAAAAATCTGCACCATGGTATCCTCTATTTCTGAGTGGTAGGTTATTAATGAATTCTAGTTGCACCTTTTCCTGTGCTTGTTATAATTTTTGTCAGAAAGATAATAGCAGTTCCTGGCACAATAACCTTTCCAACACTCTGTAACTTGATTTGCTGACAATTCTTGTACTCAGTTCTTGTGACTGGAGAAGAGGTGAAGTGGAAGGGTCGATCAAAGGACAGAGATTATCAAAAAAGTTTAAATAACTAAATCATTGAAAGGCTGATATCTTCCCACATGACAAAGATATTAACCAGAAGAGGAAATGGTATAATATGAAAGCATTTTTCATGAAAAGAATATAATGGGATTAGAGGAGAGGAAATTATACTAACCTACGTGCATTCATTAGTTCTGAATATTGGCCTTTAGTATTCATCCTATTTCCTGCGCTCATCTCTGTTAAGTATAGTAAATCAATATGGCATTTTTTGAGGCCCTAAACTTGCCTGAAAGCCATATTTCTTTTAAAATAAAACTATTATGTTAGTCATATTTAAATGTATGCAGTGGGAATCTAATATGACAGTGATTTGATATCCACCACTATCCATTAAAATTACAAGAACAAACTCTTTTTTAAGAGTCAGTCATTTAACATTGTTCTTATGTTCTTTTTTCTCACTTCTCTCACTTCATTTTATCCTAATGAAGTACATTTTTTTTTGTCTGACAGTGTCTTATTGATCATCCTATCATACTTCTCTCCTATCACAATATGTTCATAAATTAAAATTTTTAAAAAATTTGATAAGGCTCTAAGTAGCAATGACACTTTTGTTAATTAAGAATTTATAGAACCAAAGTAAACATATTACATTATTGCAAAATATTGAAAAATTATTGGAAGTTTTTTTTTTTTTGAGACAGGGGCCTCGTTCTATTGCTCAGGTTTCAGTACAATGATGCACTTCTGGGCTCTAGTGATCCTCCCATCTTAGTCTCCCAAGTAGCTGGGACTATAGGTGTGTGCTACCATGCCTGGCTTTTTTGTTGTTGTTGTTGGAGGGGGGGTCTTGGTATATATCCCAGGCTGGTCTTGAACTCTTGACCTTCAGGGATCCTCCCCCACCTTGGCCTCCCAAAATACTGGGATTACAGGTGTGAGCCACTGCACCTAGCCTGAATATTTATTTCTTAATGAGAATTGTGTCTCAAGCAACATTTCAAATTATCCCCTGAGATAATATACCATAAGGAGAGAAGGTATAGGTGGAAGGTATGCTTTTCTTTTATAAAATGGAAAAAAAAAAAAACCTCCTTAAATAAGAATGGGCCTGGGAAAGGAAAACCCAGTAGATATAATTGCAGGTGCATTTCTGGCGATTTTTAAGAAACAATGTACTGTATGAGGAAGCTGAGATTAGATCTGGAAAATTCAGTTTTTAAAAAGTTTCCATGCCCACATTTCCCTCTGGAATAATTATTTTGAATTCCCAAGTGTCAGCAGCCCTTCCTGGAAGACCTAGAAAATAACTCTTCCATATATCTTGGTAGGATATTGATGAATGGGAACAACTTGATAAAGAAAACCACTTTCTAGCTCTCCATCCTTTTCTAGGTACAGAGTGCTGTGTCTGAACAACAGCAATGTCAGTCAGTGTGCTGTAGTGGAAAGACCCCAGGTTTTAGGGGCTGGTGTTGTTACTCATTAGTTACTAAGCTGCCAATTCTGTAATCAGTGAAATTGAGACAATCTATTAATATGTTATAGAGTTGCTATAAAGAGTCAGTGACATAACATAAAGTACTTGGATTGTAAAACACATAGTAAGTGCTCAATAAACAATATTAAAAAGCATAAATACGTGTGCGGTATTTACTTTGTTAAGAGATAAACTTAGGCACTTTAAATTTTTAAAGAGCTTATTTGAGCAAACAGTGATTCATAAATCCACCTGTGCCAGATCACTAGCAATTCAGGGCTCCACAGAGGTGCTGTGAAGGGAAAATTTTATAAGATGTTCTGGCAAGCAATACAGAGAAAATATTTGATTAGTTAAAGTGGAAAGTCCCTAGTTAGAGGTTTCTGGCAGTTTCTGATTGGTTAACCTTGTTTTGCTCTCCTAGGCTGTGGCCCTTCACTTTGAGTTGGGTTTCATTTTACTAATGTAGGTACTCAAGGTTCTGTCTGAGATAGTGTCTGTCTCAGGCTAATGGCCTCCCAATTAATTTTTGTAAAACAACTTTCAACAAAATTCTTCAGAGGAAGGACAGGTTCAAAAATGCCCCAAGATTCATCTCAGCTACACACAGAGTGGTAACCAGTATTTATCTACTTACTCAGGGATCATCTTACTTGTCATTTTGCAAAAGAAGAGGAAGAAAGAATAACCTACTACTCTTCTAAACTCTACTTGGAAAATTGCAGGAATTTTCTCAGCCATCCGTGAGCACAAGAAGACATAAGCAAAAGCACACAGAGAGAAGACCTCCTATTCTAGACCCTTATCAGCCAAACACAATGCCCAAGAAACAGCTAGAAGGTTTCATTTAACCAGAGAAGAGCTCCTGCTTTGAAATGTTTTCAAAGTTTCCATGACAAAATATTCTTTCACAGTCTCTGCTTCAGTGAGCTGCTTTGTATTTCTAGCGCAGCTAAGCAATTAAAAGAAGATGAATAGATGTATTCCGGCATGTGTGATAACAAATGGCATACTTAAGGTGACAAGGTTTTCTGTGTTAACTGGCTTTGCAGTCACTTGCAAGTTTTTGAAAAATATTCCCTTTTATCGGAAGTTTTTCCCTTCTTAATCTCAGCTTAAAGGCTATTTTTTTTCTCAAAGCAAATTGGAGGAGGACTTTTCAAGTCATATTTGATGGGACAAAATATATGTACATATTCTCTCTGTGCAAAGGAACTGCTGCTTTTCTTATGACAGCTTAAAACTGATAAAGTTTTAGGCATCAAGCTGTTCACCATTACAAAAGATGCTCAAGTGTCTATGAATGATGAGACTTCTACAGGAAACCAAGGTGGTCCATTTAAATTGCTAGCCTATGACTCCTGTTGGCAGTAAGGTTAATGTAAACTAGAGAGGCTCTCCAAAGATAGTGAACTCAGAACATTTTTGGATCTAGACTATTCTTAGGGACAGGAAATAATGGGAATTTGGATACCATTTTGACTGCAAGTTGATGGAAAGGTAGCATTTAAGCCTTTTAAATTTAATCTTCAGTTCTCGTTAAGTCTGTCTTATTTTCTCTTTTTGTTTGTTTGTTTTTGCTTTTGTGTTTTGAAAATCAACCTACCCTGGACTTCAGTTAAGATCTCTCTAGTCATATGAACTTCTGTTTATTAAATCTGATCATTAGACTCCTAGGAAATACTACCCTCCTGCTTGGCTTATGTACTATTTTGTAGCTTCAGAAAACAGGCCATGTGGTGTAAGGTAATATATATTGACTTGGAGGAAAACAAACCTGGATTCAGATTCTGACTCTGTCACTTTTGACTCTGTGACCTTGAGCAAGTTACTTGACCTCATTTGGCTGCCAGTTACAGATGTAAAAATGAGGACACGGGATTGACCACATTCTCTAAGGGTGGTAATACAGCTCAGTGCTTAAAAACTTATCTTTGTGATCAGATAGACCTGGATTTGATCAACCTCTTCCATTTTATAACTTTGAAATCTTGAGAATTTTATTTAATCTTTATAAGCTTGTTTATTATCTCAAATTAAATTTTAGAGTGATACTAACTACCTTATAGGATTGCTGTGCTAGTAACCTCATAAGGTTGCTTAGAGAGTTGCTTTTAATCCTTAGAGGATTAAAAGTCATATGCAAGTGCCTGATAAAGACCAGTTCATATTGTCTGAGATCTCTTACCCTAAAAATATTATGTACCATTCCAAGGTCCTTAATAAGGATTCAAATCATAGAACATTGAATGGGTTTCAGATTACCTAATCTAAATTTCTTATTTTATACATAAAAGAAAAAACCTCCATGGAGAGACTAAGTGACATGCTCCAAATCCCACACCAATATCTCACACCTGACTCTTATGCTATAACACTAAGTGCATGTGGCACATTCAACAAATATGCTGTTCATTCGAAGAAATTCCATACACGAGTATTTCACCTGCAAATCAGTGAACTCACCAAAACATTCTTCTTGTAGGGGAACAAAGAGGCCCTTGTGATCACAATATTCTCCCTCCTACCTAAAATAGCAAACTTTCCATGAGTAAACAATGAAATAGACAAAAAGAAGAGTTAAGACATTTAGCAAGACAGAGTGCTTTGTCTAGTCTGAATACACCTGTGCCTTTCAGTAAGTGAAAAAAAATATCTGCAGACCACTCATCAGAGGTGTGGTGAAATTTTTATATTGAATGCTTACATTTTGTATTCCAATTTTCATCCCCTCCGCAGAAAATGTTTCCAACCTTCTCTATCCATAATTCTTTGAAGAATTATTTTCACTGTACTTTCATGGAAACATTTTATCCCTTGGTTCCATTTTAGACACTTCACTTCATTAGGTTGAACTAGGGTTCCCAATGGGAGAAAAAAGAAAATGTGAAAATTCAACCATAAAAACAAATACGTATTATAGAATTTTTACCTGGTGAAGTTACCTTGCTGAGTGTTTTGGCTAACTGGTGCCTGCCTTTAGACACAATGAATCTTACCATCTGGTATGCTGTTTGAAGAGGTTAGAGCACGTCTCAGCTCTTTAAAACTCTGAAGTGGGAACATTAAATGACAGAGTGCCTTCTAGTATTGATACAGCCTGCATGGTAAACACATCTTGCTATTTCACAGTTCCTTGCACAGTGTCTTTTAAAGATATCCCCTTTCTTCATTCTCCTCACTTTCTATCCTCTCCTTCTACAGTGGAAAAGAACCTTATGCAAAGGCATAGAGAACAAATACTGTATTGGATTTATCTGCAAAGCATGTTGAGGCTGGAGCTGTAATGTTTACCCATATTCTACAATCTCCATCTGAATAAATAAAGTGGTATCGAGGGATAGGCTGCTCTACAGATAACGAGTTTTAAACTCATTCACCCTGAGAAATTTCAATTGATATAGTTTGCCTATCAAATGGATTTCAAATTGTATTGTCACTACACTGCTTTCTATGGTGATTGCTGCAGCTCTGTGCTTCCATGCCTCAATAGACGGTTTGATTGTATATATCTGCTTCTTTCTTCCTATGATTCTGTTCATAATGGTCTGCAATGTACGACCCTGCTATTCGGTTATAAAGCTGAATATAACCCCTTCTGTACTTTTAACTAAGTACAGAATTTATCTGTTTCTAGTGCTATTTTCTGAGAGTAAAAGAGGGTATCCTTTTTGCTGTTGACTTTTTTTCTTTCTTTCTCTCTCTCTTTCTTTCTCTCCCTTTCTTTCTTTTTTCCCTTCCTCCTTCCTTCCCTTCCTTCCACTTTTTTCTTTGATCTATGTCTCCTTCTTCGACAATGGGCTTGATGAATATTTCTGCTGAATTTTTGTGAAAAGAAGATAAGCTATCAATGCATTTTCTACTTGTTAATGGCTTCACTGGCCCATCATTTATTGTCTGAGGGCTATGTGCCCTGAATAGATGGTGGAGAAGATGAGGCAGTCTTTCACTTGGCAATCTGCCCACCAACTGTCAGGGAATAGCCTTGGATCTTTTATCGAAATCAAGGACTGTCCTGTGCTTCATGCTTCACTGGTTCCAGGAATGAGTCTGGGATTATATCCTGTCCCTCTGGAAACACAATCAGCTACATTTCCCTCAAATGCCTAGGTTTCACTCTCAGGCCCGATTATCTATAAAAAGAACTTCTACAGCAAAGAGACTTCACCATAGAGAAATGATATTAAGTCAAATGGAATATTTAAAAAACTATATTCAAACTGTCTCTGATAAAGTAATATTAACTGAAGTCTGCAGTTGCAGAATAAAAATGAAACAAAAACAAACCTGGACTCTGATGCTTTCTCAAAGGATAGATTGTTAAACTGCCTTGCTCGAGTTAGTGCCAGTGTTCTCTCTACAAAATCATCCCTTTAACCACTCTCTCTAGAATTTTTAAAAAATCAACATCAGCATTATCCTTTTATTAAATTTGTTGTTGACTCAAAATGATGAGGTGTAGAACATCATTGAATTTTAAACTGACCTTGACATATAGAAGAAATGGGCAGCTATAAACAGGGTGACCTGGCTTAATGTAGAGACAAGGTGAGAGAGAAGACTATATATACATATACCAGCATGGCCAAACAGCTGGTACACACACAGCAGAAAACAGGCCAGGAGACATAGGAGTCACTTCATTCCAGATTTGCCTTAAATGTTACCTCCACAGAGAAAGCTTCTCTTTGATTACCCTATTAAATATAGAACCCTAAGTCACTCTCCATCCCTTAACTCAGCTTTATTTTTCACCATATGTATATGTATACATATATATAATCAAATATATTAAAATATATGTATTTTTAAAATGTGGTTATCTGAATTTTCCATTAGAA
Organism: Papio anubis; assembly: GCF_008728515.1. Classification (NCBI taxonomy): domain Eukaryota; kingdom Metazoa; phylum Chordata; class Mammalia; order Primates; family Cercopithecidae; genus Papio; species Papio anubis. Next base: position 78,236,047 of record NC_044979.1, read on the forward strand.
TACAAGCTCAATGAAGGCAATAGCTTTGTTTAGTTCACTGCTGTAGCCTCGACACCTAGAGTAGCACCTGGCACTAAATAAACATTGGTTGAAACGATTAATAAAACATGAAAATTATAAATTGGTTATGTTTCCTTGCAGCTGGATGGCTTAGGCTGAAGCATAGATTGCTAGTAATTCCCCCAGTCACTCAACATTTTTTAGGTTTTATATAAGAACTTTACTCTGGCACACAATGGTGTAATGTTAGAAACTTGGCACAGATCTTGTAAAGATAGTTGAAGACTAGGTATTGTTCAGCCTTTGCATGAATTTCCTATGGAGTATATTACATTTAGACAAGTTAACATGGATTATCTTAGGGAAATATTTCCTATATTTCCTCTTAGGGAGGAAAATGTAGCATAAGTATGAGGTTTAATAGCACCTATTGAACATATGCAGAATAGCTAATATTCAGTGACCAATAATGGCTAACATTTCTAGAGTGACAGTGTTTTAACTAGTTTACATTTATTAGCTCTCTTAATCCTCACAACAGCTGCTTGAGGTAGATCTTGTCATTAGCCCCTGCTACATAGTAATGAGTTTGCCTGGACTTTCTCCCTGGTCCATAGAAACAAAGGAGCCTCTAAATCCTTAGATACTTCCTGAGTGATAGTGTCTTTGTTATTCACGGTGGGTCCTGATAGATTATGCTAATGAGATGGCTCATGGTGGGTCCCTAGGTAGTTTCAGGATGAGGGCTGACTATGCTGGAAAGACCAGCCATGTGATTAAAGGACTGACCCATACAATATAAATCCAACCTCTTGGGAGGGAAGGCAGGCTAAAGGTTGAGTTCAATCACATGGTCAATGATTCTGTCAATCATGCCTATATAATGAAACCCCAATAAAATCGCTGGACACTGAAGCTTGAGAGGGACTGGCATGTCGTGACCACACAAGGAGAATTCATGGAAGCTTTGCACAGAGATCCTCCCAGACCATGCTCTGTGTGTCTTTTCTTTTTGCTGATTCTATTATAATAAAGCTGTGAGAGTATAGCACATACCTGAGTTCTGGGAGTTGTTCCAGCAAGTTATCAAACCTGGAGAGGTAGTGATAGCCTCCAAACTTGAGGCCATTTGGTCAGAAGTGCAGGTGGCCTGGGAATCCCTGAGTTTGTGGAAAAGTGTTTGAAGTGAGGCCAGTCTTGTGGAGGTCTGAGCCCTTGATCTGTGGAATTTTACCTAACTCCAGATAATTAGTGTCAGAATTTCTGTGTAGCCCCACCTTCCAGATGAAGAAACAGAGGCATGCAGAGGTCAAATAATTTGCCAAAAGTCTCACAGCTAGTAAGTGGCAGCATCAGTAATTAAATCCAGGATATTGTAGGGGAGAAAAAAATATTTTTCCCTCTACTCTTCAAAGTTCTTGGACCCTCGAATGCTGTGGCCCCTATAACAAAAGACATATTAACAAGAGAAAAACAAACAGCAGTTTATTAACATGTGTGCTTCCTATATACATGAGAGAAAATTCAAGGAAAGAGTAACTCTGAGGTGGCTTGGAATTCAGGCTTAAATATCATCATCAGCTAAAGAAAAAGAGAAAAAGATGTAGGGAAGGCCAGTTACGGGAAGGTGGCCAGAAAAAGTACATCAGCAAGAATAAGGTTTGTTCTTGTGATTTAGTCATTTTTTTCTTCCTGGAAAGAAGAAAGGAGATCAGAAAGGAAGATCATCCTTGAAAATGGAGATTTATTTTACAAAGGTAAATTTACCTTACAAAAGGGTAACTCCTGTTTTCAGACCTCCTGTGTCTGTTGTTTCTCAAAATAATCAGCTCAAAATAATCCTTAAGCAAAAGTGTCATATTTTTAGGGTAGCATATCTGTTGCCTGTAGTCTCTGCCTGCAAAAGTTTTTAGCTCTTAATCATTCGGCAGTTCTCTCTCTCTCGATTGAAGAGCTCATTTCAGTTTTCAACAGATGTAGAATTAGAATGAATCAGTTAGAATTCATTAACCTGCCCACACCTTGAGTTTGAACTTCTGCCCTTCAGAACTGTGAGAGAACACACTTCTACTGTTTTAAGCACCACAGGTTGTGGTAATTTGTTACAACAGCCCTGGGAAACTAATACAGTATCTTAAGTTTAATATGACTAAAACAGAACTCTTGCTCTGCCCCCACCCAAAACCCACTTCCCCACAGTCTTAGTTTCTCAGTAGGTGGTAATTTTATCCTTCCAGTTGCTAAAACAAAAATTTGAGGGGTCATTCTTGATCCTGTTTTCCTTGTCTCCCACATCTAATGTTTTACAGACATGTTGCTTTTATCTTCAAAATAGATCTGCCTTTTCCACCTCCATTTATTTGCAACTCCTTGATTGCTACCTTGCTCACAGCCACCATCATCTCTGGCCTGGACTATAGTAACACCTTTCTTGCTGATCTCCCTCCTTAAGCTCTTGCCCCATTACGCCTAAAATAAAATCCAAACTTCTTACCCTGGCTTACAAAACACTGCATACAGGTGTTCTTTTTGTTTCTCAAATAGAACAGCTCATTCTCATTCTCACCTTAGGCCTTTGCTCTAGTTGTTCCCTCTGCCTGGAATGCACTTACCTTTCAAGATGCAACCAGTTTCTTGTTAATTATATCTGAACTTCAGTGTTACCTTCTTCTGGACACCCTTTTCTGATCAGCTGGTTTAACCAGCTTTCCTAGGAGTTACTCTCTGCTACAATAGCCTATTCTTTGCACTGTACTTGTCATTACCTAACATTTTTCTTCATTTGTTCATCTGTCCTCACTAGCACACAAGCTCTATGAGAACAGAGAACTTACTTACCTGGTTCACCACCGCTTTGCCAATGCCTGAGCAGTCATTGGCAAATAAGAGGAACTCAGTAAAATTTGTTAAATGAATAACTCCCATCTTCCCCATCCCTCACAACAATATGTGAAGAAATAATGACACAGGTTTTCAAGCATAAGGTTCTGAAGTTTTGGGTGAATCAGCTAGAGAAGGGTGAACAATAACCTAACAGGCTCCTTGTTTTTGGTAAGAGTCTTCTACCCATTTTGGCTTTTCTTTTGGGTTTGTCAAGTTCTCCCTTCTATTGACATATATGGAACCCCCCCAAGTGAGATGATTACATATCAAGAAAAAAAAATACATCTTTCTCAAAAACATGTACGACACCTCTAACATTGTTAGTACTTGTGTGTGTGGGGAGGTTCCTTATAAAAATAAATGAATAAATGTGCTCTTGATTAGTACCCCTAAACAATTAAACCTGATTGAAGCATACCTAATTTAATCACTTTACATCACCTACACACAGTGAAAATAATTTTTACAGTTCACTTAAATTCAGAAATTTTAGAAATTTCTATTGCTATTAGAAAATAATACAAACAAATCAATATATTTCTGATAAAGGACTGCTTTTTTTAAATTATACTTTAAGTTCTAGGGTACATGTGCACAATGTGCAGGTTTGTTACATATGTATACATGTGCCATGTTGGTGTGCTGCACCCATTAACTCGTCATTTACGTTAGGAATATCTCCTAATGCTATCCCTCCACACCCCCCACCACCGACAATAGGACCTGGTGTGTGGTGTTCCCCTTCCTGTGTCCAAGTGATCTCATTGTTCAGTCCCAGGGATGAAGCCCACTTGATCATGGTGGATAAGCTTTTTGATGTGCTGTTGGATTCGGTTTGCCAGTATTTTATTGAGGATTTTTGCATCGATGTTCATCAGGGATATTGGTCTAAAATTCTCTTTTTTTGTTGGGGATTTTGGTGTGGGTGTCCTTTCTGTTTGTTAGTTTTCCTTCTAACAGTCAGGACCCTCATCTGTAGGTCTGTTGGAGTTTGCTTGATGCCCACTCTAGACCCTGTTTGCCTGGGTATCAGCAGCAGAGGCTGCAGAAGATAGAATATTGCTGAACCGCGAGTGTTGCTGTCTAATTCTTGCTCTGGAAGCTTTGTGTCAGGGGTATACCCTACCGTGTGAGGTGTGAGGTGTTCAGTCTGCACCTAGTGGGGGATGTCTCCCAGTTAGGCTACTCAGGGGTCAGGGACCCACTTGAGCAGGCAGTCTGTCCGTTCTCAGATCTCAACCTCTGTGCTTGGAGATCCACTGCTCTCTTCAAAGCTGTTAGATGGGGGCATTTACCTCTGCTGAGGTTTCTGCTGCTTTTTGTTTAGCTATGCCCTGTCCCCAGAGGAGGAGTCTACAGAGGTAGGCCGGCCTCCCTGAGCTGTGGTGGACTCCACCCAGTTCGAGCTTCCCAGTGGCTTTGTTTACCTAGTTAAGCCTCAGCAAGGTTGGGTGCCCCTCCCCCAGCCTCGCTGCCACCTTGCAGTTAGATCTCAGACTGCTGTGCTAGCAATGAGGGAGGCTCCATGGGCGTGGGACTGTCTGGGCCAGGTGTGGGATATAATCTCCTGGTGTGCCGTTTGCTAAGACCCTTGGTAAAGCACAGTATTAGGGTGGGAGTTACCTGATTTTCCAGGTGTCGTGTGTCTCGATTTCCTTTGGCTAGGAAAAGGAATTCCCTTCCCCCTTGTGCTTCCCAGGTGAGGGGATGCCTCGCCCTGCTTCAGCTCTTGCTGGTTAGGCTGCACCCGCAGACCAGCGCCAAGTGTCCAACACGCCCCAGTGAGATGGACCCAGTACCTCAGTTGAGAATGCAGAAATCACCCATCTTCTGTGTCGCTCATGCTGGGAGCTGGAGGCTGGAACTCTTCCTATTCAGCCATCTTGGGCGCACCCCCCCAGGATTGTTTTCTAAAGAAGCTCGTAACAATTGTCTTAACCCTCTATCTTTGAAATATGAATTTCAATTCAATATCTGTTTAACTCATACTTTTAGAAGTCAAATTTTAGATTGATACGAAAATGCTTGATAAATTCATTCAATATTCAAATACAGGTAATATTCTAACACCAAACTGCCTGTTTTTGTATAGTCTGTGAGCTAAGAGTGTTTTCTACATTCTTAAATGGTTGAAACAAAAGTCAAAGAAAGAATATTTTGAGACACATGAAAATAAAATGAAATTAAAATTAAAGTTAATTAAAATGAAATTAAATTAAGATTAAATTAAATTTCCGTGTTTATAAATAAAGTTTTACTGAAACACAGTCATGTTTATTTACTTATGTATTGTCTATGGCTGCTTTCTCATTACAATCACAGGGTTAAGTAGTTGTGACAGAGACCACATAGCCCACAAAGCTTAGCTTTTTGTTATTTGGTTATTCATAGAAAAAATTAGCTGACCCTTGTCCTAACACAGAAAAAGCTTTGAATAATATTCTTATTGCTTTGTTTATCTTAACCATCTAATTAGAAGACAACAATGTGGTATTTTAAAATTCAAACCAGTATTTTCTTTTATCTTAGAACTGGTGCCATTCAGTGTAAGAACAGCAAAACAAACAGAGCTACATACACTTGTTATACATCAAGTATAACAGCATATAACTATAGAACCTATTAGTTAAAATGTTTTTTTCCTGGAAGAATATTCTATTTCCTGGAAATAGGAGACTGTTTTTGTTAAGGCATCTATTTATATTCAGATGTGGTGCTGTGACACAAAGACGAATGAGGAAATCCCTACTCTCTAGGAGTTCATGATCAAGCAGAAGAAGTTCACATGCTTATTTAATTTCCATGCAACTTAATGAGCCACATCACTATTTTAGAAGTGAGGCAACAGAAATGCAGAGATCAGGCAATTTGTTTAAGACACCCTGAAAATATTTGAAATTCTTTGCTTATTTTTCTGGATTCAAGTTAACATAGTAGTAAAAGATATAGATACACTTTACAAATGGCATAGAAAGAAGGAAGAACCTAAGGACAGTCCAGACATGGCCAATCCATGTCAGAATGGGTTCCTGGGCATGTTGTTTCTTTCAACATCTCACAGATTCCTGTGTCCATTCCAGGTTTAACGTACATTCCAGGGCTAAGCACAGGAGACAGGGAATGGGAGGGCAGTAGACCACCTGTTTTCTAAAGGAGTGTGTCCTTTAGAAAATATATTTCAATGGATCACAGACACCATACCAACTTGCCCACTTAAAAAAAAAAATCTCAAAATAGACTCTGTGGAGCCCTGGAAAGTGTAACAACATAAGGGAAACAGCTGGGGTGCTGAGAGAAGCTCTGAAGTCTGACCTATCTCAGATATGGATGTGATGACCTACTTTCATTCCAGGTAGAGAATAAATTCAGATAACCATATATGCTGCTGTCCTGTGGAGCTCACATGTGGCCTTACAGTAAATGGGCATGCTGCTGGAGCTCAGAGCAATCAGGTTTATATTATAGATGCACTGATAGTCATCTCTGTGGTCCCAACTGGAAAAGCAATTCAGAAGAGTAAAGGTTTAGACTGTAGACTTTGTCATTGTGAGAAAAAAATGACTCCTCCCTCTGGCCTGAGCTATTTTTGTAACTAGGAACTTTAAGAGAAAATGAACGACAAAGTTAGAAGAGCAGAGAGGGAGGAGCATAAACTCTTGCCCCACACCTCTGGGAACCAGCTGATTTAGACCACCTTCCTTATAACACTCATGGACTGGCTTATTTTGCTCATGGATTCATTTAAGCTTCAATATACACTTTTCTCCCCTAGGATGGCAGATCCCAATTAGAACTGAAACAACTTTCTCAAATGAGATTTCCCAGAATCATATTAGAAAAAATATTACTGTTAACTATAGTCATACACTATAGTTGACAATATTATATAGATTTAAATGGCTACAGGTGAGGTTATTGAATGTTTTCAACACAGACATGATGAATGTTTGAGATGATGGATATGCTAATTATCCTGATCTGATCACTAAACATTATATGTATCAAAACATCACTGTGTACCCTGTAAATACGTACAATGATTATTTGTCAGTTGAAAAATTAAAAAAATAGCCCCCAATAAAGTTCAATCTCAAAGAAAAAGCATATCCAAGAATAGTACGATAAACACACATAAACCTAAACCCTAGATTTAATTATTAACATTTTGTCACTTTTGTGTTTGTATGCTTTCTCTCTCTGTTGCTATTCAATATAAGAACAGCTCTCTTGGGATATGTGGACTAATGGCTCTTAGCAGTCAGAAGACATCTTAAGTATTACCTTCTCATGTATGGTAGGAAAAAATATATAACATATATGTATATTTTTCTTTTCCTGAACCATTTGAGAATTAGTTGCAGGTTTCCTGATGCTTGCCTCTTCTGTCTGTGTTTGCTAGGAAATGGACATTCTTTGACATAACCAAACATTAATATCACACTCAAGAAATCAACATTAACACAACACTAGTATCTAATTTCCTGTCCGTATTCAAAATTTCACAATTGTTCCAACAATGTCCTTTATAGGTGTTTAAAAATGTTTTAAAAATTAAAAAATTATAATTGCATTTGCATGTCATGCCTCTAGGGGTCTTTAATTTAAAACAGGTTTTTTTTTTTTTTTTTTTTTTTTTTTTTTTTTTGCCTTTTGGCCTTTTGGGGAGTCAAGGTTGATCGTTTTACAGATTGTCCTTCAATTTGGACTTGTCTAATGATTTTCTTATGATTCAGGTTAAACATTTTTTTGGCAGAAAACTACAAAAGTGATGTTGTATATTGTCACCCTAGGATATCTAATTAGGAGACGCATTAGGTCAGTTTGTTCTCTTATTGGTTATGCTAAATTTGATCTTTTGATTAAAGTGAGGTCCATCAGATTTCCCCACTATCAAACATACCTTTCTTCATTCAAATTAATAAGTAATTGAAGGAGATATACTTTCAGATTGTGTTACTATCCTGTTCTTCAACAGTCTTTTATCTGTGCTTTTGGCATCTATTACTGATTATTATCTCAATCAATTATTACTATGGTGGTTGCAGATGGTGATTTTTGAATTCTGTCATTCCTTCTGAGTTTTTTAGTTAGAATTCTTTTGCAAAATAGAGCTTTTCCTTCTCCACCCCACTTAAAATATTATTTATTTATCATTGCTAAACATATAAACATAACCACACACATATAATATATATACACATTTTATATTTGCATGGAATCATGAATTAAAAAAATTCATTGTGTTATAATTTGTTTCTACCATTCTTCATTATGATACTTGAATCATAATCTTTTAAATTTAGATCCATACTATCTTAGTCCTGCTGATGGGAATCTGAAATCTGTGTGACTGTGAATCTAGCCTGGAACAGAGCTTTCCTGGAACATATTGACTATGGCTCTTAAGAGGTGAAGAGATCTTAAGCATTACCTTCTCATGGACAGTAGGAATTATCTTCACAATGTCTTATATCCATTGGTGGGAAGAGTCTATACTATCCTATAGGAAGAATGCCTATCTTCTTCCCAATAGAGGTGCCCTTATGCTTCTGATTCATCACACATCTTCTGCCATCTGGTGGTAGGTTGTTAAGCAAACAAGAGACCAGGCAAAGTCTTTACAATATTTGGAGAACACAGTAGGACCTGTGCTGTCCAGAAAACAAAAATGGTGGTGTCCAAATGGCAGGTCATTTTTTAAAAGTAGGACTCTTTTAAATGCATGTGACTTTTTGGAAGAGGAAAGAAGATGAGAAACATTTATGGGTCTCTGTGCTGAGATCTGTCACAAACGCTACCCAAGTGAAACCCCAAGAAGTTCTAGGAGGTAGATGCTATTATCTTCATTGTATAGATCAGAAAAGGGAGAATTAAATATTTTTTCATGGCCATGCATCTTGGATGTGGTTGAGACAATATTCGAAATACATTTATCTGACTTTGAAGCCTGGATTCTTTCCTTTCACTGCACTGACTCTAAAGTGTATTTGTGTGTTTGTGTGCATGTGCATGCGTAAACAGAGAGGGTACTATTTGCTATGTAAATTAATGAAGGCCTTCCAAAATCTCAGATAAATGTAAACAATTAAAAATATGTTAGAATATAATCATATAATAATATATTCCTTTAAACGCCTTTTTTTTTTTTTTTTTTTAAAGACAAGGTCGTGCTATGTTACCTAGACTGGCTTCAAGCTCCTAGGCTCAAGGGATCCTCTTGCTTCAGGCTCCAAGCATGTAGGACTACAGGTGCTTGGCATCATGGTGGGCTTATTTTTCAGGTGCATGCCTAATCAGATAATCACTAATATTAGATATCCTCATTTCCATAATACATTTGAGATAGGCAGGACAGTCAAGTCCTACCTATCTCAAATTTTAAAAAGGCTGGACTTAGGAATCATTGAGTTGTTGTGAATACTAAATTAGGTAATATATATAAAGTTAACTCAGAGTCTGAAGAAATTATGCTTAGCAAATGATGACAATTACCATTATTAATTATGAGAAGAGTTAGTGGGAATCCTTTTAAGCCAGTAAATATTTCTCAGGTCTGAAGACTTTCTTGATATGTCTTCTTAGAGATGTTTCAATGAGTTAGTCTTGCTTTTTCTCCTTGACCCTACTTCATATTTAAATAAAAGTGGTTTTCGGCCAAGCAGTTCCAGAGCCTCAGTACTTGCTAATCAGACATTATCTGTGATTGGTATATGGAGACTCTTAACTTTTCTCTTTCGCTGCTTGTTGCTAACTAGACTCCCCAGAAACCACCTGATTTGGAAAGAACAATTGTTCCAGATCATCAGGACTCAATATGTGATGAGTTTTCAATCATTTGAGGATAAACTTATTTTAGGCTACATGTCTAAGGTGCATTGTAGATTTTGATGTTTATCTCAATGAGACAAAAAATGAAGCATTGTCTTTCATTATCTTTTTTTTTTTTTTTTTTGAGATGGAGTCTCGCTCTGTGGCCCAGGCTGGAGTGCAGTGGCGCGACCTCGGCTCACTGCAAGCTCTGCCTCCCGGGTTTACGCCATTCTCCTGCCTCAACCTCCCGAGTAGCTGGGACTACAGGCGCCCGCCACCTCGCCCGGCTAGTTTTTTGTATTTTTTAGTAGAGACGGGGTTTCATCGTGTTAGCTAGGATAGTCTCCAGCTCCTGACCTCGTGATCCGCCCGTCTCGGCCTGCCAAAGTGCTGGGATTACAGACTTGAGCCACCGCGCCCAGCTCATTATCTTCTAATATTCTTTGTGGGATTTGTTTTTGCACGTACATATGCACCTCTCCCTTTACTTACAGTGTATCAAACTGCATGATATTTTATTTGTTCTACTTTTGATATATCTTACTGTATTTCATCATTTTATAGAAAACTTTGCCATAGATTTACTTAAAAACATTTATTGCATGTCTATTATATGCCAGGCACTAAGTCACATAAGGTAGGATTTAAGATAAAAATTACTTAATGTAAAAATCCATGTGCCAACCACTGTGCCTGGTATACACAATATAACAATTAATAAGATATGGTCTTTTCCCTCAAGGAACTTCAAGATTGGTTTATCATCACAACTTAATGAAATTAATATTATTAAATACATTTAATGGGTGATGAGGAAACTGAAGTTAAAATAAGTTGAAATAACCTTCATAAGGTTACACAAGGAGTAAGTGGCAGAATAACAATTTGTATTAATTAAATATTTTATATTATATTTTATTTCCTAAATTGGTTTTTGAACCATATCTCTTTGTTTCCTTGAGACATTGATCTGAGGTTAAAATATGCATTTTTAACTTATTACAGTCTATTTAGAATCAATATTACACAGCTTTCTATAAAGTATAATAATCCTATAATAATATACTTTTATTTTCCCTCTTTCAGCCTTTGGGCTATTTTTATCATACATTTTATTTTTATTTTTCCAGGTAGCTACCATTTCTAGTGTTGTGCATTCCTTCATATAGATCCATATTTCTTTTTTTCTTTTTATTTCAAAAGGTTTTTGGGGAACAGGTGGTGTTTGGTTACATGGATAATTCTTTAGTGGTGATTTCTGAGATTTTGGTGCACCCATCACTCAAGAAGTGTACATTTCACCCAAAGTGTAGTCTTTTATCCCTCACCCACCTCCCACATTTCCTCCCTGAGTCTCTGAAGTCCATTGTATTGTTCTTATGCCTTTACGTCCTCATAGCTTAGCTCCCACTTATAAGTGAGAACATAAGATATTTGGTTTTCCATTCCTGAGCTATTTCACTAGAATAAGGGTCTCCAACTCCATCCAGGTTGCTGTGAATGCCATTATTTCATTTCTTTTTTATGGCTGAATAGTATTCCATTACATATATATATATATATATATATATATATGTATGGGCATTTGACCTGGTTCCATATTTTTGCAGTTGCAAATTGTGCTGCTATAAACATGCATATGCAAGTGTCTTTTTCATATAATGTATCTTTTTCATATAATGACTTCTTTTCCTGGGGGTAGATACCCAGTAGTGGGATTGCTGGATCCGGTGGCTTTATTTCTGGATTCTCTATTTATCCATCTCTTCTTTTCTAGTTTGTGCACATAAAAGTGTTCATAGTATCCTTCAATTATCTTTTGTATTTCTGTGGTATTGGTTGTAATATCTCCCATTTTATTTCCAATTGAGCTTATTTGGATCTTCTTATTTATTTTCTTGGTTAATCTTACTAATGGTCTATCAATTTGTTTATCTTTTAAAAGAACCTGCTTCTTGTTTTATTTATCTTTTGTATTTTTTTTTTGTTTCAGTTTTATTTAGTTTTGCTCTGGTCTTTGTTATTTCTTTTCTTCTGCTGTGTTTGGGTTTGGTTTGTTCTTGTTTCTCTAGTTCCTTGAGGTAAATTGTTGATTTGTGCTTGTTCAGACTTTTTGATGTAGGCATTTAATGCTATGAACTTTCCTCTTAGCACTGCCTTTGCTGGATTCCAGAGGTTTTGATAAGTTGCATCACTATTATAATTCAGTTAAATTAATTTTTAAATTTTTGTCTTGATTTCATTGTTGATGCAACGATCTTTCAGGAGTTCTTTAATTTCCATGTATTTGCATGGTTTTGAGGGTTCCTTTTGGAGTTGATTTCCAATTTTATTCCACTGTGGTCTGAGAGAGTACTTGATATAATTTCAATTTCTTAAATGTATTGAGACTTGTTTTGTGGCCTATCATATGTTCTATCTTGGAGAATGTTCCACATGCTGATGAATAGAATGTATATTCTGCAGTTGTTGGGTAGAATGTTCTGTAAATGTCTGTTAAGCCTATTTGTTCTAGGGTATAGTTTTAAGCCCATTGTTCCTTTGTTGACTTTTTCTTGACGACCTGTCTAGTGCCATCAGTGGAGTAATGAAGTCTCTCACTATTATTGTGTTGCTGTCTATCTCATTTCTTAGGTCTAGTAGTAATTGTTTTTATAAATTTGGGAGCTCCAGTGTTAGGTGCATATATATTTAGGATTGTGATATTTTCCTCTTGGACTAGTCGTATTATCATTAATTAATGTCCCTCTGTCTTTTTAACTGTTGTTGCTTTAAAGTCTATGGGGCGGGGGGTCATAGAGCCCTCAAGAGATTATGTTTTTTGTCTTTAGCTACCAAGACGGGCAGAGAAAGACCATTTGTTGGGGGCAGGGTTAGGCATGGATGAGTTCAGACTCTCCTTGGGCAGGGCTTGCTGTGGCTGTAGTGGGGGATGGGGGCGTGGTTCTCACGCCAATGGAGTTATGTTTCCAGGTAGATTATGGCTGCCTCTGCTGCATCATATAGATTGCCAGGGAAGTCGGGAAAAGCTGGTAATGACAGGCCTCACCTAGCTTTCACGCAGCCAGTAAGGCTGGTCTCACTTTCACTATGCCCCACCAACAGCATCAAGTTTATTTCCAGGCAGCCAGTGAGCAGGGCTGAGATCTTGCCCCAGGCTGCAAGGCTCCCTACTGTGAAAGCAAGCAGGGCTGTCAGGTCCCATCCCTCCCTGCCTGCCAAGGCTTCTATGCTCATATCTGCACTTCCCATTCACCCCTGCCCCCTGGATTCTGCCCAGGAAAATCTGTGCTTGGTCAAAATTATTACAAAGCACAGCTTTGTAATAATATTACAAAAATAATTTTAAGAAAACTAAAATCAGAAGTTTTCTTCTCCTTGTGGTCCTTCCCCTATTCCACTGAAAGCCCTCCCCCAGGACCCCTGAGAGATAGTCAGAAATGGCTTCCCTGGGGACCCCGAGGCGCTACAGGGCTCTTCCTGCTGCTTCTTCTACTTTTATATTTTACTTGGCTCTCTAAATTCATTTCAGCTCTAGGTAAGTTTACATCCTTCTCCTGTGATCTGGATTTTCATGTTCCCCAGTGAGTATGTATGCTCAGAGGCGGGTGTTGCCCCTCTCACACTTTGGGCACTCACAGTTTTCAGCTGTCTCATGGAGTTTGCAGTGGCAAGCTGCTTCTTTCAAAGAGCCTGTGAATTTTTTCAGTTTTCTTGGTATGTTCCTGCAGGAGTTCTTGGAGCAAAGCTTTATAGTGTGAGTCTCCACGTGCTGTTCTGTCTGTCTGAGTGAGAGCTGCAATGTAGTCCTGCCTCTTATCTGCCATTTTTTTCTGGACTCTAGATCCATATTCCTATATGATATCTTTTTTATTCTGCCTGAACAACCTTTTTATTAAAAATTATTTCTTGTACAAGTAGTGAGTACAGATCTGCTGGTAATAAATACTTTCAGCTTTTTTGTATCTGAAAAAGTCTTTATTTTGCCTTCACTTTTGTAGTATATATTTGCTACGTATAGATTTCTAGATCATCAGGGTTTATTTTTATTTTTTTCTATTGGTACCTTAAAGACATTATTTCATTATCTTCTTGCTTCCTTACTTTCAGATAAGAAATCTGCTCTCATCTTTAATTCTGATCTTCTTTAATGTAGCATGTTCTCCTGTCCCTGCTGGTGCTCTCAAAGTTTTCTCTTTATCACTGGTTTTGACTGATTTAATTATGATGTATCTTGATATTTGATATGGTTTGTCTCTGTGTCCCTAACCAAATCTCATCTTGAATTGTACTCCCATAATTCCCACGTGTTGTGGGAGGGACCCGGTGGGAGGTAATTGAATCATGGGGGTGATTTCCCCCATATTGTTCTTGTGGTAGTGAGTAAATCTGACGAGATCGATGGTTTTATCGGGGTTTTCACTTTTGCATCTTCTCATTCTCTCTTGGCCTGCTTGCATTCCATGTAAGATGTGACTTGCTCTTCCTTGCCTTCTGCCATGATTATGAGGCCTCCCCAGCCATGTGGAATTGTAAGTCCAATTAAACCTCTTTCTTTTGTAATTGTCCAGTCTCAGGTATGTCTTTATCAGCAGCATGAAAATGGACTAATACAATAGTTTAATTCATATTTCTTATTTTTTGGGTTTTTTGAGTTTCTTTGATCTGTGGGTTTCTAATTTTCATAATTTAGAAAAATTTTGGTCACTATTTCTTCAGACACTTAAAAATTTCCTCCCTTTCTTTTCTCTTGTTTAGCAACTCCAAATATATAAATACTAGGCCACTTGAAGTTGGCCTACGGCACACTGATGCTCTGTTAATTTTTGTAAATTCTTTTTCTTTTTGTGATTAATTTTTTATTGCTTCAATTGCTACTTCTTCAAGTTTACTAATCTTTTCTTCTTCATTATCTAATGTGTCATTATTCTCATCTAAGGTACTTTTCATTTCAGCCATTGTAGCTTTCATATGTTAAAGTTTGATTATCCCAGATTACTGTTTTCAGTCTTCCTCTCTTTTTCATATTTCCTGTCTCTACTTAACATTTTGAACATAAGAAATATAGTAATAATAAGTATCTTTTTGTCCATGTCAGTTAGTTCTAACATTGGTCTCAGTTCTTGGTTGATTTCAGTTGATTGAATTACCCCTTCATTAGGGATTGTATATTCTGGCTCCTTTGAATACCTGGCAAATTTTGATTAGATGCCAAATGTGAATTATATCTTGTTGAGTGCTGGATATTTATATATTCCTGTAAATATTTTTGTGCTTTGTTCTGAGATGCAGTTAAGTTACTTGAAAATAGTTTGAATCTTTTAGGTATTGTTTTTTAAAAATTTGTTAGGTGTAACCAGAGCATCATTTGGTCTAGGGATAATTATTTGCCATTTCTAAGGCAATATGTCCCACTGAGTACTCAACTCAATGTCCCATGAATAATGTGGTTCTCCAGTCTGGCTGGTTATAACAGGCACAAATCATTGTCCTTCGTGACCATTGGATGCTGTGTCTTCTCATTCCTTGGCCTCGGGTAGTTTCCTAACACGAATCTGCTGAATAGTTGATGGAAATGCTTTGAATATCTCCAGCCTTCTGTTTTTGTGCCCATCTCTCCTTTCCAGAACTCTGTCCTAAAAACTCAAGTTGCCTTGTTTTTCTGGATTCTGAGCTTCATCTCTTCCATTCAGAAAGTGAGGTCCTCCTGCTGTCTCCCTCTTTGGACAGTGACCTTGAAGTTCTCAAGCCAGGAAGCTGAGGCAGTCATAAATAAGACTCACCTTATTTATTTCCTGTCTCTTGAGGATCACTATCCTTTGTTGACTGATGTCCAGTGTCTTGAAAACCATTGTTTCATATGTTTTGCTTATTTTTTTCCTTTTTTAAATGTTATTCCATCTTGGCTTGAAGTAGAAATCTCTTTTAGCACGTTAAACATGCTGTTTCATAGTCTTCTGGTCTTCAATGTTTCTGACGTGAAGTCAGAGACATTCCTATTATTGTTCCCCTGTGTATAATTATTTTTACTCCTTTGGGAAACATAAAATGTTTCTTTGTTTTCAGAATTTAACTGTTTTACTATCACATGTGTAAGTATAGTCTTCTTTGCATTTGTATCGTTTTGAGTTTGCTGCTCAGTTTCTTTATTCTGTGGGTTTTCACCATATTTAGGGAATTTTCAACCATTATTTTTTCAAACATTTTTCAAACATTTTTATGTCCTAACCTCTCACTCCCCCGTTTTTGTGAGAATCTAGTTATATATATATAATCTTCTATTTTCCCACAAGATACTGAGATGCTGTTCATTTTTTAAATATAGTTTTTATCTTTTTCAGTTTGGGTGATTTCTACTGATACAACTTCAAGCTCACTGATCCCTTTATTGTCCAATGTGCTCTTAAGCCCATCCAATGAGCTTTTTATTGCATACATTTTATTTTTCAGTTTTTGAATCTTCACTTGGTTCTTTTTTAAAGTTTTTATGTCTCTACTGATATCCTCTATCTATTCACCCACGCTATATATCGTTAAAGAAAACATTCAAACATGTTTATAATGGCTTTTTTGAGTTTTCTGATAATTCCAACTTTTGCATCATCCTGGGCTACTGCTTCTATTGACTATTTTTTCCTTTTCATTGTAACTCATATTTTCTTGCTTATTTGTCTGTGCAGTACTTTTTTCTTTTCTTTTTTTTTTTTTTTTTTTTTTGAGACGGAGTCTCGCTCTGTCACCCAGGCTGGAGCGCAGTGACGCGATCTTGGCTCACTGCAAGCTCCGCCTCCCAGGTTCACGCCATTCTCCTGCCTCAGCCTCCCGAGTATCTGGGACTACAGGCGCCCGCCACCACGCCCGGCTAATTTTTTTTTTTTTTTTTGTATTTTTAATAGAGATGGGGTTTCACTGTGTTTGCCAGGATGGTCTCTATCTCCTGACCGGGTGATCTGCCCACCTCAGCCTCCCAAAGTGCTGGGATTACAGGCGTGAGCCACCGCGCCCAGCCATGTGCAGTACTTTTTTATATATACTGAACAATGTGGATGTTACATGATTTATAGATTATGATGTTTTCTTTAAAGAATTTTGAGGTTTTTTTTTTTTCTTTTTTTTTTTTCTGGCTGACAGTTAATTCATGATGAATCACTTAGACTTGGACAGTGGTGGTTTTGACCACAGATTATTTTGCTTCCCTCAGCCGAGGAAACATTTGATCATGTATAGAGACATTTCTGGTTGTTAGCACTTGAGGATAATGATGACATATAGAAGTCAGAGGCCAGGAATGTTACTAAAGATCTTACAATCCACAGGATAGCACCAGTTATCTAATCCAATATTTCAATAATGTTGAGGTTGAGAAACCTGAGGTTTTAGATTTTGTTATAGAAGGTCTACTTCAGTTTTTCCCCAGTCCTAGGTCATGTCCTTTCCTCTAGGGGATGTTTCTTTATTTCTAAGGTATGGCCTTTGTGGGGCCTTAACTAGATGCCCAGGTTACTAGGTGAAGTCTCTTCTCTCCACAATGACAGGCTGGGACTCTGAAGTCTCCCAGCTTTATAACCTCTTGTGTCTTCGTTTGGGAGAGACTTTCCAGCAGCTGTGTTTTTGTTAGCCTTCATGAGTATTACCTAGCCCATATGGAGCCCAGAGCGTGGTCCTGAGCAGCATATCTGCGCAGACTTTGGGACACCCCACTTTTTGCGTCTCCCATGTACCAAGTTCCTTTCTCTGTAAATTCCAGCCTTCTCACCAGCCCTAAACTCCAAGCTCTGTCTCCTCTACCTAATGAGACTGCTACTTCCTGTATTTCAGTTCAGAAAGTGCCTTAGACAGAAATTTGAGGTAAAAATGAAGTTCACCTCACGTGTTTCTCTTCTGTCAAGGGTCACAGCCCTGTACAGTTTGTTGCCCAATGTCTAACAACAATTGATTCGCATATTTTGTCCAGTTTTATAGTTTACAATAGGAGTATGATTTCTATACCAGTCATTCTGTCATGGCCAGAAGTAGATATCCCAGAAATAAAATTTGAATCCCAACCCTAAATCTTAGATTTCTCCATCATTCTTTGATAGTAATGAGCTGTTCTTGTAAACAGAAGTAATTATTTGATAATAGATGAAGATAAAATTGCAGTTTCCTTCTCTAGGGAATGCTAGAAAGGAGTATTTCTGCTACAGCTACCTTCTCATATCATCCTCCAATTCCATTTCTATGCTGGCTATAAACACCATACAAATAGTGTCTTCTCTACCAAAGATAATAATAGCTATCTTCTCTCAGATGTTTTCTATTGCTGACACTGTTCCAAAAATTTACATACATTCTGCTTTGTTTAATGTACAAAGAACCTCTACTTTCACTATTTTACTTATAGGGAAACTGAGGCTCCAAGATGGTAACTTGCCCATCTTCTCAGGGCTGATTATATGGCAGATCTGAGACATAGATTTGAGTCTGTGTGACTCTAAAACATCAAATGCGTATCATTTAGGGTAGGGTAATTGCTGTAACAAACTACTCTTAACTCTCATTGACTGAATGTAACAGTCTATGAAAGTGCTCTAGTTCTCATCAATTCTGGTGTGAGTGGATGGTGCATCAGCCTCCAACAGTCCTTCCTTCTAGTGGCTCCACCTTTCCTGGAGGACTTGGAGTTCTCTGTTGTTTCACTTTATAAGAAGACAAAAGAAGCGAGTGTGGAGAATCAAGCTGGAAATTCTTAAGGCTGGTAAGTGGAGAACATCACCTTAGATCACATTCAGCTGGACAGAAGTCAGTTATCAAGCCCCACCTAACCACAGGGATGCTGAGAAATGTGGTCTATCTGTATACCAGGAAGAAAAGGGAAAGAGGTTTTGGTGAAAAATCTAGTTAGTCTCTACAATAACACATTAAACCAAATTCTCCCCTAAGTTGCTCTTCGGGAAGTGTTTATACGTTTTGCTCTAAATGGCATTTTTCTAGTCTTGGAATCTGGATTGGTACCACAAATAGTCCCTCTAAGCTAGTGAAAGTTAACAGAAATCATATTTTTAGAAGATTTGGATATTTGGTTCATGTATGTATCACATTGCCCCTCATAGGGCCAATAATAATTATTATAATCTCCAATTTTAAGCAATACATTTTTATTCTTAAATTTTTGACATCCTAATCTACAGGTAGTATCCACATTATTATTATTATTATTTTTGAGATGGAGTCTCGCTCTGTCTCCCAGGCTGGAGTGCAGTGGCACCATCTCAGTTCACTACAATCTCTGCCTCCCGGGTTCAGGCCATTCTCCTGCCTCAGCCTCCCGAGTAGCTGGGACTACAGGCACCCGCCATCATGCCTGGCTAATTTTTTTGTATTTTTAGTAGAGACGGGGTTTCACCGTGTTAGCCAGGATCATCTCGATCTCCTGACCTTGTGATCCGCCTGCCTCAGCCTCCTAAAGTGCTGGGATTACAGGCGTGAGCCACCGCGCCTGGCCGTATCTACATTATTTTAACTAAAGCATTACACTTACTTTCCCACCATTCCCTCCTGTGCTGCCCCTCAGATCTGGACCACCACGGAGTCAACACCTTGTTTTCTGGTTTTTAATTTGTGCCTGTGTCAGGTTCTCAGAATGATGACTTCCAGTGAAAACTCTGAGTCTATAAACACAAAATAAGTGTCATTTTATGTTCTGGAATTGCTCTGGAAACAATGCTAGTGATAAATGAATAGTCAAAACCAAAACAAAACAAAACATCAATATGAAGAAGACGTATCAAATAAAGTCTGGCTTAGGTTCCTTTGGGAAATGGTGGTGACACCTGGGAGACTAAGAGTTAAGTTAGAAAGAGGCAAAGCTGTGAAGCACTTTAGTAAGATTGCTTTGCTCAGCCCACCTGAGTCTTTCTTTTGATTTCAGTACATCTTTCCCATCTGTTTGGTTGGAATGTTTAAACTAATTCCCTGAATTTCATTTCAAATGCACCTGCCCTAAACCAGGACCTCTTTTTCTTTCCTTAAAGAAAGAAAAAGAGGTGTTGTTTAGTACTTACAGCAACAAAAACAACAATGAGCTTATATATAAAGCAGCCTAGACAGCCACAGACTCTACTACGCCCAGTATAGGGACACAGGTTGGTAGAAGGCACATGGCAGGCATCATGCATGCCATTTCTTGTTGTTCTCAGATTGGCTGCCCATATCAATAGGTCCTTGGCAATTAAAATATTTCTACACTTTTAAATTGTCTCTTTTTTTAATATCTTCCTTCCTAATTCATCCTACACAGGGTGATAATTATCTTCTAAAAGTGCAGTACATGTCGTGTCTTATTCTTGCTCAGAAGTTTCCAATGGAACTTCCCCATTTCCACATCATGGCTCTACCCCACATCTTTAACTTTGTCTCTGTTTTCTTCCCTCATATGCCCTCGGATCCAGCCAAACTGGTGTCCTTTGTGTTTTCAGAACTTGCTGCATGTTTTCCTATATCCATGCTTTTATTATTAGAGTTCCCAATACCTGGATATTTTCTTATTGTTGTATCTACCCCTCAAATCCTACCCAGATTTCAGGGCCCAAGTGACAGTTGATCTGTTCTGTGAAGTCTGCACCGTGTTTTTGGTAAAATAAATCTCCCTTTTGTTTGTGTCCTATCCATCTCACACTGCTCAACACTATACCTTGCTCAGTACAGAAGCTTAGAAATTCTTACTGGGAAAAATTAACAGCAGGATTTGACATCAGCTGTATCAAGACATTTTTTTTTAATTAAAATGGAAACTAACAAGAGACTATCCTCAAAATGACTTGACAATATACTTGAGATAAACCACCTTACTCACAACCTAAAAGTGCATTTAAATAGTTTCTTTAAAAAATAAAAAACACAGAATGCATGATTTAGAGCAAGTAGTAAAAAACCAATTTTTTCAAACAGTTAATTTTTAATAGATTCATAGTGCTCTTTGATAGTCTGTAGTTTCTTAAAGATAATATTATATGCACTAATAAGACAGAAAGAAAGATTAGAATTATCCCGATAAAATGAGTTATGATTTCTGGTTTTCAAAAGGTACCTTAAATGGTAGGTATTTTGTGTGGCTGGGATAGTGCCATTGCAGGTGTCTTCCTTAGCCACGTTGTGGATACAATTTTGCATGTAGATTGGCTTTGTCCAGGAGAAGCACAACTTTTGTCAGAGATCACAACTGCTGGTATAGCAGAAAGGGTTGCATATGAGAGAGATCTTTCAGAGAGAGACTGTGTATCTTCATCAAAATTCTAAAGGCATTGGAACTGTCATTCAAAGAGTTAACATCTGTGAAGAATAAAAAATGCAATGGAGAGGTTTCAGGCAAAGCATGGGGAGACCGATAAAATTATCAGTGAATTAAATTCAGGCAGATGGCTTTGGAAAGGAATGAAGTATACAAACCTTATGTAGAGTATAATGACTCTCACTTTGACAGGGGCTTTGTCAACAGGGTAAGCCCTTTTTATTTTTTAATCTGCATTTTAAAGCAGTTGGAGTAAAATTCTTCTCTTTTTCCAAAGGTGTTGTTTAGTACTTACAGCAACAAAAACAACAATGAGCTTATATATAAAGCAGCCTAGACAGCCATAGACTCTACTACGCCCAGAATAGGGACACAGGTTGGTAGAAGGCACATGGCAGGCATCATGCATGCCATTTCTTGTTGTTCTCAGATTGGCTGCCCATATCAATAGGTTCTTGGCAATTAAAATATTTCTACAGAAGAGAGGCCAGTCATTAGCTCTGCTTGTAACAGCAGGATAACAAAGGAAGCTTTTAGCTGTCACACCAAAACAGAAAACAAAAACGAGGAAAAACTGCCCCCAAGCTCCATAAAACAAAAAATGCCTACAAAACAGACAAACCCCTCCAAACTTAGAGAATGAAGAGACAAAAGTCAACCGATCTCTGCTGTTTAAATTTTCAATGTTTATCATTGTTGTTGATTGTGTTAAATAAAAAATAGAGCTCCTAGAAAGACTAGTAAATAACATCCTTCTACATTTAGACAAAAATAATGAGAAAATATATTATTTCTCTCTCCAGGTTTCTTTTCCCTTACGGTTTCTATTTTATCTTCTTATTTAGCTCGAGGGACCGCCTCTTTCAGGTGACAGGACCTGGCATATTCATGCTTGAATGCTGATGGCCAGGCTGCTTCTTAGCGATGGACTTTGCTTTTGTTCCAGACCAGATGTTCTGTTTCTCCCTGGTAACAGTTTGCATTGTGGTACCTTATTATACTCTCTGGAACTGGTGCCAGGGTAGCCTCCAAATCAGCCAGGAGCAGCACTGAATCAATGAGACAGCTGGCAGTCTCCCTGGGGAGGGAGCGTTTTTACCTTTTTGATTCATGCAGTCTCCGCTAGTTCAGATCCAGGATGCCATGAATGATTTTTCTTAGCGACAGGTGAGAACAAAAAAGCTTTGTAAACCTAATTCAATAGAAGCTGGAGACTCAGTGTGCTATTGATTAAAAGGAGAAGACAATGAAGAGGAAGTGTATACATGGTCTAGTTGCATTTTCCCCATAATCGACTTCTGTGCTTCTATCTGTGTTGGAGTTGTCAGGTTTGCCGGGAGGAAAAGCTTGAAATCAAGAGTATAGTGTTTATTGACCTAGGATTAGAATTTTAATCATGTCTGTGAGATTGCATGTTACCTACAAAAGCAAGACGATTACCCTTTTTTCATTTAAAAAAAATTTTTTTTTTTAAGCTATGAAATACCCTGATCTATTGCTAACTTTGCTAAAAATTCAAGGGTACTTTAACAGGCTTGTTCCTGTCATCCAGGATGTAATGTTTGGATGTGTTTATTTATCAGGGCTATGGATTCAGGTTAAAATCATCCATGTTTACACTCAAGCAAAGGATTACAACTCAGTTTGGATCCTCACTCTAGGTGATGCACATTTCAGCACACTTTTTGAGTCAGCAAGAACATTAGTGTTGGTCTCTTACTGCTCTATGAAAGCAGGGCAGTTCCTGAGCTATTTTAATCAGAGAGCCATAGGAGATGAGATGGTACAATACCTGAGAGCTCCAGTCTTGGTGTGGCTGAGAGGCACAAATGTGACAGTAACAGAAGTTAGAGACCCTGCAGTACATCACCCCATCAATCATGGCAGACATATTGGCAACATGATGGATGATACCCAACCACTGACCTTGGTGGGTTAGCCTTTTTCACATAAGTAACGGAATAAGTCAAAGCAGTGGGTCTACCCACCATCAAATAGGAGAGATAAGCTGTGACAGCAGCAGAGGGAAAAGGAACATTAGTGGCAAATGTTGGCCATATTTCTGAGCCAAGAAGAGCAGCTCTCTTATTGTTTAGCCATTAAATGGGATGGCATATTTCAGGAAGGGGGAAAATCAATATCATCAATGCATCCTTGTAGCAATATGAGCCTTTCTCTCTTAACTAAGGTATAACTTAGAGGGTAGTAGATCTTAGTACAAATATTAGAGATCTGTAGACAGTCTTATAGGGTGAGAACTATTATAACATAGGTTTCTTTACTTTAAACCCGAGAAAAATTAGTCTAATCAGAGAGCAAATCTCATATGAACTAAAGTTTCAATTCCACGTATAACACATGGTCTCATATACATAAAGTTCAACATTCTGTTGGTAACAGATGGCTTGGCTTGGGAATAGAAATAATTTAGTTGGGGAATCCTGGTGGACTTTTCTTTCAAGCAATCTCCCAAAACTTCACAGTTACAAATGACCTATCCCAAGTCCCTTTTTTGGAATTCAAATGTTACTTGATTGGTCATAGAAAGCAAAGAGAGATTCTCAATAAGATATAACAATAATGTGCAGGTGGACATGTGGAGGGCTCAATGGCTGCAGAGGATAAAGGAAACAGAGAAAAGATTAGGATCAACTTGCTTTTCTTAGAAAGTGAGGTTAGAGTGGACTAAAGCAAGATCAACTCATTTATTCTCCAGACGGTAAGGAATCATGCCATATGGTAAAGAATTTGGTCAGCTTCATCAAAGAAAAGAGTAGCCCTAACCATGCCCCTGAGACAGTGAAATCTCTGAAAATCCTGTCTTATTCTTTTGAAATCAATATTTTTAACCCCCTGCCCAAACAAGAGACCCAGATGTTATATTCTTGCCTCCCCTTCCAAGTCAATGCATTCAAGTTGGCATCCTGAGGCACCCAGTCAAATTGAGTCAATCAGGTGATGTATTCATATCGAGGATTCAGACCCTGCATATTTCTAATCCTGCCAAATCAAGTTGGTATGTATTTTTTTTGAAACATCTTTTGTATGCTTACCATAGAGCCAGCCATCAGTAAAGTGTTGTTTTCAGGCAAACAAAAAAGACACCATTTATCGCAGCCAAACTTACAAACTTTTGAAATTCAAGGGGGTATGCACAAGATGAAAAATGCTTATTGAGTCAGGAAGGATTTAGAAAATAAAGGAGCAATATTGTATGCATCCTAGCTTTCTTAAGGAAAGGCAATCTATAGATGTCTCAAAATCAACCTTCCCTGTTTTGAGATTGATGAGGAAAATGAACACATCCTCTCAGGCATGGCCTGATGGTATAAGACATTTGTCTGATCCAGCAAGACATTTCTTATGTTCTCTAGTTCTTCTGATGGGAGTAGAGGCTGAAGAGCCAAAGCATCTAGATGGACTATGTTTGGCTGTGTGGGCTACTGTCTAGAGAGAGCAGATAAAGCCACGGTGCAAGCTCTGATTGTATTCTGGGTTCATTCCTCTCCTTCCTGGATGAAAGCCTAGGATGCTGCTACACTAAAAACAGAATTACTTCCCTTGTTAATCTTTCCCATTCTTCTTGACTGCAGCATTTATAAAACATTGCTCTTTGGGTCTAGGTATCATTTTGGGATCACATCATGATAACTCTATGTGTGTGTGCCGGGAGGGCAAAGTTGCAAAGCAATTACTCAGCAACGCTGAAGAAAGAAGCAATTACTGGAACACATTTTAGCACTGCTTGTCAGAGTGACTTTCACTGGGGCACAAGGGAAGCATTAACTTGGGCAGTATCCCTTTCA
This sequence comes from Papio anubis, assembly GCF_008728515.1. Taxonomy (NCBI): domain Eukaryota; kingdom Metazoa; phylum Chordata; class Mammalia; order Primates; family Cercopithecidae; genus Papio; species Papio anubis. Next base: position 78,260,815 of record NC_044979.1, read on the forward strand.
GAGGCTTAATTTAGCTTTTTCTTCCCTCTAATTGTGTGATTCCAGTATTTTAGCTACAATCCCTAGGCTGCAGGAACCTTTAAACACTTCTTTTTATAAAAGAAATGCATGGGCTTTTGAAGAATAAACAGGGGGCTGCATAATTTATAGGAAAATGGCACGATGGACTTTTCCTTCACAAAGAACATTGGGGTTACATTGGAACAAACCAAATACCTTTTTAATGAATAGTCAGTAATCAGCAGCAGCTACAGTAAGTGCTTGAAATTTTTCTTTTATGTGCTATGAGTCCGCAAATTAAGCATCTGATTCTGATTGCAGTCATGAATGCATCGACCTATTGCTACCCACCCCTCTTGCTCAGATCTCCCGCGGCAGCCCATGCTCAGCAGAGAGCCTTATGAAAAGCAGAGGGCAAGACTCTTTTAATATGTTCAATTTCCATCCACTTTAAATACTATAATGGAGAGGAATGTTGACAATACATTTCACTTTCCTTTTTGGATCTAGATCACAATTTGAGTTTGAAGAGAGCAGTATTGTGTTCCAGAATGTAAGAAAAAAGTGTTTATACCAAAAGCCATATTTTAATGTGAATTTTAAAGTGAATTGTCAAGACGTCTTTTAGAAAATAAAAAAAATTCTTTTAGCAGAGTTTTGTCTCAATTGTAGGCTTCTAACTTGCTCATTCTTCCAAGATTTTGCACATGCTATTTTCATCACTTGGAATGTGTCCTCTTTTTCATTCCCCACTTCTCAATGTTTCTAATGCTAAAAACAACCCAAATAAAATATTTCAGGAAATTATTATTTTCTCATCTCATCTACAGCCAGATCCTGTTCACTCTCCTACACAATGGTTCCTTAGCCTCTGTGAAGTTAATGTGAACATACAGTTTATTAATTTTTAACTAAGATGCCTTCTACAAATTCAAGAGCATTTAAAAAAGTCTAGACATATTTTTTGTTTGAAACAATGTTTTATGTAGCGGTTATAGCTTTAGGCCAAGTCATAAAATTTATTTAACCCAAAGTATGGGCTAAGTACAAATATTTAACATTTTAAAAATAGCATTAGATGATAATATTGCAATATGGAAAATACAATAAAATATTAATATTATAGCTTTATATATGCTAAGCACTGTCTTAAGTTCTTTACAAGTACTAATTCATTTACTTTTTGCAATATTCCTGTAAGGTAAGTACCACTATTTTACAGAGGAGAAAACTGAGGCCCAAGAAGGTTTAAGTAACTTCTCAAGTTTACATAGGTATGATAGACCTGTAATTTGAGCCAAGGAGTTTAACTCCAAATGTCATGATTTTAACTACAATATTAATGGTGTAAAGGAAAGAAAGTGTAGAAGATGGCTTTAGTAAATATATTCAGAAGATAACTTTGGGACACTGTTAAGTGTTTTAGAAGTTGACAAAAATGCTTCTATTGAGGTGTAGACAGTTGCTGCCTTCTTAGCAAGTTTTTCTTTTTTGTTTTTTTTTTTTGTTGTTGTTCTTTTAGAAGTAGAGAGAAAGGGTATAAAGAAAAAGAGAAAGTAAGTGAAGTTTTTTTTTTTTATGAGTTTGGGAAGAATTTAGAACAGAGGGAAAGGGGGAAAGAGGGAATTTATAAGAAAAAATATTTTAAAAATTAAATGAGTATTGAAAGAGAAAATATATGGAATTGCTCCATATGCCTAAAGCTTCTTTATAACTGACTCAAGAAGGAAGAAAAAGACTTTATAAATGTGGGGTCTGATAGTTTCCTCAAAGGCCCACCAGGCAGCAGTGTTGTCTGAGACAGTCTTGTAGCTAAAGCTGCTTAGCCAGAGCATAGGATTTTTAGGGGAAAGGAAGTCTGAAACATGTACAGGATGTTTATTATTTAATTGTCATAACTTGGAGAATAGCTTACTAGTGGCTATCACTTGTTTTTCTAAAACTTTTGACTTTCTTTTTTTTTTTTTTTTTTTTGAGATGGAATCTCTCTCTGTTGCCCAGGCTGGAGGGCAGTGGCACAATCTCAGCTCACTGCAAGCTTCACCTCCCACGTTCATGCCATTCTCCTGCCTCAGCCTCCCGAGTAGCCGGGACTACAGGTACGCACCACCATGCCCAGCTAATTTTTTTTTATTTTTTTATTTTTAGTAGAGATGGGGTTTCATCTTGTTAGCCAGGGTGGTCTCGGTCTCCTGATCTTGTGATCCACCCTCCTCGGCCTCCCAAAGTGCTAGGATTACAGGCGTGAGCCACCGCACCCAGCCACTTTTTGACTTTCTTTATATTCTTCCTTTAACTCAGAAAATTATAGCATTTAGGGACAGTGAATATTATATCTTTTCCACAGATCCTGCCATTAAGTTTCTCATATTTGGAAAAATGGCAGAGATCATTCATACAAGACACAAAAGCTAAACTGCCATGGAACCACCTTCCTGACCAAGGTAGTTCCCTGTCCATGTAAGTTTTGTACTGTATTTCGAGTATCCCTGAACGCCATATCCCTTGCACTAATAATGTTGAATAAATGTTATCTTGCATCCTGAATCTTGAGTTGTATGTAAGCACAGTGATTTTGTAGTTTAAGCCTGAAAATTATCTGTTGTGTCATTCTGTCAGTCAAGGATGGTAGCTTCTGCTGCTTTCTTTTGTATTTTGCTCTTACTTGCCTGAGGAGACAACAACGTTGAATAGAGGAACCCCAGGAGAAGATTTGGGGGGGATGTAAGCACTGTAGAGAAGTGAAGTGTTTAGCTTTGCATTAGGTAAGCAGAATTTCAGCAGTCAAGATCAGCAAATTCGTGCGATGTTCTGGTAAGCCACTTCCCTTCTGCAACCCACTCATTAATTTTCGGAAGCCTGACAGAATGGCTAAAAGGATGATCAATTTCAAATGTCACTCCTGGCTTGTTTTTAGCCTTATGTAAAAGGAGTTCCTGACAAGTAACCCTGTTAGTGGCCTCAAAATGTCTCCTATTATTAAATATTGGGAATAAGCTAAAATAATGAAACTAGCTTTTTTCTGTCACTAGAATGGTTGGCTTAGAAGATGATGAGACTAATGTCTATTACTGACTTTTAGGTGGGCTCGAGCACCCAAAGCAGCAAAACCTTGAGAGAAATGAACACATTTCAGGAGAACTTCTTTTCCTTAATAGATTTGTGTGGAACACATGGGACATTCCTCCTCATGTTCTAAGTGATTACATGAAGTTATTACCTAGTAGGTAATATCCCAACTCTCTCTTCCTCCTATTCAATATCTGTTTTTCTGCTTTTACCGAGGATATCTGCTTTAATCCTGGGTAAACAACTGGAACCACTGGGATCCTGAGAGGGTTGTGGCTGGCACTGTAGGGGTTCCTCTATCAGAGTGACAATCTTTCCCTCCTCATTTATGCCTCTCCTATCTCCTTCTTATTCGCTCAGTTTTCCCTTCTTTCCTGAATGTTCCTCCTTTCCCCTCTTCCTTTTGATGATAACTTCTACCCTTACATTTTTAGGCCAAATCACAGGCAATGTTTGGCCATTTTAATATCTATTGGCACTGAAGCATTTGTTGATGGTGATCTTACTTGCCTCTGTATCCTAATATTTGGTGAACTGATTTTATTCCCCGAGTGCTTGATGAGAAAAAGGAAGAAAGTTATTGCAGAACCTGGCTGTAGAGTCTCTATTGCAAAGAAGTGGAAAGTTTTAAAAAGATATGGCCTTAAGGTCAGACAAGCACTGCAAAAGTGGTGGCAAATGTGAACCCTTGCCCACAAGAGCCAGGTAGTTAGAGTAAGTAAACAGCACAGGCTTAGGAAGGACAGGGAAGAACAGGACAGCATTTAGCCCATTCAAAAGGGGCAGCTGCTACTCAGCTCTACTGCTTCCAGCTTTCAAGAACATACATGAGATCTTTGAATTTTCTTGGTTTGACACTAATTTAAAAAAAAAATTGTCCTGGCAAAGAAAGGAAGGAAGAAAAAATAAAACAAATAGAGCAGGAAACAAAAGAAAATTAAAGAAAAGAAAAGTTACCTGGAGGCCTGGCATACTGTAGGCAGCTTGTTTGTGATTTCTGCCATAAACACTATACAATTCTGGAGATAGAATGTTACACCTGAGAACCTTAATGTTACCACGGTGTTCTGACAGAAGTTTGAGCACAAACACTTTTCTAGATGAATGTTCATCCACTCAATTAAAACTCTGTAACTCAGAATGTGAAGTTCTGAAATAAGACTGGAAACAAAAAAACTGACTAATTAAACAGCCTCCCCTAGTGCTGCAATACAAAGAGCACTTAATTTATAAAGCTAATTGGATTGGAATCCAGCTAAACTTAAACCTGCGTTACGTTCCAGTTGCTCTTTTACTTTAGAAAATTTCAAAGACTACTGGATGATATTTTTATCATGACGGTTTTTAACAAGCCATGCAGGTCTTCAATAGAAGCCTTTATTAAAAGGTAGTGGTATTTGAAAGAATTATATATAACAGACCAACTTCATGGAATTGGCTCAGAGCACATTAGAAGAAAGATAATTTGTAAAGGCCTTTAAAAACACAGCTTACATTCCATATACACTAATATCTAATAGGCTCGTTATGTGTTTAAAATTTTTTTTTTCTGGAATGTCGTCTGAAATATATATTTAACAAACTGAGTTGTTTTGAATTCTTTGAACCACTGAAGAATCATCTCCTTTGTCTTAATAGAGCTGTCAGGCTGTTTACAATCATCTTGGCTTTGATGTCTGTCAAGAATCCACACACAGAGAGAAGGTTGGGTGACCTGTTTGACGTGGTACTTCCTGGTAGATACAAAGTGACTGACTTAACCAAGCAGAAGAGCATGATAGACAATGTGACATGGAGTAGAAGACACACGCTTATCTGGTCTGAACCCCAACTGATTTTTGGGTGTTAAAGGATGGTGTACACTTCTATTCAGATCTATTTCTCAGATATTTGCCCTCGAGAAGGGCCTCAGATCTCAGGTGCTCTTTCTTTCATAATCTAAGTTGGACTAACCTCAAACAGACCCATGAGTCATTTCAGTATTTCTTATCAGTGAGTTTCCTGTAGCTTTTATTCAGGGTCTTGAAAATCTGCAGTCTACTGAGCTTTCTTGGACATACTGAGTGCACCCATGTTACTCAATTCTTCACAGCCCTGTTCCGAAGCATTGGCTACAGTTTATTTTTTAATCTGAAGGATTATCACAATTGCTGCCCTCAGTAAGATTAAATAACACCCAGGAGCAGTGATGAGTCCTTAAACAGGACTCCTAAGACCTGCATGTGTCAGGGTGTGTCCTCTGGGCAGCTGTTGGCTTGTCATTGCTGACTTGGAGAATACTGCACCCTGCTTCTCTGCAGCAGCTCCTCAGGGTCCCGGCTGTGCAGGGAGTCTCCACTTTCCCAGGCTCATGGCTGCTGCTGGACATGAACAGATGTTTCTCAGGGTGGACAACTTTTACCTTCTTGTGCTCTGTCAGTCATGCATTCCTGCCCAGTGACCTTTTCTTCATGTCTCTTTACTAGGTGCCCATTTGTGGATGCAGATGGCATCTCATTATTGGTTTCCTTGCTGTGTCCCTTTCCAGCCTTGTGTCAGGCTACAGCCTGTCAGCAACTTGTCGCCCACAGTTCAAAACCAAGAGTATGGTTTATTGTTTTCTGCACACATCTCCTGTCTGTCTAGCATTGGATGGAACCTCGGTGCTACAATCTGGTGCTGTTATGCAGCACAAAGGGTGATAGGGTTAGGAGATGCTATGCACTTAGTCACCTGTCAAAGATTACGTCTCTATGGGGCAATTTCCAACTAGACTTTGTTATTTGGCTTCTAGTTCTTCCCTAGCCCCCTCCCTCATGACCTCTCCCCCTACTACTTATCGCTTATCCACATGGCCACAAGTGAGAACTGTGAAAAATATGAGAAAAGATTTTAACTTAAACAACTTTAGGACTTGAAAGTTGAAGGTCTAGGGCAACACCAGTGGAATGAATGGGAAGAAAAGAATAATTGTAATTAAATTGCCACCAATACACTTCTGCGGGGAAGGTGACAAAGGAACAATGGGGATGGAAGAAACATTCGTAAGGATCCTTCAAGGTTTTACATGAGAGAAACAAATCTATTTTATTTCAGATATTGGCTTATTGCCTCTGAAACTGAATGGTCTTGTATGACTACTCTTTCTCTTTTTCTATCTCTCACTTATATTTCTTTACCAGCAGTAGAAACCTACTTCTTACTTAAAGGCACTGAATCCAGTAAAGCTGCATTTTCCTGACAGTAAAGAAGCTATGTGCAACCCTAATATGTGTGTGATGTGTTTTATTCATTCCTGGACTTGTCTTTCTGTGAGCAACAAGTTTGAACACACATACACACTAGTTCATAACAATCTCTTTGTCATATCTTTGCTTCCGTATGTAATATCTTATGTAAATAAAGTCTGTAATTAATTGTAAAACCCTGGCACGCTTTTGCAATTCTTTTCCTCATCACCATTATGTACAAAGTTAGCATGATATTAAAATTTTTCTATCAATTTATGTTCCTTAACTTGCTAATCTATTTCCAATCTGTGGCACTTTAAAGATCTTTCCTTTGAAATCATTCTTTTCCTCAAATGGGAAAGCTTTATAATTAGGTGGAGTGATTTTACATCAGTAAAATAAAAAAGAATGTCTCAAGATTTAACCCCTTATGCTCTATCTTTAGATGGTAATCTGCAAGGTATCTGAAAATGCAAGGCTTCAGAATTTATGTTTGGATTGCTTTTTTTCAATAATTGTGGTAATAATTCACGTGCAAACACAAATTACAAACTTCTGCAATATTTCCAATTTATTCATATTTTTATCCTTGCCTGGAAGCAATTGCTTTATTTTTGGACTGCATTTATCTGCTCTTTAGAAGCTGTATGAGAATTTAACCTTTCCTCTTCCAGAGGACAATGAAAGCCTGACAGATGAGAATCTAAAATGGCCTTTATTTCTAAAAGGGCATTATTTCACCCACATTTCTTCAGTCAGTCAAGTAAGGATACCAACAGGTGTGTGCTTTACACAGTGAAAGAATGCTCATCCCTGGTTGTGAAGAACTTTTTAAAAATTTTCCGGTAGTAGGATTTTTATGTTTTAGTCTGGAAGCACAAATATTCCTCTGGGTTCTTCATTTTTGTGTGTGTGTGAAACCAGAGTCTCCAGGCATCAATACCTGTGTCTTTCCTTTGCTTTGTTATGTAGACATTTCTTGTTACAGATTGCGCCGTTGGCATCATCTTTACAAGCACAGCGGGTCTTTCCACTTAGTTACAGGATGTGTTTCCAAAGACAAATGGAATCTTTTCCACAGAGAGCAGAGAGATCCTTTTTTCTTAGCCAGAAAAGATCTAGTTAACTTATGATATAAGTAGAATTCCCCCATATTATGGCATACCTTTCTCACTGTGCATCTTTTGAAGTGCCACTTGGGAGTCATGAGAAAGTGGCAGGATGATCAAACAGCGCTCTACTATCTTGGGAACACCCTGGAGCCCGAGCTTTAGAAAACATGAGTAAGAACTCCTCACATTTCTGTCGATTTAATAGTTTAGCATCAGAAGCAGACCTTGAGATGAGGATTCATATGTGAGTGATTTGCTAGAGAAACACTCTTTGGACAAATAGAAAAGAGTGAGGGAACCAAGGGTGTGATTCCAAGCTAAGTCTCAGGATTCTAACCCCGCAGGGAAGCACCTGAGAGAGGCAACTGGGCTTGCTTGGTCCCGTCCCCCATCAGTCATTGGCTGAGTACCACGTGAGGGCGGAGCCAGCGGGTTCAGAGGCTAGAGGGCTGCTTCCATAGCGCAGTAACAATTGCCATTTGTTGGAAGTTAAGGCACACTGAAGCCAGATGAGGCACACAGAAACAGCAAACAAGATCTGAGAGCAACTTGGCAGAACACTGTATCCACTACGTCACATAACTCCTGTGAAAACTGGTTTGGGCTTCATAGTATCACTGTGATGTTTCTTCCAAGGGTAATGTTTTTCTGCTAGTTAAGCCTTCTAGGGATCGGGCTGCACTAACGGGAAGCTTGAAAGCTAAAGTGGAGTGATATTCTGGAGCTCACTCCAATTTACTTGCAAGAGCTGATTGTGCACATCCTGACTCCCATTTGAGCGATGCATTGGTAGCTTGCAATCAAGGATGGCAGGGATATTTACATATGGAAATCTTCAATCAGGGCTTTTTCTGAGGGGGAGGGGCATGTGGAAGAAGGAGCCAGTTGTTAAACAATTACCATCATATCACTTTGATGCTAAGCTGAAATGTTAATAGAGACAAAGATATTGTTAAAAGTGAACGTTTATTCTATTAAATGCATTAAATAATGTATACATTAAATAATGTAGGTGAAACATTTTGTAATCATGATATCATATGCCAATGTACTTCTTGAAACAATAGCCTATTATAACATAAAATACACACAACATACAAAATTTCTACTCAACTCCACCAAACTGGCAATATATGGTTAAAAAAAATTGTGTGAAAAGGGGATTCTTGAGTTGTTTTGATATACTGTTGCTGATATTAAGCAAAAGCCATCCCAGAATAAAGTTCAGCTTTCATTTTCTTCTTTTATTTCCTTTCCCAAGATGCCTTATAATTGCATTATGACTCATGTCTTATACTTTGCTTCTGTCTTGGGCAGATATAAAATCATTTGTTGGGAGGAGTTACCACGTAAATGTGGAATATTCTCCAGTCTGGCAGATATTATGAAGGAAAAAGGCTAGTCTAATAAAAAAGAAGTCACGATAAAGAAAAAAATCAAGAATTTATCAGTCTGCCCGAGCATTTTCAAGGAGCACAGTGGTCTTCAAACTTAAAAAAAATCATCAATAAATCTCTTTTTGAAATGCAGTGTCATAAAGCCCTGTTTGAAGGTTGGGGGGATCACCTCAACTCCTTTATCAGTCCCTCACCTGCTGGGACCAGCCAGGCCGGGGACCTGCAGTGGGGGAACTGCCCTGAAAGAACTGATTCATATTCCTCCTCTATACTAGGAAGGCAATGAGTCTTTCATTTGATCACTATGGTTTTGAAAAGCAAAGTGTAGTAGACAGAATAACGCACTCTTCCCCCCAAGATACCCACATTCTAATTCCTGAAACCTATGGATGTGTTACCCTATATGGCAAAAGGGACTTTGCAGATATGATTAAGTAAAAGCTCTTGAGATGGTGAGTTATCCTGGATTGCCTAGATTGGCCCACTGTAATCACAAGGGTCCTTTGAAGAGGGAGGCTGTAGAGTTAGAGTCACATAAGAAAATGTAGTGATGGAAAGAGAGGTCTGAGTCATGTGAGGAAGAGCCATGAACTCAGTAATGCAGACAGCCTCTAGAAGCTGGAAAAAGCAAAGAAACGAATTTTCCCCTAAAGCCTCCAGAAGAAGCATAACCCTGTTGACATCCCATGTAGACTTCTGATCTTCAGAACTGTAAGATAATAAGTGAGTATTATTTTAAGAATTGAGTTTGTGGTAATTTGTTAAGCATCAATAGGAAACTAATACAGCAAGTTTCTAGGCTCTGGTCTCTCATTTGAAGGTACCTTTTATACTTCCTTTTTCATAGAGCTGTTTGGTGATTTCCATCAGCTGGGCAGGGAGAGTAATAAATGCAGCTCCTGGGAGGAATGCTACATGTGACTTTTAATGAGCTCAAAGAACTCTTCTGTACTGGTTCATTTATCCTAACAACTTTTTTTTTTTTTTATTAGAAGGGATTTTAGTCTAGCTTAGCACGCAAAAACATTAACAATGTCTAATATATGGAGTCTTTGCAGGTTTTATTATCTTCCTGCTAACCTGATTTTTACAAGATAAGCATTTTCTACTATAAATGAATTAGGTATTCATTATAGAAAATTGGAAATAAATAGACATAGAAAGAAAAAGAAAAACCATCTATTTTCCCATTATCAGAGGAAACCACTCAACATTTTGATATATTTCCTTCCAATGTTTTCTGTGCAGTTTTTGTATTTATTGTACTCATTTATGTGCATAACATTTTGTATCTTGCTATTTTTACTTACTATTATATAAATACTTCTTTATGATTGTGAATTTATTGTAACTGTAATTTTTTCTGTTCTTCAATTTGGAAACTATACAAATGAGGGTTCTTGCATGCAAATGTAAGAAATCAACTCTGGCTAATGTAAGTAGAACATATTGTGATAAAAGGACATTCAGATGGCTTATGGAATGGTGACAAGACACAGGAATTAGGGAGACAAGGGTAGCTATGATCACTTTGCATAGTATGCTTAGAATCTTGGTCGTGGACCTCTCATTTCGGACTGTGCCATCCTTTGTTATCGCCTCCAATACACTGAGAAGCCCCATAAGCATTATGCCTTTTTTTTTTTTCCCCGATAGGAGGCTTGTTGCACAGCCACTTGCCCTTCCTCTTGGAGAGAATATGCTGATATTAGGTCCTATAAGATTCCTTGAGTTGACACTTTCCTATATTTTTATGGGATTTATCTTCCACTCTGTCATATATAGATATCTTTCCGTGGTTTCTAGGATAAATTATCTGGATCTTGATTTCCAGATCATATCATCATAATGTCATCCATATAGAGAGCCACCACAATGAACTGTGGGAGGACATAATGAATTTTTTTGGATTAATTTTGGCACAGAGCTAGAGATTTTGTATGATTCTGAGGCAATATAGTAAAGGTGCACTATGCTGTCTTCCAGATTGTAGGAAGCTGCTTCTGGTCCTTTCTGCTTTTGAAAATATATGTAGAGAAAAACATGTTTTCTTAGATTAAAAGTTATATATGAGCTGCTAAGGTCTACATGTATTTGCTTCAAGAAGAACAGCACAGCTAAAACAGTATTTTCAAGTAGAGCAACCAACTGAGGAAGCTAACGTGTAACCACTAATTTAAATTCTCTAAGACCCACAAGTCTTATGCACAGACTAAACTGAATGCTTAAATGGAATTGTCTATTCATTTGTTTCACAAATAGATATTGAATGCCTGAGTGCCAGGTTCTATTTTAGACCTGAAACACATAAATAAACAAAACAAAGGTTCTTGCCATCATATAGCTTATGTTCTAAAGAATCTTCCCCTTTGCAATTTTCAGGTTTGGAGGAAGACAGTAGTCCTTGAGATTTACTATTTTGGTAGAGACAGAGACCACCAGGAGCTTCCAGCTGTCCTGTCTTGCTGTTATAGCACTCACTCCACACGCTTGTCCTCAATGTGGGTGGTGTCACCTGAAAGGACATTTTTGAAATTTGTGGGTACATTTCTTGTTATTGCAATGATTATATGTGCTACTGGATTTTGTGGACAAGGGCCAGGAATGTCATATACAAGACAGACCTATGCAAGAGAGAATCATCCTACTACTGCACAAATTGCAGTAACACTCCAGATATTCTACAGACTAAGACTTAACTCCATCTTTCATGGAATACTAATTATACTTTCATAGTTTCAATACTCTTCAAATTTTCCTGTAGTGGAACTCCCATGCAAACCAAATTGGGGTTTGGTTTTACTTTGTTTGGAAGTTTTAAAGAGTTTCACACCACTTTGCAAAATCGCATCTTTGAAGGTAATGGCACTTGTGGCACTCAGGTTGCCAACATGACACACATGCATTGGTCTACACTGGCAGCTGTAACATTCATAGGGTACTTTGTACCCTGTACCCAGGCTGGATAGAGTGGCTCATACCTGTAATCCCAGCACTTTGGGAGGCTGAGGTGGACAGATCATGAGGTCAGGAGTTTGAGAACCAGCCCGGCCAACGTGGTGAAACCCCGTCTCTATTAGAAGTACAAAAATTAGCTGGGCATGGTGGTGCACACCTGTAATCCCAGCTACTTGGGAGGCTGAGGCAGGAGAATCAGGTAAACCTGGGAGGCAGAGGTTGCAGTGATCCAAGATCATGCCTGGGTGACAGAGGGAGACTCCAACAAGAAAAAAAAAAAAAAAAAAAAAAAAAAAAGAAGTCTGAAGCCCTGGGTCTGACTGGCTTAAGATTCACCACTTCATTGGTCCCCAAACTAAGCAGCCAGGCAGGGAATTCTGTCAGCTCATCAGCCTGCAATGGCATACTCAAGAAAAGGGGAAATAATCTCTAATTGTGAGATTCTACTCAGACTACAATGAAATGCTCTTGGTTCAGAATTGATATTTTATCAGCAGATTTACACATGACCCTCTCTGACAGGTATAACACTGGTGGTGCTCAGGGTGACCAAGATTCAATGTTAGCTTCAGCAAGTGACTAAGAGTCCCCAGTGCCACAGATTCTCTTTGAAGTTTAGGGAGAAGATTCACATTAAAAGCTTGTGTTGCTGCAAAGCCCTCCTCAAGTGCCAGCAGATTCTTCCTCAGTTAAGGAGCTCTGTATCTGTGAGATATGTGATTGTTAGGTTTCTATTCACCAGCCTGGAGACTTAGTTAGAGAATCAAGAAGCTCTTTGGTAATCTTTTCATTTATTTTGATGCTATGGACCTCATGGTTAATTATCCTCTGCCAAAAAGCCCACTTAAGTCAATCACTGCAATGTTCACCCTGGCTTTTCTTTTTGTTGTGGTAGCTATTACCATTTTCTGTTGGGCATTTCATCAGGGCTCCTGAGCCTCTGCCATCTCAGGATCATGCCATCCCCAAGGAAATAAAAGAGCCCATTTCACTGCAGTGTCTCCTACCAGTGTCCTGGCATTAGGAAAGAACCAAGTAAGTGCTTTTCAGAGATGCTAGCAGTCTTCTCGCCAGTGAGTTTCTCAAGGCCATGGTGAACAAAGTGTCACATGCCCTTGAAGGACAAGTTAGAGGATGGGTGAAGATGAGCATGACTAATCCATTTTGTTATTCCTATATTATTAGTTCTTTATATATCTTCTTGTTTATTATACCAAGATTAAAATTTTATTAAAAAATTATTTTATAGAGGGAGGGTTTTGCTTTGTCACTCAGGCTGGAGTACAGTGATGCTATGACAGCTCATGGCAGCCTCAATTCCCTGGGCTCTAACTATCTTCCTGCCTCAGCCTCTGGTGAATTTTTAATTTTTTTGTAGAGACAGGGTCTTGCTATGTTGTCCATGCTGATCTCAAACTCATGGGCTCGAGCAATCCTTCTGCCTCAACCTCCAAAAGTGCTGGGATTACAGGTGTGAACCACTGCATCCAACCAAGGCTGTTTTTCTTTTTCTGGCATGCCAACTTCATTTAGTATTGTCTACTGTCATGTCTAGGTTTCAGGAAAATCATCCTAATGTCAGTTAAAACCACTTGTAGCTGCTTGAATTAGTTGATCAAATACATAATCTTTGGTGAATGTACTTGTGCTGAATACACTTGTATGAGCACAGAAATTCTTTTGGTATATAAGTCTTCTCAAGTGTTTGACTTTAAAATTGTATTCCCAAGACATTCTGGGATCTGACTATATAGTTTTAAGACCAGTAGTAGAGAGAAATGAAGCATAAAGACAGAATTGGCTTTTCCTTGCAAAGCAAGTTCTTCATATGAGGTTACTAGGGGGCCTTCAAGTACAGTAGAGATAACTTCATCAGAAAGGGATGGAAGAGCTGAAACTTCTGTGGCAGTTGAAGGTTCAAGGCACTTAAAGTTCTCCAAATCTTCCCACATATGGTGTATTCATCAGCTTGGTCTACCATAACAAAATACCATAGGCTGGGTGGCTTGAACCATAGGAATTTATTTATTATAGTTCTGAAGGCGGGGAAGTCCAAGATTAAAGTGTTAGCTGATCTAGTTCCCTGGTGAGGGCTTTCTTTCTGATTTGTGGATGGCTGCTGATATGGCTTAGTTGCTTTGTCCTCTCCAAATCTCATGTTAAAATGTGATCCTCACTGTTGAAGATGGGACCTGGTGGGAGGAGTCATGTTAGAGTCATGGGAATGGATCCCTCATGAATGACTTGGTTCCATTCTTATGGTAATGAGTGAGTTCCCGCTCTATACGTTCATTCAAGATCTGGTTGTTAAATGAGCCTGGCACCTCCTCTCTCTCTCTCTTGCTCCCTCTCTTACATGTAGCATGCTGACTCCCTTTCCCCTTCTTCCATGATTGTAAGCTTCCTGAGACTCTCACCAGAAGCAGATGCCATTACTATGCTTTGTGTAAAGCCTGCAGAACCATGAGCCAAATAAACCTCTTTTCTTTATAGATTACCCAGTTTCATATATTCCTTTATAGCAATGCAAACAGACTAACACAGCAACACAGCTTCCTCCCTCCTGTGGCCTCACATGGCAGTAGAGAGAAAGGCCTGGGGGGCGGGTGGAGAGAGAGAGAGAGAAGGAGATAGAGGGAAGGAGGTGGGGAAGCAAACTCTCTGGTGTCTCTTCTTATAGAGGCACTAATCCCATCATAAGGTTCCTACCCTCATCTAAAACAAATTACTTTCCAAAGGTCTTATCTCTAAATACCATTATATTGAGGATTTGGGCTTCCATATATTTGAATTTTAGGGGGATACAGGTCAGTCCATAGTACTATATATCCTCAGTACAATTCTCAGGGTTCAATTACTTTCCAATTCACATCCTAATTTTCACATATGATGCATGGTAAACATATGAACTAAGATAATGTGAGTCAGTAGTTTACAGGATAAATATCCTCAATTATTGTTAACTTCCAACCACCTCCTGGTTCTTTGTGTCACTGTGTCAATATTCAAAATCCCGTGAGAATCGGATTGGATGAGCCTAGGTTGCTGACACATGCCCTGGTTGTCTTCCACTGTGGGAGGCAAAGCCGTGAATTCTTCACCTCTTGGGGCTTCCCCTAAATCAGCTCAGGTTTGGGTAGATAACATAACATAACATAACATACATAACATAACATAAATAAAACACAACAACCCACAAACCCAACTGTTTACTATAAAGATATTTAGATATTTTTCTTCATTTTCATGCTATTTTAAATGGCAGTCTGGTAAATAGCAAGGTTTTTGGTTATTTTCAGGATACATTCTCAGAAGTAAAGTTTTTGAGTCTAAGGTCTTATAAAAATTTTAAGATGTGTGATATATACTATCAAATGACTTTTAAAATTTTTTGTACCAATTTTGTTCTCACTCCAGCCATATAGTAGTGATCCCATTTCACTGTGCCCTCACTCCCACTGTCCAAGACATTTACTTTTCTGTCAGCAGTCCATCATTCTTTCTTGAAAACATTACTGTCTTATCTTTTAATGCAACTTAGCATTTCCCCACTGCTTTCTTGATTTCTTCTGAAGCCCCTTAACAATACATGGAGTGAGAAGGACACAATTATCACTTCTTTGGGATTCTTGCCCCAAATATACAACACTCAAGCTGATTAAGAGAGACTGTCAAACTCATCTTGGATATTTCACAAAAAACCTGACCTTCAAAAGTGTCAAGGTCATAAAGACAAAGAAAGATTCAGAAGTTGTCCCAGACTAGGAGAGACTAAGGAGATAAAATCACTAAATGCAAAGTGAGATACTGAACTGGGTCCTGGACCAGAAAAGGGCTATTCATGGAAAAACTAGTGAAATTTGAATAATCTCTCTATATTAGTTGATGATATAATCTGTAGGTTTATTTCCCGGTTTTGATAATTTCACTATGGTTACATAAGATATTAACATTAAGAGAAGCTGGGCCAAGGGTGTATGATATCTTTCTGTGCTACTAACATGACTTTTCTGTAAGTCCAAACTTATTTCAAAATAAGATTTAAAAAAACCACTCCCGGTTTGTGATGCTTGTATCTTATGTTTTGTCTGTAAATAGTAAAAAATAAGGAGCAAAAGTTAGTGTAGAGATCCTGGTCTTATTTCTTCTCTCTCCTACTTTTACTTTTCTATGTCTCCTTATCCTATGAACAATGGTAAAGAGGTGTCATAAAAGTGGTAAATTCCCCATACATCATCCAAAGCAGACATAGCTAACGGATCCAGAGTCTTTTTCCAGTTGAGCTGATTTCCTGCCATCATGGCTTGGTTAGAATTGTCATGCTAGTTAAGGTGTACTTACTATCTCTGCATGATGGGATGCCTTACTGTTATGTAATTCTTAATTGATATCTGAAATGTGATTTGAAACCATGTATTTGCACCACTTTACATTTTAATACATACTTCATTTTTTCTAACATTTACCTTAAATAATTTAAGTACCCTTCCTCCATTTCTTTCATAACCATGTACTCTGAGCTCTTTAAGCTGTGCTTGACATTTCCAGTTATTTCAGGATCAAAAAGAATTGGAATACAGGCCGGGTACAGTGGCTCACACCTATAATCTCAGCACTTTGGGAGGCCAAGTCTGGTGGATCATCTGAGATCAAGAGTTTGAAACCAGCCTTGTCAACATGGCAAAACCCCATCTCTACTAAAAATACAAAAATTAGCTGGGTATGGTGGCTGGCGCCTGTAACCCCATGTATTCGGGAGGCCGAGGCAGGAGAATCGCTTGAACCCAGGAGGCAGAGGTAGCAGTGAGCCTGGATTGTGCCACTGCACTCCAGCCTAGGTGACACAGCGAGACTCCACTACCTTAAAAAAAAAAAAAAAAAATTGGAATACATGATTCCACTCTTCAAAGAACACAGAGTCCAAGTAAAGAGATGAAATATAATCACAAGAAAATCTAGATAATGAGTAAAAATCACATAATAAATATGATGTAAAAACTGAATGACTAAATTCTTAGACATTACAAATACACTAATGATTTGAAGGGCCAGTTTACAAAGGGAATATCTTCTGGCTAAGCTGCGTTTCCTGCATTTGTGCAATGTGAAATTACCTAGGCCTCACCAAATATTAGTATAAATGCAGATAGAATTAATAGTGACAACACAAATTTCACCCCACCTACTCTTTCAGAACTTGCAGCTGTTGTCCAAGTGTTACATAAGTCCTTCAGAGATGGTGCACGTGAACCTATAAATGATCACCTCCTGGCCTTTGATTCTGGCTCCTAGTTGATTTCTGCTACCTGGGAAGGCACTTGACTTGGCTGCTCCCTCCTGGCCTTGCTTCTCAAGCACTTGATAAGAGAGCTGATGTCCGAGCTGAGGCCACTTTTTTTCTGCTGCTTGCTGGAGTCTCAAGAGGTCTGAGTCACACTAAAGTCTGCACAAAACTAAAGGGAGAATTCCTGTTACCCAGTCTGTGTCCTACCTCATCTCTCTATACCAAATAACATTGCTCGTGCCCATGAATTTCTCAGAATTCTTTGGAAATATAGCTCCTCACCTGGAACTGGATGAGAGAGCAACTTTCAAGATAGATACCATAGATTTTTCCTCCTAGTACTAATGCAAACAAAACAAAACAAAACAAAACAAATTCTCCTCAAGCCCAACAACCCTCATGCAAATTTACTCCTGGAAGAGCTAGTCATGGCATGAGAAGAGTTTAGATATTAGATTTTCGAGATCAAGCTCAAGATGCACTGTTGAGATCTCACTGTATTTCTTACTTGTTATCATTATTTTTCATGTGGTGATTAAAGTTCTGAAATGTACTTTAATTTAGATTGCTTGATTTACATCTTTGGGTAGACAGCTCTGTTAGCCAATATTGGGAGAATCTTCTAAGGGTCTGCCCTATATGTAATGTCATGGACAACACAGTAATGGATGAAGATACTGTCTGGATTCGGTGACAGTAAGGCTTTTTCATTTCTCAATGTTTTTTATACCCTGTTTTACTCAGAAATATCATTTATCCTTGTATTACGGTCATTTCCATTAATGTTGTGTCCAAGGTTTATTTAAATTGTCAAGGGCCTTAATAAAATCCACCAGTGAAATTCTCCAACTAAAGAATACTCTGCCCTCTGGAGCCTCACTCTATTACACTTCTGCTTGTTTATTATCTTCTCATTTTTAACACATCTCCACCCACACTCCTCGAGACAGCTCCTCAGTGTTTCCAGGAAAATCAATGAAAGTTCCTTATGAAGCATATTTGTTTTTTGTTTTTGTTTTTGTTTTTACTATTGTTGTTGACTATTACACACTCTCCATTGCATAGAACTCTCATGCACTATTTCTAACCTACTATGTCCATTGGTCTTAGAAGCCTGAGGGTTGCTCCTGTTTTCCCTCTCAGTCTCCTGGCATGGACATGGATAGCACTGAATGTGATAGTAGTGCTTACTGGTCCCTCCTGTTCAGGAGTACACACTTACTAATGCAAATTCTTGATGATACTTACATGCCCTCGGACATAATTCCCATTATCACACAATTGGTCAGGATGGCATTTTCTGTCTGCAGTTCAATAGATGTACAGTAGCTTTTCCACAAAGTGTGGTCCACGGGTCACCTGTACCAGAAGTCCTAGGAGTGCCTTTAAATGCACATGATCATGATCATTTGACACCTATCACACCTGCCACTGTGTCAGAATCACTGGACTCATGAAGAAATATTTGCATGTCTGAACCATCTTCATTCTTTTCTTATTTTATTTATTTATTTTTTTTGAGATGGAGTCTCTCTCTGTCACCCAGGCTGGAGTGCAGTAGCGCGATCTCAGCTCACTGCAAGCTCCGCCTCCCGGGTTCCCACCATTCTCCTGCCTCAGCCTCCCGAGTAGCTGGGACTACAGGCGCCCTCCACACGCCCGGCTGATTTTTTGTATTTTTAGTAGAGACGGGGTTTCACCATGTTAGCCAGGATGGTCTCCATATCCTGACCTCGTGATCCGCCCGTCTCGGCCTCCCAAAGTGCTGGGATTACAGGCGTGAGCCACCGCGCCCGGCCTCTTCTTATTCTTGATCGAAAATTCCTTTTTGAATATACAACTGAAAACAGAAAATATCAGTTCCTCAGAATTTGAAGAAAATGTTTGACTGTGAGAATTTCCTGGGAGAGCTGTTTCTTTCTAAACCTAGAGCCAGAATTGGAGACCTGGCCAGAAAGTTTGAATCAAAATCTCTTGGTATGAAAACAAAAAATAATCTGTATTGTTAATAAGATTTTTTTAGTTTTATTAGGTTTTGTTTTGTCTTTGGCCATGACTACTTCACTCCATATTTGACTTTTCTGGACTTATTTTTACATTTATATCTACACCTCCATTTCACGGAAAGACTAGTTGATTCTTTTTTTAACACACATCTCTTTACTGAGACTCTAATTTGAATGAGACACTGATACAAAGAACAGACAAGGTCTCAGCTTTCAAGGAATTCACCTCTAAAGAGAGTAACAGACAAGAGAACAATTACTACATACCAATGATGAGAGCTGTGGTCAAGGAGGGCAGGCCACAGCACAGCAGAGTCAACTCAGCCTGGGTAGGTCGGGCATGGCTTCCTACAAGTACCAACACTGAGCAGGCAAAGACTGAGGGCAGCAATGTGTCAGAGCTTTCTGGTGTGTGTGTGTGTGTGTGTGTGTGTGTGTGTGTGTGTGTGTCTATGAGTGCCTCTATTAGTTCGATTTACTTTAGTCATCTTCTTTCTACTATTTTTAGTATTAGTAGTTAAATCCTTATTGTTTTCACATCCCTCTCTACCTCCTTCCATCCCCTCCTTCCATTTTTACTAAACCATTCTGAGGGAACCAAACCTCTCATCCCCACTAGCACTGGCCAGCCATAGTTCTCCAAGTGTTCCTTCTGCTTCCATTTCCTTCTCTTCTCCCTTGTTCTTGTTGGACCTTGAATGATTAAGTGGAAGTATCCCTTCAGGATCCCTGCATAACTGCACCTTGTGCAGTGGTCCCCATCAAAGACTGAAATGGCCAATCTCTGACACTGAATGACATTGAATGAGGAGGCATGATTGGCCCAAAACGTGCACAGTGACTTCTCTCCACCCTCTAGTGAGCGTCAAGAGCAAGTAGTTTGTTACAGCCTTCCCCCGCCCTAGCTCTGGCTAATGCCAAGTTCCTCCAGTCTACTTGCTGCCCCGTTTGGATGAGTAAAGGTTGCCACATTACTAGCTCTTCAGAAAGATGTTAGAGACTTTGTTTATAAAGTGTCAGCCACACTGTATGATTTCTGGATCAAATATCTTGGGGCATTCAAAGTGCCAGTTGTTTTGATTCACTTACGGATCAGTTGCTACCTTCTCTAGGGTATCCTTATGTTACTCTAAATTATCTTTGGGGGCCTTCTCTAGGGTATTCTTATATTACAGCAAATTCTCTTTGGGGGCCTTGTCATCCCTTGTTTCTCATTTAGAAACCATATACATTTAAATTTCTTATTCTCTTCCTTTGAAATAGGCTTCAAGGTAGGGCAACCGCTTGCATGGTATTTATTGCACAGTATTTAAAGGTATTTGGAAGGACTCCAGGTGCTACAGAAGGGTTAAAAATTTTGCAGGGAAGGAGTTCTCAGGAGTGTGCTGTGTGAGACACTTCTTGTGCACCACTTTGCATCCTCTTAGCTGTGCTTCAGTGACTAGTTCCATGCAGCTTTCCATGGGTGTCATCTGTTAGCACCTCACCTCAGGCTGCTTCATGTTATCATGGTGTTTTTAGTGACAAGAGCTTGAGTTCCATGCATGTGCAACCTAGAAGTGCCTGTGGACTCATCCTTGACCACTGGGAGACAGAAGCCAATGGATAAAATGTGTCTGTCTCTCTTTTGTCTCCTGAGTGGACAGCTCTGATATTTCCTGAGACTACTTCAAATGCTTCAGCCAGATCAGATACGAGTCATCTGTAATGCAGTGGCAATCTCAGCATTGCATCCTTGTGTTGTTGTTTCTTTCTTTCTCCTTCTCTGTGTCATTCTAACTGGTCCCTCACTCCTGTTCCTTGCATCATATTCCCAAATAAACTACCTGCGCCTAAGGCTTTACATCAGTCTTTGCCTTCAGAGGAAACTCAGACTGTGACATCATGAACATTTTAGCACATATACTTAATAATACCCTATTTCTCTCTTTGTTTGCTCTCAGAATTTTGGGGCCATCACTGAAGCACTAGGAACATTTTATTCTATTTTTGCACTTATCTCTCCTTTTCACATATTTCTTCCTTCCTTTATTCTTTTTTTATTTCTTAAGCACTTGCTATGTACTAAGGATTATTTTATCAGTTTGGGATACATACATGAATAAAACAGACAAAGATTCCTGCCCTTATAGAGCTGACATTCTGGTTGAGGGAGACAAGCAGTAAACAGTAAATCACATAGTATGTTAGAAGGTGATAAAAACTATGAGAAAAATAAAAATTAAGGCGGGTAAGGGGAAAACAAGAGTTCCAGGGGTTGGATGGGTGTTGTAAATTTAAATAGGGCAGTAAGAGTAGACTTACTGAAAAGATGATATATGATTAAACACTTGTGGGAGAAGAGGGAATTATCCTTGCAGATAATAGGAGGAAAAACTTTCCATCAGAGGCAAAAGCTGGAGTAGGCATGACACATTCAAAGAACAGCAAGAGTGAATTCCTTTTCTCTTTGTCTTCAGTCATCTTACTTTCTGCTATTGGCTATTCACTTATGGCAGGTGAGCTTCGCACACCATGATGTATTTTCCTGTATGGCTATTCATGGCTCCTGCTGAGTCTCCCATGAACTTCTAATTTCTTCACACTGTCCTCCCCATTTTCCTCTTTTTCTTTCACACACTTCTAATAATATGTTGCCATTTATTCAAAGGTAATCTTAGGTATATCCTTTCTCTCAGGTTGATGGAGCGTTTTTTTTTTTTTTTTTTTTTTTTTTCATTTTGTAAGATAAGAAGAGGGACTATCCCAATTTTGTACGAGAAGAGACTAAAACACAAGATATTTGTGATTGACTCAAAAGAGGAGGAACTTCCAGTCTCATGTGCTATGGATTTCTAGTTTGATTGTATAAAATAAAATCTAGTACTTCACACGCTCTAGGATGGTTACTATCAAAACAAAAACAAAAAACCAAAAACCTGAAAACAATAAGCATTGGTAAGGATGTGAAAAAAATGGAACCCTTGTGTACTGTCGATGGGAATGTAAAATGGTTCAGTTGCTGCGGAAAACAATATGGCAGTTCCTCAAAACATTAAAAATAAAATTACCATGTGATCCAGCAATTCCACTTCTGGCCACATATCCAAAAGAATTGAAAGCAAGATCCCAAGGAGATATTTACACACCCCTGTTCCTAGCAGCATTAGTTACAATAGCCAAAAGCCAAAAGCAGCACAAGTGACCGTTGATAGATGACTGGATAAACAAAGGTGGCGTACACACACATTGGGGTATTATTTAGTCTGAAGAAGGAAGGATTCTGACACATGCGTCAGCATGAATGAACCTTGAGATGACTGTTAAGTGAAACAAGCCAGTCACAAAAAGACAATTACTGTGTGATTCCACTTATATGAGGTACCGGGAATAGTCCTATTCATAGACAGAAAGTAGAAGGGTCGTTTTCAGGTACTGAAGGGAGGGGGAATGGGAGTTATTTAATGGGTTTAAAGTTTTAGTTTTGCAAGAATAAAAGATTTCTGAAGATTGGCCATATAACAATATGAATGTACTTAACTATTGAATTGTACACTTAAAAATGGTTAAAATGGTAAATTTTATGCTGCATATATTTTACTATAGTTAGAAAAATAAAAATTAGTATCAGAAGAAGTTTTCAAAAAGCTTTGATAACCAGTTTAGGATGGTACTTTGACAATCAACAGGCTGCAGGAATTACTGACACCCATGACCCTGTCATCACTTTGCTCGTACAGAACCTAGACTGTTTTGAGTGTCTGTCTGGCCAGCCTGGAGCTGTGTTTATGAGCATGAAACAGGGGAAGAAGAAAAGCCAAGGCTCAGATGACCAGCTTGGGGCTCGTGTTCCTTATAAGCCAGAAGTTTAGATCTCTTAGCCCGGAATTTGCAGGCTAAGCTGTGCCCTTGTACTTCACCCAGCTTTTGCTAATATTAGTATCTCAAACAACCATGGTACATTTATCAAAACTAAAATAATTAACATTTGTACAGATTTTACAGATTGGTGCAGATTTCTTCAACTTTCTCTGGTGATGCTTTTTCTTTTTTCTTTTTCATTTCGGGATAACATGTTGCATTTAGTCCTTGGGTCTTCTTAGGTTTTTCTATCTGTGACAGTTTTTCAGTCTTTCCTTGTCTTTCATGACCTCGACAGTTTTTGAAGAGTACTTGTCAGGTATTTTGTAGAATGTTTATCAATTTGGGTCTTTCTTCTGTGTTGTCATGGGTAGATTGGGGTTATGCATTTTTTTCTTTATTATACTTTAAATTCTAGGGTACATGTGCACAACATGCAGGTTTGTTACATATGTATACTTGTGCCATGTTGGTGTGCTATACCCATCAACTCATCAGCACCCATCAACTAGTCATTTACATCAGGTATAACTCCCAATGCCATCCCTCCCTCCTTCCCCCTCCCCACAATAGGACCCGGTGTGTGATGTTCCCCTTCCAGAGTCCAAGTGATCTCATTGTTCAATTCCCACCTATGAGTGAGAACATGCGGTGTTTGGTTTTCTGTTCTTGCGATAGTTTGCTGAGAATGATGGTTTCCAGCTGCATCCATGTCCCTACAAAGGACATGAACTCATCCTTTTTTATGGCTACATAGTATTCCATGGTGTATATGTGCCACATTTTCTTAATCCAGTCTGTCACTGATGGACATTTGGGTTGATTCCAAGTCTTTGCTATTGTGAATAGTGCCGCAATAAACATACGTGTGCATGTGTCTTTATAGCAGCATGATTTATAATCCTTTGGGTATATAAATTTTAATTTATTTTATTTTACTTTAGGTTCCAGGATACACGTACAGAATGTGCAGGTTTGTCACGTAGGTATACATGTGCCATGGTGGTTTGTTGCACCTATCAACCCATCATCTAGGTTTTAAGCAGAACATGCATTAGGCATTTGTCCTAATGCTCTCTCTCCCCTTGCTCCCCATGCCCCGACAGGCCCTGGTGTGTGTCGTTCCTCTCCCTGTGTCCATGTATTCTCATTGTTCAGCTCCCACTTATGAGTGAGAACATGTGGTGTTTGGTTTTCTGTTCCTGTGTTAGTTTGCTGAGAATGATGGCTTCCAAATTCATCCATGTCCCGGCAAAGGACATGATCTCATTCTTTTTTATGGCTGTCTAGTATTCCATGGTGTATATTTGCCACATTTTCTTTATCCAGTCTATCATTGGTAGTCATTTGGGTTGGTTCAAAGTCTTTGCTATTATTAATAGTGCTGCAATAAATGTAAATCAAAACCACAATGAGATACCATCTCACGCCAGTTAGAATAGCGATTATTAAAAAGTCAGGAAACAATAGATGCTGGCAAGGTTGTGGAGAAATAGGAATGCTTTTACAGTGTTGGTGGTAGTACAAATTAATCCAACCATTGTGGAAGACAGTGTGGCGATTTCTCAAGGGCCTAGAACCAGAAATACCATTTGACCCAGCAATCCCATTACTGGGTATATACCCAAAGGATTATAAATCATTCTACTATAAAGACACATGTAGATGTATTTTTATTGCAGCACTATTGACAATAGCAAAGACTTTGGGTTATGCATTTTTAAGAATACCACAGATGTGAAGTGCTCTCCATTGTATCATATCAGGAGTTACAGGATATCGACATGACTCACTACTGATGATGTTAACCTTAATCTATTTTGTAAGTGGTATATGCCAGGTTTCTTCCCTGTAAAGTTACTATTTTTCTTTATATCTTCTATTTGATAGAAGAGAGTCACTAAATCCAGTTCATGTTCTAGGAAAGAGGAATTCAGTTCTACCATATTAGAGAATGTGAATGTATGTTAAAACCACCACAGTAATTAATACTTATTTTGGGGGAGGTTCTTTGAAGCTATTCAACTATTCTGTTTCTCATTAAAATTTTACCCACTAATTTAAACATGCATGACTGGATCTTATCTGCAGCAATTATTACTGCAGTATTTTGATGGAGATTTTCTGTTTCACTCCTTCCTGCCTGGTTTTACTCATAGCGAAGCAACTATATAAGGAAGATTTGTTTCTTCTCTATTTACTTATTTATTCAATCATTTGTTTATATCAGTATAGATCCATGAATCTATTTTATTTTTGGGGTTATAAATAAAATATATTGTTATTTATTTTATTGCTCAATTTCTTTCAGCTCTGGACATCGAGAACGCTTTCAAGTTGACTTCTGTGTCCTTTTGACAGGCTTTTATTTTCTCTCCCTCCTTTTCCTTCTCTTTCTCTGTCTGTCTCTTTCTTCCTTTCCACATCCTTATTTTCTGTAATTACAAGATTTTCCAGGTTCATCTTGTATTATCCCTGCCCCAGGTCTACACTCAGCCATTTCTTCAAGGAGCACTGGTTCCTTTTATTGGAGAGTAGTATTCAGAAACCAAGATCTGGTTGCTAGATAAGAAAATTCGTTTTAAGAAAGAGTATATGTGAATGTTGAGGATCTAGAAATGAATTTCCTTAAAAGTTATGTCTACATGTCCTGTGGATACTCTTGCATGTTGAACATTAGGTATTATAATGCTTTAAAGATATAATGTATGTCTTAAAATCTGTATGTGAGAAATAAGTTCTATAAGATGCTGAAAGAGTGACTACATGTTTACATCCCATGCCATAAGGGATAGCTACCATGTTTTATCAGAAATAAGTGCAGTGGCAGATTAAAGCTGGTGAGAAAGAAGGATGCCTGCTAACTGCCTGCTAACTAAATACAACAGATTAACCCCATTTCCTTTCTTCATAAGCTTCCTTAAAGCTAATCAAGCCCACATCTATAATTAATTAGGTGACATCTAACTTCTTGAGTGCTTACTCTGTACCCTTTAGTCTCTGTTGTAGTGACTTTTGGCAGATATTAAAATCTTGGCATCTTTGCTTGATATCCTTACGTGTCCTCTCTTTTTCCGTATATGCTGCATTAGCAATTTCCTGCTTCACTGCTCCTTCCTATAAAACAGTTGCAAGGTTTTGCAGTCTTACAGCAGAGTTGAGTAACAGTGCTTCCATTTTGCTATATAAAAATTGGTCTCCTTTATTTTTGCCTAGTGTCAGTCTTAGCACTGCTACTCAAGCTTTGAGGATATTTAAATGGTAGCAAAGGAATCCACTGCCCCCATCAGCTGATGAGGGCTCAGCTTCCCTATAGTTCCTCTTGATCCTACACTGACTACATGTCTGATCTACACTGTGGGAAATGCCTTAGATCAATGTTAGAGACTGGGCACACACATACAGTAACTGAAGATTTGTGTTGTGTTTACATTCACCCAAATTCATACTGTGGACTTAAGGAAAATTTTGGCCCTGAGTGTGGGTGCCATTGTCAATTTTTAAACTTTTTTTAGATTGTTGCAGCATTCCTTATTGAAAGAAGACAGTGCTTGAACACCTCAGAAAAGGATACGATAACAGTGGCTCACGCCTGTAATCCCAGCACTTTGGGAAGCTACGGCGAGTGGATTACCTGAGGTCAGGAGTTTGAGACCAGCCTGGCCAACATGGTAAAACCCCGTCTTTACTAAAAATGCAATAATTAGCCAGGTGTGGTGGTGGGCACCTGTAACCCCAGCTACTTGGGATTCTGAGGCAGGAGAATCACTTGAACCTGGGAGGTGGAGGTTGCAGTGAGCAGAGACCTTGCCACTGCACTCCAGCCTGGGCAACAGAGTGAGACTCTGTCTCAAGCAAGAAAACAAACAAACAAACAAACAAAAAACCGTCAATTTTTACCTAATGTTGAACACAAGCTGAGGAAGAACTATTTGAATGACATTTGCTTTAATGTGTTTAGCAAGTGCATGCCTTGCCTAATGCCACCAAACGTACACATGTGCTCTGCTCTGAAACATATTTAAGCAGTGTTCAACATTTTTGAATATGATGAAAACGTTTTAATGTTCCCACATCTCTAAAACTTCCATAATAGCTTTGTATTTTTAGGATCTTCTGAGAAAACGCTTGGTAACAAAAGCTCTTATGAATTCAGCAGTGCTTTGAAGTAAATCTGTATTTTTCACAGTAAGAGACACACACATTGGAAAATAGTGATCTGCCTTTATGAGATATGTAATATGTATTCAATGTACAAATAACTCTTGGTTAACATATTGATTTTGGAACTCCTTACAATAAGTTTGGGGCTAAGATCAGAGCGTGATAGCCAAGGAACTGCAGATACAAATAGTGGTTGATTTGTTTTACTGATCTTATCAGAAATTCTTAATTAAAGAGTGGTAAGCTAACCAAGACTAAGCCTTAGAGGCAGAAGTATATTCTGTCAAAAGACTTATTTTCTAATACGGGGGGAGGGCAGAAAAAAGAAATAAATACTTTATAATATCAACAGACAATACACTTTTTCATTGTTTAATCAGGATTATGTAGAAAAAGCTGAACTTTTTTTTTTTTTTTTTTTTTTACAATCACTTAATATCTGGAAGTAGGGGCTTGAGTAAATTAAATTGTAGTTCATCCTAATAAGAACAAGGCTCATCTCTAATGACCATTTGTAGAGCAGAGATTTCTCTTAAACAATAATATTAAAATGTATCAGTGAAACAACCATTCAGATAATATTGGGGAGGGTTGAACTACTACAACTTCCTATGATAGCAATTTGGCAAAATGCATTAAAAGCCTTAAACAGTTTGGCCCAGTAATCGTATTTATTGGATATACAAATGCATTTAAACATTTTTTACATTGGTGAATAATATGAAACCATCTACATTTCTAGTAACAGAAGTATGGTTAAGCAGATTATGGTTCACTGACTGAATGGAACATTAAGCAGTTATTAAAAATTATACTTACAAAGCACTTATTAGGTAAGAGATGCATTTTAAATTGTTTATGTTGTATAATATTATTGGATAAATAAAGATTTCCAGATTTTTATAATAAACACAAATATCTTGTATAATGAAAACAATACATTTGTTTATTTTCAAACTATATGTTACAAAGTAGTTTTCCTTTTTTTATATTATTGGAAAGCAATATGTAAAATAGAAAAGTCATTGACTTTCTATACATGCAGATTTTGATTCAAATTTCAGTTCCGGGACTTGGTAGGTGTGTGACCTTGGGAAAGTCGTTAAAAAGCTCTAGTATCAGTTTCCTCATCTATATGAGTTGTTATGAAAATGAAATATAATAACATACATGTAAAATTCCTAATGTTAAGAAACTGTTAACAATTTCTATATATGTATACTGGATTTGAACAAATGAAGAAATGAATGGTGGATGACGGGAATCAGTTTTCTCACTGCTGGAGAGTGATGTTAGATAAGCCAGGAGGAGGCAAGAGTGAGCCATGTGAATCAACTATGGATTAGAGACAGAAATCTCCATATGATGTCATGTTTCCCTTAATATAAAGATGCATAAATACAGACCTAATTGTAGATATGTATAAGCCATTTACATGGTTTAGGATACATATATATATTTTCTAGCTTTGTCTGCCGAGGGGATCTAGAAGCAGTGACACCCTATTAGCAAGGAGCATACCCAGAGTACAGATCTTGGTTTCTAATACAATTCTTTCATTTAAGGAAGAGGGCTCCTTGGGGAAATGGCTGACTCTAGGGGTGGGGCAGGGAAAATACAAGATGAGCCTGGAGCATCTTGTATTGCTAGAAAGTAAGGAAGCAGTCAAAAAACAAAAAGATGGGAACATGTCTAAGAAGCACAGGAGGTAAAAGAATTACCAATGGCCAAAGCTGGAAGAAGAGTAAAAAGAAAAACAAACAACAACAACAACAAAAAACAAATTTGCGGAAGAGAAAAAAAATGTAGTGGTAGTACTGGATTATAACCTAAAGATAAAATAAATACTTATGAATCCATACTTGTATAAATGATTGATCAAGTAAACAAATAAATAAATGGGGAGAGAGACACATCTTACTTATGGAAAGATTCCAAATAATTTACATAGACACTATCTCCTGCAAGAGATGGAGCTCAATTCCTCCTACCCCTGAATGTGGGCTGTGTATAGTGATTTTCTTCCAAAGAACATAAGAATGAAAAGAGAGAAAAAAGAGTAACTTTATAGCGGAGCGATCTGACAAACACTACCTCAGCTTGATGATCAGTATTAACATCAACAATGATACCACACTGACAGTATACACTCTTGATATAATGTGATTAAAAACGACACTTTACCTCTGTGGTCTTTCTCCTCCAAACTTATAACCTCAGTTTAATAATGAGGCAAACATTAGACAAATTCAAATTGAAGGACATTCTACAATATACCAGGCGAGTCCTTCTCAAACCTGTGAAGGTCATAAAAAACAAAGGAACTCTGGGAGACTGTCACAGCCAAAGGCACCTAAGGAGGCATGACAACTACATGTCATCTTGTATCCTGAACAGAATCCTGGAACAGAAAAAGATTACTAGTGGAAAAACTAGTGAAATCTGAAAAAAGTGTGATGATGAGTAATAGTGATGTTAGCTCTTTAGTTGTGACAAAGGTACCACAGTAATGTAACATATCGTGTTTGCTGCATCCTGGCAAGTGGCTGTAAAGTTTCCTTTGAACTTTCTAATCCACAAATTGAGGGAGCCTGTTCCGACTTTGGTTAGCTATGAAGATTACTCACTCTTCATTCCCATTCATCCATTTAATTAACACTGATTATGCAGCTTAAGACCCATGCGGCCGGGCGCGGTGGCTCAAGCCTGTAATCCCAGCACTTTGGGAGGCCGAGACGGGCGGATCACGAGGTCAGGAGATCAAGACCATCCTGGCTAACACGGTGAAACCCCGTCTCTACTAAAAAATACAAAAAAAAAAAAAAAAACTAGCCGGGCGAGGTGGCGGACGCCTGTAGTCCCAGCAACTCGGGAGGCTGAGGCAGGAGAATGGCGGGAATCCGGGAGGCGGAGCTTGCAGTGAGCCGAGATCCGTCCACTGCACTCCAGCCTTGGCGACAGAGCAAGACTCCGTCTCAAAAAAAAAAAAAAAAAAAAAAAAAGACCCATGCTAGGGCATTAAGGTACATTGGTGAAGAAAATAAATGTAATTTCTGCCCTCCAGGAGTGATTAAAAAGTGCTTCCTGTAAATTTGTTGAAGTTCCTTATAGATTCTGGATATTAGCCCTTTGTCAGATGAATAGACTGCAAAAATTTTATCCCATTCTGTAGGTTGCCTGTTCACTCTGATGATCATTTCTTTTGCTGTGCAGAAGCTCTTTAGTTTAATTAGATCCCATTTGTCACTTTTGGCTTTTGTTGCCACTGCTTTTGGTGTTTTAGTCATGAAGTCTTTCCCCATGGAAAAAAACAAACAATCCCATCAAAAAGTGGGCAAAGGATATAAACAGACACTTATCAAAAGAAGACATTTGTGTGGCTAACAAACTATGAAAAAAAGCTCATCATCACTGGTCATTAGAGAAATGCATATCAAAACCACAGTGAGATACCATCTCATGCCAGTTAGAATGGCGATCATTAAAAAGTCAGAAACAACAGATGCTGGAGAATATGTGGAGAAATAGGAACGCTTTTACACTGTTGGTATGAGTGAAAATTACTTCAACCATTGTGGAAGACAGTGTGGCGATTCCTCAAGGATCTAGAACTAGAAATACCATTTGACCCAGCAATCCCATTACTGGGTATATACCCAAAAGATTTTAAATCATTCTACTATAAATACACATGCACACGTATGTTTGTTGCAGCACTATTCACAATAGCAAAGACTTGGAACCAATCCAAATGCCCATCAATGATAGGCTCAATAAAGAAAATGTGACACATATATGCCATAGAATATTATGCAGCCATAAAAAAGGAGGAGTTCATGTCCTTTGCAGGGACATCTATGAAGCTGGAAACCATCATTCTCAGCAAACTAACACAGGAACAGAAAACCAAACACTGCATGTTCTCACTCATAAGTCAGCGTTGAACAATGAGAACACATGGACACAGGGAGTGGAACATCACACACCAGGGCCTCTGTGGGGTGGGGGACTAGGGAAGGGTTAGCATTAGGAGAAATACCTAATGTAGGTTATGGGTTGATGGGTGCAGCAAACCACCATGGCACTTGTGTAGCTATGTAACAAACCTGCACGTTCTGCCCATGTATCCCAGAACTTAAAGTATAACAGAAAAAGAAAGCCAGAAAAAAAATCGCCTATTAAAAATCTAATTGTTCCGAGTGAAAAAAAAAAAAAAGAAAAAAAAGTGCCTCCCTACATAATATTTACCCAGTGATCCTAGTTCTACCTATTTTGGTGCCACAAAGTATATGACAAATTTCTTTGCTCAAAATAGTCTTCAAATATGGAAAGCAATGATTATACCTTCCCTGGGTTTCCTCTAAACAAAATGCCCTGTTTCCCTTCAATGTTTTCTTGAATACACAGCCTTGGGTTCCCTCTAAATCCTGTTTATCTTCAAGTTTTCCATATTATTCTTGAGGTAAGGAGTTTAGAATGATTGTAACAACTGTCATCTATTTGTTCTGCTACTGTGTAACATACTTTCATGAACTATTTGTTTTTTTCTTTTCTCTTTTTTAAATTATATTTTAAGTTCTGGGGTACATGTGCAGAATGTGCAGGTTTGTTACATAGGTATACAAGTGCCATGGTGGTTTGCTGCACCCATCAACCCATCACCTACATTAGGTATCTCCCCTAATGGTATCCCTCCCCTAGCCCCCCACCCCCTGACAGGCCCTGGTGTGTGATGTTCCCCTCCCTCTGTCCATGTGTTCTCATTGTTCAACTCCCACTTATGAGTGAGAACATGTGGTGTTTGGTTTTCTGTTCTTGGTTTGTTTGCTGAGAATGATGGTTTCCAGCTTCATCCATGTCCCTGCAAAGACATGAACTCATCCTTTTTTACGGCTGCATAGTATAGACCAATGGAACAGAACAGAGGCCTCAGAAATAATACCACACATCTACAACAATCTGATCTTTGACAAACCTGACACACACAAGCAATGGGGAATTGATTCCCTATTTAATAAATGGTGCTGAGAAAACTGGCTAGCCATATGCAGAAAACTGAAACTGGAACTCACTTCCTTACACCTTATACAAAAATTAACTCAAGATGGATTAAATATTTGAATGTAAGACCTAAAACCATAAAAATCCTAGAAGAAAACCTAGGCAATACAATTCAGGACATTGGCATGGGAACCCTAAAAGTTGTCATTATCGCCTCATGTTACAGATGAGAAACTGATACCTTTGTCACAGTCAGGAATTCATTCTACAAATATTTATGGAGGAACTAATTTGTATTTGTCACTCTTCAAAGTGATGGGGATAGATAAGTGAATACAGCAGATGGAGTCCCTGCCTTCATGGAGCTTATTATTCTATGGTAGCTTTCAGCAAACTATAAACTACCCCTCGGCCAAATTCAGTAGCTGCTTGTTTTTTTTAAGTTTTTAAAATGTGTTTTTCTCTGTTTTTTATTATGTAACAAAATGCGCTTCAAAAAAAGAAACAAAACTTCAGTCAATTAAAACACAGATATGCTCATCTTTAAATATATATTGATAATTGTAAATGTGGTTAAACACAGAAAGAAGAAAACCTACTTTGAATGTTTTTGATCACGATTCTTTAATCTACCATGAGCAGAAATCTCTAATTTTGATGATGTCTAATTTACTAATTTTTTCTTTTTCTGGCTGAAAATTTTTTTATCTATTCACTGGTTATAAAAATATTCCTATATATTTCCTTCTAAAAGTTTTATAGCTTTAACTTTATTTTTCATCTATGATCTGCTCAAAATAAGTAAAGTTTTATTGAAACACAGCCACACTCATTTGTTTACATATTGTCAATGGCTGCTTTCCCCCATAATAGCAGAGTTGAGAAGTTGCAATAGAGACCTGTGTGACCCACAAAACCAAAAATATTTCCTATATGGCCTTTTACATAAAAAAAGTTGACTGATCCACGTTCTAGAGATTGAGCAAGGACAGGGTTGGTTAGACACAAAAGGAGACAGA
Source organism: Papio anubis (assembly GCF_008728515.1). Lineage (NCBI taxonomy): Eukaryota > Metazoa > Chordata > Mammalia > Primates > Cercopithecidae > Papio > Papio anubis. Next base: position 78,293,874 of record NC_044979.1, read on the forward strand.
AAAAATAAACTAGCAAGTGATCGTCAGATGGCGATAGGATAGGAGAAGGATGAAGCAAGGGAAAAGGGATACCAAGAGCAGCTGCAGAGGCTGTGGGGGGTCATTAGGTAATTTAGGGTTCAAGAGGACCTCTCCAAAATGGTGGCTTGGGATTGAAGGGAGCGATCCAGGAGGGTATTTCAGAGAAGCACATTGGGAACTGCACAGGCCCCAGGCTTTAAGAGAAAAGGGTCCTTAGATTTGAGAAACAGTAAGCGGCCAGTGTGACAAAAGAAGAGAACCTGAGGGACGAGGAGAGTGGAAGGAGCTGAGATCAGAGAGGAGAGGAGAAAGGGAGAAGGGGCTGAGTAGGCATGTTTGAGGCCATTTTTTTCTCTGACATGGGGAATCTCTAGAAGATTTGGGCCAGGAGTGGTGGCTCACACCTTTAATCCCAGCAGTTTGGGAGGCTGAGGCAGGAGGATCATTTGAGCCCAGGAGTTCAAGACCAGCCTGGGCAATATAGGGAGACCCTGTTTTTACAAACAATTTAAAAACTTAGAAAAAAAATTTAAAAATTTGCTGGGTGTGGTGGTGTTGAACCTGTAGTTTCAGCTATTCAGGAGGCTGAGGTGGAAGGATAGCTTGAGCCTGGAAAATCCAGGTTACAGGGAGCTTTGATAGTACCACTACATTCAAGCCTGGGCAACAGAATGAGATCCTTTCTCAAAAAGGAAAAAAACCAAAAGATTTGGGGCAGAGGAGTCAGGTAATGGGACTCATTGTAAAGGATTGGTTTGGCTGCTGTATTGAGAACGGATGGAAGAGGGGCAAAGACAGAAGCAGGGAAAGCATTTAGTGAGCTACTACAGGGTTCCAGGCAGCACAAATGGTGGCTCAGACCATAACCACACGTGGAATGAGGGGCAAAGCAGGACTGCAGCCCCAGATCAGCCTCACTCCAGAGTCTGTGCTCTGTCAAATGCAAGTTCTAATCACAGAAACTGATACTTTAAGTTTGGCAAATGCAAGGCAGCACTTCCCTGCAAAGGGTCTGGCCTCCTCAAGGATTCTCTGAGTCCTATCAGGGGAATTTGGGTAGTTCTAATAGACAAATCCATAATAACAAGATAATTGGGGGATGCCAGTTAAATCCCTTGGGCGGCACTCTTTGGGTCTTTTGAGTCAGAGTAGGGACATCTTTAGCATCTGATTAAAGCTATGGAACACACTTTCTGGAAAAGAAAAAGGATACACACACACAGATTTACAACATTTTGCATGCATTTTTAGAGTATTTATAGTCTTTGCCTCTAGGATTTAAGGTTCTGTTGAGGTTATCTACATCTGAGCAAACTTCAAAATTGAGAAGTGGAGGTTCATCAGGAAGAGGAGGTGGGCCTTCACGGAGTCAGTGGAGAGATACTAGGTTGGTGCAAATGTAATGGCGGTTTTTGTTATTGAAAGTAATGTAGTAAAGTAGTTAGGCACATGTGAATGTTATGGCAAGCTTTAAGCCATACTGAGCAAGTCACCTATTGTGACAACATGCAGACCAATGTTTTGCATATGTGTTAGTGAGAAATAAGGTTCATTGTAGAGCTTAAGACTTGTACATTTTCAATGTTCTAGCTAGCATAATAATATTAATATGTTAGGCCCTATTATACTATATAGTTCCTGCTGATGAATTTATTGATTATTTTTTAAACACTAAAGGAAAGGACTATTTTAGCCTCGATGTATCTCCTATTGTGTTGAAACAAAATGGGGTCTTTAGTGGTGTATTTTTCAAAAAATAAATTTATTAATGCTAGAAAACACAGGCATACTTGGTTTTCTTACACTTTACTTTATTGCACTTTGTAGATATTGTTTTTACAGACTGCAGGCTTTTGGCAACCCTGCATCCAGGAAGTCTAATGGCACCATTTTCCAACAGCATGTGCTTACTTCATGCCTCTGTTTCACATTTTGGCAATTCTTGCAATATTTCAAGCTTTTTCATTATCATTATATCTGTTATGGTGATCTGTGATCAGTGGTCTTTGATGTTATTACTACAGTTGTTTTGGGGAACCATGAACCATGCCTGTATAAGATGGCAAACTTAACGAATGTGTGGGTGTTCTGACTTTTCCACTGACTGCCAGTCCTCTTCTCTTCCTTTCTTCAGGCCTAATCCCTGAGACACACAATATTAAAACTAGGCCAATTAATAACTTAAAAGTGGCCTTTAAGTATTCAAGTGAGAGTTTCACATCTCTCATTTTAAATCAAAAGCCAGAAATGATTGCATATAGTGAGGAAGGCATGCTCAAAGCCAAGACAGGCCAAAAGCTAGGTCTCTTGAGATACACAATTAGGCAAGCTGTAAATGAAAGAAAAAGTTCTTCAAGAAAATTAAAAATGCAACTACAGGGAACACATGAATAATAAAAAAGCAATACAGCCTTGAATAGATCAAACCAGACACAATATTCTCTTAAGCCAATGCCTAATCCAGAGCAAGGCCTTAATTCCTTTCAATTGTATGAAGATTGAGAGAGGTGAGAAAACTGCAAAAGAAAAATTTGAAGTGAATAGAGGTTGATTCATAAAGTTTAAGAAAAGAAGCCATCTCCATAATATAAAAGTGCAAGGTGAAGCAACAAGTACTGATACAGAAGCTGCAGCAAGTTTTCCAGAAGACCTATCTAAGGTAATTGATGAAGGTGGCTACAATAAACAACAGCTTTTCAATGTGGACAAAACAGCTTTTTAGTGGAATATGTCATCGAGGACTTTCATAGCTAGAGAGGAGAAGTCAATGCCTGGCTTCAAGTCTTCAAAAAACAGGCTAACTCTCTTCTTCGAGGCTAATGAAGTGATGAACTTAAGCTGAAGCCAATTCTTATTTACCATTCTGAAAATCATGGGTGCCGTAAGAATTATGCTAAATATCTTCCTGTGCTAAAACAACACAGCCCGGATGACAGCACATCTGTTTACATCTGTTTACGACATGGTTTACTGAATATTTAAAGCCAACTATTGAGACCTACTGCTCAGCAAAAAGGATCCCTTTCCAGATATCACTGCTCGTTGACAATGTACCTAGCAACCCAAGAGCTTTGATGGAGATGTACAAGGTTAATGTTGTTTTCATGCCTGCTAATGCACCATCCATTCTGTAGCCCATGGATCAAGAAGTAATTTTGACTTTCAAGTCTAATTGTTTTAAAAATACATTTTATAATGCTATAGCTGCCATTCATAGTTCCTCTGATGAATCTGGGCAAAGTAAATCGAAAACCTTCTGAAAAGGATTCACCATTCCAGATGCCACCAAGAACATCTGTGTTTCATGGGAGGAGGTTAAAGTATCAACATCAATAGGAGTTTGGAAGAAGTTGATTCCAACCCTCATGGATGACTTTGAAGTGTTCAAGACTTCAGCGGAGGAAGTCACTTCAGATGTGGTAGAAATAGCAAGAAAACTAGAATTAGAAGTAGAGCCCAAAGATGTGACTGAATTGCTGCAATTTCCTAATAAAATTAGAGCAGATGAGGACTTGCTTCTTATGGATGAACAGAGAAAGTGGTTTCTAGAGATAGAATCTACTTCTGGTGAAGTGGCTATGAACATTGTTGAAATGACAATACGAGATTTAGAATATTTCATTAAACTTAGCTGATAAGGCAGCAGCAGACTTTGAGAGGATTGACTCCAGTTTTGAAGGAAGTCTACCATGAGTAAAATGCTATCAAATAGCATTGTGTTCTATCTTTTGTGAAAGAGTCAATCACTGTGCAAACTTTGCTGTTGTCTTATTTTGAGAAATTGCCACAGCCACAGGTATGATCTGCCACAGTCAGACCTGGAGGAACCACCATCCTAATCAGTCAGCCACCATTAAAATCAAGGCAAGACCCTCCACTAGCAAAAAGATTATGACTGGTTGAAAACTCAGAAGACTGTTAGCATATTTTAAGCAAACGACTATTTTAAAATTAAGGTATGTATATTGCCTTTTTAGACATACTATCATTATACCCTTAATAGACTACAGTGTAGCACAAATATAACTTTTACATGCATTGGGAAATCAAAAAGTCTGTACGATTCGCTTTATTGTGATAGGCTGGAACTGAACTCGCAATCTCTCTGAGATATGCCTGTGTTGTCAATTTTCTTTGGTCTCTTTTGAAATATTTATTTGAGAATTGAATACAAGGCAATACCACAATTCCTCTTGTTACATTTGCACTACCATTCACAATTTGTAAATGAAGAGATTGAAAAAGCTTTATAGGGAATGTGGATTCTTCTTCATTTATTAACTTGGCTTGCAATAGAAAAAAAAAAAGCCATTCAGGCCTAAATGGTGAGTTTCCTCTTTCCTCCTGACAAGTGCAACATGAGAGTTGCACAGTAATGTTGGCTTTTCCATGAGCAGTCTAAACTAGTTATTAACCTAGTGTGTATCTGGATTTGAAAGATCCAGACTGCAATTCTATTTCCCTAGACAATGCTCTTTATCTGACCCAATTCTAGCACTTCTTATCTAGAAGCAAAGACATTTTTCTAGTTGTTGAATTACTTTGATAGAGATTTGAGAGAGAGTAAATCAGAACAAGAATAATATATTTTCTGAAGGCATGCATGTAGAAGATCTCATTCTCATGTGTGTTCAAGAAATCAAAGGGTACATGTTTCCTCAGTCAAAGGTCACAGTGCTCGGCTCAGCCCAGGCTGGGAGTGGTGGCACCTCCAGCCACTGTGCCCACCTCCCGTGGGTTCACGCCCCATTCTCCCTGCCTCAGCCTCCCAAGTAGGGTTGACTATGTTTGCCACTAATTCTTTTATTTTAGTATTCTCGGTTTACCAGTAAAACTGATGGTTCCACCCTCCTGACCTTTAGGTCCGCTGGCCTCCCAAGTTGGGATTACAGGCGGAGCCACCTTTACTGTCTTTTTTTTTTTTTTTTTGAGACAGATTCCCCGCTGTGTTGCCAGGCAGGAGTACAGTGGCATGATCTTGGTCCTCACTGCAACCTCCCTGGTTCTGCTTTGAGTTTCCTGCCTCAGCCTTCCAAGCAAGTTGATTACAGGTATGTGTGTCACCAGCCTGGCTGACTTTGTATTTTTGAAGGCAAAAGATTGCTTCACCACGCCAGGTTCCCACACTAACTCCCGACCTGTGACTGTCTGCCCTGGCTCCCCAAAGTGACTTCAGAGGCGTGAGCCACCTGGTTCGGCAAGTGAGATCATTTTTAACACACATTTCTCTCTGACAAAAACTAACTCTAAAGTAATTTTAAATAGTACTGAGGGCTCAGTTTTGACCCATAGTGGAGCAGTGTCTAAATCTCACCCAGTGGTGCTCTGCAGGTCTCATTTTCATTCTGTTTAGATAATTTTGCTCTTGCTGATTACAACAGGTCGTACCTAGCCTCATGATTTATTACACTCCGTCTCTAGTGAATCTCTCATGTAAGGTAGTTATTGGAGCACTGCTGACATGAGTTCTAAATTCTCTGTTAGAATTGCACACACAAGTGGCCCACTCCAGTGCCTCTAATCACTTTTGGGTAAAATCCCACTCATAAAGCAACCTTTTTTGATCACCTGCTCCACCCTGATTCATTCCGATGTCCTGCTCTGCCATAACCATTTTTCCAGCCAAATCATCACCCCGTCACTCTCTTTAAATCAGCCAATCGGAATTAGTTTAGCCTGCGCGGCCTAACCCTAGCCAATAGGGGAATGACACAGTAGCAGGGGCGACGTGCATCAGGAATAAGAATTCCTTCCGCTCCCTCGTCCAGGCGTGTGCTCATCATTGCTCCCTCTGTGAGGGCGCACCCTTCTAGAGAAGTAAATTGCCCTTCTGAGAAGAAAAAAAGAAAATTTTATATTTGAGTGCTATTTCTTTTGCGGCACCGAAACTTTATTTATAACAGGACTAAAAAGAATACAGCTGAGTATTTAGTTCAAAATAGATTGTATGAACAGTTTTTTTACTTGCTTGCTATTTTATGTTTATTTAATAAATGTCCATATATATGTTTCATCGTCCGGTCTGAGACATGCTTTTATTATAATTTGGTAATGAGGTTATGGGGAAGTGGCAGACACCCACCTTAACATTCTTTTGAGACCACTATTACCAACAAGAGTAACTTGAGAGTGTGCTCAACCAATTTTGTCAGCTCACAAATATTAGATATTCAATGGTCACCTTTATTTTCATGTTGCTTTGCTGCTTCTTATATGTGTAGGCATTTCACTCTAAAATGAATCGACTATGAAATAATTTACCTTTTATAGAAACAGGGTTAACCTTATAGTTACTCTGATTTTCCAGGGAACAATGGCAATTAGGCATTTATCAATGGTAAGAACCCAAACATGCAAAAGACTTAGTTCAACAAAAGCGACAAAAGCTTTTAAGCAATTTAAGAGTAATAAAATAAAACAATGGAAAGCATTTTGACTATGAGATATCAAAATTAAACTTTGAGGTTTCCTTTTTTCCTTTTATTTGGGATGTATGACTATTGTTAGTTTGGTTTCATAGGTGAACTGGGGCATACCATTATATGGAAAACACTAGGTGGCGCTGAAGGACTGTAATAATTGACCACAATTAGAACCCTTTACAAATCACATCATTGTCGGAATCAGGAAGAGTGTGAATTTTTACATTAGAAACGATGCATATGATCAGATTTCTTTCTCTTCTGACTATGGCTTTGCTTAGTAAAAATCCAAGTGCAGTTTTGTCATGCATGAGTGAAATAGAATTTATGCAGTGCTTACTAGGCAATAACTTCCAAACAAATTACACTGGGGAAACAACATCCTTTTGTTTGGAAGCTCCCATTTTCAAATTTTGTTGCTCCTCAAAGTCATGGTCTTAGTCTGGTTAACAGTCATGAACTCGTTGTAAAGCATCCACAGGAAAATATACTTGATAGTCACCTCCCTAGTGACTGACAATTTCCTATTTTGTGCAGGTTTGTTATTTTTATTTTTAAATTTTTTATCTTAAAGGGTTACTGTAAATCTTGGAGCATAGTAGAGCATATGAAAGGTGAAGGCTGTTTCTTCATCCTGCATTTGCTCACATTGTAAAAAAGAATGAAAAATGCCTGCTGCAGAAGCTCATATTTTTCATGTCTCATCTTTACTCCTCAATGAGAAAACTCATTTTGTAATCGTTTCATCGAGGGCTATTTTTGTTCATTTTCATTGAAGGGTATCCACTTCCCAGAACCTAATTAAGGTTTGGCAAAAGAGAGGATAGTATGCAAGGTTAATTAATTACATTTTTATTCTTTTTTTAAGAAATGATAAAAGAAAGCATATACCTAGTTTTTCAATCCGCTTATTTGTTACATTCCTCTGCAATATATGGAGAGTTTGCATCTCATTCATTAATTCTGAAACTTAAGAGGCAAGATAGAAGTAGTGAACCTGGGACTTAAAATATAGAAATACATAGTCTCAAGATACAAAGTCTAAAGTATCTTAATATCTTACTCAATAGGAAGATCATTCCCACAAAATTAACATGAGTCTAATATAATTCATTTTATTTTGAATTATAGAAGCTTTTAAAATCCAAAACCTCTACATTATAGATTCACAATTCACCATGAAAACAACCAAAAAGCATTTAGTGTTATATAAAATGAAAAATTTATTTACTAATATGTGGTTACATTTAAGTTAAATTATCCCAACTTTATATTCCTTTATCAAAGATAATTATAAAAAATAGCACTTTGGTTTTGTACATAATTTCTCTGAAAATCTCAACACAACTTCAAGTTTTAGGACAGACGCCTTTAGGGTATACGCTATACACTGAGGGCACTTGGGATGCGGAGTGGCTGTCTTAACTAGAGAATATATTTCCTTTATAGCATCATATGTTGTCATATAACTCTTCTTTCTTAGTTTTCTTTTTCCTTAGAGCCCATAACCAAAAATAAAGCAAATGAGATTGTCAGATTTTTATTGTTAACTTGAAGGATTCAATCATGTTGGGGGTACCTGCTAGTAAATTATTTACTCAGATCTCCAACGGTATCTCAATGATCTAAGAAGGTTAAGAAAGCTTTCAAAATTCACAAGAGTTTCCACACTAAGGAAGTAAGTAGAACATCTTTTAAAATATATCTAAGATGTGGAGTTCAAATAGGCTCAAGAAAACATTTGATTAATAAACCATTCTTTGTTTTGTGCTCTTAAGATCAGAAATCTAAGAGAATGAACATGTGGCAGAAAGACATTCGCTCCAAAGAGAAAATGTATTCCCAGAGTACATTTCTAGCTTGTGTACCATTACCGTTTGAGTCAGTGGTAGTTTGACAAAGCTTTGTAGAGGTACAGAATCAAAAGGAAAGAAAGTTGTTAAAGAGCTATGTACTTTGCTGTGCTGATATTTTGTTAAGTAATCAAACCGGTTGTGAGACTATAAGTTTGTTATTAAGGAGGAAAAGAATATAATTTTAGAATTACAATTTCACTGGAAAACAGATTCAACAAAATCTCATCAATTCTAAGTGAACATGCTTTGAAAACAATTTCAATTTAGGATTCTAGTGGTTTTACTTATTTATTGCTTTCCAGCAAGCGACCATGGTGGAAAAAGAAAATAACTGGATTTTAGTAGTTTTGGAATTGGATTCTGAATCTAGAACTGAGTTAGGAAGTTTAGGTTCCAGTGTCCTGGAAAAACTCTGGGAAGGTTAACCTTTTTAAAACTATTTTATCATCTGTTAAATGTATGCTACCAACATCTGACAGCTCTTGTGTAGATTAAACAGGATAATGTATGCTGCATCAGATAACTGTACAATGTAAAAGCCATTTCCATCCATCCATCCATCCATCCATTTATCCATCCATCATTTATTTATTCATTCTATCATGTATTAATCCTTAATTAAAAGCCTTTACATGTAGTAATACTTTATTTCTCATTTGATTTTTTATTGATCCTGAAAGTGCTAGTTAATGAATAGGAGAAACAGAAAACCAAAAATGCTAAGCTTGGTCTAGGATTTATTTTTAAGTGGAACAAATATAAAAGTAGAATTATGGAGTGCAATAGGCAGCACAGGAAATACCTCGTGAAGTTGACATAGATATGATACCTAAAATCTGGGGTAGCTACATATTAAAGCAAAAAGCATTCCAAATATGGGACCACAGCTCTTCCTTGATTAGTTTCTAAGAGGACAAGGCCCTTGGATTGAATGAAGAATTTCCAAAAGATAGTATCATAATTAAAATAATATGTGAAAATAAGCAGCCTCTTTTCAGTAAAGTCAACAAAATATCCTGACTAAAGCAGAGAGCTATATAAGAAAATACTAAAAGACAAATTTTGGGGAGGGCCATTTTATGAAGGTACTTAAAAGTCAAATTGAAGAACAGAAATTTAATCTACAAGTTGCTTGAAGTAGTTAAAAGCTAGGAAAAGGGACAGAGAAAGTCATTGGAGAAATATTTATTTGGTTTGACACGCATGTATTTTTGGATACTCAATGATATGGTTTGGATTTGTGTCCCTGCCCACATCTCATGTTCAAACTGTAATCTCCAATACTGGAGGAGGGGCCTGGTGGGAGGCGATTGGATCATGGTGGCAGACTCTCCCCTTGCTATTTTCGTGATAGTGAGTAAGTTATCACAAGACCTGGTTGTTTAAAAGTGTGTAGCACCTCCCTCTTCTCTCTCTTCCTCCTCCTCCAGCCATGTAAGACATGCCTACTTCCCCTTCGCCTTCCACCATGATTGTAAGTTTCCTGAGGCCTCCCCAGCCATGCTTCTTGTACAGCCTATGGAACCGTGAGTCAGTTAAAACCCTTTTCTTTATAAATTACCCAGTCTCAGATAGTTCTTTATAGCAATGTGAGAACAGACTAATACACTCATTATGGGCACAGAATTGTGCAAAGCACTGAGGGGAGTGTTGCAGATGTGAAAGGAGATACTGATTCTTTCCAATAAGAGCTTCCGAATTAGCTGGAAAGAAGACATAAACACAATTAAAAATTATCACTGAGGGTGATGATAAAAATGCTCAGGAAAGCAGATCGGTCCTAGATGTTACAGAGACTGAGGGAGAAGAAAATTAAGTAGGATAAAAGTAACATCCTGAAAGAGTGATCCATATTCACTGTCTGTACACCTCTCTCCTTACATTTTTCTCTTGAATCCACTCCATTCTAGCTCTCCCTTTATTTATTCACTGAAACTACTCTTGTCATGGTCAGCAAAGACTTCCACATTTTTAAATTCAATGGTCTTTTTTTTTTTTTTTTATCTTACTTGACTTATCGAAGCATTTGATTCCATTGCTAACTTCTCTTTCTTGATCTCTGCCTGTATCAGTGTGTGTTCATTCTCAGTCTCTTTTTCTGGGTCCTCCCCACTCCTCCACACCAACTGTTTAACATTTAAGAGCTCCAGGGCTCTTTTCTCCTTTTTCTACATTGATTTCCTTGATGATCTCATGTCTTTAAACACCATCTATATGCTGATAATACCCAAATTTATGTTTCCAGCACAGACATTTACCCTGAATCCTAACTCATAATACTCAATAGCTCCACATGGATGTCCAATGTACATCTCAAACTTAACATGCCTCAAACTGAGCTGTTGATCCCTCGTCTTCCTCTGCTTACCTTCTTCTTACATAGTCTTCCTCATATTAATGGTGACTTCCATTCTCTCAGGTGTTCAGGGCAAAAACCTTGGAGACAACAGTATCTTTCACATTCCATATTCAATCTGTCAGCAAGTTATGTCATCTCTCCCTTCAAAATATATCCAGAATTGGTTCATTTCTCACAACCTCTGCCGCAATCCATGTCATGAAGTCACCATAGCCTCTTGTTTGGACTATTACAGTAACCTCCTAACTGCTGCTCTTGCACTGCTTCAGACTGTTGTTGACACAGGATGTATAACACTGTGGTTAAAATGTGGGTCAGGACATGCTTCTCTGCTCAGTGTAAAGGTATCCTGAAGGACTGAAACTGAGTCCTTCCAGTGCCCTTCAGATGCTGCTCAGTCTGTCACCTCTGACATCAACTCTTTGCCACTTCTTCCTAGCTCACTAGAAATTTGTCTGTTCCTCCCCAGACAAACTGGCATTCTTGCTGTCCCTCTAATGCCCAAGGTGTACTCTTGCCTCAGCGTTTTTTTCACCTGATCTTCCCTCTACTTGAAAAGTTTTTACTCCAAATATCCATGTGGTCTACTTCCTCACCTCCTTCTATCTTTATTCAGTTGTCACTATCCTCAACCACTCCACTTAAAATTGCTTCTGCATTTTACTCCTGCCATTCTCTCTCTCTTCCCTTCTTTATTTTCTCCACAGAACTTACTGCCATCTAACTTACTACATATTTTATCTTACATTACAGTTTGTTTGTTAGTCTTTATGCACTAGAATATATACTCTTTGAGGACTAGGATTTGTGTTTTTTTTGTTCAGTGATATATCCACAGTACCTAGAACTGCTGCTCATTCAATAAATTTACATTGAATGAATGGATGGTTGTATGGATGGGGGAAAGCTTCAGTGAGGAAGGCCTTGTTCCAGATGATGAATAACGGTTGAATTTGGAGATGTACAAAGGAAGAGGAAGTGGATTGAGAAGAGCATTCTAGTTAGGGGGAAGCTGTATAAGAAAGAATGTAAGGGCTGGGCGCAGTGGCTCACACCTGTAATCCCAGCAATTTGGAAGGCTGAGGTGGGCAGATCACCTGAGGACAGGAGTTTGAGACCAGCCTGACCAATATGGTGAAACCCCGTCTCTACTAAAAATAGAAAAAAATTAGCTGGGCCTCATGGCACGGGCCTGTAGTCTCAGCTACTCGGAAGGCTGAGACAGGAGAATGGCTTGAACCCGGGAGGTGGAGGTTGCAGTGAGCCAAGATAACGCCACTGCACTCCAGCCTGGGAGACAGAATGAGACTCTGAAAAAGAAAGAAAGAAACAAACAAACAGACTGAGAAAGAAAGAACTTAAGACATGAATCAAGCTGGATATTAATATGATTGAGGGCAATAGGGCAATAAACTGAAGCAAATGTTCTTGGGTGCACTTGCTATTAAATCTTTTTTAAAAATATATTTTGTTTTTAATTAATAAATAATAATTGTATATATTTTTAGAGTACAACATGACTTTATGATATTGTTGACCCTCCATATCCATGGGGTTTGCATCTATGGATTCAACAAAAAGAGAATTGAAAATATTTGGAAAAAAATTAATAATACAACAATATAAAATAATACATAATTTTTATTGTAACAATATAACAATAAAAATAATACATTGTATTAGATATTGTAAGTACAGATGATTTGAAGTACACAGGAAAATGTGCATGGGTTATATGCAAATACCATACCATTTTATATAAGGGACCTGAACTCCCATGGACTTTGTGGAGGGATGGTCCTAGAACCAATTCCCTGTGGATACTAAAGGACAATTGTGTATGTATACATCATGGGATGATTGAATCAAACTAATTAATGTATTCGTGTTATTAAATCTTGATGGGTGGGATAAATAGCAGACTCTGACAGACCTTAATTTCTGCCACAAGGGGTTCAAATGTCATTCTGTGAGATGGAGTTTTTAAATTCCAATCTATCACCTGCTAGGATAAGGTTTCTCAAAGTCTATTCTTCTGACAACCTTCATCGGATGACCTGGATGCTTGTTAAAATGCATCCTTTTAAAGATCAAAGCCCAGACTAGTAAATCCTAATCTAAAGTAGGGCCTGATAATGTGCATTTTAATTAACCCTCCAGGTGGAAATTAAGCAAACTAAGGTTTGGGAATTTCTGTCTTAGGGTATCTTAGTTTCTAGCTCTAGGTTTGCTTGGGGATGGGAGGAAAGGAGGCAAGGTGGGAAAGGCTGTAGGTATGGATGTAAACATTTTACCCTAGATTTAACCAGAGAAGCTTTGAGTTTCTGTATTTTGTCTACCATATTTTTGAGTGAGAATTCTCTTGAATAAATAATTTCTTGGAAAAAATTAATGAATACATAAAAAATAACCCTGTTCTAGACCTCAGAAGGTAAGAGGAGATTTTATGTGTGTGTGCCGGGGAGTAACATGGCAAATATGTTGTGTAAGCAATAATCTATGGGTGGTATAAGGAACTGATCCACCCATCAAGTAAACATTTATTGGGCATCTACTGTGCAGCTATGCAGTAGGCATCACACTAAGTGTTGGGGGTACAACTATGGATAAGACCTTTGTACCATTATAGTCCTTATCACTGTAGTGCTCATAGAAGTGAGATTAGTGAGAATTGGCAAACTAGTTAGGAATTGGAAAACCAGTTATAAGACGTCTGTCCACATATGAGATGATGAAGCCTTGTCCAGGGTGGTGGCAAGGAGGTGGATGCAAGAGATGTTCTGAAGGAAGGCTTGACGAGACAATGTGCCTGACTGGTCTGTGAGATGAACACAAAAATAACCAGATTAATTCCGAGGTGTAAAGGTACGTAGAAAGTTTGGGTGCCACAAATGAAGTCATGGGAGCTGTGAATAGGAAGATGTGTGTCGGGGGTTGGGGTGGAGTATGGTGTTGGGGGTATTGTCTAGTTTAGCATCGAACATTTTGCATCAAAGAATGGCAGGCATTTGAATGAAGATTCCCTCTGGCAGAGGGAGATATTAGCCTGTAGTTTTAAACCAAAGTGGTGGGCTAGAGGGCAAATTGTCAGCCTGGGCGTGGTTAGTAGGAAAAACCAGCATAGGAGACAAGAGGAAACTGTCACAGGTGTAGCAAAGAGACCTGGAAAGAGTGGTTTTATTAAATAGTTATTGATAAGGTTAATTCAAAAGCCCAGGACTCCAAGACTTAGTGTTGTTTTTCTCTGGGGATGGCTAACTCCATTTCCCAGGTCCAGAGTTGGTGGTAGTTATGATAATAGTATGCACAGTGCTTTCTCTAACTCTTCTCCCTCTATCTCCTTTCGCTGTTTCATCTGGTCCTGAAGGTAGAGTGATAAGGTGAAGTCTGGTTGTAACAAACTGTTGGGTAAGATGCTAATAAGTGGTGAAGCAACTGAACTGTGAGATCGGATTTGGGGTACCTGTGCAGAGTGAGCTAGAATTTAGGGACATTGGGGTCTTTTTTGTATCACCACATACTTGACTCTGGACATGAGGGGGTTAATGAATCAGTCCTGACTAACCCATTCAGTCCAAATTTTTCGTTCAGTTTATGATTCTGAGCAGAGTCTCTGAGGGTGTTTGGGATGAAAGAGCTTGTGACTTCTGGCCAAAATTTCCCACTCTAGTACTGTTCCTTTTGCTCATTTCACTTGGCTGGTGTTTGCCCAAAAACTTTCTCCAACTATGCATTCTCTGAGAACTTCCTAGATGAGGACTTGCTGCTCCAGAGGCTCTGATATGCTCTCCTGCTGTGGGGTACACGAGGCTGTTTTCTGGACAATGAGCTTTCTGAGCATGATTGAACATTCAGCTCAATCTAGTTCAAGGTAAGGCTGGGGGTGCAAAACTGAATGTTGCTGTCCAGTAGAGAAGACACATGTATAAACAGCATGGTGCAAATGAGTAAGAATATGTTTTAGTGCACAAGTCCCTGAGAAAAATGGAGAGGATGAGAGGTGATCTTTGAGCAGAGGTTGTAGGAAGATGAGGAGTTTACCTGGAGATTGAATTGAGAGACGTCAAAGCAAAGGAAAGAAGGTGCAGAGGCTCCAAGTTGAAACATATGGTTGTGTGTTAGAAGCTCTAGGGACAGGTATCTGATGAATGTGAAGCATGTAGTTGAGGAGGGGCCAGGTGGAAGGGAAAAAAATGGAGTGGACAGAGGCCAGCTCACAGGGGGTCTTCTTGCTGAGCTAGGGAGCTGGACTTGATTCTGTAAGCAGTGGAGAGTTTATGAGGAGATTTAAACAAGTGTCTGATGTGGGGACATTTTGGTTTTAGCTCCATCATTCAGGTAACAGTGAGGAGGATATATTTATGGAAATAGAAGCTGAAAAGAGGGGAGATCAGTGAGAAGACTATTTCCATAGCCCAGATGACTAATGAAATGAGCCTGGGTCATGAGCAGGAGCAGGAGCAGAGAAGAGAGGAGATAAGAGATAATTAGAAATACAATTGAGAGGTGTTGGTAATTTTATGTTTGATGTGGAGGACTAAAAAGAAGGCATAAGAAAATCTGGTACTTAAGTTTTCCAGTATGTTAGTGGGATCAGTTAGTCAGCTTTGCCTGTGATAATGCTGCAAAACAACACTCAAATCTTAACAGTTAAAGAGTAAACATTTACTTCTCACTTTTGGATCTGCCAGACTGAAGGCCAGCTTGGTGATTATGCTCCAGATCCAGGTCACACTCTGGTCTTCATGTGTTTTCTCATTTTAGGTCCCAGGCTGAAGGACACAGCTTCTATATGGTATGTGCTGTTCTCCTGGTGGCTGAAGGAGCAAGTGGAAACATGCTATGCCTCCTAAAGGCTCTGATTATGATGGAAAGGAATAAGTAAGTAAGACAGGAAAGAAAGAAAGAAAGAAAGAAAGACAGAAAGAAAGAAAGAAAGAAAGAAAGAAAGAAAGAAAGAAAGAAAGAAGGAGAAAGAAAGAAAGGAAGGAAGGAAAGAAAGAAGGAAAGAAGGAAGGAAGGAAGAAAGAAAAAAAAAGAAAAAGAATAAAAAAAAAGAAAGCCTCCGCCTATATGGGGAGGTATACTTCTCCATTCCACCATGAGGTCTTTTGGCAAAGGGCATGAGCTTAATCCCATTACAAGTGGGGAACTCCACCGTGTATGACACCAACTAACAAGATATATGTGTAATGTAAGGACATAATTTGTTCTGTTTTAGGCATGTTAATTTTAGGTACCTCTAGCACATCTAAGTGGACATGACGGCAATTGAATATTCAGACCAAGAAAAAGATCAGAAATGGACTTTATGAACTTGGTGGTCACTAGATGTTAATATGTAATAAAAACATGGAACTAGACAGGATTGTCTCGTAGGAGTGAAAAGAAAGTTATTGATGGAACCCTGAGGAGCACCAATGTTTAATGTAGGAAGATTAGTGCATGGATAATCTGAGAAGGAATGGTTAGTTGGTTATTTAAAGTACTTGGAGAGAGAATAGTGACACTGAAACTAAAATAATGGAGACAGTTACTAGAGGAGGGAGTATACATTAATGGTCCAGTGATTCTCAGATTTTCAAGTCAGCCTTCATGGAGATGAGCATGAATGAGATCTCATCTAACCTGGGAAGTTTCTTTTTTAAAACTAAATTGTTGATTGATGCTAATAGACTCACTAGGGATACAGTGGAATGATATAAAGAAAACCCAGGGTATGGTTCCTGGTGTATGCCTGGCATGTGGTAATTGGTAGCCATTACCCTGTTGAAAACTATGGAGCTTTGAGAAATTACCATCTACTTAATACAAAATTTCATGTTAGACTATTTTGCTTTGAACTTTATCAAAAGCATTTTATTATTGAAACTAAAAGAAGCAGAAAAAATGTAATATTATGTGATTTTTATAGCATGACCCCAAAGTTAATTATGGTGAAATTCTAGTATAGTTGTTTTCATTAATTTGATATTAAAAAGAGAAGTTGAAAGGTTTATTGCATCTCTGCGATATCTCCTATTTAAAAGGTGTCTAATCCAAAACACTGTTATTACTATGACACTATGATATTTGGGTTGAAGCAGCTCTTTGTTCCCTGCCTGTATAAGTCATCTTGTTTTAGAGTGATGTATTCATATTGCCAAATCAGGATAAAAGCTGGACAAACATGTATGTTTCAAAATATCCAGGTACTTTAGATTATGGAGATGAACTATGCATTTACAGACTCATTTCAGCTTCTGATAACCAAAGTGCTTGTAGCCTTTGTCCTTATCATTTCTTCCGTCCCTACGTCGTTGAGAGTCCCAGTGTTCTTTCTGGCTGAAAGCCGGTACTGTATTTTGCTTTGTTAACAGAACATTGGTTATCAAGTTCTTTGTCTCTAATGATTCTGCTTTAGGGAACTGTCAATTAATAATCTCTGGAGGAATCATCGTAAAGAATTTCTGTAATGAGATTATAATGCAAAGGTTTGCTTAGTCACAATATTTTTTTAAATTTTAATTATGATTTTTGGGCGATGACCCCAATCTTTCAATCTTTTACATTCAACTGCCTTTTAAATGCTGGCTTTCTTTACTTTCTCTTATTATGTTCATCCTCTTTTTAAAGTTTTTGGGCATAATTAAAACTACCCTACCTTTGAGAACCCTCTGGCTTCATCTAGTAGAATAAATGAAATATGGACACAAAGGCTGAGCATGTAAATTACCTTTAAAAAAGAAAATGCCTTCTACATAAAGCTTTTTGATTCCCTTTAGTTTTTTTCATTTCAGAGCTTGATGGCTATTTTTTCTCTCTAGTCCAGTGATCCTGTTATTAAAGCATAATTGTAAAGGTAATTTAGCACACATGCCTCATAGTTTTTAACCAAGTTCTACTACATTCAAATACCAAATATTCTAGGCTGGTAAAAATCACTTTGCAAATAATCCTTCTTTCCACTAGCAAAATATGTTGGGGGAGTGGAGAGCCCAGGGACTTTTTTAGTAGTCCTGAGTGACGTTTAAGAATTCTGCGAAAGGCCGGGCACGTTGGCTCACGCCTGTAATTCCAGCACTTTGGGAGGCCGAGGCGGGCAGATCACAAGGTCAGGAGACTGAGACTATCCTGGCTAACACGGTGAAACCCTATCTCTACTAAAAATACAAAAAATTAGCCAGGCATGGTGGTGGGCGCCTGTAGTCCCAGCTACTTGGGTGGCTGAGGTGGGAGAATGGCTTGAACCCGGGAGGCGGAGCTTGTAGTGAGCCGAGATCGCGCCACTGCACTCCAGCCTGGGCGACAGAGCGAGACTCCATCTCACCAAAAAAAAAAAAAAAAAAAAAAAAATTCTGCAAAGGTAGTGGAAATAGCTTTGGATCTTTTCTAACCAATATTCGTAAGTATAATAAGGATGCCACTATGAGTGTAGATTCTCATAAATCAGTGACATTAGAAAGGTGCAGAAAAATTTATATGAAAAAGTGATATGATGCATACAAGAGAGTCAACCTCTGACCTAGAAGAAATGTTATGAGGGTGGTGCAGGGAGAAAATGCAGAAAACATCTTTGGCTCAAACCTATAAACACACTTGACTAAAAAATCTTTGAAATGAACTAAAAAAGGAATGTTTTTTAAAACTGTTAATGTCTTTGAAAATCATAATGCAGTATATAATTGCTTTTTGGGAAGCAGGTAAAATTTTAAAACCCGCATTTAATCATAAAAGGTAGAATAAAGGAATTTTAGAATTAGAAAGCATTTAAAACATCATGTAACCTTACTTCTGCTTTATACAGAGGAGGGTACTGAAGCCAGGGGAATATTTAGGCACTTGCCCAGGACTATACAACGTGCAAATGACAGGTTATACTAAATTAAGGGCAGAAAGATGATACAGTCTTTGTAAGTTTTCTATCACTATTAGGAAAAAATTAGGTACAATGCAGTACTATGTACAAAGTGATATAATTTGGCCCAAAGCTTAAGCAAGACCACAGCTGGATGCTTCATAACAACAGTTCTCTGCTTTTACTTGGATTTTGGGTAACATATGATAATATTAAGGTGTTTAAGACAGGTTCATTTTAGGACAAAGTTTTGTAGAACTCAGAGTTAATCTCTCTCTTTCTGTCTCTCTTCTCTCCAGCCCCAAGAAAATTCAAACCTCCAACCCCTCCCTTCCCTCTCCCCTGCCAAAACAGAGAATCATATAAATGAACCAAACCAAAATAGATAATTACATTTAACAGAACTATCAGTTTATGTCAGAAGATTCTAATTTTAATTTCTTCTCGTTTTAACTTTCAGGAAAATTAATTTCACTATTTTCTTTGATGCAGCCCATTTTTAACCCTTTAAAAACATATTTCTTAGAGACAAAGGTCTATATTATTTTTTGTACTGTTCATTTCAGATTGGACCAGGTAGACATGGGGAAAAGCAGATGCAGAGGGCTGTGTTTTACAGTGGTTATCATTCATACTAAGTTTGTATGTGTATTAAGTTGCATGGCACACAAAGTTTGGAAACAGTATTTCTGAAAGAATTTTCAGCATGAGTAAAGTCTGTAAAAATTG
The DNA here is from genome assembly GCF_008728515.1 of Papio anubis. Lineage (NCBI taxonomy): Eukaryota > Metazoa > Chordata > Mammalia > Primates > Cercopithecidae > Papio > Papio anubis. The sequence goes on from NC_044979.1 coordinate 78,313,098, forward strand.
GTACAAACACTATTCTTCTTAAGGTAATCACACTTTTGTTCTCACTCAGTGAAGCTGACTGTTCACGTATTCTAACAGTGCGTTTTAGAGTAGGATACTACTTTAAACAGAAGAATGTAAGAAAATCATGCTTTTATTGCTCCATTGTTCTTTATAAAGCAAATGATAGGAAAAAAAGGAGGGCGAATGAACCATTCTTGTCCACCTCTCCCCCAATATTATATTATTAAAACTGGAGTGGTTTAGCAGAAACAATGATACATTTTTCAGTGTTACTTGGTGGTTCAGTGTCCTTTTCCGGTTGAGTAGTATAGGAGATGAAGACCCCTGTGAAATATGAAAAATGACAATCTGCCACTGTTTTATATCCCAGGCCAAGTGTCTTGTAGGATCCAGTGAGGGTTGAATGTCCGGGCAGAAGATCTCAAGTCATTAACAGAAAAAGCTCTTTGGCACCCTGTGCCGTAGAACAAAGTGTCAAACCCGTTCCCATTACTAGGTGCCTGTGGTGCTTTTCTTAAATAATCAGTCCCATTCAGACAGAGATTTTAAGGTGTCTGATCATCTTTCTATTTCACAAGCAGTATTTTTTTTTAGGCTAAATGGCACTAGAAGCAGAATGTTTTTAAAGTAAGGTTTAGAAAAGAACTTGGTATGTTCCAAAGTTAGCCAGATTCTTTCTCATTTTCCCAAAGGTCAGACAGAAGTTCAGCTCTGACAGCATTGTACCTGGGCATCCAGATAGTGGCAGGCAACATTTGCTCCAGCTCTACACTCTAGTCTGGGAGACCTGGGAGCTCTTGTACAAATAGGAATCAATTTTAGGATAGCCTCATGAATCCTAGCAGATGGAATTAGACAAAACTTTCTTTGCCCCTACTTTGACCATTTGACCTCAGATATGGGTGCCCCAAGACTTTAATTTTTCTTCTTTAAAGTTTAAAGTTTTTAAGAAAATGAAATAGCTGGTAAGTGAAAATAGTCAAGAAAACATTGCCATTATGCTATATGTACATGTGTATTTTTTCTAAAGTGGATTTTCAGAGACCCTGTTGGAAGCTGGTGTTTCACTGTCTTACTCTGCATATTCCCTAATGAATTCCAGGCAGTCACAGCAGCAGAGTACAACTTTTGAGATTAGAAGAGCTTACTCTTTAAAGATTTATTTTTAGCTGGAAGGGAGAGTGTAGGCCTCAAAATGCTGGCAGGTATGTTCTACAGTGGGGAACTAATTTGGAGGTCATTGGAGATCTGATTCCAGATGAAGGTCTCAGGGGGGCTCCTCTTGCCTCTGCTACAGGACAGGGTAGCTCTGCTGATTGTCACTGCCTTGTTTGAGGGGTGGTCTCCATCATCCAAGGGAATTCAGCCTGTGGTTGCCATGGGACCACTTGTCTAGAGTATACATTGTATCTAGGCCCAGACCTGCCAGAGTGTCCACAGGCACACTTGAGAAAATGACACTCCAGACTCATTAAATATCACAATTCGATTTTGATGCCACTAACTCAGGTTCCTGAGATAAATTTCCATACAATTCCTACAGATTAATATGGATATGTGCATCACCCCGGGACAGGCTCTGGTGAAGGGCAGGCTTGGAGATGCAATGGGCAAGGTTGGGGAAGAGATACCCTCTTCCGGGCTCCGATTTGTGCCCTGAATTTGGGCAAGCTCTAGGAGCACTGGCAACCCCATCAGCACCACAAGAAGCTGGTCCTGGCTGTTTCCTTAGACTGGTGAAACTGCTCTGTTGGTTGTGCCCTGGAAGGGTGGAGAAAACACACACACACGCACACACATGTGGTCTGAGGGGGAATGGCAGGGACAGGGTAGAGCCACAGAGATAGAGAGACCTAGAGTCAGAAATCCTGAGTGAGACACACAGAAAGGTAGAAAAAGGCAGAAAGATGCTGAGGGACAGAGACACCAACCACAAGAATGACAGAAGAAGGAGACAGATAGAGGGAGTGAGAAAGATACTGAGAAAAAGGGACAGTAAGGGAGAGACTGAGAAAGACAGAGACAGCCAGAGTTGGAGCACAGAGGCCGGGTCTGGGAGACGCTGGTTGAGTGGGAGGTGTCAGTAGCAAGGGAGGTGGTGAGGGCTCGAAGCATCCCCGTTCTCCTCCTCCCCCTTCACGCTCAGCCCAGCCGGCGGCGAGGAGTCGAGAGCCCAAGGTCGCCCAGTCCTCTTGGCTGTCTCGAGCTGAATGGCTGGCAGTCCGCTGCTTCCCCGCCTCCGGCCCGGCAGCCACAGGTCGGAGGCTCCCGGCGTAGGCGCTCGAGGCCGGCAGGGGCGCCCTGCACCCTCCCGCGCCCTTCCCCGCCCTACGCTACTCCCTGCTGCTCTTCCCGCCACTCCCCTGGGCTTTGCGATCTTCCCTACTCCCCCCAGGAAGGGGGCGCTGCGGCCACCGAAGACACCGCGGGAGCCACTTCTCCCTGTAGGCCCAGCCCGCGAGAGCCTGAGAGCGGGATCTGTTTACATGGGGTACTAATTAGTCTTTGAGGAATCATTCACCCACGTGCCAAAGTAATTGTCCGTGTCAGGAAGGTAGGCGTGCCAAGCCGCGGCTCTGCGGAGAAACCACCACCACCGCGGCGGCCAGAAACCCAACGCGCTCCAGAGCGTCCCCGGGTGGCCGGGCAGCACCAGGAACAGCGCCCGAGAATCCACTGGGGACAGGCTCCCGGGCTTCCCAGCGTCGCGGGTAGAGGTACAGCTGCTCCGTGTGCCGCAGGCTCCAGATTCTCGCCACCCCACCCCTCCCTCAGAAACTCGGACTGCTCTGGTCTGCCGTGTGGTTCTCTTTTCTTCCGAAAGGCCAGAGTCTTATCTCTCAACTTCAAGTCCAGAGGACTTGCCCAGTCTCCTCCCCTTAAGTCATTTCCACCATCCTCAGGCAGCTGTGGGAAGCCGAGAGTCCTGGACTGCTCGTCCCGGTGCCAGCGCTGGCAGTCCCAGTCCGTCCGGTGCAGCAGTCCAGCGCATTCCCCTCTCTCCCTCCCTCTTGCTCTCCCTCCCTTTCTGTCTTCCTCTCTTTCCTCCTCTACTGCTCCCTCCCTCTCTTGCCTCTTAAGTTTCCTGCACCGTGAATCCAACTGTGCCAAGCCTTGGCTCCCGCGAACCAATCCTGAGCGCGACCCGGGCACTGGGACGGCGACTCCGCCAAAGCTGGACGAGGCAGCTGGACCCGTCTGCGCTCGAGCATGGAGACGGAGCGCCTGGGAGGGCACGTCCGGGGCGCTGGAGACGCCAGGCCCGAGTAGCTCCTCAATGGAGCCTGCCCGGAGCTGTCCCTTCTCGCCGGTTTCACCCCAAGTCCTGTGCGGTACGTACCCTTCGCCTCCACTGTTCCCGGAGGGGACACCTTGGAGCGGGGTGGTGGGCACCAGGAAGGGACGCAGGGAGGGGCGCTGGTTGGGAAAGAGAACAAGCCTGGCAGGTGACCCTCACAGCTTGGAGGAGGCTTCCTCTCTAGAAGTTAGCGACCGGCTGTGCCTCTTGGCTCGAAAAAAGTAGTACTAGAGACGTGACTGTGAGCGTTCGTGTGTATCTCTGTGTGTGCCAGGGGCTCGAATGGGTAAACTGAGCCCTGCTTTCCTGTATGCAAATTGCATTCTCTTTCCCCACCCCCACTTCACCGAACGTGTTGAGATACCCAGTACCTAATCCTGGTCAGTTCTACCTACCCTTTCCTTTCACCGCGCCCCCCTCGCTCAATCTCTCTCTCTCTTTATCTTTTCCCTCTATCTCTCTCTGCTGGTGTGTACGTGTGTGAGCACTGCCAGGGCTGGCGAAGAACCAGCCGCCGCCTTTAGTCCAAGCCCTTGCCCGGCCACCAAACACTAGGGCAGGTCTCGCTGCCAGAGAAGGCTGGGCTCCGAACCAGCCTGCACGCGGCTCAGTGTGCTCCGCCGCCTGGGAACTCGCACCCGAGAAGCGCAGGGCGCAAGGAGCCCCTCACTCTCCCTCTCGTCCGCCCTCCCGCCTGCCCGGCTGCGGACCGCGCGCTTGCTGGTCTCAGGCGCTGGATTTACTCGCTTTTCAATTTTTCCGTACCCTCCCTCCTGCTTTTTTTTTGGTCCCCCACTCCCCGCCAAGACCCCCTTTCCCCGCTTGATCGTCAAGCCTAACCTTGCCCGCGTGGTCATGGGATGTCTAATTTCATTTGTATCTAGGCTGCTGAGAGCGCTCCTTGCTCTGTAAAGTGGATGTCAGGTGGATCTATGTTTTTGAAGGAACAAAGACTCAGAGAAGGCACCGCCAAGGAAGTTTGAGACGCGGGAGAATGCAGGCTGCGTGCTGGTACGTGCTTCTCCTCCTGCAGCCCACCGTCTACTTGGTAAGTCTTGGCGGGTTCGGGGCTTTTGCATTTCCACCCCGGCCGGGAGGCAAAGAAACTGGAGGCACGCGGGAGAAGGGTTACACCGCCAGTTCAGCGAGAGCAGCTTCCTAGCAGCTGTGTTGGAGCAACTTTGGCAAGCTGGTCTCCGGATTCCTGCGGACTTTCCGGGGTTCCCATCCCCATTTTTTGCTCCAGTCCCCCAGTCTCCTGCGCGTGATTCTGAAAAGCGGCTAGGGCGCCCAAGACACCCTAAACCCAAGGAGGTAGTGAGATGGGGCGCTTTATGTGGTAGAGGGCAACAAGATGAAGTGGAAGGCAAGAACTCTCAGTAGCTCATGCACGGAGTTTAAACGAAGGGAAGTTTAAAAGCAGGGTGTAGTTGCGGGGTGGAAAGCACAAATCTGCCCAGGTCTGTGAATTTAAAAGTGAATCTACCCACCCACTTCCCCGATTTGGAGATGAGATACATAGAGAAGCGCAGTTAACTTTCTTTGACTTGTAAAGGTTCCGACAGGATAAGTTAAACTATCAGGAGTACTGCAAGCAATCGGAGTTAGGTCAGAGATACTACAGCAAACATGTCCACCTTCCTCTCGTTTTCATCAAATAACTAAATCCCATTTCCAGTGACTAGTCCATTATTAGGGAATGGTAGGCCTTGTCGCCAGGGAGAGAATCCTAAACAAAGCCGCGGTCTGTGTCTTTCAGTAGCAGAGTTTTCCGGGGGCTGGACTTTGTACACTGCTGGAACTCGGTTCCTGGTTGAAGCGCTTTGTTGTGGTGAATTGAGAGCTGTTTGTGCCGTGTTGAGGCAAGGAAAATGCGATATTTCAGGTCTGGCTTCTGGGGTGGGAATGGGGGAATGGGGGTAAGGGACACTTGTGCCCTGCTGGTGAAGTTGTGTTCAGTGTCCTGACCCCCATAGCCCATCCTGGGCTGTGGGAGTGCACCGAGGGCTCGCTGTGTTCTGTCTAGGGGTGAGGTGCGCTAAAGCAGCCCGAACTCTCTGATGGGGCTACACCTCTGATTGGAAGTGGTATTGGCGCCCCTCAATCCCAAGAGCCTTAGATAGAACCCACAAGCCTGGAAGAATTGCCATTCCTACAGTTGAAAGCGTTTCTCGGCCGTTGCCTTGGTGCATGTGACTGCAAAGCTGCGAGTTGTGTGAATTCTGTGTATGTGAGTGAGTACGTATATATGTGTGTGTGTGTGAATGTGTATTTAACCGATTTCAGCTTCAATCCAAGAACCCTTAACTTTGCCTGTCTGCACCTTTATCGCCTCACCGTAGCAGCCGCGGACGCCAGAGGGCGCTGCGCATCAGCGTCCTCGCCCACAGGACACCTTGGGGTAAACAGGTGAAAGCCAGGGCAGCCAATCCAAAAGAACAGCCTTTCTGATTCTGTCGCCGAAGTCTGTGCCTTTCCCCGCTGGAACGCAGACGGAATGCAAAAAGTGTCCTTCCCATTTCCCATCTTCAATCATTTTCGCCCCCACCTGTGTCCAATAAGCCCACTGACATTGAGAGACCATGGATGGAGGGCAGAAAGTTTGGCCAAAGGAAATACAGAAATTTTTTATTGAGAGATGCGGGGAGGGAAAGCAAAGTGAAAGCGACGGGGGCGAGGGGGGGGGGAGGCCGGGAATATTAACGATTCCCTTGACCAATGTAACCCGCCTGCCCCTTTCCTCTGCATACCTTTATGCATGACCTGAACCTGAGGACTGTTCTTATGTCCTTGGGCTGTGCTCACACACACGGCAAGGGCTTGGTGCAGTTTATTGCTTGGAGCAAGTATTTCGATAGTCTGGAAAATAATCTATCAAAAGCAGAAGTGAAATCAATACGTTGTGTTAAATTTTAAATGTGTTTGTTGGCAGTTAAACCGTTTTCCACTCATTACAACAACAGTGCTGGATTTATTCTAATGCGATGCGTTCTCAACAACAAGCGCATTAATTCTCCTTTAATTGTAAACTGGGAGCATTTGAAAACCATTCAGTGTGCAAATTATGCTGATTCAATTACCGTTTAGTTACAGACTTCATTACCTGAATGCCTTTTGGCAATACAGAGAAAGGAGACAATTTTTCCAATTTCACTCAAAACAATACGAAATGTGAACAATAAAATAGAGAAGGCGATTTAGAAGTCCATTCTTTTTTCTCCAATCTAAAGTACTTTTGTGTCGGGGATTAGAAACCACATGCACCACAGAAACTAAGGCTGATGGCTGTGACCCAAAGCAGTATTTCCAGGGATTGTAATCCCATGGATATTTGCCAGCAGAATTCTGAGCTGTTTTCCTGGAGGAGCAAAAAGCTGACTTCTACCATGGAAATGAATTTAAAAGGGTGAATTGGGCAGTCATTTCAGGATGGTTTTAGACAAATAAAGAAGTAGAGAGCCTTGATTAAAACTCTAGGGCAATGAACCGATCAAGAAGCGATCAAAGCTTCTTTCTTCATCTATTTCATTAAATACCAGATACAGTGAACTGGATTGATCATTTGTTTGTAGCTGTACATTGGAAGATCTTATCCCTTTGTAGGAACCTGCATTAGATGCATACAGATTGTCAGGAGCTGCTTTAAGTTACATTCAAAGAAGGCAAGAGTGGCAAAACCATTATTTTAATTTTCTCTTGAATTGACATAAGCCAGGGAAAAATTTGATGGATAATTTTTGCCTTTGTGAGCTCATACCACTAGTTAAGTGCCTGTATCACTCTGTTTATGCCTTGCCTCTTGACTGATATCTCAGTGCACCTTGCCCTTTAAGCCCATGGTATCCTAGCTATGTTTCCCAGGGAGTAATTACTACATTAAATCCAGGAAGCAAGGCTTGTCTAGTTATCTCCTACAGAAATATTTAGGCTTCTGTTTAAAGAGAATACCTTAAATACTCCCAAATTTGAGAATAATCTTATGAAAACTCTGCAATAGGTCAATACTCCACACCAAACCACAGTTTCCTGCCTGTATTTGGGTGAATGTTTGCAAAGTATATTTCTGGGCCCAGGATTCTTTGAACGCTTTAGGTTGAGGATTTTTGTGTTTTTTTGAGAGACAATTCTGTCCTAGTTCAAAATAGAAGCTTATTTTAGTATTTTAATGGGAAGCTAATTAGATATGTGCCCACAGAGTTACCTTCTGAAGCATGTTAGCTAGAATACTCAAAATCCACCACAGGACAAGCTCCAGCCATAAATGCATGGGGGTGGGAAACTAACTTTTAAACATAAAGGTAAAGAAAATTTCAGACTATTGAATGTTATATATTGCAGATTTAAAAGCCTGAATTCAATAGGAGAGAAGTCTATGGTTGACAATGCTTGTTAAAAATAATTTAAAAAGTTTTGCAATCTTTATTCTCTTATTAGTCCTGGACCAATACCAGGGTATTTTCAGTATGATACAATGGGATGGCAGGATGATAGCATTTTAACTTTATTGAAGCATATACTGAATAAGCTAGAAAAATATGGTTTCTTGCTGTGAAGAATGGGGGTTCTAACTTGAGTCAGCCTCATTGGATCAAGTAGAAGGATAGGCCAGGACACTAGGAGAGCATCTCCTACAGGTTGTGGCATTCTGTTTGGGGGCTCACCTGTGGTAATTCTCAGTTAGAGAGGTGAGCCTAATGAGCACCTTCTGAACGTGCTAATGAAAAAGTTACTCAGAAATTGAGTCCAAGGCATCTGACAAGGCATTGTATAATGTTACTGTGACTAGTCACACATCCACAGCTCTATTCTAATGAGAAGAGGCCCCACCATTTCTGTTGGGAATTAAATTGCTAATAATCGAGTTGCTTTTTACATCAAAATAGGCAGGAATTAAAAATCCTTTCTAAACTTGTGCCACAACATTTTGAGCCATCTATTCTCTCAAATTTAGGATATTCTTAAAATGTGAATTCTACACCAATTGTTTTAATAGAGTTTTGAGAGTAATTAATGTATCCATGGGACCACTACCTCTACACTGTTAAAAGCCAGATCATTTGGGTGAATTCCACTCATTATGAAGATGACTGTTAGGTATATTGGAGCTGGGGGAAAAGCAGAGGGAGAGAGAACAGCAATGTCTTTTCTTTGGATTAGGTATGTGTACTTCTCATCCTTTAAAAATTAAGCCAGCTGCTCAGTTAAAATTTTAATCAATTTGAGCTTATTGCTGAAAATAAACAAAATAAAATAAATTTCCTGACAGTGACTATGAAGTGTTCCCTACTAAGGCTAGTTCTTGGAAACTAAAAATTTCTCATTCCTTTGCATTTCCTGACTCTTCTACTACAGATCAGCCTTCTAGATAGATACAGGATTCAGACTAGATTTTTGGAAGGTCCTCTACCCCAGCATCACAGCCGTAGAACTCATCAGTTTTAAGATGTTTTCCTGAGCTCTGTGGGACACAGAAATTGCTACTATTCTAGGCATTTCCCTGAAATGTTCAACTTTCCATTGACCAAGAAAGCAGCTCGCCCAAGTGTGTGGGAAGAACTTGGGTGGGCCACATTTCTGTCCCATTTCCAGAAGGATTATCTTGGTCTGAGGCCTTCTAGTGATAGCTTTAGGGAAGCTGACTGTAGTGGTAGGAGAGAACCAGGATTGCTCCAACTTTCTCAGCGGTATTTTTTCGGAAAGCCATTAAATTCGTGGCTCCTCTGTGCGAAGTTGATTTCTATTTGGCTTTGAATTGTTGACGGCTATTTCTTCCTTAATGAAAGTATTGTCTGGGTGAAAAATATACCGGGTGGCTGGGAAATTGGTTTCTTTTTTTTTTTTTTGAGATAGGTGCCCAATGTCCTGCTTTTCTATCTGAGTGAAGATTTTCTGCACACTACAGAAATTGACAGCATTGTCCGGGTAATAACTGTCGTCGACAATATTTTCAAAAGGGCATTTGAGTGATGAAAACATTTGGATATTGCTTTTTCAAATAAGAAATTTTCTGTCCTGAGCTTCTTTGATTTTATAGGGGGTGGGAGTTAACTAGGGGGGCGGTGGGGAAGAAGGAGTCACGCATTGGCAGAGATGCCTTCCCCATCCGCCCAGTCCTGGAATACCAAGGTGCTTGTCAGCTTCGCCTGGAGTTCCTGGATCTGAAGAGCCCTCAAAGAATTCGGCTGCGAGTCAAAAGGGAATTTCAGGAATGAGGAATAACACTCTTCTTGCGCTCCTATAAAGCAAGTGATGTAAGCTCTGAAAGTTTGCCTGCTCTCAAGTGGGAAGTTAGGAAGTGTGCATTCTTTCTGATTTTTTTAAAAATAAAAAGTGTCTAGCTTTGATTCGATTCAGGAAAGCTCCTTTTGGGCAACCATGTCTGTTAGGGGCTTCAGATCTCATTTTAAGACCTTAACAGTCCCCGCCGTTTTAATTAAGGAAAGGCAGGCGAGCCTGGCAGCCAAGAGCAGTCGGGTCAGCGGCTTCATGGTGCAGCTGAGTCTCAAAGCGGGTCTGCACTCTCGCCTCCCTCTGCATTCTCTTAGCCACCACTTGCCTGGTCCCGTCGCGTGTGTGCAGGAAGTTTCAGTCTTGATTTATCCACTAGTCAAGTTCCCGACCAGCTCTTTTTCTGGATGTCAGCACTAACCCCCTCCCGGAGCTTGGTAAACACAGCGCGCGCATTTTTCTGCCTCAGATTGGCATGTTGACGACTCTGCTTGAAGGAATGTGACAATAAAGTGGGAAACCAAAGCTTGGCAAGCACTTAATCAAGGATAAAAAGGTTCCGCTGTAAGGATGTCACTCAATTTATTGTGAAAGTCGAATGAATTACGTTTAATGAAAGTGCTCCCCAGATGAATATTACCAGCAATTTCCTGAGTTGGCTCTGTCAGCTCGAGATGAGGAAATGCCAACCCAGATCAGAAAAGAGCGCCCGTCTCAATTACTATGCAAGCTTTCCAAGAGCGGCTTTTTATTGAGATGATATATATTGGCGGCTTCTTCAAACCCCTCCGCGCGCCCAATAGCGCGTTTGCGCATTTTCCAAGTTTGCCGTCTGCCCTCGCGGGTTGGTGGCTGTTGTTTAAACTTCCGATGAGCGCGCTACGTTTCTGCTACAGTATGAAAACCTAATTACCTCCTCTGTAAACAGCTTTCCCTAGTATATTTTATTGACTGCTGAGGTGGGAGCCAGCAGGGGGTCCATGGGGGTGGGCGGGGAGCGGATTATCTCGCTCAGGTGTCCTCTGTGGTCGAAAGTTCCTTAGGCGTCTAGTCAGGGGCTCGGGGTGGTGGAGAGCGAGATGGCGTCGGGAGCCAGGGCGTTGGGACAGCGCAAGCGGTGGGGTCCCCGGAGCAGCAAGACAGTAGCGCCTCTCGGGCCACGGCTTGCGAAAAGCTTTCCTAGCTCCTTCTTTCTATAAATTAATGAGGGCATTTTACTCGTTCAAGCCGGAAATACGATGGGGAGGGGGAGACACAGGACGCAGCCAGAGCGCATCGCCTCATCTACATGAGAATGGAGAACCGGGAGGCTTTTCTTGTACTGTTTCTTTCTCCCACAATAAGACAAATTGCTGCTTAGAAAAACCGAGTGTTTCCTTAGAAACTGGCTTGCGGGGGCTCTGCGCGTCCCCACTGAACCTGCCTCTGGTCGCGCCTCGCCATCACCCCCGCCGACCTAATGGATTCTGACGCGAAGGATCCTAGCCGCCGCGGCTAAGGGCGCAGGGGGAGACCGCGCGTCCTCGCCACACCAGAGGGAGAGGGCGTCCGGCTCACACATTCCACCCTATATCTTAGACCCCGTCCTCAAAGACAGACTTTAAAAGGCCATTTTCCTTCGTCTTCTACAAGAAACAAGAAACTTTTTTCGACGTAGATGTCATACCCTCCCTTCGGAAACTCAGTCCGCTGACCAAAGCCGCAGTGTTCGGGCCCCGGGGTTTCCCAGCTGAAGTGGCCGCCGCCACAGCTGCGCGCTTTATTGTCTGCTTTCAGTCGCAGGTGACCTCGAGCGATCCCGAAAGGTTTATGGAAACGCAGGTGCAACCCTCTCGCGTCCGGACCCCAAGTTCCCACACCAAAGCGCTGTTTCTGGGGAACTTTTCGTCGACGCCACCAAGCTTCGGTGCTTCTGGGACAGCGGGCTGGACAGAGGTAGTTCTCGGGAGAGAGGCCGCAGGCTATAAGATTTGATCGCGCGCAGGAGGGCTTGGGGCACGCCAGGGCCCGGAGAGCGATTCTTCAGCACCGCGGCCAGCGCCACAGGCTCCGCCCCGCCTGGTGCCCTCAGTAGGACCTCCCTCCCCGCTGCAGCTCCGGCTGGGCCCTTAAAGTCGAGTTAGCACCCTCAGTTTCCGCAGATACCTCCTCAAGGCCCAGTCGTGACTGTGACGACGCGCCTACACTTTCCAGTTATTCGGGCGGCAGCTAGCTTCAGTCGCTAGGTCCCCACCGTGCCCTAAGGTCAGAAACTCTGGCTTGCACCCCTCTCCATTCCCCCACCCCGTGGTTGCAGCGTCACGTGATCACCACGGAGCTTATGCGAATCTTTCTTTTCCCCAACTTCTCCCCTTACCCAGCCTCCCATTCTCTCACAGTTCTTTAAATCTACCCCTCCCCCGAAACAGAAACGTGAAGCCTGTAAAGCAGGGCTAGAAGTGTCTTTAGAAACGTAAAAGTCTCGACTGACAGACAAGGAAACTGAGGCAACCAACTTTCTCGCAAGAGTAAAACCCTATGGGGAGAAGCGATTCCTGCCCCTCTTCCCCCGGCGAGGAACACGGTTGGAACCACCCAGGCTAAGGGGCCTTTAGTGGCGCGCAGGGGTGAGGGATGGGGTGGGGAGAGTCCTAATTATTATGAATTTCTAAAGGCACAGTAATTATTCACGGGGAGCAGGACAAACCGCGGCCCAGGCAGGGAAATCGATATATTTGCTATCGAAAGTGCCTGGCTCGCCTTTAACGCAGACGAATGGGGGATGCAGCCTCATTATTTTCTGTGGTTAGGCTCGCCAGCGTGGGGCCTGATGCAGCGTGAAATCTATCATCATTAGACCCGGGATGGGGCGGGGTGGGGAGGGGGGAGTTTCTCTTTACTTACCAAACCGCAACAACAAACAAACAACGACAAAACAACCTCTCCAAACACTCATTCTCACACAACGTTGCTCTACCTCTATCGCCCTTTGCCCTGGCCGCTGTTGCACACTCCCCTGGGGGCTGTCTGCGCGCCCTAGAGCAGACACTGCGGTCACTTAAAGCGCGCCCAGTTCCTCCACCGCAGCGGTCACACCGTTGATTTGATCCAGAAATAAGGTCGGATAGTACCGAGCGTTGGCGCTAGGGGTTGTCTGTGTCAAAGGCGAAGGTTGGCTGGGAAGTTCTATCCGTTTCTCTTGCCTTAGCGTAGGAGTCAATCCTTTTCTTGTCACCCGATTCTGCAAATTCTCGCTGTATTAAAGGAGCAGAGATCTGGCATGTAGTGCTTCATGAACCCAAAGGATAAGTTAGCTCGGAGAAAGGCAAGCCCTCGAGAAGGAAACGAGTCAGAAGGTGAAAAGAGCGGTCGAAAATTGAATAGGAGAGGAAGAGAAGGTTTAGGCGCAACGCCTTGGAGGTATTATACGAGGCCCTGGAGAGATTCTGGCCTTTAGCTTAAGGGCCAGGCCGCTTTAGTTTTCTAGGAGTGGGTATAGGCCCCACCTCCACCCACCGAGGTCACTGAACTGTCCAGGGTCTTGCCTGCTGGATTACAAGCCTATTCCCATTTATCCTTTCTTCCGCAGTCCACCCTCCCTGGCACAGTCTTTTTCACACTCAGAAGTTGCCTGATGTCCCCAGTGGACAGCTGCTGGGATGAAACCTGTATTCCTGTACAGGTGTCTTTACAGTTCCCTGCAATGCCATATTACTTAGGGTTAACTGAGGGGTGTGTGTGTGTGTGGTGTGCATTTGTGAGTGCATCTTCTTGATCGTCTTCATCTAGCTCGCCCTTCCCTTATTACAGTGAATCAATCACTGCAAAGAAGATAGGATGTAACAGTTTTAAAATAACCTAACTCCTCCTTCAATGCAGTAAAATGATCATATTTATAATAACATTAATGAGAACAAAATAAAAAATTATAGCCTTCCAGGCATTAAAGTAATAATATCTGCCCTCTTCTCTTGGATTTTCTTTTCCTCAGAGCCCAGCCTTTTTATGGTACATTGTGATTACCTGAGTGTCTTTGTTTCCTTGTGGTCAGAGACAACTAGCCAACACAATACTAGGACTGTATGATCTATTGGCATCATTTCCTCCCACCCTCTTCATTTTTAGAGGCTTTGTAATTAAACTCTGTGAGATATATGTAACATATATCCAGTGGAGAGCCCTTTTATTTATATTTATATAGCATGCTGAGAAAGGAAAATTAAGGAAGTGCTTATATTGAAGTAATAAGCCTACTTTGATATTAACAGAATTGTCCTCTTAATTTACTTCTCTCAAGTCTAAAGGACTATCTCTCTGAGACCAGACCCCACAGTCAAGCCTCTTCAAAGAGAGATCCCAATAAAGTGAAAAAGACATTTATTAGCTTGTACTAACTTAGAGGAACAAAAGGCCAGGCTTACCACTCACTGGAAATGTACACTATAGTAAAGTGCAGTATGACGCAGGATGCTGAGCAGAAAGACGTGACTGGAAATAGCTGCAGGGCCCTACATTTTTCTGCCTCCCTGCCTCTAACCCACCATAATGCATAAATTTACACATAGTGTAACAGGGCTTTCCAGAGCTAAGATAAAGATACAAATTGGCAGGAATTTTAATATAATTGAAAACCACAGACTAAAAGAAAGAGGCACTGACTTTCTTCTCTAAGAGGTTATTGCAACAAAAATTATGACAAAGATTTAGAGAAAATTTCCTGGTTTTAAAGAGCCTTTTTCATTTACAGATTACATATACACATATACACAAAGCAGAGCAAGATTATATATGTTTCTATTTATCTACCTCTTTAGAGGATTCCATGGAAAATAATTGTGGAGAATTCTTTTGTTTTCATACAAGTTGTTCCAACATGGGTTTGAAAGTACCATTTCCTTGATAGGAATCTGGTACCTGACATTGCACTGTTGCCCTGTTTATGTCAGTGTTTTCAGCTACAGAATGAAAGCAATTTTGGTAAAGAGGAACAATGGCATGATAGCTGAAATTTTAGTCGTGCACACTCCAGCCTCTTCAACTGAACTTTAGAAAATGATTCTTCTCCTTGTAACCTTGTAGCTAGATGTTATGAGAGGCCCATAGGTATATAAAACAGCTTATATAAAATTAATGGACTGCTTTACATTCACAATCTCTTACTTGTGAAGCCCTTGTAAAATATTGCTTCTATTTAAAATAGGAAGAATATAAAGTTAGGTTTGGTGTGCAATCGATAGTTGTAAATGGTTCAGTGAAATATTTGATTGTTTTGAGTGAGTTTGACAGTGTAATGGAAATTTATTGTCTGTCTTGGTGCAGTGATATGAACACTGATATGCTAATCATGAATTGTCCCTTCTTTTATGTACTTGACCTGTTTTGAAACTGATTGTAAGAGTCCAAGGTAACATCTAAGTACATAATCAAAATTTTAGGAATGATACATTTTCTTAACTTACTAGATACAAAGAAATCTATGGGTCACAAAGAAGTCACGGCTAAGAAAGAGAAAAGCCCCTCTAACATTGCTTTATTATTTTGCTTAAAATGATCAATAATATATTAGTTATAACAATATATTAGTTACATATTGTTGATATTCTATATGCATTTTTGAATAAGTAAATGAAAAGGTTTTGATTTCAGCATCAAACATAATAAAAATGAGACTTTTTGAAGGTAGTTAAATCATTAAAAACAAATCTCTTCCTGTTTTCCATAGGCACAATTTGAGGTCCTTATTTTGTTCTTCCTCTGAACAAAAATTAAAACTACATTTTCTCATTTATTCTGTTACATAGTTTATGGATCTCTAAAAAATGCCATAGATTCCACTATGATTTCCTTTTTTCCTTACTGTGTATTTATATTGGGGGAATGCAGCTTTTTTTTTTTTTTCTCTTGCCTTCTTGGACTGAGAATTATACATGGTTAAAAATCATGGTGACAGTTTAAAAGGCTGTTCCCCTCCCCATTTCATTCCAATGATAACTAGAATAGTAATATTCTTTTTTTTTTCCTTATAAGAATGACCACTGCACTATCCTGTTAACATCTCCTCTAAATCAGAAACAGCGCCCTGACTTATCAACTGGCTACATGCACTGCTGGTGCTGCCTAATACTTGATGGAAAACTCTTAAAAACATGAGCTGGGCTATACGAGACCTGTTATATTTTCTGTTTGAGAAATTTTAAGTGAAAATTCCATAATTAATCCTAAGTTTAATTCTAAAATCTGTTTGCAGAATGATGAGTTGTGATTTGTTGTTGGAGCAGCTGTGCTGTTAGTAGTAGAGTTGCCTAACTAATCTCTGAAATTGAAGATATAAAAAACACCTTTACTCACATATTTTTTTCCAGTTATTTATGAATAGTTTCTTTCACCAGGGCACCATCATTTACTGTGTTATAGAATTAAATGCAGAGAAAGATGCAAGCCACTGCATATGAAAGGAAGTTATTCATGCATGGTCAGTGTAGTATTTCTCTGGTCTTGATGTGGAACTTAATTGCTATTGATGTGGAGATTTTGCAGAACATGGCAGAGTTTTTGCCTCTTTCAAAGAAATATATAATTGAATGATGAGTGCCTGGTGTTAGCTTTTCAACCTTATTTCTTTTGGTTTAACAATGCAGAATTGTGAACAGCTGCAGTGAAGCGGCAGCTACAATATCTAGCTATTATCAAATAAATGCAGATATGGCATATGAGCTGAGCTACCACTTTCGGATCTGCACCTCTTGAATAAGCATTCTGAAGTGTGGAAACGTGAAAAGTGAACAATTTGGCCTGAGACGTTTAATCCTGCCTTGCATTCTTGACTGAAATTCTTCACAATTAGGGTGACTCACATTAATATGTGGCCAGATGTATTTGCACAGATTGATGGATTCCCCCCAACACTTGATGCTCCTTAAACAAGTGGTTAAAAGAGTGAGAGGCTTTAAAGGCAAATCAACGTGCCTCCAGGTGGCTGATATTTTCCCAAAGACCAGCATCAAACTTCCAGCCAGGTGGATAATATCATGGCACCCAACCAGGTGTCAACACTGAATTCACTTGGCTCCACTGAGGACCTGGCCATAAGGGAGAGAAAACAGGCCCCTTCAGTCATTCCAGGACCTCTTTCTCTCTCTCAGATCCCTCACTGCAATTCTTAAGGGAAGCAGCATTGTGAAAGCCTGGCTAGGAGAAAAGAGGGGGTAATGGTAAAGTATAACCTTAATTCTGTGACTTTGGGCAAACTTAACTTCTCAAATCCTCAATTTCCTTACTTGAAAAATGGGGCTGACAATACGCCGTAGAGTTACTATTGAGGATTCACTGACTTAATGTATTATAAAGAGCTTCGAAAGGTGACTGGTACAATGCAATGATGAACTAACAAAGAAAAAAATTCTTGCTAACATTTTAGAGAGAAGAGTTTCCGGACCAGGTTCCCATGTGCATCCAGCACTGTCCCTATGAACATGACACAGAAGGGTTGATTCTATCCTAGGGCCATCCTATTTTTTGTTTACTACTTTCAGCTAGTTGATAGCTATACAGTTGCTCAATGCTGCCCAGAAAGTCATATGTATTTAGTGTGGGTAGTTACCTTTGTGATTACAGCCAGAAGAAAATGGACATTTTGGCTGGGTGCGGTGACTCACGCCTGCAATCCTAGCACTTTGGGAGGCCGAGGCGGGTGGATTGCTTGAGCTCAGGAGTTTGAGACCAGCCTGGGCAACATGGTGAAACCTTGTTTCTACTAAAATACAAAAAACTAGCTGGGCATGATGGTGCACACCTGTAGTCCCAGCTTTGGGAGGTTGAGGCAGGGGAATTGCTTGAACCTGGGAGGCGGAGATTGCTGTGAGCTGAGATTATGCCACTGCACTCAAGCCTGGAAGACAAAGCAAGACTTAGTCTCCAAAAAAAAAAAAAAAGACATTTCTACAGCAACTAGCCAATGTTTATGGAAATGAAGAGACAAATCATCAATAGGCTCAATAAATAGATTGCCTAATTGAGATGAGAATCCTTGTGATGTTTTAATTCCGGGTGGCAAACACTATGGCCATTTATTAAGATCTGATTTTAAATATAAATTTGTGAGTAGTATTTGCTTTAGATTACTTTTAACACTTGAGATTCTTTTAAAATTTGCACACAGTGTAATCAAAACTCATAATAGCCTACTGGGTTTTAAAGTCCAGGGACTTTTCCCTATTGAAGTTCATTCTAGCTGAATACCTGAGTGTGACACATTAACTCCCCGGAAGCACTTGTCGAAACAGTTTGGTGGATTGAGAGCCACAGTAGCCCTCTCATGTGCTGCTAAGGATATCTTGTATAGGTTACCATATGCCCCCTTCCAAGGCATTGCTGTGGGTATCCGAAAAGAGTTCCTACTCAAAAACACTATTTTGTTTTATATTTGATATTAAAATGGGGAAGGTGTAAAGACTACTACAAAGGATAAAATGTTCCATATTTCTGTTTATATTCTGAGTCAAGCACTGTGCCAGGACCTTAACATGGAGTTTTTTTTTTCCCCATTTATTTATTTTAATGATCCTATGACAGGTACTGTTAATATTAGGTCATATTAATATCTTTACTCTTAACATATTAGTATGCTCATGCTAGTGATATGGTTGATAATACCCCATTTTATAGATGAGGAAATTGAGGCATTGAGAGTGTGTTTGGTGTAAGGTGGCAAGATTCTATCTCAGGCAGTCTTATTCTTGAGCCAGGACTTTTAATCACTACCCCATGTTATGCTTGTGTTGGAGAGTCTCATTGTAAAAATATTTCAAAAGAAATAACTATGTTGCCTTCCATTTTAATTGAGTTCTTTTTTTCTCCCTCCTTTGGGCCAATCCTATTTGGGGAACTGGGGTGTGCATAAAATTGCTGTTGCTACTACTGTAGTTATGTAGTTTTATTAGATGCAGTTTTTATTCTTTAGGGACTTCCCATCAAATGGGGATACAAAGTTAAGAAATGCAAGCTTGATACTGATGATTGTGACTGCAGCTTCTGCTCGTGGCATGTGGGACACAAGCGTTTTAGGAAGTCTGCATCTATTGACCTGACCAATATGAAAAATGATCCCTGGGCCTCAGGGTAAGGTAAGAAGTGAGACTGGGACATAAAGTACAGCCCTTACAGTCATCTGTAGTAGATTTAAAAATGATGCATAACATCTGTATCTCTCCTAACAAATCACACTCATGTTTTTTGAATTATTTGCCATGTCTTGGCAGCAGGAGGTGGGGAGAGAAGACCAGAGTTCACTTCTAAGGGGGTAACCATATATACAGAGCATAAACTCTAACTTTCCTGTGGCATTTAATCTAATGAGTCCTGCCGTGCTGACAGCTTACTGGATTTAAAAGGGGATGCAAATCTATGCTCTTTTTGAAGTAAAATATTTGCACAATCATACAAACTAAGAAACTTCAAATCTGCTTAGTTTAATACTTACAGTCAAAAGGGTTTCCGACATCCAACTAATTTAGCACAGGTGTTTCACTGCATTCTGCATGTGTAATCTAAAGATAAAGTAGAAAACTTCCTTCACAATATTGTATAGAATTATTCAGTCTATGTTGGATCTAGGAATTCATCTATCTCTGAAAAATAAAAGTAGATCCAAGATACTTTTGCCCAAAGTGGAAATTCTCTGGTAAGAGATGAGGGAGGAGAGTCTGGCTTCATTTCAGTCTTGTACTACATTTGACCTTGGGAGAGCTTAGTTATGCCTTGGGGCAAAAAATTAAATGTTCCATTTTGCAGCAGTATCATCTTTCACCTTTATGTGGATTTAAAAATGTAAATAAAATTGCTTTCTGTAAATGGTATACATGAAGGTCATATTCATATTCTCCGCAAGAATTCAAAATGCCATTTGACCCATCATTGGCTCAATAGATAATAATGTGTTCTATTAGTTTCTAGTAATCTACTTTTTAAGCATTTTATGACCCAATATTTTAATGCCTACTTCCTAGTTTGTGAAATAAGAAGTCAGAAATAAACCTTTTAGCACTTCATTGTAGATTTATTTATAGAATGTGTGCTTTCAACTTTGAACTTTAAAAAATGCCAAATCTTCCCAGAATATATTTCCTTAGTTATAAAAGTGGTCTGGATGAACATCTGCACTGCGGAAGAACATGCATTTAAAAGATTTTGAGGGCTCTAGCTTTTTTTCAACTATCATCTGTGTTCCTTTTGCTTATTAATTTTTCTTATAGATCCCTCAGGAATTAGGGTTTAGGAACCCCGATAACAGAGTGCAGCCAATAGACTTGGAAAGTAGTGACTGTTCTGTCTTTCAGAGAGTGGGTGTCTGAACTCTTTTTATTGCAATTTGGATAATAAGACCCTGATAGATCCTTGTATTTAATTGTCATGATTTTGATCGTTAATGACTTTTGATTGCTTCTTCTGGAGACACCTGTCAGCCGCTTCTGAAGCACAGATGGCTTTATCAGCAGCAGTAGGAGTTTCTTTTTCTTACTAACTTTGAGCTGAACAAATTATTTTGGGAAGATGAACATACCAATGTCATCCTAGGTTTTTCTGTCTTTGGAACATTATTTTGTTTATTGAATAATGAATTGAGACTGCTCTTTTTCAAAAGCTTTTGGATTTTGTTTGATAGTAAAAAGCATTAGTCTCTTGTCTGAGTGGGTGTGTGACGATTATTCAGTGGCCAAGGCCATACAACTAAGGTGAGAGAATACTTCTCTGTTTACTTGGAACAGTTCTGTTTTATGCCCATTGCCTATATATTAAAAAAATCCTCTTATATTCAGAAGTATCCTGGTTTGGATGATAAATTATGTGGTAGTCTTTTCAGTGTTCAAATGGCTGACTGAGAAAGGTTGATCATGAGCTGTGAAAGGTTGCTGCATAGGCAAGAAGAGTATTTCCATTTCTTTTTCATGCTCCTTTCTCCAGTAGG
The DNA here is from genome assembly GCF_008728515.1 of Papio anubis. Taxonomy (NCBI): domain Eukaryota; kingdom Metazoa; phylum Chordata; class Mammalia; order Primates; family Cercopithecidae; genus Papio; species Papio anubis. The sequence continues at coordinate 78,333,569 of NC_044979.1, forward strand.
CATTCAGGGTCCTCATGGACTTGGGTGCATAGGGTTCACCATGATATATCTCATGGAACATAGCCCATACTCTTTTCCTTAAAGATCTGGTAAAATTTTTGAATGAAAATTGGGCAGTACACAGTTACAGGAAAATCTGACAGAAGAAAACTGACTGATTAGCCACTCAGATATCCTGCAGCTTGCATCAGCCTGGTGAAATTGATTTGGTCCCAGGCCCGGAAATGGAACTTTGTCAGTGCTTCTAGAGTTAATAGATATTCAGAAATAAACTGACTCTCACCAGAATACCCTTTTGATATACCCTTTTCTTGTGAGAAGAATATCTGAAACACTATTTAGAGTACTTTCCTTTCCAATCCAGTAACTGAATCCAAGTTTTCTATGCTGACAAGCCCATCCAGTCTTTTTGAAATACTCTTTCTTTAAATATGTTACCGTCACTGATGAAACTTCAGTTAAATAGCTGTACCATGGACCTGTTAAATATTCCTCCTATTCCCATTTTTGGTTGATTAGATCCACTGAAGGCATTTTTATCTCCCTTAATGTCTTTGTTCCTTGATAGGCTAGAATCTCATTGACAGCCTTGATTCTTCATCATGTTTTACAGCTCCCTTTGTAAGGAGATGTAAAGGCCTTGGGGGTAGAACTGTGAATGTGTGATGTTGATTTAATAGGTCAGATTATTCATGGTGGAGAATTCAAGCAATTAGTTAGGATCCTAGGCAAAGTCATTTAGTTGTGTGATGGAAAGAGGGGAAAAGAAAGCGTTTTCCATGCTTCTAATTCAAATGTTTGACTTGTTTTTCTAGTGGGTATCCTAAAGACATATCTTAGTTTTCCTAAATTTCTTGGGATTATAGAAGTTGGTGTCTGATAAATAGAGTGGGGGTAGGGTGAGGTGGTCCTGGGGATTGATACTAGAGCCACTTCACAATTTTCTGTTTTTGTAAATATATTGACAAAAATTAACTGGATCCTTCTTGGTAAGAAGCATCAATGCAGATTGCTACTTCTGACAGCCCAGAAGATGAGTGTACTTCTTAGTTTGCTTTTCTGGGAAAAGTCTCATCAGAACATGTACCGCAGGAATATAATTTCTTCAGGCCTCTGGCAAGAACAGAGCTAATAATAACATACCAGAAATTTCACTCCAGTTTGGAAACTAAAATGGTCTAAAAGACAGAAAGCATTAAGTTGATTTTCAAAGATACTTTTTTCTTTTTTATAGAATCAGAAGGAGAGAAGAAAAGGGGAAAGAGGGAGGAGAGGAAGAAAGAAATACTTGTATTTGTATTTATACTGTATTCAGAAACTGTTATCATAAAACTATTACCCTCTCCAATGAGCTAAACAATTGACATGCAATCTTGCCTTAGTCACCGAACATCTGAAAATCATTATAAATATTTTAATCAGCAGAAAAGAGACAAAAAACCCACCCAAACATCAAACATGCATCACCACCAAAAATGTTATAGAAATGCATAATTTGTTGCCAAGGTGGCTGTATATTCCGAACACGGCATTTTTATTTCCAACCATGGCATTTTGCAGTGGGGTTGTTTTATAAACTTAGTATATGAACAAATATGCTCTTAATCATGAGTTGTAAAGAACCATTTGCTTTAAGAAAATTTAAAATCTTTTATTTATTAAACTACCTTAGCAGAGGAATATCTGTATTGTGTAGGTTATAGTTGCTCTGAGGACTAATGATATTGGTACTCTTGAATCTCAGAAGTGATTAATTCTTCTAACATATGCTTTACACATAATGGTTTTAAGAAAGTTGTTGGTTTGCTTAGGATAATGGCTTCCAGCTTCATCCATGTCCCTGCAAAGGACATGATCTTGTTTTTTTTTTTTTTTTTTTTAATGGCTGCATAGTATTCCATCATATATATGTACCAAATTTTCTTTATCCAGTCTATCATTGATGGGCATTTAGGTTGATTCCACATCTTTGCTATTGTGAATAGTGCTGCAGTGAACATATGCATGCATGTGTATTTATAATAGAGTGATTTATATTCTTTTGGACACATATCCAGTAATGGCATTGCTGGGTTGAATGGTCTTTCTCCTTAGCAAACTAAGGAACAGAAAACCAAATACCACATGTTTGCACTTACAAGTGCTTCGAGCTAAATGATAACACATGGACGCATATAGGAGATCAACACACACTGGGGCCTTTTGGAGAGTGGAGGGTGGGAGGAGGAAGAGGATCAGGAAGAATAACTAATGGGTACTAGGCATAATATCTGGGTGATGAAATAATCTGTACAACAATCCCCCATGACACCTATGTAACAAACTTGCACTTGTACCCCTGAACTTAAAATGAAAGTTTAAAAAAGGAATCTGTCAAATTGAATTTTGAAAGAGAAAGTTAGTGGACTGCCTTTGGAACCTGGTAGTTTACCAGTGAACTCTGTGATATGGTTGAAATAATGGATAATTTTCAATGTCTTAGGTGTTTAGAATTTAGAGGGGAGATAGATTTTAACCACCACAAGATCTGAGACAAAGCATTTATCCTCTGTTTTGTGCATCATGCTTCTCCTTCTACAGGATGTTTCAGTTTTTCCAAGCCCTTTGTTCATTTGTAAATTTGACTTGTATTGTGATTGGGAAGTGTCAAAATTAGGGCCACTCACAGAGCTAGATATAGAAGATTTTCTAATGACATACATTGGTCACTAGCCCCTCTTTCTGACCCCCACCATATCTCTTCTCCTCTATGATATACTCAAAATTACCAATAAGTGCAAAAAGGCTCTTTAAAAAGAGAAACGTGGCTCTAGAGGTACATTGGTGGCTTGTGGTAGAGTTAGAGCAAGTCAACTTTTCCAGCACTCAGTGCTCACTGGAATCCCATTATTGAAACTAGAGTCCACATCCCGATTGGTCAATATGACACTCTTAGTGAATCATAAATTTCTCCATTCTTGGGACTTACTACATTAGACAGTCATCTTTCCTAGGAGCCACTGCATTATATTTATGTGCTCATGGTAAGTTGTGTTTCAGAGACAGAAAATGGATGAAGAGATTTCAAAGAAGTATGTTTCCTTTGATAATTGCAAAAGACGTTAAAAATAGTCTATAAGTCTAATTTATGATGCTGATTTCTTCATTTGGATAATCATTAACAGTAGAATAAATCATGGGCCAGAGGGCTACATGTTTGTGTCTTAGATTATCAGAGGTAACCTTGCAATGGTATGCCATGCCATTATTTTTTGTTAGACTCTCATATGAATCAATAAATTATTCCACCCACTGTCTTGTCGGTTCTCCTATACATAAATCTAATAAAAGGAGACTAAAGCTGTGTTCACAGAATGGTGGCATAGCACTAAAAAAAATAAATTGGCTTAAATTAAAGAGCAACTTGTGGCTACTTTAAAAGACTAATCCTGAGACTTTAATCAGTTGTCATGATATTCAATACATGAAGAAAATTGAGGTACAGTATATTGTGTCTTGGGGTATAACTCTGGCCCTATTTTCATTTGTGGTGCCATTGAAAAAGGAAATGAGTGGATTTTTTTTTAATGGAAATCAGAACTGTTACAGCTTTAGCAGAAGGGTGAAAGGTAAAACATTATTTCCTAGCCAGGACATTTCAGCTCACAATGAGAACAGACTTCCCTCTTTCTGTACACCATCTGCACAGCCTTGTGGCCTTCATTGCCATTACTGTCCAGAGAGAATGTTACTTCCCAGAAAGGATCAGAATTTGAGCAATGTTCCAGCCTGGAATTTCAACTCTCATAGGCTGTTTGAGAACACAAGTTGGGAGGAAATTGCCTGCTGCTTATCAGCATCCACTTTTTGTTGATTCTTCCAAAAGGATTTGGGCCAATATTCAATATCAGATGCTATTGGAGCCACTAGCCTATAAAACATGAAGTGACTTGTTACAATGTACCTTGCCATACTTATAATTTGTTCAAACCAAATATGAGATGGCAGGGTTTTCTTCCCATGTGTCCCAGGGGATATTTCCTTGCCAATCATTTATTTCCTGACCCTTATAGAGAAGGAAAATTCTTTGGAATGGTACACATAATTCTTGCAAGGTCATTAGGCAGTTTTCTAGATGTAGCCTCTGCTCTGAAATGGGAAGAGAGGAAAGCCAGGCATGGGTAAGTCATTTGATAAGTGGTGAATATAAGGCATAGGGTAGTTAATTGTCTTACCTGGGTTACACATGTTGGAATGAGAACTGTAGTCTGCTGATTTCCATCTTGCCTATGACAGAAATTAAAGCCGCAAGATTTTACTGCTTCCCCATCGACATAAAGGTGAAAGTCTAATATGTTACTAAGGAGGACCTTACCTAACAATACTATGTTTGTAAGGGAGATAGAATTCTGGTTTGTCTTGGTAGTAGCTGATTACCTTGTTGATCACTGAATTGGAAATAATAATGAATGCATATTGTAACGGTTCATCGCTATTTCTTGATTCTAATGTTACAATAATTTCATCAATTTTACAATATAAGCTGTCTAACTCTGTAGAATTCAGAGGCTGTGGGACCTTGAGTCTGGTCCAAGTGGCTCTGTGTGCTCAGCATGTGACAAAAAATGATGAATGGAATTGCAGGTTTAAGGAAACAGAGGTCTTGTTGGAATGACATCTACTTCTCTTCCAGGCCAGACATGACATACCAGGGGTCAGTGAATCATGGCGAAAGAGAAATTTGACAGGCTTGAAAATGTAACTTTTTTTGGTCTATTTGATTTTGAGCTGAAAAACCAAAACAAAGGTAGTTGCATTTTTCTATTATCCATAACTTCGTACATCTAAATCCATAAAGCTATATTCAATTAACTGCAGTAAGAAACACATGTCTGACTTTATGAGACTTACAGTTGAAGGCATGTTGCCCTTTTATATCTATTCCATGGGTAAGGTCTAGCTTGGTGAACGAGACATTTTGCTTTTGATTTGTGTTTTAAGTTTATTCCTTGCCAGTGATTTATAACTCTCCATTTTTACCACTCTCCCCACCACAGCCTAGATAAGGTCTCTAAAATGGTGGCACAGTATCTTCCAAACATTATCCCTGGCATCTAGGACAAAGAATCCCTAATGTCCACAAAGGTCAATTGAATATTTATGCTTGACACGAGGGTTTTTAAAAACATCGTATAGGAACTTGGGGTTCTTCCCATTTTAAAATGACTGTTAAGTGGTGTTTTCAAACTCTTTAGCTGTGGAAAAGGCATTAATTCGTGACTTTTCCACTTAATTTCTGGTGGCCTTGAAGAAATTCTCTTTGCTGTGCAACCATTTTACAACAGTAGGCAACTGACACAAATGGAAATAAATGTCTACTTCTCTCATCTATGTAGTCTTAATTTTCTCAATCACAGAGCCTCTTCCTAAATGGGGGAAGAAAACAACCCAGAGATGCAATCTGTGGCTGGGTCAGGATTGGTACACTGATGGAGAAGGCACTTGTCAAGCTATGCAGCAAAGAATCACAGTACCTGTGACAGCTAGGCCTGGAGGCCCACATTCTTAACATAGTTGGAAAACAGAGGGTCTAGTCACATACTTTTTTTTTCCTTTGGTAGAATGCTTTTCATTGCCCTAATTCTTGCTTGTTTTTTTCTTAAATAAACAAAACAAAACAAAAAACACACTTGAAAGGAGCCTCAGAAGGCAGGTAAGACAATTTCATTGGTCTATCTGGTCTCTTATAGTTTCTGGCGTTCTCCCATTGTTCATACTTGTATTTTCTCAGCATTCTCCTTGACTGGAGTGCTCAGTCATGGCTCACCTAAAATATTTGCATACTTATCCCTTGCTTCTCAGCCTTCTGGCAAAGACTAAGTGCAGGCTATGTATGTGTATTGATGTGTTTCTTTAAGACCAAGGTTGTCATTGCTGTCATCTTTGTTGCCATTGATTAAAATAATTGAAAAAAAAAGTTAAAGCTATAAAAAATTAGAAACAATTCAGCCCAATTTCTTCATTTCAAGAACCAAGGCCAGGAATGGTTCACTTTTTTCCTTTAAGAGTTAGATGCCAGATCAGGTTCCCAAAGCAATTCTTAATAATGTCATATTAAATGTTCTTATTTAATTATTTGAGAAAAATTTTAACTGGAACTGATACATTTCAAAAATTATGAAAATAAGTGCTGTTCCATAAAAATAAAATGTTAACACTAGTGCAATTGAGATTTAATCTGATTGTATATATTCTGCACTTTCTCCTATATAATCTGTGGGACTGTACTGATGTGAAAAGATGAACAATGGTGTTGCAAAGAGACATGCGGAATCATTGACTTTAGGATCTATGGAACTGACTAGTGGGAAGAAGACCAGATGAGGAATTTTCTCAGGCAGTTCCAGAACCTCTTTCTAAGTGGGGGAAGGAAACAATCCACAGATGCATGCTGTGGTTGATATATACTGGATCAGAATTGACACATTGATAGAGAAAACATTCTAATGCAGATTCCTAATACACTCTGATACAGATTCTCAGTTTTGGGTAAGGCTTAGAATGTAGAGCTGAAAAGTAATTTGGAGTTAATTTACTTGATCCCCTCAACCTTATTCCTAAAGAAAATGAACCAAAGAGTGATGAAGTGACTAATTCAAGATCACATAGCTAGTTTTAGGGGGACTTAAGAAGAGAATCCCAGACTTTGACTTCATGTCCTTCAGTATTTCTCCTGCAATAAACTGCTCTCGGTCATTCAGTTTCTTGAAGTCTCAGTTTTCTTATATGTAAAGTGATGATTGTGGCATTTGGTTAACTATTTAATAGAGTTGTTGAAAGAATAACCTTTAAGGAGAGAGAAGACGAGAAGGAGAAAGAAAAGTAGGGTTTACCATAACTTCGTAGAGTAGGAATTATGAGTAAAACACTGCACATTTAGTAGGTTGAAATGATCTTGATAGAAGGAATCACTTTACACAACTACTTGAAAAGATGCCTCCTGGCATGGAAATAGAATTTTGGGGCAAGGTTAAGAAGGAGAAAATGACTCCTTCCTTTCCTTAAACTAAATCTATAAATTGATTGTTGTCTTGGGAGCATTCTTACTCATAAAACTGTAATTACATAAAACATTCCCTTTACCACAAAGTAGCTTTTTGATTCTGATCTAGTCATGATTTTTCCTTGATTTTTTTTTTTTCCAAGGAGAAGGAGTTAACTTAATGAACATCTTGGATTGTCTCTGTGGTCTAATAATTTAATGCTTATCTAAGAATTTTAGTATTTTGCATGGAAAGTGGTTAATGAAGACATAAAATTATTCATTTTTACCTGAATTCTAGATGAAATGATATGAGAGAAGGATGATTAATTTTATCATGTAGAGACTTTACTGGATTTTACAAATTAAAGCCAAACACCCTTCACAAAAGTTCTTGGAGATGTGACAAACCGATTTATATTCCATTAATTTAACTCTATTTAGGCAGAATCGTAGACTTCTGTAATAAAACACAAAACTAATTAAATTGCCCAATAGTATAATTACAGTTTCATCAATAGAGAAAACAACTTTGAGTGCCAGAGTTTTAAAATGTTAAACTGCATTTTCAGTTTAATTTGGTTAAAATGTGTAATTGTACTCTGCCCTGCCATCTTCTTTCTTCTAGAAATATTAATGCAAATGCAGTCACTGCTTTTCCCTACTAATGACTTCAGCTTTGATTCCAGTCTACTAAACTTGTCCACTATGGGTCTTCAAGACTGAAAGAGACTGAGGTTGAGGCAGCAAAAGCATTGAAATGGAGTGGAAGGGATAAGGAAAATCTAGGGGAAAAGAGTAAGGATGTGCAGTAGATATAAAATCCCATTATGAAGTCCATGTGTCTGTAAAGAATATGACAGAAAGCAATGTAGACCCAGATATGCAATAAATATTTGTTGCACAAATGAATTCATGAATGAATGTTACAGGGCTGAAGATCCCTTGAAAATAAAAGCAAACACGAGTTATACAAAACATGGATGCTTAGCCAAACTGAGCTATGCTGTGACAACCCCAAAGGTTTAATTGAATAAGTGACTTTCTGTAGGATTATATTTCAATGTGTGACCTTCCTTGTTTCCATGTTAGGTCTTCTGTTAGTTTTGTTCAGATGAGTAAATCAAAAGCTTATTTTTATACAAAAGAAGCTCAGTAAATATTTAATTTACAAATATAAGGATGATATAAATATATCATTTTTCCCTAGGCTAGATTTTTGAAGTTAAACTTTTGTTAATTTTATATAAAATTTGTGATTGCTTCAGCAGCACATATAGTAAAAAAATTTTAACTGAAATTTATTATTTACTAATTTTATACCTCTGATCTTTTTAATTTATTCTCCCTAATGGCCTTAGACTTCCCATTCCAAAAAAAGATGAAAGTAAAGAGGGGCTGTCTTTATATCTATCTTTCCTCGTCCATTTAGTTGTTGCTGTTTTGGACTGTATTTTTGTTAAGAATTCTTTAAAATCAAGCAGCAGAGTACAAATTTAGGGGTTTGAGCCTTGATAGCAAACTTGACTTCTCTTTGCATGGCACCCCCCTTAGGACTTTCCTGAAGCAGGTTTGTTTAGTTAGTAATAGAATGTGATCAATGGGAAGGTTTAGATTCAATGAGAAGGTTTTACATTTTGCATTGACCATTGGACATGCGTAGCTCTGATCCCTCTAGATGAGTAGAAAGTTAGGGGAAATAAGCCAACAGTGTTTTGAATGGTTATTGCACTCCAGGTTTTTGTTTCTTGCATAATGGAAAGTAGAAAGGAAAACAACATGAATCTTGTAATGGACATGCTTGAGTGTGAATCTCAGCACTTCCAATTATTGACCACCTATCTTTGGAAAAATTATTCAACGACAGTCAAACATCTGTTGCCTATCTACAAAAAGGAAGATTGGAGTGATCATCTCCTAAGACTTTGTGAAAAATCAATGAAATAATCCATGTGAAAGTACCTCACACTCAATAGGGCCTCATCACATTTCCTCATCTTCATTTCCTTTACTTTTGGCTATTTGTGTTTGGATCATTTCAATATTAGGTATTAAAAAACTGCCTTACACTGATGGATAAGTATTGGATGGACTAAAAATGTGGTAGCCATTGTCTACTTAAAGGGTTATGAAAATACACAAAGATTGGATAATTGCTTGGAGAAGATCTCAGCACAGGGTTGCAGAGGAAGAGAACATTTGGGGAGTGAACCATGCCCCCTAGCATTCGGTCTCTAATTGTTCAGTTTTCAATTCTCCATCCTCCCTCTGTCACATTACATGGTTAGGAAGAGATTCCAGCTGGCACAAATCCCTTTCTCATTCTCCAGGTTGTATTTTTTTTCCCCTTTCTCTCTTCTTTTGTGTAAAACACCAGTTGAAGAAAGAGTAAGTTCAGCTACTCTCAAGTTCTAAGGTAGAGAGAAAAAATAGAAAAGTTGAAAAGAATTAAGGAGACTCTAAGATAGGGGAAGGCTTTGTAGAGACTCTGAAGATGGTATTGTTAATGTGAAGTAGATAGCATTATCTAGGTCACTGAAATTTTCCTCAAATCCAAATAGCTTTATTGTTTTGGTCACTTCAAGAATATACACACGTGTGCATGCACGCACACCTACATACACTTAAACATCATTTAACACAAATGGAGTCATATTCCACAAGCTACTTGGGGTTTATATGTAGTATATTTTATATTAATATAGATCAATGTTCTTTTCTTAAAATCATTACTCTCTTAAATGACCACATTGTTATATATATCTATGTCTCTATGTCTCTATCTATCTATCTGTTTATCTTTTTGAGATGGAGTCTCACTCTTGTCACCCAGGCTGGAGTGCAGTGGCCTGATCTCAGCTTACGGCAACCCCTGCCTCACGAGTTCAAGTGATTCTCCCACCTCAGCCTCCCAAGTAGCTGGGACTACAGGTGCACACCACCACACCCAGCTAAGTTTTGTATTTTTAGTAGTAACGGAGTTTTACCATGTTGGCCAGCATGGCCTCAATCTCTTTACCTCATGATCCGCCCGCCTTGGCCTCCCAAAGTGCTGGGATTACAGGTGTAAGCCACTGCACTTGGCCTTGTATTATAATTTATAAATATTTTATGTATTTAAAAAACATATGTGCTAGGCACTTTACAAACGTTAACTCATTTAATCTAGATAACAACTCCCTGATATAGGTTCTGCTATTGTCATCACTGAGAAATGGAGAAAAAACTGAAGTGTACAGAGGTCAAATAGTTTCCCACAGTTACACAGCTAATGATGACAGAGCTGAGATTCAATTGCAGGAAAGCAGGCTCCACAGACTGTGCCTTAACTGCTAAGCTATGCTCCTTCCAGTCTCCTGGAACATTTACATTATTTTCAGGTTTTTTTGTTTGCATTAGATAAAATGCTGATCCCACAATGTATAGATATCAAAACAACGTGTTGTACATGATAAATATATATAATTTTTATTTGCCAATGAAAAAATAAAACAGAATACTTGAGATGAATACCTTTGCGCATTTCTTTTATCCTTTTACTCTTATCACTATGTTATTTATCTGTGTATTATTTTGTGTTTACTTAGTTATTTCCTTTGAATAAATTGCTAAAAGTGGAATTGCTGGATTGAGAGGCTCATTTTATAGTTAGACTAACAAAGTTTGAAGAGATGTTACAGACTACCAAGTTGCCGCCCAGCTTCACTTTAATCTCTTACTTGAGGTAGGTGTTACATAGATTCCTTTCTCTTTTGTAATCTCCCTTCTAGTCCAGAAAATTCTTTACTTTTTAAGCAAACAATGGAATTTATTGACACATATAATTCATAAGTTTAGGGGTAATTCTTCAGTCATAGCCAAGGCAATGGAAAATAAGCCTTTTATAGTAGATTTGAAATTCTCAAAAGTGAAATACATACTGCTCCTCGAAAACACAAATTGAGGCATATTTATATACACTGACACTTCCTTCTTTTTCACTTACCATCTTGGAGGTATTACTAAATGGTATCTTTAAATGTATCTCATTTTTTTTCATATCTTTAAATGTATCTCATTTTTTTTTTCATGGCCACATAGTATTTTTTTGTATCATGGACTGTAATTTATTTATTGAGGTCCTCAAATAGACATTTATGTATTTTTTAACCCTTTGAAAATATAAACAGTGTTGCAATGACCACACACACACATACACTATTATGTGCAGTTATATCACTATTACAAATTCTTGAAAGTGAATGGCAATTTAAAATTTTGATAGATATTTCCAAATTGCCCTTCAAAATTGTCTCAAGTTATGTTTCCACTAAGAGTGTATATGAGAGCTGTTTTTCTACCCTTTCCAACTTTTTGATTATTAGTATTTTCTTAGATAAAAAATAGGTACTTATTTCAATTATTTGCATTTACTTAGAGTGAGGTTGAGTACCTTTTATGCGCCTAAGGCCATTTATATTGCTTTGTTCTATGGACTGTTCATTCCCTTTTTGAGTTAGTCACTTAAGCTTTCTAAGTTTAGTTTCCTTATCTGTAAAATGGAGGTTTTGAGGGATTAAAGATTATTTAAGGGGTTTTGTACAGTGTCTGGCAGAAAATAGGCAATTAATAAATGTTGACTATTGCTGGCATTTCTACTACTCCATACTTGGACCTTCGTCTGTCATTTGGACCTTTCTTAGGAGTTCCTGATTCATATTTCTGTTCATATCTTTTGTTCAAAACTGTATGTTCCCAGAGACGTCTCTCCTTCCTCTTCCTCATTTTCTTTGTTCTCTACCTTAGTGGCTCTTACGTGCTCCTGCATAATCCCATTTGACAATTACCAGTGCTCTTTGTCCTTCACTCCTCACTCTTCCTTCTCCCCCATATCTAATCAGCTGCCAAATTGTATCAATTCCACTTAATAATCTGTCTCCATTTAACCTCCTTCTTTCTTAGCCATCCCTAGACATCTTTACAGCCCCCCGTAAAACTTTTTACCAACAATGTATGAGAGCTCCTTATCTGTGACCACTTGCCACTTCAATTCATCCTTTTCACTCTTTAGGAATTTTTCTTTGTTGAAAACAAAGATGCTAGTATTCCTCTTTTTCAAATTATTTGATAGCCATCTGTTACCCATAAGTTAAAGTCCAATCTCCTGAGTCAGACATTCAAAGCATCTTGTAATTTTAATCTTCCAGTCTTTTTACCCCACTACACTAATTGTCTCATGATCCCAAAATGTCTCGTGATATTTAACCATCCTAATCAATCTTTTATCTGCTCCCTACACATGGTCATGGCACCTCCTTAACATATATCACTTGCCTGTAGGAGTCAAGAAGATCTAAATTTGAATTCTGCTTAGTTCTGTTAAGGTAACCTAGAAAAGATAACCAATTTCCTTGTTTATTAAAATCTAGGCCAATAAAGGTGGAGTGATGCTTGCTACAGAGTTTAGTGGAGTTAGAGGCACAGAGCAGATGTGTAATGCGTATAGTTTTTTTTTTAATATATACTTGAAGACTATTATTGACAGCTTATCTGGAAATGTTTTACTCTCCTATGAATTCATATAGCAAGTATATCACTCATTGGGATGGCATCCTTCATAGCCAAGGATTCATATGCACATGTTCTGGAGGGCCTTAAAGTTAGCCTAACTGGTTTAGACTTTGGACTTTTGATGTTTTTTTTTTTTTTTGTTTTGTTTTGTTTTGTTTTGTTTTTTTTTTTTTTGAGACGGAGTCTCGCTCTGTCACCCAGGCTGGAGTGCAGTGGCCGGATCTCAGCTCACTGCAAGCTCTGCCTCCCGGGTTCACGCCATTCTCCTGCCTCAGCCTCCCGAGTAGCTGGGACTACAGGCGCCCGCCACCTCGCCCGGCTAAGTTTTTGTATTTTTTAGTAGAGACGGGGTTTCACTGTGTTAGCCAGGATGGTCTCGATCTCCTGACCTCGTGATCCGCCCGTCTCGGCCTCCCAAAGTGCTGGGATTACAGGCTTGAGCCACCGCGCCCGGCCTTGTTTTGTTTTGTTTTTTAATGAGGGAGGGAAGGACCAAAATGTACTTTGGGAAACAAATCTGGCAGCCTAATATAGGCCAGATGGGAGAGGAGGAGACACAAAGACCTATTAAGGGTGGATATACATACCAGGACTTGGGAAGGAGAACAATTCTAACTAGAAACAGTGGGACTTAAAACAGAAAGGACAACAGGAAAATATATAGTATGGGAGATCTCCCCAAAATCTCAAAGCTTTCAATTGCACAAGGAGGTCTCAGTTTGATGGAGAAGTATGGGTAACATCCGGCTGAAACCCCCAGAGGATTATTATGGCATCCTTACAGAAACATTTTTCTGCTGGAATTTCTGATATAGCCCGCTTTCAGTGTGATCTATATAAAGAATTTAGAATAGTGGAATTTCCTACTCCTCTATGCTCAGGTGACATTGGGGATTGTGCCTCCTGAAGGATTAATTACCTTTCATAAGGCCTCTCACCCCTGAAAGGCTTCCTTTTACGTCATGGTCCAGCTCAGCCTGGTTTGAGTTGGGAAGGGTTGTATGTGGGCTGCCCGCAGTGTCCCTGACAAGTAGATAGATGAGCTCTCATTTCTCATATTGTGCTATTAGACTCCCAAGCTAGTGTAGTGCAAGATACCAGGAAAGTATTGCAAAGCAGGGGGCATTGTCATGGTCCCTTTCCAGCTGTTGTCTGTTAGCAACAACATCCATTCTGCTGCTGACACTCTGCTCTCCCTGGTGGCACTTATACTTAGGAATTATTTAAACCACTTAAAGACAGTAGAATATTTAAAAGTCAAAATGCCTGCTTTCTAATTATTCCCTAGACCTCACTTAGCAATAGCTGGCTTCATGTCACACAGCACGACTCTCATGGGGATTACAGCAGCCCCCTGAACAGAAGTGATGGTGTTGGCCTGCTATTAACTAAACTAGAGACTGTTCTGCCCACAGCCTTGAAAAGGAAGGAGAATCCCCTTCTGTCCCCCATGTACTGCAAAGTCTCTAATTCAGAGGATAGGGCAATATCAATGGGCTGTTCTTAGGTGGCTGGGGGAATCTTAAGGCTATTCCTTGACTTGCTTTAATTCACTGAGGTCATTCCTAATGAAATGATCTGTGAAAAATGTGCAGTAGTCAAAAGGGGATTTGGTACTGTTGGTCTCTCTTGCCCCTCACTGACTTTTGTGAGTACCTTGAAAAGTCATTAAAAATTACAAAAGGATTAATGAGTTAAAGGAAATCAAGACTGGGACCATGATATTATCAGGAAGTTTGTTGAATGAGCTTTTGAATTTGCTTTGTTAAATCTTGAAAATGGCATTAAGCAGCTAATGGAGTTGATATATTAAATACAACCCTAGTCTGTACACAAGATGGACATAGCTAATCAGTGATGTGCTACATCAATTGGTATGGGAATGATGAGCTCTTTTTATTAGGTCAGCAGAACCAGTGATGTATGGAAGCACTAAAATGAAGGAACAGATTAGGCTGCTCTTTGCAATTTTAATTATGAATTTTTATGAACAGAAAAATAAAATGTAGACATTTTTGACTGTGAGAATAAAGGTGTCTGCAACATTTGCTGGAGTTCTGATCTATTCATGTTCTTTTTCCTTCAGCCTCACACTTAGATAAAGACTCAAAGGGACCTTATGAATTAACGTATTCTTAGTTTTTAATATATCATTAAGGAAGATGGTGTGGGGAAAATCCTTTAATCTGATGTCTTGTGATATTACTCATATTACCCATTTTTTAAAAAGTAAAAAACCTAAAACTTTAGACCTTGAACAAACTTTGGGAAGTCAAGTCCTAGTTTTTTGTTCCCTAGTCCTGAAAATTTACTTTTCTTTCAGTTTCCGCCCCTAACCCCCGCCCCATTTTGTGTTTGGGAGGTGGTGTAGGATAGTGGTAATGAGCACAGGGTCTGGAGTTATTAGAGCTGATGGGAATGTGGACTCTACCACTTGCTAACTATGTGACCTGGGACCATCTCCTTAATTTTTTCCAAACTGTAGTAATTTTTGCATCTGTAAAATGGAGATAATAGCCTCTCCTCCTTCCAAGGCTGTTGTGAGGATGAATAATATAAACGCGAGAAATAAAAAGCACCTAGCACACTGCCTGACACTCAGTGTTGAGTGAATTTAAAAAATTATTTGGGATATAAATCTTGGAAAATCTTCCTATTATAAAGTACATCTTTTTAAAGTGAAAGTCTGTGACTACTTTGGGTCTTTTGAATTTTTCTGATAATGATACTTAAAGTATGCGCAAGTTTAACTAAAATCTGGTTTAAAAGGTCAATGTATTTTATAGATCTATGAAAGGGTATTAATAGCTAAAGACTGTGAAATGAGGAGCCACAGAAACATCAGGTGATGAAACCTCTTCTAGAATTCTCCCTAAGGTCATATCATGCACATTTACATATAGTTGGCATATGATTTACAGAAGCTTCCTGTCTGTTCTGAGATATTTTTAACTTATGCTTTTATTATGGCTCCCTTTAGGACACTAATTTTCTGAGTATCCCTAATCTTCTTTCAGACTTTCTTATATCTTATACTCTTTATGTTGTTAACGTTCTAAAAACATGAGCCTGAGTTAGTAGATATATAAGTGCAGTGAGGGATATAGCGGTGGCGGGCTGGCACAAACCTTTGACTGGGCTTCTTAGCCTGTAAATGAAAATGTTGAATTTTTGGTCTGGCATCTTTAGATCTTGTGAGAGTATCTTGGAAGTTCAGGGGAATCAGGTTGAAACTATGTCCAGTTAGTTAATACCGTGGTCAGTAACAAGATAGCAACCTCTTTCAATTTAGAACTTTTTTATTTAAAGTGAGTAATCATGAATACACATTTCCATAGAAGAAAGGAGTTACTGGGTGTTCTGCCTGTTTTCTTCTAGAAAATTTATTATCAAGCACGGCTATTTATTTTGAGGCTGCTTCTAAGTTTTTCGGGTATTGTATACTATCAGTGTTATTGATTGCACTCTGTAGGAATGCCTGTAAATTGTATGCAGTTAATTAATAAAGTTTATTGAGCATTTAGTTGTGAGATAAATTGCACAAAAAGAAAAAGAAAAATCTGTGATCCATCCATACTCCATTTAAATAAAGCAGGAAAGATAAGGAAAATGGTTTGTGCTGTGTTTTAACATACTTTCACCACAATTTCTAAAACAAAGCAGGCTATAGAATAAATAATAAATATAAATACTTCCAGAATGTAGCACATGCGATATTCTAAAAGTTAAATCTGGAAGTTGGCTAGAGTATTAAAAATAAAGTCAGACAAATGTCAAATGGCCAAGTAAGAATGATCTTTCCTTGGAGTTTTCCTAAAATGGTTACATAGGTGAGTTTAGACAAGTTGAAGGGGACTTAAACCCAGTTCAGAAATTTAAAGCCTATTCACATTTTATCTTGAAAAATGTCTTCTTTGAAAATGCTGACCATTAGACAAAAGCTATGCTTGCAACAATCTGCATTTGTTTTAGTGTATCTCATTTTAAGATATTTTGTCCATGAGTAGAAAATCTTTTGTTTTGGTTTTTGGTTTTTAATTTGTGTTGTATAATCAAAGATAATGTCCCATGTCCTGCTATCTTATTTTTCATCAATACTCAACCAATGATCAGGAAACTATGGTCTGGGATTCTTTTCTGTTCCTTAGGATGTGTATTTTCCCTGGAAGTCTCCAAGATAATACTGGCTTTAGAAAGTTCAAAGCTGGAGGTTAAGTTTCTGTGTTGCTTGCAGTTGATTGATTGAAAATGCTTTTTTTATTTGTAAGTTTTTCCCTAATGGTTAAGTTGTTATGATAGTTCAATTCTTACATTTGAGTGACTATTCTAGTTGTGCTAGTGTAAAAGGCAGTGTAAAAAATTACCTGAGGTAATAAAATTATGGAAAGGTAGTTTCATGTAAAATAATTTATTTTATTTACTTCTATTTCTGGAAAAGTATATAAGGCAATTTTTAAGATTGTTAAATTTTTATCTGTGATTTTGAGACCATTTCTTTTCCATGCAATTGATATAATAATCTTGCTTTTAACTGAATGCTCATGTTGAAATGTTGAAATTCTTATTTTTTAATTCATAAATTTGAAGTTTACCTAAAAAGTAGATTTAAGTATCTATAAGATACAGAAAAAAAGAAATATTAAAATGTAGAAAAAGCATGTTAATTTTCTTAGAGTCCCATATTATACAAAGAAAGGGGTGAATGTTATTTTTTTAAAAAAGTACCATTATAGTGATTTTTTTGGGAAATTCTACAATCTCTGAAATTTAAATTCTTGGACTATTTTAGACTTTCACATGAATTTATCTAGACTTTGAAAATGACTTCTATAGTGACTTATGGACTTTCTGTGATAATAGTCACATGAACATTAAAAAAAACCTTTATTTGCTAACACATTTTTATTGAGTATTTACCATGTGCCAGACACTGTGCTGGGTGTTTGGCTCCAGCTCAGCAGCTCTCGGTTTTGTGAGTATAATCATCTCGGATATAATGATAGAGAGGGTCAAATGTATATGTGCTCTCAGTTTCTTTTCTAAGTCCTGGGCAATCACTCCCTCCCCTCTTATCCTTCCATGAAACTACTAGTATTTTATCTCTCTTTTTCAAAGTATGGTCCCAGGAAACAGTCAGATAATCAGATAACTTACATCTTATCTTGAATAACTAACTTCATTATGAAGATTCCCAGGGATCTTTACACTTTAATTCTATTGAATTGTGGACTGAAATGCACACTATGATGAGAGTAAAATACACACCATTACTATTATTGCTAACTATAGAAGTCTTTGATATGTATGATAACTACCAAAGGCTAGACATGCTGGGTGTTTAATATACATTGTCTCTAATCCGTGTAACAATGTTTGTGAAATGTCATTGTCCTTACTCTCAGTTTACAGATAAGGAAACTGAGCTTCAGTGGTACTGGCTTGCTGAAGTTCTTATGGCTAATGATTAGAAGAACTGCAATTCTATCCTAGTTCTGACTGCTTCCAAAGCCCATGTCCCTCTCATTCTACTACTTGGCCGCCAACTATATCTTAACATTGAATACATTAGACAATATGGATTATATGTCTTGTGTATGTAGTTGACATGCATGCACTATAGGAATCCAGCTCAGGTGTGGTCAAATTGGTTGAAAGTACTTTTGGACTGAGTTTAGCTTAAGCATCTAGAGTTGGCCATGGCCCAACATGTCAGGCTTACAGAGAAAAGTCCACTTCCCATTTACACTGTATTTATATCGCTGGATAGATTATGCAGAGATCTACATTGACCACTAAGATGGTTGAAATGTGGATTTCTATCATTTGACGCACATATAAGTGGTGTTAATACATGTCAACCAAAAAGGAGGGGGGTTTAAGTAGTTGAAGTTTTTGATATGTGGTCAAGAGTAACAGACTAACATTCTTGAGGACTCCTGAATTTTTTGAAATAATTTTCTTACAAAGGGAAACATTTTGCTTTATTCAAGATGCGGCTGTTTCCAGATTCTCAGAAATCCATGTTTTGCCTGAAGCTGAATCACTTCTGAATATTAGACCATTTAGGGCCAACTGTAGCTTTGTAGGGAAAAATGCAGAGTAGGAACCGATCTCAGGAAAAGGGAGACCTGGTGCCTGGCTAAGCCAGTGGTGAAGTGTTAATCCTTTACTGGAGGTTCATGAGAAGGTGAGCATGAAATAAGCACCCACCTTTAAGACCCTTGCTTAGGCATTTCATAGCCTGGTTTACATATGGATTAGCAAAATGGCTCTTTATCAAATTCTTTAAAATGTCCTGTCAACCTGTCACCATAAAAAACATTGTTGCAAAGGTGCTACTTTTGTAGCATGGTTTCAAGGCTGGCAATTGTGAACTCTGTTCCTCTTCACCAGCTGTGGCTCTGGGATGATGAAAATTGACTTTTTAAATAAAGAAGACGGAAATAGCAGAATGGCCTAGACATGGGAATGGGATCTTACAAAATTCTGTGGTTCAGATAGTATCTTACAAATTTTTCTGGAGGTTAGGGCAAGAACAGGAAAAGTAAACAGCTGCTTGAATCTTCTTGGGTTTCCTTTTTTTGGGTGATTGGGGTAGTGGGCAGATACAAAGTGATAGCATTTGGGTTTCCAGTGAGTTTATATCTGAAAATCAGAGCTAGTGCAGTAGGCCTGGTTTTACCCAAATTGGATCTGAGTGACTTATGCAGAACTGCCAAGTTTAGCATCTCAAAATTAAAGAAAACAATGGGATGTGGTCACCTTTGAATGCCACTCTTTAAGGCAGAGATCAGGCCAATGAGGTGGTACTCTACAAGAAAAGTTGCACTTAAGGGAATTTATAAGTGGAATGAACCCTCACTGTGAGGGGAAGGATTTGTGAAGAGTAAAAACTCTGGGTCACAAGAATATCATTAACATAGAAGATATATTCTCATAAAACTGACCTTTAGTTTAGAAGAGGGATGGAAGGACAGAGGGTTAAGGATGAGCATTAAGAAATCACAGTCTCAATTCTGCTACTTAGGATGGGAACTGCTGAGTCAATGGCTGCTTTGGAAATGGGTTGTAAATACAATAGCAGAAAACCTCCCTTAGGAACTCATTTTGTTACTTCCTAAGAAAAGATCTTGACTTGGCATGGAACAATAGGAGGAGGGATTCATCCATGGCCTTCAACTAACTAGAGAAATCACTTTTTACTTTTTTATTCTTGAACTATCTATATTTATTTTTTTGTTCCCTGGAGACTAGAGCAAAATCTTTGTGAAGGTTTTTCTTTACATGAAAACAAGTACCCTATTACTCTCACATTTCTCATTGTTAACATGTTTCACTGATGTTCCTTTGTTTGACTATACAGGATAGCATCTTAAATTCTTTTCATTTAAAATAACAAGTTACAAAACAGTAGGTAGAGTATAATTTCATGGTAAATGGTGTTTACCGAAATGCTAACATTGATATTTTTCCTGAGAGAGACATTATGGGTAATTTTAATTCATTTATTATTTTTTAATATCCTACAGGACAGCCATATAGACTTAAAATATAAATAATATTATTTTATCATATTTACAATATAATAGCAATAAGTCATCATTATGTATCCCAAACATACTAGCTATTATTTTATTTCCATAGGTGATGTGTCTTCTTTTTGTGCTAAGAATATAGAAAAATAAGTTATTAATATAGGTATACTCATATTGGAACTGTACAAATTTGTAATAATTGTGCTTTGACTTGTATAACAGTTATGCTTCTGTTTGACTTTGTTCAAGTCATTTAAGCACTTGGGGATTGTTTCCTCATCTGTATAATAAGGGACTGCAATAAATGATCTCTAAGGCCCTTCTAAAATTCTGTGATTTTATGAGTGAACACATTCTTCAAAGTACTTTGATATTCATGATTTCATTTGATTCCCTGACCACCTAGTGAGGGAGATAAGAACATTGCCATTTTACAAATGAGAGACTGAACCAACAAGGGGTTGGATGGTTTGTCTAAAGTCACCCTGAGTTGGTATGAGAGCCTGTGCGAGGCTATGGCTGTCCTTCTGTGGGCCCACGCTTTTTGCTTCTGGTGCTGTCAGAGACTCCAGGATCTGGATGCCACACTTCCTTCATGGAAGGAAGGGTCCAATTGCCTGGCAGGGAAGAGACTCTGGATAGGATGCCACAATCTGAGCGCCCTAATGGCAGAGAGGAGACGGAAGAAATCCCAGGCCAAGTCAGGGAAGCTGTTGGTTTCAAATCATCCTTCTTAGTCTTATAAAGAGTTAAACTAGGCTGCTGAAGGAATCGGCTCATTAGCCGCAATAGGTTCCCACTTTTCTAATGAATGCAGAAGCCTCAAATAGAAAGATCTAGACTAAACGAGGGCAACTCACTTGGTTTTAGCACCTAGTCCTGGCATTCCCACAGGCTTCTAGAAGTTTGGAAAAGCCATTACTATTCTGAGATCTCAGTTTCTCTATAGTTCAACAATAGGGCCAATCTACCTTGTCACTGAAACATCTGCTTGAGGGCCTTGCATAAGAGGCACATATTACTATCAGTGTTATGTGCCGCTCTCCAATTCTAAAAACAAAGATCTGCACCCAAGAATCACTTTTCTGGTTATGGGGTTTAGACATGGCATAATTGATGGTCTTTTAAAATCTTTCTTACCATTTTCATATCTGAAGTTTTCAGGGAACACCCTTCAGATTAATTCTTCAATGTAGGGAAATGGCCATTGTCGAGTGCCTAGGACTATACATGCTTGACCGAGCAGCTGTTCCCAATCAAGGCTTGAAAATCATTGACCAAAGCAGGCTGCGTTATCTAAGTTAGTTGTTTCAGTGCATTACACCCAGGCTATGTTATCCATCATAAATGTACAGGAAAGCCTTTTTCCCACTGCTATTGATTTTCACATGGTGACTATTTGTTTGTATTCTTGACAGGATGACAGTCGGCTGACATTGCTAAGCTCTAGTGTCCTATACCCCCTGCCATCTAAAACTGGCATGTGGGTATGAGGCTTAAGATTAATAATTACTTAAATAATTTCTCTCTTATTGGAGTTTTTCCATATAACTTATTATTGTACTGTATTAGTTCAACATCTTTTCTCTCCCACACAAACTTTTGTTATATTTTTTCAGTTTCCGTCTCTTTATGCTGTGTTTTCTGTATAAATAAGCTTACATTATCATTTGCTAGATTCTAAAGGCATTCTAAGGTAGTCCACAGTGATTTGTGATTTGAGGTAGATATCAGAGTGCTGTTTCTTTTCTTTCTTTTTTGTTTTTTAAGAGAAGGCAAATTGCCAAAAGTTAGACCAGCAATGATAAACCTTCCATTTAGTTAATTTCACAGCCCAATTTGACTAGTCTGGATGAATCTACCCCCAAAGAACCGAAGGTTTCAGCTTGGGCAGGATGTCATTTCTCTTTTATAGGCTACTCAGATTTCATTTTCCACTTGAACTGCTGCAGGTATCCTGAGCTCCCTTCAAATTACCCAGGGGCTTGATGAATAGCTGGACTCACCAGTGAGTGGACAGCTCATTAGCCAATCTACAAGAGCCTGCTGTGACTACTCTGAATCATAAAGCCAGTTTCTAATGGTGGATAGCCAATTAACAGCAAAATATAACCTCATGAATTTTGACTGTTGCCCTGTCAAAAGTCTGAGTTTGTTCTCTTACATGATGTTTATTTTCCTTGTTGTAATTAGGAATGTGAGAGGACTTAGAATCAAGAATCAGGTGTATAAAAATATTTTTAGGATTACTAGACAGGCTTTTTTTTCTTTCTCTTCAATTGGTGCAAACAGTTTTGATCACAGTTTCTATAGAATGGGTGCTGAGAGAAATACAGAAAAGTAGTAGCAAAGCTTTCTTGTTTTTATTAACAACTATTGTTGTATAGTACAAAATTGGGAAATATAGAGAAGCCTAAAAATGAAGATAATCACCCATAATCTCATCATGCAAAACAGACTCATGCTACCATTTGATTATACATCTTTCTGTCTTCTTGGCCTTTGTCTCTACTCCTTCCTCTCTCTCTCACACACATCTAAACACATACCAAGTATGTATGTTTAAACACATTTACAAAAAACATGTTGATGCTCTGCAAACTATTTTGAAATCTACTTTTATAGTTGATCATTATATTGTGCGGATCCCTACATCACATATCTTACAAAACATTATTTTAATAGTTGCATACTAACTCTCAGGTTTTCACTCAATCCAGCCCTAATCAGTCACCTTTTTCTTCTAGTTCACTTCATCCAGGTCTATACTTTTTCATTTCTCTTTTTTCCAACCTCACTTTTATACCCCTCTCTCCACCTCCTACTGGCTTTTTCTTCCCTCTCAGCTGGAGTTTAAGATGAACACATTATGAAGCTGCCATGCTGGTTGGTTCTTCCACGCGGCTTCTCCCAGGGTGAGCTGAACGAATGCTCCTGAGGCTTATGTGTGAGGACAGCCCCAGGTCTGACAGCAGAAATGCCACTACCAAAGTCCCAGTCCTGGACATCACCCCTACTTGTGGGAGGCCATCCTGGGTTATGCAGAGGCACTCTGACTGCGGGGGTGGGAAGAGGGTGTTGAGAACTTGTTTTCCTGCAGTGTATTATTCTCTTTGCTTTTTCACTTTTGCATTCCTAGATTCCTTCTTTAGAGACCCCTAAACTTCAGTTATTTAACTCTTGTGTAAAGAGATCAAGGATGTGAAGCCTGATTCCCAATCTGGCCTGTTCCTAACAAGCTCTATTTGAACCCTGCTGCCTGGTGTCCCCAGAGAGAATCTCCGGGACTTTGTTTCCTTTGATGTTTACCTTTATTAGGAACCCTTTTGTTCTATAAGTAAATCGTAAGCTAAAACTATGTAGCTCTGGCCTAAAAGCAATGGATAATTTGGGAAAATTTGGTATTAGGTATGTGAGAGCAAATTAGGACTTGATTTACAGTTGAATAATAATTAAAGAAACCCATGGAATGAAGATTTCTAAATAAAAAATAATGATAGCCCAACTATCATTAAAAATATTATTAAAAATAATGCTGAAAACCCAACTGGACCAAAAAAAGTGATCCTCTGTGAATTGCATAAAGTTGATGTCTTCATATACCTTTCTTCTCTGCTAACTGCAACAAGGGAATCGGGACTGATTGCTAGGGAAAGTTTAGTGTTCAAAAGAATTCTTCTTTGGTGAGAAGCTCTTTTTTTCCCTTTCAGGATATTAATGCTGGTGTTTTCTAATTTTTAAAATCCTTTTACCTCTTCGCCTCTTCTTTTCTTTTGCTCCTGTTAAAATAAGAAGGATATAATATCACATATATAATTATTGATTAGGGACACTAAGCCACTTGATTAAAGTAAATTTAGTAATATTAAAAATGTTGTCTTGAACCGGGATTTGAATTCTACAATCTTTATCTCTGTTTTAATTCCAGCTAATACCCATGTCTGCCACCCCTGCACAACCTCTCCAACTTCCATTCACCTTGCCGGCAAGGAATATTTTTGTTTATTTTTAAGGCAATAAGAGTGTGGAGGTAGGGTGAATCTGAAATGATGCTAATATTGTTCTTAAATGATGCAAGTAATGTTCTGCAAGTAATTTGATAAGTTCTTCTACAGTAGGTTTCTTAATGTTTTGGGGACCATTGGCCCTTTTCTAAATCTGAAAATATTTATGGATCTTCCATTTTAAAGATTTTGATTACCTTTCCCTATTCTGTGTGTATTTAAAGGATGCCCATGAATCTCTGGCCTGTTCTTGGCAATACTCTGAGCAGTGCAAGTGAGTGTGGATATTCATAGGAGAATGCCCTGTTCTTTCTCTGTCAGTGACAACCTTCTTCCCTCAAACGCTTAACTGACTTTTTCTAATCTTTCTGTTCTTTCAGGCCTGGGTTTGTATCTTCATGTCCCCAGCACACACATGCCTTTTGACTCTCTCCTATAGAATCCTCTTACCCTATCTGAATTTAGACCCAATTCAGTTTTTTCCTTATTAACATTACTCAAACCTTAGCTTGTTTTTCTTTTCCCTCAAATTCACATGAGGGATTCATATAGATTCGTATTTGATGTTATTTGATATACAGGTGTTATGTTGTTTTTTAATGATGTTTTTACACTAACTTTCTTGATCTGACATCCTTAAATACAACTCTATACATTATTTATTTTTTATCCCTTAGCTGTGAAGTATATCATTAAAAGTCTTCATGTTAATAAAGATGATAAGAAATAAAAACTGTAATGTGTTATACAAAATAAGCTAAAGCTTTAAGAAAATGGCTCAATACATGGATTAATTAAATAAAAATAAAAATACCCAGCACTGAGAGGGTGTAACTCAGGAAAGAATCAGAAATTTTAACCAAGCACAACCAGGTGTTGTTGTACTTAAAAATCTGACAACCATGTAGAACTATTCCCAGAGCTGATTATAGGAGATCACAATGTACTTCTTTCCTTATACTTGCCCTCAAATTTATTTAAATTGAAGACTAGCTGGGAATCTTATGCCAGAGGAAGACACCTAAGTTCAAATGTGTTCACGTTTTTGTGAGACTTGGGGTTTGTCTATATGTTAAGTAGTACCCAAAAATACATCATGTCTGTGTAGTTGGGAGAGTAAGCAAATGAAGAATTCCTCCTCTCCTTCTTGGTTCTAAAATGGAGACAAGCATATGGGGCATGACTCTCTTAAAAAGTACTTCCCTGGTGGATGACCTGGGACAGCAAATGTCCACAGTTTCCATAAGCAATTAAAAGAACAGAAAAATCAGCTCTACCCAAAGATTGGTATACTTCTACACATTGTGTTTACTTACTCTTACTTGTTCCCCTCCCCCCCAACCCCTGCTATTCCTGAGCTGTATTTTTTAAAAAATAATTTATGTTGCTAGAGTGCAGGTGATTGATGGCTATAGATCATCACTCTAGTGGTCAAGCTGAGTTGCTAATCCAGCTAATAAACATACATTTTCTGGACATGAGAATGACTGGGAAAATGACAATAAATTTTCTTTCCTAGACTTTTGTCTAGCGATACATACAAATGTACAATAGGATAGAGAGAGCTATGTAATTAAAGAAATATGCAAATGTGCCTAATTTTCTCACACGTCTTAATGGGCCTCTTAATGTAACTCTAGATTTAATGGCATTTTGGTACTTGGGTCAGACCAATGATTCTCAATAGGAATCACCTCTTGCTGCAGGGATGGTGGTGGGGAAGATGGCTGCAACAGGATCACATAGATGAGTGTTTGATGTGCTGCCTTAAGGAAACATGTTTTCTGAGCTGAAAAATCATCACTGTCTAGTTAACCACTATTTCTACTCTATTTCTCGTGTGTCTTATTGTAGAGAAAGATTGAGGACCACATAAGCTGATTGTCCAAGGACTTTATTACAATTATGTGTTTGAATTTCTGACTCCATTATCAGGTTTTAAATCTGTAAAGGCCTGGACCATGTCTGCCTAATTAATCATTCTTCTTGCTAATCATGAATAATCTTGTTAATAATTTGATTCCCATTGCTACACATATAGTAGGTGCTCATTGGACATTTGCTGAATGAATAAAAAGATGAATGCATGATGACAAGGAGGAGACATTGCAGTTGGAGATTTCTCTGAGATTGAAGTTGGATTGTCTAGTTGGAAATTATCTTGCATGAGAACTTGCAGAAATGTATAACTGTCTCCTTTCCTCCAAAAACCACCAGAAAAACATGGTTGGAAAAAAACAAAAACTGTAATGTGTTATATAAAAATAAGCTAAAACTTTAAGAAAATGGCCCAATATATGGATTAATTAAGTAAAAATAAAAATACCCAGCAATGAGGGGGTGTAACTCAGGAAATTATCAGAAATTTAAAAAATATCAGTTAAGAGAGAATAAACATAAAACCGAATAAACAGAATGGATAATTTCTTAAAAGAAATATAAAGTAAAATGGACAAATTTTAAGATAGAAATGAAGAAGTAAAAAGTTCTTGTAAAGAATGATCCAACATAAGTATAATGGGAATTTCTGAAGAAATAAACCAAGAGAACAGAACAAATTCTAAAACCATAATTCAAGAAAACTTTCCAGAAATAAAAAACTGATTTGAAACTGCATATTGAAATATGTAGCTGAGAAAGTCCATCCAAAACAACAAATGCCAAGACATGTTCTAGCAAAATTTGATACAAAAGGAAACAAAGGCCATTTGAGCATATTGATCAAACAAAGTGATTTGTAAGTGAAAGAAAATTAGATTATTATCAGACTATTTTGGTAGCAATTCTTTATACCAAGCAATTCTTTATACCATTATACCAAAATGGAGTAACGTATTTAAGAAATTCAAAGAAAGAAAATATGAGCCAAAGATTTTTATATCTAGAAAAACTGACTTTCAAGTATAAAGGACACAGACTATTATTGGCATACAATGACCCAAATAATATTGTTCCCTTGACAACTTTCTGAGGGATCTACTAAAGAGTGAACTTCAGACAATAAAAAATAACTATAGAGATATTGTCATAAGAACTGGTGATAAGTGTTAAACATAGTTACTTGTAGAACTAAGATTAAATGAGGGTTAAAAAAGATCAAGTATCTATGAAACAGCAGTATTTAATAAAATGTATATAAGGAATAGTTTATTAAAATAGGGATACAAATTAGGTAAGCATATTAAAATCTTTAAAAGCTATTCTCATTAACTTCACTGATGGTGGTAGTATTGTACTGTTATTCTTAGACAGTTATATAACTAATATGGGAAAAGATGAGTAATTATGTGATTTTCTAATTCTGTCATTCCTGTGTATCTTTGAGCATTAGAATTTTTGTTGTGGAAGAAAAATACAAATGTAATTTGGAAAGGGCTGTATTCTTGAATTTAAATTGTAAGTAAGAGTATGAACTCAAGACATCTTTCATATGTATAAATATATATATTTGTATATCTCTGCCCCCTTAAAGGCTTAGGAACAATGAGCAACTTAGTGCAAAAGGCACTCCTAACATCCAAATCTTGGTGGCTTTGAAATAATATTTATCATTAGAAGAAACAGGACTTAGAGAAATGACTAATTCCAGTTCTGGGGCAGGAAATGTATAAGATGAATCTGGAACATTTTGTTCAACCTATAGCTTAGGAAGCTATCAAAAACTCCTGGGGTTATGTCGAAAGAAACTCATGAATCAATTTTAAGAAACTCCTATTGGGACAATTTAGGCTTTAAAAGAGATAATAATTGCAATGGAACAAATCCATAAAATAAGTTAAATGTGTGAATAGAAAACGGTATTTTAAAAATCTAGTTACCTTCAGAAGATGCAAGGGAACTAGTTCATTGTCTTGAAAATGGGTAAATAGAGGGAAAGAATCTAACATTGATCCTGCCTTTCCAATAAGATAAAAAATAATTAATAAAATTATAGATGTCTAGAAATGTACACAAGTGATAAAACTATAAAAAGTGATTGCTATAAAAGTTGGGATAGTGGTTACTTTTGGGAGGAGGGAGATGTTTGAGATTTGGATGGGGTACACTGATGAGATTTCTTAGGTAGCTGACATAGGTCTATATTTTGATATAGGTGGTGGTTGCAGGATGTTGGCCTTATAACTCATTAAACTATACATATATTTTCTGTGGTTTTCTGTGTTTTATTTATAATTAAAAATTTGAAAACAAAAGAGAAAAGGTTGAATGGAATTTTTATTTTCTTTCCTGGATGAATTCTATGACTCTTCCTCTGCTCATATGTGTGGCCTGAGATCTTAATAATGCCTATAGTTCAAAACTCTTGAAATGGAAGGCAAATCTATCTTTACCTGAGTATGCTCAATGCTCCAGAGAATAGACATGATTCAGAATGGACAATTTCCTCTTGGAATTGAGAATTATTCTGCTCTTTATTTGCCTCCAGGGAAAACAAGGTGACACAGGCTTGTCACCAGTGAGAATTTCCAACACTTGGTGTCAGGAAACTGGGCAATAAATCTCAGTGGACTAAACCACAGCCCTAAGTGGCTTACTCATGCCTTAACACTCTCTGAATGGCCTCTAACAATGACTGCAAAAGCTGTACTTTCCAGAACCTAGAGTTGATCTTTGTTTAACTTATCCATCTACTGTGTGAACTTTGCCACCCGGGAATTGTAAGAAGAAAAATGAGTCACCAAGATTTGTACATTGTGGAAAGCACACTTCCCCCTCCCCACCAAGCAATCCTGGAAATTAAATCTTTTATTCCTTAGTGATTCACTAAGTGTTTGCAATCATGGTCCACACATTTAGTTGTTGTCAAGATGGATATTTCTAAAGGTATTATTTTTTCATTTCATGGTGAGACTCTTTTTATCTTCCAGACACCTCTATTATTGACAGAAACTAGGCGTGAGAGGCTCAAACAGCGAGGTTTCATTTGTACGTCAGTGCTCAGGATAAGGATCACACATGTACTATATTGTGTTCAATGTCTGATGAGCCATAGCAGCCTCTTTCGTGGATGTTGCTTGAGATTTCTGGAGCTCAATTAAAGGTCTCCCTTTTCAGTCAATATCTTAAAATAAAAAGGAGATACCTAGCGATGATTATACTGGTCAACTCCTTTTTCTCCTTTGCAGAACTCATATAGAATAAGCTGCATCATGAATAACGCTGGAGTGACTTGAGAGGTCAGAAGGCAAATTATTCACATGAGGCCATAGTGCATATTTCAGAGAGACCTACACAGAGATGTCATTTATCCAGTTGCAGTGGTAATAGGATGGGTACAGAAAAATCTTGGGAAAGAAAAACACCTCCATGAAAATATTTGTCGGTGGTTGTGAAAGATCTTTTGATTTGAAAGTTTGAGGGTATTGGGAAGTAAAATAAATACTATGAAATGAAACAGAGGTTGTAAGTGAAATAGTGAGCCTGTTTTCATTGATCTTGGATTTGTTTATAATTTAGAGACATCCACCAGATTGAAGTTAGCATTCCAAGTAAGTGATGTAATTTATAAAACTGAAAAAAAACTCAAATATCCACCACAATAAAAATGTTTTATCTTGCTTTAATAACTAGTTTTTAATTTCATTTTACTTTTTTTTCACTTTTATTTTAGATTCAGTGGGTACATATGCAAGTTCGTTACCTGGGTATATTGCGTAATGCTGAGGTTTGGGGTATGAATGATCCCATTTCTGAGATACTGAGATCCATTTTCTTCAGAATACTGAGCATAGTATTCATTAGTTTTTCAATCCTTGCCCCACTCCCTCCTTCCTCCCCTCTACTCCCCAGTGTCTGTTGTTGCCATCCAAATGACTTCTGAGCCCTCTGGAGTTTTTGCATAGATCACACTCAGTGCTGGCAGAACAGGCGGACCAGCACCTGATGCCCCCTCTGGACTGCTTCACTTCAACTTGGACCTGATGCACATGCAGCCTTGTTGCCTTTTTATGGAGCTTCCTCTAAGACTAGCTTGGGAGGCCCAGAGCATCTGGTCAATGTAGCTGAATCCGTAGGCTGGGATTACACAGAAGCTGTGGCCCAACAGACTGAAACTGCTGAACTTCAGCTTTCTCACCAGTTTGCTTCACTTTAAAGAGCAGCCTCAGCTTGAACAGCTGGGGCTAAATTGTAGGGAAAGTGTTTCCGTGAGCTTCGCTGGCTTTCTCAAATGAGTGTGTGGAATCTGGCCCCTGTCAGCAGTGCCAAAATACAGCTATCTGATTGTGCCTCAGTGAATGAAATGAGGGTGGTTTCATTTCCCTTTCTAATGTCCATTTCCCACACAGTCAAGTCTCCTCTAGCCAGGCCCACTTCTGTTTTTAGCAAGGAGCTCTTGAGGCTAGCGAAATCTGGAAGTACTTTCTGTTTATATGACACTGGGAGTCTTTAGGTTCCCTCTTGGGCTTCCCAAGCTTAAATTGACAGATATGTGACTCAAAGTGAAAGCTAGCCTGCCCTAGCTCAGGATTTAAGTCTCAGTGTTTCAACCTTTTTCTCTATTCTGGACTGTTCTCTATTTTGGCCATTTAAATCAGGAGTGGTGAAGACTTGACAGGTATGCCTCCATTTCTCCCTCCTGTACCAAAGGCCAATAATGCTCATGGTCATTGACTCCTTTCTGCTAAATCCATATTCAACCTCAGAATACTTAATAATATGGTCAATCAATCAGTTAGCCCATGTGTTGAATCCCATTTGCTATTTGGTAGGAGTGACAGTGGAGTATAGTGGCCCAAGAGACTGATAAGCAGGCCTTATCCCAGCATTGTGAGGGATGGTGTCTTGGATAGAATGGGTAGAAGAATTGTGTTCACTCTAGCTTTACCACTTACCAGTTAACTACAGCTACATTTGATTTCTTGAAGCTTAGTTTTTGTTATCCAAATAAATGAAATGTCTTCTCTAAATACATT
Source organism: Papio anubis (assembly GCF_008728515.1). Lineage (NCBI taxonomy): Eukaryota > Metazoa > Chordata > Mammalia > Primates > Cercopithecidae > Papio > Papio anubis. Next base: position 78,364,593 of record NC_044979.1, read on the forward strand.
ACATTTTGTTGTCAATATGCGGAAATAAATGGGTGCGGATTCCTTTGCAAGTAGCCTACTGTGACAAGCATAGAAGCTGTTAGCAATGTAATATTAATACATTGCAAATTCCTGCTTCTCTATTTCCTAGTCTTACAGTAACAATTATATACTAGGTGTTTTAAGAACCAAAACTTCTCTATTAATAGCGCTGTGGGATGTACATTAGATTGGGAATCAGCATATCTAGATTTTTGTTTCTGTGCTATAAGTAATTGCTTACAACATCTTGGTTGTTTGGGGTCTACATCCATATTTATAAAATTATGAGGTTGAATTAGAAGTTTTAAGCATTGTTCTTAGTACTCAAAACCAAAATTTCTTTTTTTTTTTCCTTTTTTCTTTTCTTTTTTTTTTTCTTTTTTTTTTTTTTAGACAGGGTATTGTTCTGTTTCTCTGGCTGGAGTAGAGTGGTGTGATCTTGGCTCACTGCAGCCTTGACCTCCTAGGCTCAAGCGGTCCACCCACCTCAGCCTCCAGAGTAGCTGGGACTACAGGCATGTGCTACCATGCTCAGCTAAATTTTGTATTTTCTGTAGAGACTGGATGTCACTATGTTGCCCAGGCTGGTCTCAAACTCCTGAGCTCAAGTGATCCACCCACCTCAGCCTCCCAAAGGGCTGGGATTACAGCCATGTGCCACCACACCTGGCTCAAAACCATATTTCTAGTGAAGTTGTATGAAACCCTGATATGAGACAAAAAAAGTTGTGCTAAATCATGTCAGAGTGGGGTGTCCAGAGGCCTGCCTGTTTGACCTCTTCTGAAAATGTCCCAGAAGTACTCTTGTAGCATCTTGGGATCCCCTGAAAATTTGAAAACCACTAGACCAGATGTTCTCCAAGGTCCATTGAAGTTTTAACATTCTACAATTCTAAATGTTTAAGGAAGACTAATTTCTCAGTGCCTTTATTAACTTTCCTTTTATATGGTGGAAATAACTAGAAATTTATGGCCATTTCTATGCAAGCACAGCTAGCAACTAGAATAACACCCCCACCTCCCACTCTGTTTTTTTAAGAAGTAGACTGTAGAGGATGTCAGAAATGTTCCTTATAGTCTTGTCTGGGAAGCCATTTGCTTCAGTAAACCTTGAATCTTCATATGCTCAGAATGCAACAAACCAACAAATTTCTGCAGAAATTGTTTAGTGTCTTCCATAAGCCAATCACAATGTTCATACTGGGGCTACAGGGGTCACTAAGACACTGCCCTACCTCCAGAATCTCACACAGTCATAGTTGTTTTCAAATTGTGCTCAGCAAATCACAACAGAAGCCTCATATTTTGGGCCTTACATATCAAGAATTTGTTAGGTTTTCAAGGGCTGGTACATAAAATAGCTTGCTTTTTGTGCTTGAAATATTTGGTCCACCTTATTCACTGTAGCTTGTGTAGGTCTACACCATCAAGCAGGACGATGACAATGCCTGTGACTGAGAGCTCAGTGATGTCAACTGTCAAAGGATGTGTGATTTTGACAAAGCACTTGGAGTTTCTTTTCAACAAAAATAAGACAAGTTAGATATTTTAATAACATAAAATATTTTAATATTTTTAAAATCCTAGGATTTATATCAATGAATGAAATAAGATTAGCTCTCTAAGTTTTAAACTGTATACAACATAACCACTTCATAAGTTTCTTTAGGATGATTTATTTACTGAACTTGTTTGAGTAAATGTCATAAAATTGAGCTTTTAAAAAATGATGAAAAAAATCTCATGGTATCACTTTTTAGAAGTAGTAATAGGAAAATGGACATATGTAGGTGTATTTAATTTCCTCCTTTCTATAAAAATAGTGGTATCCTTTCATCAGGGAAAAATATTGCATTATTCAGTAATGGATCAAATTTCAGCACTGACATTTTACCTGTTATTCTATACTCTATTTAGATATAGAGGCCATCACTTAAGTAATTTGCAAAATATGTAAGCTTCTAAAAAAATATATAAGTGAGGTAATTGTGAGCCTGAAGTACATTTGTTAGGGAATTGATATGGTTTGGCTCTGTGTCCCCACCCAAATCTCACCTTGAATTATAATAATCAGCCCCTGTGTTGAATTCCCATCAGCCACAGGGAGCAAAATGGCATTGTGCCTCTCCTAATGTAAGAAGACCTAGAGGAGACATTTCATGGGAGGGGCCTGGTACGCAGCAATTCAATCATATGGGCAGGCTTTTCCTGTGCTGTCCTTGTGACAGTGAATGAGTCTCATGAAATTTGATGGTTTTAGAAAAGCGCAGTTCCCCTGAACATGCTCTCTTGCCTGCCACCATGTAAGATGTGACTTTGCTCCTCATTCACCTTCTGCCATGATTGTGAGGCCTCCCCAGACATGTGGAACTGTGAGTCCATTAAATCTTTTTCTTTTATAAATTGCCCAGTCTTGGGTATGTCTTTATTAGCAGCATGAGAACAGACTAATACAGATACCAAGCCCAAAACTGAAGCCAAACTAAATAAAAATGTGTCAACGCATCGTCCAGAGTGTCTTGTTCATGGAGATCTCAGAAGTTCCTCAGAGGAACTTCTAATTTCTCATTATCTTTCCTCACTGCACAGAAGGACGGCACAAACAATGACTCTGTTCTTCTCCCGGCCCTATGAGCTCCCATTGTCTTCTCTGTTCTTCTCCCGGCCCCATGAGCTCCCATTGTCTTCCAGGAGATAGTTAGGGGTGGAGGTAGGGGATAGACTAGAGGGGTAGTATTTCAGTTAAGTGGAGTGGGAGCTCAAAAGACTTCTCATTTGCCAAAGTTCTTTGTAGTTTAAATATTATGTTAAAAAACAACTGTTTTTCAATCTTAGGCTAATAAATTTCAAGGGACACATCAGAGGCAATAATTACAAATTATTTTCCTGAAGAGAACATTTTGGATTCAGGTTTTGATTAGGACCTTCTATGAAAATGAAAAGAAAACCAAAATGAATAAGCTTAAATCAACGTCATAAAAATTAGAACAGTAGCTGCCAGAACCATTTGTGGGTTAAACTTCATTGGTGTTCATCTGGCATTGACTTTGGTTATAAAGATCAGTTCAACTTATCTGGTGTTCCCTTTCCAGCCTGACTTATGAAGATAAAATGCTAGGAAGAGTTACTCTTCAGATTTTAAAATATAAATATATGATGGGATTTGAGGTACCCTATAAATACCATTTCTTTCCCCATCCGAATGAGTCAAAAATATTTTATTTCTGATAAAATTGATTTTGGAGATTGTAATTTTTATCTGCTTGCAAGTAGTTTCCCTCCTTCTGAAGGAAGAACTAGACAGAATTCCCATCAGCCGCAGGGAGCAAAATGGCATTGTGCCTCTCCTAATGTCGGAAGACCTAGAGGAGCAGAGCAGAATGTTCTTTAAGGATGAAACTAGGAAACAGGGCCTTGGCTCTGACTGCTGTTTTCACCTTCCAAACTCACTCTGATTAATTTTCTCCTGTGCAGCAGAAAAAGGCTGGTCTATTGTTTTAGTAGACTCCTTCACTTGTAAGAATCATTTGGGAAGGAATGAGTGTTCCCTCAAAGGATACATTCTTCTTTTAATAGACTGCCTTCTGCCACAGACCAGCTGTGTGAACTCAGACAAGTCATTTAACTTTTCTCAATCGTTGTTTCCTCATCTGTAAGACAGAGGTCATAAAGACCTGCTTAGTAGATTGATTAAGCAAGATAATAAATACCATGCTGGATCCAGCCCTGCCTGCCTCTCCAAACTCATCCTGTGCTAGTCTACACTTATTTCTGATGTTCTGGCTTTCCCATCTTTCTTTCAATTTCTGGCATACATAATGTTCTTTCTGACTTCGGAATTTTTGGTATGCAATTCTCTATCTGGATAGGTCTTCTCATTATTTTTGATCTGGTTAATTCCTGCCTTTTAATCAGTTCTCAGATTAAATATAACTTCCTTAGTTAAGCCTTTCTAATCTCCCTCATTTATTTAAATTACAGGCCCTTTATTATTTCTTGCTTATAGCCCTTATGATAATTTATCTTTCTTTGATTATTAGTTTAATCTCTATTTTCCATGATCAGATATTATGCATGTAAGAACAAGAAACTATGTTTTTTTCATTTATTATTGCACATTGAGAGCCTCTAGAGTACTTGACGTAATAGTTTCTCAGTAAATATTTTTGAATGAATATGTAATCTACTTAGCATATAATATATTCTATAAATACTAGTTTCCTTCTCTTTCTCCTCAATATGTTATCAGTTCACTGGTTTGTATGATGGTAGATCCATCATTAGTGATACGGTTTGGCTGTGCCTCCACCCAAATCTCACCTTGAATTGTAGTTCCCATGGTGGGAGGTAACTGAATCACAGGGGTGGGTTTTCCCATGTTGTTCTTGTGATAGTGAATAAGTCTCATGAAATCTGATGGTTTTATAAAGGAGAGTTCCCCTGCACACACTCTCTTGTCCGCTGCTATGTAAGATGTGACTTTGCTCCTCATTTGCCTTCTTCCTTGATTGTGAGGCCTCCCCAGTGATATGGAACCATGAGTCAATTAAACCCCTCTCCTTTATGAATTGCAGCAGTGAGAACAGACTAATACTGTAAATTAATCTAGTTTCTCTCTTGTCCTTCCATTTTATCATTCTACTTCCATACTACTTATGCGTTGGTACTGTATCTCTCCAATCACTGTGTAAGACTTTTAAGTGTCTTGAAATATAAATCTTTTTACTTAACTTTATTCACTAGCTTGCTCTGAAACAAGTGACTCTACTCAAAATAGAAAGAACAAAATTTTGGAATTTGTTTAACAAGGGAAGCTTCCCCATTTGGAGTGAGACCGTGGGACATGAGACAGCTTGGGACTGTGGGAAGGGCTCAGAGTTTAATATTAGAGGATGTGTTTTGAGTTTCTCTTTCAACACCTGATTGTTTTATTAAGTAATTTAAACTTCTCAAACTTAATTTTCTTACCTGAAGAATTTTAAGGGTCACGTAGAATAAAGTATGTTAAAAAATTAAATTATAAAAGACTATTAAAAGGCTTACAAAGGTCATCAGTTGTAACTTGGCAGGATTAGGTACTTATCAGGCTCTGCCACCAGATTATAAGCCAGTTTAGGACAAAGTCTTTACTCATCATTTTATCTTACAGTTTCTGCTCTTCGTTTGTTTAACAGTGATAACAATATCTAACATATACAACTCATGAACACATTTTATGAAAAGCATTATCCTACAGTAGGTAACTTTTCTTTTTCTTCTTTTACTACTATCCCATACCATGGGACACACACTACATCTTACATAGTACACATCTATGTATGACTATAATGTGATCTGTCAGTTTATAAATCATAAATACATTAGTTGTGATATCAGGCTTCAAAAAAAGTAATGACTTCCCTCTTAAATACTTATAACATTTGACCATTTAATAACTCTAGAGATTAAATTGATTAAGTGATTTTCCCAGAAGCAAAAAGCTAATCTTATAGAAATCTAAATGACTGGAACCCAGGCCTCATCTCCCTTGATTTTGTAATTTTTTCTCCCACCCATGGCCGCTTATAGTGCTACCAGAAGGTACATAATTGGAATTTTATTTTGTGCCCTTTATCCTAATTTATATATTTTTGGTCTTCTGATGGCTAATTGAGGACTTGTCTCTTTCATGTTTCCCTTCATATAGGAATTTCTGACCTAGATCAATCACCTACTAGCTGTGGAACCAGGAATAAATCTAGATTGAGTTTCTACATCTGTAAAATGGGTACAATGGTACAACTCACCTCAAAGCGTCTGAAGGCTAAATGAGATAATCTCTGTATCACACTGTGTACAGTTTCTGGAAGATAAACAGAGCTCAACAAAAAGAGCTAATGCTATTGGTTTTGTTAAGATGATGGGTTTTATAACTGTCAACTTTATCTTTTAGCAGCCTACTGAACGTCAACAACTCTGTTTTGAATGCTGCAGTAAGTTCTCTTAATGTCTCAATACTAGTTGTGGTTGAAGAGTCTTTGGACTCAAACTCTCAGAGGCAGATAATTTTGTTCCTTGCGTTTGCAGATCATCACGTATGGAGCTCTGATAGATGGGATGTGATTACCAGATTCCTGTCTAAGAGGATTTCATGTGATTGGCTGTTTCATTATCAGGGCTGAGAAGGGAGGGTAAAATAACAGCAACATCTGTCCCCATGTGCTGGGGAAGATTTGGCCTATCTAGGGAGGATGTTCTCTTCCATCTTCGGTGTTCTATATAGAACTCTCTGGAAAGGGAGTGGCCTTCTCATATGGAAAAGGACCCTTCTTCTAGGGTGTCTGAATTTTCATAACACCATTGAGTTATCTGTTCCAGTTCCAGAAAATTCTGGTGCTATAATACAGGGGATCAAGCTACTAACCACAATGAACAAAGAGAAAGGAACGGAAATTTATTGAGTGTGTATGATGTGCTAGGTACTTCAGTTGGATAGTTGAGAGTTATTCTCACATTTAGTGTCACAAACTCCACTGGAGTCTGACTGGGGCTAATGGTTGAGTGGGTGGTGCTGTTACTATTAAACGGTTGATTCATTCATGAGACCCTGTGCTGTGTAGACTAAACATTTTCTTAGCCAACATTGGCCCCTCTGAAAATAATGGACAAATAATAGGTTAATATGATTTAGAAAGAAATGCTCAAGATTTCTGCTTTGCTATTTCCATTTGACAAAACTACTTAGACTCATGGCATATTAGTATTATGAGTGACATGTTGAAAGGACCTGACTCAACATACCCTCAATTCCCTTAGCTGGACACTTAACCTCCACCTATAAATTCAACCCTGCTCTCAGTTAAGAGACCAATTTAATGGATGGGTCAGGAGAATTCCTCTGCATCTCAATAGCTTTGCTGGGTCATGTTTTGGCCTGACACCCTGGCTCAAGGTAATTTGGTTCTTGATTTAATTAAGCCAAACAACTCTTACTCTATTGAGCCTATGTCTTGGTCCCTCCAACACTCAAGTTCTGTGGTATCTTCAGTGGAAAAGCCAGAGACTATTGTATTCCTGAGTCCCAGCCTTAAAAGGAGTGTCCTTCAGTATCCTACTGACTTAGTCTGGCTCTTTGAAATAGCCTCTCAAGGTATGTGCTTGACTTGTACATTCAAAGTCCACAATTTTCCAAACCAAATATTTAAATGCTTTTCTGTTAATAAAAAGACTTTCATGAATGCTACTTAGAGGGAAGTTAACCAAATCATTCTGGCAGTACTTCAGATTAATTTTAAAAAACACAGGAGAGATTAAAAGAATGCATGAATGGTAATCTAATGAGTACAGAAATAACTAGACTAACTTAAATCCACGTATTCCAGTGTTACAGTAGGAGGTCTGGGGAGTTGCAGAGAAATAGCTGCTTGTAGTTACACATACAAAGGCTGTTTTTTTTTTTTTTTTTTTTTTTTTTTAAGCAAATTTAATTAGCTGATTACAACTTTGTAACCAAATTGTTTACTTGGCACTTCATAGAAAGTAGTATAGTTTTCATTCTCATTTAACCTTCTCTGAGTGAAGGAATGTGGAAGTGATGATTCATTTTGTGTGGTACTACATTTATAACTGAGGAGCTCTTTGCTTCCTGTGAAGCAGATCGGTTCCAGTGTTTGTGGGAACATTTTGACTACCACTGTTTACTAGTATAAAAATCTGTGTTATAAAATGTGAGAATCACTGTTTTCTATGTAAGATGTCAATAGTTTTAAAATGGCAATAAATATTTAAGGGGGGAAGGAGACAAAATATTTAAGTGATTCTAAAGCTTGATATCCCAAGCCATATAATTTAATCACAACAGCCGCACCTTCCAGGTCTTTAATATTTTACCAAATACATTTTATGAATAAATATTAGCCAAGTACTTCTGGTGTTTGTGATTAAATATTAACAGAGTTATTTTTACAAAATGCATAAGAACATTTCACAGGACTGTGTCTACGAATGTAAATAGGTTGACAGACATTTTGACAGATGCTTATGATTTCTTTTAGTGACACCTACTTTCGTTATTATTTACTATTATAAAAACATTTTTTTTTTGCCTAATGTTCACCAGTTGCCTTCTTCCTCATCAGTATAGCTTGTAGTTTATTATCCTCTGAAAGTGTAATTTTACCAGAGCAATGAATAATAAACAAATTTTGTAATTTGTACTAATAAGCTTGAATGGGAATCCACTTGCTTTGGACATTTTCAGCCAGGCATAATTTTTCCCTATCCTTGGCTGTGAAACAGTGTGGATCTTCTTAACTGAGTCCCTGACAGATGGTTTCAGCATTTTCAGGACTCCATTTCCAATCATTTTTCCCATATTGCAAAATTGGCCTTGAAAAAGGGTAAAGAGTTGTTATGCTGCATTAACATCCCTTCAGAATTGCTTGCTGTGAAGGGCATGAAGAAATGAAGGAAATCAAGACAGTAATGTTTGAAAAATATGCTCCTGGAAGTTAGAAATGTTAGTGACATATTGATAATCCAGATTACATCACAATCTCCATTTGATTTGATTGTAAATCTCAAAGACACATTAAATACACTAGTAAAAACACAAATATTCAGTTAGCGTGGCTCATAAGCCATTCTGATGGTATTCACAATGTGGAAAGTTAGAGAGGGCTATAGTTTAGGCTGGTTTCCCATTATCTTAAATCCTGCTGATAGGTACCACCACGGACTATTAGATGAACAGGGATTCTCACGGTACTTTTCAAGTCTTGCTACCAGCTCATAATGAAAGCACTGAGATATCTACATTCATTTTCCAAGAAACATGAATTGATCACATTCGGCATGCCAAATTTTCATTTTCTTTTGCAGCTTCAGCTGACTGACTTCTTCATCTAAAGTGCTGTTCTTTTCTTTTTGTCGCCTTTTAGTTTATGATCAAAATCAATGAGGACTGAAGCTTTCCACAGCCATCTATAAAATGCAATTACTGTATACAACACACAGTAAAACTCCTGTGGTGTATATGTTGAGACATAATTTATGCCACTTACCTCCAGAGAGGTATCGATCTTTTTCTGTGAATGTTTTACAAAAGGGTCTCTTGAGTGCAAGCACAAGGAAATATGTGGCTATTGGAGCTGATCTATAATTTGATTAATAATGACCAATCTTTTGAACTTGACTCCTTACTGCACTTTTATTGTGATCTGACATTAGAATTTTAGATTTTTTCCTTTTGTCATTCTTTCCAGAAGCATAGTTATTCTGACGTTTTGATGTGCTAATCTTGTTACTTGCCTTATCCATGATGCCACTCTTACTAAGTTTGGCAGCACTATAGGGTGGTGAATACTAAAGTTGGAGTCAGAAGATCTGAGTTTGCTTTTGATTTAGCCATGTAAGAGCTGTGTGATTGTAGGTGCACTGCTTACATACCTGAGTCTCAGTTTTAAACTCTGTAAAATAGAAACAATAATCCATTTCAGGGGATATTGTTTTCTGAGGAGTAAGTAAGATATTTATTTATTCAACAAATAAATGTTGAATTTATTTATTCAACAAATGTTTATCAACCTTTTGAGAGGTTTTGGGGGACACAATGGTGAATAAAACAGATATGATTCCTGCCTTCATGGAGCTTGCACAATCAGCTGGTATGTAAATAAACTCCGTATGCTTTAATATGTTATACATATGGAAGACAGCACCATCATCGTCACTGCTATTACACACTGTGGTTGTTGTCATGCCTGAGAGTGGAAAGCACAATAATGCTGATGCTGTTCCTGACAGTGGGTCCCATTGGTGGAGGGAGCACTTAGAACTAATGACATGGAAATTGTTCTGAAACTGCACAATGAGCCTTCTTAATGCTCCAAAGCTTAGCATTTACTAGTTTATCCCCTTAAGTTTGGCTGGAAACTCTATTTATTGATTATTTCCCTTGTAGCCAGAGTGTTCTAAGTGAAAGAGACAGAAAGAAAAAGAAGGAAAGGGCTTTTCTTTTGACTCTCCTGAAATGTAATCTATTAGAGTCAATGAGCACAAGAAGTTCATTTTCAAAGAACAAATCTTCGTGATTCATCCACAGTCCCTCAGGATCTTATCCTGGGGCAGCATGTGATGAATAATCCACTCTCCTCTTGACTATCTTTGTGAGACAGGGTAAATTTGTGATTAAGGGGTTGTGGCCCTTTGACCTAGAATGTATTTGCCATCGCCAGGGTTATATTATGGGATTTTCTGTCCCCCAAATAATGTGAGGATGATGGTTAGCTCACCTGAAGGAATGTCTCCTTCCAAGGCTCTGCACCAGCCATGGAAGGAAGTGTGTTTTAAATTACTTGCAATTTTAACCCCATAGCTCTGGCTATTTCATCACGGCTGGAGGAAAGGTAGGGTTCAAACTCAGTACTTTGCTGGCATAGAAAATGGCAGCAGGTAAGTAATTGGTATATCAGACTGCCTTATGCTTTGACTTTGCTTACTGCTGTGCCCAGAATCTCATATTTTGCTGGAACATTTGGACTATGTGAAGAAACAACATTTTGTCCTGATAGAATGAGAGAACAGCTCGGGCTAATTTACCTTGAACAGAAAACTGGAGAGTAGTATTAAACTTCACTGTTATGTGACTACAATATATTTTCTCTCCTTGACCTGGAGTAAATGTCCACTTATGGGATTAGAAGAAAATTAATTGCCTACTTTTAGCTCACTGAAGTCAGTGACATAATAAAATGTTCATGTATCTGTGATCAGAAAGATTGTATTGTCAAGAAAATGTTCCAGTGGCGTCATGGCCACTGTTTGTCTTAAGCACAAAAGTCTGGAAGAAACCACTTCTAGTCAGATGCGATACTCATGAGTACATGAAAAGTGATCTCTCTCTCTCTCTCTCTCTCTCTCTCTCTCTCTCATTTTCTGTAAGTTTTAAGTGCCAGGAGAAACATGGGTACTATTGGGCTAAGATCCATAGGATGGGATATTTATCATGTTTTTGTTCACTCAAATAAGAAAAAGGATCAAAAAATAATAATAAAATGAGGGTAAGCTTAAGAAGAAGTTAGTTGATTTTTAAAATCATGTTTTAAATTAGAAAAGTTCCTTCTTATGTATAATGTGCTAGATTTTTTCCGTCTCAGGATATTGAAGGCCTTTGCTGAGAATCAAGCTATCAGCAGGCTCACAAGGAGGTATTTCTTATCACACTGTGTTTTCTAACTTGATTTTTCAAGTTAGATTTCTTGATTTTTCATAGTAGAATGATTTTTCATAGATTTTTCATAGGACAATGATTTTTTTTTTGGCAGAAAGCATAATTTCTCTATGTAAATTTTTATTCCTGCAGAGGAAAATGAACTAATTTTCATTGACTAAATAGAATGTGATAAATCCTATGATTAGTATGTTACATGTAGTTTTCAATTTTTATCTCTTTGTATCCACCTGTGAGGTAGGTAGGTATTTTTTTTCTTTTTTACTACTGTGGGAATTAGGGGTTAACTTATTTTTTCTGCAACCTTATTTGACATCAGTAAGGCTCAGTTTCTTATTTGTGAAATGAGGCTGATCATGACTTCTTCACAGATATTTAATGATATAACGTGTGTAGAGTGAAGATTGCAATCACATAGTAACAATTTCAGAAAATAGTTGCTTTTTAAAATTTTCATTATTATTACTATTATATTTCTCCCTACCTCCAAATACCTCGACAATGCCAATAATGGAGTCAATCATCTGAATGCTGTATCTTTGTGAAGTACAATCAATTAGTTCTATTGAGTTGACAGAATTATCCTGAACTTAAGTCACTACATTAATTGTTCTTATTCCAGGTACACATAATTTCATGGATGACTCTGCATATGCATATAGAATACAACTCAACTGATTTAGTGGTCTAGCTTTTATGGGCACAGAGTAATAGATTTTGGTGGTGAGAACATGATCCTAGGAGTCAGAGAGACCTGAGTTCTAATCCCAGAGGTACGTCCTGATTGTACTCTCACTAAATGCTGTCTCTTGGTTAAGTTCACACTTTTATTTCCTCATCTGTAAAATGAGGATAATATAGATTTTTGTGAGGTTTAAAAAGGGATGTTAAAATGGAAGTTTTAGCAAAATATTAGTTAGGCTTCTCCAGAGTAATAGAATCAATAGGAGATAGACAATAGGTAGATAAGTAGATAGATAGGGATTTATTTTAGGAACCGGCTCAGTGATTGTGGGGCCTGGCAAGTCTGGAGTTTGTAGGGCAGGTCGGTAGGCTGCCTACAAGGATTGATGTTGCAGTCTTGAATCTGAAGGTAGTCTGGTGGTAGAATCCTTTCTCCTCAGGAAACCTCACACTTTGCTCTTAAGGCCTTCAACTGATTGGATGAGACCCACCAACATTATGGAGAGTAATCTGCTTTAATCTAAGTCTACTGATTTAAAGATTAATCACATCTAAAAAATATTTTCACAGCAACATTGAGGCTTGTGTTTGACCAAACAACTGAACACCATGTTAGCTAAGTTGACACATAAAATTTACCATCACACATCATGATGCAATGGATGAGAAATTCTGCAGCTGGTTTTCTGTAGATTTACTTCATAGAGGAGATGACCTACAGCCAATTCTATATTTTTCTAGCATTTTTTTCATATTCTAAAAATGTAAGAGGGTCTATGGAGAAGGAAGAGGAATGATGTGGGAAGAGATGTAACCGAAGAGAGGCATACTATTTTGTGGATATGCAGAGGAAGACCTTTCCCCAAAGAAGTGGGATGGGTGTTATCTCCTCTGCTTCAAGCTTTGTGAGTGAGATTCTATAGGACCACTCAGAGAATCTGAAATATGTTCCTCGCATATGTTCCTTGAGAGAAAGACCTAGAGGAATGGGGCTTACACAGGCATGGGAATGGTTAATGGACCTATGGCAGCAGGATAGACATGGCTGTCATGGTATTTGTTTGCATTCTTGGCATTTAGGGGCAAAGCATGTAGTTGTGTTTCTGGTGAATCACAGGAGAGAGAACTATTGTGAGCTTGTCATGGGTCTTTCTAATAGGGCCTCCTGAAGGCACAGAGGGTTCCTGTGGAAAGAACTTAGGTATGAGCACTGGATTTCTAGGGGCTTAAGAGGGACTAGGTGGTAGCTAGTTTGAATGAAGTTATATCAAATGAGTTGCAGCATTACGATTCTCCAAACAGCACACTAAAACCCACTGGAGAGTCAGCTTCAAAATCTGCCAGACCTAGAGAGTGCAAACATTATTACAATAGTACCATTTCATGTCGGGCCTTTCTTCACCCCTTACCTCTTTTCACCCACCCAAGAACACTTTACCAACCTCAGAGGAGCTGGTGTGTGAAGGGGGAGCACAAGGCAGACAAATCTAGAGGCCAGGCATGTTCCTCCTTCCTTCCTCACTGTTTTCCATCCAGCCGGAGGAGAAAGAAGGCAGAAATTTTAACATTAAATAAAATTCAGAGTTTTGATGAATATCATAATCTTGACATTCTAATTTCTAAATTGAGATTGTGTTCATAATTTACAGCAATAGTAATTGTAATTTAATATAATCCAAGAGTGGGCAGAAGAGCCTTGAGAACTGCCCAAGTCTTTATTTGGAGTCAGTAAGAGACAAAAGAGAATTGTGTCATGAGTACTTGAAAATGGTTTTCAAAGTGTGGTCCCCAGACAGGCTACAGTAGCATCGTCTGGGAACATGTTAGAAATGCAACTTCTTGGGCCCCCTCCCAGAACTCAGGGAGAGGGAGCTCAGCAATTGCAAGCCCTTCAGGTGACTGTGATGCATGCTTTACTTTGAGAACACTTGTCCTAGAACAAGTGTTCTAGGACAATGTCTCACAAGAGAAAAGTGGTTTCCTTTTCTTATGCTCAGATATATCTATTTAATGACCTATGCTTCTCATAATAAATATAAAGGAGGTAGGTAGGTAAATAACAACAGACTTTTTTTTTTTTATTATGCTTTAAATTTTAGGGTACATGTGCACAACGTGCAGGTTTGTTACATATGTATACATGTGCCATGTTGGTGTGCTGTACCCATTAACTCGTCATTTACATTAGGTATATCTGCTAATACTATCCCTCCCCCCACCCCTACCCCACGACAGGCCCCAATGTGTGATGTTCCCCATCCTGTGTCCAAGTGTTCTCATTGTTCAATTCCCACCTGTGAGTGAGAACATGCGGTGTTTGGTTTTCTGTTCTTGCGATAGTTTACTCAGAATGATGGTTTCCAGCTTCATCCATGTCCCTACAAAGACATGAACTCATCCTTTTTTATGGCTGCATAGTATTCCATGGTGTATATGTGCCACATTTTCTTAATCCAGCCTATCATTGATGGACATTTGGGTTGGTTCCAAGTCTTTGCTATTGTGAATAGTGCCACAATAAACATACATGTACATGTGTCTTTATAGCAGCATGATTTATAATCCTTTGGGTGTATACCCAGTAATGGGATGGCTGGGTCAAATGGTATTTCTAGTTCTAGATCCTTGAGGAATCGCCACACTGTCTTCCACAATGGTTGAACTAGTTTACAGTCCCACCAACAGTGTAAAAATGTTCCTATTTCTCTACATCCTCTCCGACACCTGTTGTTTCCTGACTTTTTAATGATCGCCATTCTAACTGGTATGAGATGGTAGCTCATTGTGGTTTTGATTTGCATTTCTCTGATGGCCAGTGATGACGAATATTTTTTCATGTGTCTGTTGGCTGCATAAATGTCTTCTTTTGAGAAGTATCTGTTCATATCCTTTGCCCACTTTTTGATGGGGTTGTTTGATTTTTTTCTTGTAAACTTGTTTAAGTTCTTTGTAGATTCTGGATATTAGCCCTTTGCCAGATGGGTAGATTGTAAAAATTTTCTCCCGTTCTGTAGGTTGCCTCTTCACTCTGATGGTAGTTTATTTTGCTGTGCAGAAGTTCTTTAGTTTAATTAGATCCCACTTGTCAATTTTGGCTTTTGTTGCCATTACTTTTGGTGTTTTAGACATGAAGTCCTTGCCCATGCCTATGGCCTGAATGGTATTGCTTAGGTTTTCTTCTGGGGAATAACAACAGATTTTAACCTGTTTCCTTATAGCAGCAGTGTTAAAACTGAAGTTTCCTCCACTGTGTGAGACAATCATAGTGCTTTGCTTATTTTGTGAGAATATTGAATCAAATGAGCTAATATCTGTGAAAATGCTTTTTAAACCATAAAGCATTGTACACACACAAGTTATTATTATTACAAGTACCTTATTTACATGGACATCAGCTTCATTTTGAAAGGATATCCCTGAGGTTTGCTGATCATTTAACTTTCATTATCACACCTGTCAACCAGTTTCCACCACTGTCCAATTAAGTATCAGGCAGAAGAGCCAAATCAAAGGGGAAAATTGGTAAAATCATGGCTGAATGCTTTAATTTTAGTGGGAAAAAGTAGAGTTGATAGATTTTGTCTTGGCTGAAATTGGATATTTAGAGTAACTTAATGAATAGTGGTTTATCAGTCCCTCTATTTTTTCCCTCTACTTTCGAAAAGGTTTCTGCCAGTTCCATAGACCCAGCCTTGGATGAAGTTAATAAAATTTGCAAACCAGAAGAAATTTAAGGATGAGATTGATTGTTTTTGAAATTTCCACTTGTGGAAAGTCCTTTTCATATTGAAAATAGTCTCTCATTTTTTTGTTCTTATTGGAACATCTCTTTTTCAGTTCTATTGGGAAATTATAGCACAATGGGTTTGTAGATACTGATAATTGTGTGTTACAAACTTCAGCGTGCTAGCAGTCAATGAACACACTATTTTCAGGACCTATTATAAGCAAAGTCCTAGGGGAAATAGCGAATGTGTCCTTGTTCCAAGTTGTTCTTAGAGCTTAGTAAGAGGGATAAGATTTAGACCTAGGAAAGGGAAATGGGATGTCAGTCAAATAGAATCTAGGTTAGAGTTGGGTAGATAATGCATAAGTGTGGGTGGCTTCCTTGAGAATTTGAGAATTTAACTCGGATTAAATAGATGGCATATATTTTATGTAACATTTGAGTATAAAGTTTGGTATTTGGCATTCCAGGAGCTTGGACTTGAGAGAATATTTAGCATGAAGTGAACAGATTGTACGTAGTGTAAAGCCTCCTATCGGGTAAGATGATATGAGGCACTACAGGTGCCTGGGGTGATGATCAATGGTGTTGGACAGGAGGTATCTTTGAGCTGTGCCAGTGGAGAATTCTTTTTGGTTTGTATACCAAGCAGGAAAGGACGATTCTTAAGGAAAGGACTTAAAAATCCCTTCAATCACCAGTACAAAACAGAACAGTTTGTTTGAGCATAAGAATGCTCCTTCCAGCTGAGACAGCACAGACAGAATGCCCAGGTGACCCCCAGCTGTGACAGCTGTACACAGCCCTCCCACGGTTCATAGCAAACAGCCAGTGCTCCAAGACAACTTTCCTCAAGTACTCAGCCAAAGACCAAGGCTCTGTAATAAGGCCCCTGATACAAACAGCAGAGATCCCAGCTGAGCTATACCAGCCTACAAAGACCAGTCTGGATGTGGAAATTAGCAAGAATGAGACTTGGATTCAGCCTAAGTTGCTTGTAGTTTGGTTAATTATTGAGCTACAAAAACAAGCAGTGCAAAAATATGGGTACAAGTAAGCAAGTATATGCAGCATCTTCCCAGGACCTCCCAGGTTCCACACAGAAATGCTCCCAAATTCTGTAATCAGTACTCATGCCTAGTGGGAAACCCACCAAGTTGGAACAAGAAAAACTAGGCTCCCAGTGGTGAGGCCGAAAGACCTCTCAAATGTCTATTCCCCCCTATTTTTGAGGCCTTTACTGCATGCCATAGTTGCACACTTCTGAGCATTGGCCTCTGCAGCTGGATGAGCCATGGGTTCCCATAGAACCACAGATTTTACAGAGAGGGAAGGACTGGGTCCGCAAAGAGCCTCCTTGTGTGGCCACATTAGGAGTTAAAGGTGCTCACTACCTCCCTCATGAGGAAGAAGCATGTACAGATGGCAAAATCTCTTCATATCCTTTATGGTTTGTTTTGTATGGATTCTGTGTACTATAAAGCGAATAATATTTTTATAGCAGAATGTGGATTGCAATATTTCAAACAAACCTTTTTGTCCTTTTCATATATTTGTGAGTTAAAAATACTGCATCCAGGTATAAACTCCTACTGGCAGAAGTTTCGTCGCCATCAGGTCAAGATCCTGGAACCCAAAGAGGGCAAAAAAAAAAAAAAAAAAAGACCAGGGATTTTTGTGTCTGGCATGGACTTAGTTAGTGGTTACTTTTAGATTCTAAATCTAAGTTTTACTTCAGCAGCATCAATTACCTTTTGTCTAGTAGTCCCTCAGGTAACAGTATTGGATCAGATAATTAAATTTCTTTATGTTTGGTGTTTTAAGGAATTTCTAAAGTTTGGTTATCTGAGAAAAGGCAGGATATCACGATGATGAATAGCACAGACCTTAGGGTCAGGCTGTTTGAGCTTGAATTCGAGCGTGGCATTTTCTAGCTGTGTGACCTTGGGCAGGTTGCCAACCTCTCTGTGATTCAGAAATGGCATCTGCCTTATTTGGCTGTTGTGAGCATTAAATGAATTGCTGTGTTTCGAACATTCATAACAGTGGCTGACATGTGTTTGCTATTATTATTTCCAAACACAAGCCTCTTTTGTGAAGGGCACAATATTATCTAGACTGCTCAGGGTTTGCCTGCTTCTGTAATATAGAATTTTTGAAAGGAGATTGTTTCTTAACTAGCTTAATGGCAATAACACTGTCTGTAACCACTGGAACTAGCTGATGCATTATCCATAATCCTAATAGCAAAATACAGATTCAACATCTTTTACTTAACCTCATTTTTCACAGTGTCATACGATTTTGATGCGGGCCTTCTCCAGTTGGCCCTCCCATTTTTCAGACATATGATCAAAGGTTAAATAATGAGTTAGGGGTTCCTTAGCTTGTGGTTGCAGCCTGAATTTGAATATACACGTCTTTAGGCACTTAGCTCGAAGAAGTGTCCAATAAAACATAATGTTCAAAAGTAAAAAGCATGGAAGAGGTCTCTGACTCAAATTTTGAAAGGTCTGGTCTGTAATTGTAGAAGGTGTCTTATCCTTTAATGACACTTGTTTATGAGTTGGGATCTTCAGCACAGTTTTGGTTTTTGCTTTTAGAACTTTGAAAAATTTATCAGCTGCCACAGATAGGATTTTTGTCATCTGGCTCTTTTGAGCTTCAGGGATCTGCCTTTTCTAAATTTCGTACTATAATGTGACTATCAGTTCTCACCAATGAATTGAAATTAGGCTTTTCATGTGCACAATGCAAACATGAGAAATTGCAGTTTGTTACTGAGTAATGAAATGGCAAATAATCAGTTCCTGGAAGCTTTTAGGAGTTGTGCCTTGCAAGATATGACTACAAATCACAGCCTGAGTGCCTGGACACAGTGATTTTCATACCCAGCCATGTATCCTGGGTAGGGCCTTTAAAAACGTGGATTCCTGGGTCCATTCAGGACTTTGGAATCCATATATCTTATGAACAGAATTATGAAAAAATTCCATAGTGATTCTGATGAACCATTTTCCCAATGACACATGAAAATAATTTCAAAACTCTAGAGTCACATTTCAAATATTAACATTAAAGCATTTGGACACTGGTAGGAATTTACATTCTACCATTTTACAGGTGAATAAATTAAGACTGGGAATGATGTAGCAATTTTAGGGTCATAGAGGTTTAGAGCAAGGAGAAAGCACATCAATAATTTGATATGCCATTGGCGCTTTATAAATGAAGAAACTGAAAACCAGTGCAGCAAGTGAAGATAGAGCTGTGATAGCTCCCCACTGCAGCAACAAGAGCTATAGAAGGAACAGACTAACAGTCTTACCCAAGAGTTGTGGGTACATCAATGAAGATGACAATTAGAGGGTAAGGTCTAGGGCCTATATACCCATCCAGTGGCCTACACAGATATTCTAAAGTTGTCTTGGAATATTATACAATTAGAGAAAAGAATTAATCTGAGATGTCATTTGAGTTTGGAGTGATCTTGTTCCTTGTTAATGAGGGAGTTAATAGAGTGGAGGGGAAAGCATTTGGCTGAGAGCTGGGAGATCTGAGGTCTTTTCTCATGTCTATCATTAATTGGCAATGTGGAACTGTGTGTAAGTCACTTAACCTCTTCTAGCTTCAGTTTCCCTATCTCAGAAATTACAGTGATAATGTCTTTACTAAGTATTTTTCAGAATTGTTGTGACTATAAATTTTTTAAAATGTACAGAAATTTTAGATTTTATTGTACTAAGATGTGTTAATGGCCAAAACTAAATAAAAGGAAAGCAAATATTAGTTTTTCTTTTTTTCCGGGTGATCGGGAGCATTTTGATAAGGAACTAGGTCTAAAACCCTGGCCCTTATGTTAAAGATTAACAAACATTTATAAAAGTGCTTATTATGTACAAGGTGCTGTCTTGCACTCAACAAATAGGATTTTGTTAATCCTCTTACATCAGT
This sequence comes from Papio anubis, assembly GCF_008728515.1. Taxonomy (NCBI): domain Eukaryota; kingdom Metazoa; phylum Chordata; class Mammalia; order Primates; family Cercopithecidae; genus Papio; species Papio anubis. The sequence continues at coordinate 78,384,188 of NC_044979.1, forward strand.
CAGAGTCCAACCAGAAGACAGAAACCACACAGTAATTTGAGTAGGGTAAATACAATAGAAAGCATTAGTAGGTGTGACAAGGATTTGGAGTAATGAGGGATTGGCTAGTAAGAAGTAGAGAGAACTCTGAAGAATAGAGGAGTAGCAAGTATAGGAGCACTTACTATCCCCAGGCTGAAATAGAGCTTTCAAGGAAGAAATGGGTCTCCTGTGTCCAGGATTATGATCCAGAACTCATTAGGAAGTGCGTAATCATGGCTTACTAGATGGTAGAGGAGACGCCAAAGTACCTCACTGGCAGAAGTTGTTGCAAGCCCATCTTCTGGGGTGCTGGGAGAAGCTGTTCACAGAGATGGGCTGGGCCTCAGAATGTGCAGCAATACTGTCTCAGAAGTGTTGGGGGAATTGCTGGGTGCTAGGTGGTACAGTAGCTGGCCACTGTATGATACACAAGGTGGTACTAGAGAACCCATCCATGGTAAGAGCTGGATCCTGGAAAGACCACATGCTGCAGGAGCCTGTTGAGTGCAGTGTCTTGGAATTGGGTGGGAACCCCCTGAAAATGTCTTTTTAGTTGCCCTTTCATGATGGTGTTTTGCTTACACCAGCTGGTAAAGGAGAAATATTTAAAGGGCCCCACTCTATTTGTGCAGAGCAGGCAACAAAGGGTGAATATGGAGCTTCAAAATCAACACATTGATAACTGGAACACTTTTTAACAGTTCCGTTAAATAGATACTGCTATTATTCTTATTTTATAGATAAGGAAACTGAGACACAGAAAGGTGAAACAACCTGCACAAGGAAGGTCACAGGAGTAATAAGGGACAGAGCTAGGATTTGAGCATGAGTATTTTGACTCCATAGTCTACTCTAAATTCCTCTCCTGTGTAGCCTCTTTGGCTCCTTCCTCACCTGTGATGCATGGTCAGTGTTATCTTGCATTATCCTGTGATTTTATGTGCAAGTCCCACTACACTTGAAGATTGGCTCTTACATTTATAGACATCCATAAAGTCCTTGAACTTTAGCACAAAGTTTTCCGGATACTTTTTCTTCTTTAACTATTTCTCCTGCTTGTCTTTGATGTTTCTTCAATTTCTGCTACAATCATGTGTCCAACCCAAACCTCAAACCTACTTTCTTTTTACATTTCCTGATGCAGGTAAGGAAGGAAATGTGAAGGAGTGGTTTAATTCTCTCTGTAACATTTCTCTGTTTTCTGCTATCTTGCTACGCTAGTTCATGCCCATAGTATTTCTTTCCTGACTATGAACACACCCTACCTCACAGTCTGTCTGCTGCCCATTTAAGGTCTGGCTCATCCTGAACACCATCACTACATTAGTCTTCCTGAACAGCTGGCCTGGTCACATCACCACTCTCCTCAATAATCTCCAATGCTTCCTTAGGTACTGCTCTATTAAAGCCCATTCCCTCAGTTCAGCCTGCAAAACCATCTACATTGTGGTCCTAAGTAGACAGCTTTCCAGCCCCAACTCTTCTCTCTTCTGCTAGTGCCTATTCTTCTGCCTGAAGTTTCTATTCAGTGTTTCCTCAACTTTGTTTCTGCCCTGCCCCTGCTTCATTTCAGGGATGCATTATACCAGGGGCTTTTCTGTCCCCCTGTGTGTGTCCAATGTCACCCATCTGAGAATCAGATGCCCCTCTTTCCACAAAGCCTTTCCCATTTCCAAACAATCTTGTTCTCTTTTGAAGTTCTAGAATGCTATATTTTTCTCTTGTAGTATTGCTTCTTAGGATAGCCATACTATTTTCAACCTCCACCCTATTATTAGATCACAAATTCCTTGAAGACAGAGGCAATATTTTACCAGTTTTTCTTTCTTTCTTGTTTCCTTTTTTTTTTTTAATTTTTTTGCCTTGAGACAGAGTCTCGCTCTGTCACCCAGGCTGGAGTGCAGTGGCGCGATCTCGGCTCACTGCAAGCTCCACCTCCTGGGTTCACGCCATTCTCCTGCCACAGCCTCCAGAGTAGCTGGGACTATAGGCGCCTGCTACCAAGCCTGGTTAATTTTTTGTATTTTTAGTAGAGACGAGGTTTCACTGTGTTAGTCAGGATGGTCTCGATCCCCTGACCTCATGATCTGCCCGCCTCGGCCTCCCAAAGTGCTGGGATTACAGGCGTGAACCACCGCCTCCAGCCCTTGTTTCCTTTCTTTCATTTTATTTATATATAATTGTATTTTGTTCAGTCTGAGAGGCCATCAAAATAGGTTTCAAGGTATGGATTTTCAGTCAAGTTCATAAGACTCAGTTAGATTTACTTAGCAGCAAGTTTACTTAGAAAAAATGTAGAACAGGGAACTCACCTATGTAAAGCAGCAGCATCATAGAAACTGCAGCCACTCAGGAGCAGTTTCTATCTCTTAGTCATGGCTGGGACATGTTTTTGTCTAAGATTAATAGGCCTTGTTCGCCATTCATTTACTGTCAGAGAAATCACATGCTCTGCGTTTTCTTGGTGCTATGGACTGAATGTTTGTGTTGCAATCCTAACCCCTAATGTGATGATGTTAGGATTTGGGGTACTTGGGGGTAATTAATTCATGAGGCTAGAGTTCTCATTAATAGGATTAGTGCCTTTTCGAAAACAGACATGAAAGCTTGCTCTTGTTCTCTGCTCTGCTAAATGAGGATATAATGAGAAGATGGCTATCTGAAAACCAGGAAGCAGATCCTCACCAGACACTGGATCTGGTGGTTCATTGAACTTGGACTTCCCAACCTCTAGAACTGTGAAAAATAAATGTTGTTTGAGCCACCTTGTCTATGGTATTCTGTTGTAGCAGCCCAAATTTACTAAGACATTCAGTTTGAATGCCCTGCTAGCTACACAGCCCTGCAAGAGTAAGGGACATTCACTACCATGGTATCCTGCACACAGTGGGATACCATTAAATTTTTTTTAAATTCAATTTTTTTGTCATTTTTTGGTTAAATCTCTGATTTTACAGTGTACTGAAGATCAGTGTTTTCCTGATATTAAGTGAATGCCAGTCCTCTGACCCACTGCTGGCTCTGATTCTTTCTATATGTATGCTTACCTCTCTGTTTCTAATTTTCAGACCCATTGAGACCTCTAGTCACTGCTTAGTTTTCAAAACTTTCCTCATAATTTGGACTCATTTTCAGTGCTAACAACCTTCTTGATCTTTGAAGATCCTCTCCAGTTCTGGGTCCTTGATAGTGGTCTATAATTTGGCCCAGAGTAGCCTGACTGGCCAATATAGTCACTTGTGAGCAATATACCATGAGAATACCTATGCCTAGAAATAAATAGTAGACCTCAACATTGCAGACTGGATTTCTGAGGCACTCAGCAGTGGTTCCTGGTAGAAGCAATAAAAGAAAAACAGTCTTAAAATCACATTTTTTATATTAGCGAATCTAAATCTAGAGAATATCACAGTGTGTACTTATCAGATAATTTCCATAATACTTTTTGTAAAACTTGTGCCCATTAGGTTTCTTGTGTGATTAATTGGAGATTTCAGTTTGCATTAAAGTTTTGCATACACTGAACATTCAATAACAGTTAGTTAAATAACTATGTAAGGCACATGATGTTTCTGTTCTCAATTACCAGAAGTGTCATTGTTTGCTAGAAAATTGACTCTGAGGAGCATGCAGGTGTTTCTGTATTCTAAACTTTGGTGGGCATAAAAACCATTTCCCATGCAAATTAAAAATGTAGATTTTTGGGAACTCATCTTCGACCATTTTGATTCAGTAGATACAGAAATGGGCCCAGACACCTGCATTTTTATGGTGTCCATATGGTTCTGATGTATGTGATCTGAGGACCATACTTTAAGAAACAATAAATTAGTCTTTACCAAAAGTGTTCAAGTGTTTCACAGTTTTAGAGGTGAGGAACTTTTTGAGTTGAACTCCAAAATATCCTTGAGGAACTTACGGAGATTTTAAAAAACAATTTTATTGAAGTATAGTTTATCATAAAATTTACCTATTTTAGTGCACAATTCAATATTTCTAATACATTTGTTGAGTTGCACAACTGTTGTTGCCATGATTTTTACCTCCTCTTCTTTGCCTGGATTGAAGGAATTCTGTTACTCCAAAGGAAGACTAAAGGGTCAAAGACCCACGTTTGAGTTTTGGCTACATCATCCAGTGTCCTGAGACCTAGGAGCAAGGGAAATGGGTCTTTCCATGTCTTAGTCACCTCATTTGTAAAATGGGGATGCTATTAATATCTCCTTTATAGGATACTTGTGAAGATTGAATGAGAGAAGACATTTGGAGTGCAATTTGTAAGTTTATTCAACTATCTAGGAATGAATACCTACCTTTGGTTGCTTACTTGATGGTTTAGGAACTGGACTATTAGTAAGTAAAGACAGACACTATCTCTGCTCTCCCTGAGCAGACAGCCAGTAGGGACAGTATATGTTTTTTGGGAAAATACAGCAAATAAATTTGAGTTGAGTGGTAAGACAGGATCCTGTTTAAAGAAGTCAGAGAAGTTTTACTGAAGGAGGTGTTGTTTGAGATAAGAGCTAACAGATGAACTGGCGTTAATTAGGCAAGGAGATGGTGGTGCTAGCATTATCAGGGGGAAGGAATGAGGGCTGATGCAGCAGAGGGTACGTGGAACATTACAAGGATCTGAACAAATGCTGGAGTAGCTGCAATGTGAGGCTCAATGAAGAGGGTGCTGCTAGGGGGCAGGCACCAGACCCTGCATGTCCCGCAGCCCATGTGAAGGTTTGGTCCTAATCCTTGAAGGGTTTTCGGTGTGTGTGTTTTCATGAGCATGCTTGTGACATCAGATTTGCATGTCAAGTGCCCACCCTGGGAAGATGAAAGGGGGAGTAGGAGGAGGGCAGAGGACATCAGAAAGCCAATTGGGAAGCTATGCAACAGTTTAGGTGAGAGATGATGGGCTAAGGTAGTTGTGGTGGACCTGGAGAGAGGTGAATGCAGAAGAGGCAGATTTAGGGGATGAAATTGATTGGGTTTAGCTATGGGTTATATCTGAGGGTAGGGTGGGGAGAAGGAAGTGTCTGAATGACTGTTAGCTTTCTGACTTACGTAATTGAATAGATGATTGTTAATACGTTAGGGCATGGAATACAAAGATGAAGAATTTGAAGGTGAAGGAGTAGATCATGAGTAAAACACAAGCAAAACATTTGCACCAGTGTTAGACATAACTAGAGGTAGCCACTATCATGATGGTGATAAGTTTAAGATGTCATTGAGGCATCCTAGTGAACATCTTAAGCTGTAATGAACTATACTATTATTACCATTACTTTGGTCATAAAACTTGGCAAGCAATATTTTAATTCATGTTTTAATTTCTTTCCACATATACATCAAAATCACTTATAACATGAATCCTTCTAGTAGTTCCCCCAGTGGTATAAAAGCAGGATTTTACTGTATTACGTAGGTGCACATGTTTCATAATCTTCTAAGTTTATTGATTGAAGCTGAAAGCTACAGCTAGATCATTCCTAGGAGTGCCTCTAGGGAGTGTTACATTAGAAAGATAACAGCAGGCTTGTAAATTAGTACAGTTTACCAACCCACAAACATTTGTCACCCTCTCCCCTCCTCACAAGAGAAAATAAGCAGTCTTTCCTCAGCACCTCCTGCCTCATGATTTGTTTGGCATAAATTGCTACCTGCCTTGTGGCTGGGCAGTTAGCTAATTTAAAGGCTGAATGAGAAAGCTCGGAAAACAGCCAGAGTGTTCTATTGAAGTAGACGGTCAGTCAATAGGGAAAAAAGGGAATAAGCTGATTAATGATCAAATCAGGAACACCCTTTGAAAAGAATCTTTATGCTTTGCCAAGCTAATTTCAATGGATCTCATATCACTGGTCACCTGGTGCCCATCCAATATTCCTGATTTCAAGTTTAGACGGTTCCCAGTATATCACTATCAAATCACGACTGATATTCCTTTCAGTGGAACAATACTCAGATAATTGCAATTTAGCTTTTTTTCTCTATTATAAATTTAGTTGTCTCTTTACCTGCGCAACAAAATCATAATTAGATGAATACCTGCGTATTTATAGGTATATTTTAACCCAACAGACGGTCTAGACATTTTCTGCTAACAAACTTTGATTGATTGTTAAGGGCATGTGAAATCAGTAGTTGGCTATATTGAGTTACATCTCTGAGCTTTGCTTTTTCCATCTGTAAAATAGAAATAATATTATCTCCCTCATAGGGTAATTGCTGGAACTAAATGAAGCAAATATCTGTCGTATATATCTGTAAAATTCTTTGAACAGAGCCTCTCACATAAAAAGCATTCATTCAGTGAAAGCTATATTATTGTTAGAGTTCCTTCCAGCTCAGCCTGGGGAGAGAGAGTGTAACCATTTCTCCATTCTTGGATAAGCACTGTGGGTGGAATTTGAGTCACACCAAAATAAATTGCCCTTCACTTGTGAGAGCTCATATTTGCTAAGCATTTTTTTTTTTTTTTGTCTTGAATGTAAATCCTGGAGTTCAGAGGCTACAGCTATTTCTTCTATAACCCCAGTGTCTGGCCTCATTTGCCGCAAAGGATCTAAGTTCATTCACTGTTTGTTGCATCAGTGAGTACATAGCACAGTGATATGAAGTCTTCTCATTGGCCCTCAAGTCTCTGTGGAAGCAAGTTCAGGGTCTTTTAAAAGGAAAGATATCAATCTGAGACTATTAATAATATGCCTATGGTCATTTGGGGAGGAGGGCACATTAGAGGAAATAGGACTAGATCCATGGCCAAAGAGAAGGCTCAAACACAATTTCTTGTGGCATAATCCAAACAAGTGACATTCGTAAAAACAACTCCATATCTGTGGATATTTTCTTGTTTTTAGATGACCAAATTTGTCTGAAGGAGGTGTGAAGCACCATGAAGCAAAAATTCTAACACTTGGTGTAATTTTGATATCTTTATTAAGTGACATTATCCATTAGTGCATGACTGCTGAGCCTACTGTTTACCAGCTTGAGGTGAACTGCAAAACTTACATATCTTATTTAAAAATTAAAATGTTGATTCTGCAGAGTTATCAAAGAATCTAAGTCATGCTGATTTCATATTGCAAATTATGTAAATTGAATTAATTTTGGAAGGCATTCTGTACAATTTAAGTAGCTTATTTCCACATTAATAAATATGATGTGGTGGCTAGGATAAAAACCTTGCTTTGGAAGAGCACATTTATTTTCCAAAGACAGTTAACTTGTGCCCTGTCATAGAGAGTAACATCATATGTGGAACGTCTTTTTCTTTATTTCTTTCTCTTTTCTTTCTGTCTCTGGGGACTAATATCTTCATTTACCTAAGGTCTCCAATAATTGGAGGCAACCCTAAGGAAACTGGTGGTCCTCTGATTTTTGTGCTCTATTGTATACCCCCTGCTTTTTCTGAGTGTGTGCTTGTTAGGGAGCTTGCAAGGATCTGCAGTGGGCAGAAGCTTATGTTTCCTCTGAGAGAGACGAGAGTGACAAAAGGGGACTGGGAAAGTCAGGCATGACATGTCTATTTGGTGTGACCTGAGTTTCTTCCTGTGTTTTTCACTATGGGCTTCACTCACACCCGTGAAACAGTTAACAAATGTTCCAACAAAAGCAAAACCAATGTGAAAAACGTCTCATCAATGCCTTTGTGTGGTGAGCAATGGGAAGTTGGGCAACAACATTTTTTCATGTAGCTGAGAATTAGCAATGATTATTTCTTCTTAAAGCAACATCTGCTTAATGACAGCTCTTTTAAACTTCATCAGGAAAGAGTTAGTGAAAAATTTTCAGATATAAATACTACAGTGAAGGATTCTATTTAGATATTCACTGTTTCAAAGTCACTAGCTCTGAGCTAATCCTAAGCTTCAGAAGCTTACTGTGCACCCTGACATGCTGACTGTTCAAACGGGGCTCTCTCAAGATGGCTGAGAAAGTTGTTCATAAACAAAGGAGCTCAGCTCTAGCACCTAGTGGGGCTGAAAGCCAGGTGTGACAAAGGGTGACTGGGGAGGCCAGAGAGATAAACTTGACATTTTGCCTATTTTCAACATTGAAATGACTGTTTATAAGTCAATGATGAATGTAATCATAGTCTTAATTAGTAATTACTAATGTTTATCATTATACACATAAGTGAAATACTTTCACAAACATTATATAATTTTCACAACTACCTTCTGAGGTAACTAATATGCCTCTCTCACAGATGACAAAATTGAGGCATAGAGAGGCTGAGATAATTATCTGTAGTCGAATTTGCACTCGAATCTAAGATTTAAAAAAAATTCCACATGTTCCGCACATACAATTCTAGCATTAGCCCCACTAACATATAGGGCCACAGGGGAAGGTAAAACGTTTTAAAAGTTTTTAAAGTTTGGTGACTGAAGGAATATTATATTTTGGTTTTAGGTAGAATGAGAAGTGTGGGCACAAAAGCATGGAAAGCCTGCTCCTTTCTGAAGAATTATACAAATATATAGTCATATAATATATAGCAATAGGTAACTTTAAAAAATACTTTATATGCATATGTTCATAATGTATGTATTTATAAACATTATTAATATTAACTTAAATATTCTGTTATAGGTTCAAAGTGAGGGACTAGTGTACATTTAAGGCATTTGCCACTGTACACTGAAAGTATAGTCTCTCTTAATAGACACTTGGTTTTTGGCTCCAATTCATTTTAAGTTTGAACTTCTGAACCCTTCCATTGGAAGGTTCCATGTATTTTGTCATGGGCTCTTGGGAAATAAATACCTGTAGTATGCTGCTACTGGTCTGATCTTCTCTGCTTCCCTGACCTTGGATCAATAAAGGAGGGGTCAAAGTAGGTGTTCTCCACTTTGCGAACAAACCTTATTTTAAGTAGAGCAATAGAGCTTGGTTTAACCTGGAATCCAAAAAGAATAATACTTGAATTACAATTACAGGCAAGTCTTCTAAAAAAAAATAATGCATTATGTATAGCATTAAAGAATTATTCTAACCCTTAATGATAACAGCCAATCTGGGACATTACTCATATTTCATTTGTAAATACTTGCTATATCACCAGGCTTTGTATTGGTGACTTTCTGGGTTAATTATTGAAGAGTCTGTTTTCTTTTCCATAGAGGCCACAACTCTTGCGACAGAGGCTGCCAGCCACAATTTTGCATTTCATTCCTGCACGTGAAACCCGTCCTGCCTATGAATATTGTCCCAGCCTTTGATTTCAGATTTCTGCTGCATGTGGCCTTGGCTCCACTGCTGTCTGCCACCCTGTTCCCTTTCTCAGATGCGAGGCCGGTGTGTACAGTATAGACTGACCCCTCATTCAACTAGAGACCTTGAAATATCTCCTTCACTCATAAGGAGTGGAGATGAACAGCCTAATAGTAGAACAAAAGGTGAAGCTGCACATTGTACCCAAAGGATTTGGGGAAGACTTTTCCACCTCTCTTCCAACCTCCTGGCCCCAGCGAACCTGGAGACTATGTGTCACCATGCGCTACCTTTTTGGCACCAGTATAATATAGCAAATAACAATTATTTCTTTCCTGATGCTGAATTAGATTCTTAGCTTTAAATCCTCTCACACACAGCAAGTTTGTAGACCCTACGGAAGATTCTGGCACAATTTCAGTCCTGGTGCAGGCGGCTTCAATAAGACATGGTCCAAGGGACTGAATTGAAGGCATATTTTCTTTTATCAAGGTTGACTGAAAGAAAGTAGCCACCAGGAGGTTCTGACAACCCAGGAATGGGTGACCCTGCCCAGCAGCTCTGGCCCTTGGCACCCAGCCAGGGCAGATGCTAGAGATGAGTCTCACTACAGCTGCAGATGCCAATGCTCAAGATGCATAATCCTGAGCTTGACAGCTGCCAAACTAGCCCCCTGAGTGTCCAAATGAGTTGGCTCTTCTGAAGGAGATGACAGGAAGGAACCAGAGGGATTGCTGTGGCTCCTCTCCAAATACAGCATTAAAAGGAAGCCAAGAGAACACAGCAATTTTGCCTGTATTGTGAGAAGCGCAAAGAATCATGCAATAATCTTAACCAAGTGTTATTTCAATGGCTGGAAGAGGTTATGAGCTAGATCCCTTATATTTTTGTAACCCTTTTTGAATTTTAAAACATTCATTAATTCCATCATTTGGCAAACATTTATGAAATGTCCGCTGCATGACAAACAGTGAGAACACAGAGGTATATAAAGGTATAGTAACTTACCTTAAGGAGGTGACTTTTAAGCTTTTTGAACACAGTCTAATTAGAAGGGGAAAGTACTGTGACTCATCAACTCCAGCCTTTCCTCTTTTGGTAGGGGAATATTCAAGAGGGTAATTATGATGAATTTGAATCATAATGCCCAGTCTAGCAATTTAAAAACTAGAGGCTAAAATAATTTTGATGCAAATACACATTTCTTCATACTATAAGGTTAACCAAGTAGCCCAAAGTAAATTAACAACTAGAAGTTAATTTAATAGTATTTCTTACTAATGATAACAAATACAAACTACATCCAATTTATTGTACTCATAATAAAGTGTTTTCTCCAAACTGCAAAATTCCATCTGCTTATGCATGTGTAGAAAAGGAGCGTTTCCATGTTGACCAGCATTGCATGGCAGCCAGACTTCTTAGTAGAAAACCAAGTTAGAATTCTAACTACACTCTTAGAAACAGTAATTTTTCATTTACAAATACTAATGTTACAAACTTATGACACACTTGATATATTACTAGCAAGTAGTCCTTAGTGCTACATGAAGATGAGGCTATATAGTATCGACCTTCAGTCTCTCTAAGGACCTGGGAAAAGGTGTTCTTTCTGAGTGCGTACAAAGTCAATATGAGAATTACTAAAATAGAAATATGTATGTAGAAGACATCATAGAAGAAGGAGGGAAAAGTACCCAACTATCTAAGTAATGAGAGAAAGTTACTTGGGACTGGTGGTCTTTGAGTGGGATCATGAACATGGAATAGGAATTTTACAGGGGGGTGAGGATGCAAAAGGAACAGTTCAGGTGCAGGAAACAGAATATACAGGGATACCACGGAATAGAATGAACTATAGGTTCTCAGTCTCTTACCTGTAATTCTGAATTCCCCACATCTTTAAAATCTGAAGGTTTTTCTTAACTCATGTGGCAACAAAATTGACTTTACCTGAGGTGAAGCTGCATGTAGTTTCTACTTATCATGATTAATATTCACATATTTGTTTGCAGAAACATTAAAATGTTGATTACAGTGTAGGCCAATATATCCTGCTGGAGGTTTTACTTAATAGATGATACATGCATCTATTTCTAAAACCTGAATAATTTTGAATTCCAACACACCTGGCCCTAAGGGCGGCAGTTGAGGGATTGTATACCTTTGAGTAGCTACAAACATTGCATTATGGTTTGAGGGAACAAGGAACGTTTGGAGATGTGATTAGAGATAGGATGAAAAAGGTAAGGAACAGTCGTTTGAACCCCTTGAATTCCCTTTGAGCTCTCCACTAAGGCTTTCACAGAGAACCACCTATGTCATATGGTTTGTCAGACTTGCCTGCACCTTGCTCCATGTATTAGTTTTCTAGGGCTGCCATAACAAACTAGCACAAACTTGGAGGACTAAACAACAGAAGTGTATTGTTTCTCAGTTCCGGAGACTACAAGTTTGAAATCAAAAGGTTGTTTCTTTCTCAGGGCTATGAAGGAAGGATCTGTTCCAGGCCTCTCTCCTTGGCTTGTAGAGGGCCATCTTCTCCCCGTGTCTCTGCACATTGTTTTCTCTCTGTGCATATCTCTGTGTCCAAATTGTTCCTTTTTATAAAGATATAACAGATTGGGGTCTATCCTAATCATCTCATCTCATCTAATTACTTCTGAAAAGACTCTATTTCCAAATAAAGCCATATTGTAAGGTACTGAGAGTTAGAACTTCAACACAAGAATTTTGGAGGGAAAAATTTAATCTATAACTTACCACATCTTGCCTGCCCTCAATACATTCTGCTTTTTATATTAGTAGGCTGAAGCTATAAGTCTTGCTTCTCCTTCATAGACTCTCTCTCTCCAACATTTATTAAGCCTTATTATTCGAGAAACCTACAAATTATTTTTCTCATTTAAAAAATCCTCATTTCTAAGGATGATTCAGATTATTTCAGTGACATCCTTAAAGTTACACAGCAAATACCTGACTTGGGAATCAGTCTCAAGTGTTTCTACTACTATGGACAAGCGTTTGACTTTTGCCCCATGCATTGGAAAATGGTTAAAACAAAAAGAAGAGTCCATTCCCTGATACTACCTCAGGATGGTAGATAAAACTTCATATCCCCCATGTGCTGTGTGTGTCATGATTGCGGACTCATGAAAGTTATAGGGTCTATGTTCCAAATGGGTAGATCCCATCATCTCACTGGTCTTTTAGACTCTTAGCTTGTGAGATAATACAAGTTCTGTACCTATCTCTGATCCAAACAGACACTGTGCAAAACGGCATATTGATTTTTTAAATTGCATGCTATTCTCTTCACCAAGTGGATGTCCATCTCCACTCGACTTCCTGCCCCTCCACTCACCTCCCCTTGCTACAAGTCAGTAGTTCAGTTGAGATGATTTTTAACCCAGATTACACACTCTAAAGGAAATTTACTTTACTATCTTAGTTTCCAAATGTTTTACGGTCAGTTTAATTCATATGGCCATATGTCCTCTGTCCCACACAGAGGCAGCTGCATACTTAGTGCCTTTTCTCCCTTCCCAAAGAACATTAGAATAAACAGAGCGTTGCAGAAAGTGATGCCCGTGTGTGTGTGTGTGTAAGAGTGCACACATGCAAGAGATAGTGAGACTAAGAAAGAGAGATTATAGTTTACAAAATGCTTTCCAGCTAAAATGACCTTTTAAAGGAATTTCTAATCTAGCTGGGCTGAAAATGTTTCCCATCGGGGATGATTGTGAATGAGGCAAGAAGTCTGCATTTCTGGGCAGATGTGTGTCTAGGTGGGAGGTGGGATAAATTAGAGAACAGTTCTGCAGCATGTCCACCAGTCTGTGTGATTTTGCTTCATCATCATCAATTAATATTTATTGAGGGATAGATCACAGGACACATGGTACTGAATGCTGCTTCGGAGGCTAATATTTTATCTCCTGCCATGGGTTCCTGGAGAGCTGCTACATTTCACAGCTAAATTGTGGATACTTGAACAGTTGGTTAAAGGGACTCATTCATGTATTGTTTATAAAAATGCAAAAATGCTTCACATTCTTTGGAATCAAGAAAAGCTTTTATGAATTAGTATAATTTTTAGCTGATTATCACAGAGAGGAAGAGAAATGTATGTATCACACCCAAAGTAGCTTTCTTTAAGAGTAGAGTAATAACACAGCTCACGAATTCCACATTACTTTTTACCATGGTGTTCTAAAGGGCTTTAGATAAGACCTAATGTGTAAATTTGGAATCGTTGAGAAGTGTCTTTATTGCAGGTGTTATTTTCCTCATTCAACAGTTGGTAGAACTGAGGCCTGAGCATTTTAATCACATCAGTAAACTCACATGTGGAACATGAATCTGATCACATCAGCCTTCTGAGCCAAAGCAAATTGAATTAAATACTAATTTTTCTTCAGTATGGCCCATGGGTTACTTGTTACTCTGATATCCTACCTAACTCTAAATCTTCCCTTCTCTGCTCTTACCACTTCACATTCCCGCAGCCTCTCAGACACTCATGCATACCCATTGGGTGTGTATGCACAACCTTCTGTCTTAGTCATATATTTTTCTGCCACCAAACCTTTGATTTGATTGTTTACTCATCTATAACACCATAGGCTATTATTCAAATCCTGCTTGCTTAAGTCTTGGGCATCTTTGAGGAGCTATTCAAATACCACCAGTTATCAAGACCATTTTTTGATGTCCTTTCCTTTCCAACGTTAGTAACCTCTCTATTTTTACCTCTTTAGCCATTACTTATCAGTCGGATCATCGACTATATCTCTTTCCTCCTGCCTCCACAATTTCTCATGCTTTATCTACTTGGGATTTGCTTATTAGTTGCTGAATATTTCATGTTACTGGCTGGGTGCTCTCTTGTACCTTAAGGCAATAGAATCATCAATCAATAAGAGACCAGTAATTCAGAATATTTGTTTGGTTGTCTACTGTGAAGTAATAAACACAAAGAGCATTACAGTGAGCCTCAAATGATGATTTAATATTGTTTTTGCTGATTAGGAATTAAATTGTTTTGTATGAAATATCATTTGAAAGTCTTCAGATATCACCTGGTGCTCAGGGATATCTTGATCCTGCTGAGGTTTCCATTAAGTTGATCAATAAAATTGATGGTTTTGTCCTTGAGGAACATACTTGCCCAAGGCCAACAGCAAAATGGGGGAATTGCTTTATCTAAGTTATTCTTGCCTTTATTATATACTTTCAGTTATTAAGAGGAGGTAGAACTCTGGAGCTTTTTAAATTTAGAACTTTAGTGAGAAGTGGGGAGGGAGAGAAAAAGAATGAATCTCTTGTTATTTATTCCCACTCAAACAGGTTTGCAAAGCTGTTTATTAACAACAAAATCATTAACTACCATAGAGAAAGCCAATGCCCAGGGCCCAGAAGGTGGATGGAAAAAAGAGGACAGATCTTTTCCCTTCATGATGCATGGTCTGGTCACCTTAGGGGCTTTTGCTTTTGTTTTGTCCTTTAGGGTTTAATTAGATAAGATTCATCATTGAACATCTAAGAAAGCATGCATAAATCAATAAATTATAAACACACATTAATCAATGGATTGATCCAATCCACAAATGTACTGAGCACCTACTATGTTCCAGGCATAATAAAGCATAAACACAACACAACAGTAAAGAAGATGGATGTAGCATTTGCCTTTGCTGAGCTAGCGAACTAGTATGCACAGTAGTGACTCAGCAGTGAGCAACAGTGGCGGGTGACTAGGCTGTTAGAGGAGAAGGACAGGGTGTTGCGGGGACACGGAGAGCTACCTCACCCAGATTTGGAGGCTCAGAGGTAGAGTTGTCTAGAAATTGAGACTAAAGGGTAACTGATCAAACTGAGGAGAAGAGGATTGTAAGCATGTGGAGGACACATGTGGAGGACTGGGATGAAAAGAACATGGAGTGTATGAAGGTTGACATGGCTGAAACATAGCAGCTGGGGGCACAGTTCGGTGCTGCCAGATGTAAATTTTATTTCTGGGGGAGCCCATCTTCTAGGTACAGGAGTAAGAAGTGGAGTCTGGAGTGGTCCTTGTACATCAGTGTTTGGTTATGTTGCTTAAGATCCGATTCTGAGTTTGAAGCAGACAGATACTCACACAAGTACTGAAGGGATGTTTCTCTTTAAAGAGAACATATGGCACTGGATTACTGAGCCCTCCCAGAAGAGATCTCTCCTCATATTTGTGCCTGGGCTTCTGTTTATAGAAGTGGTGGAGCGGAGCTCAGGGAAGTAGGGAGAGGAATAACATTTGTTTTTCTTATACTCTACTTGGGACATTTATATAGAGGCAGTTCCTGGCAATTCTTTGAGATAATGTAATATATGCACTGGGAAAGATCTAGGGAGATGATCCCTGACATCTCTGAAGAACTATTAGGAGTGAACAGAGTTGCCTGGGACCATGTTTTGGTGAACAGAATTGTATTTGAAATTGAGTTTTGCATAAGCTTAATGTCCTGAAGCAGTTTCTTTCCACCATTGCAATATTCATCAAACATGCAGATAAAAGGTAGATAGGAATAGCAAATGCTTAGGTGCTGAATTTTAGTAGCTGTATTTGTGAAACTTTGCAGGCCTGAGGTATGCCTTCATCTAAATTATGACAGTACTTTGCACATAGTAAGTGTAAAAAATATTTTATTAGATTGAAGTTAACATTTGAATATATTACTAAAGGGTGCAGATCAATATGAAATTCAAGGAAAAACCCATATTCTTCCATATTAAGAACAATTTATTTACTTCTTTTGCATTATTCCTACCTAGTACTGATCAAGGGCCTGGGTATATAATATTTGTTGGTACATTGAAGGAGTGTAGTCCTAAATAAGAGTAGCATAAATATCTTCACCATCAGCAACACAGTTATTATGTCTCACATTTTCAAGGTATTTTGTTATGTACCTATCGTAACACATACAATTATTAAAAAAGAAAATATTGATAGCAAAAACAGAAGACTATGTAAAGCATACATTTATTTCCTAGCTCCAAGTAGCTTTCCCCCTCTCTTTCATAGAGACAGGTCTTGCTGTGTTGTGCAGGCTGGGTTGGAGTGGTGTAATCTCACCGTAACCTCGAATTCCTGGGTTCAAGTGATCCTCTTGCCTCAGCCCTCCAAGTAGCTGGGACTACAGGTACAGGCCACCACACCCACTTAATTAAAAAATTGTAGAGATGAGGTCTTCCTATGTCTCCCCAGGTGGCTTCAAACTCCTGGCCTCAAGTAATCCTCCTGCCTCAGCCTCCCAAGTAGCTGGGACTGTAGGGATGAGCCACCACACCCAAGTAGCTCTTGCTAATACATGGGTTTTGGAGCCACATAAGCTTGTGCTTAAACCTAACAGTTTCCACTTTTGAAGTAATATAGGGGCAAGTTCTTAAATTCTTTGTATCTCCTTCCCCAGCTTCCCCCATCCACTGTTCATTTTTTTTTCTTCCCAAGGACTGGAGATAGTGCGTGCTGATTTTGTAGGAGTTTTGTGAAGCTACAAGCAGACTGTATCTTTATGTAAAGCATGTAGCAGAGTGCTTGGCACAGGGCGGGTGATTGTTATTTGTCTCCTCATCTTTCCATTACCCTTTCCTTTGTTCTGAAGAATCAAGCTTCTGAGCAGTGCGGCTAAGCCTCGTTAGTATTATCTCATTTATTCTGAATTTGTTATTTTGCCAAGAATAGACAATGTATTTTGTATACTCTATAAGGGAAGATTTCCTTAAATAAATGAATGGTGTAAAAAATTATAGAAAATGTATTACATTTACTCAAAAAACACCTTTAAAAAATGTGAAGCAAATGACACAAACATTAATTAAAGTTGCCCCTTCCCATGTAGAGCGTCCCTAAAAGAGCTAAGTAGTATATATACTGTAATTCACTTGTTCAAATTCAGGATAGATTAGCCATATTATTTAGTTTAGTAAAATTTCCTACAATCTTTACCAACATTAAAAATGCTATTTTGTTTTCAGCAATGAACACATTTAAACTGAAAACACACTTAAACTAGGGATTCCAAGGAAAGAAAAGGAATAGGCTATACAAGGAAAGAGTTCCCATATGGAATAAACACTTTTTCATTGCTTTTTTTTTGCTGTAAAATTGAATTGTCAGTTTTCCTATCTTCATAAATTGCAAAACAGCATTCATTTCTTGGGGCTTCTTTTCTCTCTCCCTCACCCCTCCCCATGTTTTTACCTTTCCGTATGTGTGTGCATTACTTGAAAGTCAGGCATGGGCTGAAGGATGTTGCAGTAGAAAAAAATAAGAAGGCAAACCAAAGCTTATTGATTTTCACTGTTAACAAGAAAAAAATATATATACACACATATATTTATACACACATATACATACAAATACATGTATATGTAGGTGGACATGTACTTGCATACACATTAATGTATCATTTGAAATGGGAAAGTTTATTGATGAAATCATCTTAAAAATCTCATTGTCACAGTAGCTACAGATAAATTTCTAGTGTTGTTCACTGTCTTCATAATAATGCTCATCAAAAATTATTTATATAAAGATGATGAAAATATATATGTTTTCATTATACAAAAAGAATGGGGTTATAAACCCCAAATTCAAAAATGAGAAATATGGATTGAAAAAACTCCTTGACCATGTGTCATAAGACTCTGGAATAATCTTCCAATCTTTCATGCTGACCTGGATGAGGCACTCAGAAAATCCATTGCCACTATCCATCCTCTCCTGCCAGTAGTAGCTAGACAACCTAAAAATATGGTTTTTTTGCAAGTCACTGTCTGACTTTTTCAGACAATTCAACAACTTCTTTTTAAGGGAAAAAAAGCAGCAGCATTTGTTTTCCTTCAAAGCATTTTTGTTCTGTGATTGAGATGACATGGTTTTTGGACTGCTCCCTGCAGGAGGAGAAGCCAGACGGAAGGTGGCTTTCTCTCAGCTCTGGCAATTATAAAAAAGTCATAAAACCCCAGGTAAATGGGAACTCTTTAAACATTTGTAGATATAAATCCAACGCAGTAGGAAAGTGACCCAAAGGGAAGTGCTTATTGATCCATTTCCCCCCAAAGCTGTCAGTGACGAATGAACATCATCTAATTTAATAGGAACAGCTCTAAGCCTGCAACCTTGCAGGTATTCTCCCTGGTTTTTCTTGTGTGACTGACCATGCCCAAGAAACTTAACCTTTTCAGGTATCACTCTCCCCATCTGTTAATGGGGATAACAGTGTCTCAGTTCTCAGCCTTCTTATGTAAGGTAGCTCAGGAGAAATATGCTGTTGGGTTGCATTGTATCATAAACATATTTCTTGCCGGGTTTTGTCACTTCATTTTCTCTTTGGTAAGGCCTTGTCCATCACTGCTGAATTCATTCTGTCCTAGAGTACAAAGCAGTGAAGGGGGGACATTTCAAAGTTGTGGCATTCACATGTAGTTGATTGAGACAGCTACAAGAAATTCTGACATCCCTGCCAAATTCATTTGTCTTGTAAGCTGCACTTTTTCCGCAGCTAGACATTGGAGCAAAGAGCTATGGAAGAGACAAAACTTGACCAGATGATGTTTTCTCTGTCAGTTTTCAGATTAAATCCATCAATAAATACTTCCTAAGGTGATTCTAGTATATATGAGGTACATTTCTAGAAACTCAAGCAGAATCCTGAAGATGGACATGATCAGTGCTTTGCACTTAAAGACTCAGGAGCACTCAAACAAGTTAGAACCACTACCGAACAATCAAAGTGCAGTTAAAACCTGCTTGGCATCACTGATGTCCCAGTCCATTTGGGAAATATGATGTACACTTACTGTGATAGAGAGTACTGGTGCTCACCCACATCCAGTTCTCCTATTCTGTTGGAACCTTTGCCAATGCTGTAGTTCCCAGTCCCTTTGTTGTTAGGTGGAACTGTGTGATGAATTCTAGCCAATTGCATAGTAGTGAGTGGGATGTATGTAACTTCTGGGCCAAGGAATTGAAATGCTGAGAAAGCTACCTCCATGCTTGCTTTTTCTTTCCCCACCATGGTATCCTTGAAGGCCAGGTGTTGAGATGGCAGCATCGCCAGATGGAGGGAGCTGCGATCTCTGGTTGTTGAATACTGGAGAGACCCTAATAATCCCCACTGGACTTTATGTGAGTGAGAAATACACTTTTGAAGGGTTTACAGTTGAGAAATAGGAGTTTTTAGACATCATTGCATAGTCTGGTCTATTTTGACTGATTGAATGTTAAATCATAAGAATTAAATGGCAGTGTAAGACAATGGCAGTGTAACTCACAAGCAGGTAGAAGAATAATCACCAAAAAAGAATTCAGATGAACAAGTTTCCTCAGCACATAGGAAGATAACCAGTGTGGGTGGAAGTGGTTTGAAGGATATGGAAGATTTGGAGAGGAGGAGGACAGAGGCAGAAGGAGAGATACCTTGAGAAGAAGGCAATGAGACGATGTTGTGAGCCAAGACTACATGGCTGGAAGGTAGGGCCTTGGTGTAGGATACTGACACTGCTACCTTGGAAAAGGGAAGAAAAAAGAAAGATAAACTTTTTATTATTGAAATACTAAAAGCTATAAACTCATACACATATAGGTAGTTATTGTTCTTAAGAGGAATTGTTTCAAAATTTAGGACTACAATGCGTTACTGACATTCAGTGCAGAGAATATCACAGTTGAGTATTTGAAAGAGAGCAAGACAAGTTACAACTGAACAAAGACCATAAGAATCCCTGGGCAATAGGAGGCCATTCTTGTGAAATACAGGACACCAAGCATGAGTCTAACTCTATCCCTTGGTCCCATTTTCTGCTGGGCTAGCTTTCCAGTTGTGTGCAGTGTGGACAGTGCAGGCATAGCATTCATTGCACAGCATTGAGGCCTGTAAATAATCTAGTTCATACAATTGAATGTGATGACTAATTATGCCCAATATTGCTAAAAAGTCCCTTAGAAAATGGATCTAATTTGTTTTATGTAGTTAATATTATTTTATTGAGTATGCATTATTGATTTTATAGAGTAGACAATTCTTTGAGAGATATGTTTATGAATTTGTATCAGCTCTAGCACCATTTTTTTAAAGCAAAGGAGACGCCAGTGAGGGACTTAAAATTCAAGTCCTCATTTTGTGATTGTTAATTTTATTCCATTGTCATTTAGATTAATTTCCTCCTGCATTACAGAAAACTAATTTTCCTATTTAAAGGCTGAATTGTCAGCCCAAGTCTGGTTCCCTCAGCCTGTATCTTCCATAAATGCCAAAGCTGGATTCATTCCTGCTTCCCACGTCTAGGTCCAGCCCTAGGTCACCCTATGCTTCTGGTGGAGACAGTGATTATATTATGCTCTGAGCTCAAAGGCCTGCAGGCTCTGTAGAGTCTACTGGGTACCCATGGGACTTCCCTTTAGAAAATGTTACAATGTGACACAGAGCATTGGCTTTGGAGATGGACGCACCTGAATTTTAGCCCCAGCTCTGTCATATACTAGCTGTGTAACTTTGGGCCAATCAACTCTTTGTGCTCAAGCTTCCTCATCTGTAAAATGGGAATATGCAGGTATACTAGTTGTGAGAATGCTAAGAGAGGATGTGTTTCATGTTAGAAGATAACAGGCATGCAAAAAGATTGTTGGATGAGTGGATATAACCAGTAACGTTGGCACAGTTTAGTCCAGGACTTCCTTTGACTACTCTGGACCTGATTGAGGTCCGTCTCAAGCCCATATCTTCCAGAGTTACAGTAGAGAACCTATTGTTACCTTTCACACTTGGTGCCTTGTAACAGGCACACTCAGAATTTCTAATATTGGGAGATGTTAATCTGACCTCTTCTGGCACCTGTATCTTGAAGCTGGGGTCCTCCCAACCAGGTTTTCACTACATGAATTTTCGTAGAGTCTTTTTTTCTCTCACTATTGTATAAAAATGACTGAGGGATTTGATAAATATGACTATACATTTGTCTTTTATGATAATTAAGTACAATTTTCTCTACACTAGCACTTCTAAAACTGTGTCCCAAGGAACACTAATTCTCTGAGATGTTCTAAATGTTCTTAGAGGAAGAAGAATAGGATTCTAAGGATTAGATACATTTGGGGAAACTTGGGTTAAGTAATCTTTTTTTCTTTTTGTTCAAGATTTCTTAAAGCTTTTGTATAGTAATTTGTACTAAGGAGCTCTAAAAGACCTGATATAGACTAGGCATACAACAAACATTTGTTCCATGAGTGAATGAGTAAATGAACGGCTGTGTTAAACCCAAATTTCTCTTTCTGGATCCAGTTTTGAAGCCTTATCAGCTTCCCCTCACTCCTCACCCTTCATACATTCTATATCATGGATCTGGACATGATTGCTGTCATTCCCCACTAACCATCTGCTTTTGCCAACCTGCATGCCCCATCTAGAATGTCAAGTGTGAGAGAAAACACTAGTGTTTCTCATGTGTCAAGGATACAGGAAAGCTATCTTCAACCGGGTGTGATAGCTCATGCCTGTAATCCCAGCACCTTGGGAGGCTGAGGCGGGTGGCTTACGAGGTCGGGAGTTCAAGACCAGCCTGGCCAAGATGATGAAACTCCTTTACTAAAAATACAAAATTAGCCAGGCGCAGTGGCAGGCGTCTGTAATCTCAGCTACTCAGGAAGCTGAGGCAGGAGAATTGCTTGAATCTGGGTGGCAGAGGTTGCAGTGAGCAGAGATCGTGCCACTGCACTCCAGCCTGGGTGACAGAGTGAGTCTCTGTCTCAGAAAAAAAAAAAAAAAGAGGAAAGCTATTTTCATATTTGTGAATCCTCATAGCATGAATGTAGTAACCCCAACAAATCTTGGTCAATATCCTTTTAAGTCTTGGCTCTTTTCCCCTTGAGATGCTATGCTCTTAAAAGGGGTACCTCAGGTGGGACTTACAGGAGTCTGTCTGCAGGATCCGCTTCAGAGGTTCAGCTGTCCCATCTTTTCCTTCCTTACTGATAGGCAGTTTGGAAATCAGAGAATGGCTTGTTCCTCTATCCTTTGCCTAATTAAGGGGACTTTTGTTTAAATAGACAATGCCAAGGTGTCTGATATGGTTTAGCTGTGTCTCCACCCAAATCTTAACTTGAAATATATCTCCCAGAATTCCCACATGTTGTGGGAGGGACCCAGGGGGAGATAATTGAATCATGGGGGCTGATCTTTCCCATGCTATTCTCAGGATAGTGAATAAGTCTCATGAGATCTGATGGGTTTATCAGGGGTTTCCACTTTTGCTTCATCCTCATTTTTCTCTTGCTGCCACCATGTAAGATGTACCTTTTGCCTCCAACCATGATTCTAAGGCCTCCCCAGCCACATGGAACTGTAAGTCCAATTAAACTTCTCTTTTTCTTCCCAGTCTCAGATATATCTTTATCAGCAGTGTGAAAATAGCCTAATACAGAAAATTGGTATCAGGAGTGGGGTGTTACTGAAAAGATACCCGAAAATGTGGAAGTGACTTTGGAACTCATTAACAGGCAAAGGTTAGAACAGTTTGAAGGGTTCAGAAGAAGACAGGAAAATGTGGGAAAGTTTGGAACTTCCTAGAGACTTGTTGAATGGCTTTGCCCAAAATTCTGATAGTGATATGGACAATAAAATTTAGGGTGAGATGGTCTCAGATGGAGAAGAGGAAGTTGTTGGGAACTGGAGCAAAGGTGAATCTTGTTATGTTTTAGCAAAGAGACTGGTGGCATTTTGCCCCTGCCCTAGAGATTTGTGGAACTTTGAACTTGAGAGAGATGATTTAGGGTATCTGGCAGAAGAAATTTCTAAGCAGCAAAGCATTTGAGAGGTAACTTGGGTGCTATTAAAGGCATTCAGTTTTATAAAAGAAGTATAAAAGTTTGGAAAATTTGCAGCCTGACTATGTGATAGAAAATAAAAACCCATTTTATGAGGAGAAATTCAAGCCAGCTGCAGAAATTTGCCTAAGTAGCAAGGAGCCTAATGTTAATCCCCAAGACCATGGGGAAAATGTCTCCAGGCAATGTCAGATAACTTCATGGCAGCCCCTCCCATCACAGGCCCAGCCCAGGAGGAAAAAGTGGTTTCATGGGCTGAGCCCAGTGTTCCCATGCTGTGTACAGGCTAGGGACATGGTGCCCTGTGTCCAAGCTCCTCCAGCCATGGCCGAAAGGGGCCAACATATAGCATAGACTGTGACTTCGGAGGGTGGAAGCCCCAAGCCTTGGCAGCTTCCACGTGGTGTTGAGTGTGTGGGTGCACAGAAGTCAAGACTTGAGGTTTGGGAACCTCCACCTAGATTTCAGAAAATGTATGGAAATGCCCGGATGCCCAGGCAAAAGTTTGCTGCAGGGGTGGAGCCCTCATGGAGAACCTCTGCTAGGGCAGTGCAAAAGGGAAATGTGGGGTTGGAGCCCCCATACAGAGTCCCTACTGGGACTCCACCTAGTGGAGGTGTGAGAAGAGGACCACTGCCCTCCAGTCCCCAGAATGGTAGACCCACCGACAGACAGCTTACATCATGCACCTAGAAAAGCTGTAGACACTCAAGGCCAACCTGTGAAAGCAGCCAGGAGAGAGACTGTATCCTGAAAAGCCACAGGGGAAGAGCTTCCCAAGAGCATGGGAACCCACCTCTTGTATCAGCGTGACCTGAATGTGAGATCTGGAGTCAAAGGGATATCATTTTGGAGCTTTAAAAGTTGACTGCCCTGCTGGATTTTGGACTTGCACAGGCCCTGTAATCCCTATGTTTTGTCCAATTCCTCACATTTGGAGTGGCCATATTTACCTAATGCCTGTACCTCCATTGTATCTAGGAAGTAACTAGCTTGCTTTTCATTTTACAGGCTCATAGGTGGAAGGGACTTGACTTGTCTCAGATGAGGCTTCGGACTGTGAACTTTTGGGTTAATGCTGAGATGAGTTAAGACTTGGGGGGACCGTTGGGAAGGCATAATTGGTTTTGAAATGTGAGGACATGAGATTTGAAGAGGCCAGGGGTGGAATGATACGGTTTGTCTATGTCCCCACCCAAATCTCAACTTGAATTGTATCTCTCATAATTCCCATTTGTTGTGGGAGGGACCCAAGGGGAGGTAATTGTATCATGGAGGCTGATGTTTTTCATGCTATTCTCATGGTAGTGAATAAGTCTCATGAGATCTGAGGTGTTTATCAGGGGTTTCTGCTTTCACTTCTTCCTCATTTTTCTCTTGCCACTGCCACATAAGAAGTGCCTTTTACCTCCAACCATGATTCTGAGGCCTCCCCAGCCGTGTGGAACTGTAAGTCCAATTAAACCTCTTTTTCTTACCAGTCTCAGCTATTTCTTTATCAGCAGCATGAAAACAGACTAATATAGTGTCTCAGCAGAGGTAAGGCATAGGTAAATATATTGTCATGCATAAACTTCTGTTCCTTGAATAACAGGGGCTATCAAAGCTTTTAATTCCTGTTCTTGTAATACCAGTCAGGACTGCTCTGATGATAATATCTCACCAGGAATTCTCCTACAGTAATTTCCCAACAGAATTTGGCCCTTACCAAAATGAAAGTGGGCAGAATTTTCCTATTAATTGATACTTGGGCAAATCAGGTTTAATAGCCTCCTCCTCCTCTCTCATTAGTGGCCAGAGTAATATTTATAACTGACATTGAGTAGAAGAAGGCAAGGCCATTTTGCGCGGCAGCTTCGTATTATGTGGAGATTCTGGTTGAGGCTATTGTTGCAAGGAACCACATAGTGACCTGTTGCCTCCCATGCAGCCTCAGCTTTTGCTTTCTTGTATGCACTCCAGATGATGAAATTGTGATCCATGCGTGATGGCTGGATAGTAGACAGAAGTGGGCACTGAGTGAAGCTCAGATGGCCTCTGAATTGCTTTCAGAATCTTATATGTAGTGCATACAACTCATTTTCCAGCTGCAACATTTTGTCTTTTTAGATAAAACTAACATACCTCCTCATTAAAAAATACCAGCATTATGGATTTGGCAAACCCATAGAGGGGACAAGTTAAGTCTACACAATCAGAAGGGGGAGACCAATGCTATTAGTTGGGACTAGGACTTAAATGTTTATAAATCTGCAAGAATTAGTATAGGTGTTCCATACTTTTGAATGAGACTTTTCCAGGGACCTGCTAAATGGATCCAGACTCTGGCAAGAGAGAAATGAACTTGTTGAAATTAGCTGAATATTTTTCATGTCCTCCAAATGGCTCATTCATCCAGGATCCAATATGAAATTGTTTGACAGACATTTTCTTCTCCTGGAGAGACATAACTATTGTAATTTAACATGGCAAAAGGACACCCACAACTTGATACACTTTTTAGTGTGAGAGATAGGGAAAAGAAGGAACATGGGATGTGGAAATTGATCAGATAGATTTTAATCCACTGTCAATGACCCATGACATGCTATCTATTTCTAATTGATCATTTGGTAGAAAAGGGTTTCCCTGGGGAGAATCTTCCCTCTGTAGACTATTTTCTTTGTGTTAGTTTTCTTTTTGTAGCTGATAAAACTCAAAAGGGTGGTTCTTTGACCTAGCTCCAAAAACACAATAACTGATGATTTGAACGAGAGAGAGGAGCTGTGGAGTGGGGAAGTGGTTTCGTTTATAGAAAACAGAAGCTAGAGAAGGGAGCAAAGGCTTATCTTGCAAAGGACCCCTCCTGCCCTGAAGGGCAAGCTTTGAGGCCTGTGGCAGTGCCTACCAGCAGTGGCACAGATTGTGCCCTTCTCCCTTGTGACCTTCTCCATGGTGCCAGGGCTGCTTGCTGAGGTAATGGCTCTGGGGGAGCCAGAGTGAGTGGAAGTGCCCGTGCAGCTTGGGGCTACAGGCTGGACATTGCAGGAGAATGTGGTGGAATTTAGGCATGACTTTGGTTTCAGAAATGCTTTTGTTTTTCCAACAGATTGCATCCCACAAGTAAACAACATGTACAGACACATGATTCATTTTAACATGAAATCTGCACAGATGAAGTGCAAGGCATAAACCATATTGAATCGTCTGCCTTTGTTTTAAGACTCTTTATCTGAAATGATGCCTCATTTGCATATGAAAAATATGTTCCTTTTGCCAGTGGTCTCTTCTCCCTCATTCTTCTTTGAAGGAACAGCTTTAGTTTGCTACTGACAAGCATAAGGTTTACTTTGTTGAAGAGTAGAAAGAGAGACCTTAGGAAAATTGCACATACGTGCTTCATTTTAAGTTTTATATTAAAGTTGAGACATCTGTTTTTCCTGTCCCAGGTGGACCTTGAAAGAAAAGCAGAAGCTTATGATACAGAAAAGAGTACATGAGTTTTCTATTGCTGTCATAATAAATTACTACAAATTTAGCAGTTTAAAACAACACTCATTTATTATTTCAGTTTCTGTAGGTCAGAAGTTCAGCACAGCAGCACCGCTTCTTTGGTTAAGTACTCACCAGACTCAATCAAGGTATCCCATGTGGTTCCCATCTGAGGTTCAGTGTCCTCTTCCAGGTTCACCAGTTGTTGCAGAATTTAGCTCCTTGACCTGTTTCTTGTAGGACTCTATTCCCTTGGTACATGACACCAGTCATCATCAAGTTAACAATGATGCATTGACTCTTTCTCATCCTGGTTATGTTCTCATCCTGGTGATGTTCCTTTCTGTCACATCTCTCTGACTTCCTCTTCTGTCCTTTGATTTTAAAGACTCATGTGATCACATTGGATTCACCCAAATAATCTATGGTAATATCTATTTTCAGGTCACTAATAACCTTAATTATATACACAAAGTCCCTTTTGCCATGTAAAGTGGCATAGTCATAGATGTGACACCAGGGGGCCAAAATTCTGCCTGCCACAGAGAGGGATTCCAGCAGGAAGCACAGCATAGGCAGCTGTGTGGGTGCAGTACACATGGGAAGGGAAAAGGACATATGATTAAATGTTTTAGAAAGAACAGTAAAGATAAGGAGACTTGATGGGAGTCATGATAGGGGTTCACACCTGCCAAGATCTATTGTTCATGCTGGCAAGAAAGGGCTCCACTACCAGTAGAGTACAGTGGCTAAGTGTGAATGGTAGGATTACGCAGCCTGCATTCAAGTCTTGGCTTTGCCAGTTATTAAATTTATTAACTCAATCAAATTATTTAATTATATTAAGCTTACATTTTCCCATGTGTATAATAAAGATAATAATAACGCTTAGCTTATAGGGATGTCATGCAGATTAAGTGAGCTAGGGCACAGTCTGGCATAGAGTGAGTGGTCAACAAATTTTGTAACTTTTATTATTACCTCCTTTTCTTTCTGAATTAAAAAAATGGTCCAGAGTAATTATATTAAACTGAGAATGGTTTGAATTTAATTTCTGTCCTCTCTCTTCTACTGGCTACCTGGGTGATCTTTCTTTGTGTCACAATTTTGTCACTTTTAAAATGAAGATGATGTTAATTATGCTAATCGTTCCAAAAGTAAGTTGGTGATTTTAGAGCACTTTGAAGTAATCACTGGTTATTTTTGAAATGTGTAGGATAATCTAGGGGAAAACAATCCTGATTTCTTTTAGCTCATTCCGTATCAGAGTCACCCTACAACTAATGGTAGAGGCCCAGGACATTTCCCATGGGATGCAGAGAAAACCAATCATCATGAAGAGCCTATTGGAAGTGGACTTACCCTATGGATGGGCAGGGTAGGTGGGTGGCTAAGGGATATGAGTTATAAGATGTCAGAAAGACCAACTCCCCTCAAATATGTGTGCTATTAACCTGTAGCAAATGTCTCAAATACTAATTTTAGAGATCTTATCTTTTTCAATGTAAAGAGCTAAAAAGCAATGTGATAGAATACAAAGAACATTTCGCTCACAAAAATCTAGATTAGTTCTAGGACTTGTTAGCCACATATCATACATCCTTTCTGGGTCCCATTTGTTAATGAAGGAGGTTAGTCTAGAATGATGTTTGAAGTCTTTTCCTTCTTCTAAATTCTGTGAACTAGACAGCTAAGACCTTTGATCTTGGTATATAAAAATCAGACAACCATTCTGGTGAGCAGCAGTTGCTCCAGGAGGCCGCCTCTGAGGAGATGAGCAGGAAAGACAATTGTTGTAAGTTTCTGCAAGTGGCAGTGAAAACTTGCCTGAAGGGGCATGAGGGAGGAGGCGAGTCGACAGAGGAGATGTTCTCAGGGGTAAGATGAGAGCAGAGGGTGCCGTGCGGGCCCTTGCCCAATTTCCAGCCCTGCTGAGGAACTGACTACAGGCATCATCTATTCAGACATCTGGTTTGTACTATAAAGTTACTAGCCTGTTTCCTGGGCTGTTTGAACTCTGTTGGCGAAAGCTTTGTCTATAAATGAAGTTAATACCAATTTATTTGTCTGAAGGTGGGGGGTTAAGTTATATAGTTTTTGAGGTTCAGTTGGCAATGAGGTATATTTATTCTGGGATGTACATTATCTCTTTTGCTTCAAAAGAGGACAGAATGTAACCTAAGGTTTTATATGTTGTAGTTTAACGAGAACTAGAATGGGGATCAGAAAATATGATTTTCATCTTTGCTCTGGCACTAAACAGAGACACAAACAGGGGCATTCTGAAACCCATCAAGATTTTATTCCTTATTGGTGAGTGGAGATAATAACATCTTCCCTACTAGCCTATTAAGCCATATAAAGTGCTTTGCACAATGTTTCACTTAGTAAATCCTCCATAACTATGAGCTATTATTTTTCTACCCCGGCACAGTACCTGAAAAATTCAAAACAGTCAATAAACAGCTATTGAATGAATGAACGAGAAAAGGGTATAGTGAAGTTCAAAGTAAGTTAGTGTGATGTACTACATAATAATGTCATACTCTATTTGTTGAATGAAGCAACAGTTTTTACATGTACAGAAAAGTTGTAGAAAAATTCTTTAAACATCTCTTCCCAAGGGAGGTGGATGGCATAATATGTCACCTAATATCAACAGTCCCTTCTGTGAGCACCCTGTCAAAAGCGGAACTGCCTCCAGTTCCCTCACTCTCTGTTCTCTGTCTTGCCTTGTTTTCCATCTCAGCACTCACTTAGTATCACCTGATGAGTGTATTTTTACTTATTGTCTGACTTCTCCCACTGGAATGTAGCATCTATAAAGGTAGGTTCTTTGCTTGCTTTTGTAAATTCTTGTTGCTGTGTAAACTACATGAACAATACATGGCACACAGGCATATAAAATGATGAATTAATATCTTTTGGGGATGCCTCAGTTGTGGCAATGACTTTTCTTAAATAATCAAGCCATTTTCACTCTATCTACCATTAGTTGCAGCCTATAATATGTTACATCTGGTGTTAAAGCAGTAGCAGTATTTTTCTATGTGTCTCACAGTAGGTATCCTTACATGTGGCTGGATCTTATTACCAGGACCCAGAAGCTATTTGTATCTGATCCTTTGTCTCCTTAGGGATGGTCAGGATAACTACTTCCCAAATGGAGGTACCCTGAATCCCAACAGCTACAGAGGTGTCTAAGTTAGGAACAACACCAGCAATTCTGCCCTGTGCTCCATAAAAAATTAATAACCATAAAAGTCAAATCAGCTTCCTCTCTAGCAAATGAACTTTACAACCTGCTTTAGCTTACAGACTCTTAGTAACCAATATGTAAAAATACCAACCAGGGAAAGATATTTTCCTGCTTTATAGGCTTTAAAAAAACCATTTAATTCAATCTGGCACCCAGGCTGAATGTAAAATAGCTGCAAAGCAGTATTGATGGAACAACATATGATATAATTAAATCTATGTATCAATTCATCCAGTGTAAGATAAAAATCAATCCCGCTCAAACAGACACCTTCAGGCGGGAAAGAAGGAAAGCATTTGCTGCAGCCTGCCCCTGTGTTGTACCCTGTTGGTTTCTTATTGGAGCAATACTCTCACCTGCTCTAGAATTATCCTTTGGTATTTTTTTTGTCGGGGAGGGGGCTGCTTTATACAGGGCTCTGAATAAAATATGAGTTTTTGGGCTTCAAGTGAGGTTTTGAAGTTAGTCCTTTCTGGAAAAAAGTGACAGAAAGTGACTTACCCATGTAGACCACTCTGTAGCAAAAATCCGTGATCTGAGGCCTGAGACCTTCCTGGGGAACTTGTTAAATTTGCAGACTCTTGGGCTTCATCACAGAGACTCTGATTTTGCTGATGGTGGTCCTAAGACCATAGTGTCATTTGCGCCCTGGGTGAGAATCCAGACTCTATCACTCATACATTCTATGGCCTTGGGCAAGATAATTACACTTTTTTATACCTCCGTTTTCTCATTTGTAATTCAAGCTTATGAATGGTAATGTGCTCTGGGTACATTCTCATTTAATCCTACTTTCTAGGTTAGTGTAGGAGTAAATGAGGCAATGTATGTTAAACATTTAGCTTAGAGCCTGATAAATAGTGTACTATTGCTACTGCCAGCAGCCAGGATTACTGAGTGCTTACTGTCTCAGGGGCACTGTTCTAAGTGTTTTACATGTATTCACTCTTTTTAAATCTTAGGTTGGTACTGCTATTATCCTTATTTTATAGTTGAGAAAACAGGCACAGAGAAATTAAGTGACCCATTTTAGGTCACACAGCATTGAGGTGATAGAGCAAAGACAAGAATCTGAGTTTGTATGACTTAACACCACATACTTTACCCACTATCATTATCTATTTTCATTATAGCTCACCTATCTTTTTTTTCTTCTAGCTTTACATCTGGTTGTCATCAGCCCAATATTGAAGTTGTCTTCCTGGTTAATCTGTTGTTCTTTTATAGGTTCTGGCACTAGTATATTTTATTAGTGAAAGGACTCTTAACATATACTTTTAGCATATGTTCTAAAATTAGTATCTCTATCATAAAATGTAAGAAGTGCAAATAATCTGATATTCTGTCACCTTCCCCCATAAAGATCAACATTAGGTGACATATAGGAAAACTTAGCATATATATTTCTTTAATTCAGGTTAGTGTTCATCCTCAAGGGAAATCATGAAGAAAATATTTAAAAACCAATTGAAAATTTAGTATTGTTTATGGTTATTTATGGCTAGTGGTATTATAGGCAATTTGACTATCTCTTTACGTTTTCTGCTTTTTTGAAATTTTGTACTACAAAGAACTGATGCTATTAATACTTTTATAATCAGAAAGAAATTCTTTCTGTAAATAAAAAGCAAATTCATTACAAATGGGACCCTGTGGCATTGGTCCCACATTTCTTCAGCCTGCTGTTCATTCCTAAGAATGCATCCTGGTCACCTCCATAGGACACTGAGAGAAGAGCTGATCAATATTTTGGTGTCAAGGGGAGAAAGAAGGAACTGGTGAGAGGAAATATTTTGAAATTCTTTCTGTGAGCTCTGTTAGAAGTATGCCTCAGTTCACTGACCTTGAAAATTAACCTAGGATAACCAGAGGACTAAGCCCCAGAATAAACAAACAAGCAAGATAATTCATTTTTAATTTTGACCAAATGTTAACAACATATTGTGTTTCCGTGATGCCAAAACTTATTAGTTTAATGAAAAACAACATCAGTTAAGTCATTGGAAACACACAAAAATCAATATGGGTGTTATTTTATAGATCAGGCTATCACTTTATAGATGGGATTTCTCTACCATTCATGTATTTGTTTATTTATCACTTGACACAGTTAGAGGTCACTCTGAGCAGATGCTGGTGCCTCAAAGACAACAGTTATGAAAATATGAAGTCGGAGAAGGAAATGTGATGAAAAAGTCTCTAGTACCCTTCAGAGCCATAAAAGGACCACTGGAAACATTCCATTTTCTAATAAAGTGATTGCTAAATTTTAAAAAATAGCACAGTGGAATCTATTTACTACTAGATTGAAAACCTTTGGGTATAAAGAAATTGTAGATGGTGTAAAAAAAATCTTCCACACCAATAATAATCTCCCAGCCACATTGATGCATTAAGCTACTTTATAATAAGAGTTGCTGGGTAGCTAATGGGATAGGAGGCTCTGGAACGAAGGCATTTCATATCTCATATAAAAGCATACTATGTAAAATAGGGAGAGATGTTATTGTAAGTTCCTAAGAATTTGGAGAAGAAAAGCCTTTTATTTATCTGTGTAAGCCAAAGAAGAAATATCAAACAATAACAGTATCTTACATTTATAAATTATAGTACTCTCAGATATTTGACATGCTTTCAGGTCTCTTTTATCACTGTATTCCTGTTAAGAGCACTGCATCAGGTAGGCATTTACAGCCCTGATTGATGAGGAAATGAAGGCATTGTTAAGTCATTTGCTCAAAGTTACTGGTAAGGCAAAAACTACATCGTGGGTTATGTACCCACTAAATTGGAGCTTATTTGTACACTATATTTTTTGTCTGTCTTGAGCATTTGCCATCATGGCACAAATGTATCTGAATGAAACATGAAAAAAAATAAGCAAATAGACAAAAAGAAAAAACCCAGCACCTAGTTTGCTTTGTTTACATATCATTTAATATTTAGATATGCCCAAATCAGTGAAAGTAAAGTGTAGTGTTCCAAAAAAAGTCTAGGTCATTGACTACTATTTTTCCTTGTATCCAGATGCTATGGCATCATTTAGACCCAGATAAACTTAAAATATAGACAAACAGACATGAACACCAAAAATCTGAATCAAATTATGCATTTGGTAGTAGTCCTATCTTTGACTCAGGTTTGAATATAGCTAGATGCCTGTCACGTTTAGGTTTGTACCAACAAAAAAAGAAAACAATCAGTGGAAATAATGAGGACAAATTTAGAGATACATAATAGAATCTCATGCTTCATTTGGGATTTTTTTGAAAAGATTTGTTAAAAGAATGTTCCAATTTAAGCCCTTGATGATGTACTTCTGAATACCCTTGGCTATTAACAAAAATACCCCCTGAAATTAGATGACCTGGATTCCTATCACATGAGACTGATATGGATATGTGCTGACACTGTCCTGGTGACTGGGATTAATTGGGATATGGAATACAGCACTGGAAAAAAAAAAATCCAGACAAACCAAACACAAGAACAAACCAAGACCCTGCTGTCATGCTGGTCAGAGTCTAGAAAGGGAAGAAAGATAGAAAATAAAAAATCCTAACTATATGCCATTCCAGGGGGCTAGGATGAAAAATAAAACAAGTAAGAAAGAGATAGAAAGTGACCGGAGTGCTCTTTTAGATAAGGGATCAGGCAAAGCAGTTTGTGGACAAGGTAAAATTTTAATAATAAATTTAATTCTATTTACAATTTTGAAAAAACTGGGTTTTTCAAATGTGGTTGATATGAAAATATTAAGGCAATATGTGATGGCAGAACCATGCCATGTTTACCTTTTGTCCACCTGCTGTTTCCTCTGCCCAAAGCATCTCCTTTGTTCCCATATCCCACCCAGCTCTCCCCTTTGCCTAGGTGATTGTGGTAACTCCTGTTTATTCTTCAGGTCTCAACTTGTGTGATCCTTTGCTCAGACAGGCATTATCTCTTAAATTCCCCCTAAACACCTTGTACTTCTACTTTTGTAATAGGAATCACATTTGTAATTGTGTGTTTAATATTGGTCTTCCCACTCGATTGAGTTATGAGTGCTAAGATCATGTTGCTCTGTTAACCTTTGCATTTTCTTTCTTCTGTCCTTGTGGAGCTTGCAGAAAAGAAAATATGAGTTTATCCCCTAGTTGGGGAATTGAACTCACTCACATGTATCAACGCATATAATAATAGAATGTTTGAAGCTCAATTCTGATCACATATTGAGGGGAGTAAACGTGGGTGTCAGTAAGTTAGATTCTGAAGTGGTAAGAAAATGGCTTTAGAACATTTCTGTTTTTGTGATTTCATTGTATAGCTAGCAACGTCCTGTTGTTTGCTGTTCTTAAGAAAGGTACCATGTAACAAATTCTGGTAACTGAAGTCACGAATGGCTCTTTTTGCTAGTAGATTGCCTAGTTAACTGGTAGTTGACAAGGGATGCTAGTTGTACTTTTGGGGTTCTTTGGGCAGGTGCTTAATAAGCTCAGCTATAAACTACAGAAAGGAGGCTATTGTGACCATTGGTAGACTTCAAAAAAGGGAGTGACATCATCTGGTTCACTTGCTTTTAGAGACATTCTGGTTGCAAGGTAGAAAATGTATTGTAGGGGGCCCAGAGAAGAAGAAGAGAGACTATTTAGAAATCTATATTAATATCCCAGACGAGAGAGTATGGTGGCTTAGAGTTGTGGAAATGGAGGACAGAAGCAGACATATTTAGGATGTATCTTGGAAATCGAATCAAGAGGATTTGTTTTATGGGTTGGATACAGGATGAGAAGGAAATAAAGATGTCTGCTGATTTCTGGTGTGAGTATCCAGCTAACTGGTGGTGCCATTCACTGAGACAGTAAGCCTAGATGGTGGCCAAGTGATATTGAGAGTTTTGTTATGAATAGCTTTAAGTTAGAGATACCAAATTACACATACAGCTCTATGTTCCGGGCTAAGACTACAAATTATTGCGTTTATTATAATGTTTGGAAATAATTTTTAAACCTTTTCGTTCTGAATTGTGAACTCCTTCTGAGCATATAGCATACTTTTGTATTCCCTCTTGTACTCCTTATTTCTGGAGTCTCTCAATTACCTGAATGGATGAATGAATGGATGATGACAGGGACTTCTACACTGCTTACTCTTTATTTCTCTGTCTTACCTCTCCCTCTCCCCCCATTCACTTTATGTGCCACCTCCCTGCTTTCTGCAGTTTAACAAAAGCACTGTATTAATTTGTTCTCATGTTGCTAATACAGACATACTCAAGATTGGGTAATTCATAAAGGAAAGAGGTTTAACTGACTGACAATTCGGCATGGCTGGGGAGGCATTAGGAAACTTAAAATCATAGCAGAAGGGGAAGCAAACATGTCCTTCACATGGTGGCAGCAAGGAGAAGTGCTGAGCAAAGGGGGAAAAGCCTCTTATAAAACCCTCGGGTCTCATGAAAATTCATTCACTTCATCAGAACAGCATGGAGGCAACCACCCCCATGATTCAATTACCTCCCACCAGGTCCCTCCCATGACACACGGAGATTATGGGAACTACAATTCAAGATGAGACTTCAGTGGGGACACAGCCAAACCACGTCAAGCACTAAACTGGGAATCATCACATTTGTGTACTAGCTGTGTGACAGTGGGAGCTCTAATTAATATTTTTTTGGGCCTCAGTTTCTTCATCTGAAAAATGAGGCAGTTAGACATGATCTCTAAATTTCCTTTCAGCTTGAAAATTCTGTAATTGGTATTTTTCTCTCTGAGATGTTCAAATCCAATATGTACTTGCAGATTTTACTTTTTATCTGTTTTCAAAGGCATGCATTTTTAGAAAGAATCAATTTAGAGATAATCAGTTCAACTCACTCATGTGAAAGGTGAGGGAAATGGAGCCCTATGATATGCTTCTCCATTTATAAAATAAGACTACCAATGATAGCAACAATAAAAATAGTTATAGCAGTGAAAACTGCTTCTCATCCTTTAGCTAAGATCAAGTGTGATACTAGTAATGATAAAAAGAACACCTATATCAAAATATTCTTGTGGAACTAAAATTAGATAAAACATATAAAAGTGCCTAGCTAGGAGTAAAGATTCAATAAATATTGATTCTCACAGTGGTTTTTAATATTAGATGTCATGTGACTTGCCCCCAAATATCTGGCTGGTGACTGGCAAAGCTGGGACTGAACTGTTTCCTTAAGGCATACAAGCCTTTCATTTTTCTTCTAGGCCCCTTCTTGTCTTTTCCTCCATCAATCAGAGCTAAACTATCCTTCTTCATACAATATGGAGATAATACAGTGAAATAGTTATGAATACACCTTAGGGGTAGGATAAAACCTGGGTTTGAAACTAAATTCTGATATTCTCTATCTCTGGGACACTGGGTAAGTTACTGAACGTTTCTGAATCTCAGTCTCTTCATCTGTAAAATGAGGTCATAATAATAGGTACCAACCTCAAAGAGATGTAGTAAGGATAAAAGACATTACGTCAAGTACTTGGAACAGCTCATGGCACGAATAAGGTCAATAAATAGTATCTATCTTAATTATCAACCTTTCACCAATGTGCTAAGTGGCAGACGTTCTTCACACTGCCTCCTCATTGCCTATACAGAAGTTATTACACGTACTGTTGAAACAAGACTTGGACGCTACCACTATGGCAGACAAATATATCAATTCAAATGTTGACTTGAGAAATATCGTCAGAATCATTCAGTTTGGATATTAGAAGGTGACAGTAAAGCTGAAGGCCCAGACAGCAAGCTGCATGGATTTGAGCAGAAGGATGGAGAGACATTGAAGGGAGTTGGCAGGAAAGAAATGAAACTGGCAGATTATCCAATGTGTTTTGAATGTTTGAAAAATATTACTAGTAGTTGATAGATGTGTGGAAATACTTTAAAATTCAGTAATAATTCATGTAAATCTGAGTAAATGAGGCTAGTAAAAGAAATGTCATCATTGGACATCATTTGGCTCAACAGTGAACAATATTACACACAAAGTTATGCAAACAATGACTACCTATATAACCAAAAATTGCAACTTCACTCTCCTGGGAAGATGGGTAGGTGGAAGGGGAGGAATTGATGGTAGTGCTGAAGAAAAGCACCACTATCAGCTAAATTCTCATCTAAATGACAAGAAGCTAAGGTATAATATCTAAGCTTGATAAATAAAAAATACAAGATTTATATTTAGAAACATGCAGAAAAACAACTAAAGAAGCTGAAAGTGGCTATACTTGGAGAATGGGACATGGGGAGTTAGGGGTTTGTTGGATAGAGGCCACTGTCTTTTCTTGTAAGCATTCATGAACTGTTTGACTTTTAAAATAATAATTACTCTGATAGCAAAAATAGGAAAAAGTGATAATATATACTATCTTTCCTTTTTGTAAATGAGATAAATATGAGTTATCAGTAAAATTTATATGAAATTTTTCCTTTTAAAATGCTTATCAAGACTTTCACAGTGGTTGCAGAACTACAACGCTCACATATTATGTATAAGGATGTTTATAAAATACAGTATTGGACAATAGAATTTTTCTCACATTTACATACAGATATTGTTAATATTGGAATTAAAGCATGTATTGATTAAATTATCAATGCACATGTATTAATATTACCAAACACTTGTCCACAAACAAAAATTGAGATTATAATTTTTAAAATAAATAGATACTATAATAATGCAGGATAATGCTTACTGTTTTACTCTACTTTTATTACATTGAGCGCAGAAACTGAGTTTTTCTCATCTTTGATAACTCTTGGAACCCAACAATGAATATATGAGTTATTAATGTTTTCATTAGTGACTTTTGTTAATTTATTTCTTCTTATGAATATGTGCAAGACAGTAAACCTTTATATTTTGTTTTAGATAATGTACCTTAGTTAAAAAGTAACTAAAGTTTGACTTTGATAGGCTCATTTGGTGGTTTTGTAGTATCCTTTTTGGAAAATAGAAAATTCTATTACATACTAATTTTATAGCAGATTTATTAGCAGATCCTATAATCTTAAAAACAATATAGTAGTGATTCTTATTTGGGGAAGGAGATCAATAGCAATCACAGAATCACCTGGGAAATTTAAGACGTTAAGTTACTACCCACCTTGGATATTTGAAATAACTCTCCCAATATCATGGGAGAGTAGGGTGATGATTCTTATCAGAATCTGAGAGAAGTAATCCACTTGAACTGGGACTTCTGCTGTCAGTAAAAGTGAAGTAATTGTGGCAAAATTTACACTGAAACAACCAAGAATTAGTAAAATGCGTGAAACGACAAGTTTAAAGATGTTGGACATCAGACACTGAAAGATAGTGATCTCTGAGAGTAGAAAAATAAACAAGGTGAGCTTACAGTTTCCCTCACTTATTGCCTTGAGAGGGTTTCCAGGCCACTTTGCAGGGAAGGAAAACCCAAGGGAACCCCAGAGGACTCCGTAAGTGAGGAGATGCAGCTGAGTGAATGGGGAGGTCAAGGTGGTTAGGATTCACACACACACACAAAAAAAAAAAAAAAAAAAAAAAAAAAAAAAAAAAAAAAAAAAAAAAGAGTCCTTGAAAGGAGAGAGCTGATTTTAAAGAGAATTCCCAAGGTCTGCAGAGGGTACCTTTCAATTCAGTGGAATAATAATTACCATGTACATGTGAATATATTAACCAGCCTACAGAAGGAACCAGCTGAAAATGTTATGGGTAACAGTGGCTCACACTTGCTCACACAGTGCCAGGAATAGTGCTGGTTTCTTCCAGTCAGACTTGAAAACCTCATGATTCGTGGGTTAGAAGGTTCTTGTCTCAATGGTGAAGAATAACTAACCTATGACTGAGCATGCTCCAGACCTTCCCAACAAATCATAAAACCAAAACCAGAATGAATCAAACTATTTCTAAGTAACAACTCTTCCAGAACAAAGCTTAAGTATATTTATTGAAATCCAAAAATACTGAGTGCCTATCAAGGAAGATCTACAATGTCTGGCATTTAATTGAAAACTATCAGGCATGTAAAGAAGCAGGAAAACACAACCGCTAAGGAGGAGAAAAATCAAACAATCAAAAGTTATCCAGAGATGACATGGATGTTAGGTTGAGCAGATACGGACTTTAAGATAGTCATTACCATTCTATCCCATATGTTCAAAAAGTTTAGATATGGAAGATATAAAAAAGACCTAAATTAAATTCTGGAAAAGATGAATGAACTTGAAGAAACAACAATAGAGATTATCCAAAATGAAACACAAGAGAAAAAAGGATATCAAAGACGACATCAGTGAGTTGTGGGATAACTTCAAGCCACCTAATATATATGATTAAGGTCACTGAAGGAAAGGGAGAGAGGATTGGAAAGAAAGATATTTGAAAAAATGATGCTTACAATTTTTCCACTTTTGACAAAACTATAAATTCAAGAAGTCCAATGAACCCTAATCGCAAAAAATATGAAGAAATCTTCAACAAGGCACATCATAAACAAATTGATCAAAACCAGTGATAAATATGAAGGAGGAAGGGCATTAAAACTGGTAGCCACATGGGTAAATAAATAATTTTTGGTACAATTTAAATCTCATAAAAATTGCTTAAACCAAAACAATCACAATGTAATATGGAGTTAAAAACATGGGTGAGAATAAAATACATGGCAGTAAAAGCACAAATGTCAGAAGGGGGAAAATAGAAGTATATTAATGTAAGGTTTTTATGCTATATATAAAGTGGTATAATACCACTTGAAGGTAAACTGTGATAAGTTAAAGATGTATACAGTTAACTCTAAAGCAGTAACTAAAATAGCAAAACTAACAACAGAGGGGATAAAATGGAATAACAAAAATATTTAGTTAATCCAAAATAAGTCAAAACAGAGGAAAAGAGAAAAAAAGAACAAATAGAACATTTAGAAAACTAATAGCAAGATAATTATAGATTTAAACCTAACCATATCATGAATTAAAATAAGTGTAAATAGCCTAAATATCTTAATTAAAAGGCAGAGATTGTCAGATTATGTAAAAATTAAGATCTATTAATAACTATATGTGGCTTGGGAGAAACATTTTATCAATTATAAGGAAAAGAAAAAATATACAATGTTAACATTAACGAAACAAAGCTGGATTGGCTATATTTAATATAAAAGTAGATCCTAGAGCAAAAAAATAGTACTGGATATAAAGAAGGTAATTTCATAATAATAAACGGGTAAATTCATTAAATGGTCATGTAATTATAAGCACTTA
The DNA here is from genome assembly GCF_008728515.1 of Papio anubis. Classification (NCBI taxonomy): domain Eukaryota; kingdom Metazoa; phylum Chordata; class Mammalia; order Primates; family Cercopithecidae; genus Papio; species Papio anubis. Next base: position 78,424,294 of record NC_044979.1, read on the forward strand.
TGTATCTAATGTCAGAGCTTCAAAATACATGAAGCAAAAATTGATAGAACTTTTATAGCAATGAGGGAGTCAGAGATTCTAACACCACTTTCTCAGTAATTGATAGAACAAGTAGGCAAAAAAAATCAGTAAACTATATGGAATATTTGAACAACACAACCAACAAATTGTTCTAATCTGCAGGTACAGAAAACTCTATGCAACAAGAGCAGAATATACAGTGTTTTGAAATCTACATAGTATATTATCCAATGTAGATCATATTCTAGGCCATGAAGCAGTCTCAGTAAATTCGAAAGGTATTCAAGTTACAAAAAGTAGGTTCTCTGACCGCCGCAAAAATACGTTGGAAATCAGTAAAATAGTCCATTTAATAACTAAATGAAATTACTTATACAACAATTCAAGTGAAAGTATCCTTTGATTTTAGGGACAAAAACCTATCAACTCTCACCTCAGGAGGAAAAATTATGATGTTAGAGTATGCAAAAATTACCAATATAGGAATACCATTTTAGGTATAAGTTTACACAGGCAAAATAATGTGGGTACTATGAGAAAGACTTAGCAAATATACATGTACTTTGGATAAATGGAAGGCATTAGGAGACTTTGAGATTTAGAAGGTATAATGCTAGAGTAATTTCATTTTCTCTTTGTATTGCAAATACAAGCTTTAAAGTAACTGAAAACACTTTTCCTCCAGACAACATTTAAATTAAATGTTCATGCCTTTGAGCTATCCCTCCTCCTCGACCCCCATAATGATTGTCGTTTTGGGGGTAGATGTTTTCAAATTGGTTCTACCATATATGTGTAGCTAACTCACTTTTATTCATTATTTCTGCTTAATACATATACTGCTACTATAAAACTCTTCATTGACCTTCAGTTGCATCTCATCTGCTCCCACCTGTGCATTTTTGCTCATGTTGAAACTCCACATTGAATACCTTTTCCTTCCATTTTGCTTTCCAAACCTCATCCATGCAAGCGCCCATCTTACCTGCTATGGACTTTCCTCTATTATTCTGATCTGTCACTTATGTTTCTTCTCTGAACTCCTACAGAATTTCATAGATAATCAAGACTAAAACAATATCACATAGACTCTCTTGTTAATTAATTTTGTATTCAGCAGGTTTTAAACGTTAGTATATATTGTAATTACTTGGGTGATTGTAAGAATGCAGGTTTGGGGCCAAATACTCAAAAATCCCAGACCACTAAAACTGGGGGTCAGGAATTTGTATTTTATAAAAAATCCTGGGAGATTCTGATGCAATGATTTGTGAATCACACTTTGGAAAAAACAAATTTCTTTAATGGATTTTAATAATTTATCTAGTTCACACATAGGTGCACAGTATCTAATCCTTCTTTTATATTTTTATGTCAACAGGTAGCATGCTAAGCATATAATGGATCCTTAATAAATGCTCGTCTACCTATTGACATAGTACAGTTAAACATTTTATGTGTGTACTCTTCAGTTAGATTTTAAATAAATGATTGCATATCAGGTATTTTAATTTTTTAATTTTTTTTTCTAAACTTGTGATTTTGCTTTTCATTTGAGTAACATAATTTTAGAGCTGGAAAGGATCTGTAGAATTAATTTAGCTCGGTTTTCTCATTTTTTTTTCTGGAGGCAATTGAGGGCAAAAGAGGTTAAGTGACTTAACCAAGTTCATACAGTTAATTAGAAAGAGAGCTACATCGACAATCCAACTCTCCAGGCTCCCAAGCCTAATGTTCTTGCTGGGGCACATGTTGCCTCTTACCAAGAAATTTGCCCAGTATTTCTAGTTAGTCACACAAGTGAGAAGATTCAAACACGCATTTGTCAATAATTTGAGTGACTAAAAACTTTATGTCACTCTAAAGAAATCACAGCAAGTGTTGCTTTAGCTTGTTTGGTGTGGATAATTTTAGATTCAATACTTCTTAGTTTTGGGGGCTTTCTTGTACATTGTAGAAATTTTAGCAGGATCCCTGACCTCTAATCCCTCACTCATTGCCAGGAGCAACCTCCTACCACAGTTGTGTCAATCAGAAAGGTCTTTAGACGATGAAGAATATTCTCTGGCAAGCAAAATCACCTGCAGTTGAAAACCTCTACTTACAGACAAAGACATAGATCATAGATTCCTGAAAGACTCATAAAGAATGTTTACATGGAAGGATGGTTAGCATTTGAAATAATCCTTACCTGAAGACACCATAGGCATATGCCATAAACAAAAGAATAGTGAAGTTAGGAGTGCAATGCAATGTTATAATATAGACTGTTCTCAGGCATATGATAGTGTGATTTTGATTTTATGCATTTTTTATTTGTATGAATTTTTATTATGCCTTTTAAAAATTTTACTCATCAGTTCTAAAGTGTCTGTTTCTTTAAGTAGAGCATTATGTTATGGTATAAAGAGTGGTTTTCAACATTTATAAACCAACGTATATCTATTCTAGACATGAAGCATTTATTTCGTAGAATTTTCAAAAGTCAAAAAAAAATTATGTAGCTGTACCTTTTAGAAAATGTAACTACATATAGTGCTTTGTTATATGCAATGTCTTATCTTTTTTTATTTCCTCTTTTCTTTGATTGTAGAAGCTTAGGGAAGCTATTCGACCACTTAGTCTAGCTTAACCTTAACAGAATAGTTTCTTAATGGATATCTACTCAACTTTGCCGCGGTACAGAAGGAAATAACATCTTTCTGCTCTCACAGAAGAGGATATAAACTGAGGTTTAACAGATGAGCAACATGTTATCAAACAGCTCCCAGGGAAACCTCTCTTCAGTGCTATTAACGGTCCAAAGTAAAGGAAGAGGAATATTATTTAGGGAAAGTTTTATCCCAAAGAGTAGCTTGTGAAATTGAGGCACCCTGCAGGGGGTAGAAGATTGAGTTTCAGTTCAGGCTTTGTCACTAGGAAAATTTCTACTCTTGGGATCATTTTTATTCATCAGTTAATGACAATGTTGGGCCAGTTGATCTTGTACATGCCTGTACTACATATCTACAGTAGAAATTCTAATTGTTTATGTTGCTCAAAATAAAATCTTTCTAAGCAAATAGATGAAAAATAGTATTAGAAAAATGCCTCAACTAATAATATAAACCTAATCAGGAAAAACTGTCCTCTTGTAGCATTAAATATGAGATTTTACTTCGGGCCATATGTACATAGAGACCTCAATACACAATGGTTCTAATTAAAATAAAACAAAATACTAACCTGCAAATAATTTTCTTTTTCTATGTTTGAAACAAAGTACTGTATTTGCTCTTAGCAACTCTCTGCTCTGTTAGGTCAATTAGTAGTTTAATATTTAAAGGAAATACTCAGTTATTATAATATTGATGATTTTCATAATTAAAATAAAGAATTATAAATAACAACTGCTTAGACTCCAATGAGCTTATTAACATGCAGTAGAGAATACATATGTTCATAACTGACACCATTTTTCTTAATCCATGGCAACTAAGCACTGTCAGCCCTTAATACGATTACATCAAGCTCTCATACAAGTTAGCTTCTGGCCAAATGGTCTGACACAGGCAGTCAATATCTGGACTTAATTATGTTGATAAACAACAAGAGTCACTTTTTTGTGTGTAGGCTAAATGCTCACAGTGGGTAGAGAGACCAGCTGTTGTACTTTTGATTTCACTGTAGAGATTGTAGCGAAAGGTCAGAACTCTTTTGATGCCAGCTAATTAAAATATCAATAATTATGCAACTTATAAATTTGCTCTTAGTATGTAAATCTGAAACCCGTTTTTCATACACAAAATTGAGTACATTAAAGTATGGTCCTCCCACTCATGACAAAGGGAAATTGAGTTTGGGAGAGAAAGTCACAAATACAGAGGAAAGTAGGTTTCATCAGATCGTTACTGAAACAAGATGGGGATATTCTTCACTAGTGGTTTTTGGGCCTATTATGATATACCTGTGAGTATTCTGGTGTAATTAATTGTGTTAGTTTCATTAAAAATTTGTCTCTTTAGATCACACTGCAATCTACGGACTCTGTCTTCGAGTCACTGGGTGTTCTTATTAAAATGCATATTCCCTGGCCTCATGGTCAGATGTTCTGTTTCAGTACGTCTGGAGTAGAGTTTGTGAATATGCTTCCTAATATTTTGTTCTGATACTCATTAAAAGTTCTCAAACCACTAACTTAGGTTGCAGGAACCTAAACTCTGTTAGGACAAATATTTTGTCATTTGCTTGCTTGTCTTTCTGCCCATTAGTCTCCCAGTGACCCTTCCTCCCTGCTCCATCCCCTACCGTAAGCTTATCTAGGTTTCAGTGAACTATCAATTCATGTCTGCTAATTGGGGCTTAAAGTATTGATGCTCATGGTGGTATTTTTGTTTCAACAACAATAATAATAACAGCAACAACAAGAAGAACAGTAATATCTGCTTTACACATTTGAAACCTTGTATCTCTTCTACCCCCAAATACTTCTGGTGTCACAGGTTGTAGGGAATTTTCATACTGTGAGATTGTGTTGGCCTTGGACTTTTATGTAATCACTCTAGATGAGTCAGCAAATTGGGAAGTTAGGAGTACTCTTGAACATCCTCCTAAACTGAGATGGTTAGCAATAACTGAAGTCTACGTGGAAGTAACTGTAAACCACATAAATATTTCCCATTAAGGTCCAACTAAATGTAACCATTCACGACCCAACGCCCCCTTAGGTGAATGCCAAAAATCTCTGCACACAATCGCTGCCACAGCACACAAGATTAGAGGAAGTGTGAGACGGGGAAATTGTGGGAGAAAAAGATAGTGGCTTTAATGTCATCGAAGTATCTTCTTTTGCAAATTTTAGAAAAACATACAGATTACGAGAACATGTGTTGTCCTTCTCTTAAAGCGTTCCAGATAAGTAAGGGGCTCTGAAGCTTAAGCTTCACTCACTTCTCAGTAAGTGCACTTCTGCCTGTACTCCTTGCTCAGTAATAGAAACAGCACAAGATGTATGTACAATAAATGAATGAAAGACTAGAAAAGGTATAATTCTTTTAAAAATTATTTTATTTTAGATTCAGGTGGTACAGGTACAGGTTTGTTACATGGGTATACTGCATACTGGTGGGGACTGCTCTTCTAGTATACCCATTACTCAAAGAGTGAATATTGTATCTGTTTCTTATAGATAATTTTTAAACCCTTGTTCCCCCTCGCCCCACTCTTCTGCGTTTTAGAGTCTCCATTGTCTACTCTTTCCATCTTACGTCCAAGTATACTCATTGTTTAGCTCCCACTTCTACGAGGGAACATGTGGTATTTGATTTTATGTTTCTGAGTTCACTTAGCATAATGACCTCCACTTCCATCCATGTTGCTACAAGGGACATAATTCTTTTTTATGGCTGCATAGTATTTAATGGTATATATGAATTTATCCAGTCAACTGTTGATGAACCCTTAGGTTGGTTCCATGACTTTGTTATTGTGAATAGCGCTTCAGTGAACATACAAGTGCTGGAGTTTTTTGATACAATGATTTATTTTCCTTTGGGTAGATACTTAGTAGTGGGATTGCTGGGTCAAATAATAGTTCTATTTTTAGTTCTTTAAGAAATCTCCATTCTGTTTTACATAGGAGTTCAACTAATTTACATTCCCACCAACAGTGTATAAACATTCCCAAAAGGTGTAATTCTTATCCTCCCAGTTTTCAGATGAAGTGTTGAAGTTGACCTGTTTGAAATCACAGAATGGGACAAGTATTAAAAAGGATACTTCCTGTTCATGAAGTTTACTTTGCTCCTCAATGAGCACTACACCTAGTGTAGCTCCTTGTCACTTGGGTTCCATGTTGGACATTGCCCTGGTTTCAGGGACCAATCTGCATGGTGACATTTTTTTCTCTAAGAAAATTTCTGTCTACATGGGCCCATTCTTTGTTAAAGGAATCCAGAAGAATGTGACGGCTACTATTAGGTTATTTATTCCAGATATCAAAACTCTGTGACTTAATTAACTTGTGAGTTCTTAATAAGCCTATAAAGTAGCTGTATAAATGCTAGGTAATGGAGAGAGATAGAGGGATATTCAGACTTTAGGATACTTTCCTGTGAGACTGCCTAATGTGCCACTGATGCTGCCTTTGACATGAGCAGGACTTAAATGCCAGTTTACTAAAGTCAGTATTACACAGGGATTGACAGCATGATTTCTGGAGTTGGCATTCCTGAGTTCTGAACACAGCTCTGCTGCTTACTATGTGACCTGTGCTCATTCACTTAGTCCTATTTCACTATCACATATTCAATATCTGTTAAGTATCACTGTTTTGAGGATTGAATGAATTAATATGATTAGTAAGTATTCAATAAATACTGACAATTACTGTTGCTGTAGTTGGTTTTGTCTTTGACACTAACTAGCTTCTTGACATCAGTTTCCTCATCACTAAAAGGAGTAGTTAAATGATATTTAAGATTCATAAAATTCTATGTTGAGTAATCTTGGATTATATATAGTACTCAGAAAAAATTATTTTGAAGTAAAAGTTGTTGTAGAACTCCTTCGTTTAATAATTGAAAGGTAAAATCCCACTAATTATCTAGCATCTTAAAAGATAAATTAAAAAATCCAATAAGTTGGTTTCTTTCTTCCTCTTTGGAAACAAGTATACTGAAGAGCCAGTCTTGTTGCCTAATGAACCAAGAACCCAGACCTTGGATTTCATTACTGTTATAATTCCAGATCCCACTAGAGTCTCTTATCAAATGTGACCTCATTAAGTGCAACAGGTAATGCAATTCTCCATTCAATTGTGCTGAGTTAACTTGTGACTGACATGAGCCAAAATGAAATATAATTATTTTAAATCTGTTCCTATTGGACTGTAGTTGCACATCACAGACAGATATTAACACATTCACAACTACTTGTAAGTCCTCATTTATCCAGGCTTTATTCTGAGTAAGTATGTTGAATATCAAGTCTATTTAATGAAGCTTCTGTCAATAATAAAAACTAAATATAATACAACTCCTGTGTTATCCTGTTTTGAGTAAGTTGTTGCTAAGACTAATTCAATAGATTGTTTTCTTCACCCTCTTTGGAAGATAGAATTACTTATAAACAGCCCCCAGTCCCCAATATTAATCTGTGTTTTTTGGAATTTTGTAAAGATACTTATAACTTTGAAAAAAGAGAGAATACATTGCCTTATAATAATTGCTAAGATTTTACACCAGAAATGGTTATAAATGCCATATATGTGTAACTAATTAACTAATTAACTTAATCTGTTTTTACAGAGGCGGAAATAAATGTACACAGAGATTACACATTTACCCATTTACACATTTTAGCTAGTTAGTGAAAGAGCTGGATTCACACTCAGGAAGCCCAGTTTCAGTGTGTGTTTGTAACCACTAAACTACTATTGTTTCTCAAATTCCCTCTAAATTATACTGGTTTCTTCAGGCAGAGAGACACACTAAACACTGAACAGTGAGGACTGAACCCACAGAATGCAAGTTTGTATCTGGTGATATTTGTGACTTATTTTGTTTCTCAGTTAGAAAGAATACAATGTATCAAATGCAACCCAATTTTTAAATAGGAGAAACCACGAATAGGTAGTTATAAAACTTGCCTGCGGTGACCTGGAGACTTTAGTGAAAGCAGGAACAGTACAGGCTTGTGACTCTGACTCTGTTCTTGGCTAAAGCCACTAGAGAATGTGTCTGCCCAGTGACAGCCATCAGTGGCTGTAGGGGATAGAAATGACTTGGACACAATTAGTGATTCCAGAGGGAAGTGACAGAACATGAAACGCCTGGGGGCAAAAGGGGGGTTGCTGGGATCTGGCTTATGGTAATAACTTCACCAACAACCTCAACTCAAAACAAATTTGATAATATATTTTAAATGACATTCCAAAAGGATCTTACTATTCAACCCCTGGGTTCCACTGTTATAGAGTGAGCCTGCACTTTTATCCCTGAAGTCTTTTTTCAGAGGCAAAGACACATGGGCAATCCTACAAACTCTTCCCATGACTTACTGGGAAGAATAGTGCTTCTGTTTTTCATTGACTTTTAAAAATAGTACTACTTTATATCAGAAATAATAACTCTTGAATAGACATATTATATGCAAAATAAGCCATAATACCAGCTTAAAGAGGAAATAGGAATTATTTATAGTCCCACCATTCAGAAACTATCAGTTAACATTTTTCTATATTTACAGCTATAGTTATATCTATAACAAGTTTTGAACCACATGCATCTGCAAGTTTGGATCTTGTATTTCACTTAATGTGAATAGTTCTCCAGATTGTTACATATTTTTAAATTTTAAATTTGAAAATGCCATTTAATGGGTGGATAATAACCTATCGCAGATTGTACCATAATTTATTCTACATGCTCCTACTGTTGAACAATTAGATTGTATACAGATGTTTTCAATTTTGAATAACACATATTTTTACACTTGAATTTAAAAAAATTAATTTTAGGATAGTCTTTCTTAGGATAGGCATTTGTCTTCAAAGAATGTACAGTTTTAAATAAAATTTTGAATATGTAGAAATTGTCTTACTGAAATATCTTAGTTTTTAAAAAATTCTATCAGCAGTGCAAAAGGATGTCTGTCTCATGAGATCCTCAAAAGATTAAAGATTATCATTAAAAATGTCTGGTTAATTTAGTGGGTCAACTATTATACCCTATTCAATTTCTATTTTTAAACTATTTGTCATCTGTGTTTCCTCTTTTACAAATGAATTATCTACTCATATCCTTTGTCTAAGATCTAACATATTAAACAAGTATACATATGTAACAAACCTGCACGTTGTGCACATATACCCTAGAACTTAAAGTATAATAAAATAAATAAATAAATAAAATATCCAAAGAAGGAAAGCTAAAAATAAGATAGCTCCAAAATTCTACCTTTCAGAAAAAAACTATATTATGCAATCATGTCATATAGGATGCTTTCTATTACACATTTTTACCCAACAGTATATTGTGAAATAATTACTTGCAAATGTTATTTATAGATTAATGTTATACATTCTAATGATGATATTGTAATGTATGATTTTAATAATACTTTAAGTGATTCCAAAAAACAAAAGAAGTGTTTGCTACTGTATGTTATGATCAAAATGATGAATTCTGAACAAACTTGGTTAAAGCAAAACATGCTAAATGCCAATCAACTTCACAAGGAGTTTAAAAGTTTTCCTTTACTACATAAAATTCAGCCAGACTTTTTAAAATGAGATATGTGGAAAGATTTAGGTGAAACAAATAACATGTTTATAATGTCTTATAAAATGGTGATGAATTATAAATAATGCAGAATTATTCTTTACGATTTTGGAACAAGGTAAAATATTCTGTTTAAATAAGAATTATCCTTTACAGTTAACTTTTACAATTTTGAGGAAATTATCCTTTACAATTTTGGAAGAAGGGAAACCCATTCTTTTTTAAACAGAATAACATTCTTTTAAAATAAGACTTAGAAATATGTTTCATTCCTAAGTCTTATTTACTACTCTAACTGCTCATTGCTTCTGAATTCCTACAGTGCATTGTAACGACTTTGAAGAGCAAACAAATGAGCAAGAAAACAGAATTGTGCAAATATCGTCAAATATTTTTTCTCCATGTCCAACCATTTTAGGTTAAACAGTCTAAGAGTTTTCTTGACCTTGTTCACCAAGTCAGCTTTCAATTTGATCAAGTAGATCTATAGCTTTAAAGATGTACATATTCTTTGAACATTTTTTCCCCTAAATCCTCTGGTGTCTCTTTTTTCTTAAAGAAAAGACACAGTTTGCTTGGCTGCAAAATTTGTCTGTACTTTTCAGAAATTAATGTGAATCTTCCCAAGTCTGGGAACAATAATTCTATTTGGCTTAACTCCAATTATCTGCAGAAAAAAACAAAAGACAAAAAACAAAAAACCAAAAAAACACACAAAAAACACCCCACACCAAAACCACACAAACTGTAAGGAGAGTAATGGTTTGTAGAAATCTGCAGGAGGCCTTGGTCCTTGGTCCAGGAGTACTACTGCTGACAATTACACAAATAGTGTTCCTATGCAATTATCCCAGCAATAACCGATAGCAAGCAAAAATTATAGAGGCCTGATGCGATTTATACCCAGAGGTTTCTATGTAGCACTTTGTTTGAATCAAAATGGCTATCTTTATTTTTTTTTTCTTTTCTTTAAAGAAAAGAATCAGTCAACCTCTTAGGAGAATATAATTTTCTTCTATCTGATTTTAAATGGCATTAGCACAGCAATCAGATGTCAAGATGGAAGATAAACATGTCTGCCCCTGGGTACATAAATGGCAAAAATACCAGGTAATATGGGTACCATTTCCCTGGCTTTTGCATTTTAAATAGCTTTAACCTTGTGCTGTGTAGAGTTATGATTTCTTGAACTGTTTTCACTCTAAAATGGGCAATCAGTTCTACAATTTAAACATATGCTGTGTGCTGTCAAGTTTTTCTCTTGGATGTAAGGGCACAGAAAAATATTCAATTTGTTTTGGTTTTCATTTTTGCATGATTACTGCACTGTATTTATTTCTACAATTCCTTCAATGTCACCATTCAACTACCCTTAATTGAAATCTGCTTGTATTTACTCTTTGCCTAGGAGATTACATCTCAGGACATTATGTAATACATTTTAAGCAAATCAGATTGGAAGAAATTATTTTTTCCTTTTTTAAAAGTGCAGGCATTAATGGTCATGTATGAAGTGTATTGAAGAGTAATAAAGGTCCATTATTTAGGAAGTCAGTCATTTTTACAAAAACTAAATACAGCCACAAAATGGAAGAAGGAAGAAAGAGAGCACATGTGTACCAAATTCCCCTCCAATGATCCCTTTTATAAAACTTGACTAGAGGCAAAGAGAAAATGAAAAGCAGTTTTTAGTGAAGCTGTGTTTGGAAATTGTACAGATTCTCTTTGGCTGAAAAAGAAAAAAAGCAGAGCTGGACAAACAAATTTATTTCTCTATCCTTAACGGATTGAATGGAAAGTGAATTCCAGTGGGCAAACCCGTTTTGTCTTCATTGGTGTTTAAAAATTTATATTCCAAAGGAAATTTGGTAGCTTTTAATAAAAGTTTCGTATTTTTTTTTTTCTGAGGAAGGTGGTGGGCATTTTTTTTGCATATTCTGTATATTAGAAAACCAGAAACAATCTCATAATTTTCTATATTTAAAGTGATGGAGCATAAATTGGCTGGTACATAATCATTAGTAAATAAATGCTTGTTGGATTAAATATTATTTGACATAGTCTTGACTTGAAGCCTAGGCCAGTTTTATGACTAGTCGACTTATGAGGAAGATACCCAGGTTTTGGCCTTAATTCAGAATGGGCCTTAAGGAAATGGAGGCACTTTTACCCAGCAAACTTTCTCAGGGTAATAATTTAGAATATATGTGGCAGTACATCTCTAGTTTCATCTATCCACCCAATACTGTCTTTTCCTTAAATCTTCCAGCTAATTTATCTCCACAGATTTAAAGAATCACCAAGTCCCATCAGGCTAAGATGTTCAAATACCCTTGGTTTGAAAACATCATCTTGAGTCATGATCAGTGTAATCATTTGTTCTGTTTGATAAAAATAAAACAAACTACAGGTTTCCCCAAGTTGAGATATATTACTAATTCCAAATCATCACATAATTCTCTAATGAGTGTTGAGATTTCCTGTGGCATTGGAAAAATTTTTCAATTATATTTATTTCCAAGAACATTTCTTAGGAAAATAATCCTTTGATTTAACTGTGGAATTTCGTATTCAATCTCTAGAAAGCTGAAATGGTTATGTCAGTGGCTGAGGTGTGGTTTTAATCTGTGCAGTAAGAGGTACACAAATTGATTATAGGTGGAGTTATGCTTGTTAAGAGCTAAATAAGATCTTGGTCTCAACAAGATGTGGGACCCAGGAGCTTATAACATGATGGAAGAAAACAAAAAAATAAGACTATGCCAATGTTCGATACTATCATTGCTTAGGTGTTAACCTTCAGGCATTTAGGATGACACCAAAGTTGTCTAAAATACAATAATAGCCAGGGGCAATCCTTCAGTCTAATGAGACAGATGTGATCCAAACCTGGGGGTGATGTACTCGTCAGAGGAGGAGCAATACCGGCCACATGGTATGAGATTGACTCACATCCATCAGAATGAGCCTGTCAGTGCTCTTAGGATTTGAAACCAAGAATGTTGTGCTTATGGGATTGTACATGTTTTTGGGTGTATTTGGTTGGGTAAATGAGCTGCAGTCCTCAGTATCCTGAACTGCAGTCCATAAATACATTTATAATAGAAAGGCTCTTAGTACATTAATATGTGTTATTTATGTTTTCCACATACTTCCACATCCTTTCTTATGTTCACGTTTCAGGAAAAGCAAAGTAGTATTTGGGTAGAAAAGAGACACTAGAGATACCTGTTTTAGTGTTAAAAAACAGAACATAGCTGATCTATTTCCTGAATTCTTTGGCCTTTTAAGTATGAAGTCCTTCCATTCTTTAGGAAGGTTCTTTGCTTGAAATAATACAGTCTTCACCAGAACAATTATGTTTGTAACAGTATGTGAAACGAGACTTTAAGGATTTAAAAAATGAAACAATCAAGACCTTAACTTTTCTAATTCCAGTTTACATTTTTTCTTGATCCCATTAGAATTTTAGGGAGGGATATCGAATTGATGGAAATCACCATGACGTCTTGAATCACAGGGGTGTTAAGTCTCTTTTGGATCAAGACACACCTAGATGTTATCTTCTGTCAGAGCTTGATAGTAGGGAAGGGCAGTCCTTGGAAGGCAGTGTGGTTTGGCTTTTTTTCTGAAAATGTGTAGGTCCTCAATAAAAGGCATTGAATGAAAGGACTGAATGCTACCCAGATATGCTGGTGTCAAGAACCTGTGGTTCGAATGGTCAGGAGTGAATACAGTTCACTGGTTGGGGAAAACTAACACACAACTGATAGACTGAAGTCCAGTGGGAGTTATTTTCTGCTCAGCACTCCATTGGCGGCTGCATTTGTGAATCAGTTTTTATTGATATGGTCACTTTGCTTTTAGTTCCCATTTTGAAGTGTGTCTCTTTGATGGATGTGTAAGGAATCCGCTTAGACACCTCTGACAGAAGACACCAGGCAGAAGATACGAGTAGATTTTGAACAATCCTGATTCCACAAAAGAGATGACACAGACTGCTGAGTAAAACACAGCAAGCCAGTTTGTAAAGAGACCAAGCATTATATGACAGAAGCACCTAAGTCGTTTTTCAGGCTGCTTGTCTTTGAGGACTAGAGAGGAGGCTTCTTTCTGAAAGGAGAAAAGAAAAACTTTCCCAAGGCCAAAGCACGCCAGGTTGTAAAAGCTTGGAGTAGAGCTTTGTTGACCTCTTGTACAATCTCCCCAACCTCATTTCTTTGTTCTTCTTGGCAAGGACCCTCTGCTAGAATTTAGGCAGTTTCCTTCACAGATCTTGGCTATAACTTGTTCATTACTAGTTTTGAACCTTTGCATTTGTTATTTCTCACTTACTGAATGTATTCTCTGCCTGATTCCTGTGCATCTACTTTATATTTTTTTATCTTAAAAAATCTGGCTTACATCTAACTCTTGGGGCAGCATTTCGTATCTAAGCTTCTCTTGTCTATGTACTATGCTCCCGCTTATCCTTCTATCTGTATTTGGAACAAATGGATCTAGTTTAGACTGTATAATTTGCATTGGGGTTAAATATTTGGTAACTATGGACAGTGATTCTCTCCAACTATAATGTAGGTTCTTGAGGGGAGGAACATGTTTACTCATGCGGTTGTATTCTTCCTTCTTCCCTCCACCCAGGATAGGCCAGTGACTGGCAAACAGCAGGCACTCAGCACATGCTATGGCTGTTGATCCAAAACTAAGAAATATCTTTATGATGGGCGCCCGCTCAGAGAAGGTGAGCATCAGGAAAATGGAATAGAGTGATTACACAGAGTGCTGTGTTCTGGGTGTCTACTGCTGCATAACAAACTATTCCCAAATTTGGTGACTTGACACAACAATCATCTGCCATTTAGCAGGGTTTGGAAGTAATTGCTCAACTCTGTTGCATGTGATGTTAGCTGGAGTTTCTCTCTACTAAGTCTGGAGCATCTGCTTCCAAGATTGCTCACTCACCTGGCTGTCAAGTTGGCTCTGGTTGTCTGCTGGGAGTTCAGCTGCAAGTGTTGGCTGGGGGCTTTGATTTCTTCATGTGGGCTGCTCCACCAGGTTGCTTGTGCTTTCTTACAGAGTGATCAGTGAGTTCCAAGAATGCTCCAACAGGCAGAAGGTAAAAACTAACTGGCCAGTTAAGGACTATGTATGTCTAGAACTGACACAACATTACATCATCAGAAACAAACCCTATATATTTATGGGGGAGTAACAAGTTAGTATTGCAGAAAACCACACTAGTTTTAAACATAGGTATTTGGAAAATACGGACTGCTACATGTTGTGTTACTAATAAAACTACACAAAGTCACATTACATAGAGCATGGAAACTCCTTGGTAGTGACCTATTTTCAAACCAGTGATGATAGTTAACATTTATTTAATGCTTACTGTGTGTCAGGCATGGGCTAAAGGGCTTATACATGATTTCTCATTTGATTCTCACAACTTGTGGGTCAGACATTTATTCCTGTCCCCTTTCCAGATGAAGAAACAGATCCAATGAGGTAATGTACCTTGCTCAAGGTCATAACTATTAAGAGGCAAAGGCAGGATATGAATTGAAGTCGTCTAAATTCATAACACATATGCTTAACTCTCCTGTTTCCTAGTCAATGACTACATAGAATGAGACATTGTAATGTAGCACAGAGATATGAGAAATACCAGTGGTCACTTGTCCAGAGATTAAGAACCTGTGTTTGGGTCCATACATGTGCTTATGGGATAGTTGAAACCTCTGTGATTTGTGATACAGCATTGTTCACGTGGGTACGTCCTGGGCTTTTGTTAGTCTTAAAAGGGCATGCATTGTAAAGGCTTAAATGTTAACAACAACAACAACAACAACAACATGATTAGACCCTTCTTCCTAAGGCAGGCTCAATCTCAAATATCTCATAACAATGTCAATCAACACCTTCCTTTAAAACCTTCAGAAGGAGGCTTGCATGGTATACTGGGGTTATGCTTGCTTTGGGTCCTGTGACAGACTTGGTCAAAATCCTAGCTACTCCTTTGCAATCCTTTTAATCTTGGGTAAGTTATTGACCCCTCCCCTCAGGGTCTGGTTTCTTGGTTTGTAGAATAGAGCTAATGACAACTGCCTTTAAGGGTTTCGATGACAGAATAATTTACTGTGTGTAATGTACCGAGCAGTCATAGGGTTTTACCCAGTGTTATTTCCGTTAATGGTATTTTGAATGTTGCACAGAACTGGTGCAGTAAAAACATTTCCTTCTCGAGTAGCTGCTACCCTCTAAAGGCAGGACAAACCTCCAGTGAAATTCATCTCTCACATCACTCATATACAGCGACATAAACTGCTCAGCTCACTTTTCAGGATTCAGTAGAATGCTGGACCCCATATTTTCCTCCTTGTGCAAAAACATTCTGCAGATTTAGTACCATGTAAAGGCATACAGAAAGTCAATCCAGGCAATTGCTTCTTTACTTTCTGATCAGTTCCTCCCAGTTTATCCCCAGCTTTGAATGTACTTAATCTCTTCTGTGTAGACCATTATCTTCTCTGCCCCCACAGTCCTATCATAAAAAAAGGTTCAAAGCACTTCACACACATAAAAAGGCTTGTTATTAAAATTTGTCTTCTGTCCTCCCTAATTTGATATTTTCTTAATAAAATCTGAGAGAGATTTCTATGAAATTTATGTATGAACAACATTTAGGTTTTATATGGGTTTCTTTATTATCAGCTTTCATGAGTCAAAATTTTATCTGTTTATTTGGGTTTTTGTTTTTTTTCGGTGACACATTTTATCTGTGGGGTTTTTTTTTTTTTTTTTTTTTTTTTTTTTTTTTTTTGGCAAACATTAACAGGTCTTTGTGGGAGGTGGGAGCTACTGTAGGTAATGGAAGTGAATTGTAATTCTTCCAGAGTGTTTTTCTTAGGTGCCACTGGACATCTGGTTAGACTTGAAGAATTAGAGCAGCTGGGGCTTGGGAGAGAATATTAGTAAATGGTTAACAGTAAAGTAGGCTTTTAATTTTATCTTTTTAATGTGTAGGAGACACTGGAACCAATAAAGCTTAGATATTACAGAAAATGATATCTATTAACAATGCTTCCAGTGCGGTCTCTTTCTTTGTTCTTAGAGCCTTTTCTTACGAGTAGGTTTAGTTCTTTAAACCTTTGAATGTGGCTCCATACTGAGCTAGATTCTTATATCTCATATACTCAAGTCACCTATGAGCCCAACCTTTTCCTTTTATGTGATTGTTACTGATATTTAATAAGTTTTCATTTCTCCTTGTTATTTTTAAATTAAGTTTCATCAGCCTACAGCAGATTTCGAGGTATTTTCTAGTTAGAATCGATTGTTTAAATTGCCTACCTGTCTTGATTGCTTTTCATTTTGTTTCATAGATGACTGCCATCCTTTCTGTTGATTACCTTGCTATAGTTTGTTTGTTTTGATCTGTTTTTGAAAGTATAGTGAACTGCAGGATAAAGTTAAAAACAATAGAATATTGATTACATCCTAATTTTGGGATCTTTTTATTTTATTTTATTTTGAGACAGAGTCTTGCTCTGTTGCCCAGGCTGGAGTGCAGTGGCATGATCATAGCTTACTATAACCTTCAACTCCTGGGCTAAAGTGACTTCCACCTGAGCCTCCTGAGTAGCTGGGACTATAGGCACCATGTATGGCTAATTTAAAAAATTTTTAAGAGACAAGGTCCATTATGTTGCCCAGGCTGGTCTTGAACTTCTGGTATCAAGTGATTCTCCTACCTCAGCCTTCCAGATTGTTAAGATTATAGACATGAGCCACCACACCCCACTGGAATCTAATTTTAGAATATTAATATGAACATACAAAAACCTCTTAATTTGATGGAAAAAGAAAAGTCCTTTCTTTCTTCTGTCACCTCCCCAGTGTCTTAGAAGATTTGTATTTACAATTTCCCTTAAATTGGTAGGACATGCTTTTGCCTTAGGTGTTTTCATTAAAATTCATAAACACCAGACAAACTCATTATTTGGATGTCCAATAAAAATATAAATTATTTTGGTTCCTGTTTTCTCCCTACTTTCTTAAGACACAGAGATTAATTATGCTGAGAACACTCATTTTTGTCTTAGCTGAGTTCCCTAAAACTTTCAGCACTAAGTTAATAGGTACATGAGTTTTTTTCCTCAGTTAGATGCCACTAATCCCTTCAGTGTTGATAGAAGGCTGGGGGTGGGTCTGGTGCCTTAGCACAGCCAAGTGTAGACCTTATAGACTTAGGTCTGTAAACTTCACCTTATATTTTTCCTTCAAGATAATGCTACATAGACATGGATTTCAGTCATAGAAACTCAAATGTGTCAACACAGAATGAGTCATCATGATGTCACCAATTTGAAGTAGGCATAGCATGCTGGGTCAGTAGTCAACTTGCCTCCAAATCTGATCCATTTGTAGTTGTTGTTGGGAGTGTTGGTTTTCTGAAATTACAACTAGGCTGACATGAAAGATTGCCAGAATTGATTATTGATATCTACCGTGAAGTAGGGAGAGAAAAGTGGTAATGGTAGAGCCATGCATTTGCCGTCTTTAGGCATTATTTATGAAGAAAACAAAGAAGGACTCCCTTTCATTTTACTTTGATGCCTCAGCTACAAAACCAGAATTCTACTTGAAAGGTTAATATAACTCATTTCTGCACATCTTGAATAATCCACTTAATTTCAATATTCATAGTATAGTCAGGTCATATAAAAATAATAGCATATGTAGAAGTCTAGTATTATCAAAAAATTATAAGCCGTGAAGTTTGATTTCTCAGACCCAACCTTCTCATGTTATAATGCAGATATGCTTTACTCCTTGGCATTAGGTATCTCAAAGACTGTTGACATTTGAAAACCAGAGGAGCTGAACGTGGACTCTCTAAAGAACGCACACTAATTCTAGAAAAAAGGTAGTCTGATCTTTATGATTTTGTTTGATGTGACAGACTGCAAGGGAGTATACTCTGTGGTCATAGGGATGCTCTCATTTCAGAAGCAGCCACTTACCTGAATCCACATTATTACTGTTACGCCCTCCAATAGCAGGTTGTTGGCAACTATTTATTACCCTTTCTGCAGTGTGTAAGTCAAATTTCTTTTCCAAGGCAATGGGGCCCTAAGGGAAAGTCGAGGAAGCGGGAGAAGAAGAGGAGCCTGGGATGAGACATCTGGTTCTGTAACTTCCTTCCAAGCCATTAGTTGATCTATTGGATCAGCTTTTCTCAACCTTTTGTGTGTAACTTTCCTGGCAGAGTTGTTGAATTATGTGCAGCCACTTTCAGCAAGCTGCTTAGGTCAGGGGGCTTTTCTTTGGCATTTAGCTCCCACATACTTAAACAAAACCTCAATTTGCTAAGGTTTTTAACACTAGAAGCTTGTTCTCCTTATCTGGTTGTATTATTTCTTCCACACATTGTTATTCATAACACATCTGGCTGCAGGTTACAGCATTTTGGCTGAGTTTCACCATGCTAACCTTTGTTACCTCTCCTAGGGTTTAGGAAACAGGCCCCTCTGGATTGAAATATTAATGATCATAAGTACAACAGCAACCCCTCTGCTTTTCAAGTAATGCAATTCTAAGCCGAAGGGCAGCAGCACCAATTATAACTACGGGAATTCTATATACTCTCCCAGTAGGATACACAGATGCACACACAGGGACTCAGCTGGGCTCTGATACTTGTAACTCAATGCTTCCTTGAGCTTTGGTGTTTTGAAACTCTAAAAGAGAAAAATGATTCTAGCAAGGAGATTTGGTTGGTGAGGGAGAACCACTCACAACTGCTGAGCTAGCTGTGTAGCAAATTGCCCTTAGGTAGGGTCTCCTTACTTCTTATAACACTCAGTTTTGGAGATGAGGGAAGCCTGTATGACACACACACACGTGCGCACACACACACACACACCCCTCTCTTTTACTCTTTCTCTCTTTTTCTCTTTCTCTTTCTCTTTTTTTCTCTTTCTCTCTCTTTCTCTTTCCCTCCCTCCCTCCCTCTGGGCTGTTTTCAGTAATTAGAATAGTGTACCAAAGAATGTAGTAGTACATTTTGTTTTCGGCTCAACTGCCACCTGAGAGATGCCCTGAGACATTCAGCCCAAGGGTGAAAACGAATGAGCAAAGATTATAAAATGGGTCGAGTCACATGGTATAGGGAGCCTGTTGGCAGAAACAGATTCACAGACTGAATCGTTTGAGGCTGACTTTTCTGCTAGACTACTCCCTAACTCCAGGCTGACAGTCAAAAGCCTTAGATGATTAGAGGGCATAATGAGGTTTTGTAAAGGTCCATGAGTTCTCAACAGGAAGAAAAGAGAAAAAAAGTGTAGAGCATCAGGCAGGGAAAAATTTAGGTATTTACATAAAAAGAGAGTGGTGCCAAAAGAATAAAACTGCAGAAAATGGGCAAACAATGGGAAAAATGTTGCCCAGAACCAAAAGAACAAAGCAGTATGTGATTTTTAAAAAAAGTATTGTATATATTTAACAACATGATGTTTTGATATATGTACACATAGTGAAATGGTTACTATGGTCAAGCAGTATTAAGCATCCAAAAGAGAGTTACAGATAACAGCACTTATCATTTATTGAATATCTACACTGTTCCAGGTACCATTTTAAGTGCTTGACATGCTATTGACTTATGATCCTTGTAATGACCCTGTGAGGAAGGGAATATTTTATTACCATTTTACAGATAGGAAACTGGAGGCACAGAAACCTTAAATTTTAATTTGCTCAAGATCAACCTTATATTCGTAACCATTATACTTCAACTTCCTCCCAAGAGATAGAAGAGGCTTTTTAAGAAGAGATTGGAACAGTTGGAAAGGCCAGATGGAAAATATTGATCCTCAAAAAACCCGTAGGATTGAGCTAGGCAGGGGGGCTGATGTCTATTCCAGGCAGATGAATAATATTAACAAAAGTACTTCAGCAAAAGAGATGCCTTAAAAAAGAGAGCTTTGTAAGTTCATGATTTTTAATGGTTGATTCATTTCCTTGAAGCTATTGATTAACTTACTTTCCTTTTCTTCCATAACTCTGAATTCAGCACTGGTGATAATGAAATGAGTTTTTTTTTTTCTTCTTTTCTTTTCTTTATACCATAAGTTTCTTAAATGTGATTTTTACAGATATTCTTTAATGACTAACACATTCCTGTGCTTGAGTGATGTTAAATGGAAACTTTAAAATAAATCTAAAAATAAATGCAGTTGATGGAATATCAGGATAATGTTTAATATAAATGGGGAATGCTCATGGTATAAAAAATACGTGTAGTATAAGCTACTGTTGTTTAAAAATGTGTATTGGTGTGTGTATATATTAAAAAAGATTGGACAAACATATCTCTATCTCTGGGTGGTGAGAATATCAATGACTTTATACATTTTTTCTGAATTAAAAAATGACATGTATTATCTCTATAAGCAGAAAAGATGCCATCAAAAGTAAAAACAAATACGGCTCTAACATCATGTTTTAGAAATGGCTCCAGTAGATAACTAAGTTATGAATTCCAACCAATAAGCATATATATACTTAGTTCTGCTTTTTATTTGAATTAAATCTTTTTTGACTTTATATGCAAGATAGAACATTGACTTCCAAATCTGTAACAGAATTAGTCAAACCTCAGGAGGTCAAAATGAAACCAATTCTCTATCACACATTGCAAAGAAAACTGCCAGATCCTGTTCTAAACTTTGGGCCCTTGGATTCTTTCTCTGATTTCCAGTGTACTGCACTATTTAATTAGAGAAGAAAAACATTGTTGTGTATTTTAAAAAAGAAGAAACTGTGTCTTAAGGCAAAAATCAGCCTAATTTTACGTAGGTTATATTCAGTCATTGTGTCTGAATTCTTAGAGCTCTTTGAGAATGCCCACTAAATAAGAATTTGGATATATGTGCTCCAAATTAGAGCCTAGAATGAGCAACGGAATTGGTGTATTCCATTACAGCAATGCAAACTTATGAAAGTATAATATGTTGATGTTACCATTTTTATTGATGACATAGGAAAGGAAGATGCAGAAGGGATTGAAACAAGACTCGGAAGCACTTTCTGACTATGAGCAATATGGTGTGAAAAATGTGGAGAGCTAGTATGAGAGCTGGTAAAGGGAAAGGATTTTAGGAGAAGTCAAATTTCTTTGGAGTGATTCTGGTTTGGGGAAGAGGTTACTCATTTGGAAATTCCTCCTTCTCTATATATTGAGACAAATATCTCCAGCAAATGCTTTATCTTTTTACCTGGAGTTCAAGGCGCCACTATGGTCTGCTTATAATGCACACAGAAATTCTTCGGGAATGCTACTTATTGTGGTTAACTGGCTTGCCTAAACCATAAACCCTGGAGAGAGCTTAGTTAAAAATTGTTGGGCCATTGAGATTAAAAGAGCAAAACAGCCACAAGACAAATAAATAAGTGATGCTTCTTCAGTTAGCCAGTGCCAGAACTCTTCACTGCCAGCTGGAAATCGAATAGGGTAGAATATATGCAAAGAACAGATAAAATGTCTCTCTCAGTTCCATTGCATAAAACTAAGAAACTTCCCACCTCCAATCCTTCCTCTTGTCTCCAGAGCACAAAAATTATAGATTTAGCCCATGCTTTGTGACTACCTGCTCACTTCTTGGGCAGAAATATCAATCACCTTGCCATTCGCTTACTCTGATGGGGCTACATAGTCTTTCTTTTTCATTGTCTGTTTGCCATCCTAGTCTCCAATAGCAAAACAGATTCAAGCCCATTGCAAAATTAATTTTAAAAATAAATGTCTTAAACCAGTGTAGCAATAAATTAATTTCATGCCTATTCTAAATAGTTCTGTTAATAAAAGTAGAACGTGTATGGTACTTGAGAATGACTGTACAGGGGATGATTTTGCTGGCTTTCTCCTCGGGATGTGACATTGCTCATGGCTCTTCCCAACTGCTGCCAGAAGCTGTGTTGATTGTAGGTTGTGGGTGCTTAACAGCCATCTGGAAGGAAAGTTGGCAACACCTAGTTGAAAGCGTATCTCAAACTGAGGGATCCTGGCTGCCATCTCAGTTAGTAAACCCTGTATCTTCCCCACTGGATTGAACACTTACTCCAAATTCCTAATGGGAAGAGAAAATCAAGAAGGAGGGAAAAGAATAAGCATCACTTGAATGCTTTATGAACTGGCAATTCATTAAGGCAGGATACTTTTCTTTTATTCCAGAACTCAATCCAGGTGAAGCGTGGTCCATTTCTTTCTTAATCTCATTAGATAGAGCTAGTCAATTACTGCTCAAGTTTAAAAAGAATATGCACTCTGTGCTTTTTAGAAACCAGAGTTTGTAACAGTCTTTGCTGGAAATAAGTGAAGAAGCAGGAGACATAGAATGATTTTGCTCTATGTTTATTCAATACTACAATGCCAGTTCTGGAATTATTCTATTGAATCTTTTTCTATTATTTGCTGGACTGTGTCCTCTCAGGAAGTAAACAAGTAGACTTCAGGAGTCCCTTAAATTTTGGATTAGAGGTAGCAGTAGTAATAAAATAGGGAACTTTTGTTGAGAACTCTTTCCTGCCCAATCACCTGTGGCATATAAAATGGCACCACAAATCAGATGTGGCCCTGTGTATTCTTTCTCATGATTATTCTTGTAGTTTTCAGGGTCATTCTCAGAAACCTAGAGAGTGACGATGGATAGATTCCAGCCCACTGTCACTCTGGGTGGGTCCTTTCAAAACATCAAAATGTGATTTTGCTATCATTTGAGTGTCAATTTCTTTTCTCTCAAGAGTATTTACAAAGAAAATCACTGGGAAGAATTTGTCTTATACCCATCTTTTAAGCATGCAATGCAGGATCTTAGTATTTTTAAAGCCAAATAAAGCAAGGAAGACATAAGTCAATAGAGAAATTGAAACATAGAATCTAGATTTGTTGTCTAAATCTGATTCAAGAGCTTATGCAATCCTTAGAATGGGACTATTTCTATAGAATCACAATGAGTCTGACATATATTCAAATATAAAGGAGAGAGGGTTTAGGTATAACAAACCTTGTTTTGTTCTAAACTAGAACATTTTTATCCAAAGTAGATGTTAGTTTACTTTTATACTAGAGAAAAAATGTGAAACTATGAAGCAACAAAATATTGAAATATTTTGACTTATGCCACATCTTTTTCAACTTTGTAATTTAATTTTTTTGGGTGTTTCACTGGTGTGTTTTGGTGCCCTCACAACATATTTAGTGAAATCAACTTACACTATCTCTTGGCCCATGGTTGCTTTTAATGAGAATTTTGCGAAGCACAACTTTACAGTGGGTTTGGCTTTCTATTTCTGATTCCTGGTGAATTTTAGGGTCATAAATTAAATGACAAAGGTGTTAAAGTGTTCATTTAGTTTAGTATTCTCCCACAAACCTCATTGTAGCCTAACTCTCTTCCTTGAATTACGAATGGCGGATCCTATGTGTGTCTTAAAGTGCTGACAGTTTCCCTTGGATTTCTGTTGACTTGGGGCATCCTGATTACTCCAAAGTAGGTGGAATGATGCCAGATAAGGACTTTACTGTCAAGAGAATCCAGTTGTTCTGCTTCCTTCTTATCCACTTTGCTTTCCAAGTAAGAACAGCATTGTGCTTTCTGAGTCTCTCATAGAGGCTCCAGCAAAGGAGCTTCAGTCTCTCTAGTTATTTGATACCATCGATTCTGATGACTCAGACACTTGTCCAGATGGAATCATTGGAATCTTCTTTATGTAATGACACTGTGGTGCTCTCTTTTGGATGATCATGAAATTGTTCCCAAATTAAACCTGTTGTTTAACTTTGGTTGCATGGACAGAGACTGTGATGATTAATTTTAATTGTCCACTTGACTGAATTAATGAATACCTAAGAAAGTGGTAAAGCATTATTTTGGGGCTCTCCTGTGAGGATGTTTCAAGAGGAGATTGGCATGTGAGCTTGAGTGGACTAAGTAGTAAGGATCTACCTTAAAGGTGGGTGGGCAGCATCTAATGTGTTGGAGCCCTGGATGAATAAAAACAGAAGAAAGGCAAATTGGTCTCTCTCTCTCTCCTGGAGCTGGGACACTCTTCTCCTGCCCTCAGATATTAGAACCCCAGGTCCTCCATCCTTGTAATTCTTGGACTTACACCAGTGGCCCCCATGAGTTTGAAGGCCTTTGGCTTTGAATTAAGAATTACACTGTTGGCTTCTCTGATTCAGAAGTTTTTGCACTTGGCCCGAGCCATGCTACCAGTATCACAGGGACTCCAGCTTACAGGTGGCGTGGGTCGTGGGACTTAGCCTCCCTCATCATCTGAGTCGCCCCCGGCCAGCCTCCTCTTATATCTATTCATATACTTTTTTTCTCTTTCTCATCCACTCATTCCCATTCATCTATTCATTCATCTGTATCTATCTATCTATCTATCTATCTATCTCCTGTTAGTCTGTTCCTGAGAACACTGATAGAAATCCATCATTTACCAAATTATTTCAAAAACAAGCAGAAAAAAAGAATACTTAAAATAAAGATTCATGTGGCCTAAAATTTTAGTGAAATATCCAGGCTTCTGCTGACTGTCTGCTTTATCACACATATACACATCTCTGGATGGAAGCTTGCTTTTCTCTATGCACTCACCATACACTTTCTACTAGCTAGTTTGGCTCTGGTCCCTTTATACTGTTAGCTAGCTTGCTTCAAATCTTATATTTCCAACTCTAAATATGATTTTTATCTCCCCAAATAACAGTTTAAAAGTCTTTTGCCTTTCCTATAGACAATTATTTCTTTTGAGAAGCCCCTAGTTTCATTTGTATTCAAATAACAGGTCCTTTCTGTGCTGTCACTTTAGTTAAGTATGAATTATTTGCCTTTAGTTCATGTTCCCACCTCTGGCCCATTTCTCGCAGGGGTCTTAGAGTAAATACTGTGCTCAGAATTACATTATATTTTGTAGGCACAGGTGGGCCCACAATGACTAACCACCTGTGTATCTGATATGGAATCCTTAGAATGGGGACTTATTTCTCATAGAATCACAATGAGTCAGACATATACTCCTGCTTCATCTCTCCTAAATTAAACATTTTTGGTCCAGTAAGTAAAATGATGTTAGTTTATTTTAAACTAAAGAAAAGTGTGAACTATGAAAGCAACAAAAATAGCTGAAATATTTTGATTCTAGTGCCACATCTTTTTCAAACTTTTTTTCTTTTCTTTTTTTTTTTGAGAATGAGTCTTGCCTCGTCACCTGGTGGCTGGAGGCAGTGGCCGGATCTTAGCTCACTGCAAGCCCGCCTCCGGTTTACCATTCTCCTGCCTCGCAGCCTCCGGAAAGTAGCTGGGACCAGACGCCTCGCCACCCGCCAGGCTAGTTTTTGTGGGCTTTTTAGTAGAGACGGGATTTCACCATGCTTAGCCGGGAAGGTCCCCCGGTCTCCTGACCGTGATCCGGGCCTGCCTCGCCTCCCGTGCTGGGATTACAGGCTTGAGCACCGACGATCTTTTGGTATTCAACGCCACCAGACCTGAAGTTTTCCTACATTTTGAGGTGCTCTCTGAGGTTAGCTTCCTGCTAGTGTGGCTATGTGGAGTGTGATGTTCATAATCGACCTAAATATAGTTTAGTTAAAGGAGAACATATGGTCTTTCAGTGTTGCTCAGGGCATGATTTCACTGGACTAATCTCAGTCATGTACTTTGTTTTCAGTGTGGCACTTAACAAAATCATAGGCAGTCTGAGCTAGGAGTGGCCTTACATCATTTACTCCAAATCAAGTCCAACCTCTTCATATTTATAGAAAATAATTTGACCAAATACAGATAATCTGTGTGGGTGAAAATAAGCTTGCTGAATTGCAGGGTGAGGTTTTCTTCAATGTCCCATGCTATTTTCAGGGATGGATATAACATACAGCTTTAAAATTGATAGTCATCATAAGTCCTTTAAATACAGGTAAATAAAATAGAGCAGATTATGCGATACTAACTGTAAATGTCCCGAGAATGGTAAAAACTTCTGTTGCTTATAACTGGTCCTAAACCAAGATGCTGGAATTTTATTTTCTCAAATGTTTTCAGCATTTAAAATTTCCCTTGTATGTCTCTCTTTGGGTCCCAATTTCCTCGAACGAATAGGCAAAGAAGAACTAATAATGTATTTTCTTTAGCTACATTCTCCCTCCTGACGCTATGATTTTTTAAAATCTCATGCTTTGTGCAAATAATTAAAATGATAAATTTTTACTCAAGGCCCCGAAATAGCAGCTTACATGCAGATCCATAAAGAAAAGGCTATATCTGGTATGTAAGCTATGTTAATGCAATGAGGAGACTATTTTTTATTTGTTTCCTTTCACAGCATTATGACCTCCTAACTGTGGTTCTGTTCTTTTGCATGTGTGTAAATATCCAAGCTTCATGCTTTGATCAAGCAATGTGTCATCAAATATCCCTTACATATGCATAGAAGAAAGTTTTCATTCTTAGCAAAAAAAAAAAAAAAAAAAAAAAAAAAAATTTCTAGTTTCAACAGAATAAATATTTACTGAATCAGTGCCAAAATGTTGAGTGAAGAACTAAGTACCCTGTTGGTACTTGAGGTCTAGGTCAACTACAGTTTGATGGAGGGCTTTTCCTTTGGTCCTTATATGGGTAATATTTTCTAAAGCTAGAGACTTTTATATGCCTCCAAGTCAGTACTGAGTGCAATGTTTGATATCTTTGCATTTGTAAACTGACCCATTTACTGAGCGATGCAACAGGGATTTGATAATGGATAAGAATTCCAAGTTAACAAATGCAGAGGGATTATAGAATTACAAAAAAACTATAATTTTAAAAGGCTTTAAAATATCGACCCTTGACAACATAATTCTATGACTGTAAAACTATTTTGATGAAATTCAAACACAGAGTAATTAATGCATCAGGCTACCAATTCTGATGCATCACATCAATCTACTAATTTGGGATAACCAGACATTATGTGCATTCTAATCAATTATACAGGACATGTATAGTGTCACTATATGAAAGTTTTGCAAAAAAAACTGAACCTAAATCTAATTAAGCTTCTACAACTAGCTACCAGTTCCACATAAATGTCATGAGAAAAGTAGAAAAGGGGGAGGAGCCATTCATTGTCTTTAAAAGAAACAATATACATAACAACCCATTGAAAGGGATATACATTGTTAGGATTTTAATTCAAATATGACTACAAAAGAATATTTTTGAGACAATCAAGGAAAAATAGACAAGTATTAGATTTCATTTAGAAGTATTAATTTTGTTAAGTGTGATAATCATATAACTATTTTAAGATATCTATTAGTAATACCTACTGATAAACTTATGGGTAAAATGATATAATATTTGGAACTCACTTTAAAGCTGTTTAGTAATAAAAGAAAATGTGGGAGGGCAGGTGCAGTCATGAATGGCAAGTTGTAAATAATTTTTGAAGCTGGATGATGGGTCTATGGGAGATTATTACACTCATCTCTATTTTTGTGTATATTTCAAAGTTTTCAAAGTAAGAAAATTACAATATAAGCTAATAGGGGTTTGTCTTCTTCCTAGAGTGGGCAAGATCTTTAGAATCACAACTCAAGTTTGACTTGGTAACAAAAAATGATATTCTGTAGTTTCCCACACTACTCAACAGTGAAGGCTGACAACTTATTTATTAGGAGAGGGATACCTATGGTATTACTTTGCTCTATTACTGGTTGTGTGTCTATGGGCATTCACCTCTATGAGCCATTGGAGTTATCATTTGTGAGTTGAAAATAATAGTATGCATAGTACGTGATTGTAATGAAGTTTAAATATGACAATGTATGTAAAATACTTGGTACAATGCCCAGCATGCATTTACTCCTCAATAAAATGGACCTGTTACTGTCTTAACAAAGATCAATTAAGTGTCAGTTATGTGCCAGAACTTGTGCAAAATACACGGGATTTTATGACAAAAAAAGATATACTTCTCCCCATGAATGGTTCTTAATTTATTTAAAAAATTGACTCAGAAGAGATTTGATGTTTTGTTGATAAAAAACTGTCAAACATCAGCAGCTTCATACAGTTCAACTTGGTAACTAAAGTGAGATATGATAATAGAGGCAGTATAGTTAAGATGTTAGATTCTAGCACTAGACCTTTTGGACTTGAAACCTGGCTCTGGCATGAATAAGCTGTGTGATCCTGGGCAAAGTCATCTTTATGTGCTTTAGTGTCATCATAAAGTGAGGGATAGAATAGTACTTACCTTATAGGATTGTTATGAAGATGGCACATAACATTCACAGAACAGTAATTAATACATAATGAACCCTGTATATTATAGTAATCAGCATATGTAGAAAGTGATGTGTGAAGGCACCCAATTGTGCAAGGTGCAGATAATCATATTGGGTGTTGGGGGTTGATACTGAGGGGATCATAGAAGGTTTCACAGAGAGGGTATGACATACGGGATTCAACAGGAAGGAGTTATGCAGGCAAGGATTACTCTAAGCACACCTTAGGCAAAGAACCTGGAATGTACAGGGAGGGAGAGAAGAGTTTCAGGACAAATGCTAGGCATATCCCTCATCTAGCTGATTCTTCTACCAACAGAACAATAGGAAAAATGTGATGAATTGGTTCTCTAGTAAGCATTAACTACTCTTCCCTGGGAGAGAAGAGTTTCAGGACAAATGCTAGGCATATCCCTCTCTAGCTGGTTCTCTCTATCAACAGAATCAAGGTAAAAATGTAGAATCTGGTCTAGTCTAGTCTAATCTAATCTAATCTAATCTAATCTAATCTAATCTAATCTATCTCTTGTTAGAAATGGGAATTCCTGGTCCCATTCCACCCATAGAATTATGTGGTCCCACCTCACCCAGAATCTTTAACAAAATCTCCAGTTGAGCCATAGCATGTTGAAATTTGAAAAACACTGGCTTGACAATGTCACAGGAGAGTCTGGGCTAAGACAGGAATAGTGGGATGTAACGGACGGTGTGAGGACCACTCCCAGATATGTTTAAGAAGTGGAACTGAAAAGATTTGACTGATATAGTATGGGGATAGATAGTGGGTCGTAAAGAGGATGCCCATTGAGAATATGTCTGTGATTACTTATTAGGGTTTCTTTATGGATGGCAATGGGAAATACAGGAAAAGGGGAAATTTGGGGGAACAGAGTTGGGAAAAATAATTCATTTTTTTGCATATTAAGCAGCCTGTAGAACATAGAAGATCCCTAAGAAATGGATTGAGGATAAAGGAGTCACTGTATAATGAGGAAAAATCTTAAGAAAGCAGTTATCTTAATGTCAAGGAAGAGTCCCCAAAGGACAAATGCTAGACACGTCCCTCTCTACTGTTCTTCTACAACAGAACATGGAAAAATTAGAATTGGTTCTCTAGTAAGCATTAACTACTCTGAAAAATTTTGAGCTTGTAAAGTCAAAGATCTCTGGTTCCTCTGTTAAGTATAAATGCATGAAAATAAAACCGTAAGACACAACAAAGCTTGGTAATTTGTACGTAATTCTCCTCTATAGACTTGGCAGGAATTCAAGCTCTGGAATTTGGAGAGGTTAGGGAGTCCTGGTGATTCCTTGGCATCATTGTTGGTAGATTTGTTAAAACAAAACAAAACAAAACAAAACAAAAAAAACTTGGTTTGGAAGGATGTGAAGGATTTAGATATCTGAATGCACTATCTGCTGAGTTGAAATGAAATGCTACCCAGGGGTAGGCTTAAAAGGTTATTTAGCCAGATTGTGGAATCTCTAAATATGCAATCAATCCTCAACTCAGAGTTGCCACATTTAGCAAAAAACAGTTCACCCAATTAAAATTGAATCTTAGATGAACACAAATAATTCTTTAGTATGTCTTAAATAATGCATGGAATATACTTATACTTTAAAAAGAATCATGTGAAATTCAAAATTAAGTAGATGTCATATATTTTATCTGGATACTTCCTCCAATGCCCTAGTTATATTAAATAATTACAATATATATATTGCAGATATAATGAACATAGCAAATAATGTTTAAGGGCTAAGCTGAGAATTTTGTAAAACACTATGTAGACATTTAAAGCAGTAATTAATACAAACATGTATACATTCAATTTTGGGAAAAAGAAACAGAACAGGCTTGCTGGAGAAATTATGCCATGATTTTTCTTCCTGTGCTTGTGATAAAATTACTGACTTATTTTTTAACCCCTGCATACATTTTAGCATCTCGTTCTATAATCATAATGCAGCGTTTAATGGCAAGACAGTCTATTATTAAGGTGTAAGGTATCAAACAAACAGCAGACATAGAGCTGTGAAGGTAAAGCCTGATGCTTGTTTTTAAAAGGAGTCTCTGATAAAAAGCAGATGTGTTTGTAGTGAACAAGGCAATGTTGAAAATCAAACTCTATTGCAGGTAGCATCTAATACATAATGGAAACCTCCTTTTCAGTTGGATCTGTTTTTTAAAATTTTAAGACATGGATATATATTAGGTTTTTCAATTAAATTCAACAAATATATCAAACAGAATATGCAATTAAAATAGCTGGAAGTATGAAATATTATGAGACCACAGAGAAATAATGAATTAATTCCATCAAGGGTCACTTGAGAAGGTTTTACAGAGGGCAGCATGAGAGCATCTTCTTAAAATACAGGATTTAAAAAAAACCTTCTCAGTCTGTTATTTTTTCTGATTAAAAGTAATACATGCAGGAATTTTGTAAAGTAGAGGAGACTTTAAAAAAGCAGCAGAAAACAATTACCTGGAATCTCAAGACCTAGAAATACTGATATTGTTTTGATATATTTCCATCCAGTCTTAGTCTCTGAGTCTTTTTTTTACCCAATTAAGATCATATTGTGTATATGCAATTTTCTGTCCTGCTATTTCACTTAACAAATGTCTTAAACATTTCTCCTTGTCATTAAAAACTCTCTGTTCACATCATTTAAACCAATCATACATTATATGGATGAGTAGTGATTTTCAATATAATTGTTTAACTTTGGGTTTTTAGGTACTGATAAGGTTTTTATGTTTGATTATAAAAACAACTATTGTACATTTAAATAAATTAATAGCTCTAATTATTTCTGAGTCTTAGAAGTAAATTTGGGGACTTAAGGGTATAAAATTACATGAATGGTCTTGACATACATACTACCGAACTACCTTATAAATAGATTGTCCCAATTTAGACTTGAAGAGTCAACAGATAGAGACAGTAAAAAAAGAGCACTATAGGGCATAGGTGGGGAAGTGTAGTATGTATTCAGCAACAAGGAACAGTTGGAATGTTTTGGAGCATAAGGCATGAGTGATGGATAGATAAAACAGCCTGAAAAGGTAGTTTAGAACCAGGTTATTATGGAAGCTCTTAAATGCCAAACTAATGCAATGAGCTTTCTTTTTGCAGGGAGTTGAGAGCCATGGAAGGCTTCCGAGTAGGAGAATGCCATGACTTTAGAACTTTCTTCCAGTTAATTATAGGTTATTAAATGTTTCTGAACTTTTGGATCATGACCAAATAATATTTAAGGTCATCAGCTATCAAAATTTGAATGTCTGGAAATAAACTATGCCATTGGCTCTTCATGTTTAAAGATATAATTGACATTTACCTTATTGAACATAAATTGATTTTTACACACTTCTGTCAGTGACTACATAAAGCTCCTGGAAGGTAGAAAGTGCTAGGTCAATTCTATGTCATGGAAACCTTTAAACGTGTACTCTGGTGGTATATAGAACTCTGAGTGTCATAAAGATTTATTGAGGATTTAAGATGTTCTTAGGACCTTCTTGTTTAATGATGTGCCCTGTAACTGTTCGGGCTCTGAGCAGGACCAGAACAGCAAAAATGCTATAAAAAGGCTATTCAGGTACATATTGTCTATTTAAAATGTGTACACAGTTTGCACCTTTTCCCCAAGTGTTCTGTTTGTCTATGACATGAAATATTTATCTGAAAAGCTAAATAAAATACTGAAATTTATTTTATATCTCCTAGGTAAAATTTTTTTTAATTTTCAAAATTAATAACATTTTTTAAGAGATGGGATCCTTCTATGTTGCCCAGGCTGGTCTCCAACTCCTGGGCTCCAGTGATCCTCCTGCCTCAGCCTCCCAAGTAGCTGGGACTCCGACTTGAGCTGATTTTATTTTATTTTCTCTCATCACATAGATGTTTTTATGGAGCTAGTACAGATTCAGTTTAAGATTGCTCAGTCTGGTCAATAGGATGTCTCTTTCTGAAGGAAAAGGATGGAATCTGTTAACTTCTTTCACGTGAGTGCATACCCACAAAAAGGAAGATGGAATCCCAGATGGAAAAGGAAGGCCAAACAACACCACAGGTTGCTTTCCTGGTGTCTGTATCACATATACTCAGGGGGTGGGACAATGTAAGCTTCCAGATTTGGAATCTATTTAATCATTGAAGGTTCTGTGTTTCAAATCCAACTTGATCTTGTTCAGCCTTGGATTCTGTCTCCTGCTGTCACAACATCCCTTCTCAATTCAAAAGGGAAGAAAAGAGATTCATAGGACCTCAAATAGAGTTTCTCTGGCGTGGCTGTGCGTCAAATGTAAATGAATCAGAAAACTGAGCATTAACTTTTACTTGAAATAGGTAAGACTTTAAAAAATAGGGATAAAATTGCATTGATGACTTGAAATAGCAATTCAAGTAGTTTTATGGCACTTACCACTAGACATGCTTGGTTAAGAGAGTGAGGTACTCCTTCGACATTATAGCATTCATCGGAGATGTTTTATTAAATCTAAAATGTAAATAGCTTCTCCCTTTTATACTATGTTTGACTCTGACATTAATGCTATATCATTTAAGTTACTAAAAGAGTATTTCTGACTAAGCCTTCTAATTTTGTCATAAAACTTTGCTCAGAATGAATTTTTGCTTAAAAGGACAACTCTTTAATTCATTTTTCTTTTGGCCAATTTAAAGCAAATAAATCAGGTCAGTTCTCTTTATGACACAAAAGGGAAAAATGATAAGTTTTCTTACTTCATACTCTTTTATTTTCGAATTTCTACAACTAAAATGTCTCTTTTTCTCCTTTAAGTACAAGCTGACATGTCATTAATCCTTAATGTGAATTTATACCTCTGGGTATTTTGGGAAGAAAACTCATTAAAATTCTTTTGTTTTATATGTGACTGTCCTAATAGAAATTTGGAGTTCATGTTTGGAATTTGTTTAAATGAATAGAAAGCATAGAAATTCTTTTAAAAGAGTTGAAGTATATGAAATTACTTCTACCTATAGTCAATGCTGTTGCTTTGATCTTAAAAGACTGCTGCTAATTTTTCTGCAGAAAGAACATAAGTTCTGTAAGCTCCATATTTTCAATGTGAATAGATTTATTCCATTTGAATTATCTGGATAGGCCTATGCACTTAATATAATTTTCTATAATGCTTTCCTGTTTTTCTGTGAAGCACTGTTTTTCTTTAATTCTACCAAAAGGTGTGGCATTGGGCAATGATTTTTTTTTTTTTTTTTTTGAAATAAGCTTTTACTTGGTCAAAGTTAGGTAGCTGTGGCTTATGTATAGGCCCATTTTATGGATACTGGTGGATATATTCTGCAGTCTATTGCTGTATCATAGTTTCTCATTACTTCCTCTCTCTCCAATTTCTTCCTGCTTTATAGAGTGCTTGAAAACCTTCTAAATGAAAAAGAGCTGCTATCGACAAACTTACATTTTAAGGTTATCAGAAAGATTTTATTATCTGTAAAAGCCTCCCGTCTAAATAGAGGATGGGGATACTTGCTTCCCTGATTGTCCAGGATAACTTCTATCTCTTTTTATTCTAGCCACTGATAACAACACAAGAACTGAGATATGCCTTTTATTTGCTTTCTTTTTCTTAAACAAGTACATCAAACTCTTCGATGGTCTTAACTGTATTCTGGGTATATGTTTGAAATCTCCATTCATTCCATGTTTCCATACTTAGCAAACATCAACTATGTCTTGAACACAGTGTTGGGCACTGTGAGCAAAATAATGACCAAAGTAGTCATCATCCATGCCCTTTGGGGTAGGAGTGAGGAGAACGTGGCGATCAATACTATCTGAATTGTTCCACAGGGAATAGAAGTGACAGTTGTGATAAGTGGTATTCAGGAGATATATGGTGCTATCATGCATATAATAGGAAGAACTAATTTCCACTGAAGCACAAGGAAGCCTTTCTTGAAGTGATGTTTGAATGAAAGGATGTCTTGAGGGGCATTCTAGAAAATGTAGCCTATGGAAGAAAGTGGTGAATGACTGTATTGTAGGACTGAAAGAAGGCCTCAGCCTTCTTTGACACATAGGGTTAGGAGGGAGTCTTGTGAGGTGAGGTGGGAAAGTTATATTGGGACCAGATCATACGTGGCTTTGTGGAACAGACAGTAGAGGAAAAAAGATCTAGGAGATATTGATTTATTAGATAAGAGAGGTGAGGGAAAGAGAGATGATAGGATAAGTACCATGTTTTTGACTTGTTCCTTATGCTGATGATGGTTGTTCTTCATTGAAATGTTGCTTTTCTCTTGAGTTCATTAGATTATAAACTCCTACAGGGTCAGAGTTATGTTTCTAGATGAACTAGTAAGCTTGAATATTAATCAATTCTGGTCTGCAAAATTCCCTTTTTACTCTGAATGGCCTTTACTCTTTTATGGTAAAAATGTACGAATATTTACTCAAGCATTTAGAAATTCCTTTAAAAAACAGGGCAAAAGAAAATGCAAATAATGTTATTATTAGAACTTGGAAATAATAATATTAATACCGTATTATTCAGGAGTTCTAAAAGCTCAGATCCTCACTGTATTTAATGTATTTGTATAACATTCACAGGAGTATCTAAATTGTGAATTTCCATTACGAGGATAATGCGAAAAAGATTGACTTTGGCAGTTTCTAATCCTCTTATCATTTCTTTTACTATAAATGACAAATTTCATTTGTCTGTATGTTTTGTTCAGAACTATGCTAGTGGATCAAGTAAGACTGGTTCAGAAACTTGGGAACTGTTGCAGGGGTATGTGTCCTCTCCCACTCTCACTAACCCTTCTCCTCAAAACCAGGAGAGTAACAATCTTCTTTGCTGTGGTGATTGGGGAATATGTATGTGTAGTTTCATTACTTGCTTCAGTATTCCTTGTTTTTTTTTTTTTTTTTTTTCACTGTTTACATCAAAAACTATGTAGCATCTGTTCCTTGTGCCACCCTTTCATCTACTGATCCATGATTCCAACCATAGCTCCCTACAAATATTTATTTTCAATTATATACTGTGCATGAGGCACTGTACTAGTGACTCTGGACAGAGAAAAAGACATCATCAGTGGAAGCTAGCTTGAAGGCTTCAGTACTCCTTACCTCCTGATACTGTGCCCTTGTGTAGTCTCCTTCCACAGTGAGTCAGGCTTGCCTCTGTGACGGAACAAGTATTACAGAGGTGATGATGTGTGGTTTTCAAGGCTTGGTTTCAAAGGACATTGGGTCTTCCATCTTGTTTCCTTGAATCACTTGCTCCTTGAATCGCTTGAGAGAGGCTTATTTGAAGAGGGACTGAGGCTACTTATCAGTACCAAATTGTCAGCCATATGAGTGAGCAGACACCTTAGAAGTGGATCATCCAGCCCCGTGCAAACCTTCAGATGACTGCAGTCCCAGCAGACTTCTGACAGAAACCTCGTGAAATACTCTGAGCCAGAAATATCTAACCATGCTACTTTTACATTTTTCACCATCAAAACCATGAAAGATAATCAATGTTTCTTATTGTTTTAAGCCACTAACTTTTGGGGTGATTTGTTACACTGCAGTAGACTCCAACACTGGTTCCTACCTGAAGATATTATTCTCCCTTCTATAACGGAGGACGGTAGTATAAAGCTACTTGATTTATGATGGGCTTTTATCCTGATAAGCCCATTGTAAGTTGAAAATATTGTAAGGTGAAAAGATCAAATTTAAAATTTGAAGTACAGTTTCCATTGAATGCATCTCCCTTTTGCACCATTGTAAAGTTGAAAAATCCCAAGTCTAACCATCGTTGAGTCAGGGACTATCTATATTCACATCTCAGCCATGTCCCAAACAATAGTAAAGTTCAACTATAGCCTCAGCAAATAGATAGTTACAATTTGAGCTTTTCAGAATTCATACCATAGATAATAGTAGTGACTTAGAATTTTCTAGCAATTTGCAATTTACTTTTGCAGTTTACAAAGTACTTTCACACAATAACTATAGTCCTCTGAAAGTAGAGCTGATTTTATAGATGAAGAGTTAACAAATCTGTATTGAGTAACTACTGCATGCTGGTCATGAACTAGGTACTGAATTC
The DNA here is from genome assembly GCF_008728515.1 of Papio anubis. Classification (NCBI taxonomy): domain Eukaryota; kingdom Metazoa; phylum Chordata; class Mammalia; order Primates; family Cercopithecidae; genus Papio; species Papio anubis. The sequence goes on from NC_044979.1 coordinate 78,461,015, forward strand.
ACAGCAGAAATAAAGATAGACAAAGTCTCTGTTTTCACTGAAGAGGGGAGGAACACTTAAATGGCTACCAGAGCATGCTTGCTGCCAAGGTTCAGGCATAAGTTGCTCTGGAAACACAAAACAGGGGGAAGCCAAAGTAATATAAGGACTAAGAAAGTCTTCTCTGAAAGCATTTTAGTTCAGTTGAGTCTCACAAGATTGCAGGAGTTATCAAATGGAAAAAGTGTGGTAGGTAAAGATGAGGCAGAATATTCTAGGCATATCAAAGCCGTGAGTCAGGATATGTGTTGTTTGAAAACCTGAAGGAACTCAGGTATGGATGGAGCAGGACAAGCAAGAGGACACTTGGTGGTAGATGATTCTGGAGAAGCAGGCAGGGGCCAGGTACTCATCATCTTAGATCACTCAGTACCACATGCTTGTGAAAGTTAAAGGGAGAAACTTGAAGTGCATGGCTGTGTGTGACTGAACTAGAACTTGAACTTGGATTTTCTTTCCAATCCTTTCATCTTTTAGCACTTACTATTTCTTTATTAGAGTATTCTTGACAGATAGAGTGAGCAACCAAATACCTACTTTAAAAGAGAGGAAGAAAACAGATTCAGTGAAAGCAAAGACAAGACTTACCTAAAATTATAACTCATTTGTGGTAGAGTAAGGAACTTGGCTATTAATCTAAGATTCATGGAATTCAAGTTTTTTGTTGTTGTTTTTTGAGACAGAGTTTTACTCTTGTTGCCCAGGCTGGAGTGCAATGGTATGATCTTGGCTCACTGCAACCTCTGCCTCCCAGGTTCAAGCAATTCTCCTGCCTCAGTCTCCCGAGTAGCTGGAATTGAAGGCATGCACCACCATGCCTGGCTAATTTTGTATTTTTAGCAGAGATGGGGTTTCTCCATGTTGGTCAGGCTGGTCTCAAACACCCAACCTCAGATGATCTGCCCGCCTCAGCCTCTCAAAGTGCTGGGATTACAGGTGTGAGCCACCACGCCTGGCTGGAATTCTAGTTTTATGACACAAAATTCAGGATGTAATTTGTTTTATCCACTTGGTTTCATTTAATTCACAATTGTTCCACCTGATTGCCAGAAGCATCTTTGGCAGTGTTACAGAGCATAGGTCACAAGGGCTATCAGAGAGCCTGAAGGGTAGTCCAGCTAGAGCCATCTCTATTAAATCCACTGGGGGCATCTAGGGATCATCTAGAAGGGGGTCAGGCATTTGTCTGCATTGAATGCCTCTGGCTTCAGACCTATAGAGAAAAAGCAAAGTCTTTACATAAAAAATGGTTTCTGTATTTGTTATCAGAAACAGTGAGTGGAGACAGCTGGGAAGAGTCTATGCCATTCCACAACTACTTTGGCCAAGAACTAAAACATGTAAAATGGGCAGCAGCTGTTAGTTAAGGAGAACAAAGTAGGCTTAGTCCCTGAGGCCTGCTTCACTGGGAAGGGGCATGTAAGGATATGGACGGGCTTATGACCTTCCATGTAAGAGAATAGAAGGAAGGTGCTTATGCAGCATTTATATGCCGAATCAAGAATGGGTATGGACCAAAGATAATGCTGATTGAATATGGGGTTTAGAGGAGATAGTCACAGGCTGCTATTGTTAAAAGTTTATACTTCTACTGCCTATGACATCTTGAAAGATGGAAAATAAAGGGAAGAAGAGAGAGACAGGGTGTTACATGAGGCCTTACATTTAACTAACATCCACTTACTCCTGGCAGAAAAAGATTAGGAAACCAAGAATTTTTGAATTACTAACCAGAGTCTGCTTCCTCAGGCAAGAAGAAGCTATTACTCTGCTTGGAGATTAGGGGGCTGAGAATGGGAGAGAGGCTGATCCTTGGAAAATTGCAAAGCTGCTGAAGAGGCAGCAGCTGAACATATTTTCCTTTTATTTTTGAATGTTTCGATGTCTGAAGAAAAAGATATCAGTCATAGTACTGACTGGCAGTGATCCAGCCAAACCTCTGGATAGCTTAGAATTCTGGTGATTGGCACTTGAGTGAAGTTCCCTGACACCCAAGCTGAGTCTGCGGTATTTATGCAGGCTGACTTGTGTTGGTCACTTTTTTTTTTTTTTTTAATTCTTATGCAAAGGGAAAAAATTAGTATCTGGGGCCCGTTAGGGTTAAATTCCTTCCAGAGCAATTAGGACACCTGCTTTCCTCAAGTCTTAGTCCTTCTATCAATGAAATATTTTAACATCTGGAACTTGGCATATTGAATTATTCTTATTTTCTTAACATTTTCCTTTTTATTTGGATTTTTAAAAAACATAACCATTTATTCATCCAGTCCTCTAGTGTTTCTGAATGAGCACTCATCCCTGAGAAATGCTAAATCCCTGAACAAGAAAAGGAGTTACATTCAAGGACCAAATGGGAGTCCTTTAAATTCGCCTTCCACTTCTACCATTCTAGAAATCTTTGGTCTACAATCCTAGAAGTTTCAGGTTTATTGAAAATTTCCCCAGAGGCATTAGGATGGAAGAGAAAGCCATTCTCTTTCTCATTCCTGTTCTTCCTTTTTTTTTTTTTTTTTTTTTTTAAAAAAAATGTATACTTATTAAAGACATCTGTGTATCAGGCATTGGGGAAATAATGTGTATTAGTCCATTCTTGCATTGCTATAAGGAACTACCTGAGACTGGGTAATTTATAAAGAAAAGATGTTGAATTGGCTTATGGTTCCACAGGCTGTACAGGAAGCCATGCCTGGGGAGGCTTCAGGAAACTTACAATCATGATGGAAGGCAAAGGGGAAGCAGGCACGTCTTACATGGCTTGAGCAGGAAGAAGGGAGAGAAGGGAGAGGTGATACATAGTTGTAAACAACCAGATCATGTGAGAACTCACTCACTATCATGAGAACAGCAAGGGGAAATTCTGTCCCCAGGATCCAATCACCTCTCACCAGGCCCCTCCTCCAACATCAGGGATTACAATTCAACGTGAGATTTGGGTGGGGACACAAATCCAAACCATATCCTAATGATAAGGAGTCTTCACAGAGCTTAAAGTGTAGAAGGAAACACACATATGAAACAGAGCTCGTATAGTCCAGTGTGATAGGGGCCAAAATAGGAAATTGTAGGGAACTAGGGGACAAAGTAGTGACATTCAGTTTATTTGAGAGGGAGAGTAGAGGAGGTCGAAAATGACTCCCCAGAGAAATTGCCATTTAAACAAAATAATCGTGTCATGGGATCCTTGGGGTGTTGCTTTGCTAGCCAGAAACCTCTATGGCCGGTTGTACCTTCTGTCTCTGCTGCCTCTGCTTGCACTACCAGCCTGGATCCTATATCTACCAAGGGTGAGACAGGTGCAGAGTGGTGAGCGAGTGCTGGGTCCAGCCTCTGCACATAGCCAGGCATGCTGGCTGCTGTGGCAGGGTGGGTAGCTCTGGGCACCAGCATAGGTGCTGGCTCTGTGCCAGGCTGTGGCTGGGCCAGATGTACTGCATGCAGCTTCTGCTGTGGGCACTGGCATCTGGATGAGGGGAACACAGTGGCACTTGGAAGCTTGGAGATGCCAGGAACCACAGAGCCCCAAAGAGAGTGTCATAGCCCTGGCTCCAAGAGCCTCTAGGTCTGGTCTCCCCAAAGGGACACAGCTCTTCTCACCTTCTCATTGCCCGCAATGTGGTGAGTGGGGGCTGTGTTCCAGCCCTGTTTGTGTTACAGCTCTTTTTGTCCTGCCATTTGGCGGGACCTGAGTTCTTGTCTGGCGTCCAGGAAGAATGAGGTATGTGCACACACAACTGGAGGGTGAGCAAGGTGGAGAGGAGCTTCGTTGAGTAACAGAACAGCTCACCGGAGACCTGAAACATGTAGCTCCTTTCTTCAGGCAGGTGGTCCTGATGAGTGTCCGGCTCTCAGCAGAGAGGAGACCTGCAGTGGGTAGCTCTGCAGTGAGTAACTCCCTTCTGCAGGAAGGTTATCCCGGTGACCTGAAATGGGTTGCTTCTTCCTGCAGCTGGTAGTTCAGACACCTATGTGAGTCTGGCTGTGTCTGGGGGTTGGTTTATGGGCTCAGAAGGGAGGAAGTGCATGCTGATTGGTCCATGGGCCCCATAGGTGGGCCAGAAGAGGCACCATCTATAAATTCTCACTCTGCGTGCTGATTCTACCTGCAACTGACAGCCCAGTCCCATGCTTCAGGCTGTCCCTGGCTTGAAGGTGGGGCTTCACTAGGGACCCTTTCCACCCAGGAGCCTGTCAGCCTCCTGCTGCCATCACTTATGTTGTCCATGGCAACCAGGCTGTTCATGCTGAGGGGCAGCTACAGGCCTATACCAAGCCACCTTCAGCACCCCCTTGGCCTTCCTCCCATGATTGTTGGTGACTAAAGCCCAGAGGGGGCCAAGGGGGCAGGCGGCTGGTATGTCAGCACCACCCTGAGTGTGAGCACACTTGGCCACGTTGTGACAGTGCCCAGGCTTGGCCACAACTTTACTCCAAAATCAGAGCAGGAGCTGGGAGTAGGGAGAGGCCAGGGAGTGAGAGCAGGCGCTTCCAAGCCTGAGGGGGCAGGGTAGGTTCCTGGGCCTGGATACCACAAGGACGCTGGTTCTGGAGCCACTGTTGGGCAACTGCAGCTGTGCCCAGGAGCATGGGGCTCCTACCCCTTTAACTTGGTAGTGGGCAGCGTTCTTTCCTGTTATCAGCCCCTGCTGGTTCCCCAGTTGCTGCTGGGATTCCTGCAGTGGCTGTTGCAGACAGCCCACCATGGCCATCAATAGTGAGCTAGGTGAAATGGAGCTAGGCAGAGTGCTCTGAGCCAAGAGAGCAGGGAGTTGAGAAGATCTAGAATAGAAAGATGATGGAATTGAGATATGTTTAAGGTATTGAGAGAAGTTCACATGGGCGGGGTAAAGTTTAATGGTCATGGTGTTTGCGAAGGGCATTATGAAGGGTCAGGGAGGAGATGGTAAGAAATGGTACTGAAGAGATAAGAAGGGGCCAATTAGTGAAGAGTGTGAAAGTTGTGCTTAGGGATCTGCTCAAGTATAGGCTGGATTCTCTCTTGCCCACAAGTATAGCAATCTTGTGGACTCCCACCCTTGACTTCTTTTTTTGGACGAGTCTCTCTGTTGCCCAGGCTGGAGTGCAGGCTTGATCTCAGTCACTGCAAGTCTGGCCTGGTCTACTTCTATTCTCCTGCCTCAGCCTCCAGTAGCTGGGATCATAGGCCACACCCTCACCGCTAGTTTTTGTATTTTTAGTGAGACGGGAGCTCTCACCATGTTAGCTGTGGAAGGTCTCGATCTCCTGACCTCCTGATTCACCATCTCGGCCTCCCAAAGTGCTGGGATTACAGGCTTGAGCCATCACACCGCCTTCCACCTGGACCCCCAAACACCTGCCAATCTGTAGATCTACTGTGACTACCCAAAATAGGTACAGAGATCTGGCATTTCCCAACCATCTACTGTAGGTAGACAGGCACTGTAAAGTGCCTTCTGGGGTCTGGAATCAGAGTGTCTGAGTTTGAATCCCAGCACAGCCATTTATTAGCTATGTGACCTTAGGCAAGTTACATGGCCTCTCTATGCTTCAGTTTCCTTATGTATGTGTAAAATGTGGATAATAATAGTACCTGTATCATAAGATTATGTGAATTTAAAGTGAAGTAAGGTCAGTACCTAACAAATTGTAAGCATTCAATGCATGTTTGCTATCATGATTATCATTATTACCCCATTATTACCCCCGTCTTACAGTGGGAGAGACTGAGTTGCAGGGGGTTTAAGAAATGTGTTACACAGCACTTAGTGATAGAACTGAGGATGCCACTACCCTGGTGAAGGATGCCATACTCTGCTTTTCTGGTAGAGAGGGCAGATACTGAACAGGGGCCAAGAGCAACAAGTACAGCAACAGTGGTTCACAGACATTTGCCAGGTGGTCAGGACTTGAGAACTGACAAAGGTGAGAGGGCAGGGAGTCCCCTCCCATTCCCTCTTCATCTTTGGGAACTCCTCTAAGAGCTGGAGGAGATGTAGGGTAGCAAGTTATCTTTCATGCCACAGCCTGGGCATGGAGCCCTTGTTTGGATATGGAAGATGTAAAGTGGTGGTCAAGCTTCCAGTAGCTAATGGCATACAGTGAGAATACAGTAATCTGCATGGTCTCGCACAGAAAATTTAACATGGCTGAGGCTCTCAGTTCTCCTAAACTATTAATAAGTGTAAGCTAATTTTTCTTCAGATATTACTCTGCATTGGATGCTGTTCTGTGTACTTTACAGATATTAATGAATATTCACAACACATTAGTGAGGTAAGTACTATTATTATCCTAATTTTATATATGATCAAACTGAGGCATGGAGAGGTTAAACAACTTGATGAATCTTATAGAGCTGTAAAGTGGAATCAGGACTTGGCCCTAGATAGTCAGACTCTAGAGCCTGTAATCTGAACCTCCATACTTAGCACTTTCTTAACTGTGAAGATTACAAGAGCCTATTGAAGCACCAATAACATTGTTCCCCAATCACTGTAGGAGCACAGAATAGCTTAGTTTGCCTTCTTCCTCTACAGACTTGTCTTACTCAACAAGAAAATAAACTTTTAGTTTATTTAACAAATATGCATGCATATTTTTATTATATATAAGCTATAAGTTTAGGTTTCATTGGGGGATCAAAGAGGAATAAGATTTCTTTTAAGAGGTCAAGATCTAATAAGCCAAGCTTTCTATAGAGACAAATACACACTCAGAGATCCAATACAAAATAAAGTATTAAATGCTATCACAGAGGGATAAAGTGACATGGAAATACGATCAGTATTATGGGTTGGGAGGACTTGTTCAAAAAACATTTGTGATTTATTAGACCCTTAACCAGTTATTCCAAGTGAAATCTGGGGGATCAGAATGGAGACGGTTGTTAAAGTTTGAAGTTGTCTGTGTTCACCATTTAAACATCTAGTAATTTCACAATTCTTTTGTGTCCAAGGTATCCCATTTCAAATTATTATCTATCTCAGTGGCCTTTTCACATTATTCACAATTTTATATTACTTCATACTATGTATCTTAAAATATTTCTGTCTCATTTAGACTGCTTAGATTGACCACATAGGAATTGCTTTGGTAACTAGGACTATCTATATCTCTTTCCATGTTAAAAAATTGACTTAAGGCCTCTCGACAGTTTACAAAAGTTGTCATTTTACATTTTGGTTACTTTTCTATATTGGAGATATCAGTAGTGTTCGAAATCTGGAAACTGGCCTACCCAATATTTTTACTGCTTTCTTTTCATTGGGAAATATCAGTAACTTGGGGGGAACTTCTCTAAAATCATTCTACGTCTACAACATCTGGTAACATGAAATACTTGATTTGCTTATAATTCTGCTCATAATTCTTTCTTCTGTGTTTTTAAAATATAAAGAGATGCCTCTTCTATTTATTTGTGCCCTTGTAAAAGGGATCCAACCTGCTGACAGGTGCCCAGCTCTACTGGGTCCAAATGAGGTAAGCTTGCTCTGTTTGGGAGTGGGGAGTTCAATTGAAGCTTTGTGTTCTTGCTATAAACAATCCTTTATTATGGATCTTGAACTTGGGCTTTACTATAACATAATTCTTAGAGAGTAGCTCAATTCTTTCAGTATAACTTGATATAATCATTCATGGGTAAATCATAACCAGGATTACTGATGAAAGAGCCTGGGTTAGTAGAAAGAGTCATAGGGACAGGGAAACTTGCCCCAGTCTTGCTGCTCTTACATTGAAGTGTCTCATATCTAAGAGTCTTAAATATATTTTATGAATCTATTTTCATTCTTGCACTCAATCTGGTAATATGATATGTTTTGGCTGGCCTGTTTATATTTCAAGAAACTTTATTTGTGTATTAAAATAAAAAAGATGAGTGTGCATCACATATGTTGAAACATTTGCAATTAGTTAGTGCTACTCTCTTAAGTGATTGGGTAGGGCAGGCAGACAGCCAGCCTTGGCAATCTTTTCAGATTCTTTTTCATGCCAATTTGCAATTTGTGACAGTGCCACATTTTTATCAGGAGGGATTTATTGAGCTTTGGAAAAAAGTACTTCTTGACCTCAGTAGGTGGGTTCTTGGCTAGAACCATAGAACTGTTTCTTCCTCAAATATTTTTCCATGGAAATGTTGGGATAAAACATTTTAGGAAGCTCAGTGTGGAATAGACATTGACCCTTTTACAAGTTATCACGGAGAGGTTTGTGATACAGTTTGCTATAGAGATGGAGGGATAGTAACATAGAAAGTCTTGAATGATCTCATCATGAACACACCATATCTGTCTTAGTTGGAATCAGTTGACTAAATCAAATGAAAATTTTAATCCAAAAACACTGAGGAACCTAAAATGCTGGAAATTCAAATCCCAGAACACTCTGTTTGGGATAATGTACTAGAACCTCATAGAACAGGAATGGAAGGGGAGAAGATTGTGGAGGGAGGTTGTAAAAATGGGTTTAAGAATTTATTCCTGATCTCAAAGAGTAGGGAGTTTAGTATGGAATTCAATAATAATTCATAGAAACTTAATTAATAAAACCCCATGTCATATGCACCAGTGCCAAATTATTGCTGGTATGCAAGTAGGATCTAAAACCACAGGATCTAAGAGGAAATGAGGACCCTGAGTACTGAAATGGTCAGAGAAGTTTCCAAAGAAGACATGAGTTTTGTTCAGTCTTGAAGATTACAGCCAAATAACCAAGGTAGAAAGGGGATTAAGGAAGAGCATGGTCAAAAATTCTGGGAGAAGGAATGACATGTTAAGAGAATAATGAATACACACACACACACACACACACACACACACACACCCCGAGTAGAAACTTCACATACTGTAAGTTGGAGATTTATTTTAGGATAAAAGTAGTGATTTTCAAAACTTTTAACCTTTTGCATTCCAGTTGGAATAGCACTAAGATTTTTCTTTGGGTTGGTTTTCTGTGTTGATAATGTGGAGTAAGGTATTTCAATTGATTTGAGTTGGAAATTTTAATTCATCAGACCATGAAGGAGAAAGTAAAGCACCATGCAATACTCTGTCCCTTAGAGAAAAGACTATTGTTGACATTAGGTAAATATTCCAGACAATTCTCTATGAATATATAAAGATTGATACATAGATAATTATTAATCATAAATAATAAAAATGGGATCATGCTATACTTGCTTATAAATTATATTCTTTATTATTTTTATGTAAAAATAGTGTCAAAAGACTTTACATGTCAGGGAATTCAAAATGACATTTCTTTTAATTGCCTAGTCATATCTCATGTACCATGTTTCTCATAACCTTAATACATTTGTGACATTTATTTGAAAATAGTTGCTGTGGAATCCTTTATTTTAAATTTCCTGGGTTTGTGTATATATCTCTAATTCTTATCCACAATGCTGCATTTATTCAAGGGTGGATTTTTAAACTTTTTTTTATAGAGATGGATGGAGTGCAGTTTTGCTATGTTGCCCAGGCTGGAGTGCAGTGACTATTTACTGCAGTGATCAGGGTGCACTATAGGCACCAACTCTTAAGCTCAAGGGATTCTCTCTAATCGGCATCCAAAATAGCTGGGACTATAGGTGCATACCGCTGCTCCTGGTTTCAGGAGAGAATGTTTTTAAAAATTATACTTTAAGTTCTGGGATACATGTGCAGAACATGCAGGTTTGTTACATAGGTATACACGTGTCATGGTGGTTTGTTACACCCATCAACCCATCACCTACATTAGGTATTTTTCCTAATGCTATCCCTCCCCTAGCCCCCACCCCCCGTCAGGCCCTGGTGTGTGATGTTCCCGTCCCTGTGTTCTCATTGTTCAACTCCCACTATGAGTGAGAACGTGCGGGGTTTGGTTTTCTGTTCCTGTGTTAGTTTGCTGAGAATGATGGTTTCCAGCTTCATCCATGTCCCTGCAAAGGACATGAACTCATACTTTTTTATGGCTGTGTCATATTCCATGGTGTATATGTGCCACGTTTTCTTTATCCAGTCCATCATTGAAGGGCATTTGGGTTGGTTCCAAGTCTTTACTATTAAGAATATGCTGCAATTATGATCAGACACTTCTCAAAAGAAGACATTTATGTGACCAAAAAACATATGAAAAAAAGCTCATCATCACTTGTCAGAGAAATACAAATCAAAATAGCAATGAGATAACATCTCACACTAGTTAGAATGGCAATCATTAAAAAGTCAGGAAACAACAGCTGATGAAGAGGATGTGGAGAAATAGGAACCCTTTTACACTGTTGGTGGGAGTCTAAATTAGTCCAACCATTGTGGAAGACAGTGTGGCAATTCCTCAAGGATCTAGAACCAGAAATACCATTTGACAGAGCAATCTCATTACTGGGTATATACCCAAAGGATTATAAATCATTCTACTATAAAGACATAGGAGTGAATTTTTTACCATGTTAAATACATTGTATTAAATGACACTACGGATTCAAGTGGCAGACATAATTTGAACTATTTCCTCAAAAAAGAGGAAATTTATTAAAACTGCACTGGGATATCTGGTATAAATCAGGAAAGACAGGGAAAGTTGTGTCCCATGACAGTGGGAAAAAAAAAAAAAGGAATGGAATTTCTGCTTATTTTTGCACATTGGCCTTCTCTTGCACAATAGACCACATAACTACATGGTGGGGAACATGGTTGTTCAAGGCTCCCAGGCTTTAATTTCCACAGCCCTCCAGAGAGGTACTGACTCTTTTTCATTAGTTCCATCTTGGAAGACTTTGGGGAAAGACTGGCATGGCTTGGGTTAGGTGCCCAGTGGATTTTGAATGGAGTCACATGGCACACCTGGTAATTGGAGTACATTCCTGTTTATCTTGTGTTCTAAGATGAGGGAGTTGAGCAGCCACCCTCCTCTAACTGGTGTCAGATATGTACATAAAACTACACTTGGGTTAACATGGAAAGGGTGTATAAAATGTGATTATAAGATCCTAAAAGTTTAGAATACTTTGGAACTTCATTGTTTACAATTATGGAAATAAGGTTGATAAGTGTACAATTTATTTACATGCATGCTGTCATCTTTAAAAAATTTCCTTTGTGTATTAGCACTATATGGAAATAGAAAAAAATCTAGACTCTCCAAATTTGTAATTTAAGAATAAAGCAGTATGTTATTATCAGTAGAGGAAAAAGGATTCAAAACAGGTTTCTGGTGGAATAAAGTTTGCCTGCTTTCACACCTGGATAACTGACTTTTAGAAATATCAAATTTAACTTCTAAAATATTTTTCCTCTGCTCTGGGCTGTGGAAAGAAGGCTACAGGTGAATAATAAAAAATGGTGACTAAACTAATGGTGATTAAGTATAAGATGAGAACGGACACCTAAAATAGAATCTGAGAATCAGAGAATTAGAAGTGAAGCTGAACTATCTTTGTTTGGCAGGCCTGGCCACTTGCATTATATTAAGCCACAAGATGTAAGATTTTTGAGCAAGACTTCTGAAAATTGTAGTTTTTGATGGGTGCAATATTAGTTCTTGAAATATTACTATCCAGAAGGAGAAAATAAGTATGCTCACCAGCAAACAGGAGAAGATAGCTGAGAACTATGTGGATGGAATCCTGCTGAAGACATGAGGTGATGGAAGAGTGGTTTCTGAGGGAGTATGTACCAGAGAGGGTACTATCCCCAGCAAAAAGTGAAGGTGAGGAGATCAGCTTCTGACGCTGGACTCCAGGGGCAGGAGACAAGAGCATGGGTCACGCAGACAGAACAGGTCAGTGAGACAGAAAAAGAATGAAAAGGATAATCTGAAGAGAATTTGGTGAATAAGTATTAAATATTGAACCAAATATGAAGTTGGGGCTGACTGGAAGCTGTTAAAACACTATGCTCTGGGAAAAGACAAACAGAGCAGACAGCAGGTCTACAGTTGTAGCTGTACCATCCAATAGATTGCCACAATCCAATAGATTGCTACCATCCAATAGATAGCCACCATCCAGTAGATAACCACTAGCCACAGATGCCTATTTAACTTTATTAAAATAAAATGAAATTCAATTCCCCAGTCTCATTAGCCACATTTCAAGTGCCCAATAACCACATGGAGTTAGGGGTTCAAAGTCAGTGCAGGCATAGAATATTTCCCTCATGGCAGAAAGCTCTATTGGATAGCACTGAAAGGCTATGACAGTGAGCCTGAAGTGAACATGAACCTGAAGCCTTGACCCCATGTCCTGGCTCCATTCTTCCTTCCATAGTTATTGGAGATTGACTATGTTAGGAATCTACTTAGATTCTGACACTAACATTTTGGGGCAAGCATCTAGCATCACTAGAGAGACAGATACTGGGGGTTGGGTTTAGATATGAAACACTGCATCCAGAGTTCTCCACTTCCTTCCAAAATATAAATAAGTCAGTCAGTCAGTCAGTCAGTCTAGGTCTAGGCTACCAGGTAAAGACTTGTTTTAATTATGGTTAGCCAACTCCTAGAGTGATCCTTCTGCTTCCAATCAAGGCTGTACCTAAGCCATATAAAACAGTCGACTGGCCAAGCTCTTTTTAGATGTTGCTTCATCTCTCCAAGGACATGCTAACTTTGTCTGGGATTTAGTGGTAAAATTAGAACCTTTACAGATGTCAGGTCTTTTTACATAATTGCGACAATACCTGCCTTATCGCAAGAATGTGGTGGTTTAAGATCCTGAAACTAAAGCCATCTCTTTTTTTTTTTTTTTTTTTTGCAGTAACTCAATCTGTTCATGAACAAAAAATGTTAAAAAATGAAATTCACATTCTACTATTTGTAAATATTAATTATTTGACTTGGTGTATTTATTTTAATTTAGATATTTTTTGCCCTCATCAATGATTCTTCCTAGAAACAGGGACCTTTTCACAGTAATTGACTCCAATTTTGTTGAACTGGTAAGCAATTAGGATTTGCATATTTATTTAGTTTTTTGCTAAATTTTGCTCTTTTAAAAATGGTATTGAGGAATAATGTCAAGGCAACACATAGAAGCTCATTTTCTCACTCCTTGAACTGTTCCTATTTTTAACTCAATGGTTTTTTAAAAAAATTGCATCAGCTTCCTGAGGCTATTAGGCTACTATTCAATTAGGTATTGCTTCTGTGTACACAATGGCACACCAGAAGCTGGAAAGTGCTCATGCAGTTTCAGAAATGTTTAATTTGCTACCAGGGAATAGCTTAGTTTAGAATAGGGTAAGAAAAGCAGAGAGGAGAAAACAAGATACTATTTCTCACACCTACAGTTACCAAAGAAGGATAATAAAAACAATGAGACCTAATGTTTATTGAGTGTTTACAATGGGATAAACATTGTATTGCTCTCTCATGTGTTTTATTTGACCCTCACAAGAATGATTTCAGGTGGGTAAGACTGTTATTCCTATTTTGCTGATGAGGAAACTGAGGCTTATAGAGAAAGAGTAATTTACCCAATGACACAGAGCTAGTAAGTGGTGGATCTAAGCTGTAATACTCAAATTGTTTGATTCTAGAGACCATTTTTTTAACCACCATTTTCATATCTTAGTTGACTAAGATGGCTGTTTACTGAACACCTTCTTTGCTTTCCCAATTGTGGCTTTCTCAAGCTGGACTGGAAATACCCTACTCCTAGTTGTCTTTGAAGTTTTGTCGTGCTTTAAGATTCTTATCTCCTCCAGGATTTTCCACACCTCTTCAGCCAACATGAACATTCTTTTCCTCCCTTAATCTTACAAAACTTTGTGTTTCCATTCCATTATTTTCAAAGTCTGCTTTGTGTTGGAATTTTATGTCTGTACTCTGAGCTTCTGAGGAGTCAGAACTTTAGCATATAGAAGTTTTATTTCCACTGGTACCTAGAAGTGTGTTTTCATATGGTAGGTACACAAAATATTTTTGTTGCTGACAATTTTTAAATTTCACTCACAACTTAATGAACATTGTATTTTCTGACTCTGAGTTGAAAGGGAGCTTGAAAGGGCTGAGGTTTCTTTTCTTTTCTTTTTTTCGATAGTCTCTTTAGTTACACTTCCTTATGTTTGAGGACAAGTTGCCTGTTGTACTTTAATGGTGACCTCCAGGGTTACAGGCATTCATTTAACAGATACTCATTATCATCTTTTAGTCTTCTAGGAGCCAGGCATATGATGGTGATAAAGACTGTGTCACTCTTCTCTTGGAGTTAAGGGATAATCTGGAGGGGAGACAGATTGTCAAAAGTTGTCATCTAAATATATAACTGTAAGGGTACTATGGAGGAAACCAAAGAGGTGTTACAATGAAGTGATTGAGGAAGTGATATTTAAGGGAAGACCTGACTGGTAGAAAGGAGAAACCTGGGATGAGCAGACGAAGGTGTATACTCATTATGGGACATGATGTGTGAGAGTCCTGAGGTAAGCAGGAGCTTCAAGAATTCAGTCACCATCCGTTCAAATGTCACGCAATACATAATATAGCAACAATTGCTTTCTGGTGGTCAGTTCTCCATAATCCATGCATGACAGGTTTATGGGCATTTCATGGTTATAGTTTAGACCGTGCCAGTATTTCCATTTTGTAGGGGCTTTAGTGGCCACTTAGGGGTAAGTCATGCCTTCTGTAGGCTTGTTTACTTTTGAAGTTGTAAATTGGGTTTAAATTATAGCTTCTTACAAAACAATCATCATATTTACTATTCATTGAGGACTTATATGTTAAGTAGTATGTTAACCCTTTTATTCATATTATTACTTTTAATCCATTAAAACAGAGATCTTGGCAAATGTTTCTGCAATGGGCCAGATAGTAACTATTTTAGGCTTTACAGAGCTCATCATCTCTGTTGCAACTATTTAACTTTGCTGTTTTAGTACAAAAGCAGCTGTAGACAATATGTTAATAAATAGGTGTGGCAGTGTTCCAATAACACTTTATTTTTGGACACTGAAGTTTGAACCTTATATAATATTCACATATTGTGAAATAGTCTTTTTTTTTTTAAATGTTCCAACCATTTAACAATGTAAAAACCATTCTTAGCTCACAGGTCATATAAAAACAGGCACTGGGCAGGATTTGACCAAGGGCTGTAATTTACCTACTCCCACCTGCTCTCCTCATTGTCCCTGTTTTACCAACAAGGAAGCTGGAGTCACTGGGAGGTTGTTTATAGTCAGAATTGAAACCTAGGTCTGGTAGATTCCAAGGTCCATTTCTTTAACTCAAATGCCTCACAGCATTAACAATTTGTTGGGTTCCCAGAATAATTTCTTCATTGTTTCTGGCATATAACTTTTAGTCCCCAACCAGATTGCATGTTTCTCAGAGGAAGAGGCATTTTTTTCTTCTATTTTTCTTGTTTCCCTCCACAAGAATGATGGACTTACAATAGGCATTCAATAGTGGGTTACCTGCCCTTCAAATGGTTTCTCTGAAAGTGGCTATGAACTGTAGATTTTTGGGAATACATAGCAATCGTATTTATATTGCCTACCTAATTTAGCCCTCTTAAAGGGGGGCCCTGAAAACTGATTAGGAAGATGATTAAAATCCTGGATGCCATTTTCACATCATATTTGTAGAATTAGTGTCATATTTCCAGTTTTCACATGCAAATCTTGTAAAACAAAAAAGTTGATTTCTCTTCCTTTGTGGAATAAATTGCCCCCTAGTCCCCTAAACCATGCGGAATTCTTTAATTTCTTGTTTTGAAATTGTGCCTGTGGAGTCAAAAGGTGAACGTAAGAGCTTTCAAAATCTAAGTAAAATGAGTAAAAAAATAGAAAAAGCTTGAAGAAATTCATTAATAATACACCAGTAGCCAGTTTGTCTTGATGTCTTGCTGTCTCTGGACCCCTTCATCTCCCTAGTTACCTTAAAATTAAAATTCAGATGTAACAAAATTGTCATTAATATGTAGAAGTGGCTAATATTTTTAACAATGATAACTGGCTTTGTCATTTTGGATTCTGGTTATAATAGACATTTTCCATAGATTGGAAGACCCAAAATGTACCATGATTTGGTAAAAATATATTTAAATTATACACAATATGTTACATACAAAAATACATATATTTTTACAAACATTTTAACTTATAACATTTTTAGACATCAACTTAAAAACATGTAAGTGGGTAGTTTTTCAAAATTCTTGTGGGAGGTATGATAGCAACAAATTTTGAAGACCATGACTTCAGGGTGTTTTTTTTTTTTTAAAGGTTTCTCTGAAAGCCAGAGTTCTTCAAGATCCCTAATGATTATCTACCTTAAAAGGCCCATGTTTTACTAGACCACCACACTCTAACCCCATGTTTACTTGAATGGCAAATGTAAAGTTAAGAGAATGCTAATGAAATGACATGCATCCAAGTTACAGTAGTTTTGAAATGAGTATTTTTTACTTTCTAGTATTTGCAGGAAGAGGAAGTGTTTTGATGTTTACCTTGGGTAGAAACATGAAAGGGCTGTTTTGAAGTTTCACATATTTCAGATATGCAGAAGTATGTCATTGTTGACAATGGTAAACAGCTGGTAAAGATAACTGCCTGGAACAGCTGGAGGAGGGAGTTGAGATTACCCTGTTTAGAAATCTGGAAACAGAGAAAGCATATTTTCTTAACTACAGTGTACAGCAGCAGCATAGATGCATAGTCTATGTGCCTATAAAGCAGCCATTCAAGCTTAAAAATATGTTTCTCTTTGCCTGTTTGTGGGACAAGGCTGTGAACAAAATAAATTAAGTGAGGAGGTTCTGACCTCCGCAGCTGGCTTCCACAAAATGATATGAGGACTTGGGGGGGAAGAGAAATGAGTTTTGTTTGGCCTCAGTGGAATCTTCTCAAGGGAGCCTTGGTGGCATGTTATATTTCTTTGGAAGTCGACTTAACTTTACTCTGGTTCAGTGAAGGAAGATTCTACTTAATAGAACCCTGGGGTCCCTAAAGAATCAATGCCGCTTCCAATTGGCACTTTCAAATTTAAACAAATTATCGTCTTGTGTAGGCTCAGCCTTTTCATTAGGTTTTCGTGGGGAATAAACTTCCTGAATTTGCTGCAGGCTGAGTATGTATTTCCATTAATTAGCAATGCAGGAAGCAAAGACACCAAAAGATGAGCAAACCTAGGTAAGACTCAAAACCTCTTGAACCTGACAAAGCTACCAAAGTTCACAAAAGTGAAGTTATAGATTCTACACTAAGTAGAATCTCAAGGTCACCCTGGGGAATTATTTGGCCCTAATTTTCAATGGCAACATCTCTATAATATTCGTGGGAAGCACACTTTATCTGTCTTTTAAAAATGACGTTAGGTTTTCTCCAGTATAAAGAAGGAGTGTTACTTCTGCCAGTATAAATAAATAAATAAATAAATAAATAAATAAACAAACAAACAAATATTTGATTTCAAGAATTCTGGCTTATGTCACTTTGAGCAACCCCAGTATAAGAAAATATAAAATAAAGACAACAAATATGCATTTAAAGAAGTCATGTAATGAATTTTAGTGCATTTAAAATATCGTTGGATGTACGAATACTGTTTTATTTTTTACTTAAGAAAAAATGAACTTAAAGCCATGTTTACCGTAAGTTGAAAAGCTGAAAAATGATAACTATCTGGAAATTATTTGGTAAAATTATATTGTAAACATATATATATATAGTAATTTCATAATTTAGTTTGCATAGTGAAAATCCTTAAACATTGTAAGTATGAATTAGTAATTGGATACATAATATTGATTTAATCTGCTAGGCATTTGTTTGAAAGGTATTTGATAAAATCTGGTTTTTAATGCTGCAACTTCTGACAATTTGTGAAAGTATATCTGACTTCTATGGAACTCAAGAGTATACTGAGTGTATTTTAGTTGAGCTTAGTTATTTGTGTGTGTGTGTGTGTGTGTGTGTGCGCGCTTCTGGGGAGGGATGTTTTTCTTCTGAATTTTTCAAGTTTCTTTCCCTAATGAAAGGAAAATTGAGCAAAAATTCAATTGAACAAAATTGAACTTTATCATCACTTTTAATGGCCATGTACCCATTTGTGGCTCAGTTTCACAACCTGTTTTCTCATCTTAAAAGGTTATTATTAAGGACAGATAAATAATAGGTTAAGTGATTTTTAAGATTTTAAGTTACTCAGATTTTTAAGTTACTCAGATGAATTAATTTGTAAATTTAACACTGTACTGACACTCAGATCCCTTGTAAAAATTTAGCGAGTAAGTTTGATATGTCTATGGTGTACATGTCACAGAAAACACATGGTATATGCATTCACTTAGGTGTTATATATTTTTTTCCTGGGGATTTTGCATTACTCAATTTTTATGCTTATAAAATTAGTTAAGGTTGAAGACTATTGAAATCCTGTGTTTTCTAAGGTGAGCAGTGAAGTTGAAATTGGGACGTTCATTTCTGCTAAGTAAGTAAGCTCATGAGCTAATTCTGAATTGCCTGAGGAAACTCTGTTCAGGAACAGAATGACAGCATTGGTACAGAAATAAAATCTTAAAAAGGATGAGAGTGCTTCAGAATTAAAGTTTGAAAAGTGACAGAATAGCGTACCTGGAAGGAGTTAATGAAGACATTAATTATTAGAGCTCTTGGAAGAATGTTTCCTGCTAAATGGCCCACAAAATCTAACATCAACCACTGCCAAAGTGTTTTTCATTGGAATGAACTTTACTATTATTTCTTAAGTCAACCTATGCAGGCCAGTTAACTGTCATGTCTAAGACTCTACCATGTGTCCAATGAAGATTAAAGATGGATGTCATTTACCTTTCAATATCATAGATAACACTCATTAAACATTTACTATGCTAGAACTTTATAGAAATCATATTTTCTAATAATCCTAATAGCTCTCTAAGGTATATATTATCATGATCCTTATTTTACAGTTAAGATATTAAGGCACAGAGAGGTTAGGTGACTTGCCCAGGTCATGCAGTTGATAAAGGCTGATGTCAGGACTTGAAATCAGGGAACTCTGAAGCCTATGTTCTGAATCAGTGCTTTACTTTAGGAGTAGTGCTTGAAAAGCTCACCTTCTAATAAAGGAGAATGAGTACATACAATTTTAATATAGTAGGATAAATACAATCAAACAACTATGTGCAACATGCAGGAATCCTATAGAAAAGGAACTATTAATATTATGTGTGGGAATAGTCTTGATATGGGAAAGAAGGCAGCTTATAGAGTCAGTGACACCTTGGTACACTAAGGATCAAGAGAAGCCTTCCAGGTGGACAAAGTGGGGATGGTCATACACACCTGAGGAAAGAGTCTAGCAAATGTAAGAGATTTGCCACTACAACATGAATTCATAGAGCTGTAAGTACTAGTTATGATAAATTTTTAAATGGAGTGGGAGTGGGTGAAGTGTCCAGGAGACAAGAATAGAGACTGACAACAACAAAGAGAGTTGGGTCTTTTCAGCCAGAGTAAGAGGTTTCAGCCATTAAAGGGTAAAGTTTATTTAGCTAGATTGCTTAGTTGGACATGCATGGTGGACAGACTTGGTGGCTGGGAGACCTCTTCCGGTCCAGTGCCAGAATCTAACCAAAGATAATGGGGGTGGGTAAGTGGGTGGATGGTAGAGAACCTGTGTTAGGGAATACAAGAGCAGGCTTGGGGAAGATAGTGAGTTTGAATGAAGGTTGTACAATTACTTGATGAGTCATTTGGTGATATTTTGTACTTCCTTTATGTCTAGGATTTTCTTTAATGTAAATTTGTATGGGGACAGATACTCAGAGGAATCAGTTTTTAAAATCAAGCAGCCTCTCTCTATTTGCTCATTCAGCCATCAGAGTTGTCTAAAGAAGAATTAGAAAACTGAGTAAATGTCTGCAGCTCTGCTTATATAGTCAGGTCCAGGATGTAAAAGAAGGATCCAGGTGGGGGCATGCGGGGAGCGGTAGCTATCACCATTCTACTTGGCAACATGCCTTACCACTCTGAAGACCAGTCATTCTTTAGCTACTGTTAATGTTGATTACACAGAAAATTGCACAACACCTCACTTTGATTTGGCCAATTGAAATGCCCTTTTAGGAAACAAGTGGCACTACCAAATCGGTCAATTCCTGGATCAATGCAAATCTGAGAGTTCTTTTGCTGCACAGAGTGGTCCTATCATTTCAGTGTAGTCAATTAGCAGAGGCGATATGAAAACCTCCAGCTCTGCTACAGAAAGCAAATAGGCTTTGCATGATTATTAAGCAGTTTTCTCATGTGTTCTTTCCTTGATGGAGTTAAAGGCATTAGGATTTGAATCCTGCCCACACTCATATATAGAGCATATGTCACTCTCTCCATCTTTATTGCTATTCATATTGAGGTCAATTATGAGCTGCTGTTTAATGTCACCATGAAATTGTTCAATTATTTTCTCCCAGCATCTAAGCACCTATCCTCAAAGGGATTTAGAATGAGTGGTATTAATGCTGAGGAATTCTTAAGAAGCCAGTAGGCCTGGATGGCTCTCCTTTTATAAATCACCCTATCTCTATTATGAGATCCAAAATGCTTGATAAGTTGTTAATGAATAGCTTACTATCCAATCTTCTTTTTGGCTAATATTGGAGAAAATAGACATAGTTCTCTTCCTTGGTGGTAGAGTCATAACTAAAGAAGAGAAGCTGCTATCTTTGTCACTTTTCCCCTCTCTCCCATAACTAGACTCTTCTGGAGCCCCAAGGGCCCATGCTTGGTTATTCCTAACTAAGGAACAATTAGGATGAGTTTTCTTTTTCCATTTTAATATTGGAATGGGAAGCAAGGGGGTAGAGGAAAAGAAACTTTTTATTCAGTGTATCATAAGTATATTTGTACAGTGTCAGTATTTTTCTGTTTGCAGTTTACAGATAAAATATACTTGTATCTCTGTTATTATTGTCACGATTTGCAGATGGATGCACAGAGAAATATTTCTGCAAAGAAACAAATATCAGTGCTTTCCTCAAAATAGATCATGTTTCAGTTACTCCTTTTTTCTCTATATACCCTGGTAAGAGTTTTTTGAAGCCAGCCTAATAGCTTCTGATCATTTTATGCCTGCTCCTGGCTCTTGGATTTGGTTATGTCTATAGCAATGCAAAATCAGCAAGGTGTCTCTTTGAGACATTTCAATTTCTTCATTTATTCCTACTATTATGCATAAGACATTGTGCTACATTTATTGGGAGAAGGGGTATAATTGGATGAATCTGACAGGGACCCTCTTTAAAGGAGTTGTGATATAATGGAGGCAGTAGACACGGAAACAGTTAACTCGAATACAATGTAGAATGAAAGAGGACCAAATAGAAGGCTGTGGGAGAAGAGATGAAGATGCAGTTCTCAAAGAGATGACCTCTTGGAAGAGAAAATATTTGAGCTGAGCCTTTGGAGTGAGAAGGATAGTTATAGATGGTATGGGATTGGTTGGACATTCAGGATGAGGAAATGCCATCAGCACTCACGAAGGTCATTACACTCTATGATTTCATCTTCTTAACCATTCCCTGCCATGACTTTTGTCGTGGCCTTGAGAATCCTACTATTTCCTAACGCTGTGCTCCTCCTCCAGGCTTATCCTTTTTGAAAATCTCATTCTCATCCTGTCTTCCCCAATTAGTAAGTACAATAGTATCCAATTTTCTTGGCTTAGTATATGAGGCCTGCCATGATCTGGTAGGCACCTATGTCTGCCATTTCATGTCTTTCTGCATTTTAATTTAGGATTACCTATTAATCAGGCATGAATTTTCAACTGTTTGTCTTACTGCCTTCAATTCCTTTATTTCTTATCTGCCTGTCAAACACTAAATTCAGTCACTTCAATTTGTACTATTGTTAGCTCTCAAGACTTGGTTTATTGTACTAGTACTGTAGGCTAGTGTGAGTGGAGCCAGTAAATAGCACCATTACAGAGTGCTATTTAACCACACTTGTTCATTACTTATGCCCATATTACCCTTAGATGGTGGGATTTTTTTGGGGGGTGGTGAAGGGAGGGATTGTTGGTATTAGTTTAGTAGCAAATAGAATTTTCATATTTAGTCATTATTTATGTATCTTTCAGTCATATTATGATAACTACGCAGATGCTAAAACAGGTTAATTTTGGAGGAAGAGCTTAAGAAATGAAAGATGTGGGATTGTAGGAGTGAGAATTATCTGAAGAGAATATTAGTAGTTGAAGGAGGGAAGGTGGCATTGGTGGAGGCTGTTTTCCAACATTTTCAAATTTCTTTCTAAGAAAATATTTGTATGATGTCAGTCTTCAAATAAGAAGTATGATTCAGTAAATAAATATTGAAAAATGATTATCGCAGGGCATTGGGTATATGCTTGTTCTGGGGCCTTTTCCTACTTTTTTACTGTGTTGACTTTTTAACCGAATCCTTGGAAACCCATGCCTGTGATTGAGAGGAACCACGTAAAAAGCTAATTTGGAAACCTGAAATCTAGATCAGGAGATTTTGCAAGGTGCAATTTATTTCCTATTTATGCTTTTGCCCATTCGATGCCTGACCCACTGGCTTCTAGTGGTGTTGGCTCCCTTCTCTGATCTATCTATTCAGCCTCAGTTACCAGGTATCAGATTACATAACTGAACCATCTACTTGACGTACCTCTGTGCACCACATATGTGAAAGGCCTGTCACTGTGGTCGTATGTGGTTTGCAGACCCTGCTGTGTGGACTTGCATCAACGTCTAGGCTCTGTCTAGGACAGTTTGGGGGAGATCAGACATAGATGTTCAGAGCAGAAATGTGGATTGTATAGTATGACAACCAGTTTTAAATCTTGAACTTTAAGCCACTTGCCTTCATTGAACCTTCTCTCTTCTCTACTATTTATGATTGACTTTTGGTTTTGCAAGAGTATTTAAATTTTATTGCATAATATAAATGAACCACTTTGTTTTCATTAGGGGACTCCATACGAATGCAAACACTTTGTTTATAAAACAAGTATATACAGTTGTCCCTTTGTATCCCTGGGTTCTGCATCCATGGATTCAACCAATTTTGGATCAAAAAGATTAAAAAAAATTGTGTCTGTACTGAATGTGTAGACCTTTTTTCTTGTTACTATTGTCTACATAATATAGCATAATAACTATTTACATAACATTTGTATTAGGTATTATAAGTAATCTAGAGATGATTTAAAGTATATGGGAGGATATGCATAAGTTATATGCAAATATTATGACATTTTATATCAGGAACTTGAGCATCCCCACAGTTTGGTATCCACAGGAGGTCCTGGAACCAATGCCCCTCAGATACCGAGGGATGAGTTTATATATTTTTCCATGTGGTGATTACAATGTCTTCCTTCCTGAGCCTTATGCAATTAGTTACTATCATTTCTCTTTTCTGTTTTTTTAAAAATCCTGTTAAAGGAAGTAACCAAACTTCTTTTATTAGTATCTGAATTTTAATCTACTATGGTGTTTGGTCACAGGGGAACCAGACTAAGAGGAAGTAAAAAAAAAATATCATTTTTGTTGCCAAATCACTTTTGAATGCATTAAGGGAAAAAAATGCCAAAAGACAATGCTGCCAAATTGGTGTATCCAGTGACTCTGAGGTTACCCAAATTCTCAGCACTTACTACCTGTTCTTTAGGATGAAAGTTCTCAGTCCCTTCACTATTTTCCTTGTCTTCCTCATGTGAAGACCAAGTAATATTCCAGGAATGGTTAGTGATGCTCACCGTTGTCCTCACAAATGTTATGCTTGGATTGTCTTTCACTGAAAATAGGGACAAGTCCCATAAGAGGTACATCTACTCATCATGGAATAGATCACGTCAGGACCCGATTCCCTAAAATACAGGAAGTCACTGTGACCTTGTGCTTATTTAGTGCCGAAACTGCTCTGTGATGAGAAACTCCTTCACTTCCCAGATTTGTGATCCAACTTGCTCTTCTTCCTGTAACTCATAGAGCCACAGTGCTATTCTAGGACCAGACTGCAGGATATTCGGTAAAATGCCATCATTTGTTGGCTGCTGAAAATATTTGGCTTTAAATCAATTACAATAAAAGTCCAGACCAAAGACCAATGGTCACATTTTAGCTTAATCAATACTGAAAGTTAAATACTTTTATGGCTTTCATTTTTTTTTTGCCTCCAACCTCTTATATATATGTTATAGTAATAACAATTAGTATGTTTACTATTGGTGGATATAGTATATCGGAAAAGTACGCAACTTTTAAAAGTACAAACACTAGTCATGTTCATTGTAAAACATTTCGAAAATGCCAATAGGCAAGAGTAGTTAGATTCTGTTACTCAAAAATTTTACTTTTGTTAATATTTTGGTGCTATGTGTTCTTTTAGTTATTTCTCTTTATATTTAAAATGGACTTGTAAGTGATCCATGAATATGTTACAAAATTTTCTTCCTTCATTAGAGATCTGAACACATTATTCCTAAACTTAAAAATCTTTACTTGCGTTCTCTTGTGTCTGTAGAATAAACTCAGTCTCCCTGGCCTGTTTTTAAGACTCCTCATGATTTTTTGACTGTTTCCCCTTAAACTTTCTGATTTATACTTTGGTCTCTGACATATGAATAGGTGTAGCTTTGGGTGCTGGGTCCCTTTGTCTCAAATGCCCTTTCTCCTTCATTATCCATCTGGCTAATGCCGTTCAAATTCTCCTTCCTTTGAATGTTCTCAGAATTAATGTCTTGCTTTACTCTGCTATTCAGCTCATTTATATTAAGCATAATTCTCAGTCAGCCTTACCTTAACTCCATGTTTATATACTGCTTTCTCTACTAGATTTTAAGTCTGAAAGGAGAGGATTATCATTCTCACAATTTGTTGCGAAGACTCATTTAATGTCAGTGTTCTCTACTCTGCTATTATCTGTATAAAGGCAGGGTCCACCTTCATAGCTCCAATATCATGTTCCTGTTGGCTGGGGAGAGAATAGTACAAACTCAACAATAGTGGACTTACCCTTGTGTCTTTTCTTTTGATGGAATCTCACTCTGTTGCCCAGGCTGGAGTGCAGTGGCACAATCTTGGCTTTCTGCAACCCCTGCCTTCCCGCCTCAACCTCCTGAGTAGCTGGGATTACAGGCACCTGCCACCATGCCCAGCTAATTTTTGTATTTTTAGTAGAGATGGGGTTTCACCATGTTGGTCAGGGTGGTCTCAAACTCCTAGCCTCAGGTAATCTGCCTGCCTGAGGCTCCCAAAGTTCTGGGATTATAGACGTGAACCACCGTGCTCTATCTACCCTTGTGTGTTTTGCAGCTCTTAGCATAATGCCTAGAATATGGTAATGCCTAAGAGATATTTGTTAAATTGAATTGTTATTTACTGTAAGTAAGGAGCATACATGGGCCATGTCCAAATTCGTTGGAACGTTTTTGAAGGAAGTAAGCTTATTACTATGAAACCTATTCAGTAGTATAAAACATTTTGAATAGAAATACAGTTAAGTATTATTCCAGGTAGCAATGTGTATTACAGAGTGTTCTTAGTGACCTCAATAGCCACTATCACCTTTTGAAACATTATTGTTCTTACTATTTTTTTTTTTTTTTTTTGTTCAGCTGGACACATTGGCATTAAGATTGAATCAATAGTTTTGTCATCAGCCACCTTCCAGGTAGAGGATTGTATCAATTTACTTAAGACCACTTAAGTCTGCCTTCATCATTTTGGGTATTATTGGTCATTACTATCATTTGTTTACCTTTTCCACATTTCGTGATATCTTTTCAGCTTTTACCTATTAGAATTATTTTTCCAAGTCTACTTTTGGATAGAATATAATTTTGCTGTTTTTGGTTGTTCTCTAAGTGACATTGAAAGGTACACACTTTTTATTTTTATTTTTTACTCTTTCCAGGATCTTAGTAGAAAGGAATGCATTTTATCTTTCACCACACTGTGTAATCTCCTTGACGTCCTCTCTTTTATTTGTTGGATTTTTCTTTTAATTAAAAAATCATTCCAGGTATGTTTTATTACTTATTTATTCTTTCCTTATTTACTTTCTCAAAAACTGAGCATAAGAAAGTTAATCTTTAATTCTGTGACTCCATTTATAAGAAAAAAAAAATCAAGACTATTGTTGAAATCTATTCTTACACATTCCTTAAAATAAGCACCCCAAATTTTCATTGTTCTTTCTTGGGACAAATGCAATGAAGATAGTGTGTTAGCTATGAGATATTATCAGTCATGTGCAAATGAGGAAAAAATAAAAAAATGTGGATGGTTCTATCCTTTCTTCTAAAGACTAAGCTGGTAGCTGCCTTTAATGTTGGTGGCATTTTCTAAGTCAAGATCATATGATACTTAGTACATTTAGAATGATATAAGAAGTGATTTGGATTAAGTTGTTATAAAACATCATGTATTTTTTAAACCTGTTGATTAAATATTCTCTGCAACCACTTTCAATATAGCCTGATCTTTTAAATTTCTAATTGTCTTGTACAAAAACATATCTTGAGCACCTACCTACAATATACCCAACACTGAATGTACTCTTTGAGTGGTACGAATGGAATATAAAGTGTTACAATAAGAAAATACACTAAATTGGTTGCACCTGCATTTTCTTTTTAGTTTCACTATTTCTGATCTCTTACTCTATGATTTCCTTTTTGTTACATAGTAGATTGCTTTTCTCTCACCATACTTTTGGTTAAAATTGACTTATGCAAGAGGGGCTTTGAAGTGAACAATATCAAAAATATAATTTCAGTCAAACTTTGAGCTTCATGGATATATGTTTTTCATTGCAATTTAGAATCTATAATATTTTATCACATATATATGCCTTACTTTTGATTTTGAATTTGTATAGAATTATTTTCTAAAACAAGGTGTTATAGGCAGGTTCCAATATGGTACTATACTACTAGTGGCATAGCATAAACAAATACCAGTTTTGAGATTTGTGAATATACATTTCTTATAAATTTGTGGCTGGTCAAAATGCTGACTTTCTAATTAATTGGAAGTCTGTAGCCTCAAATAAGCCCAAATCTATTTACTCATTTCATAAAGGAGATACACTGAGTACTTCCAAATAATTTATATTATATGGAAATAGTAACATGCTTGTCATTTTTTCCCACCATTTTAGATTGATTCTTAAATATCACAACATTGTACATTATTGCTAATTCTCAAGAACTGCATACCTTATGCCATATTTACTTCTAAAGCTTTTCCTTTGTATTTTAACATTTGAAATAACTTCAAGTGAATTCATTCAGATTCATTCTTAATTACTAGATTCCTAATAGGATTGTTTAATGAATGCCTTATATTTGATGTGTGGAAAATGAAAGGTGATATAAAAATGCAGTGTTGTAGGGTAGCTTCTGTGTAATTTTGGCTCACTGGAATGCCAGTTGGGGAATGGCAAAGGCTAATACTCAACAGATGGCAAAGTCCTAAAACCTATAATAATGGTTGCAGTTATTTTCATTACTGTCATTTGAAGGCACATGCAATAGTGTGAAAAGGCTTGAACTGGGTAATCACAGTAAATATACTCAAAGGGACCAGATGCATTTCAAACAATCGAAACGGTGATGGATATTCAGGCTGAGTGCCACTTCTGCACATATTCTAGGTACATTTATTGCTAGGGATTAGAAGCAACATTACTTGTCACAGAGAGGAGCTCCATTTCCCCTTTTAGTAATAACAAGCAACAAAAATTGACATCTGTTATAACACAGACAGAATATTTCACATCCTTTATGATTGTGTGTCATTATCATGCATACAAATTTAGTTTGCAGATGTTCAACGTCAGAGATCAAAATACCAATTTTGCCTACAAAAGATTTGCAATGGATACCGAAAATCTAAGCACTTTTGAAAATAGATAAGTTAAATCTTTTAGAGTGGGGACAATAAAAATCAAATGAGATTAGGAAGAAAAAGCATCAAAAGGCATCAGAAGGGGCTGTGTGGAAGTTTCAGAAGATCTTAATATTTCTATTTCTAGCTTTGTAAAAGCATCATTCTTGTAGTTTGGAGTTGTTATATATCTTTTTATTTTCTTCCATACAATAAATAAAACGAGGCCAACATTTTTTCCTTGAAAGAATCTGTCATTCTAGAAAATTAATTAGTTCACATATGAATATTCATAGTTCTTCCTGTGTCTAATATGTAAAAATGGTTCTTGGTGATTTTGTGCAAGGGATGGGGTAGCAATGACCTACAATGATGCTACTAAACATGGTACAACAGATAAGTTGACCTTTTCAGGTATTCAGTACTCAATTTAACATCACTGTTTGTTCTATATATAATTTCCTTTCTTACATTTAGGAAACATATTAATAGATTGATAGAAGATGAGAGGAAATTTTTTTATTTTGTGGTACAATATAAAACACCCAAGAATAAAAAAAAATTATGTTTTATGGAAAACTCTTCTCCTTTTCCCTACCCTAAGTAACCCCTAACCACAAACAACTTCAACCAAAGGAAAGAAACCTATGGTACTTGTTTTAACAATCTTGTGCCTGCTTCAAAGGTACTGTTAACAATGTGGATGTATTTTGCATTTGCCTCTGGGGATTTACCACTCAATATTAAAGTACTTCCCACTGTGACATTTTAAAAACTGTCTCTTTCCTCTGCTGAGCTAAAAACATAATGGGGATCAAGAAAACCATCTGAAACAAGCATAGCATAAAATTTCTGCCAGGCATTGGAAGCTAAGGCATGGTTTTTGACCCTCTTTTTGTACTGGGCAAAGATACAGGACTGCTGCCCTCTCACTCTGCCTTTTCAAAAGCTTGTTAAATGAATTGGTTCTGTCATATTGTAAACTTGACACATTTGCCCAAGGTCTTTGGTTCAAATCTAAGTGTATATCCTACTAGTTCAGTGAATATGTGCAGAATGATACGTGTAAATCAAGACATGATAGTAATGATACTTTCTGAAGAATCTTAAAAAACAGAATTGGCAGGAAGCTGGGATTAGATGATGAGAACATAGTTTCTTGGTATATTGAAACACATTTTTATTTTATTTTTTCTAGATATATTTTTCTACCTTGAAAAGCAAACCACTAATTTTATTGATTGCTTGATTTCTGATGTTTTGCAAATATAACCTATTCTAAGTAAATTTGGTAATCTGAGGACATATTTTATTGAATACTTGTAGTTGGGGCTTTAATTCCGTTTTTTCCTGGGACAAATATATAGTTGGGACTCATATATATCTTGGGACCAATACAGTTTAAATTATATTAAAATTAACAAAATTAACTCAAAGAAGTTTGAAATTAAACAGTGTGAAATCACACTGGATCATTTTAAATTTAGTAGCAATAATTGTCCTATCCATAATTAATACAGTACTTATAAGTATAATTGCTTAAATAGGTGTTTAAATTTTACATGCTCTGGATGATTTTTGCTTAAATGAGTTAAAAGCACAGTTTAATTAAGACCAATGAGTTGCTAGAAGAACGCATTTTGCTTCATACTTTTCTGGGATAGTGTCACTCTATACAGTACTCATTAACTAGTGGCAAATAAAAAAGTCAATAAATTCCTGTTTCCATCAACTAGACTAATGAACTTCATTAGTTGATCATGTTATCAGTATAATTACTACAGACCACATTTTGCCCTTGGTTATTAATTTAACAGACTTCTGTACTTATTCTTAGAAGAACTGCCTAAGAAGAGAACTCAGGTTAACTCTGGTGAATAACTTTGACTCTTTTCTTTCTAAAATCATTATTACATCCTCCTGGAAATAGAGTATCCCATATACTCAGCTATGATGGTTTTCACATCAACTGTGGGAATATGTTGCTAGACCCCTTTGCTTTGTTATAATTGTGTTGGCTATGCCTTTATGGGATACTGTTGTGGGTTGAAATATGTTCCCCAAAAAGATCTGTTGAGATCCTAACATCTGGTTCCTGTGAATATGGCCCAATTTGGAAATGTGGTCATAACAGATGTAAATTAAGATGAAGTCATACTGGAGTAGGGTGGACCCTTAATCCAATATGACTGGTGCCCTCATGAGGTGAGAAGAGACACACACATACCCAGGGAAAATGCCATGTGGTGATAGAAGTCAAGATCAGAGTGATGCAGCTGCAAGCCAAGGAATGCCAAGGATTGGTGGTGACCATCAGAAACCAGGAGGAGGTAAGGAAGGATTCTATCCAGAGTCTCAGAGAGAACGCTGCTTTGCTGATTCCCTAATTTTGGTTTCTACCCTCTGGAACGGTGAGAGAATACATTTCCATTGTTTTCAGCCACCCAGTTTGTGGTACTTTGTTATAGCAGCCTGAAGAAACGAATACAAATTTCTTACTTGAATTATTAGCCATAGTAGATTAACTACTTAGCTAGTTAGGAAGAAGTGATCAGCTGTTCTCAGGGATAAATGGAAGTCTTGAAAGTCTGATAATTATTCATTAGGACAAATTCTTAAAAATTCAGTGATTTTTTTTTCTTTCTTTCTTTCTTTTTCTTTTCTTTTTTTTTTTTTTTTTTTGAGACAGGGTCTTGCTTTGTCTTCCAGGCTGGAGTGCAGTGGAGCAGTCACAACTCACTGCAACTTAGACTTCCTGGGCTCAAGCAAGTCTCCCATCTCAGTAGCCTCCCACTCCTGAGTAGCTGGGACTATAGGGATGTGTCACCATGCCCGGCCTAGTGGTATTTTTTTTTTTTTTTTTTTTTTTTTTTTTTTTTGAGACGGGTCTCGCTCTGTCTGGGCTGGAGTGCAGTGGCCGGATCTCAGCTCACCCGCAGGCTCCTCCTCGGGTTCACGCCATTCTCCTGCCTCAGCCTCCTGGTAGCTGGGACTACAGGCAGCCCGCCACTTGGTAGTTTTTGTATTTTTAGTAGAGACGGGGTTTCACCGTGTTAGCCAGGATGGTCTCGATCTCCTGACCTCGTGATCCGCCCGTCTCGGCCTCCCAAAGTGCTGGGATTACAGGCTTGAGCCACCGCGCCCGGCCCCTAGTGGTATTTTTAACAGATAAATAAGAATGGGGGTAGTGGCAGAAGTGGAGTGAGAAGAGAGACAAGTAAACTACAGAAATTTGAGGAAAGTGAAATAGCCCTTTCTGTATTTTTAAAAAAATATGGAGGTTTGCATCTTCTTGATATGCAACTTTGAAAACATTAACATTTTTGTGCATCATATGGCACTAATAACAGAAACTACCCCACCAAAATACCACCACAAACTTCATATAAAATAAACTCCAAAGAATAATCCATTTTTTGTGTGATATCAATGACAAATGATTATAAGGAATTTTAATAATTTATATAAAAATTCAAAGAGTCATATTGTAAGTACTGACAGGTATACTAGGGAGTTTTGATCACACTTAAAAATTACTTGTGTAAGTTGGTAGAACATTAAAATGAGAACAGGGGTATACAGTAAGTCCTCATTTAATGGCATTGATAGGTTCTTGGAAACTTGACTTTAAGGGAAATGACTAATCTATAATGAAACAAATTTTATCCCAACCTAAATGATATAAACAAGAGTTATTTTGCTTGACATCACTGTTTACAATAACCTGTCAATGATTTTAGGTGTGGACTTACTGTGTGCATATATTTATATATTATTTAACAATATGTTAGGTCCAAAGATATATCTCTGTCTTTCTTATTCTACAAATAGCTAATGTCTACTAGCTAAACAAGGTAAGTTAGGAAAAACTTAGAAGCTCAATACATGTAAGCAACTGGAAAACCCAAAAATATCGTTTTAGATTATTATTTAACCTTCTATTCCAAAATTATAGCAGGCACTATACCATAAGGGCTTTATATTTTACACTTTGTAGATAAAGAATATAACAATCAAGAAACAGTCTAAAAAATTGGCAATGGAAGAAAGAATGAAGAGAAACCCACGACTTAGCTAATTTATGATGTTGCCTCAAATATCAAGAAGCTGGTATTATGCAAATGGATCTTGTGAGAGGAAATGAACTCAGAACTGAGATTATGACTGTGACGTACTTTGAGACACTTTCAGAAAGATTCAAAGACAAAAAGATGTTTCTTGGTACAAAGCACATTATGATTGATGACTGTTTGAGGGCAGTTATCTTTAAACTAGCATTACAGACAAAAATCCTATCACTTGTGTGATTGTGTTGTAGATTTTATTAGCCTCATGGTTTTATGTGAGCAAAGAATGATCTCAACATGACACAATTTTAATATATTTTTCCCAAGCTCTCAGAGCTATTTTTTCTATTAATTTTAACATAACGGAGACTGTGGTTTTCTTATATTTTGCTGTTCAAAGGAGAAATATGTCTTTTATTTTAAGCTAGGTAGAGAAAAGCATTTTTGTTGTTAAAATAAATGAGGATGATTATTTTTCCCATTCAGACTTTCAAATCCCTTGGCGAAGAAGGTATTGCATTATTAAAATTTACTTGTTTGATTTAGAAGTACTGCTATTGGACATGCTAAGAGTTTTGAACTTTAATTTTGATTTATTTGCTTGCTAGAGTGATAGCTATGAAGAATTCATAACATTTTATTTTAAATGGAAATTGCTAACATAAATAACTGCACTTTATAATCGTTTTGAGATAATTTTGGTTGCAATTTCACATTTGACTAATAGCATTAAGAGATATGATTCCAATTAAGGGAAGTGGTAAATATTTTCCTTTGAAATTTCTAAGAACGGAGAGCCTTTCTGTGAATTAATGCATAGGTTGATACACGTAGAAAACCGAACACTCTCCATAGCACAAGAATGTTGAATTAGCTAGCAATTTGCACTGAATTAGATAAGAATTTTATACACCTGTCAACATTCTCCTCTTTTAATTTTCTATTTCCAAATCTTCATTCCTCGTGATTCTATCACAGGGCATGTTAGAGGAGCACACATCACTATGACTTATGTCATTTCAGAAAACATAACTTTAAAATTCCTTTGCAGAATTTTATTACATAAAAATTGATCACATAGAGTAAGGAAGAATAGGACACACAGAAAGTACCACATAGAACAGTATAATTTTAGAAAGGGGAAAGGAGGAGAATATATGTATCCTTCTAGATGTAGATCCCCAAATGATAACAGGGTTATTTCTGGGTGGTATGATTACAACTGGTTTCTATTTTCTTCCTTTTGTTTACTAGAGACCAAATCTCTGAAGAAATGAGCATAAAGTAAGAATATTGACAGAGAAAGGGAGAGAAAGAAATAACAGGGTTATTTCTGGGTGGTATAATTACAACTGGTTTCTATTTTCTTCCTTTTGTTTACCCATTCCCTCTAATTTTTCTATGATTAACATGTATTAATTGTGTAATATTTTTTTCAACTTAGAACAACTGAATTAGGGTGAATGTTTTAAATCCCATCTCCACAGTATAATCAAAACACTAGACATCAAAGGGTCTTTTTTAGAACAGGAGAGCAGACTGCTATTAAGTATTATTCCAGGGATATGCAAATGTTTAAGAGGCTCAGGTGAGCATGGAACAAGTGTGCTGGGAGGGTATCACCAATGGAATAGCCATTAAGAGCCTAGGCAGCACTTAACTTGAGTCACAATAGCACTGGATCTGGATGATAGCCACTGTAGCTGAAACACCACTTAGAGTTGTACCCTGTGCCAAATTCACTTTACCCACAGAAATTGCAAATGAGTTATCATTCTCAATTTTTCCCTTTTATTTCTAGTTGCCACATCATTGTACATATTTATGTGATACACAGTGATATTTTGATACATGCATAGAAATTATGATACATGCTGTGATCAAATCAACATACTTAGATTATTGAAGGGCAGGCAGATGACTACATGATATAATTTGATGGGCTTTTAAAATGTTCCCTTACCCCCAAGTTTCCCTCAATCAGCTGGCCCTAGGGTTTTCAATTACCTCTGTCTTCCTTTGGGTTAAATCACTGTATTTTGAGAAAATGTCTTTGAAAATACTTGTGTTACGTGGTCAAGACCACCATTCTACAGATTACTTGCTAAAGACCAAATCTCTGAAGAAATGAGCATAAAGTAAGAATATTGACAGGGGAAGGGAGAGAAAGAATTGTTTGGATTGTGGATCACTATCAGTAGCACTAGGTGATGAAGTCAAAGTGGAGAGTTTTGAGTCACTAGGACTCAGTGTGAAAATCCTAAGTATTTGATGGGAATTTGTGAAGGAAGGCACTGAAATAGGGAAAGAAAAATTTTAAAGTTTGCTCTGTACAATGAAACCTTGTGGCATATTTAACAAATATGTTTTCAGTAACTCCAATGATCTCTTGGTATGTTGGAATGCATAATTTTGCCAAATTTGCATGAAGTTCATGATAAAGTGATGATAGGAGACTTTGGTAGGTGCATCTATCCAGCCACTCAGCATATCCTTCTCAACAGGGCTCTCTTGGGTGTTCCTAGTACTACTAAGTCTAGAGTAACGTGGAGAATTGTCATAAAATATTCTCAGCAGTGAAACTTTAGGCAATTAATTTGTGATGTCAGAAAGTTCCCAGCATGCATGTAACACTAGAAGGAAATGTGATTTCAGAATGAGTCAGATGCATTTATAAATATTTCAAGATTGTAAATTTCTTGAAGTTTCCAGAGTAATAAAGTAATAAAGGATATCAAGAACTGACTCTCTGGGAGTTCAAGTTGTTATAAAGCTAAATGAATATATGAAAGCATGTTCAATGTTTGAGTTCTTTTTCTCTTTTTTCCCCTTCCCCTCTTTCCTTTCTCTTTCTGTCTTTTCTCCCTCTCTTCTTTCCTTTCCTTCTTTTTCCCTTCCTTTACCTCTCTCCATCCCTCTTTCTTTTTCTTTCTTTTTTTAACTTTCTCTCCTTCCTTCCTTCCACTTTTTTTTTCTTTTTCTCCCTTTTGAGTGTTTATAGTGATATAATCAAGCAGCTCAGGGAATTTGGCTGTAATAAAGGCTGTTTTGGTGACTCCCTTCTTTTTTCTCCTCTCAAACATATTTTTGAGGAGAGGAGATTTAGTGCTAGTAGGAGCACTCAAGAGACACTTGATTTACCTTGAAATTTTATAAGCATTCCAATGCTATTACATTACATTTATATAAATACTGATTTGGCCAATTTTACCAAGAGTGAATTAATAAGCATTCATATGTGCCAGGTTATAAGAGAATCTAATCAGTTCTGCATTCTAACATTGCCTTTTTCTTCTACTTCTGTTACAGTCCAAAGAGAATATTTAAAATATTCCATGTTTATATTCTTATTTCTTGATATTAGATCACTATTTATTTTGTTAGCATTCTGTCTTCACAGTATGTCTCATTCAGTCATTATACCCTTTTCCTGGCCTGGTATCATTAACCTTGCTTTGTAAATAAAGAGAGGCACAGAGGTCAACCTTCTTGGCAAGTGTTTTGTCTACATATTGCTATTGCTGATGTTAGATAAAAGTATTGAAAAAATGCAGCTTAATTTCCTTGTTTACCTCACCTGAAGTTAGGTCTCAATTATGCACCAGGGGATTCCATGCTGCAGTGAAACTGCTTTGTTGGGTAGGATGTGACCAGGGAATACAAACTAATTTTGAATTTTCTGTAAATAAATAATAATAAAGATAATCAGTGTGTTACAAACTGTAGAGATATGTGTGTTTTTACTTGTCACTCTATACACGTGTATTTCCACATTTATATAACCACTTTTGAGTTTTCATGCCACTACTACCTTGAGTCTTCCTTAATATATAGGATTCACAGGGTTTTTTTTTTTCAATAATTAGCTCCATTAGTTTCACATAGCCAATTTCAATAATTATAGTCATGTTTTAAGTTTTGTGCACATTTTCTTTCAGCCAGAAAAGCTCCATTTTAAATGCTAGCAAATCCAGTAACTCAAAAGCTTTCACATATACTCTATTGTCCAGGGCTTTCATGGTGCATTTCAACAAAGAGAATCTCTATGCTCACTCAATTTGCAAACATCTGGAGGAAAATAATGTGATAATTAGAAGGCAACATGGGTTCATCAAAAACAAATCATGCCAAACTAACTTAATTTCTTTCTTTGATTCCTTAACAAGCTGAGTGGGAACACAGTGGGTATTTTTATTAGAGTAAGATACTTGATGTAGCTTTCTAACAATCTTAAAAGGCTTAGGGAAAATGCAGATTAGGGAAAATGACTGGCTAATGTAGGATATCTTTGTAAAAAGGGAACAGCAACCATTATCTATCTGTGGTTCAGAATACAGTTAGTAGAAGCTGTTGGATAAATTTTATTTTATTCATTGTGTCATCATTCCATATCTTAAGCCTTTGACTTTGATTATATATATTTTATATCTCATAGTGTTTTTTAAGGTAACTGGCTATGGGGACTTTATTTTTAACAAATAACATTGGTAATTTTTTTCTAGAAAGGAACATATATCTTGGCCAACTTTTTTCATTAAAAAACTGTGAAAATCACACACACACATACATATAAATCACATATAGACTGAACACACATGTGTATATATAATTCATAAAATTATATCATAAATTATAATCTCAGTTTCAACAACTAATATTGTTTTAATAACTGTTCTTATGGTTTTATTTCTGTCCATAGTGTTTTTATAAAAGTGAGAGCATACTAAGTTTACTATTTCTGATTTGTTTTCACTTAATGATATAGTGTTAAACACAGTCCTAAGTTGATAAATGTACTTTTACAGCATTATTTATAATGATTGCATAGTATTTCAGTGGATGTGCCATAATTTATTGATTCGTTTCCCCTTGTTAGATAGATTATATCTTTGTTGTTGTTTTTACTACTATAAAATATAATGGAATAGCTATACTTGTAGTTAAATCTGTTTTGTTATAATTAGACATTATATTATTGGGTAAAAAAGGTGAACATTGTAAGAATTTAAAGTTTGCTCTCCAAATGCCTTCCAAAAGGTGGAACCAGTTTACATTCCTGCTGGCTATTTAAGAGAGGATGCTATATATATGTATTCATCTCTATAGAGATATACATATAAGTGGATATATGTATA
This sequence comes from Papio anubis, assembly GCF_008728515.1. Classification (NCBI taxonomy): domain Eukaryota; kingdom Metazoa; phylum Chordata; class Mammalia; order Primates; family Cercopithecidae; genus Papio; species Papio anubis. The sequence goes on from NC_044979.1 coordinate 78,498,084, forward strand.
TGTCTATATATATGGATACATGTATATACATACACACACATTTAGAAATAGACATACATGTGTACATATATGTGTATGTGTATATGTCACATACACATACACACACATTTAGAGAGAGAGACATATCCGTGTACATATATGTAGGTATGTATATGTCTATAGTTTCCATTTGGGAAAAAGGAAAGTTCCTCTTTGGGAAAAATGAAATTCACTGGAAAGATTTAAATGATAAAAGCTGCCATAAATATTTTAGAAACTCTGATTATGCAGCTGTGATGAAAGAATATCAAAGTATAGGCTTAAATGGACTTTTCTCCTATTTCTCTGTAAAGATTGATCAAAAAGAGAGATTCATTTTGTGGCAGTTATTGTTCTTATTGAACATCCTGAAACAAGAATTATTCTATGCCTCAAAGTAACACTAAATTATACTCTTTATTAATATATTAAGCAAACAAAGATCTTTTAAATGGTGTTTGAGATTAAAGATTCTGTTTTATATATATACATTTTTTTTGAAACGGAGTCTCGCTTTGCCGCCCAGGCTGGAGTGCAGTGGCCGGATCTCAGCTCACTGCAAGCTCCGCCTTCCGGGTTTACGCCATTCTCCTGCCTCAGCCTCCCGAGTAGCTGGGACTACAGGCGCCCCTGTTTTATATTTTAACACTGCAGCAAATATAGTTTCCTAGCTTCTCCTGTTAGTTGGCTCTGATTTTAAATTCTCATCTCTTCTTTCTTTTTACTTGTTGTGCCTCATTACAATTTCAAATGAAACTGTATGACGCTGATTGGAATTGTTTCTGTTGGGGGAAAATGTACGAATTAGATGTGCCCAGAAATTCATCTGCATTTGAACCCTGCTATTTATTTGACACAATGGGTTTTCAGGAATGGGATTGCTGGAGCTAAATCTTTAATAAAATTGTTATTGACTGTCCCTGCAGGAGGCAGTGTGCATGGTGGCTAACCATGAGGATTCAAACCCTCAGCTCTGTAGCTTATTGGCTATGTAATTAACCTCTCTAAGTACATTTACTCATCTGAAAAATGTAATGATACAAACCTCTTAAGGTTGCTAAGAGGATTCGATGGGATAATTTAAATAAGTACCGGGGACCTAGTAAGCTTTCAATAGATGTTAGGTGTTACTGCTATCTCTTGGTGATCCACACTTCTCTCAGATGGGAGGGCATATTTCCTATAGCTATTGCAAAAATAATCTGACTCTGCTTGTCCCAGATTATTGCCTCATTTTGAAACAGTTATACCAGAATCTCTAAAATAACTATTATGTCAATATTTTCCTGTCTCTCTTCCTTCTCTCTTTCCTTCTTTTCCTTTCCTTGCATTTATTGAGAACTGACGGTATTCTATACTTTGCTAAAGATTGGAGAAGGAAAACTGATAACAACCATTTTTTGAAGAAGCTAACATACCAGTGGAGAAGACAAATATTAATCAGATAATCACATAAATAAATGTAAAATTGCAAGGATGACAAGTGCTACATAAATAAATGTAAAATTGCAAGGATGACAAGTGCTACATAAATCACAGCTGCATGGGTTATAAGAGCATATAGGAGATTGGAAAGACTTCTCTGAGAAAATGAAACAGGAAAATAAAGTATAAGAAGTAAACAGACGAAGCAGTAGACTTCTATGTAGTCTCCCTGTTTTTGCCGTTATCTCCTTAAAAGTTTATTCTCCACATAGCAGCCAGAGTGACCCCATTAAAATGAAAGTTAGATTATATTATATCTCTGCTCAAATTCCTCTCATCATGACTTCATTACGTCTCACTCAGAATAAATCTCGTAGTTTTTACTTTGTTTTATAGACCCCTATGTGATTGGCCTCCTGCTACCTTCCTTACCTCATTTTCTTTCGCTGTCTTCTTACATAGTCATCTTCAACCATATTGGTCTCCTTGCTATTCTTGCTGTTCCTTGAACATATAGGTAAATTTCATTTTGAATTCTTTTGATCTTGTTCTCTGCCCAAAACACTTTCCCCGGAACCCCCCTCACCATATCAGTGAGCTCTTCCCTGATGACCCTAGAGAAAAATAGCAGCTCTGTCTCTATCAGTACTCCTCATTGCCCTTATGCTGTATTTATCACCATCCCACATTTTATAAATTATTTGTTTATTTTTTGTTCTCCCTCGTTATCTCGACTCAACTTGTTAAAAACTTCATGGGATCAGGAGGTTATGTTTACTGCTGAAATCCCAACTCCAAGAATAGTGCCTTGAAGGTGCTAGGAACTCATTCAATGTTTGAGGAATGAATTAAGGAAGAAGAAACATGGTGGCAAGAGCATTTAGGACAGAGAGTGAAGCACATGTAAGGGCCCCAAGGCGGGTGGAAGCATGGCAGCTAGGAGGGACTGAGGGAAAGACATTGTTGCTTTTGAACACAGTGAATTAAAAAAAGTGTGGAGGGAAAAAAGGTAGTCTTGTAAAGACTGGATCATACAGTTTATAAAGATTTTCCCCTAAAAACAAATACAAGCTACTAAAGTATTTTAAGTTGAGATGGGGTTGAAGGACCAGATCAAGTTTATGTTAAGAAAAAAAAAAAAAACCCACTCTGGCTGCAGTATGGATATCAGATTTGAGGGGAGGACAGAGTGAATGTGAGTAGATCAATTAGGAGTTCGTTACAGTAGTTGTGCCAAGAGATGGTGCCAGCTTGGGCCACTGGCTTCAGTGGATTAGAAGGGAGTGGATTGCTTGAGAGCAGTGGTTCTCAACTGGAGCAATATTTTGCAATGTTTGGAGATACTTTTTGTCATTACAATTGTTGGGGGAAAGGGGATGTCTACTGGCATCTATTGAGTAGATGCTAGGGATGCTGGAAACCATCCTACAATGCGCGGAACACTCTCCAATGATCCAGTCCCAATGTCAATGGTACTGAGATTGATAAACTGTTTTAGAGGTAAACTCATGAACTCTCTTCATGAGGTAAAAACTCAAAACTTGATGTTGGAGTAGACAAGGGAGTTAAGAAAGTGGATATTTCCTATAAAAGAAAGGAAATCAGTATATCAAAGAGATATTTGCACTCCTATGTTTGTTGCATCACTGTTTACAATAGCTAAGATTTGGATGCAACCTAAGTGTCCATCAACAGATGAATGAATAAAGAAAATGTGGTATATATATATACACAATGGAGTACTATTCAGCCATAAACAAGAAGGAGATCCAGTCATTTGCAACAACATGGGTGGAACTGGAGATCATTACATTAAGCGAAATAAGTCAGGCACAGAAAGACAAACATTGCATGTTCTCATTTATTTATGGGATCTAAAAATCAAAACAATTGAACTAGTGGACATAGAGAGTAGAATGGACCAGAGGCTGAGAAAGGTAGTGGGGAGATTGGGGGAATGTGGCAGAGGTACAAAAAATAGAACAAATAAAACCTACCATTTGATAGCACAACAGGGTGACTATAGTCAATAATAACTTAATTGTACATTTTAAAACAACTTAGAGTATAATTGGATTGTTTGTAATTTAAAGGATAAATGCTTGAGGGGATGACTACCTCATTCTCAATGATGTGATTATTTCACCTTGCATGCTTATGTTAAAACATCTCATATACTCCCATAAATATATACACCTATGTACCCACAAAAATTAAAGCTTTTTAAAAAGCAAGTGGGTACATCTCATGTAACCCATAAATATATACATCTATTATGTACCCACAAAAGTTAAAAAAAAATTTAAAGTAAATTAAAAAGCAAAAACTCCTAGATTTGAGATGTGGGTAACTAAACTGATGAGTGTCACTCACTGCAGAGTTCTTCTGCCCATAAGGAATTACTGATTTCTGTCCGTCCTGTATCTTTTCTCTGATGTTAACAACAGTAACCAAAAGGGTAGAATGAATAGTCATATTTGTACTTTATGATCTGGGCATTTTGGGATCTACTTTATTGTATTAGTATGGAGGTTAGGAAATACAACATTTAGTTTGATATTTTCACTCAATTAACTGATGCCACTGATTCATCTGACTGTATTCATACAGCTCATATGTGTGGCACTAATTCTCAGGGCTGGCTTCATCAAAATAGTCGTTGAATGCATCTTTTAGAGAGCATCAACACTGTGCTAAGAAAATCTTGGATGTTTAGCCAATGAGTGACTACGTAAAGGTAATTAAATATTTTATTAACTTTATATACAAGAGCCCAAAGCATTTTCATATACATTTTTCCTTCATACTCTTTATGTGCTTGTATTGGCAGGAAGAGGCCAAAGTAACTGTATTGCATTATAGCACAAACTTTCAGACAATGAGATATTCTTGAGGCTTAAATTTCACTTGCAAAGTAGGAGAGGAGGTGGAAACAAAGAATCAGAATTTACCCTTTTGCTAATGCATTGTTTTCTTAGAAATGTAATCATTGCATCATTCTTTCATTTTGAGAGCCTTCTGAGATTATACAAGATATTTAATTCAATATCTTTATATGTTGAATCTGCATAAGAAGAACTGGAGAATGTGTATTCTTTTTAATTTTATTTGTTTGAATTTATGCTAAACACATTCTACAGAATTCAAGGAATGCTAATTAAGTTATCAATTGAAGTTATTATCATTGAAGTTATCAACTTCAATGCAATTGAAGTTATCTGGACCCTGGGTTTTTCTCTTTTGCTTTAGCATTTTTCATGGCAAGAATCTGATAGAAGATGAAAATTATAAAATTGAAATCATTTCATTTTATGTCTTACTATTTTTAAGCAGGAAAAGTTTAGTATGTACAAAAGAGATGGTTTCAATGAATTCCTGTGGCATTAATTGGCTATTTTTTCTCTCTAAGAAGGAAGTTGAGAACTTGAGCTTGATTTTAGGATTGTGTCTGCCCTGGTGCCCTTGGTGAACATTTCTGCTTTTGCCGTGTGTTCCTGGCATAGTTTTGAGGGGGCATGCATTTTGAAGGGGCACTGATTTGCGTTTGAAAGAAATTAGGTCCTCTGTGTAGTCAGCAATCCCTGTCTTGTCTCCTTGTTCAGATTGGCCTCTGAATCTTTTATGACCTCCAGTTAACTTCTGCAATCTGCTTCTATTCTCTTGTTAACATTTGTTCCTGCATCTGGGATGAAGCTTATAATTATGTGTCCATTGCAAAGTCTTTACTAGAGTTTTGGTTAATCCAGGTCTTATTTTGTTTATGTTTGCTTAAGCAAATGATGTACAATGCTCTTTCAGATATCCTTTAGAGTAATGGGATCAATAATTTAAGCCTTTATAAGTATGCATATCCTGGTTAACCTCATTTTACCCATGTGTCTGTACTGTCAGTTTTACTTACATTGAGCAACCTCACTGACTCTTGTGGATTTATTTAACTATGAAGCAAAATAATAGTTATAAATTCAGTATTGGAAAGTATTACAGAGATCATGTCCTATCTTACTCTCCAACTTATTTGTTAAGTGGGAAACTGAGTCCCAGAGAATAGGAATAATTCTCTGCATTTATAATAACACTCTCTGTAGTTTACAAAATATACTGATACCATTATTTCATATGATGTTTCAGTAATTCTGTGAGGTGTGCTAGGAAGGCACTATTATCTCTATTTTACAAGGAAAAAAAAGATGTAGAGAAATTGAGACTTGCTTCCTCAACTACCTACAACAAGAATGTGGTAAATCTGGATCTAAAATCCAAGACTTAAGGCTGTTAATCAAGTGTCCTTTCCCAAATATGATCCTGGCTCATGAGCAGAGTTTTCCCACCCATGTGCTACTGTGCTGTACTGTGTGGAGACACTGACTCTCACAGCACTTAGAGCTGCCAGAGTAGCCATTGACCTCTAGCCACAAGCAGGCTTCTTACCTCAGTGCAACACAGAACTACTATTATCTTTTGTGTACCTTGACACTGAAAAAACACAGAAGCACAATTCTAACATATAATGGAAAAAGAGAGACCTGATTAAGTCACTCAATGAGTTTATTGGAGGATTACTAGGTGCCTAACAGTCCTGGAAATGTTTTCATAGTCTCCATTCATCCACCTCTGATATTCACATATATTTACTCCAAGGAACCTCCCCTCCCTACTGACAGTCTGTGTGGTTCCAGGTAGCCAGCTGACAATAATTCTGACCCAGGTTAAAGATGTGGGCCTCAGTAAGCCTCTGTGCTGCCTCTTCTTGTCATGGTGATTAGTTCAAGGGTAATTATGGGATTCAACTAGGGCCAACCAGATCTCATGAGACTGTGAATTTTGGGCAAGAGAATATTGCTACTCTTCTGTAACTGACTCTGGAAGCATGCAGGCTGAGGCTGCTGCCACCAGCTTGACTCCTCGTGTAGCTTAACATTGAAGCCAATGCTGGAATTAAGGAGATCTGAGAGAGAAACTGAGCCCTGCTGATACCATTTGATGTCAAGTTGACAAAAAAGCTGAAGCTAATTCTGCACTTTAGAATTATACAAACCAGTACATCTCTCCTTTCCTTAAAATGATTAGATGAAGTTATCATCATTAAAAATCATCTGTATTCTTTCATAAATGGTTAAATATTCTAATTTGTCACTTTAAAGGCCTCATGGGGACAGGGACGATTTAGAAATGGATGTTCCAATTTGATCTGATCTCTTTCAGGTTGTATGTTTTTCTTCTTTCTTTGAAAAGGTAATTCATAACCTATGAATAAAAATTCTCTCTGTAAACTTTCACAAAATCTAAAGGTGTTTTTGTCATAGTCAGTTGCCTATATTAACTCATCAAATAATTATTGTTATGACACTGAGGTAGGCTGGGGAACAAGACATCATCTTTGCTGTCAAAAAAATTATAATTTAGTTGGTAGAAAAAAAATGTTACAATAGAAAGAAAATTAAATTTAATTATTGTATATAACTAAGTCTGATGTGAGTGTCAGGAGTAGGTCAAAGGAGGACAAGGTTGCCATAGATTGAAAAGTGATAGTCACTATGAAAGAGAGAACTGGAGTCAAATCTTTAGGATTTGGGCAGGTGACCAGGAAGAAGTCTGTCCAGGAGCTGCAGCTTAGCACAGACAAGGACTCAGATAGGAAAGAATGGTGTTTGAGGAAGGCAGTGACTCAACAGGATGGGTTGCAGTAGAGGAGTAGGGTGAGGAACAAAATAGCTTGGAAATTTCCATCTCTTACTTTTGAGAAGAACTTTGGGACAAAACTCTTTGCTTAAGATTTGTATTGAGAAACAATAACATGCTAGCCACTCTTTTTTTTTTTTTTTTTGAGATGGAGTTTCACTCTTGTCGCGCAGACTGGAGTGTGACGGCACGATCTGGGCTCACTGCAACCTCCACCTCCCAGGTTCAAGCAATTCTCTTGCCTCAGCCTCCGGAGTAGCAGGGATTACAGGCGCCTGCCAGCATGCCCGGCTAATTTTTGAATTTTAGTAGAGACAGGGTTTCAACTTGTTGGCGAGGCTAGTCTCAAACTCCTGACCTCAGGTGATCCACTGGCCTTGGCCTCCCAAAGTGCTGGGATTCAACTCTTTATTGAGCACTTACTACATATATGACATTAGGTTAAAACTTCACACGGGACCGGGCACTGTGGTTCACACCTGTAATCCCAGCACTTGGGGAGGCCAAGGCGGGTAGATCATGAGGTCAGGGGATTGAGGTCATCCTGGCTAACACAGTGAAACCCCCTCTCTACTAAAAAATACAAAAAATTAGCCAGGTGTGGTGGCATGCACCTGTAGTCCCAGCTACTCGGGAGGCTGAGGCAGGAGAATGGTGTGAACCCGGGAGGCAGAGCTTGCAGTGAGCCTAGATGGCGCCATTGCACTCCAGCCTGGGCGACAGAGCAAGACTCTGTCTCCACAAAACAAACAAACAAACAAACAAAAAACAAACAAAAAAAACTTCACATGGGTTATCTCACTTAGTAATAATAACTTTCAGGTAGGTGTTGTTGTACCAACCAACCCTGCAAGTGTATGAGGCAGAATGAACCAAGGACAGTCTGCCTCTGAAGACCTTGCAGCTGCTCTGGTCATGAAATTCCATCTGTCTAAGATGAACAGAGCAGTCACTTTGCACATGTCATGTAAGTTTATAATAGTCCTCTGCACATTTCAGTGAGTATTTGTATTTTTGGCAAGTTTAATATTCGGAGTTACTACTAACAAATCCTTAGAATGACTAGATTTCAGGCATTTAAAAAGCCTCTGTTTTACCATGAAATTCATTGTTATTTATTCTACACTTAAAGCAAGGGAGTGAAATCTCATAAATTAGATTGAAGTAATAATTATTAAGAACGTCACAACTTCTAGGGGTTGAGTTAAAGTATTTGCATCATTATTATTTCATTTTTCCCTAACAGATTGTGAATGTGGGTGTCATCATTCCCTTTGTATAGACAATAAGACTGAAATCAAAAGTATTTAAGTAGCTTATATAAGGGCATATAGTTAGTGTGAGCAGAGCTGTGACTTGAATTCAGGTCCTTCAATTATAAGTCTAGTTCTTTCCCTACTACCTTAGTCTATAAGTGGCCAAAAAGTACATATGAAACTTGGCATTTTATATGTATTGGAGTTACATTAGACCTTAAGTGGCCGTAGAGTACAAACGAGACTTGGCATTTGTGCTTATTACTAGTGAGTGTGGAAAGTCTAAGTAATTATCGAATACGAGTGATAATTTGACGAAGTTAAGTCTCGTTCAAACTCAAAGTTTGAATTTTCCATTTGTCTGGTTATTTGTTCTGAGTGTGGAAAGTCTAAGTAATTATCGAATACGAGTGATAATTTGACGAAGTTAAGTCTCGTTCAAACTCAAAGTTTGAATTTTCCATTTGTCTGGTTATTTGTTCTATGATTTGTCAAGAAGTCAGAATAAAAAAATATTTATTGAATACCAATTCATTAGGTAAAAGTATATGCTAATGTAAAAAGAACTTTGTGCCAACCCTACACTAATGGAATAGAAAATATAGTTGAGGACAAGGCGAAAACCTATACAGTACATGTGTGAGTAATCTCTGAGAAAAGATTAAATGAATATTTTGAGGTGGGATATAACTAATTGATGTATGATATGAATATTAAGGACTATGAGTGCAGAGGAAGAAAATATTTCTAGCTGCTGGAGTGGTCTTGAGAAATGTTAACATGAAATTTATTGTTACTCATGAAGGAAGTATTTGAACTACTCCTTGAAGGGAAGACTTGGAGATATCAGAAAGAGCTAAAGTAGAGCGGCAAGGAAGTATGTGGTGTGCTCCAGGGAGCAGTTTGTCCAGAACTGTTATTTAAATACAGGATAAAATCACAGAAGTGGGTCAGGGTCAGCTTGAGGAAGTCTTAAAGAAAAACTAAGAGGCCTGGATTTAATAATGCAGGAGGGATGGCAGTGAAGGGCTGGAGGTGCGGAGGAGTGGAGACAGAGAAGACTCTGGGAGAAGAATTAAAACATGAGGAGAGTAGAGTCCAAGGGTAATTTGTTATAGAAAATATTGGGGAAATTGGATGAAATAAATAACACAAACCACAAAGTGATTGGAACAGGTCAGGTCCCCACAAGTTAAATAAGGAAGAATAAATAGATAAACGGCATTTCAAGTAAACAATCAGAGAAATTTAATTTATTTGACATTCTGTAAGACAAAGTAAACTGTCATGAAAACTATACTAGAGAGAGAAATAAAAAAGATAAAAGAAACAGAATAATTAACTACAACCACAATTTGTAAACTGTGATTGAATCATAGTTAACTAAAACCAAAAGCTGGGGGACTGGTGGAGATATTTGAATATAGACTGGATTTTAGGTAATATTAATGAATTGCTGTCAATTTTTAGTTGTGATAATGATGTTGTGGTATAGTAAGAAAAAGTTCTTATTTTTAAGAGATATATGCTGAGAAGTCTCATGTGCCTTTTATTGTCAATTTTTTCTGCAAAATATATGTATATGAATATGTGTATTTTTATCTGTATTCTATCTGTATCTATATTTACATGTAAACCTTTTCTATGGCTTTGTATGTATTTATATCTACATTCATACTCAGACCCATACTCATAGTCACCCCATCCCTATCTCTGTATATATAGCTAGATCCAGATATAGATCTAGAAGAAGTATATGTGGCATAATGTTAAAAATTTTTGAATCTAGTTTATGGATGTACAGATGAGCACCATGCTATTCTTCTAATTTTTTGGTGTGTTCAAGATTTTTATAATAATAATTGAGCTAGAGGGAAGAGGGAGAAATAGGTCAGGACTTGGAGCCTAAAGGAGAAGCAGTATGAGTGAAAAGAAGGAGCAGATGTGCAGAGATAATTGGTAGCAGAGGGTGAGTTTTTTAACCCAAAGCATCAGAGGAGCCTCTTAAGCATGAGTTTTGGCATTAAGGCCTTGCTGATTGGCTGTGGTCATGTTTTGAATAAGGGCAGGAATGTCTTTAGAGAAAGTAAGTTTGAGGGAGAGAATGTACTCGTTTTCAGAAGGGTTTAGTTTCCAGCAAATATGAGCTTTCCAATTGAACCTTGTTGGAGGAAGGTTGTCCAGACTGAGAAGATCAGAGCTAGAGATGCCAATTCCATAGTCAGTCACAGCAGACGGCAGTCGAAATCATGAAATTGGATGAAAGTTATGAGTAAAGTAGTGTCCAAAAGGAAAACTGAGAAAAACACTAAGAAATGCCCGTATTTAGGTGGTGGAAAGAAAAAGTGAGGAGAGCAAAGCAGACAGATCATGCCAAACCAGAAAGGAAAAGATAGTGTCATGTGGAGAAGTGGAGGGAGCACACAGCCCATGGTGAACATACTATACATCTTTTTGAATGAATGAATGAATGGAATTGTACAAAAGAGTGAGGGTCATTAAAGTAAAGATAAAGAGAACAGTAAAGACAATTGCAGAGTGAATGAAAGGCATTTGGGATTAGGAGTTGAGAGGTTATTTTAAACTCAGACTAAAGGCTTGGTGGAGGCTGTTGCAATGATTCATTGTGGAAGCAAAAGTCAGCACCAGGAAGTGGGGAAGCTGAGTAGTAGAGGGCTCCTCAGTGCAGTTTGGGGATAGGAAGACCTGGATTCAAGTCATGACTCTTAACTCTATAACTGCCTTTCCCAGGCTTCAGTTGTCAATTTCCCTAAAAAAGTGGGGTAGGCTAAGTGATGTCCAACATTTCTTAAAGCACTCACATTCCACTGGCCCTTTACCTGTTTTAAACCAAATACCGCATGTTCTCACTCATAGGTGGGAATTGAACAAGGAGATCACTTGGACACAGGAAGGGGAACATCACACACTGGGGCCTATTGTGGGGTCGGGGGAGGGGGGAGGAGGGAGGGATAGCATTAGGGGATGTACCTAATGTAAATGATGAGTTAATGGGTGCAGCACACCAACACGGCACATGTATACATATGTAACAAACCTGCACGTTGTGCACGTGTACCCTAGAGCATAAAGTATAATTAAAAAAATACATATTTAGAGAAAACTGTCCCAATGCATATTGCAATGTCATTTTCAACTTCCCATGTGTCACAATTGCTTTGACTATAGAGTACCTATGTAGAAATAGAATTATCTTATTCTCTTTTTGGCAACCTCACTGATTTACAATGAAATTATTGGAATGGTCAATAGTTATATCCATATAGCATTCTGACATAAGCAAAATGTAATTTGACTGAATAGTAAAATAATACTTTAATTTTTTCCAATTTCAAAGGTAATTTTAAAGAGCTGAGGAGATGTTATATTATGTTGCTATGCATTAGCAATTTCTGGTAGGAAGTTAGGGGGAAGATCATCTCAAATTCTGAACATTTCTCTACTCCATTATAAATTTTTCTACATCCTATTAGGTCCAAATATGCAGAAAGGAATTGCGCAGATGATACCATTCTGCTTAAATGACAAACCTGGAATGATGAATGCTTTTCCTGGTCAATTAACCCCTGCCAAAGCTCTCAGTGACTAAAAGAAACACTGTGGAACACGGTCTCAAGTAGACTATAAAATATACAATTAGAGGTCTTCTGAAGAGGATAGTGTTCCATTAGAAATCTACCAGCTCCTTTTAACTCTATGGGTCCCTATTTCTCAGAACATTTACCAGAGGCTTGTGCAGAAACTGGCTCATCACCAGTTTTCTTAACAAAGCTTTCAGATCTTTGTTATCACACAAAGAGATAAAGAGCCTGAAATCCTCCTTATGATTCAGGCATCATCTGTTATCCTAGATCAATGTCAAGCTAAAGATTTTTGGAAAGGATTTTGGCAAAGTGTAATTGTAGATTAACCCTACAGCCTTCCATTAGATAAATGGCATAATGGGAAGTTTTAAACAATGAGTCAGAGGACTGGGCTCTGATCTTGAGATGGCTGATTTTCTCTATGACCTTCAATTAGTTATATAATCTTCTTTTTGTCTGTGAATCAGTTATCTAATCTGTGATATATGGGAATGGCTTTTTTGTTTGTTCATTTAGAACTATAGGAAATACAAGGTGCTATTGTTTCTCATATGTTGGAAAGACCCATTCTTTTTGCATTTCTGCTAAGGGACCTCTTTCTCTTTAAGCATGTAGACTTCACTGGCAAACAAAGGATGTATTTAACCTGATGAGGAAAGTCAATTCTGAAAAAAAAAAAAAAGAACATTTTAATAAAAAAAGTGCTGGTATTGACCTCATATTGAGTGTGATGAAGCATGTTTGCATATACATAATAAATCATTTATCTTTGGTTCTTAGTCTATTGTAAACTGCAACTTTGTTGAACCTCATGGACTATAATTCTGATGTGTCAGTAGGATATACTCATTGTCATGCAGTTTACTTTTTTTTGGCAACATCAAATACTTTCCTTATTCCAGATCTAACTTTCTGCTGAGGGTAACTTGCTACCTACTTTGGATTCCATTGCTTTTTCACTGCCACAAGGGACTCCTTTCCAAGCACTTGAATTTTCTTTTCTTTTTCTTTTTTTTTTCTTTTAAATGACTCCTTACAATGACTGAAAAGAGATAGGATTCATTAGCACACTTTGCCAGTACTTTGTGCTAATATTACACTGAAGTCAGGTCATATGAAATCAAAGTGTTCTTTATTTATTCATTTTACATATTCAACATGTTGCATATGGCCCTTCATGATCTGGTTCTTGATAATGTCTTCTATTTGTAAGGTATATTTCACTCAGATTTTATGCCTTAATAACAGTAAACTAGTAATTTCTCTCATGTGATGTGATGTTTATCACCTGCAAGCCATTATCCATGCTTCTCTTATTCTTGGGACACTTTTCCCCCACACTCTGCCTACTTACCTTCTATTCTTCCTATATACCTCTGCTCAGACTCCCTCTTTACCGGGTTCTTTTTCCTGACATCCTCATTTCTTTAAGCATAAGGACAAAGAGCCTCTCTGGATGTTCTTTTAATACCCTGTGAATACCTCTGAATTTATGCCCCCAACTTGTTTATATTTCTGTTTATGTCTATTATATTCATTAGACAATGATATTCTGCAGATCATTCCAATACCCAGCCGAGTGCTTGGCACACAGTAAATGACTAATACACATTTAAGTGAATTGGCCTACTTGGAAGAAGAAAAAGATTCAGATTAGTGGTGATTTTTATGTATATTTGGTGTCCAGCAACTATTATTTACTTACCTGGGAACTCATGCATGATCCTGGGCAAGGTAACAAGGGAACGCTCATTCGGTAAATGAGGCAGAATAAAAAACTACTTGTTAGTCTAGAAATTAAGGCCATATATAGATAGGCAATTCTATATGGGAGGAGAAAAGAACTCAGGGAAAATTGGTAATGAAATAAGCCTCTTAAATATTCAGTAGATATTCTTCAGTTAATATCTCATATAAAACAAAGAAAAGACTTCCAAGCCTTCAATGTTCTAAGTTGCCATGGCAGCAGCACCATCACTCTTGGCTCTTTGAGTAGTAGGATTGCAGGGGGAGAAAGGCCTGATACTAGTAGGCAGAATGCCAAGGGGCTGGGAGAGGGTACTGAAGCATTTTATTACTGACACTGAAGAAATGATTATAGATCGTGAAGCAGGAGAACCTACCATACCGTGGCAATGAGATTCATTGGTTTCCAGAGAGTTACATTTTGACTTTTAAAAGGAGATTTTTTAAAATGATAGTCAAATTGCACTTCAATGGATTAAAAAAAATAACTGTTTTAAAAGCAGAAGGGTAGAAGGCTGTTAGAGAGTGTATTCAAATCCATGCTTCTTAGCAACCAGACCAGATTTCACCCATAAAAGAAAGCCAGAGGTACAATAAAAAAAAGCCTCTTTGGTTCTCTAGAGAATATAAAGGCATATTAGAGAAAAAGAAGCACTTTGAGATCTGTGGATAAAAGGCACTATATGGGCATAAAGTATATTACAAAAAGAGAAGGACAAGGAAGAAGTGATGTCTAGACTGGGTAGGTTATCTTGGGTATGTATGAGAATAATTGCCAAAGTTAAAATGAGAGATCATGATAACTAGAATCATTAGAGTGTTCAGAAGTTAGTATTATTTTAAAACATAACAGATATATATTTTTTCCTGAATCAAAGCAAAATAAATGTAAAGGGAAAATAGAGAATATGTGGATGACCTAGTAACTACATACTATTTCCTCAAAAGATTTTCACAGTGAAGCGACATGAAAAGGTGCAAATAAAAAACGTCACTAGTATGTTACAGAGTTTGATGTTATCTGTCTTCGAAGTTTCAGTGAAATTCTACACAGTAATTGATTCTTACTGATTCAACCAAGTAGGAAACATTACAGCATTTTATGCATAGATTTTTTTTTTTTTTTTTGGAACAATGTAAGGTTAGAAGTGTCATCACAAACCAACAACAAAGCAAAAACCAAACCAAACCAAAAACCCAAACCCAACAACAAACAAACATTTAAGAGGAAAGTCAGGGACAAGAATTTAGTTTCTGGTGATAGGATAAGGAAAATTACAAGTTAAACTAGAACTCTCATTTTCTCTAAATTAAGCCAGCCCTTTTTGTGTATGTATTAAAAAAAGAACTGTGGGGTATGAAAGAAATGATTCTTTTCATGTACTATAATCAATGCAGAGATTATCTTCAGGAAGATTCAACAATGTTCTTGAGTGGTATACAAAAAGCCTGATGTATTTGAAAGAAAACAAATATAAATGAATGTTTTCTGGATAAATGAAGAAGCAAAGCTTAGAAGTAGAATGTGTAAATTTAGCAGAGATTTGACACGTATGTTTGAACAGACGGTGGTGCAGTTGTTATCTTCTGAGGTTATTTTATGAAAGCTGCATTTTCCCTTGAAGCCAGACCCCATATGGGGTTGGGATGACGAAAGCCTCATGTATCTCACTATCATTAGGCTAATGAGATTGGTCAAGGCCACATGCATTCTAGTTCTTGGCAAAATTTAAGATAAATCTAGTAAACTCTTCTAATAGCTTTGTGCTGTTTTTGGAAAGAAGGAGAAAGATAAATGAATAAAAACAAAATTTCAAGTATAAAAGTTTCCATTTCAGAAGTACTGTTCCATTATTAAAATGATTGATTTTTAAGAGAGATTATTTACCCCAGTTGTTATAAAATTTTATGGTCACAGAAATAATTTAAACCAGGTATTTGTAAAAATCCAATATGTAAACATGAACATTATGAACAATTTGTTTCTTAAGCATTCCTTTTGTACCGAAAACTTTCCAGTTTTTATAGTCAAGAGTTTTGAAAATTATGGTGGATGGACATTGAAAATGGGTTAGTTTAGCTGTGTTCAAAAAAGTTTACTTTTGAACAGAGACCAACTTTTGGAAATTACAGACAATTTGTAATTACTAAGAAAGGTGAGCTGGTAGGAGCCATAATGAATACTTTGTGATAGGAGGCTTATAATGACTTACATGCAGTTGGGGGAGGTATTTCATTTAAGATCTTTGAGCAGGTTTTCATAGCTAGTTAAAAATAATGCAAACTGATTTTAAGTTTGGTGTGTTAAAATAATATTACAAGCTGTTACGTGTATAATTCATCGAAATTACTAAAATTGCTCTTTATATTGGTAGGCAATAACTACATAGTATTGTCTATAAAGTAGAGGCCACTAGGTGAAAAATGTTTTGATTGCTGTCCAAACACTGAAGTTATAATACAGTGCAGAGCAATACCCAATAATAAATGGAAGTACCATCTGCAGTATATTACAAATGAGCCAATTTAAAGCCTTGCATGGGACTTTTTAAACACAGTTGTAGCAGCACAAAGTAAAGTGGGGAGTTTAGAAATTGCCTGGTGCTTTTATCAGCTTAAGCAGCTACTACAGATAATTTAGCTCCTACAACCCTTTGCCTCTGTGAGAATTAGATATTCTTGGCCTGAATAGCTTATATATAGCTTTAAGTTCATATAACCAAATCTCTGGATTTGGTTGTACTATGCTAAAGAGGCCAAGATGGGCAGGTGGGTGAAAATTTTAGTCCCCCACATTTCACCCCTGGGTCTTGGGAAAAAAGCATACCATTAATTTTGTCAGAATAACTTCTGTTGTAAGGCATGCTGATGGTTGTTCAGACGTATCACGTTGACATAATACTATGATAATAGATTCCATCAGAGGGTGACATTATAGTTCTGGGTCCTGTGCCTCATTAAGAGATTCACCTGGAAAGTCTTTCCTACTAAGACATGTTCTAAAATGTAATAATTAAATTATTATTGAATTTAATTCAATCCAATACTAAAAAACTAATTGAAGAATTAAAACTGTACAGTGTTTTAAAATGTCTCACTATTCTCAAGATATTTAATGATACATTTTGTATCCAGGATTGGATGTTATTTCAGGTGCAATGCTTCCTCATGAGAGCTCCCAAGTTGCCATACATTCCCACCAGTGCTCCCCATGCTGACCAAAGGAAAACAATAACAAAGATTTTGAGAAAATAATGCAAACAGAACTATAGACAGCTTGGCATAACATTTATAAAAATGTTCTGCAAGCATATACGTAATAAAATCCATCATTCAACATTCTAAGTTGTCATTTTACATGGAAAAGAAATATGTCCAAAGTAGTTAAAACTACTGAACTTTTATGTCTTGAATTTTTCAGTTCTCTTGTTGCCTATGATACTACTGAGCCAAAGTCAAACTATTGAATATTATGCATAATTCGACTTCACTTGATTGTTTGAAATTACAAATGCAGGTTTTTTTCCCTCCTTTTTAAACTTTTAACCTTTAAGTTCATGGGTACAAGTTCAGGTTTGTTAAATAAACTTTTGTCATGGAGGTTTGTTGTACAGAATATTTCATCACCAGGCATTAAGCTTAGTACCCATCAGTTATTTTTCCTGACCCTCTCCCTCCTTTCACCCTCCACCCTCTGAAAGGCCTCAGTGTGTGTTGTTCCCCTCTATGTGTCCATGTGTTCTCATCATTTAGTTCCAACTTATAAGTGGGAACATGTGGTATTTGTTTTTCTGTTCCTGTGTTAGTTTGCTAAGGACAATGACCTCCAGTGCCATCTATGTCCCTGCAAAGGACATGACTTCATTCTTTTTTTATGGTTGCATAGTATTCTATGGTGTATGTGTACCACATGTGCTTTATCCAGTCTATCACTGATGGGCATTTAGGTTAATTCCATATTTTTGCTATTGTGAATAGTGCTGCAATAAACATACATGTGCATGTGTCTTTATAATAGAGTGAAAATTAACTCAAGATGGATTAAACACTTAAATGTAAAATCCCAAGCTGTAAAAACCCTGGAAGACATCCTAGGCAATACCATTCAGGACATAGGCACAGGGAAAGATTTCATGATGAAGATGCTAAAAGCAATTGCAACAAAAGGGAAAATTGACAAATGGGATCTAATTAAACAAAAGAGCTGCACAGCAAAATAAACTATCAGCAGAGTAAGTAGATGACCTTCAGAATGGGGGAAAATTTTTTGTAAACTATGCATCCAACAAAGGTCTAATATCCAGCATCTATAAGGTTTTTTTTTTCCTTCTAGTATAATTAATAACAGAATTAGCACTTTTCAACTTTTATTTTTGACTGCTTTGTTGATTTGTTTTAATCTTAGTATGTCCACAAAATGACCACTTAAAAGACTTTAACGGTTTTCGGTCACCACAATGTTGATAGCATTTGCAGGTGCTGTGGTCAACATCCAGAGAGCCATGGATTATTGGATATTACAGGTGTCAATCCATTTAATTCTATTGTATTCTTTAATTTCCAACATTCTCTTATTAGAAGCCAGTTATACTTAGAACTGTTGTTATGACACAACACTAAAAACTGTAATTCCAAATCCATGTGTCTTTACTTCAAATGTATTTGATCAAGATGAGTATTACATTTTTGTAATAATAAATGTCCTCAGTTTTCTGGTCTGAAGGAGGACACTGTTATTCGTGTGTAGGTTATAGGGTATTCTTGACTGTGCCTGACATAGCTAAAGCACTGATAAAGATTTAAAGAATCCTGTAAGTTCAACTTTGACACCTTATGTCTGCCATTCAGGGAGCGTCCATCAGATGGCTGTGGCAACTTGAAAATTGCCATATACTTTCTTTTCTCTCCAGGGACTGAGGATTTACTCATAATTAAAATTTTTCTGTCCTCTAATTCATTTCTTTATTTACAATAAATATATTGAATTAAGAAAATCTTATGATGACTAACCAAAGAATTTTATCTTGAAGCAGGATTGAAGATTTAAAACATACTTTAAATTTAAAACTGCTTTTACAGCAGTATTTTTCTATCAATATTTTATATGTTGATTGCAATTTACTTCTATATCAGCATTCTTGATTCCATTACTCACCTGTTTACATTCAAGTAGATGTATAACTTTATGTCTTTGGCTCTTTTTATCTGGTAGCTTCATTTCTGACTACGTCGAGGGTTGCTTGGCAGAGGTGAGTGGGAAATTAGTTACTTTAAGGGTTATCCTTTGATTTTTCTCACTTATATGCTTAGTGGCTAGTCTCATGTATTTCCCAAATGCAGCAGCTGGCACAGTGACTGGAGCATGGAATCTGTTCTTATTGCCTCATGATTCTTCTGAATTAGAAAGCATTCTCCTCAAAGATGGCAGCAGTGTGGCTAACTTTCTCCTTATAAGTTAATATACTGTTGCCTTAACTTACTCTCAAATTTCCTCTCCCATGAGAAGAATTTCCATGGTGTAGAGCTGTAATTGTAAAGTAGGGCTTCTAAGGCCCCTAGAAATATTCTAGTTTGTTGGAAGATTTTGAATATATCTTTCTAGAATTTTATTGAACCACAGTCTACTTAGGTGACATTCTAATAATCAAGTACCTAGTGGTGAAAAGCAAACATGACAAATATATTTTTGGGGCAGTTTCTGTATGTTCTGTGCATTATTACATCACTTTAGCCACAACAGTATGGATGATTCTTTTTCAAATTGTAATTAATTCATGTGTCGAGAATGTGGAAAACTACTTTATGAAATTTTACAGATATTATCAGTGATGCATCCATGTGCTTCTACATGCAACCAAACTCACATAAAATCAATTAATAATGAAGTTAATACAACCATAATGTATCACTAAAATAAGAGTAACAGGCTGGGCATGGTGGTTCACACCTGTAATCCCATCACTTTGGGAGGCCGAGGCAGGTGGATTACGAGGTCAGGAGATGAATACCATCCTGGCCAAAGCGGTGAAACACTGTCTCTACTAAAAATTTAAAAAGTTAGCTGGATGTGGTGGCATGCACCTGTAATCCCAGCTACTCGGCAGGCCGAGGCAGGGGAATCGCTTGAACCCAGGAGGCAGAGGTTGCAGAGATCGTGCCACTGCAGTCCAACCTAGAGACAGAACGAGACTCCATCTCAAAAAAAAAAAAAAAAAAAAAAAGAGTAACAGCAAGTGAAAGCTACTCAAGACATCCTTGTTGATGATTTCACAATAGAGTTTCCTTCTTCAAAATTATGCGGGTGTGAAAGCGTACACACATTGTACTCCAGTGCTGTGTGACAACCGAATTTCTTAGTAGAATACTGAATTTCAGCCAGAGTAAGCTCTAATAATCTAACATTCATTTATAGAATCCAAACTTTAGAAACACTTAACAAACCACTCAATAGGATATTTAGTAACCTTTAACAATTTGCAAAAAGTAATTGCCAATTACCCAGAAGACCTGAAAAAAGAATTTGTAATTTTTATACAGCCCATGGTTCATCAAGTTGAATGTTGTGTTAGCTGACAACAGTGCATGTTTGACAGTCTCTCTTCAATTGAACCCTCTTTTTGTGGATGACAAAACTGAGGTCTGCAGAAGGAAGGTTCTTGTCAGTTGTAGTAAAGTTAAATAGTTTTCAATTTTTGTGTGAAGTGTTTGCTTAAGAATTTGAAATCTAGGTTATATGCTGGGTCAGTTTCCTTATTTATTAAAACACCTTTGCTTAAGAGCATCTGTAAATAGAGGTTTCTTCCCATCATGAGGTCATTTATTCCATTACAGGGTAATTCTGACTGTGTGAAAGTTGAGTCTGATGTGAGGCTGAAATCAAATCTGTCTCAGGGTAATTTCTATTTATTTTTTCATTTCCTGGTGATGTAGTTTAGTTGTGTCCCCACTCAAATCTCATCTTGAATTGTAGCTCCCATAATCCCCACGTATCATAGGAGAGACCCGGTGGTAGGTAATTGAATCATGGGGGCTGGTTTTCCCGTGCTGTTCTCATGATAGCGAATATCTCATGAGATTTGATGGTTTTGTAAAGGGCAGTTCCCCTGCACATGCTCTCTTGCCTGCAGCCATGTAAGAGGTGCCTTTGCTCCTCCTTCACCTTCCACCATGATTGTAAGGCCTCCCCAGGCATGTGGAACTGTGAGTCCATTAAACCTCTTTTACTTTGGAAATTACCTAGTCTTGGGTATTTCTTCAAAGCAGTATGAAAATGGACTAATACACCTGGATAATGATAAGGTTTGTTTTGTTTTGCTATCATACTCATCTGAGTGTTTCAGGCCTATGATATGGCCAGATTTGCATTAACTTACAAAGCAATAGGTATACAATTCCTTGGAGTGAGCTCTTTCTTCTGCAGTTATCTGCATGATAGAGATTGTCCAGAAGAGTTTCTTTTTTTTTCAAAGAGCAGCCTCACTTCACCATATGATTTGCTTTGAGATGGAAATGGCCCAGGAAGTGATAGGGCTTATATCTATCTTCTTACTTAATAGGAAAGCATGCAGACATAAAGAGCTCCTCTCTGCCCCAAATCTCTGATAATTTCCCCAAGAATAAGCATTGAGAACTCCAGAATTCAGATGTTTCAACTCCTTCATGAGGCACTTTTAAAGTGCTTGAATAATAATTTCTGTATAACTTTCTACTGTGAGTAGAAATGACTCTTTTGCTTCTCATCATTGACATTTTACTGGAAGTGCAAACAATATCTGATGATGTAGCTACAATACTGGAAGTTTTGAACAATAGCTATCTCTAATCACATTTGTCAAAAGTAGACTAGAGGTCTTACCTGTCTGAAGTTGTCAACCCATAGGCCATTTTTCTAGAGGCAACCTAAAGTGCTGAATAAGATTTGCAAGTGGAAAAAAATGCTATGTCACCGAGGTAGAGGTAAGCTTGGAGCTCAAGTACTGTGCATAATTCTTCAAAGGTTATGGGAATGACAGCTATTAGCAGGCTGAAGGCACAATTCTTGAAGAACTAGCATACAGCAGTCTTTGTTGCCTTTTGCCCTAAAATCTCACATCATATTCTATTTGGTTAGACAGCTATTGAACTCAAAAGAACTTCAGAGTTTCTTTCAAGTTTCTTTTCCTACCTTTCTCTTTTTAGTAATATAAATGCATTCAATCTCTTGGGCACCCTTTGAATTATTCTATTAAATTCTGCAAGATCTTAATGATTGGTTTCTGGTATTTCCTCCATTATCAAGACCACTGCTAAATCTTAAGGGCAACGTTATGGACATAGAAAAAAGAAAGTAAAGATACATCAAGATGGATATGTTAGATGGAGAACCATCACTCAGTTACCTGCCAGAATGCTGGAGAGTGACTGTGATGACACTGGGTCTAAAAGGATTTGAAATATTTAAAAAGAAATGTAATAACAAATCAACCACCTATAGAAATCATATTTTATTCTACTGAATTGTTTTTTGGAAGCATTTAAGTCTTTAACCAACGGAAAGATAAAACAGCTTTTTTTTTTGACAATTAAAAAAGTTTGGTCCAACTGAATTTAAAATATATACACTTGAATAGTTTGCTCATTTGTTTCAGCTAACTGGTAGGGTTTTAAAATGTGTATTAAGTTTACCTCCTATTTATAGAAAAAAAGTGCTGTTCTTTGAGAGAGAGAAAGAATCCAGGAAATATGATGCTTAAAGGTAATGTCTCTCACTACACCCACTGAAGGTCGCTTTATCTATCCAAGGGTAAAGCTTTTCTTTCTCTCCTTTATTTTTTATTGAAGTTGGACTGCAGCCTGCATAGACTTTCTTTTTCCTTTAAAGATATCGTTTTCCACCTAATTGTGCCCAGCTTCATTTATACCCTGAAAAGGATTGTGTTTGTGCTTACAGACTCAGGAGACTCTTTCACTCAATAGCCAAACTCCAGCAACAGCCCTCTGGGATATTTGAGTAAATGTAAGTGAAAGCTCCCTGTGTTTGTCTCTGTGTTCCTTTTAAACAAAAGTTTAACTCAGGACACCGTGAACATATTTAAAGAAATTTATCTGCAGAACTGTCTTCCAGATAAGATCTGAAAAATACATTTTGGCCTGCAAAAGTGTTCATCAGTCAGCAGAATTTCCAGTAATGCCTCTTGTATTTTCAAGTCACTTTCTCCCCATATTAATAGGTAAAAGAACTAGAAGCACATATCTACAGCCCATAATGATATGCCTTTAAAACTTTCCATGAGAACTTAGCAAAGGATTAAAAAGGAAAGGGCAAACCAAGGATAGCAAATTGATTCCAATTCCAATGGAATGCCAATTCCAATCATTTAGTGAGTATGGCATCACATGCAAGCTAAGAGGGTTGATGAGGATGTATCTGCCCTCAGTAGGAAAGCATGCTGTGATTGATTTGATTTTGCCATGGGCATGGGAAGGCAAATGATGGCATATGTTATACACGTGTTCCACCTCTGGCTTAATCTTCAACGTCAGGTTTTATAGGCCTACAAATTACCTGTTTGGGTTTCTGAGCTACATCATTCATACTCTGTTAATTTGGGATTCTTATTTCCAACTGAATATGAAGATTCATATTGGATTTCTTTAATTAGTGAAATGCTCAAATCTGAGCAACAATTGAAGGTTCAGTAATAGGCCAGCTTTGCTTGTTTGGTCTTCCAGTTCTAGATCTAGGGGCATTGCTTTGATATTTGTGACCATAACCTACTTTAAGCAGCTTAGCTTCATCTTGAGAGCCCTGTGCATGGTACAACAATCCTTTTGTGTACGACTTTGTTCTTTTTCTTCCTGGGAGCAGAGTCATGGCACTGCCTATAGACATGTGATCAGGTTTTACACTTAAATCAAGAAAATAGCAGGACCTTTGTCTTTTGTACAACTGTAAACATTTGAATGTCCCTTACACTTCGTATTTCTCATCTTGCTCACTGCTGGGACTGACTTTTCCTTTTTTTTTGGAGAGAGGGCCTGGCTCTGTTAACCAGACTGCAATTCAGTAGTGCAATCACAGCTCACTGTAGCCTCGACCTCCTGGGCAC
Source organism: Papio anubis (assembly GCF_008728515.1). Taxonomy (NCBI): domain Eukaryota; kingdom Metazoa; phylum Chordata; class Mammalia; order Primates; family Cercopithecidae; genus Papio; species Papio anubis. The sequence goes on from NC_044979.1 coordinate 78,521,904, forward strand.
AAGTGATTCTCCTACACCAGCCTCTTGAGTAGCTGGGACCACAGGCTCATGCCACCATGCCTGACTAATTTAAAAAAGCATTTTTTAGAGATGGGGTTTCAGTATGTTGCCCAGGCTGGTCTTGAATTCCTGGGCTTAAGTAAGTCACTCCGTCAGCCTCCCAAAGTGCAGGGGATTACAGGTGTCAGCCACTGTACCTGGTCAAGGGACTGACTCTTATTTCCTGTTCTGGTCAGTGAGGCTGGGCTGTCCCTGATTAACCTGCTTTTACACAATCTAACTGGCCACATTAACAGCTCCTTTTTATTTTTAGATGTTGTGTTTAGATTTTTGTTTAGATTCAGAAATAAATTTTAGGCTTTGAGTTACTTTGGCCTTTATTAATTTGTGCAATGAACTCACAATACAATACATGCTCTTCAGCTTCATTGAATTTGTTGTTTACACAGAGATTGATATTTTTCTTACATAGGTGGTTTAAGTCAGAAAATAAGTAAGTTATTCAACTGGATAAATATATTAATAAGAGGGACTCTGGTGATATGATATAAAGCAAATCAAATAAATTTATTTTAAATGTGCTCCTGGTTTTTAAAAACATGCACTGAATAAGCTGACCCCATACCTGGAATAGGAATCCCAGTCTAGACTATCAAATTAAATAAAACAAACTCCTCCAAAAATAAAAAGTCAGCTAAAGAAAATTGGAGAATTGAATATAAAAATGGATGCGGTGCAGGTGGTCATTACTTTGAAAAGAAAAAACTCCAGCTTGTAGCGACAGAGATGAAGAACCTGGAGAGGAGAATGCTGATCTACTAAAGCAGATGGTCCAAACAAACACGAGCTAGGAAAACAAAGCAGAAAGTCTGGGAGAAGAGCCAACATCTGCAATGGACTAATAAAAGCGAACAAACACCTCGGCAACCACATCCGACAGCTAGGAACCCAAATTGGCATTGCTCAGCTCATTGTCTTGGGCATATCAGAAAAAGCAGAGGGACCACCAGCCTGTAGATGCTCCCATTCACTGCGGGCCAACAACCACTGGGGAGAATTAGAATGTCCTGGTGCCAGGAAACCTCTTGAAGTTTGCATATTACCACTGCTAGTGCTATTCTCATTCAAATATACCAGTAAGCTAAGAAATTGTGTAAGATACTATATTAAAAAGTTGTAATCCACAGTAGAAAGCTTTAAAGAAAGAGAATGGGGAGAACGAAGGAATGCCTTATTTAAGGATTGATTGTTGTATCATATTTTTCATAAGTAGTTGTGTTTTTAGTTAGATAACAAACACTTAGAGGGGCTCTTAAGAGGGAGAGAGAAGAGCAAGGAATTCAAAAATTCTTTTCTCCGTGCAGTGCTGTGCATGTTAATTTAGTGAATGATTATTGTATTTAATGTTTCAATAGTATGATTTTAACAATGGATCCTATAGTTAATGCTGTATAATAATTTGTAATATAACCCATCTTGGCTGCATTACGTTTTACCCACTGCATTGTTGTGCACTTTACTGTTCGTATTTTACAATCACAATATAGTGATTAGGATCTTTGGGGACAGCTAGACCTTGGCTTGAATTACCCACTTAACTTACTCTTTGACCATTGCTAAGTTTAAGTTCCTTGACCTCTCCAACCCTCAGTTTCCTCATCTCCAAGCTGAGGATAATAACATTTACTGTATAAATATATTGAAACTAGGAAATGAAATGTATAGAAAGTGCTTAGTATAGTTTCTGGCATAAGGCAAGCAGTCAATCACTCGTAGCTATTAACTTGTTTTTCTGTCAGTGTTACATACAAATATAATTGATAACAGAATTATGAAAAATTCATATAAACTAATAAGAAATTGGCAGGTGCTGTAAGCTCTAATAACCAACTAATAATAGAATTAATATTTTGAGACTTCTGACCATCCTAATACCACATTATCAAACTTCAGATATGTCAGGAACTATTTTAATTTAGAAAAAAATATAGTCTGATATCTGCCTCTACATAGGCAAATGGAGATATAAGGAATTCTCCAGAGAATGTATAGTCAAATAGATTTTCACATCTTGATTCCAGGCACTATAAACAAAAGGCATGAACATTTACTTTAGATAGATACAGCCATATTGTGCTCTAAAAGAGTACCTATTTACATGGCTACTATCAGTGTAAAAGAAAAAAAAAAGACTGTTTCTCTATATACTTTTAAATTTTTGACAATTTGTTGGCTGAAAAGTTGTATCTTGTTATTTTCATTGACATTTTCTTAATCGTTAGTGAGGCTGAGCATCTTATTTATAAGTTATTGGCTATTTACCTAGTGATATGGTTTGGCAGTGTCCCCCACCCAAATTTCAACTTGAGTTGTATCTCCCAGAATTCCCATGTATTGTGGGAGGGACCCATGGGGAGGTATTTGAATCATGGGGGCCGGTCTTTCCCATGCTATTCTCATGATTGCGAATAAGTCTCATGAGATCTAATGGGTTTATCAAGGGTTTCTGCTTTCACTTCTTCCTCATTTTTCTTTCGCCCCTGCCGTGTAAGAAGTGCCTTTCGCCTCCCACCATGATTCTGAGGCCTCCCCAGTCATGTGAAACTGTAAGTCCAATTAAACCTCCTTTTGTTCCCAGTTTCAGGTATGTCTTTATCAGCAGCATGAAAATGAACTAATATACCTAGCTTCCATGAATTGATTGATCTTATAGTTTGACAACTTTTCTACTCAATTATTTGTGTTTTTCTTATTGATTTATAGAAACTCTCTACAGATTTTAATTTATAATGTATATTGCAAATCCGTTTTCCCATCCACTACTTGCCTTTTAACATTTGGTTGTTTTACTCCATAGGAATTATTACTATTTATGTCAGTGTACATCTTGTTCTGCAAGGCCTTTGGGCTTCATATCTAAGAAGATTTTAAATTCAAAGAGAAATCTGTATTTTAAATGCTTCTAAAGTTTTAAAAAATGTTTAGTGATTTATACAAAATTGATTTTTAAAATATATGGGATGGAAATCAAAATTAATTCCATTAATGTTTTCTCTGTAAGAATATTCAAGGTCCTCATGTAAGTTTTGAGCACTCCATTTTTTTTTCACCACTGATTTGAATATTATATTTATTAAGTATTAAATATATGTATAGTTTTAAATTCATTTTGCTTGCTTTCTTTGATCTATTTATACATTTCTGTATTCTTATACTTCTTTACTTATCTTTAAATAAATAACATAATCTTAAAATGAATTGGCTTTATGGTGTATTTTAATATATAGAAAATGCTCACTCATTATTTTTTATGTGATAGTCTCATAATTCTTATTCTTTTAGATAAAATTTAATATTAGCTTAAGAATTTCTATCAAAAATCCTGGCTGGGCATGGTGGCTCACACCTGTAATGTTAGTACTTTGGGAGATGAAGGCTGGAGGATTGCTATGAATCCAGGAGTTTGAGACTAGCCTGGACAACATAGGGAGACTTCATGTCTACAAAACATAAAAATATTAGCCAGGGTGGTGGCGAGCCTGTAATCCCAGTGATTCAGGGGGCTGAGGCTCTTGGATCTCTTGAGCCTGGGAGTTCAAGGCTGCAGTGAGCTGTCACCACACCACTGCACTCCAGCCAGACCAACAAAGCAACACTCTGTCTCTAATATAAATAAATAAAATTAAATAAAAATTTAAAAAGTGTTATTTATATTAGGCTGAAGTTTCAATTAACTAAAAGTTTGTGAAGCTTTAGCATTTTAATTGCACGGAGTCTTCCATGTAAGAACAAAGTTTTCTTGTCTTTAAAAATATTTAGTTAAGTTTTATCATACTCTTGATACTGATCTTTAACCCTTTCAATAGCATTTATTCCTAAGTATTTTATAATTTTTAAGAATGGGGACTTTTTATTGTTATTTTTAATTTTAAGTTATCATCCCAACCAAGTATTTGTTCATTAATTTTCAAAGTAATACCTATGCACAGTTTAATATTAAATAATAGAAAAGAGTTCTCCTAGGATCGAAAACCCTGGTGTGCGGGAACAAGCTTGTGTGGATCTTTTCCCAGCTCTGTGTTCAGGGATGACAAATCGTTATCTTTAAATTGGCCATGGTGGGAGTATTTCTACCACAGAAATTGGCAGGTGCTGTAAATCTGAACTTCTTCTTTTTTTTTCCTGGAGAGCAAATTTTAAACATTTATCAGCCTAACACTGTAACAACACTACTCCACTCCAATTCCCACCCCCAGAGACAACAATTTTCAACATTTTTAGCAGTCTCTTCAGCTACGTGTATCTGTTTCTAAATATGCTTTGTCAGTTTCCTTTTTCTTTTTTAAAAATTTCATTAGCCATTGCTTATGGTATTTACTTCCCACCTTGAGTGATGAGAATTTAACTCTCGTACACTGTCCTTCTCCTTTCCACCCCTCCTCTTCCTATAATAGTTACATCTCATTTTATTCAGGCACACTATTTTGATTATGTCCATATTTTTCATGAGTTATATACTATAATTTAGTTTTCATTCTTATACAACCTTTTTGTCCTTATTTGAGTTAATAATTGCCTAATTTTTCTTAGCTTAGTTTTCTATGAATATATCACTAATTATCCCCTTCACTCAATGAATGTGTGAAACTCCTACAATAAAATCAAATGCCAGGCAGTTTACCTATAAGCTTCATTTCTTACCCTTTGGAGACATTCCTGGAGCCCTGCACCTTCCTGTTTCATTCTGCTCTCGATGTTACTATGCAAGTGTCCTTCTTGGGCTTTCCTTCACCGTCATTCTGGGAATTCCTTTTACTTCTGTTCACTGGAGTTTATTTTCCTGGGCTATTTCTTCTTCTTTTTTTTTTTTTTAAATCTTTTTTATTATACTTTCAGTTCTAGGGTACATGTGCACAACATGCAGGTTTGTTACATATGTATACTTGTGCCATGTTGGTGTGCTGTACCTATCAACTCATCAGCACCCATCATCTCGTCATTTACATCAGGTATAACTCCCAATGTCATGCCTCCCCCCTCCTCCCTCCCCATATTAGGACCTGGTGTGTGATGTTCCCCTTCCAGAGTCCAAGCAACCTCATTGTTCAATTCCCACCTATGGGTGAGAACATGCGGTATTTGGTTTTCTGTTCTTGCGATAGTTTGCTGAAAATGATGGTTTCCAGCTGCATCCATGTCCCTACAAAGGACACAAACTCATCCTTTTTTATGGCTGCATAGTATTCCATGGTGTATATGTGACACATTTTCTTAATCCAGTCTGTCACTGATGGACATTTGGGTTGATTCCAAGTCTTTGCTATTGTGAATAGTGCCGCAATAAACATACATGTGCATGTGTCTTTATAGCAGCATGATTTATAATCCTTTGGGTATATACCCAGTAATGGGATGACTGGGTCATATGGTATTTCTAGTTCTAGATCCTTGAGGAATCGCCATACTGTTTTCTACAATGGTTGAACCAGTTTACAATCCCACCAACAGTGTAAAAGTGTTCCTATTTCTCCACATCCTCTCCAGCACCTGTTGTTTCCTGACTTTTTAATGATTGCCATTCTAACTGGTGTGAGATGGTATCTCATTGTCCTGGGCTATTTCTATATTTTGAACCACCCAATCAGCTTCCTTAAAAAGAGTGGTTTGAAGATCCTTTTACTGGTACTTTGCAGGACTGAAAGTATCCTTATTCTTGCATGATACTTGGTTGATAGTTAAACTGAGTATAACGTTCAAATTGGAAATCATTTTTCTCTAGCGATTTTACAGCCATTGCTCTATTGTCTTACAGATTTCAGTGTTGCTGTCAAAAGGTCTGATGCCATTCTCATTTCAAATATTTTGTATGTGGCCTCTTTTGTTCTGTCTGAAAGCTTTTAAGACTTTTTCTTTTTAAATCACAGGTATTCTTAATTCAAATGATATCCCTTAGATGGGCATATTTTCCTTCATTTGGCAGAATTTTTTGAGGATGAGGGTGCTTAAGCAGTTCCCTCTGAGATTAATTTTTAAAATTGGTTACCAAAAATGTGTAAAAAAATACTTTATCTTTTTAATGCTGCCTTTTTGTTTGACCATCTGACTGGATTTTGTTATTCTAACATTCTAATTTTTTTTGGTTGATTTTCTTGGATATTTTACATGAATATCATCCATAAATAATGACTTTTTATCTATTTGTCCATATTTTCATATTCCTTATTTTTCTTGTCTTATTTAGTTGTCCAAGACATCTAGGTCAGTGGAGAATAGTAACTGCAAACAGCAGATATTCTTTCACTTTCACTGACTTTAATGGGAAAGTTCTTAATGTTTTACTATGGATGTCTGGGCATATACTTCTTCTTTCTCTTTTTTGAATAGGAGTCTTGCTCTGTTGCCCAGGCTGGAGCACAGTGGCCCAATTTCGGCTCACCACAACCTCCGTCTCCCGGGTTCAAGTGATTCTCCTGCTTCAGGCTCCCAAGTAGCTAGAATTACAGGTGCACACTACTGTGCCCAGCTAATTTTTGTATTTTTAGTTGAGATGGGGTTCCACTATGTTGGCCAGGCTGGTCTCGAACCCTGACCTCATGATCCACCTGCCTCAGCCTCCCAAAGTGCTGGGATTATAGGTGTGAGCTACCACGCCTGGCCAGGCATATACTTTTATAAGCAAAGGACACTTCATTTCATTCCCAGCTTTATATGATTAGTATGATAAATAGCTTATACATTTTAGCCATTTTATTTTGACATTAATTTTTAATAATATATGTATATGTACATATATTATTAAATGTATATTCTTAAATTATTATTAAAGGTATATTCTTATACCTTATATTATTAAAGGTATATTCTTATACCTGTGTAATTTTGCATTCTTCGGAAAGTTGATTTGAGGCTATGACGAATTGTTTTGTTAAGAAACTGCTGAATTGTTGCTAATATTTTATTGGGAATTTTACATGAATATTCTCAAAATAGATATTCTAAAGTTACCTTTTTAGAGCTTTTCTTCTGTTTTGACATCCCGTTATGTTAGCCTTTATAAATGTTCTGACTAGTGTTTTGTTAATATGACAATTTGACTGATTTATTTAAATCTCACTTGTTTGAATATATTGAGATTTTTAAATTAACTTAATATATGTTAAGGTTTTATAATTATTGCAAAGCACATTTGAAAGAATGTATAATATGTACAAGATTTCTCTATATATCTACTTATTGTAAGCTTACTAATTATTGTTATTTAACTGAACTAAACTTTTTACTTTTAGGTTCTTTATTACTTTATTGCTTTTGCATAGAGGTTTGTTAGAGTACCCTTCTACAATTATAATTTTTGACAATACCTTCTTTCATATATAAATTTTAACTTTAAATTCCATGTTACTTGGTGTATAAAATTTAAAACTATGTGGATTTGGCCTTCTATCAATCTAAATATTCGTATTGTTTCATTTCATACTTTTGTTCTTATTTTAGTATTAAACTTTTTCTAATAATAATACTGCAGTGTGTGCTCATAGAGGGCTTTCTTTGGGGTTCATGGACAACATCGGGCTGAAAATCTTTGCTCTTGGAGTAGAGAAATGTAGTGTGTTTCACAGCTGGGCCTTACACACTTACATACTACATAGTTATCTCCCTGCCTTTTGAGGAGGTTTGCTTTGCTTTTCTTTCTGGCCTGGATATCTAGGCTAAAAGCCCTCTCACGGAAGAGCCTTCTTTCTTTGGAAAGTAATTCTTAAGACTTTAACCTGGGAAGCAAATGTCAGTGTTTCTAGCTGTTTTGGTTTGTGTCTGGGAGAAAGAGGGCCAATACTGACACAGCAGTTGCTGTTTGACTGATGGTGTTTTAATTAATTGTACCCATGAATTCCTGCTGTTTGAATTTGCTGACTCTGAGCTTGGAGTTTCTCCGGAGTTCCTTTGGGAAGAAAGGTTCTCACCTTGGCAATGGCTTTCTCTCAGGCCTACTTTCGGTTGAAGTTTTTTCACTATAGTTTCTGTCAGTTTGATCCTCTCTTTATTCTCCTGTCTAGAAATCCTTCTGTATTTCTGGTTTGCTGATGGCATTTTTTCTTCTTGATGACTGCAGTTATTGTTGAATTCTTGTTTTAGACTATTTTTTTTTCTGCCATATTGGGATTTAAGAAAGAACATTGTGCTCAGCCTGCTGTCTCAAATTGATAGTGTCATGTTTTTAACAGACTAGAACTTTTTTTGTGAATATGAAATATCTAATATCTAAATATAAAAAATATTATAACAATGCTGCCCAGATTAAGAATTAATGACCATTGGATCCTATTGTGTATTACAGCCCAGCACATCTTCCTCCTCTCCAAGTGGTAACCACTGTCTTAAATTTTGTGCATATCATTCCTTTGCTTTCAGTAATAATTTTACTATATATGTTTATCTCTCTAAACAGTATATGGTTTAGTTTTACATATTTTGTACTTCATATAAATAGAATGTCTTCTTTGGCAGCTTACCTTTTTGCTTAGCATATTATTTGTGGGATTCATCCCTGTTGATAAATGCAGTTCTAATTTATTTGTCACTTTTGCAGATGTACAGTGTTCCACTGAATAAAAATAGTGCTCATTCTCTTGTTGGTAAACATCTGAGTGGTTCTAAATCCTTTTTATTGGAAACAATACTACTATGATTCTTTTACTTCTCTCCTAATGCACATGAAGAATTCTTATGGTTTATATAAATAGGGTTAGAATGGTTGAGTCATGAACTATATATACATCTTTAATTTTATTAGATAACTTACCTTTTCCCAAAAGCTGTACCCATTACATTCCCACAAATTCTATGTAAAAGTTTTCAAGCCTCCACTCCCTCAGTGATATTTTCAAAGCTTTAAAATGTCTGCAACTATATTATATGGAAGGTTGTGTTTCATTGGGCTTTTGATTTACAGTTAATTGATTCCTATGATTCTGAACATCCTTTCATGTGTTTATGGTATTCAAACTCCCTCCGTGATATGCTCCTTTATATTATTTGCACATTTTATTGGCATCTTTTTCTTTTAAATTTACTTTTAGGACTTTATTAAAATAAGTTTTAGATATCAACTCTTTTTTGATTTTATCTAATGAACATCACATGTATTATAAATGTATTATCTCTTTTTCTTTTAATGTTTTCATCATGGTTTGTGCTTTTTGTGTGTTTCAATGGAAATATTTTTGTATCTTGGTCTTAAAGTTATTCTATACATTTTAATGTTTTGTTTCTTATATTCAAGTGTTTGATCCATACGGAATTGAGTTTTGTAGTACATTATGATGTAGTAACATAATTGTATGTTTTTATTTCATTTGAAATTCCTAACACCATTATTTCTCCCCTGACAAGCAATTCCACTTACTATATATTAAGTTTGCATATATTTATAGGTCCAATTCTTTGTTTCATTTGTCTCTGTCATCTTTTTGCCAATTCCATGGGTGTTAATTGTATTTTTATAATAGGTACTAATGTCCATGAAGTATTTTTTTCCTTTGTACACATTTTAGTAACACCTTGTCAAGTCCTCTTATGACCCTGTAGATATTATGATTTTGCTATTAATTGAATTAATGAATTTTGAAAAGTTGACATCTTTTATATATTATTATCCTATCCATTAATGTGGCCCACTCTTCAACTTTTAAATGGTCTTAAAATACGTCTTTCAGCAAAGATTTTACCTTTTTCTATGACAACCCTGTACCATTTTTCTTAGATGTAATACTGGGTATAATTAGTTATTTTATTTTTTATTGTAAATGAACTTATTAGAGATACATTTTAAAACTCTTCATGAGTGGTAAATACAAGTGCAATGGATTTTTGTACATTTATCTCATATCCAGCAATCTTTTAAACTCTATTATTCTTATAATTTGTATATTATTTAATGCTTTATCTGTTTTTATTTTTTTAGTTGTGCCTCTACAACTTATATTTTATATATAACAAAATTCTATTACATGATATGACAAATTTTAATCCTCAATTACTAGAAATTCAGGAGGTTTCTAAGAACATTAATTTATTAAACACAATTTTTGAGCACCTACTATGTGCCAGCTCATATTTGAGGCACTGGAATTTAGCAATAAACAAGACAGGTACGTTTCTGCTCATATGGAGCTTATTTCTGGAAAGTAGCTTCGAATTAATCTCTATTTTCTTTAACCAAGGTATTTTTCCGCATTATCACACACATATCTTAGGTTGTTGTCCAGAGGTGATGATTTATATCCTTCTTAAGGGAAAAAACATATCTTGGATGTATCTCCCCATCCTTTTCTTCCACCAACTATGAGTAACCATTCATGGTTAAAATATTTAATTCTCCTTTTTATGTAGGTTATGAATTTTTAAGGACAAGTACAATAATCTTTAAGAGACTTCTTTCTACTTTGATTTTTTTTGTATATTTTGTTGACACACAGAAAAATATAGGGCCATTGATCCTTCCACCTCCATCCTATTTTCTGCTTCCTTTTGTTAATTTCCAAAAGCATTTAAAATTCCTTTTGTCTCTTTTTAAGTTTTCACAAATCTATAAAGAACTTTTTCACTTTCTGAAGCACTTTTCACTTTCTCTGCTTTTTTTTTTTTTCTTTCAAGACTTTGATGGTACAGAAAAATGAGTGCTCTTGTAAAACTAAAAGTGTAGCTGGAATATTTGTATTTATTGACTAAAGAATCATATTTTACTATCATTCTTTTTAAAAATAAATGTTCCTAAATAAACACATTTTAGTATATATGAGTTACAGCACAGTTTCATCTAAGCCTCATAGGCTGCGTATATTTTAGTAGTTTTGGTGGTGGAGTTTTGACAGCCACTTTTTACTCTCATGTTGTCCTGTGTGGCATTGCTCCATATTCTTAACTGTAAAAGCTGAGGTGATTTCTATAGTGCTCGTAAGCTCTGGACAGAGAAGCATTGCACTAACTACTGTAAAAATAGTTCTTAAGACTCTGGTACAAATGACTTTAAACCCTTTTGTATATATATATAATCATCCAATCTTCTGGCTTCTGGTTCTGGTTTCCCATAAAGATGTTATACTGCCTTTTTCAATCATAGTAATGGCAGGATTTTCAAAGAAGGATAGTCTATACCAACAACCTATTCTATATACATAACTTTAATTTCTCTCCTCTAAATCCTGGGGAATGTTTGCCTTCTTGAATGCAGAAAGGCAGCCTGTCTACTTCTTTGGGGAACTCACTTCATTATTAAATTGTTCCATAAGGTGATAGCAGAACTTTTCAGAGGACTTTTCATTTTATCAGAAACATGATATACCCCATTGGACTTCATTCATTTTCTTGTTTTCATTTCTTACAATACATAGCTGACTATTTTCTCCTCTATATACTTTTGCATGGCTAGGGGTCAACTCCTATCATTAGAAAAATATAGATTAAAAGTGGCACTATTAATGTAAGAGTTAACTTTGCTTGGATTTCATGTGTGGAAGTTCAGAGATAGATAATTAATTGGGCTTTCATTGTAGTTTTGCCTTTTTCATTTCAATGTATAAATCTATTTTCAGGGGAGGGCTGGCTAGCAGGACAGCAGAAATCTAAGACTTCCATAACCTTCAACTTTTGGAAAACTCTTCATTGCTTTTTGATAGTCTCAATTTCTTCTTCCATTTCTCTTAAGAAAATTCAGAATTAGTGTTCAAACTTTTTTTTTTTTTTGTAAAATCACACTCTATTAGATCCTTTAGAGTAAGTCATTTACCACAGATTTCATGGAGTTACATTCCAACTAGTATTTATGTTTTTAGTTGACATTTAGGAAAGGTTTTTAGCTGGAGTTAAAAAGAGTGAGGGGCAAATACGTATAGCTCAACTGTTTTGAAAATGATCTCTTTTTAGAAGGCCACAAAACAAACATGATTATCTTATTCTGAATTTTCACCACTAAAACCACATTCCATTGAAGGAATATATAATAAAAGTGCATTATCATATAGTGTCACAATGAGGGATTCAGATGCGAAGGGAAGACTCATTCCTGTGAAAACATAGCCCATCCCCAGCAGTTGGTAGAAGGATTTGCTGGAGTTCCTCCTCTTTGTGTGGCTTATAAAACATTCCATGAGGCATGTGGCAATCAATAGTCACAGTGATAGTGGTCTTACCTCTTCCAATCTTCGCATCCTCACTCAAGCCACCTCTTTGCATAGACACATACTTTATGTTTGGGAAGAGGTGCTCTAGGTGGGACACCTCTGTCTGCTCCAGATAATTCCTCCTGACATCCATGGCAGCTTCATTCTATCTGAGCTGGAGATTTGGGAATTTAGGTGGACACAGAAGAAGGAAGGGGTTTGGTATGGTATCGTTGGGATGATTTTGACAGATTCTTGCTGGGGGTAGAGAGAGATAGGGTCTAATAATCCAAGGGAAATAAAATGCAAAGGTGTGTATATGGAAGATCAAGGGAGAGGAAATTGAAATTATCCAGATTGCTTATTGAATAGTCAGGAAAACTCAGCTTTTCTTGAAGATAAGTCTCCCCACTGTGTCTTTTTCTTTTTCCTAGAAATTGGCCAATTTCTGAGTAGATGAAAAAATATAGGTGACTGGGCGAAATAGCTCATGTCTGTAAATCTAGCACTTTGGGAGACCGAGGTGGGTGGATCGCTTGAGACCAGGCAGGCGGAGGTTGCAGTGAGCTGAGATTGCGCTGCTGCACTCCAGCCTGGGTGACAAAGGGAGTCTCTCTCTCTCTCTCTCTCTGTCTATATATAGATGTGTGTGTGTATGTGTGTGTATAGTGCAATGTGTATACACACACACACACACCAAATATGTCCATCACACACACACACACGCTTTCATTGTAGTTTTGCCTTTATCATCTCAATGTATAAATGTGTGTGTGTGTGTGTGTGTTTATGTGTGTGTGTGAGATGGTCATATCTCATTTGTGATTTTTGTTGATTATTAAAAGATTTTCTTCGTAGGATACTGCCCTTGTATTGAAATATCTATCCAGAGAAGAGAATAACAAGCAGTTCAAGAAGAGTTGATAGGCAGCCAGGCAAAATAAGGATCTGTTTGTTCAGACTCTTGCCTTTGCCTAGAATTCTCTCCCCAGCTTTTGCATTTGGAAAATGTGACAAAGTTTTCAAGGTCCCTTTCATATATCAGCTCCTCTGAAAAGCTTTCCTTGATCTCTAGCAGAATTAACCCTTACTCCAATGTGCTGCCTTGGCACAACTATAAGCACAATTTTGTTTTACAATACTATATTTTGTTGTGCATGTGTCTTTCTCCCTAGCTACACTAAACTATATGGGGCTAGGAAGGCATTTAATATTGCATCTCTAGTGCATAGCAATTTTGTAGCACAAAATAGATGTAAGATAAAATGTTATTGAATGAATGATCTTCATCTAAGTGATTTATTTCATTGGCATCAGTTGATGTTTGCATCTTGGTTGCTGCACAAGGAAGATAGACATAAGAAGGAAACAGCAAAGGCAAAATATTCTAGTTCACTTCTGATAAGAAAAATAATAAAACTAATTAATAATGACAAAGCGTTATTTGCTTTTGCATCAGAAAAACACAAAGTAGGCTCTTTGTAATGTTTGTAGAATATATGAATAATTAATAAAAGCTTTTTTAATTAAACCTTTGCTATATGCTAGACACTGAGTAAATTTATTTACTTATCTCATTTTACTTCTATTACACTGGGAGCAAGGTGTTATTATCCCCATTACAGAGAAGAGGATATAGACTCGAAGAAATGACATAACTTTACTAAAATCGGATAACTCACAAACTGTAGAGTTAGTGTTTGAACTGAGGTTTGTCTTACTCACTTTCTCACTAAGGTCTTCACCTGTCTGCTTGTTGCCCATGAATTTATAGTTCTTCAGCAATGGATTTTTGTTTTATATATACTTTAATATAAACTTTAATGTTCTAGGGTACATGTGCACAATGTGCAGATTTGTTACATATGTATACATGTGCCCATGTTGGTGTGCTGCACCCATCAATTCATCATTTACATTAGGTATATCTTCTAATACTATCCCTCCCTGCCCCCCTGCACAATAGGACCCAGTGTGTGATGATCCCCTTCCTGTGTCCAAGTGATTTCATTGTTCAATTCCCACCTATGAGTGAGAACATGTGGTATTTGGTTTTCTGTTCTTGCGATAGTTTGCTGAAAATGATGGTTTCCAGCTGCATCTATGTCCCTACAAAGGACACAAACTCATCCTTTTTTATGGCTGCATAGTATTCCATGGTGTATATGTGCCACATTTTCTTAATCCAGTCTGTCACTGATGGACATTTGGGTTGATTCCAAGTCTTTGCTATTGTGAATAGTGCCGCAATAAACATACGTGTGCATGTGTCTTTATAGCCGCATGACTTATAATCCTTTGGGTATATACCCAGTAATGGAATGACTGGGTCAAATGATATTTCTAGTTCTAGATCCTTGAGGAATCGCCAAACTGTTTTCCACAATGATTGAACTAGTTTACAGGCCCACCAACAGTGTAAAAGTGTTCCTATTTCTCCATATCCTCTCCAGCACCTGTTGTTTCCTGATTTTGTAATGATTGCCATTCTAACTGGTGTGAGATGGTATCTCATTGTGGTTTTGATTTGCATTTCTCTAATGGCAAGTGATGATGAACATTTTTTCATGTGTGTTGGCTGTATAAATGTCTTCTTTTGAGAAGTGTCTGTTCATATCCTTTGCCCACTTTTTGATGGGGTTGTTTGTTTTTTTCTTGTAAATTTGATTGAGTTCTTTATAGGTTCTGGATATTAGTCCTTTGTTAGATGAGTAGATTGAAAAATTTTCTCCCATTCTTTAGGTTGCCTGTTCACTCTGATGGTAGTTTATTTTGCTGTGCAGAAGCTCTTTAGTTTAATTAGATCCCATTTGTCAATTTTGGCTTTTGTTGCCTTTGCTTTTGGTGTTTTAGACATGAAGTCCTTGCACATGCCTGTGTCCTGAATGGTATTACCTAGGTTTTCTTCTAGGGTTTTTATGGTTTTAGGTCTAACATTTATGTCTCTAATCCATCTTGAATTAATTTTCGTATAAGGAGTAAGGAAAGGATCCAGTTTCAGCTTTCTCCTTATGGCTAGCCAATTTTCCCAGCACCATTTATTAAATAGAGAATCCTTTCCCCATTTCTTGTTTTGTCAGGTTTGTGAAAGGTCAGATGGCTGTAGATGTGTGATATTATTTCTGAGGGCTCTGTTCTGTTTCATTGGTCTATATCTCTGTTTTGGTACCAGTACCATGCTGTTTTGGTTACTGTAGCCTTGTAGTATAGTTTGAAGTCAGGTAGCATGATGCCTCCAGCTTTGTTCTTTTGGCCTAGGATTGTCTTGGCAATGTGCGGTCTTTTTTGGTTCCATATGAACTTTAAAGCAGTTTTTTCCAATTATGTGAAGAAAGTCATTGGTATCTTGATGGGGATAGAATTGAATCTATAAATTACCTTGGGCTGTGATGTCATTTTCACGATATTGATTCTTCCCATCCATAAGCATCGTATGTTCTTCCATTTGTTTGTGTCCTCTTTTATTTCATTGAGCAGTGGTTTGTAGTTCTCCTTGAAGAGGTCCTTTACATCCCTTGTAAGTTGGATTCCTAGGTATTTTATTCTCTTTGAAGCAATTGTGAATGGGAGTTCATTCATTATTTGGCTCTGTCTGTCTGTTACTGGTGTATAAGAATGCTTGTGATTTTTGCACATTAATTTGGTATCCTGAGACTTTGCTGAAGTTGCTTATCAGCTTAAGGAGATTTTGGGCTGAGACAATAGGGTTTTTAAATATACAATCATGTTATCTGCAAACAGGGACAATTTGACTTCTTCTTTTCCTAACTGAATACCCTTTATTTCTTTCTCTTGCCTGATTGCCCTAGCCAGAACTTCCAATCCTATGTTGAATAAGAGTGGTGAGAGAGGGCATCCCTGTCTTGTGCCAGTTTTCAAAGGGAATGCTTCTGGTTTTTGCCCATTCATATTCAGTATGATATTGGCTGTGGGTTGGTCACAAATAGCTCTTATTCTTTTGAGATATGTTCCATCAATACCGAATTTATTGAGAGTTTTTAGCATGAAAGGCTACTGAATTTTGTCAAAGGCCTTTTCCGCATCTATTGAGATAATCATGTGTTTTTTGTCTTTGGTTCTGTTTATATGCTGGATTACGTTTATTGATTTGCATATGTTGAATCAGCCTTCCATCCCAGGGATGAAGCCCACTTGATCATGGTGGATAAGCTTTTTGATGTGCTGCTGGATTCGGTTTGCCAGTATTTTATTGAAGATTTTTGCATCAATGTTCATCAAGGATATTGGTCTAAAATTCTCTTTTTTTGTTGTATCTCTGTCAGGCTTTGGTATCAGGATGATGTTGGCCTGGTAAAATGAGTTAGGGAGGATTTCCTCTTTTTCTGTTGATTGGAATAGTTTCAGAAGGAATGGTACCAACTCCTCCTGTTACGTCTGGTAGAATTCGACTGTGAATCCCTCTGGTCCTGGTTTTTTTTTGGTTGGTAGGCTATTAATTTTTGCCTCAATTTCAGAGCCTGCTATTGGTCTATTCACGGATTCAACTTCTTCCTGGTTTAGTCTTGGGAGAGTGTAAGTGTCCAGGAAACTATCCATTTCTTCTAGGTTTCTAATTTGTTTGCGTAGAGGTGTTTATAGTATTCTCTGATGGTAGTTTGTATTTCTGTGGGGTCGGTGATGATATCCCCTTTATCATTTTTTATTGCATCAATTTGAGTCTTCTCTCTTTTCTTCTTTATTAGTCTTGCTCGCAGTCTATCAATTTTGTGGATCTTTTCAAAAAAACAGCTCCTGGATTCATTGATTTTTTGGAGGGTTTTTTGTGTCTCTATCTCTTTCAGTTCTGCTCTGATCTTAGTTATTTCTTGTCTTCTGCTAGCTTTTGAATGTGTTTGCTCTTGCTTCTCTAGTTCTTTTAATTGTGATGTTAGAGTGTCAATTTTAGATCTTTCCTGCTTTCTCTTGTGGGCCTTTAGTGCTATAAATTTCCCTCTACACACTGCTTTAAATTTGTCCCAGAGATTCTGGTATGTTGTATCTTTGTTCTCGTTGGTTTCAAAGAACATCTTTATTTCTGCCTTCATTTCGTTATGTACCCAGTAGTCATTCAGGAGCAGGTTGTTCAGTTTCCATGTAGTTGAGCGGTTTTGATTGAGTTTCTTAGTCCTGAGTTCTAGTTTGATTGCACTGTGGTCTGAGAGACAGTTTACTACAATTTCTGTTCTTTTACATTTGCTGAGGAGTGCTTTACTTCCAACTGTGTGGTCAATTTTGGAATAAGTGCAATGTGGTGCTGAGAAGAATGTAAATTCTGTTGATTTGTGGTGGAGAGTTCTGTAGATGACTATTAGGTCCGCTTTGTGCAGAGTTGAGTTCAATTCCTGGATATACTTATTAACTTTCTGTCTCGTTGATCTGTCTAATGTTGACAGTGGGGTGTTAAAGTCTCCCATTATTATTGTATGGGAGTCTAGGTCTCTTTGTAAGTCTCTAAGGACTTGCTTTATGAATCTGGGTGCTCCTGTATTGGGCGCATATATATTTAGGATAGTTAGCTCTTCCTGATGAATTGATCCCTTTACCATTATGTAATGGTCTTTGTCTTTTTTGATCTTTGATGGTTTAAAGTCTGTTTTCTCAGAGACTAGGATTGCAATCCCTGCTTTGTTTTGTTTTCCATTTGCTTGCTAGATCTTCCTCCATCCCTTTATTTTGAGCTTATGTGTGATTCTGCATGTGAGATGGGTCTCCTGCATACAGAAAACTGATGAGTCTTGACTCTTTATCCAATTTGCCAGTCTGTGTCTTTTAATTGGACCATTTAGTCCATTTACATTTAAGGTCAATATTGTTATATGTGAACTTGATCCTGTCATTATGATATTAGCTGGTTATTTTGCTCACTAGTTGATACAGTTTCCTCCTAGCATCGATGGACTTTACATTTTGATATGTTTTTGCAATGACTGGTATCTGTTGTTCCTTTCCATATTTAGTGCTTCCTTCAGGATCTCTTGTAGGGCAGGCCTGGTGGTGACAAAATCTCTAAGCATTTGTTTGTCTGTAACGGATTTTATTTCTCCTTCACTTATGAAACTTAGTTTGGCTGGATATGAAATTCTGGGTTTAAAATTCTTTTCTTTAAGAATGTTGAATATTGGCCCCCACTCTCTTATGGCTTGGAGAGTTTCTGCCGAGAGATCCGCTGTTAGTCTGATGGGCTTCCCTTTGTGTGTAACCCGACCTTTCTCTCTGGTTGCCCTTAACATTTTTTCCTTCGTTTCAACTTTGGTGAATCTGACAATTATGTGTCTTGGAGTTGCTCTTCTTGAGGAGTATCTTTGTGGCATTCTCTCTGTTTCCTGAATTTGAATGTTGGCCTGCCCTACTAGGTTGGGGAACTTCTCCTGGATGATATCCTGAAGCGTGTTTTCCAACTTGGTTCCATTTTCCCCATCACTTTCAGGCACCCCAATCAGACATAGATTTGGTCTTTTTACATAGTCCCATACTTCTTGCCGGCTTTGTTCATTTCTTTTTCTTCTTTTTTCTTTAGATTTCTCTTCTCGCTTCATTTCATTCATTTGATCCTCAATTGCTGATACTCTTTCTTCCAGTTGATTGAGTCTGTTATTGAAGCTTGTGCATTTGTCACGTATTTCTTGTGTCATGGTTTTCATCTCTGTCAGTTTGTTTATGGCCTTCTCTGCATTAATTATTCTAGTTATTAATTCTTCCACTCTTTTTTCAAGACTTTTAGTTTCTTTGTGCTGGGTACGTAATTCCTCCTTTAGCTCTGAGAAGTTTGATGGATTGAAGCCTTCTTCTCTCATCTCGTCAAAGTCATTCACTGTCCAGCTTTGATCCGTTGCTGTTGATGAGCTGCGTTCCTTTGGAGGGGGAGATGTGCTCTTATTTTTTGAATTTCCAGCTTTTCTGCCCTGCTTTTTCCCTATCTTGTGGTTTTATCTGCCTCTGGTCTTTGATGATGGTGACGTACTGATGGGGTTTTGGTGTGGGTGTCCTTCCTGTTTGTTAGTTTTCCTTCTAATAGTCAGGACCCTCAGCTGTAGGTCTGTTGGAGATTGCTTGAGGTCCACTCCAGACCCTGTTTGCCTGGGTATCAGCAGCAGAGGCTGCAGAAGATAGAATATTGCTGAACAGCGAGTGTTGCTGTCTGATTCTTGCTCTGGAAGCTTCCTCTCAGGGTTGTACCCTGCCATGTGAGGTGTGAGGTGTCAGTCTGCACCTAGTGGGGGATGTCTCCCAGTTAGGCTACTCAGGGGTCAGAGACCCACTTGAGCAAGCAGTCTGGCCGTTCTCAGATCTCAACCTCTGTGCTGGGAGATCCACTGCTCTCTTCAAAGCTGTCAGAAAGGGGCATTTACATCTGCCAAGGTTTCTGTTGCTTTTTGTTTAGCTATGCCCTGTCCCCAGAGGAGGAGTCTACAGAGGCAGGCAGGCCTCCTTGAGCTGCTGTGGGCTCCACCCAGTTCGAGCTTCCCAGTGGCTTTGTTTACCTACTTAAGCCTCAACAATGGTGGGCACCCCTCCCCCAGCCTTGCTGCCACCTTGCAGTTAGATTTCAGACTGCTGTGCTAGCAATGAGGGAGGCTCTGTGGGCATGGGACCCTCTGGGCCAGGTGTGGGATGTAATCTCCTGTTGTGCCGTTTGCTAAGACCCTTGGTGAAGCGTAGTATTAGGGTGGGAGTTACCTGATTTTCCAGGTGTTGTGTGTCTCAATTTCCTTTGGCTAGGAAAAGGAATTCCCTTCCCCCTTGCGCTTCCCAGGTGAGGTGATGCCTCGCCCTGCTTCAGCTCTCACTGGTCAGGCTGTACCCGTGGACCAGCACCAACTGTCTGACATGCCCCAGTGAGATGAACCCAGTACCTCAGTTGAAAATGCAGAAATCACCTGTCTTCTGTGTCACTCATGCTGGGAGCTGGAGGCTGGAGCTGTTCCTATTTGGCCATCTTGGGCGTGCCCCCCGGATTTTTTTATTTTGGACCTCATTCCAATTGTGTATGGCAGAGTAAGATTGGAGTTTCCACAGCTGGTGGATCTTTGATTCAGTGTTTATTGTACTTTTATGTATGTGATGTCCTAACTGCTATAGGATATACAGTATTAGCTACATAAGGGCAGGGATCGTGTTTAATTTATTTCTTAGACTTATAGTGTCTACCTGACACAGCACATTACTAATAAAAGCATACACACATTTAATTAGAAATTCTGAATTAAAAGAGCAAAAGATCAGCACCATAAATGCCATAAGGCAGTGCAAGTGCCAAAGAAATGTTACAAGAAAAATGGGCTATGAACTCAGAAGTGAGAGGAATCATTGTAGGTGGGAATTGTCAGGGTGGTTGGATTTGATAATTTTGTAAGATATTTTGAAACTTCCTGCCTTAGGTTATTTTTGGTACTTCTTGTCTGCTTTTGAGCAGTGATTTGCAGGACATTTCATTTCACAAGAAGGGTCTGGACACTTGACTTGGAAACAAGGCAAAAGTAAAGAAGCCCTGGCCTACTCCTAGGCAGTCACTGGAGGAAGGGTGAGGGATTTGGGAATAGGAACCAGCACCAAGTCAGAGATGGAAGTTCATGGCAGCTGAAAGGGAAGTGGACAGCAGCCTGGAGTATAAGATTCAGGTATGATTTAAGATGAGTAGTATAGCAGTAGGAGATGTCAGGGATATTTCCAATATAACTTCAAAAATTAAGTTTCTTGGCATCAACACAATCAATTGGAATATTAAGAAAGCAATACTGGCAGAGACACAACAAAAAAAGAGAATTTTAGACCGATATCCCTGATGAACATTGATGCAAAAATCCTCAATAAAATACTGGCAAACCGGATCCAGCAGCACATCAAAAAGCTTATCCACCATGATCAAGTGGGCTTCATCCCTGGGATGCAAGGCTGGTTCAACATACACAAATCAATAAACGTAATCCAGCATATAAACAGAACCAAAGACAAAAACCACATGACTATCTCAATAGATGTAGAAAAGGCCTTTGACAAAATTCAACAGCCCTTCATGCTAAAAACACTCAATAAATTCGGTATTGATGGAACATATCTCAAAAGAATAAGAGCTATTTATGACAAACCCACAGCCAATATCATACTGAATGGGCAAAAACTGGAAAAATTCCCTTTGAAAACTGGCACAAGACAGGGATGCCCTCTCTCACCACTCTTATTCAACATAGTGTTGGAAGTTCTGGCTAGGGCAATCAGGCAAGAGAAAGAAATCAAGGGTATTCAGTTAGGAAAAGAAGAAGTCAAATTGTCCCTGTTTGCAGATGACATGATTGTATGTTTAGAAAACCTCATTGTCTCAGCCCAAAATCTCCTTAAGCTGATAAGCAACTTCAGCAAAGTCTCAGGATACCAAATTAATGTGCAAAAATCACAAGCATTCTTATACACCGGCAGCAGACAGACAGAGAGCCAAATCATGAATGAACTTCCATTCACAATTGCTTCAAAGAGAATAAAATACCTAGGAATCCAACTTACAAGGGATGTAAAGAACCTCTTCAAGGAGAACTACAAACCACTGCTCAATGAAATAAAAGAGGACACAAATAAATGGAAGAACATACCATGCTCATGTATAGGAAGAATCAATATCGTGAAAATGGCCATACTGCCCAAGGTAATTTATAGATTCAATGCCATCCCCATCAAGCTACCAATGAATTTCTTCACAGAATTGGAAAAAACTGCTTTAAAGTTCATATGGAACCAAAAAGGAGCCCGCATTGCCAAGACAATCCTAAGTCAAAAGAACAAAGCTGGAGGCATCACGCTACCTAACTTCAAACTATACTACAAGGCTACAGTAACCAAAACAGCATGGTACCAAAACAGAGATATAGACCAATGAAACAGAACGGAGTCCTCAGAAATAATACCGCACATCTACAGCCATCTGATCTTTGACAAACCTGAGAAAAACAAGAAATGGGGAAATGATTCCCTATTTAATAAATGGTGCTGGGAAAAATGGCTAGCCATAAGTAGAAAGCTGAAACTGGATCCTTTCCTTACTCCTTATATGAAAATTAATTCAAGATGGATTAGAGACTTAAATGTTAGACCTAATACCATAAAAACCCTAGAAGAAATCCTAGGTAATACCATTCAGGACATAGGCATGGGCAAGGTCTTCATGTCTAAAACACCAAAAGCAAAGGCAACAAAAGCCAAAATTGACAAATGGGATCTAATTAAACTAAAGAGCTCCTGCACAGCAAAAGAAACTACCATCAGAGTGAACAGGCAACCTACAGAATGGGAGAAAATTTTTGCAGTCTACTTATCTGACAAAGGGCTAATATCCAGAACCTACAAAGAACTCAAACAAATTTACAAGAAAAAAACAAACAACTCCATCAAAAAGTGGGCAAAGGATATGAACAGACATTTCTCAAAAGAAGACATGCATACAGCCAACAGACACATGAAAAAATGCTCATCACCACTGGCCATCAGAGAAATGCAAATCAAAACCACAATGAGATACCATCTCACACCAGTTAGAATGGCAATCATTAAAAAGTCAGGAAACAACAGGTGCTGGAGAGGATGTGGAGAAATAGGAACACTTTTACACTGTTGGTGGGATTGTAAACTAGTTCAACCATTATAGAAAACAGTTTGGCGATTCCTCAAGGATCTAGAACTAGAAGTACCATATGACCCAGCCATCCCATTACTGGGTATATACCCAAAGGATTATAAGTCATGCTGCTATAAAGACACATGCACACGTACGTTTATTGCGGCACTATTCACAATAGCAAAGACTTGGAATCATCCCAAATGTCCATCAGTGACAGACTGGATTAAGAAAATGTGTCACATATACACCATGGAATACTATGCAGCCATAAAAAAGGATGAGTTTGTGTCCTTTGTAGGGACATGGATGCAGCTGGAAACCATCATTCTCAGCAAACTATCACAAGAACAGAAAACCAAACACCGCATGTTCTCACTCATAGGTGGGAACTGAACAATGAGATCACTTAGACTCGGGAAGGGGAACATCATACAATCGGGCCTATCATGGGAAGGAGGATGGGGGAGGGATTTCTCAGATTGGGAGTTATGAATTCCTGATGTAAATGATGAGTTGATGGGTGCTGATGAAGTTGATGGGTACAGCACACCTAACATAGTCAAGCATAAGCATATGTAAACTGCACGCTATGCAATATAAAATTCCTAGAAACTTAAAGTATGGCCAATAATAAAAAAAAAAGAGAGAGAGAAAAAAAAAAAAAACAATACTGGGCCAGGTGAAGTTCCTCATGCCTCTAATCCCAACACTTTGGGAGGCCAAGGTGGGTGCATCACCTGAGGTCAGGAATTCGAGACCATCCTGGCCAACATGGTGAAACACCATCTCTATTAAAAATGTAAAAATTAGCTGGGTGTGGTAGTGCATACCTGTAATCTCAGCTACTCAGGAGGCTGAAGTAGCATAATTTGCTTGAACTCGGGAGGCAGAAGTTGCAGGGAGCCGAGATCTCACCACTGCACTCCAGCCTGGGCAACAGAGCAAGACTACCTCTAAATAAATAAATAAATAAATAAATAAGCAATACTGTTTTGTGAAGGGAGAACAAATTCAGTGAGATGCAGTAATTCAAAGTTAATTTCACTCTACAATTCTGTTTTCATACCAGTATTTAGTGAGTTTGAAAATACAGTATTTCTATGTCCATAGAAACTTTCCACATAAAGTTTGAATAAAATTAGGCTTAACACTTACATATTTATACACTCTCTCAGTGCCTAAATTGTAAGTTCCTACTGCTATGTTTTATTCTTTTTATCTTCAGTACTTGCATGGTGTCTAATTTATATTAGGTACTCAGTGAGTGTTTGATTAGTGAACACATTTCCATTTAGTATGTGGCAGTGTTTAGTACTTAAGAAGTTCTTTCTTTAGTTTCTATTGGTTCACAACTTCTGAACACATTGTAAGTACAGCTACAATAAATTGAATACAATATGCAGTACCAGGCGCCAAGGAAACTTTGCTTTTTGTTGATTTGTGCTTATGAAGTTGATCTTGCGATTTTAAAAAACATATAGATTTACTGTGACCACATGCAGACATTTAAAAAAAGTTTCTTATCTATCCTTGTCTTTGATTTGTAAGTTATATAATCAAGTAAGATGAAAACAGTCATTTATAATCATTTCTGGTTCCCATATCACTGTGTATTTATAAAAACAATATGCAGCACTCAGTATGTATTATTTTATAGTATTATGTATTGTCCTGGTTTTGGTTTCTTACACTCTAGTAGAAAAAAAGGTCAACCAATTTAGGCTACCTATAAGAAAATAAAATAATACAGATTAATGTGCATACAAAATCAGTGTGAGGTAGAATAGATGATTTGGGGACAGGGTAGGTTAGTTTTGAATGCTCTAAAAGAAATAATGAATTATATGCACAAGATTTGTATCTCATACTTAACATTTAAATGCTGTCATTTACAGAAGAATGGTAAAGGGAAAGCTGGCATAATAATACATATATATATATTTTTTGGCTAAAACAGAAAAAGTATAAGGTGAATGCACTGGCAAATGGGTTTGTTTCATGTATCAGGGCCAAGTGACAGCTGGCTTTGTGTGGTTATAGTTTTGAGTCCCACTTAGAGGGATGTGGAAGAATCCCAGAAGTTTTGAAAGCTGATTAACAATTTAAAAATGAGGGTTACCAGAGTGCTATTGACAATAACTAAATGGAGATAATGAAAGGCCTTAAACAGGTTTATCTGTCCAGAAAACATTGCTATTTAGAAAAATGTTGGATGCCTTCAGTACTTAGGGATATTGTTTCTCAGACCCTCTATTAAGGGTATCAGAAGAAATTTTCTTTAAAAAGAATGAATGACTATAACTTAGAAATGCATTGTGTTATTTCTTCTATCAACTCAAATTATTGTGTACTGTGCACTTAGTCACCTGAGGGTGCACAGCACAGCAGATAGTCTCAGCTCTGATGCAACTTATCATTCAGTGCTAGGGATGTGTGAATGGTTGTGTGGGCAAACAATTTGGGACATTTCACAATACAGAGAGAAGTGCTGGGATGGGATTGGTGTCAAGTGTTTGGGGAATACTTAAGAGGAGCATAATCCTGCTTGGAAAAATCCCAGTGTGACTTTCTTCATCTTGCAATATTACTTAAAATTAATTTAAATTGCTAAAATATGGTAATGATAATGACAGCAGATATATGGAGCATCTTATTATGTGTCAGCACAGTGAAAATATTTTATATAAATTATTTGATTTTAATTCTTAAAATTACACTACCAGATAGGCATTAATTTGTTTTGTTGTTTGTATTTTGCAAATAAGGAAAGTGAGGCCTAAAGATTTTAAGTAACAGTCTGAGTAGCACAGAATTAATCAGGGGTGGTGAGAAGATTCAAACTCTTGGACTTACTTAAAATTCTTAACTTACTGAACCTTTAGCTCTTAAAACTCTGTTTTTTTTTTTTTTTTTTTTTTTTTTGAGACGGAGTCTTGCTCTGTGCCCCAGGCTGGAGTGCAGTGGCGCGATCTCGGCTCACTGCAAGCTCCGCCCCCCCGGGTTCACGCCATTCTCCTGCCTCAGCCTCCCAAGTAGCTGGGACTACAGGCGCCCGCCACCTCGCCCGGCTAATTTTCTTGTATTTTTAGTAGAGACGGGGTTTCACCGTGTTAGCCAGGATGGTCTCGATCTCCTGACCTCGTGATCTGCCCGTCTCGGCCTCCCAAAGTGCTGGGATTACAGGCTTGAGCCACCGCGCCCGGCAAAACTCTGTTAACTTACATAAACACATGTGAAACTTTTGAAGAGACACTAAGCAAAAGCATAGTGTTTGTCACTAACACAACTACTGTTCAAAATTTAAGAAGAAACTTTCCCACATTTAAGTAGCTATGAATTTTAAAGATTGCACTGCCAAACTTGTTGATGTTTTTAAAATGAGTAACGCTCAAATGTAAAACTCATTTTTTGGCATCTGAGGACAGGAAATGTAAATTTGAAATGAATTGGACAAAAGTAAAGCTATTCACTGGAACTGAAATCCTTTACCATAATAACAACTGAAGGCTTCCTTGGCACAATAATAATTGTAAAATTTTAATGTATGATTGAAGCAGCACTATCAGACAAGGAAAAGATTCACAATCTTTCCAATAATAGCTATGTTAATTTTTTTATGACACTGTACAAGAATGAGTTTAAGGTTACTCTAGAAGGTTAAACATTTGATTTTTAGTTTTACTATTTGTCTTTTATTTATCAAAAATTTCCAGTCTAAAAATAGTTAATTTCACAAATGAAGAAAAGCATCAGTTATGGAAAAATCAGAGGACATAATTTTTATATCATTCCTTTATTTTTTTTAAGTGGCTAACACCATTATACATTGCCTTAGATGGAACGATCTTTTCCTAAGGTAATCTCTTTTGATTAAGAAGCTGCACAGTGACATAGAAAAATATAGCAGACTGATTGCTTCCTCTACAAATCATATCTGAATAATAAGTAGTCAAAGCAAGAATAACTGGGAATATTGAGGTGTCTTCATTTTCTAACCTCAGAATATTTCACCAATTTATTTTATCTTTAAAATGCATTTGAAACTTTTTGTTACCTTAAGGTTTGCAGCACATAAAATGATATTGTTGGAGAACAGTTTGAACTGAGGATGGGTTATGGAAAGATCTTTTTATACCAAGTAATACCAATACTAATGCGACTGTTTCCTACACCTACTGATTCTTAAATGACAATTTGGCTCACCACACCCAGACTTATCAAAATAATTCAACCTAAGTGGATCTGACAACTGCCTAGAAAGCTTGTCTGACCCACCTTATTTTTTTTGTTGTTGTTTTTTTTCTGTTTTGTTTTGGGCTTTTAGCAGCCTGAAGTCATGTTTTTTTGTTTTCTGTTTGAAGTGGTAAGCAGAAAAGAGGGAAGAGGAAGGGACTTTACTGGCCCAACCAGAAACAAACTAAGAACCTATGTCTGTATTCTCTCCCTTGGACACCTGAAAAAGGACATTAAAAAGTCAGTGTAAAACAAAGAAAAAACAAAAATGTAAGCGGAATTTATGACTTTGGTTCAATTATATCCCAGATATCCCAAATCTGTATAAATAACCAAGGGGAGATCAAAAATTCTCAAATATAAAGATAGTACTCAGTTTTTAACTTCTTAAATGAGGAGTGCCTAGTACTCAGTTTTTAACTTCTTAAATGAGGAGTGCCCCTCAGTCTTCTGTTATATAAAAATTTATTATTGCGTATGTTTCCAAATAGTTAACCACCAAGTATGACTGACACATAAAATTATGCTATAAAAAAAAACTTACAAGTATTTGAAATATATCAAGTACCCCCCCAAAAAACAAACCAATTAACTTGAAATTATAAATTACACAAAATGTAATAAGTAAATTAAAATATAAAGTCTTTTGTAAATTAAACAAAATATATCAAGTAAGTTAAAATATAAAGATTTCCCAGGTAGATACCAGCCAAAAAGTTGCTCAGGAGCTTGAAAATGCCTTCTTAAATGCCTTGGCTTACATTTCTAGTTTAAATGATTATTTCATATATTTTTGAGATATGGTATATGATTTTATATATATAGATATTTATACACACACATATGTATCTCAAGAAGAGATGCATAGTCGTATAGTCTTGGTATTTGTTTCTATGTTTGATTTAACATTGCCATATAAATTTGTAACTGGCACTACATGATATTGATGCCTTGTGATTCCAGTAAGAAAAGTGGACAGTTATTTTTTATTTATTTCTGTTCATAAATGTCAGAAGAGTTTCCTTTAAACTATGGGGATAAGTTTTGGCTTAAGTTACTAGAACTTTTTGACCAATATATTTAACTAGAATGAGAAAATGTACTTTGACAACTTCAAGCATAATTATGATTCTATTTCCTAAATAAAAATTGTACAAAATTTAGTATTTCACTTTTATGTAGATTTTTAAAAAATTTGTGAATAAAGGACTTTCAATTTTTTATCAAGTCTGGGTGAGTGGTAATTGTTATTGCTTTACCTTTATGCAAATGAGAAAAGTGAGAAGTGACTAAAGTCAGATGGCAAGTAAATAAGTGTCAGTCAGGGCTTAAACCATGGCTGTCTGACCTCAGGTTCAGTGTTCTGTTCATTAAACTACAGCAAATGTTTTAAATCTATTCAATATTGCAGTGATATCAACAAGCCATAGTTTTTGATATTTGTGCAGCTACTAGTGTTGCTTCTTAAATATATTTTAAAATACGTGTCATTATTCAATGCTTAGAAGATGCAACAATAAAAGGTTATGCATTTTTTAACAAGTGAGGACATTTCTATATAAGATTATCTTATCCATGTTTTTATCTTTATCAAAAATTTACTAATTATAACACAGTAAGTGCTAAAGGAAGATATGAGTGTAATACTCTGAACTGATATGGATAGAATACTTTGGTGTGTTGGGAGATGGAATGCTTGCCTACAAAGGATTAATGACAAAGTCAGAGGGTATCAGGATGTGATCCCACAGAAAGCTCTGGGATAGAAATTGAGATATTGGAGTCATTTAGTATACTGGAGTCAATGTTTGTGAGTATCAAAATTCTTACTTGTAAAAAGGAGGAGATTGGTAGACATCAGGATCCCTCATTGTTGAATTTTGGCTGATTCTGCCTTCTCGTCCCTTTAGCACTCATAGTGTGCACAATTTTCCTTTTTAAATCCCTTTGGAAGAGGATACACTTGACATTTAGCCATGGGCCCCATCATCCTTTCTGGTCTTACGATCCATCTGATTTCCAGTTTTTGTTATCTGCCTAGCCCCACTGTAGATTAATTCCAAGTTCTCTTTTTGCTAAACAAAACAAAAATCCGTGTGGCATTTTCATCTAAAATTAACTGGTTGTATGTATAATTGCACACAAAAAAGAGCTAAAGCCGGCTTCTGTTCCAGATAATACTGTTTTAAGGCTACAAACCCTACTAAAATTGTTACAGGTTTCTCAATTGCCGAAATATAAAGATATCCCCTTACAAAATTATTAACATTAATCGAATATTCTCATTTATGAAAATTCTTAAGAAGTACATTAATTACTTGACTAATCAGCCAGGGGATCCAGCATTAGCTTTCTCAAATTTAACTGAGCTGAAAGGAGTCTAATCCTGTGATACAGAGAAATAATTGGGTTTCCAATGTCTGATAGTCTTAATTCATGGAGATAGCTTGAGTCAAGATAGCTTGAAGAGAGGTCTGGTCGTCAGGGTCTGTTAGCCTCTAATCCGAATACTTATTTCTTCTCAAAGGTCTTGTTACTCTTTTTACTGAATTTAGAACACCATGTATGATGTTTTAACTTTCCATCCCTAACACATTTTCTCTGTCTATTTTTGGTATTTCCACTCATTTTCTTCTCTTTGTTTCCCATCTTCCTAGAGAAAGAGAAGGGTAACCTTATCCCATCTCCTCCCTCAAGTACTTTCTCTTTCATTTTTATTTCTCTTTGCCAGCTTTTTCCCCTTTATGAGGACCAAGAAGAATATCCTGTGCTTCCTAGAACATGTGCATTCTTCTTTCTCTCCTTACATTGCCCAACTTGTTTAAAAGTAATCTGCACAAAGCAAACTTCACATGTGCCTCAACTGCTCACTACCTAACCTCTTGCAGTTGGTAATCTTCTCCTACTGCCCTTTTGAAATTGCTTCTGCTCTGCCTTGACTGGCATTTATTGTTTTCTGTCTGATTTAAAAAGTGATATCTATTTACTATAGAAACTTACAAAGATATACTAAAGAAAGAAAAATTACCTTTAATACCTTTCTCCAGATATGCTGGATTATAAGGCACTTCTATTTTTAATTTTTTGAGAAACCTCTAGACTGTTTTCCATAATGCCTGTACTAATTTATATTCCCACCAACAGTATTCAAGGGATTTTTTTCTCACCTCGTCACCCACACTTCTCATTTTTTGTCTTTTTGATACTCGCCATTTGAACAGATGCAAGCTGATATCTCATTGTGGTTTTAATTTGCATTTCTCTGATGATTAGTAATGTTCAGCATTTTTTTTTTTTCATATACCTGTTGGCCATTTGGATGTCTTCTTTTAAGAAATGTCTATTCAGTTTATTTGACTGTTTTTAATTAGTTTTTTTTTTTTTTTTGGCTATTAAGTTGTTTGAGTTCTTGTATTTTTTTATTTTAATCTCTTAACAGGTGTGCAGTTTGCAAATATTTTCTCCCATTCCGTAGGTTATCTCTTCACTCTGTTGATACTTTCCTTTGCTGTCAGAAAGTTTTATATTTTATGTAATCCAATTGTCTATTTTCACTATTGTTACCTGTGCATTTGGGGTCATATAAAAAAATCATTGCCAAGACCAATGTTGTAGAGATTTTTCATGTTTTGTCCTAGTGGTTTTACAGGTTCAGTTCTTATATTTAAGTTTTTAATCTATTCTAAGTTGATTTTTGTAAATGGTGTAAGATAAGGATCTAATTTCCTAATTCTACATCTGAATATCCAAATGTTTCAGCACCATTTATTGAAAAGGCTGTCCTTTCCCCATTGTGTGTTCTTGGCACATTTGCTAAAAATCAATTAACCATAAGTACATGGATTTATATCTTGGCTTTCTATTCTATTCCATTAGTCTCCTTGTCTTTTCATATGCCATACAATGCTGTTTTAATATAATTTTGTAGCATATTTTAAAGACAGATAGTGTGATGCCTTTAGCTTTGTTCTTTTTGTTCAAGATTGCTTTGGCCATTTGGGGTCTATTTGTGGTTCCATATGAATTTTAGGATAGTTTTTTCTATTTCTGGGAAAAATACCATTAGGATATTTATAGAAATTGCATTGAATTGGTAGATAACTTTGGGTAGTATGAACATTTTAACAATACTATTTCTTCGAATTCATGAACATGGGATATCTTGCTATTTATTGTGTTTTTTTTTTTCAATTTATTTCATCAATGTTTTATAGTTTTCAGTGCACAGACCTTTTACCTTCTTAGCTAAATTATTTTAAAGTATTTTATTTTTTGGTAGCTATTATAAAAGGGATGTTTTGAGTTCTTTTTTAGAAAGTTTGTTAGTGTATAGAAATGCTACTGCTATTAGTATATTGATTTTGTATCCTTTGTATCTTGCAACTTTACTGAATTGATTTATTAGTTCTAAGAGGTTTTTGTTTGTTTGTTTGTTTGTTTGTTTTGAAGGAGTCTTTCGGTTTTTCTATTTGTAAGATCATGTCATCTACAAGCAGGGATAATTTAGCATTTATTTCCAATTTGGAGACCTTCTAGTTCCCTGTAGTTCTTTCTTTTGTCTAGTTTTTCTGGCTAAAACTTCTAGTACTACATTGAAAAATGTGGGAAGAGTGAGCATCCTTGCCTTGTTCTTGATCATAGAGAAAAGCTTTCAAGTTTTCACCACCGAGTATGTTAGCTTTGGGCTTGTCACATATGGCCTTTATCGTGTTGAGGTACATTCCTTCTATTACTAATTTGTTGAGAGGTTTTATCACGAAAGGTTATTATGTTTGTCAAAGGATTATTCTGCTTCTGTTGATATGATCATATGGTTTTTGTCTTTCATTCCGTTAATGTGGTGTATCACAATTGTAGATTTGTATATGTTGAAACATCATTGAATACCTGGGATAAATACCACTTGATCATAATAAGTAATCCTTTTAATATGCTGCTTAAGTTCTTTGCTAGTGTTTTGTTAAGAGTTTTTGCATTTATGTTCCTCAGGGATATTGACCTGTAATGATCTTTTCTTGTAGTGGCTTTGCCTGGTGGTGGTGTTAGGGTAATGCTGGCCTTGTAAAATAAGTTTGGAAGTATTCCAATTTCTTTAATTTATTGGAAGACTTCAACAAACATTGGTATAAATTATTCTTTAGATGTTAGAATTCAGCAGTAGAACCATCAAGTCCTGACTTATCTTTGCTAGAAGACTTTTTATTGCTTACATAATTTCCTTACTCATTATTGGTATGTTTGGATTTTCTACTCATGATTCAGTTTTGGTAGGTAGTGTATGTCTAGTAATTTATCTATTTATTCTAGGTTATCCAATTTGTTGGCATATGATTGCACATAACAGTCTTTTATGGTCTTTTGTATTTCTATAGTATTAGTTGTAATGTCTCCTGTATTATTTCTAATTTTGATTCTTTTTAAAAAATTAATCTAGCTAAAGCCTTGTCAATTTTATTATCTTTTAATTTTCTTGTTCATCTACTATAGATTTTTGCTCTGTAACTAACATGAGGCTAGCTTAGAACATCTTATAGTTATAACTAAGGCTATTTTAAGCCAATGACAACTTTTATCATCTTAAAAACTGAACACTTTTATTCCACATGCTCTAACATTTTGTTTTAAATGCCACAGTTTAATTTTTTAACTATGTATTCCTTAACAGGTTAATGTAGCTGTTTTTAAAATACTTTTGCATTTTACTCTTTATACAAGGATATGTGATAACTAACCATTACAGTATTAGCATATTCTGAATTTGACTTTCACCAGAGAGTTTTACTTTCAGATGATTGTGTGTTTATACATTAGCGTCCCACTTTTTTTCAGCTTGAAGAACTCCCTTTCACATTTCAGGTCTGGTAGTAATTAATTTCCCTAATGTTCATTTTGTTTTGTCTGAGAAAGCCTTTATCTGTCCTTTATTCCTGAAGAATATCTTTGCCAGGTGCAGTATTCTTGGTTGGCAGGGTTTTTCTTTTGTTTGTTTGTTTGTTTTTTTCCCTGCAGCATTTTGAATATTCCATCCCATTCTCTGTTGGCCTTTAATTTTTTTTTTTTCTGTGAAATCTGATTCCAGCCTGATTAGAGCTCTTGTGTATGTGATTTGCATCCTTTCTCTTGCTGCTTTCAGGATCTTCTATTTGCCTTTGATTTTTGGCAGTTTGGTTATAATATGACTTTGTGTAGTCTTATTTAGATCAAATCTAATTGGAGACTCTTCTATACCTAAATATTTATATCTCTACCTAGATTTGAAAAGTTTTCTATGATCACTTATTTGCATAAGCTTTCCACCTCTTTGTCCCTCTCTTCTTTTGGAACTCCTAAATCTTGAATATTTGATCTTTTAAAGCTGTCCCATAAATCCCATATGTTTTATTTATTCCTTTTCATCCTCTTTTCTTTTCTCTCCTCTGATTGTATATTTTAAAATATCCTGTTTTTGAGTTCACAGATTCTTTCTTCTGCTTTGATCAATTCTGCTAGTGATGTTCTGTATTGTATTTCATTGTTGTTGTTTAGTTCATTGTCTTTTCCAGCTCTGGGATTTCTGATTTAGAGAAAAATGATTGTGATCTATGTTAAATTTCTAATTCGGTTGTTTATTATAGTTTTTCTGTTATTATTTTATTTCTCTGTATTTTCTTGAAGTTTTCCAGGCTTTCTTAAAATAATTATTTTGAATTATTTGTCAGACAGTTTGTTTCTTAATTTCTTTGTGGTCAACTACTGAGAGATTATTGTATTCTTTTGATGATGTTTTGTCTCTTTGTTTTTTTTAATGTTTTTGTTGCTGTTGTTGTTGTTGTCTTATGCTGATAACCGCACATTTGAAGAAGTTGAGACTTATTTTAGTCTTTGCAGACTGACCTTGTCTGCGAATACCCTTCAGCAATCAGCCCATCCAGAGATTCTAGGCAGGCCATTTGCCATAGTCTACAGGTGAGCTTGCTACTGGAGTTCTCATGCAAGCTGGCTTGATTCTTGGGTTCAGCAGGTAGGCAAGCCTGATGCCTGGGTCCATGGGATCGGGCCTGAATCCTGGATCCACTTGGGTAGACCTGTTGATTGAGTCCATGGGAGCCTGTATCTGCAGGGGCTGGCCTAAAACTTGGGTCCACAAAGGCTGATGTACTGGTGAACAGGCTTTGAGCCTGAGTGTGCAGGGGCTGACTAGGCACTGGGATGGGCCTAGGACTTGGGTCTACTAGAACAGGCTTGGAGCCTGAGTCGATAGGGTCTGGTTTGGTGCCGTAGCAGGCCTGAAGCCTATGTTCATGGGGGCAAATATGTCTTCTGGGTCCACTGGGGGCTAGACTGGAGCCTGGGTCTGCAGGGTTCGTGAGGGCTGCCCTAGCACCGCCCTGGCACTCAGGGGCCTACTGCAGTTAGACCGAACCCTGGGTATGCTGAAGCCAGATTCGACTCTGGGTCCAACTGGAATATGGCCCATGGGGACTGGCCTGAAGCCTGGGTCCTCTGGGATTTGCCTGGAGCATGGGTGTGTGAGTGCTGACCTGGAGACTAGTTCTATGAGGGCCATCCTGGAACTTGGGTCCACAGGGATGGTCCTGGGGCTTGACTATGTCTGAGCCAGTAAATTGCTGGGATTTACTGAGATGGGTCTGAAGCCTGTATTTGCTGGAGGAGGCCTGGACCTTGGATTTGCTGGTATGTGGGGCTGCTGGGGCGAGTCTGAGACTGGGCAGACATGGAGCATGTGTCCATGGGTACCAGCCTAGGTCCCAAGACCAGGAGTGCCAAGCTAGTCCTGTGTGGACCTGAAGTCTGGGGCTGTGTGGGTCCACCCACACAGGGGTAGACATGGAAACCAAAGGGTAGACCTGGAAACCAAAGGGCCTGACCTAGAGGTTGAGTCTGAAGATGCTGGCCTGATTACTAGGGATGTGGGGGTTGGCCTGGCACTGGGGTTGGCCTGAATCTCAGACCTGGCCTGGGGGACAGTATGAAACTTAGGGCTATAGGAACTCAACTGGTTTTGGTACTAGCTTGGAGGTTCAGTCTGAGGGTACTAGCCTGAATTCTGGGAGCATGTGGGCTTGCCCAGCTGTGTTTTACTGCGGTGAGCCTGGTGTTGGAGTCCAAGGCAAAGTCTTGGCACCAACTTGGAGTTTCAGTCTGAGGAGCATATGGGCTTGCCCAGTTGTGTTTTACTGGAGTGAGCCTGGTATTGGAGTCGAAGGAAAAGTCCATTGCTTACTTCCCTTCCTTTCCCTCAAGCAGAGAGTATTTCTCTCCATGCCTTGCTACATGAGAAGGATTGATGTGGGTAATGTACAACTGTCCTTCCTACTCTCTTTAATGAATATTTTCTTATTTTTGTGTCACACTCAGGTGCTATAATCTTTCACCTGTTTCCTTAGCTCTTGTAAAAATATTTTCATCCATGGATAGTTGTTCAAATTGATGTTTCTGCAAGAAGCCAGGGAGTGAGAACTGGAAAGTCCTATTCTGCCATATTCCTGACATCTTGCTGATCAGAACCCCAGTCTTGAGTTGTTAAGGATTCAGAATATTTTCTATTATAAACAAGTACTGGAATTGCTCTCTTGAAGGTTATCAGTAACTCATAATGATGTAAACCAATGTCATTTTCTGGGCCTTCTAGCATTTGGAATGGCTGCTGCATCTTTTGAGATGAACTTCCCACTGCCTTTGATTCTCTTTCTTCAGTTCTGACTTTTTATTCCTCTCGCTTTCCTAAATGTAGATGTCCCTTGAGATAGTGTCCTTTGCTTTCTAGTCTAATAAACTCTTCTCTGGAAAATTTACTTTTCTGAAATTTACATTTTTAGTGTTGAAATCTCTCACAAGTTCTATCCCTTTTTTCTTCCAAAACATATCTACTTAAAACCAATGTTTAAAACCAAATTGGGTTTACCAAAGATTATGTAAAATTGAACTTAACTAACCCCAAATTTATGACTTTTTGTAACTTACTGATTTAATGGTACCAACTATTGTCTGAATTATCCAATGCAAAGCTTCTCATGTAAACTCATGCATCTTTTCTGCCAACATATCCAAGTCCTTTTGTCCCATCCCTCCTTTCCTTTCCATTTAATCTCAGTGAAATTCATCCTCTACTGTTTTAACAGAAGTTGTAACTTCTATTAGCATTACCTTTAGGCTGCCCAATATCATCATTTACCAGAAAAAAAATGTATTCTTTAAAATATAGGTCAGTGGTCCAATATGTATCACAATATAAAAGCAATTTGAAAAACTTTTTGATGCTTCAGTTACCTGCATCACAGAAGAGTTTTCTTTTTCTATGTAGAGGGTTAGCGACAGGGTCTCTTTGTTCCAGCTTCTTCAAGGATTTGTGGTCTGGAAGGGTTTTCACTATGGGTTCCCCTCTGATACTGCTTTCTAATCATTGAAATCCATACACAGTGTGTTAGGTAATATCTAAGCTGATAGCACCTCTGACATGGTCTTATCTACTTGGGATGTGCTCATCTCGCTGAATCATCATCATGTTCTTTAACAAGAAATAAAAAATTGCCCTACCGTGGTCTGTGGACAGTTAAGACAGGCACTTCACAGATACATACCTTTCAACTCTAATAAAGGCTACACATTTTTCAGATTACTTTTTAAGGCAAGAATATTTCTGTACAAATAGTTAAATAAATTACACATGTTATTTTTGTATGTTCATAGTGCTTAAATGAACAGTTTTATCTCTATATGAAAGAGAAAAAATTGGTAACGTTATTACAGGAAAATACTATCATGTTAAGACCATGTGCTTGACTAAGATTTTATCATATTAAGCACCCAGCTGTCTTTGGCCATTGACACTTTCTTGGATAGATATGTGTCTGAGCATTCTAAAAACACTCTTTTTGATTGCCAATATGACGTTTGGTTTTAGAGACTTTCTGTCTCATGTATTTGCCAGAAAGAATGAACATACTGATGCTTTCCCTCAGTTTTAGCAAGAGAAACATTTTAGAGCACTGGAATGAGGTACTGTGGAAGGCTGTATAATTACCTCCCATTAAGGTCTTTAAAAACAGAATGGCTATTTATATTTCTTGAGTTGTCTTAATGAAGCTCTTTCTACATGGGAGGAATGGTTCTGTGATGTTTTTTGAGGTCATTTTAGGTCTTGAGTAGTTTTAAAGTTTTAGATAAGTTTGGTACAGAAAAACACTCCTGTTCAGAAAAATTGGGTCTGGCACTGATTCTATCATAAGATTATTGCATAAATCTTAATCCTGTCACCACTTCTAAAGAGAGTGTTTTAGGATGGAATGAAATAATAGATGTAAACATTCTGTTGCCTCTTTAGAAAACAGCTTGAAACAAAAATCCAATACAGTCTTGTCTAATTGTTTTTTAATCTCTATACAGCTGAACTGTTGTGATGGTTGCGGCAATTAATAAAAGAAGTCTGCATTTTGAAGAAATAATAAGGGAGAATGAAAGTCAGGGAATACCATTGTTTCATAGAGGTGACCTAAGTGGTTTCAGCTTATGCCAACACTGTGTGCTAACCACTGTGGATCCTTTCTCCTTTTCCAACTTTGAGACATTTTCTTTCAAACGGTTCTTTCTTATCCCACAGTCTGCTCTGCCATCTCTTTCCTCATTACTTTCCCTGGCCTGAGCATCTGTTCTTTCCCCTGTGTGCTGTTAAGGGAAGAGGCAAGGTGGTAGAGTGAAAAGAACATGGATTTTGAATGAGACAGACCTGAATTGGAATCTTGCTTTATTACTTACCATCAAGATTGCTTTAGTCAAGTTACATATCTCCATCTAAAACACTGGCATAATTTCTGTTACAAAACGAGGTAATATATTGAAAACATCTTAGCAGAGTTGCTGACAAATAATGAATTCTCAATAATTATTAGGCATTATTGCTCTATTTTCATATGGCATGTCAAAATACCACCACAACCCAATTTAAACATAGTTATATTAAGCCTAATAAAAGGAATACCAATTGGCTTTAGGAAAAAAAGTATAAATAGAAGCAAAAGTTATTTGAATGAGATAGCCAAACATAAATAAAAGCAGGCATTATTAACATAAACTGTTTCAATTAAGATGCATGATTTTAAACCGAATACATTATGAGAAAAGTATCAAGTTCTCAGATATAATTTGAGGATGGATACCTCTGGTAATGTTCCTAAATTAGAGGCCACTATGGAGAAATAATATTTCAGATATATACTCAAAAATGCAAATGCATTTCAAATTTGTATATTGGTTTGTGAAAGCATGTGATATTTTCTGAGTCAAAGAAACTGTGTGGAATTAGAGTTAAGTGCAGTGCTGGGTTTGTATTTCAACTTTGTTACTAGTTGTATTACCTTGGGCAACCTACCTAACTGCTTCATGCTTTCATGCATATATTTGGAATAATAATAGTTCTGTGCTTACATGGTTTGTGTGTGTGTGCACGTGTGTATGATAATTAACTGAATTATTTCATGAAAGGGATTATAACAGTCTTTGGCAAAGACTAAGTGTTTGATATTAATTAGGTCCTCTTATTGCTATCATTAGCAGTAGTAGTAGCTACAGGAAGATAGTGCTACTTGAAAACAAATACATCTTCCCCAAATTATTTTATGGGTAACATTGATTGAGCATTGAATATCTTCACAGACTAGAAGAAAACACTGTTTGAGCCTAAAACAAGGGGATCAATATTATCAGTATTGCATTTATTTATTGATGAAGAAGTTAAAGATAGCCACAATCTTGAAAGCTACTCCACATAACAAAGTAAAGATCTATTGTCTACTTGGTTTGTAAATAAGATACAGTATTGGAGTTGTGCCTAATTAAACATTATTTTTTCTTTTGTGAAAATATCAATTGTACATTTGTTTTTTGTAAGGTACATTTTTAATCAATGTCCCCAGTACTCACAAACATATAGACACACACGCACACACACACGCGCACACACACACACACACACGCAATTCAATCCTTGCTGCAATTCTGCAAGGCAGGTATTAATATTTCTATTGCATAAATGGAAAAATTGGAGATGAGAAAAATTCTGTGGCTTGCCTAAAGGGATGACTAAAGTGAGTAAATGGGAGACTTTTTGACTATTCTTTGGGTCTCTTTGTTTCTCTCAGTATATTCACTTCCTGAGTGTATGACTATTACACTTCTCTGTGGACCTCTGCTATACTTTATGTTCAGAAAACATATTATATTTAAGAAGAATGTTCATTCTTTGCAATTAATCTCTACTAAGAAATATGGGTGCATTCATATGGAGAGCTTCTGAAGGCCTGAGACTGGCAAGCAAATCCCTGGAGGCAGAATGGAAACAAAACTCACTCTAAAGGAGTTTGGGGTTCCAGGCTTCCATGCCAGAGATAAGCATGGAAGATGCTGATCAATAGACAGACTGGAAAAATGTGACCATAGTCACAGAGGGGTTGAATTGTAGCTGCGTTAATGAAGCAGGTTCTTGTCAATTTTGGTGAACCATGCTGATAGCCAGCAGCATGCACCAAAGAGTAAATCATGCTCTCTGGAGGCCTATCACAGAAGGGATGCTAACTAATGAGATTCCATACATCACTGTGATGAGGTGTGAACACTCATCAGGAACAATCGACCTAGAAATCAAGGCCAGTATTTCAAGGGGTATCTTATAGTCAAGCCCTTACTGGTGTAGACAGCTCCAGATGAAATATATAATTTTTCTAAGCCAACTTAGTGACAGAGCAACCCTGAGTATTTCCTGCCAGGGCTGACAGGTTTTTGGACTGGGTATGGATGAGTAAACCCTAATATAGAACAAGGGTTAGGCTAAATCCTCCTGGTCTTGCAGTGTAGGTGGGAGAATAGGAACTCTGGAGTCAGAGAGACCAAGATTCAAAACTCAGCTCTTCCATTTATTTTATATAATATTGGGTAAGTTATTTACCTTCTTAGGCTTTAGTTTATCTCTGAAATGGGACTAAGAATACCTACCTCAAAATGCCTAATATAATATACATAAATTTCTGTAATGTAACATCTATTTAATAATTTTTATTTTATTTTTAAAATTTTTAAATTCAATATTCTAATATTTAGGCATAAGCCAATAAATATTAGTTTTATCAGTCTCCTATTAATATTTGAGACCAGAATTTATATACAGTGTACTTCATATCTTTTCCTGGTTATAATTTCCTCACATTGTTGCTTTTTTCTTAAAGTTGATGATTCGTTTATTCATTCAACAATCAGTTATTGAACAAATACAATGTCCCAGGAACAGTGTCAGGTACTGAGATTGCAGAAACAGAAGACATGGACTTTCTTCCAAGTTAATCATTGCAGCATTCATAGACAACTTCCATACAATATGGTGAGTATAGGATGCTAATGGAGCACCTTGGACAGATAGAGTGATGGTTAACATCTGTGGTACATTTTAAAGTATGAGTATAGGTTATCCAGGTAAAGGTGGATGAGAATAATGATACATTCCCCAAAAAGGATAACATATGTAAAGATATGGAGGCCTTGCATGGACAAATATGTGTCTCTTTCTGGTGTTTTAGGTCATTTATAATGTTTAAATGACTTCCAATAAATTAGTCAATTCAACTGCTAATCACAGACACCCATTTCCATCTAGCCTTCTCTTTTGCCACTCGTTGGTCATTCTTTGCTCCAGCTACCTCTAATTATCTAGTTTTCTATACTGTTTGGCTGTGTAAACTAACAAAGCTCTAGGGATAGGCTTTAGATTTGCAAGCAGAGTCTGGATGGTTTTCTTAACAATGTAACCACAGTCAGTGCCACAGATGTGTTAACAAAAAATAAAAGTGAAAACTTTTATTGGGAATTAACATTTCAGTGCAGTTGCTGCTATACTTTACACACAGCCTTGAAAAGAAGTATTATAAATTGAATAACCAGAAAGGGTTGTAACTCCCTACATCTAAGATGTGTGTTATTCTAAGCATCTGTTGTGTGCAATAATGTAACTAGTTTAAAAACAGTGTTTAAATTTTGTACAAATAGTCTATCAAAGCAAAGGATGGAATTCTGGTGCTCTATACTTTAGTCGACTTATGTGCGCTAAGATGAGTAGCTGTAAACTGAAGTCATTTGCATAACACTCCACCTGAGAGCCCCAAATCAGTCCTCATCTATACAATCGTGATTTTTATTTTATTTTAGTTAGATAATATATTTTGGACAAAAGAATTTGCTGTTTGTATATTATTGGAATACATATATTTAAAATGTCACTTTGTCTAGCAAAGTGTAAGCTCACAGAAATGCATGGATATATAGAGAAATGTTGAATAAATACATTTACATTACTGGAAAAGAAAAAAGTGATGGCTGGTGACACAGGACTCCAAGATGTGCTTATTTATCAATACAGATCTTGGTTGCCTCTTTATAGTTTTCTAGTACTTGGAGGAATGTTAGTAAGTTGCTTAACTGGGTAAAGAAGTAAAGTAGTAGCAACTTAAATATATCTAATCCATTATGACACAGGACTTAAAGGCCAGAGAGAAAATATACTGTTTGGGACCTATAGTTTTATACTCTGTTGTTTCAAATCTCATTATTTATCAAGAACTGTAAAGAGCCAACCAAGGTGATTAAGGGGGAAAAGGCTTCTGAACCAAATATGTTTTCTCATCACTCTAAAGTATATGGGCCTATGCAGAAATGCTAACCCTGCTACAAATTTACACTGTTCAGCAAATATTGCATCTCTGCTTTGTTTATTCCAATTGTGTCCTTTAGTCTCCAGTGTCTGAAAGCATGGTACATGTTGAATGTAGCCATCTGTGATGTCCTGTCTGATATACCAGAGTTATCTTGGCAACAGACAGGAAAGTTATAGATGTACTTTGTTTCATACTAATTTGGTGTTGAGACCTAAGGAAACTAGAATAATTATAAAGGGCAGTTTTTGAAGAAATTCCCCATGCTATATTTAACCAGGTTGACAATGACAGAATTTGGGAATTAAACTAAATTTAAAAATTTCTAAGGTTATAACATTTATACTAAGATCTACGATTCCTTAGAGAGTTAATGTTTTAGCTGGGTTCCATTTAAGTAGAAGGTTGTCAGAATGTGAATAAAGAAATAATGGGAAGGTATTTAGCAGTGCATTTAAGAAATGACAGACCAAAGAGAAAATGCTAGTTTGTTAATAGGAAGAGTAGACATTCAATGAATTATTTGCTAAGATATTTACAGGGAAAGGCAGGGGACAGATGCCAGCAACAGACATGAGTTTCCCCAGAGAGGAAAAAGGAACTATGATAGCACAAAACCAGATGATCAAGGTATTAGAATGTGAAGTCTGACAAAAGCTCCCGGCCATATGGAGCCCATCCCATGATTGTGAAATGAAAAAAGAAAGAAAGAAACCTTCCTCTCTATGCTTAGTTTCCAAACATGCAAGGCACTGTATTAAAAGAAAATGCAAATGCATTTAATTTAGAAGAAAACTAAAGATTAATTTAGCTATGAACAAGATGATTTTTATTGATAGTAAAACAATGCATTTTACAGGTTATAAATTAATTAAAGTTTATTTGAAACTTATAAAATGACTTGATAAAATGTACTCTCAATCTAACTTTTTGTCACCAAAGTAATTAGATTACATTACCAAATAGTTGCCCAAAGAATTAGTGTTTACATATATATAAACATACATATATTTATATATATATATATTTTACAACTATTTATGGTTATAAAATAATCTTTAGTATCAACAAATATAAGCATCTCAATCTTATATGTTACCAATGAAAATGAAGAATAATTAGACAGGATTAGTTAAAGTTTGATGGAGT
Organism: Papio anubis; assembly: GCF_008728515.1. NCBI lineage: Eukaryota > Metazoa > Chordata > Mammalia > Primates > Cercopithecidae > Papio > Papio anubis. Next base: position 78,564,743 of record NC_044979.1, read on the forward strand.
TAGAGGATACTTTGAGAGAAAATGCTGGATAAGAGGAATACAATTATCCTATTTCAAGTACTCTCTAAAGTAGGTGATCTCCTAAGTGTTTTAGGTCACTAGTACACTAGTACTATTGTTTAGTAGCCCAAGCGTCTACAGAACTCACCAAGTTATGGGTTCAGAAGAAGGTTATGCCAGCAGTTAGTCCAGAAGTTCAATAAACACTACCTCCAGGTGCTTGGTTTAATTGCCGTTATATAAATTCACATCTTTCCCTTGAGTAGACACATTTTTCCTTTTCCTTCACTCTGCCTAGAACTCCTTATGTACCCTTTCCCCTTCTAGAACATCTCTGGGAGTCTCTAGGAGTTTCTCATTTACAGTCCTTTTGCATCTCCAGTGTTTTTTCTCCAGTTGCATCCTAGCTTCGTCTGGTTGTTGTTCACTGGAGCCAGCATTGGAGCTGTTTGCTGGCTGTAGTGGATGGGCAGCTATGCCAGTGTTCAGGGTAGCTGAGCCTCTTTCATCCTCTCGTGATCACCAAGAATCTCTTACTACTCTCACTCCCACTGCTCTCAGCCAAATCGCAGGCTCCTATGAGTCCACAGAGCCTCCTGTTAAGGAATGGGTCACTTCCTGTTGGTTGCTGCTTGTGCCATTTAGGCTGTTACGACTGCCTGCAGGTTTGTGGTCTGCACAGTCACTGGCGGGGGGGGGGGGGGGCGGTAAATAAAGTCCTCTTGTTGTTTTGTTTATTTAGAGTGGTCCACAGCAGAGTTGCTTTGGACCCTAGTATAAAATCTGTTTTATCCTTGCAGACCTCTCCTCTCTTAGTTTTGGTTCACTTTTCTAGATTTATCTTTGCTTTATCCAATTCTTCCTCTCACCTCCCCCCGCCCCCCAGACTGAGTCTTGCTCTATCGACCAGGCTGGAGTGCAGTGTGCGGGATCTCGGCTCACTGCAAGCTCTGCCTCCTGGGTTCGCTCCGTTCTCCTACCTGGGACTTACAGGTGCCCGCCACTATGCCCGGCTAATTTTTTTGTATTTTTAGAAGAGACGGGGTTTCACCTGTGTTAGCCAGGATGGTCTTGGTCTCCTGACCTCGTGATCCACCCTCCTCGGCCTCCCAAAGTGCTGGGATTACAGGCGTGAGCCACCGCGCCTGGGCTGCTTTATCCAATTCTTATTGGCCCCTAACATTTTAAGAAATATTTCTGTAAAGAACATGTTCAAGTGTAATTCAGTACGATTTGCAACATTATGGGCTAGACAAATATAATTTCAAGAAATTGGGGTGCTGCACTGAAGATCTCTATGAAAAGAGAAACTGTATCCCATTTATCTGTGTATCTCATATAATGGCCAGAATGTTTTAAAATTAATGTAACATGTTTAATTGATAACATTAGAGTAAGAATTAAAAACACCCTAGTCACAGCAGGTTTGAAATTATTAATAGTTAAACTCTTATTGTCAATTTTCCCTCGATGTTTATTTGTCAAAAATTAACTTTTGTTATTTTTGGTGTGAGTTGAAAGTCTTTGATTAAGAATAAATGTTTGTGATCAAATGTGTCTGAATTGGATGAAGGCTTGTTTCACGGTGGCCTTAATTAACCAGGTTTATTTGTTGTACTCTCTTCATTAAGATATAAGCTAGGCTGGGCGCGGTGGCTCACGCCTGTAATCCCAGCACTTTGGGAGGCCGAGGCGGGTGGATCACGAGGTCAGGAGTTCAAGACCAGCCTGACTGACATGGTGAAATGCCGTCTCTACTAAAAACACAAAAATTAGCCAGGTGTGGTGGTGCATGCCTGTCATTCTAGCTACTAAGGAGGCTGAGGCAGTAGAATCTCTTGAACCCAGGAGGCAGAGGTTGCAGTGAGCCGAGACTGTGCCATTGCACTCCAGCCTGGGCAACAGAGCAAGACTACATCTCAAAAGCTAAATCATCTGTTTGAAACCCTAGTATTTTTTCAGACATGGAGTGGTATTTGTTCATGGTCTGATGACTCTCATCAACAGCATAAAGCTTTTATTCTGTGCCATTTGTGGGTTTTCCTATGTTGGTAATTGTGCAAAAGAAGTTAAATTCATTTCAAACATTTATTGAGTACATGTGATGCATCAGGTACTATGATAGATCCTGGGGATATGAAGGTGCGTTCAACATGGTAAGAGTGTGCTGGTGGTGAATCAGGGAGAGGGATAGCTTGTTTCAGATGGAGGGAACAGCATATGCAGAAAGCACAGAGTATGGAAAACACATGGGCTGTGTGAGGTCAGATGAATAATCAGTGCAGGTAAAGTTAAAAAGATATAGAGTCTGTTCTTCCAAGCCATTTAACCTAAGATTATAGATGACATTGAGAAAAACAAATCTTGTGTCTTATAGATTATTTCTCCAAATGACTAAAGAGAAAATATTAGGTAGTATATACAGATGCTTAGTTAAAACTTGTTCAATGGCAAAAAGCATTTTAAAATGAAACAAAACAAAAAATATGTTTCTGATGGAAGTAGGAAGATGGTGCACACAAAAAGTGAAGTACTATGCCAATACACTTAGTAGTGACTAAGAAAAATTGTAGAATTATTATGCAATAAAGGAATGAATTAGTGTAATACCAGGGATCACTGTAACAATGATTGATCTAAAGTTAACACCCGGAGCTGCCAGTGCTAATGAGGTAGCTCCCATCAAGGGTACCTGTGATCAGCATCTTTTATATGCAGAAAAGTGCTAAAACAGCTCCTGCAGGAGCCATGAGGAAAATTTCTATTAACAGAATATTAGCACTGGAAAAGGATCACATGACCTAAAGCCATCAGCAACCTTCTGAATACTTCACCTGGGACAGGGTTAAGAGACTATCGAACTAGATGTTTTACCGATGAACAAACTGAGGCTACAGAGGTAAAGAGAGTTGCTCAAACACACAACTGGCTAGGAACAGAGCCAGCGCTAATGTCCAGTACAGTGCTCCTCTCCTAGACTTTGCTGTCCCTGGCCAGCCCCTTTGTGTTAAGTAGTTAGATGAATAGATATTTATGACACCATTAAGTGGCACAAGTCATTTAGCTTCAGAACTATAATAATACAAATCAATCCCTTTTACTTTTAGATGTTGAGATCTTTCTACCATACTACACCATCTTTCATATGTAAGTGTTTATTTTCTGACCAAAGTGATATATGATGCAGAAATACCAAATATAAACTGGAATTGCTTTATGCTTCTTTCTGTGAAAGTTAAGTAATATTTTGAGACAATTTACCCAGTAATGTGGATTTCTTTAACTTCTTAGACACCAAAGGGACCTTGTTTATTATAATATATGTATGACATAAATTGTAATATATAGTTTAATGAAGCTTCTCAGAAGTCCATGAGTTGGAATTGTGCCACTGGCCTGACCTTTGCTGCCTCCACCGACCCCTTGTCTCTATGACTAGACAGTAAGTCACAGGATTTCTGGGAAGGGTGTGTGCATATAGAGGGCAATTACAATCCTTCAGGCATTTCTTCAGTGTTAACAGTCATATCTAAGTTTTGATTTCATAATATAAAATATATGGTGAAATGAAATCTTTATTATACTGCATTACAAAGTTTATGATTATTAGTACAGTGTGGCTGTTTTTCTTGAGAAACATCAGCCCTGTGTCAGGCTGCATCCTAGATCTTATGATGCCTATCTGGCCTATGACATCTATATTTTTCCAGTCTTTCTCTACTATTGGGAGGTTGTAGAAACTTGTCCAGCCCATATGTGCCTCATTTACTGCAATGAGATTGAGCTTTGCCCCTTTTCTAGAAATCTGAAAGTTGAGATCCAGAACCAGAAGTCCTCAGGACAGTTATCAGGAGCAAGAGCCAGAGAGGCAGGAGAGGAGAAAAACAGGAGGAAGAAGAGAAGTGAAGGGTGAGCAGGCCAGTGGAAGGGTCTGAATGGGTGCTGGGGTGAGGGGTGATTGATCATCTTCACCATTGTGCTTGAGTATGCCTGTTTCATTGAAAGGGCAAGGGGAGGGGCCGAGCAGGGAGTGAGGATGAATGTAGTTACTTAGGGTCCTGAAGATCACAGGTGGGAAAATAATTCAGACCTCTCTAAGTCTCTTCTGGCCTTAGGAATAGTAATTCTCAAACCTAGCTGTGCATCAGAAGTTCTTTGGGATCAGATTCCTAGGAAGATGCATTCTGACTTCATAGGTTTTGGGGTGAGATCAGGAGTGTATGTTTTTTAAAAGCACACTAAAGGATTCTGATACACCGCTGATTTGGGCTATACTCCTCTGGAAATTATTGACAGTACTCACACAATGATTAAATGATTATATTTTAATGTTTAATAAAGACTCTGGAATATTTACAAGATACCATTTTTACTTTACCAAATTCCTTTGCTCCATATAAAGGTCATCAAATAAGAGGCAAGACTTTACTCTCCTATTCTTCTATTATCTGGGGAAAAATCACTTGAAATAAGCATCAGTGGAATCAACATACAGATACGAAATTGAAATATAATCTCGTGCCTCTAGTGCTTAATGGAAATGAGTACCCACCAACTAGACTCTGGGCATGAATAAATAGAAGTATTGACCATCAGTCAGAAGCAATCATTGTAACATTTTATAAAAGACGAGTGATGCTTCTTCAGAAATGCAGTACAAGATATGCCATTTAAAGAAATGCACACATTATTAACCTTTTAATAGTTCAAGTCATTAGAATGTGATGTTGAATATTTTCATGTATCAAGAGAAGATGAATTTACCACAAGGCAGCTTGCTCCAGCACCAAGAGCCTTGATTTCAATTCAATAAATCTGGGTTCTAGCTGTCATTCAGCTCCTAACTAGCTGGGTATATTTTTGTTTTGCATTGCTATAAAGGAATATTGTGTAGCTTGGGAAGAAAAGGCACTTATTTGGCTTGGAGTTCTGCAAACTGTACAGGAAACATGACACCAGCATCTGCTTGGCTTCTGGTGAGGCCTCAAGAAGCTTTTATCCAGGTCGAAGGTGAAGTGGGAGCAGGTGTGTCACATGGTAAGAGATTAAACAAAGATGTCAGGCTCTTTTAAACAACCATGTTTTGCATAAATGCATAGAGCGAGAACTCATTATTGTAGGGAGGGTACCAAACCTCCTCAGGGATCCAACTCCATTAGGCCTCACTTCCAACGTTGGAGATCACATTTCAATACGAGATTTGGAGGGGACAAACATCCAAACCATTACACTGGCTGAATTCCACAGTGCTCCTTAGTGACTCAGAAAAAGAGTGGGGCTATATCTCCAAAGTTTCCCAAAATCTAATTTCCTATGATATTTGCCATTGTGATTTAGAATTCTTAGACAGGAATGGGTCAGATTACTGCAGTACTACAGTGGTTGGTTGGCAGAAAATGCATCAGCCCAGTGTGCTTTCTTCTGGTAAAATGCTACAACTGATAAGATCGTTTCTGGGTTTGCCGTTTATAGTCTTTAAATATCTTTAATTAAAAAATAACATTTTTTCTTGGCTCTTTGATCTATTAGGTTGGCACAAAAGTAATTGTAATTTTTTTGGCATTAACTGCAATTACTTTTGCACCAAACTAACTTTTTATTTGTTCTAGATCATCTTGTCATTTATTTATTCATTTAACAAATATTTATTGACACATATTATATTCAAGACACTAGCCTGCTTAATATGAAAAATATTAACCCCAAAGGAATTTAGAGATTAATAGAGATGACAAGAAACAGACAATGCCCAGGAAGCTAGAGACATTGTTATAGAATGATAATTATAAGAATTCAGACTAGGAGAGCTTATTTCTACTATGATACTGCTTTTTTTTTTTTTTTTTTTTTTCATGGAGTCTTGCTCTGTTGCTCAGGCTAGAGTGCAGTGGCGTGATCTGGGCTCACTGCCAGCTCTGCCTCCTGGGTTCATGCCATTTTCCTGCCTCAGCCTCCCCAGTAGCTGGGACTACAGGCGCCCACCACCACACCCAGCTCATTTTTTGTATTCTTAGTAGAGACGGGGTTTCACCGTTTTTGCCAGGATGGTCTCGATCTACTGACCTCGCGATCCTCCCACCTCGGCCTCCCAAAGTGCTGGGATTACAGGCATGAGCCACCACACCCAGCCTGATTCTGCTTTATAGAGATGGCATCTGTGTTGCATACTAAAGTTCGGGAAGGATTTAAAAATGGAAATTTGGTGGGGCACAGCACTTCAGGTAGAGAGAGACGAAAGAACTGTACCATGTTTGGAGAACAGCGAATAATTAAGTTTGATGCATAGGACATGAGAAGAGAATCCCTGGGAAATGAGCTGAAAAGATGGGTTGTATGAATGATGGTGAAGTGCCTCTATGAGGCTCACAGGTTTGCCTTTTCAGGAAGCAACTTTCTATGGCCAGGCTGTTTCTGGGTTTGTTAACGTCTTTTTCCTGCCCATGAGGCACCTTTGCCATTAGCTGTGATCACCACATAGTATGTGTGTGTTTACCAGAGCTTATTTTCAGGAGACTTTTGACACGGTATCCTGGCCTTTCATATGTGATACTTGATGTGAAAGGTTAGGTTCACTCTTCCTTCTTTGTTGACTGTTTTCTTTCAGGCCATACTCTGGTTTTACTAATTCTTAGTCTCCTTCCTTCAGTATGTTTCAAGATGGTATGTATTTTGGAAGGAGAAACTGACGCTTGAAATAAAAGAGAAAATACAAGTCTCCTGATACTAAGTACTAATGATCCTGGATGTTCAGAGCTTCATGATAGTCTTGCTAACATCCAGCATACTTACAGAACTGTAACTGCAAGAAGAGACTATGAGTTTGGAGAGGCTTTACCTTAATAAATCAGATCTAATGATTAATTATATTTTAAAACCAACTTTTGTCATGGTTAGAAGAAAATTTCAAATCATTTCTTTCTGTGTCCAATGTCCCGTGTGCTATTTATTATATTCCTCTGGAAACCATTTTGTTTACCTATTTTAAATCTATTAGTTTTGTCCCATTGGTCATATTTAGGCCCTTCCATAAGATGTACTTGCTGTGTTAATTATTTAACTATCTTCCAACATAAATAATGTGTGGGTTTGATTTCAAGTGCAGATTGCCACGTCGCATTGTACAACTACAATTGGTGTATCTGGGGATGGCTCTGGGCAGAATTAGAAGTAAGGGAACTTTGTTCTGCATCCTAGACCTGCTTCTCTTGTCCCTTCCCTCTCCTGTCAGTGGTCTTGGCTTCTGTCTCTCAGGAACAGTTTCTACCTGTTCCTTTCAAAACCTTCCCTTATATGATACTCCTTTAAATTCATTCACACAATAGTTTAATCAACTGATAACTGAGAGTTATCCTTTATTACGTGCATTTGCTTTTAATAGGTTATAATACCCTAAGCCAAATGAGTTTTTTTTTTTTTTTTAATTGGGTATGTTTGAAGTACAGCGGCATTCCCGGCTGATTAAAATGTTTCCTTTTGATTTTTAGATCCCACAGATAAGTGAGAACGTGTGATTTTTTTTATCTTTCTGTGCCTGGCTTATTTTACTTAACATAATGATCTCTAGTTCCATCCATGTTGTTGCAAATAACTGGATCTCATTTTTTTTTTATGGCTGAATGGTACTCCTTGTGTATATGTACCACCTTTTCTTTATCCATTAATCTGTTGCTGGACTGTTAAGTGCTTCCAAATCTTAGCTATTGTGAACAGTGCTATACAAAACATAGTGCAGATACCTCTGATATGCTGATTTCCTTTCGTTTGGGTATATACCCAGCAGTAGGATTGTTGGATCATATGGTAGCTCAAAGTTGAGCTTTCTGAGAAACCTGCAAACTGTTCTCCATAGTGGTTGTACTAATTTACATTCCCACCAATCGAACTCATGGACATAGAGAGTACAAGGAAGGTTCCCAGAGGCTGGGAAGGGTAGTGAGGGAATGGCGAGGGGAAGGGGAGATGGTTAATTGGTTAAAAAGATAGAAAGAATGAATAAGACCTATTATTGGATAGCACAACAGGATGACTATAGTCAAGAATAACTTAATTGCACATTTTAAAACAAATCAAAGAGTGTAATTCGATTGGTTGCAACACCAAGGATAAATGCTTGAGAAGATAGATACTCCAGTTCTCCATGATGTGTTCATTCCATGTTATATGCATATATCAAAACATCTCATGTACTTCACAAATATATACAGCTACCATATACTCACAAAAATTAATTTTAAAATGAAAAATGTATTATTTTTCCTCTCTTATCCCAATCGAAAAGAGCTGTTTTAAAAAGTTAAGTATTTGATTAAATATTCTAAAGCTCTTTGTTAGGTATGACCTTAAGTTTAGCAAACATGTCTGATATTTTATACCTACAAGATTCCTCTTTCTAGTTTGCATTTAGAATGTATTTTATTCCTCAAGTGTTTGGATGTTTCTTTTCTTACATCTAATGAAAATTCTGTATTGCTGTCAAAATTCAAAAAGAACCGTTATCATTTCTCTGTGGTAGTTCAGGAAAATTTAAATTAGATTTGTACTCTTCAAAATCAAAGCCTGTTTAGGCATAAACAAATTACATGCAAATAATGCAGAAAATATCAGGTGTATTTATTACACTTGGATATGACCTTTGGAAAAATAATATAGTACCTGGTTTTGTTAAAGAAGCAGTGGAGAACTGTGGCTGAATAAAAAGTCATCTATACATGGTAAAAGTATAGTTTCTTTAAGTAATTGCTCATATCAGAATTATATTCCTGTTCTGATATGTAATGAGAAAAAGGTGAAGAAAGTTAGCTCCACAAATGTGCTAAAGACAAAGAGACAAGTGGCATTATTTCATCTGCCTTTAGTTCTAATCTTGTTAAATTAGGGGAGAGAGGAGAATAATCTTTAAAATACCATATGTGGAATGTCATACACAACTGGAATCTAGGTTCCTTCAAACCAACTTAACATTATGATAAACTGGAACTGTTGTCATTGTTGTCATTTATGCCATGATTGTATTTATGGCCAAAGATGCTGCATTTTATTCTGAATTACACATTACCATAAACAAATGACAATAATTTTGATGCCTATAAGAAGTTTTATTTTTTTAATGAAAAAAAGCAGACAAAAAGTTGTCCTGTTTGGCAAGATAGAATTTTCATGAAGACAAAATATGTCATTGTTCATAGAATGTAGTTTGGCAAGTGCTAAGTAAAGGTCTCAGTCTCAAAACAAGACACCCTTTTGACCTCAGTCTATATGTAAAGGCTGTTCATTACCTTCCTACTTAATCCTTTCAGTAGACTTTACAGCATGTAATGCATCAGTGCAGAGGCTCTCGGGATACCATGCATGTAAACTGTGATGACTGGTGGAGTATTGGGACCATTAGACCATTAGTTTGGGTTTTAGAGGATTGAGCACTGCCTGAGTGAACTTTTGGAGGTGAGTGAGGAAAAGGAGCAGGGTGGCTCCAATAAGGAGGAGTGCTAACATGAGAGACAGAGAATCCAAATTTCATCAAATCTTTCAATATTAAGTAGGACTAATTTTAGGCCTAGTATTACTAACTTGTTCCCATTTGATATTTAGCTTGTGAAAAGTCAACATGTAGATATTTGCTTGGGAAAAATGTTATATTAAAACATCACTTTACCTCATTTTTCTAATCATAGAAACATGGTTCTTTTTCCTGTAACATTTATGTCTTTGGACATTTTTGTCCCTGAAAGTGCACGGGTACAAAATCAGAAAGAAATGAGTTTAAATACTGCCTTTGCCACATAGGAGCAAAGTGATTTTGGGCAAGTTAAATAACCACACTGATCATAATTTTCTCATTTGAGAAATAGAAATAATAACCTTGATGAGATTTTTATAGAGTAATGTGATATCTGTACATCATCTCATTGAGTGCTCGTACATGGTAAATGTTCAAGGTTAGCTAGTATCATTATCATTGATACTGCTATCTCTTTTTTGAGACATTCTGAAAAATTATTTCTTCCTAGAAATAAGCGTTTTGGTAAGACTTAACAAAAATAACTGTTATTTCATTTTCAATGTATTTGAAAATCAGGACTATCGGGCTCTGTTGTTTTTTTCCAAGTGGTACGAATACATGCAAAGTTGATTTGACTTTAAATAAGTGAGGTAAGAGAATCTTAGTCAAACCTTTTTATGCCAAGAAATGTAGATTCCTTATTTGAAAATTGTTATGGTTCTTTGTATAAATGTAATCATTATGAAATGTACATTATTACTTGCTTCTCCATGGCATCTTGGACAGGAGCTTTTGCTTACTTTGGCAGAGGTCTGTTTGTATAAGGGTGTCTTCAAAATGCACAGCAGACTGAGCAAAAGGATGCTCTAGGATCTAATGTTCTTGATGCAGGTAAGACTCATTATTCAGAAACTTGATAAGCAGAAATGTAAACTTTTAAATAACACTAATGTAAGTCATGGAACTGATTCATTATAAATTCATTTACATATCTTGTAGCTAATTCAACATTTTAAATGTTATCTTCTATTATTTAATGTCCTATAGTATATATCTGGGTAAATGTGGTTCTCATTTTTTTTCCATTACTGTAATATATTAGATTGCTGTTTCTGTCCTTATTTTGCGTATCTTCCTTGCTTTAGGCCAAACCAATCATTAGATTGTGTCTGCTTGCCAACAGAATTGGGAAGTACAGTTAAAGAAGCAAAGGATTACAGGTCATTGATCTGTTGCATGACAGGCAAAGATATGATAGAAAGTAAGTAATGTTTTAGCTTAGTGTGTCGTATTCAAATCAGACACATGCATTTATCTTCTTTTCACTTCTAAGGCTTTGGCATTCATCAGACAGTCCTGTGCTGGAAAGGGGAATTGTGAGTCCTGCTCTTATACATCTCATCATCTCCTAGTCTTATTGAGAAACCTTCTTTGACATTGCAGATACTTTTTCCTTGTATGACACAGTTAATAATTAGGATTTCAATTTATCAGAATGTAATTGGTAAATGTTGCAGAACTGGATTATAGCTTTCAGGCACATCCTTCTAAAGATGCTCTTGGATACTGTATTGTTACATTTCGAAATTGACATCTGTTAATGTTTCTAGGTACCTTCCTTTTCCATGGTCTTTGTTTTTGATCTCTTCTGGTGCTGCCTTAATTATTACAGCACCAAATTCATAGTGGTCTGTTTTTCAAAAAATGTTTGTTGACTGAATGTTTGTTCATATGTCTCTGGAATTTTTTAAAGCATGTATTGTGCCCTTCATTATCTAATTTATAGAATGAGAGTATATAGGATGACTAACTTGATATAGGAGGATAACCCATAGTTTTCAGAGTCAAGGGCACTCATCTTTGACTCTCATTCTCTTCTGCACTAGCTGGAAAAAATAATGTAGCTTCGCTGAGCCCAGTCTTTTACACAAGTAAAGTAGGTGTGCTTTCTATTCCATGCTACATTCTATGTAGATGAAGTGGGAAAAAAAAGGTTTCTATCAGTCAGTTCACTGGCAGGAAGCATAGGGCACATTCAAATGGGAAATTGAGGGAAGCAACCCTTTATACAAGTATGGACAAGGTTAAGGGGGCCTACAAGGTACTATGAGGTATTGTGGGCCAGCAACAGTGTGGGATTCTCACTATGCATAGGCCAGAAGGAGTGAGAGGAGCGAAGTTTCCAAAACCCAGAGATAATGCTAGGGCATAGGAGAGTGCCTTCTGGAAGTGTGGCCTTTGGCAGAAGAATGAAACTGAACTATAGCCTGGTAGGGCATAGAACAGCAAGTAAATACACTGACTTTACTTAATTCCCACTTTCCCATTTTCTGCTAGGGCTTCTGATAGGCCATACTCAGCCAGAAGGGAATCCACTAATGCAATTTATAGAAATCAGCCTCTAGGGAACAGAGAATGGTGGAACAGAGAGGAAAATATATATATTTAGCTGTCTATGGATCTGTCATGGACTTAGTGACTGCTACCTAGCATATAGGGTGGCCATATAATTTATTGTCCAAATTGCAACACTTTCGAGAACAAAAGGAGACATCACTATTAATAACTGCACTGGGACAATGGGCATAAAGCAGAGCTGAGTCAGGCAAATTAGGGCTTACTGTTACCTTACTAAGAGCATAATAAGCCTAGGTGAATATGAATTGCCTTTCCTTTTTTAACCACTTTTCTCAGATTCTTTCTTTTCTTATAATAGTGTAATGTGAGTATTTTGAGAAAGAAGATTGGATTATTTTAATAAAGCAATCTAGACTCATACCCCTGTGGCAGGCTTTCCAAAGTCATAATTATTACTGAGTCCCTTGCTAACATCTGCCAGAAGAGTGCAAAGGATTTAGGTTATTCGTTAAACTTAAGTCCTGATTATCTTGTTTAGTAGTCTCCCCTTGCTTAGAAACCTCTTTTGAGCACTGAAGACAGTAGAAGCAGCAGAAAGTCTATTAATAAGTGGGATATACATGCTTTGCATGAATAAATTCGGTGAGCTATTTATTTTTCTATAGCCGTGGTCTTTCTATTTCTATCTTAAGCCCAATTACTTCACATGTAGATTGCTATGTTTTTAAAGATATCTGTGATTAGTATTTTTAGTTTGTGTTAATATTGGTGATTGACCAGGAGTGGTTTTTAATGTCTTATTTCAAGCAAGAAATAAGAATACTGATGAATAAAGGGAATTAATGATATCAACAAATAGTTCAGCATAGATAACTTGTAAGTTCAAAGACAAAAACAATTTTATTTAAGTGAAGAAATGTCAATAGGATTAAATGGAATAAAGTGCATTTGGAACAAAGGAAACTGTATGGAAATTGTGGTTTACCTTGTATATATATCTTCAGTGTGATTTTTTTGACAGCATACTTGAGAAATAAATAATCCTGGTGATGTCTGCTTATCAGTGTTCCATTTTCATATTGACGCATTTACTGACCTGTTTGTGACATCCCTGCCAACATCAATAACCTGCTGCTTCCCTTTCCTGGCCCGCTGACTTTCTTGAAAATGCTTGCTTTGCCCAACTTTAATGTGTCCAATTGTTCATAGGATCTTGCACTGCTCCTTTGCCATTCATTCAGATTTGAATAAAGTCTCCTCAAGGAGTAAGTTACTCCTTTCCTCTAGAGACTTCCTGTTATTTAACAATTGGTAGATTCACTTGACTGTGAGTCTAATTGATTGGGGTAACATATGGCTCTCTCAGCCCTAGTGTTTTCCAACCCTTTTGAAAGACAGGGTATAATCCTAACTTTCCAATGAGTTCTTTTAAGAACTTCTTCTATTTTATTTTTTTATTTTTATTTTTTTGAGATGGAGTTTTGCTCTTGTTGCCCAGATTGGAGTGCAGTGGCATGATCTCAGCCACCACGACCTCTGCCTCCTGGGTTCAAGCGATTCTGCTGCCTCAGCCTCCCGAGTAGCTGGGATTACAGGCATGAGCCACCACATCCAGCTAATTTTTGTATTTTTCATAGAGACGGGGTTTCTCCAGGTTGATCAGGCTGGTCTCGAACTCCTGATCTCAGGTGATCCACCCTCCTCAGACTCCCAAAGTGCTGGGGTTATAGGCGAGAGCCACTGCGTCCTCCCCTTTCTAGAACTTCTTAATGTCACCTCTACAAAAACAAATTAAGGAATTTACACAATTTGGTATTGGTAAACATGATTTTTTAAAAAGGCACATGTAATTATAATAAAAGATTTTTTGTTATCAAATACAATTTTTTTAATTGAAAAGTAGAAATGGAAAAATTTTAACCACTGAAACTACCATATAAAGGTAAAGCAAATATTTGCAAATAAGCTGCTTAACTACTGTATCTGTTCATTCACAAAATACTTTTTAAGTCCTGTTATCACCACATGTTCCAGGTATAGGGGTACAATGGTAAGATAGGCATGTTCTCTAACCTAATCGAGTTTAAATTTTAAGTAGGGAAGACAAGCAATGAACAACTACAACACAAGTAAACAGTTTATAAACCATCAGAGAATATCAAGTGCTATGTGGAGAATGCTGTTATGGGGTCACAGAGTGGCTGCTTTCTAGGTTAAGGAAGGTCTCTTGAAGGAAGTGACTGTCAAGCTAATGTCTGAATGACAAGGGGCACCAGTCAAGCAAAGATCTGGGGAGATACTTTTGTAGTCTGTAGGAATCTCTAGCACAAGGGGGCTGGGGCTAGAACCAGCTTGGCAGGTTCTAGGCACCAGAAGATGGTCAGGGAGGTTGGAGTGAGCAGAGAGGAGAGTGGTATGAGATGGCAGGAAGGGCTTACTAGATTCTGTTGGGCTTTGTAAACCAGGATAAAGAGTTCAGATTTTATTATTTGTTCTCTGGGATATAATTGAAGTGTGTTACATAAGGAAGTGAAATGATTTGATGAACATGTTTAGAAGATCACTTGGGCAGCTGAGTGAAGAATTAACCACACACATAAGCTAGAAAGGAGGCTTGAAGATGATTGAAAAGCTATTGCACCACCAGTGAGAGACAGCGGTGGCTGACAATAAGGTAGTGGTGACAGCACTGGAGAGAAATAGGCAGAATGGGGTCAAGTTTTGCTTTGTTGGATGTTTGACTTTAGAAAGTAGTCTATAGGAATGTAATAGTTGGTGACTAGAATCAAAGGATTGTTTGTTTCTTTTTAACAGAACAAGACTTCCTAGGTAAGAACTCAGGAGGGACTTGTATGTGCTCTAGCTATACTACTTTTTTCCTGTTTAGTTTTCTTGGCCTATTATTTGGAAAAGTGCTACTCAACTTTTCTCATAAAATATTATGGGAAAAGTTTCCATAGTTGCCTCTCAACCTGCCCATATTGACTGGGTGCTTTGTGTTAGTCTAACTCCCAGTATCTCTTGTGTACACAATTGTAATTCATACATTTTTGTGCTATTTAGAAAAGGGTGATGGTAACTTCTAAAGCTGAGTTGAAAGAAGCATGATAGAAAGGGATGCTGTGTGTAAGTAGGTTGTTTGGAAGATGAGATGAAATGACCTGTGCTGAATGAATGTGACAAGGAAGAAGGGAATTTGAACAAATCACCCTTAGACAAAACACTGCCTGTAAGTGATGCAAAGGATGCATTACTGAAGCCCTTTACAAGTAAATGAAGTCTTTCTACAAGCCCACGGCTGATATCTTGATTAAATATTTAGAAGGAGCTTTTAGGAAAAGAGAAAAAAGAGGCAAGTGAAGGAGCAAGGAGGAAAAATTTAGAATGGAAATGGAACTTAAGCAGAGTCAAAGCAAAAAGAAGGGAAGAGTCTCATTTTCCATTTGCTTCAAAAACAAAAACCAAGAAACAAACCCCAAAACAGAAACAAACCTCAGTCTGTGAACAAAGCCCAAGTCAAGATTTGGAAGAAAGAGCATTGACTTTAGAGTCAGGCAGGCCTGAGTTTGAATCCGCGTTCCAAATTACATGTGCGTCCTTCTGTGTGTAAGAGCGGGATGCTTATACACAGCATCCCTTTCTATCATGCTTCTTTCAACAGGGAATTGTCTTTGAGTCTCAATTTTTTCATGTAGAAAATGGAGATATAATGTCTAAATCATAGTGACCCTAGAAAACATTGAACGAGCTGGCTGTGTTTGACTCTAACTCCTGTCTGTTTGTCTTTGGCAAGATAATTACTCTTTTAAAACTTTGTTTCCTCTTCTCTAAAGCAAGACTAATATCTATGTCACAAGATTGTTGTCTAATACATTATCATTAAGTATTATTGTTTTTGAAGTTTCAGTGTTTAAAATCTCAGGTCAGAAAAGGCAATCAATCAATATTTTTTTCCTTTCTGTTATTTTTTCTTCAACTCTTGTATATTATTACTGTTCATCTTCCATTACAGAATATCACTCCCATACACAGCATTTATATGTTGGTTTTCAAGTTTGTTTAAATAAGTACATACTTGCTTTGAACTATTTTTCTCCTGGGATCTCTGCATGGTTTCTTTCCCTCTCAGTTTGGTGTAATTACTAATGGTTTCTCTTGTCACTCTAAAAGTGTCCCAGTTTGGACAACAAATTATGTTGTCACCCCACTAATGGTTCCTGTTACTCATGTAATCATCCAATGTATAATTTAAAATATATATCTTTGAATTTTTTTGAAGAAAAAGTCATGTCAGGATTACATTTGTAAAAACAGTTTTCTGAAACAAAGCAGTGTCTTATTTACTGAATATGCAGTGAATCCACTGGCCAGCCCTGATGGATTGAGACACTCATGATGATCTGTCACTCTTGGAACATGCTGGGGCAGACCAGATACATTCTTGTGGATCATTTCCTCAAGCTGCATGTCATGAAAGTGCTCATGATGTTGGAATGCAATCCACTGTTTCCCAAGTGCAGGTGCACGGTGGCCTCTGTGATTCAGGTGCCCCTATGCACATTGGGGGAGGGTTGAATTGTCCCTTGACACCCATGTCAGGGATGCTTGTAAAAGCAACATGACTGTCTTTAGGGAAAATGAATTTTTGAAGTCTCAACAGAAAGTATAGCTAGGTGGTTCTGGGGGAACCACTGGGATGACATTTTTTGGGAATGGTAATTTCATTTTTCAACTTGGTCATATGGTAGAGAAAAAGAGGCTCTTTAAAAAGTATAGTCTGGACATAGTCCTAGTTCCACACCAGATTGGAAAACTATGAAACTTTGAATTCTTAATATTTCATTTCTCTTAAACAAGTTATAATAACACATCTATTTTTGTCATATTTGATTCATCATTTGATTGATTTTTATATGTTGTAGCAGGAAAGGAGCTAAAAAATTCATAATATTATAATTAACAAATGTCAAGTACCTTTAAAATTCATCTCATTCTACTTTCTATGCCAACCTCTTTCCTACCACAGTGTAACTAGAAATTCATATAAATCAGTTCACATGAAATAGCATCTGCTTTCAGCTGGCTTGCTAACTTCTCAGAGTTGTATACATGAAAAAAAGTTGAAGAAAATGAGAAGAGAGTGAAAAATAACTGTTAAGTTTAAAATGAATACTTCAGGGCAGGATTTGAAAGCATTGGATATAATTTTGGATGTCTGGCAGAACTAGAATATCAACTTTTATTAAAACATTCCTTTTAAGAGAAAACATGAGATGTTCATTGCTGATATTATTCCAAATTTTCTTCTATATTGAATCTGGAATTAGAATATGGTACTTTTAATTTTTATAATGGTAGGTACATTGTGCTATAACAATATTAGCTCCAATTTAAGGGCTTGGCGGATGCTAGGTCTTTGAAGTTTACTGTCTCATGTAATCCTCCCTGCCTTCTTAAGAGTTAGTGTTATCTTCATAGCACAGGTGGCGAAACTGAAGTTACTAACTTGGTCAAAGCCACACAGTTAGTGATTGATGGAGCCAGTTTTCAATGCTAGACTTTGCTCTTTTACCATGTTACAGAACGTGGTTTGTTTACAAGAGTTATTATGTTTTTTTCCTGGATGTCATAACTTTAGTGGAAGTCACAAATTACTGCAATTATAATGCTTGCTAAACACCTCTTTATCCCTTATTTATTAGATTGCCATCATTAGCCGTAACTACATTGCTATTTGTATGACCTTTACCTCCTACTTTTCTATGGTTAAGTAGATATGAACCATTTCAGCCTTCTTTGTTAAGGAATTTTGGATATTTCTTGGTTCTGGTCTTCCAGCTTAACTTCTGATATACTAAGTATTTTGTGCCATAGTTAAACATTTACTACCATTGACAAGTACTGTCAGCACTCAAAACTTTTTATAAAGAAAAAATACCCCACAAGTGTTAAGATTCAGATTGTTGAATTTTAATCAATAGGAAGCTTTGCTTACCCTTTGTAGTGAAATTTTCTGAGATTAAACGTGGATCCTATTCTCAGCTGTGCCCCAATGAATGTTCATGGAGTAATTCTATTGCTTCTCAATTTCTTCTTTGTAAAAATATTGATGTACTCCTTAAAACTGAAAGAAAATAACGCCATGTGTCCAGGGATTTGGAAGCACAGTCTGAAGTAACTTCTAATAGCATAAAGTTTCAAGTTTTGTTTCATATTAAAAATTCATGAGTGCACTCTAACTTGTATATTCTTATCTATATGATATAAATATATTGTTTAAAATACTTTCACATAAAACTGATGTTTCAGGAAGATGTGCTACATTTTCCTCTGGTGTGAACTGTTTTGGAAAACTAACTCATGTTTTCTGGTGGCGCACATGGTCTAGTTTGAAAATCATGAAGCTAAAGAATTTTCTCCAGGAGATCCTGCTAGAAAATGGAGCCACTCGTCCATTGATTCATTCAACAGATATTCTTGTTTGAATTCACTCTAATGACTATGCAGACATTGGGTACAAGCTAATGACTAATTCCATCAAGGTTCTTGCTTTCATGGGTCTTACATTCTGAGGAGGAGTATTACTAAATAAGTAAGCCAGAAAATGCCACATGACAATATTAGGATGAAAATAAAGCAAGATATTATGATTGGAATAAACATGGACTTTTTCAGACCCCATAGGTTGAGAAAGATCTCTCTGGGGATATAACTTTTAAAATGGACACTTGAATGATAGGCAAAAGCTAGTCATACAAATATATGTTGCAGTAATTTCCAGGCATATAGTTCCAGTATAGAGCAAAAGTCTTATGGCAGAAATGAGTGTGACTTTTTCTTTTACCAGAAAGAAGGCAAGTTGTATAGAGAGTGAGTAGAATAAAAGTGAGGCTGGGCACGATAGCTCATGCCTATAATCCCAGCACTTCGGGAGGCTAAGGCAGGTGGATCACTTGAGGCCAGGAGTTTGAGGCCAGGAATTTAACACCAGCCTGGCTGACGTGGCTAAACCCTGTCTCTACCAAAAATACAAAAATTAGCTGAGCATGGTGGTGGGTGCCAGTAATCCCAGCTACTAAGGAGGCTAAGGCAGGAGAATCGCTTGAGCCAGGGAGGCAGAGGTTGCAGTGAGCTGAGATTGCGCCATTGCACTCCAGCCTGGGTGACAGGGAAAGATTCTGTCTCAAAAAACAAAAACAAAAACAAACAAAAAAAATCTGAAAGATGAAGTGAGGGGAGAAGATTGTCAAAGACCTTCGTAGATTATGGTGCCAAGAGTTTGGGCTCCATTCTCAGTGTGAAAGATGCCAGTTGGGGGTTTGAAATGGGAGAGTGATACGCTTTTTAATCCTTGTACAAGGTCACTGTGGATGCTGCGTTGATAATGGATTATAAGGGTAAGAATAGAAGTAGTATGACCAGTTAGGTGGCCTGTGAAATGGTACAGGTGAGAGATGATAGTGGCTCAGACTGCAATAGTAGCCATGGCTGCTTTTTGTGGTATATTTTAGAGGTAGACAGAAGACTCACTCGTCGTTTAGACAGACTGAAGTGCTGAGGTAAGGAGAAGAATATTGTCAGAGATTTTAGCCTGAACAACTTGGTGTGTCTCTTTTTTTGTAATTGAGATTTTCTTGGTTGTGTGATAATTAGTAAACAGACATTTCAATTTGTACACCATTGATGAGATGGGGAGGATAATGATTTGAGGAGAGTGAACAAAGTATCCGTTTTGGAAAATGCATACTCAATATTCAGGTGAAGAAGTGAGGTAGGATACAGAAGCCAGAGAAAGGCTCAGGCAAGCATGTTCCAGAGAGCGAGAAAACTGCAAGTACAAAGACTAGAATAAACTTGATGAATTTTAGGACCGGCAAGAGAGCCAGTGTGTTTGGAGCGTGGAGCAAGAGGGACACACTGGCAGAATAGAGATCACAGAGATGACTCCTACAGGCAGGATGGTTTACAGCCTGAAGGTCATGCAAGATAATTTGGATTGCCTTCTAAGTGTGGCAGGAAATCATTGGTGGGTTTACCCAAGTAAAATGGTCTGATTAGCATTTTTAAAGGGATCACTTTGGTTGTTATATGAAGAATTGATGGGAAAAGGACAGTGCAGAGAGCAAAAGTAGAAGAGGGAGATAAAAAGCTTACTAGGAGGCTTTCAGAACCAGAGATACTAGATATCTTACAATGCATGGCTGAGTTCTGAACCATGACAAATATTTCCACCAATATTCCATGTGTTGTTTGAATACTCGACTGAAAATTCATGGAGGTAATAAACCTATTTTCAATTCTATATTATATATAAATACAAACCATTTTTTGCATACTTTTATTGTACACTAAGTTTTTCAGGAATACAGTTATTGCACATATTGAAGAAAATGTTGTACTTGTTTTGTTCAGAACTATACCAATAACTATTCACCATTTTAGAAAATCAAGTCATTGATGGTAATGTCACACCTGGTATTTAAATTGGTGTGGCCAATATCTCATACCAGTATATATCTGTATTTGTAATTGCTATCTTATTGATTGCTCTATGTATAGGCATAAGCATCTGATTTCAACACGTCTTGTAGAATAGTAGTATCTATGCATTTACATATTGAAAGACATGGGGTACTATACTGATTTTTTGTAGTGTATATAGGTTACAATATCTATGAATTTTATTTCAGAGTAATAAACTATTGCTATATGAAGAAGGCTATTAGAGTGATAAGTTGAGAACCACAGATCTATATAATTATGGATAATCTGGAATCTTAAGTTTATGGTTATGACCAGTTTAAGCTAGATGGAATTAGAATTGGTAGTCTATTATATCAATGTAATTTTCCCAGGAACACATAGCTAATCAGCCACTTGTGCTCGTTTTGAATTCAGCCTAGACTGTCTCTAGAGCCCATATTCATTCCATTATACCATTATATCAGGGTAAAAATTTATTTTCAGAAGTTTATTCATTGTAGTACAGTATGCTGCTTAAATTCTTGGTGCAAAGAAAATGTTTTAAAGCTGTGTCTTAACAATAAAATAAATTTGTTGATTCAGCCAATTTAGTGATACAAATAATTAAATTTGGAGGATTAGAACAGATCAATTTTTTTGGTCAGTTACATGATGAACAAAACCTGATTGTGGTTTCTTTTCACTTAGATCCAGTTGTTGAGATGTCTTATGGAAAAGTCTAGGTTTTCTCATGATTTTTCACTTTAAACATGAAAACAGGTTTCTATTTGTTTCTAATTATCTTCTCTTATCACAAACTTGCCTCATACTTGGTTAGATAAATGCTTCAGGACTATCATAAATGGAAACACATATTTTTATTTTAAGATTTTAAAACTACTAATTGTTTATTAGAAAAGCTGTTGTTCAGTTTTTATCTCTGATTTTCCCTTTGCAAATTCACATAGTGAAATGTTCTTTTTAGTGTCAATGTTTTATCTCAGCAAGTACCAACAATATTATTATTCTGCAGAAGAATAGGTAAGAAGGAATTAACTTGGCAGTAATTCTCATGAAAAAAAGTAATTTTGAACAGATATGACAGTTTTGTGAGCCATTGTCCAACTATCACCAAAGCATTTTAATTTGAATGTTAAAAGAATTTGCAACAGTTAAGAAAGATAGTTGCTAGGGAATAATATATCAACACATTGTGTACTATATCAAAGAGTTTTTTGATAGGGTTTTGATGATGGGGAAAATATAGGTTAAAATACTAAATCTGTGTTCTTCTGTTTGGGCTACTTCACACTGGAAATTGACATGGTTTTAAAAGATTGATTTTTAACGTTTCCTTTTTACTGTGGGGCAATCCACAATATCATGGAAGATTTCTTAATCTTCATGTTGCACCTTGCTCTTCATGGTGATTTGTGCTGTCTTTGTCTTATGGATAGAAAGGGAAGATCCACTTACTATGTGGAAGATATAAAAGAAATTAATTACACTGCCTGTGGTTATTATCTTCACAGAATCAAATTACTTGGTTTAGGAAATATTTCATGTGTTAAAAATCCAGTGTGAACCAGAGATACTGCACCTCAACCAAATGAATGGTGAAACCTGAAGATAAATTTACTTTTCATTACTCTGCCTATGAAAGGCAGCAGAGCACATGTTTAAAAGCTCTCCAGTGAGGCACCTGAGAGAAACTGTCATCGTTTCTTTACCAAATTGAATTGTAAACTCTTCCTATTTAGGATCGTTTATGAGCAGTTTGAATGTTATTTAACAAGCATAATGTTGTGGAGTAATGTTACATATTGCCTAAGAAGGAGGTTTCTATTACTTCTATTTATCTTTTGCATCAGCGTTTGACAGGTAACAAATGAAATTCCTTTTCTAAAATTAAATCAGGCTTCATTTCTGTCTTTCACCCATAAGGAATGAAACATTATTTGCTTCTTAGACAGTTCCTGTACTCTATCATCTTTCATTACTTTTATAAGTTCTGTCATAAATGCTTTACCTCTTTGGCCTTGGCTTCTAACAGCCTATTATAGAGATAAGTGTCTGGGTTTGATAGTATAAAAACCTCAAATGTTGCTTTACCCTCAATTAAAAAGTACTTTAAAAGCAGCATTAGAGTACAATATGGTCTTTCACTTTTTTATTATATTTGCCTTCTTAAGTGGTTTTGGTTCTTTATGACCATGAAGAGCAGTGTTTGCAGAGAATTTGGGGTAGCTCCCTTTACTGAAGTCCATAGCTGTACACCCACCTTCTGGACATCTTTACCTGGTTATCCCATAGCACCTTAAATTTAGCCTGAGCACTGTTCCTTCCCACGTTTTCTCTATTACAGAAATTGGCAAATGATGGTCTCTGGGCTCAGTCTAGTCCACTGCTTATTTTTGCATGGCCTTGTAAAGTGAGAATATTTTTATATCTTTAAATGGTTGAAAGAAAATAAAAAGAGTAATATTTCATGATACGTGAAATTTAGATGAAATTAAAGTTTCTGTTTCTATAAATAATACTTTTTTGGAACACAGTCACACTTGGAAAGTTTCACCACTCTCTCAACTCCTAATCTTAAAACCACCGAATCACCTTCCAACCTTTCCTTTTATTAATATTCATATTCTGTTAATGTATATAAGGCATATCTCCAGACCAAACTTCTCTGTACTGTAACCTTTATCTCTTGCCTGGACAATTGCAATAGTTTTCCATAACTCCTGCTTCTCATCAATAAAATGTAATTCTATAATAGTACCAGAATTATCATCTCATGAACATTAATAAATTAGATCATTTTTCTCCCCTATTAAAGATGTCATTGGGATCCTTCTTTCCATAGAATCAAGTCCAAACTCCTTAGCACCGTAACAAATCCCGTCATTCATTGGCTGTGATTCCTTTTCTAGTCTAATCTCCTGTGACTGCCTGTTCCCTCCTCTTGCCCCTCTTGTATCTTAAATTCCTACAAGACAGTATTTCTTATTGTACCCCAATATGTTGATTTCTTTCAAAATTCTCTGCCTTTGTAATGCGGCTGCCTTATCTTTATTGCCCTTTTACTACTTTTTAAACAGCAAACTTGATTTAAATTTTTGAGACTCAGTTTAAATGTCACATTTAAGAATCCTTTTCAAGGGCTTTCAGGTAAAATTAAGTGTTCTCCCACTGAATTTCTGCACTTGTATTTTAATCATCTATGTAGAAGTTGGAACTCTTCCCCATTTTGTATCCTCAGAACCTCACATTTGTTACAAAGATAGTCAGTAAATATTTGTTGGCTGAATAAGTGCTCATTTACTTTAGAAAGATTCTTCAGTTTAATTCAGCAGAACCAAAATTCTAAAAATAATAACAATCAAGTCTATTATTCTATATGGTCTGGAATGAACCTCTGAATCTTTGTGGGTGATTATCCAAAAGTCTTTGATAAGCATCTAGAACAGTCTTCCTTATTTAATTCTGTGGTTTCCTAACTTGCAAATTTATTGAATAAAATGTACCAATTTATCTATTAACTATTTCTTTCCCAAATAATTATTCATGATCCCAATTAAAGAAAAAAAAAGCCCTCTGTATTCTAACTTTTGTTGTCTGTGTTACGTTGATCTAGTTTCAATTAATGAATTAATTATTTCTATAGGCAATAGTTAAATTTTCAAATTCAGCTTTCTCTGGTGCTTTTTTTGGCATCTCAAAGATTAGAATACCAAGAAGATCAGGTCATGTAGAAATAGTACGTGGCTCTCTGTCACCTAAAATCATTTATGCAAATTACCCTAGTTGGATCATTACATATTGTATACATGTATTGAAACATCACACTGTACCCCATAAATATATACAATGATTGTATCACTAATACAATAAAACTTAAAAAATATGTGTTATGTTTCACTTATTCAAACTGGACATTTATTTGAGGAATTAGGTAAGATTCTGATGTCCTATCATTCCCTCTGCTTCTGTCCTTAGATTCACATTACTGCTTGTTAGCACATCCATGGGAGGTTAGTCATGGGCCTTACTGAACTATTATATGTGTGCCTTACATAGACTGGTTGTATGGGAAAGAATATAAAACCATCTAAATAAAGATTTTTAAGATTATCTATGAGTTTCACTCATCTATTATTTTCCTGGCTCCATTTAGTTTGGACAATAATAGTGAGACAAGCATATGATTACATAGTACTTTATACTTTAAGTGCTTTCACCTACATTATGCCTCCTGCTAGGAAGGCATAGATGGTATTGTTCCAGAGATTTTTCAAGTGAAACGGATGCTCAGAAAAATGAAATTACTTGCTAAAACTCTCACAGTTAGAGATGTGATGAGAGTAAAACTTAGTTCCTGATTCCATGAAATTTTTCTCTGATTTTTTTTCTTCATATAAAATATGTACTCATTATCAAACTATTGCCTCTGGGCTCTAAAACTATCCTTCCATACTCTGATTTGTGGTACAGGGATAGGATTTGCAGGGTCCTGTTCTCCTTCATTAGATGGCCCCCTGTTAGTTTCTGCCAATAGAGGGCACATGAGGAGGCTAGATATTGCTGGAGGAAGAGAGGGCCCATTTTACCTTTCCCTTTTTGCTTGCTGTTTCTGTCAGCATATCCCTAGTAATTGAAGTTGAATAGAAACTTATCCTGGCCTTCCCCAAACCAGTCTCATCATACTTCCTTAGAGCTACCAGCATCCACAAAGCAGTGCCTTTTCTCAGAGGTTCAAGTCCCAGCCCTTCCTATGAACTTCTGAGATTCTGATCACTACAACACCTCTCATATTTCTCAATGCTTAGTCATGGTAGCTGCTTTCTACAATTATTATATCTGTGCTACTTTAGTGTTCCATTCATGCTTTCTCAGTCCCCTAATTTAATACCTGTGAAATAAATTCCCTATGTTATAGGCACTCTATTGAAATACCTGGTTTGGTTTTCATTTTCCTGAAAACACCCTGTATAATGGTATGCTTGTTATCATGAGTAGTCACAGAAAATATACTCTGGGATTGGGTTATATTCTGGGGTTGGTTTGGTTATGTATTTATCTTTGTTTTGGAAGCAGTACTGATGTTTTTGCTTATAGTATGTAGTGGTACTCAATTAAATTATTATCTGGTTGATTGAAATGAAGTGTCTTCTGAAGCAAGTTGTTGGAAGGATTAAATGGGTGGGATAGCTTTTTATGACTTCACTGAGGAGCTTTCAAAAAAGAAAAGGGCAAACTCCTTTCTTTAAACCCTTGTTTCAAATCACTGTTAGAGAATCAGAGAGCTTTCATAGCAGCTCTGAAAGATTTTATTTCTTATTATTGTGGGGCCAACCCACTAGAAAGAAATATAAATTACACTATTCTCCCTTTGTTCAATTATTTCACCTGGGGAAAAAGGGATGTTTTTCTTTCCAAACCCATTCCTATTACTTCCAGACCCAGAACTAGAATCAGATATCAGAATACTCCAGAAGAAAAATGAAGTCTGACGCAGGATAACTTCTAGAATGAATGAAAAATTTTGCTAATTTATAGCAACAGTTTCAAGGGTTTTAGACTAAGGAGGAGATATATAATTTTATATATGTATATGAGATAAGGTCAAACTTATTGCTATGGTTAGCTTGGCAGAAATTTGTGATTTCATGTTTTAGTTTGTTTAGTATTTTAGTTCCAGTTTTCTGCTGAAAGTGGTTGTAAAAATTTACCTGGTTAGTAACTGAAACTTTAACTCAGTGGTAGCCTACATTCGCTGAGGTTGAAATCCCAGAACTTCTGTGGCATACTGTGAAGGAAAGAATAAAAGGGCATATGGAGGTAGGTAGGTATTTTGGAGTAGATTTATTCCATGTGTCTTGCACAATCAATTCTCTCACCCCATGGCATCACCACCACACTAGACACTGTATTGCCAGAGAGATCCCAAAGGACATTCTTTTAACTTAAGTGTTGAGAAATACATTGACAAATAGAATATCCCAGAAGTCGCTGTCTTCTATAAGCCAGAGATGATGGTGGGAGATGCTGCCAATGAGATAAGTTCCTGAATTCACTGTGGTTTCTGGAATTCTACAGGGGCAAGGCAATTCCAAGTGGTGATGCCTAACCTTTAGAATTAAGGGAGACCATCAGTAGAAGGCAGCAGTAGCTAAGTAGCATGGAGCACTTTTATTATCTGCATGGAGTTGGTTATAGATAATTATGGTATTCACAAAAGCAAATATATAAACATTTTCCTAAAATATCACTTAATCTGTAAAAAAAAAAAAAAAAAAAGACAAAATCGTAGGTTTTGTGGCCAGGAACTTGACTTGAATCACCACAATGAAGGGTCCTGGCCTCTCACCGAGTTCATAGGTTAAGTCAGCTTTCAGAACTGGAGGCAAAATCCTCCTAACGGTAAATCCTAAAGCACTTTCACAAGTGTACACAAAATCTTCCTTCAAGCTCTACCCAAAAGGACCTGGAACCACTAAACAGCGTTACTATGCACCTGGGAGAGAGAAATACCCAAAATACATAGGGATTAGTAAATGTAGTGTCTAAATTTATACTAATTGATGGGACCCAAAATGCTACTGCAATCACCTAGTCAAAGTGGAGATTGCGCTGGTCCTGACACAGAGCCAGGACTAGGGTAAAGCAAGCCAGGCATGTAGGGTATAAAAAATTGTAGGCTGCACTCACAGGTTTATCCAAGTGCTGACTCTCCCTGAAGTCTCAATCCTGAATTAAGGAATGGAGTTTTGAACAAAGCTTATCCCCCTAGTGGGTCCATGGACCCATATTGTAATTACTTCTCTGACATCTGTGTGAATAATTGCAACACACTCATATGACAACTGTCAGGTTCCATACATTGACCCCTGATTCCTGAAGTGAAAGTTTTTCTGGCAGGATGGGACATGTGTAAACTTCTGGAGCTTTTCATCCCTGCCAGGACGGTGAACCTAAAGTAGTACTGCAGCCCTAGAGAAACTGCAGATTAGTGCCACCACCAAAAGCTTGAAATATGCAGGGATGGTTATTTCCCTTATGTCCTCATTTTATTCCCTTGGTTGGGTTTTGAAGAAGATACAAACATCTTAGAGAATTACTGTGGATTATCTTAAATGTAATCAGGCATTGATTCCAATTGCAGCTGTGGTTCCATATGTGGTTTCTTTATTGAAGCAAATCAACATAGCCTTTTGGACCTGGTGCACAGTAATTGATCTGGTAAATGCTTTTGTTTCTATAACTACTGCAAAGATCACCAGCAGCGGTGTGCTTTTACCTAGCAAGATCAGCAGTGTGTCTTTATAGTCTTACCTCAGGGCTATGTGAACATTTCTCTCTGCCTTAATTTAGTCCTCAAAGATTATGGTGGTACAAATCTTGGTTAGCTTATTTGGCTTTGGGGGACAACAGAAACCACATTTTTCCACTGTGTCTATTGAGTAACTGAAAAGGCATCTCATAGAAAAGTCTCTGCAGCTAGTAACACTGTAGTGCAAACTACTCTTCTACTTGAGCCTAGTGTCCCAGTAGACCTAATAATATTTGATGTATCTGGAAATGGAGATACTTGTGGAACTTCTTAAAAACCCTTATAGGAATAAACATACGTGTGCATGTGTCTTTATAGCAGCATGATTTATAATCTTTTGGGTATATACCCAGTAATGGGATGGCTGGGTCATATGGTACATCTAGTTCTAGATCCTTGAGGAATCGCCATACTGTTTTCCATAATGGTTGAACTAGTTTACAATCCCACCAACAGTGTAAAAGTGTTCCTATTTCTCCACATCCTCTCCAGCACCTGTTGTGTCCTGACTTTTTAATGATCACCATTCTAACTGGTGTGAGATGGTATCTCATTGTGGTTTTGATTTGCATTTCTCTGATGGCCAGTGATGATGAGCATATTTTCATGTGTCTGTTGGCTGTATGAATGTCTTCTTTTGAGAAATGTCTGTTCATATCCTTTGCCCACTTTTTGATGGGGCTGTTTGTTTTTTTCTTGTAAATTTGTTTGAGTTCTTTGTAGGTTCTGGATATTAGCCCTTTGTCAGATGAGTAGATTGCAAAAATTTTCTCCCATTCTGTAGGTTGCCTGTTCACTCTGATGGTAGTTTCTTTTGCTGTGCAGAAACTCTTTAGTTTAATGAGATCCCATTTGTCAATTTTGGCTTTTGCTGCCATTGCTTTTGGTGTTTTAGTCATGAAGTCTTTGCCCATGCCTATGTCCTGAATGGTACTACCTAGGTTATTGCGGCACTATTCACAATAGCAAAGACTTGGAATCAACCCAAATGTCCATCAGTGACAGACTGGATTAAGAAAATGTGGCACATATACACCATGGAATACTATGCAGCCATAAAAAAGGATGAGTTTGTGTCCTTTGTAGGGACATGGATGCAGCTGGAAACCATCATTCTTAGCAAACTATCACAAGAACAGAAAACCAAACACCGCATGTTCTCACTCATAGGTGGGAACTGAACAATGATATCACTTGGACTCAGGAAGGGGAACATCACACACCGGGGCCTATCATGAGGAGGGGGGAGGGGGGAGGGGGGAGGGGGGAGGGATTGCATTGGGAGTTATACCTGATGTAAATGACGAGTTGATGGGTGCTGACGAGTTGATGGGTGCAGCACACCAACATGGCACGAGTATACATATGTAACAAACCTGCACGTTATGCACATGTACCCTAGAACTTAAAGTATAATAATAATAATAATAATAATAATAATAATAATAATAAACCCTTATAGGAGAATCAGAGTTATAATCTCTAGGGTTTGGAGGAAAGCTATGTCAACTTCTGCAGTTAACTAACCTCTTTTCAAAAAATAGTTCCTGCAAAGCTATCAAGCCTTGGTAGCATTGGAATACCTGAACATGGATCATCAAGTAACCATGCAATTTAAGCTGCCGTCATAAACTATTTGATTGGGCATGTGTGCAACAATTTATCATGTGGGGAATAATATGTTAGAGAGCAGGCTTAAGCAGATTCAGAAGGCAGAAGCAGATGTCTCAAACTTTTACTACACATAGTCCTTCTGCATTACCTCTCCTCCCTCAATGCATAACTAAGCCCTCATGGGGGAATTCCTTAGGAATAGTTGAGTGCTGAGAGGAAAACTTGATTAAAGTATTCTGTTTGGAATGGTCAGAGTGTGAAGATGTCACATTCTATGTAAATGTTCAAAAAAGGCACTACCAGAGAACAGGCTCAGAACAACCATTTGGAATAGAAGACCCATCCTCTGATTGTCAATTTGCCTCTCTCCTCAGCCATTCTCATTCCTGCTCAATGGATTCATGGACAGGGTGGCCATAGAAGCAAAACTAGATACTATTCCTGGGCTCAACAACAAGAATATTCCCTTACCAAGACTGGTCCAATTGTTTCCATTCCTGAGTGACTAATCTGACAATTGTAGAGGCTAAGGCTGTGTCCTCTGTGGGTACCCCATTGAAGAGGGAGGAGGAGACCCTCTTAGGAGCAGATTGACTATATTAGACAGATTCCTTTTCATTGTCTAAAAAATGTTTTTGAGGTGCAGAAGGGTGAGAGAGTGAGAAGGGGGTGAGTGATGAGAAATTATTGGGTACAATATACATTATTCACATGATGAATACACAGAAATCGCAGACTTCACCAGTACACAATACATCCATGTAACAGAATTGCACACATGCTCCATAAATTTATACAAATTATAAAACAAAAATGTTTTAATATATTTTAATGACTATTGACTGTATTAGCTTGACTTTTACTATTTAAGCTAGAAACATGTATCCTTGACTTCCATCTTTAATTTGCTCTCTAGCACTTCACACTCACTCCACCCAATATTTCTTACAGTTACAAGGAATTTATTTGTCATTTGTTAACATATTATACTTTTTAAGCTTCTGGCAGGCCCAGCTTTTCTATTCTACCTGGCCAAAATAATGCTCAATGTTCAAGACCCATCTCAAATATCACATCCTTTAATTCCTGACAACATTTCCTATGTATTTACAGCATAATACTTCTCAGGCTGTATTATTAAGACACGTTATAAGTGCATGTTTACCCCATCTAAATAGTATGTTTCACAAGGATTTGCCAATGCTATTATTGCATCCTGTCCTTCTGCTTCCAAGTCAATGACTATTACATTGTTTGTTCTCAGTATATATTAGTGAGTGAATGGAATATGGTACCTTCCACTTTTTTTCTGGTTTTACCATTATATTGAATGGCAATGACTATATATATATATATATATAATGCTCATCATCTCATACAGATCCATCAGGGTCTGTAGGTCAGTTTGAATAATGATAGTAAAGCAGTAAGACATATGAGAGATAAGCATTTGTCTAATATTCAAAGGCCTGACTCTAGGATTTGCTAGCTGCGTGACCTTGAGAAAGTCACTTAACTTCCCTGAGCTTTGATTTCTTCTTTTCTAGAAAGGAGGCCTCTTTTAACTTTGTCATTCTACTATTTAATTACTCACTTCAAAAAAAGAAATAAATTGTATTATAGGAACAATTAACTTTTAGAATTTCCCTTTTTTATTCTTTATTTTCATATAGTTTAATTACTTAAATAATGCAGATAAAAGCTTTTTTTTCTTTTGAAAATGATCAATGCTTAAAACTTTGCTAGGATACAAAACATTAATCTTTAAATAATTTAATATGCACTCATATATATGAATATGCAAATTTTAAATTGGATTAATTTGAAGCTGAAAATATTTATAACATGCTATTACAAAGGATTCATCCTACATTTGGAATCACTATAGTGACAAAGAGCCAAATCATGGTCTATAAAGAGTTCTCAATTCTTTTCTTTACTCAGAAAAATGATCAAACATGAGGAACTTGATGTCTATTAGTTAATTCATTCAACTGACACGAAGGAAGATATGTTTTTTCCCCTTTGCTTATCTAGGTGTTCTAAATTTTGTCATTTGGTCAAAATAGATTAAGAGATATGTGTACCTAGAATGCATGGGTTTCTTTTTTTTTTTTTTTCTTTTTTTTTCTTTTTTGGTTTTGAGATGGAGTTTTGCTATTGTTGCTCAGGCTGCAGTGCAATGGCACGATCTTGGCTCACTGCAACCTCATCCTCCCGGGTTCAAGTGATTCTCTTGCCTCAGCCTCCCAAGTAGCTGGGATTATAGGCACCTGCCACCACGCCCGGCTACTTTTTTGTATTTTTAGTAGAGATGGGGTTTCATCATGTTGGTCAGGCTGGTCTGGAACTCCTGATCTCAGGTGATCTGCCTGCCTCGGTCTCCCAAAGTGCTGGGATTACAGGTGTGAGCCATGAAGCCTGGCCTAGAATACATGTTTCTCTATATCTCCCCATACAATTTTTTTAAACAGAATTGCATTTACTGAATTGGTGGTATGCTATTATCATACCATGAAGAATACTATAAGGAAATTATGAAATTCACTTTTGATGGATTGTTAGCAAGAACAACCTTGATATTCTCTGTATCTTGCTACTCAACATGTGTTCCATGACAAGCAATGCTGACAATACCCAAGAGCTTTTTAAAAATTCAGAGCCACAGGCCCTATCTGTAGATGAACTGAGTCAGAATCTGCATTTTAACCAGAGGCTGAGGTGATCCATGTGCACATTGAAGTGTGGGAAGCACTGGACACCATGTCCAAATAGTGTCCTTTTTATGAGATTCCTCATAAAATTAGCTTATGATAAAGTTTATCTTAAAATAGTAATTATATGATTGTGACAGTACACATAATTAAGAAAAAAACTGTGCTTCTCCAAATAAGTATTTGTTACTGTTTTTAATCTTTTGAACACTGTGAATTCTGTGGTTGATCTCATTTCCCTACCTGCTTTGGCAGTGTATGCTACCACTTTTTAGTACTGTATGGTAGTCCTGTTTGAAAGTACTTTTCTTATCCTTTTATTTGTTGATTTGTATGTCATTCACATGCTCCCTTTGCCTTGATACCTTCAGTTTTTAAAATTGTTATATGGTGTATTAGGTGCTTCAAATTCTTGGTGGGATGAGTATAAAGAAATAAAACCAAAATAAAGAGCCTAAATATTTCCAGGATTTGTTGCATAACTTGAGCATTGCAAACCTACTCTTTCCTCTTTGCTACCTACCTCTCTGTAGCATCATAATTAATGTTCAGTATGAAGATTTTTGAGGCACTCTGGGGGTTACAGTTATCAGAGAAGTATTAATTATACTCAGCACACTATACTGTACTTACTGAGCCAGAAACATGGACTCTAATATGTTTTCTAAAGAATTTAAACAAGAGTGGAAAACCCAAAAGATTTCTGACTAAATCAGAACATTCACTTCAATTAAAACATTCTATTTTATGAGAATACTGGTGAATATGAGTCTGTTAAGTCTTTATAGATAAATTGTTTTTCTAGTCCTTTTTTTAAAATCAAAGTACAATGATTTTCTAAGAATCTAGAAATTATTTACATCAAATTTGTACTGTTAAAACAAGTCGCAGGTAAATTCTGAGCTAATGTTAGGCTATATATCTTTACCAGCAGACAGCCAAGTAGTTGAACTTACTGCCTCAGGAATCCATGGAACCAACTATAGTGGCTGAATAATTTTATGACCAGTAATAAGGCTCACAAGTTACACATGCTAAGAGAGGGGTAATCAAATCTTATGCTTCGGGGCATAAATTAATCACTGCAGGGGTCAGAAAAGAATCTCCTTTGCCCTATGAACAGAATTGAATAATTAGGCAGTGTCTGTATTGATATTGTTTTAAAGCCTTGTTCTTAAGCATCAGAATTGGTTTTAAGAACAATTTTGTGACTTCGTGGGGGATGTTTGAGCTCTTGATTAGAAGAGGAAGGGTGCTGCAAGTGGAGCAGTTTATTCTGGCAGACAGATCGGTTGGGCAGCTTCCTGATTCCACACTGTGTTCAACCTGATTTTCATTAAAAGCTCAAAGTCCCTACTGTTAAAATGTCTCCAGGCAACTGAGGCAAATGGGCTTCCTTGCCTATCTGGAAATCTTGTGGTGGGTTTTCATCTTTTAATCAATTCTTCCATGGGGGAGGAGTGACAGTTTACTAATGTGTGAAGTTTGTTCTCTTTCTTCTGCTATTCACATTGTACATTTTAAAGAAGCATTTTTCCAGATTGAAGAATTAAGCCTTGAATTTCCTTTTTCAGGAAAATGATATCAAGGGGAAACATGATAATCAAATGACATTGAAGGCCAAAATCAACTGCCAAACACATAAATCTTTTCAGGTTTTCCTACATGGTTGTTGAACAAAGCATGTCAACTATTATGGTTTTGTGATAACAAAAGGATACTCTATTCCATGAAAAGAGTATTTTATTTCCTACATTTTTCTGCTATAGCTCCATCTTCAGCAGTTTTAAATTTAGATATGGCAACATAACTTTGAAGTTATCTCCCTGGAGTATTCCTACTAAAAGGAAAACTAAAGGATGTACCATTTCCAAGTAATGACTACCTACGAGTGACCTAGATTCTCAATATACCTGGAGAAGAAAACAAAGACTTTATTGACATACTTATTTTTTGACCCCATTGGCCTTCTAGATGCTAGTATATTTGGTTCTCTTTGTTCTTGCTTTTCTTTTTGACGTTAGTAACATATTATTGTTAGGCTAGTCTAGCATGGGTTAGACATATTTATTTTTAATGCAAAATAGTATATTTTTTCCATGAAAGGATTTACTATATCCTTTCTAGAGGCCTAGCACTGAGGCAGGCATGTAAGTTAAAATAAAGGCAGCAAGTTTTGTCTTTGGAAGCTCATAATCTGATTTGGAAACATAGGCCATAGCCAGAAAACACAGTTAAGTTATATTACAAGCAGTCAGGTGAAGTGTCAGAATAATGGCGTCAATATGGGCTGGCACAATTTATGGAAGGAGTGAGGCTGCTCTGGGGACTGAAGCGTATGCATGCTTTTTTGGGGTATGGGAAGAAAGCTATCACTTGGGAGCATCAATGTGTGCATGTGGGGGTGTGTATGCATGCATATGTGTGTGAGGGGATGGGAATGCTGCAGAATGAACAAGGACTTGAATTCAAGAAGGAACTGAAGGTGAAGAGGGTCATGTAAATGGAATGAAGCCTGACCTCTGAGGAATTGAATGCCAGGGTAAGTGATATTCTAAAGAGATTACAAAGCCATTGTTGAAAGCAAATTTTGGGAAGGATATGGTTACAATAGGGAAGCTGGGATGGAACAGGAAAGGGCCAGTATCAGGAATTCTGATTAGAATGCCATCCAGTTGTGAGACAATTATGTTTACATTATCTGCCATTCGCTTGATTTCACAACCAGAAATTCTTGATCAGCTTGTCTTTTTATTTCCTCTGAAAGCTCAAGGTTGTTCTTTGCCAAAAGAGAGATGAGAAGTGGGGCTTGCTTTAACTGACATGTGCTAATGTGACTACAGCTCTGGTATAGACTGATAGGAGCTGGATTCAGGCATCTTTATGTTTAGATCAAAAATGAACACAAGTATGTACCCCTAAATCAGTGTTGAACTCAGTATGCTTAATTTCAGGATCAGTTCTCTTTATGTTATTTTTTTCCAGCCAGGTATCCAATATTTTTTACAAGGCCGTTCCCTTGAATTAAATATACATTAGATATCTCATCTAGATAATAAATCTTTGTGTCAGTACCTATCATGATCTCACCAGATTTCATTTTGCAGCATTTCCCTGATGCTCTAAGATAGCAAAGTAAATCAACTGCTTTGACAAATGAGTAGCTTAAACTCCTTCAAAAAATCAGTCAATAGTGCCCACTGAATGAAAATTCTTCCCTCTGTGTCTTGGGATTACAAAAAGAACTGGATGACTATTCTCCACTTCTGATAAGATTTCAATAGAATGAGAAAAAGAAAAAGCACAGACTAAGCATTGAATGAAAACATAAAAAATCCTAGAATAATAACATCTCTGCATCAAATAATTACTGTGTACCAAAAACTTTACAAACATTATCTCATTTACTTCTTGTGTCAGCCCCATGGATTGTGCTATCAGCATGACTAATTTTGCGGTTGAGGAATATGAAACTCAGAGAGGTTAACCACCTTGCTCATGGTCAAGCATCTAGTAAACTGCAGAGTCAGAATTCAAACTCTTATTTGTCTCTTTCCTCTTGCTGCTTTTAAGATCCTTTCTTTATTCTTGACTTTTGGAAATTTGGTTATTAAATGCCTTGAGGTAGTCTTCTTTGGGTTAAATCTGCTTGGTATTTGGTAGCTTTCTTATACTTGAATATTGATATCTTTCTCTAGGTTTGGAAAGTTCTCTATTATGATTCTTTTGAATAAATTACCCTATCTCTCTCTACCTCCTCTTTAAAGCCAATAAATCTTATATTTGCCATTTTGTGGCTATTTTCTAGATAGGCTTTCTATTTTCTACAAGAAGTTTTCTTGTAGGCATGCTTCATTCATTTTTATTCTTTTTTCTTTTGTCTCCTCTGACTGTATATTTTCAAATAGCCTATCTTCAAGCTCACTAATCCTTTATTCTGCTTGATCAATTCTGCTATAAAGAGACTCTGATGTATTCTTTATTATATCAGTTGCATTTTCAACTCCAGCATTTCTGCTTGATTCTTCTTATTTATTTCTATTTCTTTGCTAAATTTATCTGATAGGATTCCGTATTCCTTCTCTGTGTTATCTTGAATTTCTTTGCATTTCCTCCAAAAAAAAAAAAAAAAAAAAAAAAAACTATTTTGAGTTCTCTTTGCGAAAGGTCACATGTCTCTGTCTTTCTGGATTGGTCCCTGGTGCCTTTGTTTGTTTGGTGACGTCATGTTTTCCTGGGTGGTCTTGATGCTTGCAGATTTCTTTTTTGCTATCTGGGCATTGAAGACTGAGAGATTTATTGTAGTCTTTGCAAGCTTGGCTTGTTTTTATTCATCCTTCTTGGGAAGCCTTTCCAGGTATTCAAAGAGACTAGTGTACTTTGATGTAAGTTTTTGGTCACTGCAGCCATATCTGCATTAGGGGGTACCCCAAGTGTAATAACACTGTAGTTCTTGCAGATTCACAGAGTGACCACCTTTGTGGTTTTGGATAAGATCCAGAATAATTCTCTGGATTACCAAGCAGAGACTCTTGTTCTCTTCTCGTACTTTCTACCAAGCTAATGGAATCTCTCTTTCTGTTCTGAGCTGCCTGGAGCTTGGGAAGGGGTGAACACAATCACCCCTTTGGCCACCACCACTGGAACTGCACAGGGTCAAACCTGAAGCCACCACAGCACTGAGTCTTGCTCAAGGCCCCTGTAACCACTGTTTGCCTATTGCCTTGAATACTAAAGGAACTAGGACTCTACAATTAGCAGGTGTCAAAGCCAACCAAGGCCCTGGGTGAGTTCAGAGATGCTGTCTAGGATCCAGGGTCTAGAGTATGAAATCTTTTAAACCTACCTGGTGCCCTAAACTACTGCAAGTGAGCTGGTACTGAAA
This sequence comes from Papio anubis, assembly GCF_008728515.1. Classification (NCBI taxonomy): domain Eukaryota; kingdom Metazoa; phylum Chordata; class Mammalia; order Primates; family Cercopithecidae; genus Papio; species Papio anubis. The sequence continues at coordinate 78,601,606 of NC_044979.1, forward strand.
CCAATACACAGTCTTTCCCACTCTTCCCTTCCCTTTCCCCAGGGAGAGGAGCTTCTTCCTATGTCCATCACCACCACAGGCCCATGGAGAGTATTGTCAGGGTACCACCGATATTCACTTAAGGCCCAAGGGCTCATTACTCAGCTTGTGGTGGATGTTGACAGGCCTGGGACTAACTCACCCTTCAGGAAAGTATGCTCCCCTCTGGCCCAGGATATGTCAGAGATGCCATTCAAGAGCCAAGGCCTGGAATTGGGTACCCCAAGGGCCTGCTTAGTGCTCTTCCCCACTGTAGCTGAGTTGGTGTCTAAGCTTAAGACAAAGTCTCCTTTACTTTTCCCTCCACTTTTCTCAAGCAGAAGGGGTGTTTCCATAGCCACCACAGCTGTGAATGTGCTGGGTCACACATGAAGCCAGCACATCTCTGTGTCTCACCCAATGCCCACAGTATGTACTACCTGGTTACCGCTGCTGGTTATTCAGGGCCCAAGGACCCTTTAGTCAGCAGAGGATGAATCTTGCCAGGACTGGCTCTTTCCCTTCAAGGTAGCAGGTTCCTTTCTGGCCTAGGTTGTATCTAGAAATGTCATTGGGTAGCAAGGGCCTGGAATTGGGGCATCACAACTCTGCCTGGTGCCAAATCACACTGTGGTTGAGTTGGTATCCAAGTTGCATGACAAAGTCCTCTTTACTCTTCCCTCTCCTCTCCTAAAGTAGAAGGGAAGGGTCTCTTTTGGAACTTGGAGCTGCCCTGCCTGGAGTTGGGGGATGGGTGGCACAAGCACTTCCTTAGCTTCCCTGATTGGTGTCTCATTAGGTCACATGCCCCCTGAGTTCATTGGCTCTGAGCCCAGCACAGCACTAGGACTTGCCTAGGAGTTGGAGTCCTTGTGGTTTAGACAGCCTTTCAAGTTTATTTAGGATCCCAGAGCACTTAGCCTGTGGTGGTGAGGCTTGCTGAAACTCAAGTTCTGATTGCTGCAATAGGCAATTCCCCTCTGGCTAGGCTAGTCTAAATGCTCCCTCTGTGGGTGCTGGCTAAGTCCTGTCTAGTTTTGGCAGCCCTGTGTTCCAATGCAAAGTTCCACAATCACTACCCTCTCCTTTCCTCTGGTGCCCAGATTCTCTCTCCATACCACATGGCCCACTGCTGTGAGGGGATGGGGGAAGGGTAGCATCAAAAATTTGAGACTGTCTTTCTTATTCTCTTCAGTGACTCTTTAAGTGATATGAAGTTGAAACCAGATACTGGTTTTTGGTTCTTTTGCAGGTGCTTTTATTATGTGGATAGTTGTTAAATTTTGTGTTCCTGCAGGGAGGACAATTGGGTGTCAGGAGGAAGCTTCTACTCGGCCATCTTGCTCTACTTCCCCAGAATCTGAACTCTTGGCTCTCGAATTGAAGCCAGGTCTCCTTTCAGGTTGCTATAACCAGTTATAAAAAGGCAAAAATGCCAAAATTATTGTTTCTTAATTAAAAATAAAATGATTTGGGAAGGTTACATAGAGTCATGATTTAGGAGCCACTAGGGTTGTGGAAGAAACACAGGTTAGGTGAGAGAGTTCAAGAGAACATTCCAGGTGAGGGAAATGGCAGACTTATAATTACAATGCAAAAGACTGACTATGGATGTGGGACAGCAAACAGGACCAGTCAGCTGATGTTAGAGATGAAGAGAGAGGTGTCCCCAAATTAATAGCATTATAAGAAGTTGAAATCCTGATTTGAAATCTTAGTGCTGAGCACATAAAACATCGTGTATGTGTGTATATACATTTATATATACATATATAAAAATGTGTTAGCAGGTGTCAATGCATATATAGGAATATAGATATATGTACACACATACATGTGTATATATGCACATACATACATGTGTATATATGTGCATACACGTACATGTGTATATATGTGCATACATACGTATGTGTATATATGTGCATACGTACGTGTATATGTGCATACATATGTACATGTGTATATATGTACGATGGTGCCTTGTGGGTGCTGAGCACTAATGTGAGTTTCACATAGCAAAGACAAAAGAGGGACAGCAGACAAGCTGAAAAAGCCAGCATCTTTGGTATTAAGAAACCCGGAACCGCAGGAGTCAAATTATTCTTTTTTTTTTTTTTTTTTTTTTTGAGACGGAGTCTCGCTCTGTCGCCCAGGCTGGAGTGCAGTGGCTGACTCTCAGCTCACTGCAAGCTTCGCCTCCTGGGTTCGCGCCATTCTCCTGCCTCAGCCTCCCGAGTAGCTGGGACTACAGGCGTCTGCCACCTCGCCTGGCTAGTTTTTTGTATTTTTTTTTTTAGTAGAGACGGGGTTTCACCGTGTTAGCCAGGATGGTCTTGATCTCCTGACCTCGTGATCCGCCCGTCTCGGCCTCCCAAAGTGCTGGGATTACAGGCTTGAGCCACCGCGCCCGGCCTCAAATTATTCTTAAAACTCCTCGTGGCAGTAAAACAATGTGAGTGTCAGAATACATTTCATATCTTACTCTTTTTCATACTGCAAACCTCAAAACTTCAGAAAGTCTTCCCATATCATCTCCCCTTTAAGTTGGCCCTGACTATAGCTTTAGTCTCAAATTTTTTGTATAAAAAGTGCTAGGAAATGGAGTTTAGCCAATATAATTTTCCCAAACCTTGGACCCTGGGATTAGGATTAATCAAGGAGAAAAAAGACACTAATGTTGTTTTATAATGTCATGCAAAGGTCAGTTTGACAAAAGCTTTTGTTTAGAAAATTTATAACTAAATTTATTAAGTACAGATTGTTATCCAATTTATTGTATCAGACAGCAATAATTCAAAAGAATTCTACCTCTGCATTACCAAAGGGCAAACATAAAAGATAAGAAAAATTTAAACTTGTGAAAAATTTGTTTCTCTACTTTTCATTGCCTTTCAACCATTTTGAATTCTTTGGATTTTGGTGTCAAATGGGTATCATTGGGATATATCTGTGCTTCTAGGCTGACAAACAATGAAGAGTACATGATTTAAAAAAAGAAAATCTTCAGGGAATATTTAACTAGTATGTACCAGCAATAAAATATTTAAAAACTGATGTACTAGTTGGTAAACAGTCATTGCCCTGAGCCATTGGAGTGTCCTCCCCCACAATCCTTTCCTCCCACTGCTGCACTGGGCACTCTAGTCTCTGGCCCTTCCCCCAGGATTATTTCTTCACCTCCTTAATGCACAATATCTAAAGGGTTGATTAGTACAGCAGGGAGGCTCCAAGATACTGCCCTGGTGCCCCAGTACCCACTTTCATGTTGTATAGTTGTTAATCATTTTGAATTGCACCCCAAGTAATAGCATGCAAGTTACTGGGTGAATGTGATTGAAAATGTAACCATTTCTTCTCTTACTCAAGTACTTCTGTTTGTATATCTTTCTTTCCCTACGTTTCTTTCCTTAGTAGGTTTGCTAGGAAACATAAACATATAACTTTGGAGGTGATGCATTCTTTCTCTTGAGTTAAGTGTGTCTCTAGCTGTATTAATGTCCTATATTCTTATTCTGATTTTAAGAAAAAAAATGTTGAAAATAATAAGAGTGGTACTTTGGTCGCTGTATTTGCCTACGGACTCAAAACAAGAAGGATTTATTATGTATGTTTCCCCAAAGCAGAACAGTTCTGAGATTGATGAAGAAACTCCAACAAACTGACTGATCTTTAGTGAGTCAACCTCTGCAAAATGTTCCTAGGATTCAGCTGAAAAAGATAATGTATAGATTAAAAAAAAAAATCCCTTAGATGTATCTAAGATTCCTGAAGCTCCATCACTGAATTAATCATAACTTTGAATCGTTAGTTAAAGATGACCATCTAAGTCCCTTTTCTGACTTTTGGTTTTTCACTGAGAAGTCTAGAATAAAGGTGCCTTCATTTTCTGGGCCACAAGGCAGTGGAATGAAATCTTTTGTAATACCAATGAGACTTGTGCTCCCATCTAGGAGATGCTAGCTCCCTCCTGGTACATATGAGGTAAACTTATTTTCTACCACCTGTGAATATAATTTAATAATGACAAACTGCTTGATCTTTACATCATTCATGTCTATTTTAAAGTGGATTTGAGAGTAATGGATTCTAGGTTTTCCTAATAAATATTAAACTTTAAAATTAAAACTGGATCATGTGGGTGTATTCTTGTCTCTGTGTGTGTGTATATATATATACACACACACACACAACATATAGATATGTATGTGTATACATATACACATAGACACAGAGCCCTTATATACATTTATTTTGGCTTGATGACTCAGGATGTAAAAAGTTGTATCTCTTAATGTTTAATAATGTATTAATTTATTTCTGACACAATACTTCTTTAGTTGCTTGTAATATTCCTCATGATGTGGAACTGTTCTTCCTTTACATTTCTACTTGAAATGAGTTTGCTCTCTCTCAGCATATTTATGCAGTTTTACTTACAGTGAAAAAGAGATATTTCTTTGAACATATTATATGTAAAGCAGGCTTGAACTCAACTTTTGATTAAAACATAGTTATGTGGCCTTCTAGCTTAGCTGTAATTGCATTTAAAATTCCTTTCTGCACTGTACTGAAGACCGCAAACCAATATTAATAAAGTAGGCTTAGAGCAGTGTAGCACCTGAGCAATTGGTTCTTGACAAACGTTATTTACCTAACTAGAGTTTCATTTCAGAGCTAACATGTCTCTGTGCTACTTGAATAAAGCACTCATCTGAAAACTCTGTTAGATATTTTAACCCAATTTAATTTATTCCCTGAAAGTTTAATCCCCTGTTGAAAAGAGTAGTTGCACATTTTCTGGAGTTACAATTCACTGAAGTGAAAAATAGTTAATGACATCAAGAGTTTAGTTAAAAATCTTTCTCAAAATGTAAAACAGGGGGCAAGAGTTAATAGGATATTTTATATAGTTATATTTCAATCCTTTTCCAAATCTTTCTAAAGTCACTTGCATCTCTACCATTAAAGAGGTATGAAATGAGTTACTTAGACATTTCCAGGAAGTACGGGAAGAAAAACACTTAAATTTTAAACCAGAAAAGCAAATCTCTTCTGAGCTTTGACATTTAGGTGACCCATTCAGTCATTTTACATTTTACAGCATACTTTTTGTGATCACATCCACCAAACCAAGCAAATATTAGGTGCCAGCCATCTGCAGCTTTCTACCTAACTGTATGAGGAAGCAGGGTACAGTTTACAACACAAAATGCTTTGGCACTCACATGCCGTCAAACCAGACTTGATTTTATACAGTAAATTGTGCAACGGAAGTCTGTTTATCTGTTACTGAAATATTTTTGGTTTCACTGCCAAAGAGTGAGGATAAAAATATGGGAGGAAAGAAAATAAAATCTGAATTGACTTTGTTTTTGGCATAGTAGAAAGCATTTTGGTCCCCTTTATAGTCTCTTAAAAATCTAATTATTCGTTTGGCAGATACACCTCTGTAGCACAACTGGATAGTTGTTTTAAAATATGCAAAACGCAGATTTCAGACTTAATAGGAGATAATGACTGCTTTACAGCCTGTCAGGTCATGGCCTATTTGGCCTAGTTACAGAGATATTGCTTCATGGTTCAGCTTTCCAAGAGCTGATGATGGCTCCAGGCCAGCAAAGGTGTCATTGACATAATAGAAAGTAAGGGTTTCTCTGGAACTCTAATGGGACGCTCCGTAAAGCATAGATCAAAAATGTTATGGCTTGGATAGCACAACCCTAGTGGGGACATTGGGTGGTACTTTTCCTCCATATGTTATTAAGAAAACAACCAAAAATCTATGTGCAAAGTCATAATTTCACATTCTAAAAGTAGGATTATTAATGAAAATTATATTGTATTTGGTAACAAACCTGCATGTTATGCACATGTACCCTACAACTTAAAGTATAATAATAATAAATAAATTAAATAGTCCCAGCTACTCGGGAGGCTGAGGCAGGAGAATGGCGTAAACCCAGGAGGCGGAGCTTGCAGTGAGCTGAGATCCGGCCACTGCACTCCAGCCTGGGTGGCAGAGCGAGACTCTGTCTCAAAAAAAAAAAAAAAAAAAAAAAAAAAAAAAAAAAAAAAAAAAAAAAATAAATAAAAAAATAAATAAAAAAAAAAAAAAAAAAAGAAAAAGATAACAGTGTTCTGGTTGCCAAAATGACTTGGAAAGTCACCATTGAGGGAGTTCCCATAAAAAAAGGCATCTGCCTTAAGAGCTGTGAGTCTGCAGCCTGGCTCCAGAATCTAGGCTCTTACCACTATGCCATGCTACCTAAAATGTGCAATGTTTTCCAACATGAATTTAAATTATGGAAATGAAATACTTTTATACAAAATTAACTACATAGATCAATATAATCATATTAATAAGTAAAAATGAAATAAAAAATATTAACATCTGAGAAGAACACCTCATATACATTCTAATTCTCAAAATAACACTGGGACAGGGTATTACATCTCTAATTTAGAATAAGAACATTTAGGTTCAAGAGATTATGGCTTCACAGTTAATTGTCATTTGGCTGTGAAGTCCTTGCTGAATATATCTTTGAGTGTCTGTGTAAGCACCTGGTGTATTACGAACAGTATGATCTGCCTGTCAGCTCCGTTTGGAGAGTGATGATGGAAGTTACACTTTAACTTGAAGTTCAAGGATTGGGCTTCCAGCATTGAAACCTGAAAACACCTCTACGTCATTAAGTGTCCATTCTTGGTTCATGCCTGTTCAATGAACTGAATCACCATAATATACAGTCTTAAGTAGCAATAGGTAGTACAACCACCTTTCATTTGGTAATAGCAGAACAATCCTGTGGTTTTGGGTCAGAAGAGCAGGATAAGAATCCGAATGCTGTTTCTTGGATGTGTGATTCTAAGGCCGTCTCTTGGGGCAGTGGGTCTTGCATTTCTCTACTCTATTATTAGGTTACTGGTATCTACAACCCAGGCAGATTTGTGGGGATCAATCCACTCACATAATGTATTAACATATGATGGAAATGATAAACACTATGCAAATATTTGTTTAAAAATCTTTATGGTTAAAACAAAAGAATGTCAGCCTCAGACTGAAAGATAAGTTTAGAAAATCCAGCAAATGGATTTAAAAAAAACATTAGCCTCATTTAAACAAAATGTGAAATGAAACAGACCACAAAATGACAAGATTTAATGAGCTTATTATCAGTAAAACAATTGAATATAATGCAAATTAATTACCTGTAAAATTATATTAAAGAGCCTAAATGACTTACTAGGCAATGATTTTGCATAGTACAATAATATTTTACTCTCTGCAACTGCTAAAAACATTGCTTCCTATATACTCAAATCAAGGAGTACACTTTCTCTAATATCACATTTGTCAATCTAAAGTTCTAGAACTTTAATATAAAATGATTTGCAATCAACATCAGTACAACCCAAATTGAGGGACATTTTACAGATTAATAGCTTATGCTGTTCAAAAATGTAAAGAACCAGAAATAGAAGGGAAATAAGCTGTAGAGTCATGACAACTGAATGCAATGCAGTTGCATGCGTTGAATTAGATCCTGGACTAGAAAAATTGGTAGACATAATGGGGTAGCAGATGCCATTAGAATAATGGCTAAAGACTAAATTATGGTAATATATCAAGGTGAAATTTCCTGATTTTGATAGTTCTATTGTGGTTGTATAAGATAATATAATTTTCTAAGGGTCTACTCCAGGACCTACTTAAGGGTAAACGGGCATGACGTCTCAAAGTTACTCTCAAAATGGCTCAGAAAATTTATACACACGTGCATGCATATGTGCATAAATATGAGAGAGAGTAAGAGAGCAATAAAACAACATGATCAAATGAAACTAATTGGTGAATCTCAGTAAATGGCATATGGAAGTTTCTTGTAACTTTTTGTAAATTGGAAAATTATATTAAAATAAAAAATCTAAATACTTTTTTGTGCAGATTTAAATTAAGATGGATAATCTTTGCAGTCTACTTAAGAACCAAGATTACTTAAAGAAAGACAGTTTCACTTAAAAATGCATTTCTTGATTGTTTAAACAATCATCCAGTTCGAATAAACCATAAATCTCATACCTTCCTTTAACATTATGTGAAACTATGAAATAAACATTTTAACTAAAAATGAAATTAATGATACATTTAGAATATGCTATTTAATTTCATCACCCCCACTACAAATTCCATGATCCTTGGTAAATATTACAGATCAAGTTACCTTGGGTTTACTTTAGTACTTCCTGTTAAGAGTTACTGACTTTCAAGGCTTGTAGCAGGAGAGAGCCTCCAAAACACCAGGACCTTTATTCATTAGAGGGTAAAAAGTACCGATGATGTGGATTATATGGAGTGAGTTGACTTTTAGATGGATTTAAAGTATGCAAAAGAAAGGCTTCCCTGGAATAATTTTTTTTAATTTTAATATCATAGTTATTTAACAAAAGCTTGCTGATGGATTTATTTATTTATTTTTGGCTGGGATAAAAGAGAAAATCTGACATTTTACTTTTACTTTCCCTTTTTAAAAGCAAGCTTTCTGAAAATAGGGATGAATGAGATTTTGGGAAACACATATAAAACATTTTCCCTTCAGAGCCTAAAGAATAATTCCCTCTGTGTTATAATTTGCTTGACTGAAATTCTGTTACAATGGTTCTGTCATTACAATTCTCTCCTTCCTCACAGCTGTCACTGTTCAGATGAAAGCCTGGGAAGGTCTGTGCACAAGTTTCTGTCCAAAGTCAACCCAAGAGACCCCGCGGTGTAATTGCAATGGACTAGGTTAATGCCTCTTTTTTAGGGTTTGCAAATGATGCCAATTTTCTAGTATCCCTTCCTTTCACAAAATTAAAACTTTTCAGCAAAGTTAAACAAGTTCCTTGTTTTGAAGTGATTTGATTTCTGGAGCTTTGAAGCTCCAAAAGCTCTGCAGAAGACATTATTAAGTACAAGCTCTCAATAAAGGAAAATCTTGGAATGCAAGAGGAGTGGGCTGGATGCTAAGGAATCTTCATCACAATTTTGGCTCTGCTCCTAACCATCTTGATAGCCTTTTGTCAGTCACTTTAGCTCTATGGGGCTCAGCTTTCCAAGTTATAAAATATGTTCAATGGCCCCTTCCAGCCTCAGATGTTTAGTGATTGTAACTCTCAACAGTCATGGATTTTCATGACACAGTCACAGAGCAAAAATGTCACAGTCAAACTGTGTTTATTTACACTTTATCAACTGTAGAGTGAAGCCAAAAAGGCCTTCAATACTCACATTTTAATATCATTTTAATTTGTGCTGTTAATGAACACTTTTACAGCTCTATTTTAAACTGTTGCAAACATACCCATAAAATTGTGTTTGCTTCACATTTTGAAAACCCCACTGCACTTCCCAAGCAAATAGGCATTTATGCAAACAAATAGCCTAACACGTGTCTAACTGCCTGTTTCAAAGCAATTATTATTTGTCAACACAAATGTCCACTTGAGTAGTGCAAAGAAAATGCCCCCAGAAAGTTTGGCAGGCTCTTGTTCTCTGCTTCAATTCTATCAGTATTCTTTTCAATACCACATTAGGATCAAATTTCCAGAAATTCAAGGAAGAAAATGTAGAAGATGATGCTAACTTTCTTGCCACTGAAGAGACCATACTCACTATTTTATTAACTTTTGCTAATGTTTGTCAACCCCCCAAAATATAGTTTTATTCTCATCTAGGTATTTTGCTCTTATTCAGTTTTGTCTTAAGTAAAAATACATTTACTTGGGGATTTTTGATACAACATTTTTGGTTATAATGGCCTGTAGTAGTCACTTGTATTTTCCAAGAAGAATGCCACCTTTTTTCTTGTGTCACTGTGCATGTTTACAGAATTATACAAAACCTCCACAAAGGATTACAATACAAACACCTTTATCTCTGCCAGATAGATAATATTTATGAAGGATTTGTATAGGGTGCTACGAGTGAATCAATGACTGCTGTAGAAATGAAGTTTATGGTGAGCTAGATAATGCAGAGTTAGCTTAGCTAATGGGAATGGGTAGAAAGGATTCCAGGAAGGGGAAGCAGCTTATACACAGGTTCTAAAGTTGGAATAAAGAGAGCACATGAAAAAGTTTGATGTGCAAAAATCCTGAGACTAAAGGGAAAAGTAGCTAACATGAAGCTAGAGATATAGACACATGTTGCATTGACTTGGACTACTTTCCAATGAGTAAGCAAGCAAATAATAAATAAATAAATAAAAAGGTAAGTGTATCTTATCTTTGAACATCCTTTCTATCAGGAATAGGGCCCACAATAACTTCTTTAGTGGATGATGGCTTTTAGTAGTAGTTCCTTGAACAACAGCTGCTCCTTCCTGGTCACTAAAGCTCACAGAATAGGTGGCTCCCACAGAGTGCCTCAGCCAGCAGTTACTATAAAAGTTGCTGGTCCATCTTTTTTCAAAGAGACCTGGGACCCTTAGTGACACAATCCTGTCTTTCAGCACCATGAATAGAGGCAGCTGTCATATGTCCTAGCTGTGCCCTCTAGCGGCAGCTGGAATGTTACCCAGTTCTTTGAAAAGGGTAATTAAAATACCTCTCAGTATTTGAAGTCAGTGAGTTTGGGGACATACTAGGAGAGGGAAGTCTTCCCCAACAACCTGTTCTCTCAGTTTGCCTATGATGCCTTCTATCCACAGTGCTCAAGGTAAAACAAACTACTAATAAGGAGTAAGCCATTTTAAGCTACACTAAAAGAGGGTTGAGGGAATTTCTGAGCTTTGATATATACAAATTTTCATTCAACCTCTCTATTGTGACGTACAGCATCTCCAGTCATTTTGAGGTTATGTCTGCCTCATTCTCTCTATGACCTTTTTCATCTTATGATATTTGCGTGAATACCCTTCTTTGATTTAATGGAACTGTTTACTTAAGACTTGGCTCTTTTTGTTACCAAGGGATATTTTTTCTTTTAACCGCAGGAGCACCACTCAGTTTTATGTCTGATTAACTTTTCTTAACATAATCTAAATCCAGAGGCCATCTTTTTGCTTATTTATGAGATCTCTCTGGCTAAACATCTTTTTTTCATCAGCACATGTCTCTTTAGTAGGAGATTTTACACACCATGCTTTAAGAACCTGGGAATTGAAGAAAAGGGTGATGCAAGACCAAAGTAAAATCTAGCCCAGGCTTGTGGACAGCAGCAGCGTCTGATTCCAAATCTGGCAGTAACTGGTTAAGAGGTCTGCAGAGGGCAGAGTATAGTAATCCAGTGCTAGGAATCTTGCAAGGGAGAAACAGAAGGTCAAGGAATGTTATCTTCTTAGGGAAGAGCTTTTAAAAAGAATTCTCAAGGGAATAGTTTTGTTATAGAAATAGTGGTGGTTGATGTTCTCAGCGCATGAGTTGTGTCTTCCCTGAGCTATGCCTGGAACCCATTGTAGTACAGGCGTAGTGACTCACGCCTGTAATCCCAGTACTTTGGGATGCCAAGGCAGGCAAATCACTTGAGACCAGGAGTTCGAGACCAACCTGGGCAACATGGCGAAACACTGTGTCTACTAAAAATACAAAAATTAGCCGGGTGTGGTGGTGGGTGCCTGTAGTCCCAGCTACCCAGGAGGTTGATGCACGAGGATGGCTTGAACCTGGGAGGTGGAGGTTGCAGTCAGCTGAGATCCTGCCACTGCACTCCAGCCTGGGCAACAGAGTGAGAGTCTGTCTCAAAAAAAAAAAAAAAAAAAAAAAAAAAAATTCCATTGTAGGGCCTGGTACTCTAAGTTGGATGTGTTTTTACCACTTTTTGCTCTGGCCAAGGCATGATTCACCAAAAATATTTATTTACTTAATGTAAAAAATTATTTATGTAATTCAAACTCCAGCATCACCCACCTTTATTGAAAGGGTGAGAGGTCCATTCTATCTACTAGATTTTATTTTTTCTTAGATAATGCCACAATAGAACACTGGATTTGCTCTGCTTCAGAGAGTTGGAGATTTCCAGGACTTTTACAGGAGTGTAGAGAGGCTCTTTTTCCAGGATTTTACCTTTTTTTTCTATTTCTGAGTTGACTGCCATTGGCCACTCAGCACCTGGGAATCTCTGAGCACCGTCCATGCACAATACTCTGATCAGAAAAAGACACTAGAAGAGTTTTTGAATCAATCTAAGATCTAAATGACACAGGAATGTTATTCCTTGGCAACTAATCTCCATTACTTAATTTATATAATGCTTCCTTCTAACAAAAGGCTTCCAGATGAAACTCTGGATAATCAGAGGGTGTTAATGTAGGCATATTGTATCAAAAATATCAAAGTCATTATTTCCTTAGGAATTTGGACTTCTATTGGATAAGCTGTGTTATTGCTACAAAGTATGTTTTTATACATCACAGTTGTATATGAGAACATTTGTAAGTATGTTATGAATACCAATGTCTAATAGGTACAAATGTCTTACATATACTACTCTGAAAATATGGTTGGAAGGTAAGTCAATCCTTCCTCGTTTGTTTCATTCTAGACAGAATTGCACTTGACTTTAAGAAGCTAAAAATTTGTCTATGACCATTCATATAATAGCCTTGTTATGGAAAAATCATTTATATTGACCACCAATTCAGATAGAAAGAAGCAATTTCTACATATAGAACATTTCTCTCTTCCTGAAAGGCATGTGGATTTACTGACAAATTCAAATCGTTTTATGGGTAATACAAAAGTGATGCTGAAGTGTCTGTTTTAGCAAAGAAATAGTCTTTCAATATGTTATTTTAAATGTTTTGTTCATTATTATGACCATGTACCCATGGGTCCTTAGATGAGATACTCCTTATAACTTTTAAAATAATGTAATATAAAATATAAGCTATTTTTTTTCTGGGTTATTGTCTCTTTGTTAGTGGTGAATCAGTGAGTGGTGAGGAAATGTGAAGGCCTAGGATACCACTCTGTACCACTGTAGACTTTATAAGGACCGTACCCTTGGGCTACATGAAACACAATTTTTAAAAAAATTTTTCTTTTTTTAAAAAAATTATACTTTAAGTTCTGGGATACATGTGCAGAGCATGCAGGTTTGTTACATAGGTATACACTTGCCATGGTGGTTTGCTGTACCCATCAACCCGTCATCTACATTAAGTATTTCTCCTAATGCTATCCCTCCCCTAGCCTCCAACTCCCCGACAGGCCCCAGTGTGTAATATTCCCCTCCCTGTGTCCTTGTGTTTTCATTGTTCAACTCCCACTTATGAGCAATGTTTGGTGTGGTGTTTGGTTTTCTGTTCCTGTGTTAGTTTGCTGAGAATGATGGTTTCCAGCTTCATCCATGTCCCTGCAAAGGACGTGAACTCATCCTTTTTTATAGATGCATAGTGTGCCATGGTGTGTATGTTCCATATTTTCTCTATCCAGTCTATCATTGATGGGCATTTCTGTTGGTTCCAAGTCTTTGCTGTTGTGAATAGTGCTGCAATAAACATATGCATGCATATGTCTTTATAGTAGAATGATTTGTACTCCGTTGGCTATATAGATATACCCAATAACGGGATTGCTGGATCAAATAGTATTTCTGGTTCTAGATCCTTGCGGAATTGCCACACTGTCTTCCACAATGGTTGAACTAATTTACACTCCCACCAACACTGTAAAAGCCTTTCTATTTCTCCACATCCTCTCCAGCATCTATTGTTTCCTGACTTTTAAAATTTTTATTGTGGTTTTTAATTTGCATTTCTCTAATGACCAGTGATGAGCTTTTTTTTTTTTTTTTAACATGTTTGTCGGCCACATAAATGTCTTCTTTTGAGAAGTGTCTGTTCATATCCTTTGCCCACTTTTTGATGGGGTTGTTTTTTTCTTGTAAATTTCTTTAAGTTATTTGTAGATTCTGGATATTAGCCCTTTGTCAGATGGATGTATTGCATTTTTTTCCTCCCATTCTGTAGGTTGCCTGTTTACTCTGATGATAGTTTCTTTTGCTGTGCAGAAGCACTTTAGTTTAATTAGATCCCATTTGTCAATTTTGGCTTTGTTGCCTTTGCTTTTAGTGCTTTAGTCGTGAAGTCTTTGCCCATGCCTATGTCCTGAATGGTATTGCCTAAGTATTCTAGGGTTTTTATGGTTTTAGATCTTATGTTTAAGTCTTTAATCCATCTTGAGTTAATTTTTGTATAAGGTACAAGGAACAGGTCCAGTTTCAGTTTTCTCCATATGACTAGCCGGTTTTCCCAACACCATTTATTAAATAGGAAATCCTTTCCCCATTGCTTGTTTTGTTCAGGTTTGTCAAAGATCAGATGGTTGTAGATGTGTGGCATTATTTCTGAGGCCTCTGTTCTGTTCTATTGATTTATATAACTGTTTTGGTACAAGTACCATGCTGTTTTGGAGACTGTATCCTTGTAGTATAGTTTGAAGTCAGGTAGCATGATGTCTCCAGCTTTGTTCTTTTTGCTTAGGATTGTCTTGGCTATAGGGGCTCTTTCTTGGTTCTATATGAAATTTAATGTAGTTTTTTTCTAATTCTGTGAAGAAAGTCAATGGTAGCTTGATGGGGATAGCACTGAATCTATAAATTACTTAGGGCAGTATGGCCATTTTCACGATATTGATTCTTCCTATCCATGAGCATGGAATGATTTTTCCACTTATTTTGTCCTCTCTTATTTCCGTGAGCAGTGGTTTGTTATGATTTCCTCAGCATTTGCTGAGGAATGTTTTACTTTCAATTATGTGGTCAGTTTTAGAATAAGTGTGATATGGTGCTGAGAAGAATGTTTATTCTGTTGATTTGAGGTGGAGAGTTCTGTAAATGCCTATTAGGTCCTCTTGGTCCAGAGCTGAGTTCAAGCCCTGAATATCCTTGTTAATTTTCTGTCTCTTTGATCTGTCTAATATTGATAGTGGGGTGTTAAAGTCTCCCACTTTTGTGTGGCAGTCTAAGTCTCTTTGTAGTTCTCCTTGAAGAGGTCCTTCACATCCCTTATAAGTTGTATTCCTAGGTATTTTATTCTCTTTATAGCAATTGTGAATGGGAGTTCATTCATGATTTGGCTCTCTATTATTGGTGTATAAGAATGCTTGTGACTTTTGCACATTGATTTTGTATCCTGATACTTTGCTGAAGTTGCTTATCAGTTTAAGGAGATTTTGGGCTGAGACCATGGGGTTTTCTAAATATACAATCATGTCATCTGCAAACAGAGACAATTTGACTTCCCTTCTTCCTATTTGAGTTTTCTTTATTTCTTTCTCTTGCCTAATTTCCCTGGTCAGAACTTCTAAAACTATGTTGAATAGGAGTGGTGAGAGAGGACATCCTTGTCTTATGCCAGTTTTCAAAGGGAATGCTTCCAGCTTTTGCCCATTCAGTATGACATTGATTGTGGGTTTGTCATAAATAGTTATTATGTTGAGATATGTTCTATCAATACCTAGTTTATTGAGAATTTCTAGCATGAAGGGGTGTTAAGTTTTATTGAAGGCCTTGTGCATCTATTGAGATAATCATGTGGTTTTTGTCATTGGTTATGTTTATGTAATGTATTCTGTCTATTGATTTGTGTATGTTGAACCAGCCTTGCATGCCAGGGATGAAGTCAACTTGATCATGGTGGATAAGCTTTGGATGTACTGCTAGATTCGGTTTGCCAGTATTTTATTGAGGATTTTTGCATCGATGTTCATCAGGGATATTGGCCTAAAATTTTCTTTTTTTATTGTGTCTCTGCCAGGTTTTGGTATCAGGATGATGCTGGCCTCATAAAATGAGTTAAATGCCCCAAACTTTTTGGGGGGCATTTTAATTGAGGCTCTTTTTCTATTGTTTGGAATCATTTCAGAAGGAATGGTACCAGCTCCTCTTCGTACCTCGGTAGAATTCAGCTGCTAATCCATCTGGTTCTGTGTTGGTAGGCTATTAATTACTGCCTCAATTTCAGAACTCGTTATTGGTCTATTCAGGGATTCAATTTCTTCCTTGTTTAGTCTTGGGAGGGTGTATGTGTCCAGGAATTTATCCATTTTTTCTAGATCATCTAGTTTATTTGTGTAGAGGTGTTTATAGTATTCTCTAATGGTAGTTTGTATTTCTATGGGACCAGTGGTGATATCCCCTTTATCATTTTTTTACTGTATCTATTTGATTTTTCTCTCTTTTCTTCTTTATTTGTCTGCCTAGTCATGTGTTTTGTTAATCTTTTCAAAAAACAACTCCTGGATTCATTGATTTTTTTTTTGAAGGATTTTTCGTGTCTCTATCTCCTTCAGTTCTTCTCTGCTCTTAGTTATTTCTTGTCTTCTGCTAGTTTTTGAATTTGTTTGCTCTTGCTTCTCTAGTTTGTCTAATTGTGATGTCAGGGTGTTGATTTTAGATCTTTCCTGCTTTCTCCTGTGGGCATTTAGTGCTATAAATTTCCCTCTACATACTGCTTTAGCTGTATCCCAGAGATTGTGGTATGTTGTGTCTTTGTTCTCACTGGTTTCAAATAACTTATTTATTTCTGCCTTAATTTCATTATTTACCCAAGCGTCATTCAGGAGCAGGTTGTTCAGTTTCCATGTAGTTGTGCAATTTTGAGTGAGTTTCTTAAATCTTGAGTTCTAATTTGTTTGCACTGTGGCCTGAGAGACTGTTATGATTTCTGTTCTTTTGCATTTGCTGAGGAGTGTTTTACTTTCAATTATGTGATCAATTCTAGAATAAGTGTGATGTGGTGCTAAGAAGAAGGTATATTCTGTTGATTTGGGGTGGAGAGTTCTGTAAATGCCTATTAGGTCCTCTTAGTCCAGAGCTGAGTTCAAGTACTGAATATCCTTGTTAATTTTCTGTCTCCTTGATCTGTCTAATATTGATAGTGGGGTGTTAAAGCCTCCCACATTTGTGTGGAAGTCTAAGTCTCTTTGTAGGTCTCTAAGAATTTGCTTTATGAATCTGGGTGCTCCTGTATTGGGTGCATATATATTTAGGATATTTAGCTCTTCTTGTTGCATTGATGCCTTCACCATTATATAATGCCCTTCTTTGTCTTTTTTCGTCTTTATTTATTTGAAGTCTGTTTTCTCAGAGACTAGGATTGCAACCCCTACCTTTTTGTTTTTGCTTTCCATTTGCTTGGTAAATATTCCTCTATCCCTTTATTTTGAGCCTGTGTGTGTCTTTTCATGTCAGATGGGTCTCCTGAGTACAGCAGACTGATAAGTCTTGACTCTTTCCAATTTGCCAGTCTGTGTCTTTTAATTGGGGCATTTAGCCCATTTACATTTAAAGTTAGTATTGTTATGTATGAATTTGATCATGTCATTATGATGCTAGCTGGTTATTTTGCCCATTAGTTCATGCAGTTTCTTCATAGTGTCAATGGCCTTTACAATATGGTATGTTTTTGCAATGGCTGTTACTGGTTTTTCCTTTCCATATTTAGTGCTTCCTTCAGGAACTCTTGTAAGGCAGGCCTGGTGGTGACAAAATTTCTCAGCATTTGCTTGTCTGTAAAGGATGTTATTTCTCCCTCACTTATGAAGCTTAGTTTGGCTGGATATGAAATTCTGGGTTGAAAATTATTTTCTTTAAAAATGTTAAATATTGACCCCCAGTCTCTTGTGGCTTGCAGGGTTTCTGCAGAGAGATCCACTGTTAGTCTGAAGGGCTTCCCTTTGTGGGTAACCCGACCTTTCTCTCTGGCTGCCCTTAACATTTTTTCCTTCATTTCAACCTTGGTGAATCTGACAATTATGTGTCTTGGGGTTGCTCTTCTCGAGGAGTACCTTTGTGGCGTTCTCTGTATTTCGTGGATTTGAATGTTGACCTGTCTTGCTAGGTTGGGGAAGTTCTTCTGGATAATATCCTGAAGAGTGTTTTCCAACTTGGTTTCATTCTCCCTGTCACTTTCAGGTACACCAATCAAAGGTAGGTTTGGTTTTTTCACATGTTCCCATATTTCTTGGAGGCTTTGTTCATTCCTTTTAGTTATTTATTCTCTAATCTTGTCTTCATACTTTATTTCATTAAGTTGATCTTCAATCTCTGATATCCTTTCTTCCACTTGATTGAATCGGCTACTGATACTTGTGTATGTTTCACGAAGTTCTCGTGCTGTGTTTTTCAGCTCCATCAGGTCATTTATGTTCTTCTCTAAACTGATTATTCTAGTTAGCAATTCATCCAACCTTTTTTCAAGGTTCTTAGCTTCCTTGCATTGAGTTACAGTATGCTCCTTTAGCTTGGGGGAGTTTATTATTACCTACCTTCTGAAGTCTACTTCTGTCCATTTGTCAAACTCAATCTCCGTCCAGTTTTGTTCACTTGCTGGCGAGGAATTGTCATCCTTTGGAGGAGAAGAGGCATTCTGGATTTTGGAATTTCAGCTTTTTGCACTGGTTTTTCCTCATCTTTGTGGATTTATCTACCTTTAGTCTTTGATGTCAGTGACCTTCAGATGGGGTTTCTGTGTGGATGTCCTTTTTGTTGAGGTTGATGCTATTCCTTTCTGTTAGTTTTCCTTCTAACAGTCAGGCCCCTGTGCTGCAGGTCTGCTGGAGTTTGCTGGAGGTCCACTCCAGACCCTATTTGCCTGGGTATCACCAGTGGATGCTGCAGAACAGCAAAGATTGCTACCTGTTCCTTCCTCTGGAAGCTTTTTTCCAGAGGGACACCTGCCAGATGCCAGCTGGAGCTCTCCTGTATGAGGTGTCTGTCAACCCCTGCTGGGGGGTATCTCCCAGTCAGGAGGTACAGGGGTGAGGGACCCACTTGAGGAGGCAGTCTGTCCCTTAGCAGAGCTCGAGCGCTATGCTGGGAGATCCACCACCCTCTTCAGAGCCAGCGGGCAGGAACATTTAAGTCAGTTGAAGCTGTGCCCACAGCCACCACTTCCCTCAGGTGCTCTGTCTCAAAGTCTGTCGAAGCTGTGCCCACAGCCACCACTTCCCTCAGGTGCTCTGTCTCAGGAAGATGGGAGTTTTATCTATGAGCCCCTGACTGGGGCTGTTGCCTTTCTTTCAGAGATGCCCTGCCCAGAGAGAAGGAATCTAGAGAGGCACATTGGCTACAGTGGCTTTGCTGAGCAGTGGTGGGCTTCACCCAGTCCGAACTTCCCAGCAGCTTTGTTTAGGCTGCGAGGGGAAAATCACCTACTCAAGCCTCAGTAATGGTGGATGCCCCTCCCCCCACCAAACTCAAGCATCCCAAGTAGACTTCAGACTGCTGTGCTGGCAGCGAGAATTTCAAGCCAGTGGATCATAGCTTGCTGGGCTCCTTTGGGGGTGGGATCCACTGAGCAAGACCACTTGGGTCCCTGGCTTCATCCCCCTTTCCAGGGGAGTGAACGGTTTCATCTCACTGGAGTTCCAGGCGCCAGTGGGGTATGAAAAAAAACTCTTGCAGCTAGCTCTTTGTCTGCCCAAATGGCTACCTAGTTCTTTGCTTGAAATCCAGGGCCCTGGTGGTGTAGGCACCCAAGGGAATCTCCTGGTCTGCAGATTGCAAAGACTATGGGAAAAGTGTAGAGTGTACCATCCTTCAAGGCACATTCTCTCACAGCTTCCTTTGGCTAGGGGAGGGAGTTCCCCGACCCCTGGTGCTTCCTGGGTGAGGCAACACCCTGTCCTGCTTGTGATTGCCTTCCATGGGCTGCACACACTGTCTTAACCATTCCCAATGAGACGATCTGGGCACCTCAGCTGGAAATGCAGAAGTCATCTACCTTTTGCATTGATCTCACCTGTGAGCTGCAGGCTGGAGCTGGTCCTGTTTGGTCATCTTGCCAGCCACCTATTTTTCTCTTTTTTCTTTCTTTAAAATAACCTTAGCATACTGTACCTTTTTTCTTTATAAAAACTTTTGATTATTGTGTAATAACACTTAGGTTAAAACACAAACACACTATAAAGCTGTACAAAATATTTTCTTTCTTTCCATCCTTATTCTATAAACTTTTTCTATTTTAAAAATTTTTATTTTTTATTTTTTGCTTTTTAAACATTTTTGTTAAAAATGAAGACACAAGCGCACATATTAGCCTAGGTCTACACAGGGTCAGCATCATCAAGATATCATTAGGTGATAGAAATTTTTCAGCTCCATTATAATCTCATGGAACCACCATTGTATACACAGTCCATCTTTGTCTGAACATCAACAGGCAGTGTGTGACTGTACCTCTAAAGATGACCACAGAGTTGTCAGAATTATGCTAATTCCCACTTCAGTTTGTTTGGACTATTTGAGCTGATGTAATGTTTCTAGTCAGAAGACAAGAATAGAATAGCAGTGCACATTCTGAAAGCCTTATTTTCCTTTCTCCTTGAGGGTTTCATAACCTAACTTGGCATAATAGATCTCATATGTTGTGCTCAAACTGCATATAACGCTGTATTTATGCCTTATATTTGTAGCCCCTATATTTATACCTTAGTATAAAACAAATGAAGGAAATAAATGCATATCCTCTTCTCTGATTTTTACCCAGAATTATATAGATAGCTTCACATTGTTTGGTTGGCAAGAAGAATAAATGCAGGCATGTATTTATCCCCATGATATGCACTACATACAAATTTTTTAGTTTTGTCTTCACAAAAACCCAATGAGTTAGGTATTGTCTCAATTTTTTAATTGGATAAAATGTGGCTCTAAGGGGTAAACAATGATGAAGTAGCAGAATTTGCATTTAGATCTGTGATCTCTGACTGCAAAGCCCATTCTTTTAGTTCCTATGTAATACAGGCTAGAGCCTACTGGCTTAAGAGAGAGCCATGAAGCTCCTTTTCTGCTTTTCCATTGTTAATGCAGCTCTGCGGTACCTGAAGTACTGCTCTGCATGAAGGAAATGATGTACCTTTTTGTTGCTTGTCTTTTTTCCCTTTAAATTTATTTATTTATTCTCAGCTTTATTGATATGTAATTGACCAATAAAACTGTGTATACTTAGACTTATAATGTGATGTTTTGATTTATGCATACACTGTGAAATGATTACCACAACCAAGCTAATCAAATATCCATTACCTCACATAGTTACCATTTTTGTGTGTGTATATAGTGAGAACTTTGCTACTCTCTTAGGAAATTTCAAGTATGGAATACATTGTTAATAACTGTAGTCACCATGTTGTACATTAGAACTCCAGAACTTATTCATCATATAATCAAATGTTTGTATCCTTTTTTTAAAAAAAAATTATTTATTATTATTATACTTTAAGTTCTAGGGTACATGTGCATAACGTGCAGGTTTGTTACATATGTATACTTGTGCCATGTTGGTGTGCTGCACCCATCAACTCATCAGCACCCATCACCTCGTCATTTACATCAGGTATAACTCCCAATGCAATCCCTCCCCCCTCCCCATGATAGGCCGCGGTGTGTGATGTTCCCCTTCCTGAGTCCAAGTGATCTCATTGTTCAGTTCCCACCTATGAGTGAAAGGGAATGTGTGGTTGTCTGTTCTTGTGATAGTTTGCTAAGAATGATGCTTTCCAGCTGCATCCATGTCCCTACAAAGGACACA
The DNA here is from genome assembly GCF_008728515.1 of Papio anubis. Taxonomy (NCBI): domain Eukaryota; kingdom Metazoa; phylum Chordata; class Mammalia; order Primates; family Cercopithecidae; genus Papio; species Papio anubis. Next base: position 78,623,148 of record NC_044979.1, read on the forward strand.
AACTCATCCTTTTTATGGCTGCATAGTATTCATGGTGTATATGTGCCACATTTTCTTAATCCAGTCTGTCACTGATGGACATTTGGGATGATTCAAGAATGCTGCTATTGTGAATAGTGCATAATAAACATCGTGTGCATGTGTCTTTATAGCATGATTTATAATCCTTTGGGTATATACCCAGTAATGGGATGGCTGGGTCATATGGTACATCTAGGTCCTAGATCCTTGAGGAATGCATGCATACTGTTTTTCATAATGGTTGAACCTGTTTACAATCCCACCAACAGTGTAAAGGGTGTTCTATTTCTCCACATCCTCTCAGGCCTGTTGTTTCCTGACTTTTTAATGATCACCATTCTTTGGTGTGAGATGGTATCTCATTGTGGTTTTGATTTGCATTTCTCCTGATGTGGCCAGTGGTGATGAGCATTTTTCATGTGTCTGTTGGTGGCTGTATGCATGTCTTCTTTTGAGAAATGTCTGTTCATATCCAGCACAGTTTTTTGATGGGGTTGTTTTGTTTTCTTGTAATTTGTTGAGTTCTTTGTAGGTTCTGGATATTAGCCCTTTGTCAGATGAGTAGATTGCAAAAATTTTCTCCCATTCTTTAGATTGCCTGTTCACTCTGATGGTAGTTTCTTTTGCTGTGCAGAAGCTCTTTAGTTTAATGAGATCCCATTTTGTCAATTTTGGCTTTTGCTGCCGTTGCTTTTGGTGTTTTAGACATGGAAGTCTTTTGCCCATGCCTATGTCCTGAATGGTACTACCTAGGTTTTCCTCTAGGATTTTTAGCATGGTATTAGGTCTAACATTTAAGTCTCTAATCCATCTTGAATTAATTTTTGTATAAGGGTAAGGAAAGGATCAGTTTCAGCTTTCTACTTATGGCTAGCCAATTTTCCAGCACCATTTATTTATTAAATAGGAATCTTTTCCCATTTCTTGTTTCTCTCAGGTTTGTCAAAGATCAGATGGCTGTAGATGTGTGGTATTATTTCTGAGGACTCTGTTCTGTTCCATTGGTCTATATCTCTCTGTTTTTGTACAAGTACCATGCTGTTTTGGTTACTGTAGCCTTGTAGTATAGTTTGAAGTCAGGTAAGCTGATGCTTCCAGCTTTTGTTCTTTTGTTTAAGTTGTCTTGGAGATGCAGGCTCTTTTTTTGGTTCCATATGAACTTTAAAGCAGTTTTTCCAATTCTGTGAAGAAACTCATTGGTAGCTTGATGGGGATGGCATTGAATCTATAAATAACCTTGGGCGGTATGGCCATTTTAGAGTATTGATTCTTTCCTATCCATGAACATGGTATGTGATGTTCTTCCATTTGTTTGTGTCCTCTTTTATTTCACTGAGCAGTGGTTTGTAGTTCTCCTTGAAGGTCCTTTACATCCCTGTAAGTTGGATTCCGTGTTTGATTCTCTTTGAAGCAATGCGTGAATGGAAGTTCATTCATGATTTGGCTCTGTGTTTGTCTGTTACTGGTGTATAAGAATGCTTGTTATTTTTGCACATTGAACATCCTGAGACTTTGCTGAAGTTTCTTATCAACAAGGAGATTTGGGCTGAGACAATGGGGTTTCTAAATATACAATCATGTCATCTGCAAGGACAATTTGACTTTTTTTTCTTAACTGAATACCATGATTTCTTTCTCTTGCCTGATTGCCTAGCCAGAACTTAACTACTATGTTGAATAGGAGTGGTGAAGGGGCATCCCACAATGTAATGCCAGTTTTCAAGGGAATTTTTCCGGTTTTGGCATTCAGTATGATGGCTGAAATGTGGGTTTGTCATAAATAGCTCTTATTCTTTTGAAGTCACGTTCCATCAATACCCGAATTTATTGGCGTTTTAGCATCGAAGGCTGTTGAATTTTGTCAAAAGCGCCGCATCTATTGGAAATAACCATGGTGGTTTATATTGTCTTTGGTTCTGTTTATACTGGATTATGTTTATTGATTTAGATGTTGAACCAACCTTGCATCAGGGATGAAGCCCACTTGATCATGGTGGATAAGCTTTTGATGTGTTGCTGAATCCGGTTTGCCATTATTTTATTGAAGTTTTTTTGCATCAATGTTCATCAGGGATATTGGTCTAAAATGCTCTTTTTTCTGTTAGGTTTTTCTGCCAGGCTTTGGTATCAGGTTGATCTTGGCCTCATAAAATGAGTTAGGGAGGATTCCTTCTTTTCTATGATTGGAATAGTTTCAGAAGAGATGGTACCAGCTCCTCCTTGTACCTCTGGTGAGAGATTCAGCTGTGATCATCTGGTCCTGGACTTTTTTGGTTGGTAGGCTGTGAGTATTGCCTCGAATTTCAGAGCCTGCTATTGGGTGCAATTAGGGATTCAATTTCTTCCTGGTTTAGTCTTGGAAGGTGTAAGTGTCCACAAGAGTATCCATTTCTTCTTGATTTTCCAGTTTGACTGGTGTTTATAGTATTCTCTGATGGTAGTTTGTATTTCTGTGGGGTCGGTGGTGATATCCCTTTATCATTTTATTGTCCTATTTGATTCTTCTCTCTTTTCTTCTTTATTAGTCTTGCTAGCGGTGTCAATTTTGTTGATCTTTTCAAAAATAACTCCTGGATTCATTGACTTTTGGAGGGTTTTGTGTCTCCTATCCTTCAGTTCTGCTCTGATCTTAGTTATTTCTTGCCTTCTGCTAGCTTTTTGAATGTGTTTATGCTTGCTTGTCTAGTTCTTTTAATTGTGATGTTAGGTGTCAATTTTACAGATCTTTCCTGCTTTCTCTTGTGGGCATTTAGTGCTATAAATTTCCCTCTACACACTGCTTTAAATGTGTCCCAGAGATTCTGGTATGTTGTATCTTTGTTCTCGTTGGTTTCCAGAGAACATGCTGTTCTGCCTTCATTTCGTTATGTACCCAGTAGTCATTCAGGAGCAGGTTGTTCAGTTCCATGTAGTTGAAGCGGTTTTGATTGAGTTTCTTAGTCCACAGGTTCTAGTTTGATTACACTGTGGTCTGAGAGACGGTTTGTTATAATTTCTGTTCTTGTACATTTGCTGAGAAGTGCTTTACTTCCAATTATGTGGTCAATTTTGGAATAAGTACGATGTGAATTGCCTGAGAAAGAATGTATATTCTGTTGATTTGGGGTGGAGAGTTCTATATAGATGTCTATTAGGTCTGCTTGCTGCAGAGCTGAGTTCAATTCCTGGATATCCTTGTTAACTTTCTGTCACTGCGTTGATCTGTCTAATGTTGAGAGTGGAGTGTTGAAGTCTCCCATTATTATTGTATGGGAGTCTAAAGTCTCTTTATAAGTCTCTAAGGACTTGCTTTATGAATCTGGGTGCTCCTGTGGTAGGTGCATATATATTTAGGAGAGTTGGCTCTTCCTGTTGAATTGATCCTTACCATTATGTTATGGCCTTCTTTGTCTCTTTTGATCTTTGATGGTTTTAAAAGTCTGTTTTATCAGAGACTATTGCAACCCTGCTTTTTTGTTCTCCATTTGCTTAGTGAAATCTTCCTCCATCCCTTTATTTTGAGTCTATATATGTCTCTGCCATGTGAGAGGGGTCTCCTGAATACAGCAAGACTGATGGAGTTTGACTCTTTATCCAGTTTGCCAGTCTGTATCTTTTAATTGGAGCATTTAGTCCATTTACATTTAAGGTTAATATTGTTATGCGTAGACAGTCCTTCCATTATGATATTAACTGGTTATTTTGCTCGTTAGTTGATGCCCAGTTTCTTCCCTAGCCTCGATGGTCTTTACATTTGGCATGTGTTTTTGCGTAGCTGCTACGAGGTTGTTCCTTTCCATTTTAGTGCTTCCTTCAGGGTCTTGTAGGCAGGCCTGGTGGTGACAAAATCTCTAAGCGTTTATCTGTAAGGATTTTATTCCTCCTTCACTTATGAAAACTTAGTTTGGCTGGATATGAAATTCAGGGTTTTTAAAATTCTTTTCTTTAGGAATGTTGAATGTTGGCCCCACTCTCTTCTGGCTTGTAGGGTTTTCTGCCGAGAGAATCTGCTGTTAGTCTGATGGGCTTCCCTTTGTGGGTAGCCCGACCTTTCTCTCTGGCTGCTCTTAAGATTTTTTTCCTTCATTTCAACTTTGGTAGATCTGGCAATTATGTGTCTTGGGTTTGTCTTCGGTATCTTTGTGGCGTTCCTCTGTATTTCCTGGATTTGAATGTTGGCCTGCCCTACTAGGTTGGAAGTTCTCCTGGATGATATCCTGAAGGAGTGTTTTACAACTTGGTTCCATTTCCCCACTTTCAGGCACCCCAATCAGGCATTAGATTTGGTCTTTTTACATAATCCCATACTTCTTGCAGAGCTTTTTCATTTCTTTTCTTCTTTTTTTCTTTTGGACTTCTCTTCTCGCTTCGACATTCATTTGATCCTCAGTGGCTGATACTCTTTCTTCCAGTTGTTGAGTCGGATACTGAGGTTGTGCATTTGTCACATTATTTCTAGTGTCATGGTTTTCATCTCTTTTCGTTTATGACCTTCTCTGCATTAATTACTCTAGCCATCAATTCTTCCACTTTTTTTTCAAGATTTTTAGTTTCTTTGCGGCTGGGTGCGTAATTCCTCCTTTAGCTCTGAGATTTGATGGACTGAAGCCTTCTTCTCTCATCTCGTCGAGTCATTCTCCGTCAAACTTTGATCCGTTGCTGGCTGATGAGCTGCGGCTCGCTTTGCGAGGGAGATCTTTATTTTGAATTTCAACACCACATCTTTGTGGTTTTATCTGCCTCTGGTCTTTGATGATGGTGACATACTGAGGGTTTTGGTGTGGTGTCCTTCCTGTTTGATAGTTTCCTTCTAACAGTCAGGACCCTCAGCTGGAGTCTGTTGGAGATTGCTTGAGGTCCACTCCAGACCCTGTTTGTTGCCTGGGTATCAGCAGCAGAGGCTGCAGAAGATAGAATATTGCTGAACAGCCAGTGTACCTGTCTGATTCTTGCTTTGGAAGCTTCCTCTCAGGGGTGTACTCCACCCTGTGGGGGTGTGGGGTGTCAGACTGCCCCTAGTGGGGATGTCTCGAGTTAGGCTACTCAGGGGTCAGGGACCAGCTTAAGCAGGCAGTCTGTCCCTTCTCAGCTCTCAACCTCACGTGTTGGGAGATCCACTGCACCTCTCTTCAAAGCTGTCAGACAGAGTGGTTTGTGTCTGCAGAGGTTTCTGCTGCTTTGTTGTTATCTGTGCCTTGTCCCCAGGGTGGAGTCTACAGAGACAGGCAGGTTTCTTAGTGCTGTGGGCTCCACCCAGTTTGGGCTTCCCAGCAGCTTTGTTTACCTACTTAAGCCTCAGCAATGGCGAGAGCCCCTCCCCAGCAGCTGCTTGCCGGTAGATCACAGACTGCTGTGCTAGCAGTGAGGGAGGCTCTGTGGGCGCGAGACCCTCCCAGCCAGATGTGGGATATAATCTCCTGGTGTGCCTGTTTGCTTAAAGCGCAGTATTGGGGTGGGAGTTACCCGATTTTCCAGGTGTTGTGTGTCTCAGTTCCCCTGGCTAGGAAAAGGGATTCCCTTCCCCCTTGCGCTTCCCAGGTGAGGTGATGCCTTGCCCTGCTTCAGCTCTTGCTGGTCGGGCTGCAGCAGCTGACCAGCACCGATCGTCTGGCACTCCCCAGTGAGATGAACCCAGTACCTCAGTTGAAAATGCAGAAATCACCGGTCTTCTGTGTCGCTCGCGCTGGGAGTTGGAGACTGGAGCTGTTCCTATTCTGCCATCTTGCTCCGCCAGTCAAATGTTTGTATCCTTTAACCAACATCCTTCAAATTCCTCCATTCCCCAACCTCTGGCAAATATCAGTCTACTCTGTTTCTGAGTTCCACTTATTTGGATTCCACATACAAGTGAAATCATGCAGTATTTGTTTCTGTTATCTGGCTTATTTTACTTAGCACAATGTCTTCTACGTTCATTCATGTTGCCACAAATGACAGGATTTCCCTCTTTCTTAAGGCTGAATAATTTTCTCATCCATTATGCATATTTCTCATTCATTATATAGCTCATATCTTCTTTTTCCATTCATCCCTTGATGGACCCTTAGGTCCCTATCTTGGCAATTGTGAATAACTCTGCAATGAACAAAAAATGCAGATTTTTTGAGACCCTGATTTCATTTTGTTTGGATATAAACTCAGAAGTGGGATTGCTGAATCAAGTGGTAGTTCTATTTGTAGTTTTTTGCGGAATCTTCATATTGTTTTCTATAATCTGTCTACCATTTTATAATCCCATCCACAGTGTACAACTGTTCCCTTTCTCCACATCGTCATCAGCACTGATTATTGTTTGACCTTTTCATAATAGTTATGCTGACAGGTGTGAGGTGATATATCACCGTTGCTTTGATTTACAGGAAGGAATGTATTTTTGATGTATTTAAACACCAACTTCTTTCCTCTGGCTTATGTAAAATGCAGGCACTTTGGGTATTATCAATAAAATACAGGCTCTAAATTCATAAGAAAGGAATCTCAGAATGCCATGTGTCCCCCTAAAATATTGATTGTTAATTAACATTCACTATTAAAATAGATGTAACTAAGAATATGAACCATACAGGAAATTTATTAAGTGCTTACTTTATGCTAGAGTGTATCTTTTGCCAAGATACACATGGCATAAAATAGAAAGAACGTCCCTCAAAGATTCTTAAGACTATAGTCTTGGGAAACTAAACTCTTGAGATAAGTGTATGAAAAAGAGTCTAACACATCTATAAATAGCTGCCCACCTTTCTCTAAACTAGTTAAGAAAGGGTCTAGTGAAAACATGGGCACCATGTAATCCACCTTGTAAGATTCAGAGTGCCTGAGATAGAGAACATTCTAAAATTTTTGCAGAGAGAAAAATAAAGCAAAACAAATTAAAAGATGAAGGAATACTATATCCATGTAAGTCTATGGTCAATAAAGACACTTTTGGGTATGGACAACTCATTTTATCCTATATGAACTTCTTTTAAAGTAATCATACAAATATATACACCCAGAAAAATGAAAATTCAACAAGAGAGAGAGGAGTGGGATATCTGAAACAGCAATGAACAAAGAAAACAATGGAATCAAGGCTAAAATAGTAATTGTGTAACCTGGCTATAAAACAATGTAATAATTAAGGATCTATCACACAAAACATACATAAAATGTAAAAATATGGCATATTCATAATATAGAATTCTATCTATACTTAAGTTTAAAGTAAAGGTGATGTGTATTGTAGAATGTTTAGTTAATAAAATACAGGTTATATATCTGAATATGCTAGCAGAGACGTTTCTCTAAGATATTTTGTTAATTGTAAAATATGATACCATGTATGTAAGATATTTATATATGAAAAAGAGTGAAAATAGGAACAACATATACCAAAATTTGAACAGGTTTTACCTTTGTGGTGGTGGGGATGGGATTGCAAAGGATCAGGGGTTGATGATGAAGAAAATATTTTACATTTTATTTTATAAAATTCCTATAATGTTTAATGCTTTAATAAGCATAAATTAAATTTATTTTATGTAAATATTTTAAAATAAAATAAAATATTTTATGTAAAGTAAAATTTTATTATTAAAATGACTTTTAAAAATAAAGGATATATGCTGTGGAATAGGAAGAAGTAACTTACCAGTAGTTATCTTGGAAAAACGCTATTTGAGTTTCCATATCTCTTCAGTAAGCTGAAGACTTCGGTATTGACCTCAGAGTTAGTGAGTGTGTGAGTGTGTGTGGTTTAAACGTAATGCAATGCCATATGTAAAGTGCTAATTACAATGCCAGGGATACAGTGTGCCCTTAACCAAGAGTAGTCAATATTATGCAACATGTATTCAACATAGGTAGCCATAAACCACTAAAATGAAGTTGTAATTATAGAGCAATGCTAGTTTGTTGGTTACTTATTCACTGATGAGCAATGTTGCTTAAGCAATAGTTTTTTTTTTTAATATTTTTGTTTGTGTTCATACATTTGGTGAAATAAATATAAAATTTTCAAAGCAATCTTGAGATTATTTATATTGAATACTAATAGATCAACAGTAAAATATGCAGGTTGGTAAAAGTTAAAAGACATCTAATTTCTCATTTATAAAAAGAGGTATACAAATGTTTGGAGACACTTCTAGTTGAAGATTGTTTATATAAGGAAGTAAACATTTTGTCACGTAAGGCCAGAATAGTTGAAGTGGGAGTGAGGTCGAGAAGTGGTTTTCCCCCCTCAAATGGTGTCTTTCAACAATGTTTTAAAAGATAACATATTGACATTATTACTATAAACCTGTTATGAGATGATATTAGAACAAGCAGTGTGTAATTATGGTCCCAAGACATGTAGAGGAGGAGCTAGAGCAAAGTGTGGCAACTTTTTTTTTTTTTTCTTTTTTTTTTTGAGACGGAGTCTCGCGCTGTCGCCCAGGCTGGAGTGCAGTGGCGCGATCTCGGCTCACTGCAAGCTCTGCCTCCCAGGTTCACGCCATTCTCCTGCCTCAGCCTCCGCAGTAGCTGGGACTACAGGCACCCGCTACCACGCCCCACCAATTTTTTTTGTATTTTCAGTAGAGATGGGGTTTCACTGTGTTAGCCAGGATGGTCTTGATCTCCTGACCTCGTGATCTGCCCGCCTCGGCCTCCCAAAGTGCTGGGATTACAGGCGTGAGCCACCGCGCCCGGCCAAAGTGTGGCAACTTTTCATATGCTCACACTTCCACCATCCAATGGTAGTTTTTTTGCTCTAGCCCCAAACTCAGGTTCTGTCCCAGGTATGCTCTTTTGATATTAGATCTAAACTTGGTCTTTGTTTAAGGCTGAAGAAAATGACCCTTATCTTTGCTCCTATTTTTATATAGTCTCAAAAGAATCATACATTTTGAAATGCATACACTTATGTTAAGAATCTTTATGTCTCAAGGTTCCTAAAACAATGAGACACATAAAATTTGTGCAAATGGTATCATTGAACTAGAGAGCAAGCTCCCTTGGAATGGGCATTGGCCACTTTTGACAGGGAAAATTATACTCAGGAAGTATATTTGGTGTTTTCATTATAATATAGAAAATTTTTATAGAAAAAATTTCACATGCTTTGCCTTTTTGAAATTGGGTTAATTAGAAGTTGTCAGGGTTTTTTGTTTTTTTTTTTTGTAATCATCTTTATGCCATAGTCCTTACCACTTCTGATGATCAACGTGGCTCCTCTTCTGCCTGTCCTCAAAGTGCTAACATTTTAAAAGGTATTCTTAGCATACTTCTTTATTAGCACACGTTACTTGCATAATACCATCTACTCATAATACAAAATCAACATCACCATCCCTCTCATGTCTCCAGACCTTCAGATCCTTGTTCCCAATTTCCTAGTGGATGGCATCACCAGAATGACTTCCCACAGGCACTTAAACTCCTAATATTTCTATGAGATTTAATTTTATTTTCGAGCCAACTTGTTACTACTGTTTTCCTTACAGATGCAAGCAAACTTTCTCAACCTTTTTGTGTTTTTATTTAGCCAAGAATCATCAAGCTGAGTTAATCCTACCTCTGAATTATCTCTTAGATCCATCATTTCTTCCTCTTTTTCTCTGCTACTGCTTTGGTTCAGGTTCACTTCTTTTTCAAATGAAGGATTGGCAATTAGTTATTTAACTAGTCTCCCTTCCTTCAAGGTCTCTCTCTATTAAACCACCCTTCAATGTCTACTTAGCGATTCTTCTAGAGCCAGGATGACCTACTTAAAAATAAAACAAAATGAAATGTAGTGACTCCCTATTTCCTGTAAGATTAAGTTTAAATGCCTTAGCAGCACCTTTACAATTTGGCCCTAGCCTATCTTCTACATGTTTTTGGCAAGTTCTTCTATTTCTCCTCTAAAGTAATGCTCCCTAGGGTTCAGCAGTAAGAAGCTATTTTCTTTTTTTTCACTTTCTTTATTGACAGGTGAAAATTGTGTATAATTATGGTGTACAGTATAAGGCTATGAGATATGTATACATAGTGGAATGGCTAAATCAAGCTATTTACCATATGCATTATCTCACATACTTATTTTTTGTGTGTGGTGAGAATGCTTAAAATCTACTATTTTAGCATGGCATCACTTATATGTGGAGTGTAAAAAAATTGAACTCATAAAAACAGAGTAAAATGTGGATACCAGAGACTGGGGGTGGGGTTGGGTGGAGTAGAGAGATGTTTGTCTATGAATATAAAATTTTAATTAGAAAATAACAAGTTATTTTTCGTTCTTACATTTGACGTGTCCTTTCTCTGCGCTGTGCTTTTGCACTGTCTGCCTTTCCCCCCACCCCCCGCGAGACAGAGTCTTGCTCTGTTGCCAGGCTGGAGTGCAGTGGTGCGATCTCCGCTCACTGCAACTTCCGTTTCCCGTATTCAAGCGATTCTCCTGCCTCTGCCTCGCTGGTAGCTGGGACTATAGGTGCGTTACACCACGCCCAGCTAATTTTTTTTTTTTGTATTTTTAGTAGAGACGGGTTTCACTATGTTGGCCAGGATGATCTTGATCTCTTGACCTCTTGATCCGCCCGCCTCCGCCTCCCAGAGTGCTGGGATTACAGGCGTGAGCTACCATCCCGGCCCTGTTCTTTATTCTTGGAAGAACTCCTCTGGCCCATGCACTAGCTGTTCGACTACCAAGCCTCTTTTATCTGCTACATCTAAGGATCATCTCTTTTGTTATACCTTCTCTACCTTTCAACTTTGACGATGACTGCTGGAATGTTACACATAGTGCTGGTCGCATCACACTGTGATGGCTTAATTGATGCCTCCAGTAAACTATAAACTTCTTGAGAGCCAGGACCATGTGCCATTTATGTTTGCATTTCTTTATTCCACTCAATATTCATGTAGTCTCACTATACAGCTATTTTGTAAATAAGACAAAAGAAATTGGAGTTGTTAGTATTGAACAGCTCTGGGGACTTTGCTAAGGAACCTTCCTGGTTTTTCCAGATTTACATTCTCTTTTAGACATTGCCCTACTCCCTTCCCAATCTAAGAAAAAAGCAAGGACTGAGGGAATAGGAATATTTAAGACAGTGTTAATGATGATTACAGCTGAAACCTGCTTTGATTCTTTACCCACCCTGAGATGTTCCAGAGAGGCTTCCTGACAGCACCACTTGAAGCCATTCCCATTATATCACTGAAGGCAAATAATTCATTGCATTTGGAAGCTAAGCTATTTAATAGCTAAATTTATGCTCATCCTTTGTTAACTTGAGTTCAACCACTTACTTTACTTGCCGTATTTTTTAGATAGTCACAGCAGCACTTTCAAAAATATATGCTTGCTTTCTTTCCTTTTCAGCATTTCAATTCATGTTTGTTTAGAGTTCAATATATATCGATGCTATCCTTAATATAAATTTTAAAAAATATTTTATTGTGGTATAAGCACTTAATGTGAGTTCTACCCTCTTAAAATTTTAAACTGTAAAATACAGTACTGGCTATAAGTACAATGTTGTACAGCAGACCTCTAGAATTTATTTCAACCTGATTAAAACTTTATGCTCATTTTCTCCCCATTTTCTTCTCCCTGCTTTCCCCCACAGCATGCTTTGTTTTGAATTGTTTGCTTTAAGTTTGTGGTTATATTGAAGGGAGATTTTCTTTCAAGAATGCTTTATGCTTTTAAATCAAATTACAAATTAATAATTTACATAAAATATTATGTAGTGAGATTCAGAGGTAAAAATATCTGGTGACAACAGCTAGGGCTACTAATATTGAACAGTGTTCCAGGTACTGTCTTTAGTGATTTAAATGGAGTGCCCTATTTAATCCTCATAACAGCCCTGTGAAGAAGATTGATATTATTCTTCTATTCCCTAGAAGAGAGAAACAGTGAAACTTAAACAAGTTAAGTAACTTGCCCACATCACACAGCTGTTAAAAGATCAGAGCCTGGACTGGGATTCAGGTAGTCTGGCTCCAGAGTGCATGCTCATAATTACTACAGCTGTGGATAATATAATTTAGAACTAAACAATTTCTATTCTACCTGAAAATCAGAGGTTTGTTTGCCTGTCAGAGGAGTCTTAGCATCTTTTTGAATAGATTGATTCTTCCTTCTTGAAACCATATTCACTACTTCCACGTGTTTTCCTTTCATTCCCCCTATGCTACTGGTAAATTGAACTGTAAATCCCTCTTCTCCTTCTTTGGGATAATTTCATTACTGCTTCATTAGCCAGTGCATCATGAAAGCATCTCAGTATAGCCCTGTGCTTATGCTGAGATATAAGTACTAAGTCACTGCTAAATGCATGCCTGTATTTATTCTTTTTGCCACACAAACAATGGGAAACTGTCTAGATAATTCCTGGCAAAAACAAGAGAAGAGGATACATATGTATTTGTTTTATACTGAGGCATAAATGTAGGAACTGTGATAAGGGCCATGCTTATGTAACTAGGCAAGTGCAGATTCAGATGTTTAATCAATTAGATTTTATTAAAACACACACACTCTCCCAAATCCAAAGGTATGTATTATTTTTACTGATTAATGTTAGTTTTAAATTTTACATTATAGCTACTCTGTGTTATAGAAAAATAGTATCTTTTGAAATGCAGTACCTTCAGAAAATTAGTGGGAGAGCTGTAGTTGTTTTTATTAGTTTTATAATTGTAATGAAAAATACTAACTCTGGAACTGCTAGGGATTATACTTTTGATGTGAGAGTAAATATTTTTTTCCTTAATGGAATGGCTTTGTTGTCAGGATAGATTGGAAATTTAATGCTTTTTTCTTAAGAAAACTTATATATTCCTATACATAATCCTCTTCTCTCGAGGAATATTTTTCCTCTCAATTTTATCCTATTAGAAATTAATATTTAATTCTTATTAAAAATTACTTGTGCTAAAGCAACCATTTTGCTGTTATTAGTCATTTCTACTATTTGAATGTGGTCCATTTCTGGGATAATATTTTGGTATGAGGAAAATCTGTAAACAGGAAAGAGTTTGGGTACATAGGGGAAAGAAGAGATACCAAAGCAAGGGTTGAGCAAAAGTGAAGGGGAAGCACTTAAAACTAAAAAAACGTTGGCAGCAAAGATAACCTTATCTCAATTTCCTATATTTTCCTCAAGACCAGTAATGGCCATCTGATAGCCATATTTGACTCCACATCAGGGTGTTTGCTCTTTGTGGGTAGCTGACACTTTAAAGACTGACTGCATACATGAGTCTGGTCCGTGTTTCTCTTAGATGTGACCTTGTCCCCACAATAATCCAGAGTCTGATTCTCCATTGGTCAGTGTTATCTATTCTTCCTTCATCTCTGCACACAATGACCTTCTGCATCTTTCCATGAAGCCATTGCCATTGCCTCGGGGATCACAGCCGATGCAACTGTACTCAAGCTAGCAGCCTGAAAGAGTTGACAGTATTTTGGTTACCTACCCAAAGTTTCAGTTTTGACTTTTCAGGGTGCTGTCATATGAACGCATGATGAAGTTGCCTGTTATCTCCGATGCAATGAATTTTCATGGAGACAAAGTTTCAGGGTTTTTAAGCTCAGCATTATTAGGAAGATTACAGCTTCAGCTGGTATTCTTTCTGGGCGAGAATAGTCCAACTACACTCACATTACCTCAATTTGAAGAGGGCAAAGAGGAGACTACTTCCTGGCTTGAAAAGAAGGATTACAAGATCTAAGAGCTTTTGTTCTAGTTTAGATGACCAAGGTTCTCTACATCCATGTCTCACAGCACTTGGCTGTGTAATCCTGGGAAAAACTTCTCCCAGGCAAGATCTCCATATGTATTATTTGGCTTCTTTCTCTAATTGTCTTCAAACATCAGCTTGGTATTCACAATAATAGCTACATTTATTGAGCCCTCTCCAAACGCTAGCCACTGTTCTAAAGGTTTTACCTGTTTTAACTCATTCAATCCTCACAAACTTATGAATTAGATATCATATTGCCTACATTTTCCAGATTCGGAAAACAGAGGCAGAGGGAAGTTAACTTGACCAAGGGCACACAGGTTGGCAGTGTCAGCTGGGAGGGAATTCCAGGGAGTCTGGCTCTAAAATTTATGGTCTTGCTCCCCAGAGATTGAGAATACATCCTTTCAGCAACAAGTGGTTGACTAAAATGCTATTTTCAGGTCACATTTGTATCCTAACATGAGTCCCACACAGCTAAGTCTAGGGAAGTGTCTCTGGAACACAGCTATAATTCCTAATGGGCCTGAATTTTAAAAAGCTTTCTAGGAATGACCATTCATTTTAAGAACAGTTTGGAAGGAGACTGGAGGGTCCAATGAAGCTGCCGAGTAGTAATCAGGCTGGTATCTGAGACAAGACTCAGAACTGGTTCTCTAGGGGCATGGCAATATAAGTTTATTGTGAAATGTGGCTGGGGACTCCATTCAACAGCAGTACCTTAAAACAGCAAGTCCGCATATTGAGTGGTTTACTGGTATTGGCTATTTTAGTTCCTGTAGGTCTTTAGTTCTGTTAGCTCCTGTCCTTGATTCTTCCACGTCAGAATAAGAAGTTACTGCTTTAAATATGGGCCAATGTAGTCATTGTAGTCACTGGTTCTTCTGTATCTCTGTGCAGTTTGAGATACAATTCTTTCCTAAGAAATAATCTTGGAGTCCTAGGAGAACAGTGTCTGCTTGTGACTCTCATAATCCACCCTGAAGTGACCTCTCAGTCATTGACCGCATGTTGGTTTCTCTAGACTTGAAAATTACTAAAAGTCACTTTTCTAGACCACATGATAAGCCCTGCAAGGTAAAAAATTGTCTTATTCAATATATTCCTTGCTTATTATAGGTGGTAGTAAACATTGTTTTGATCAGTTAAAATATACTGGAGTCCCTTTGCAAAACTAACTTTTCTAATATGACTGTAATATGGATAACTAAATAGTCTAAAGGGTGTCAGTTGACATATGTCTGAGAATCACACAGTTTATATTTATTTCTTCTAAAAAATGGGATACATGTGCAGAATATGCAGGTTTGTTACCTAAGTATACATTTGCCATGGTGTTTTGCTGCACCTATTGACCCGTTCTCTAAGTTCCCTCCCCTCACCTCTCCACCCCTCAACAGGCTCTGGTGTGTGCTGTCTTCCTCTCTGTGTCCAGAGAATCATACAGTTTTAAAGCTTAGAGTAATTTTGAAATAGAAAAAGAATGTAATGATTTATAAAATTTGATTTCAAAAGTTTGGATTTTTGTGCTAAGAAGTAATTAGTTTGGTTTATATTTGAATTCACTTTGCTTTATTCATGCTGGGTGGCCTTTTCTTCCATTAACCAATGGTTTTATATAATTTTTAGGTCATACTTAGTAGTTTTTCCACCCACATCTCCCTTCTTCCATTGTTATATAAAAATAGAAGTATTTTATCACATATTAATAAATATTAGCCAGATGCTGATGGTGCTTTTAAAATGTAATTATTTAATTCTGAGACTCTGGGAGAGGGGGCTTGAATCTGTGCTTTGGGTGTTCTTCTCAGATGTGGTGCTTTTAAAAAAAAAGTGTAAGAGAAGGCTTGGATTTATGCATTCAGTGTTATTCTCAGATACAGATATGTAAATGCCATTTTTCCATTCTGTTTTCAGGTCACATGTGCCAATTTAACGAACGGTGGAAAGTCAGAACTTCTGAAATCAGGAAGCAGCAAATCCACACTAAAGCATATATGGACAGAAAGCGGCAAAGACTTGTCTATCAGTCGACTCTTGTCACAGACTTTTCGTGGCAAAGAGAATGATACAGATTTGGACCTGAGATATGACACCCCAGAACCTTATTCTGAGCAAGACCTCTGGGACTGGCTGAGGAACTCCACAGACCTTCAAGAGCCTCGACCCAGGGCCAAGAGAAGGCCCATTGTTAAAACGGGCAAGTTTAAGAAAATGTTTGGATGGGGCGATTTTCATTCCAACATCAAAACAGTGAAGCTGAATCTATTGATAACTGGGAAAATTGTAGATCACGGCAATGGAACATTTAGTGTTTATTTCAGGCATAATTCAACTGGTCAAGGGAATGTATCTGTCAGCTTGGTACCCCCTACAAAAATCGTGGAATTTGACTTGGCACAACAAACTGTGATTGATGCCAAAGATTCCAAGTCTTTCAATTGTCGCATTGAATATGAAAAGGTTGACAAGGCTACCAAGAACACACTCTGCAACTATGACCCTTCAAAAACCTGTTACCAGGAGCAGACCCAAAGTCATGTATCCTGGCTCTGCTCCAAGCCCTTTAAGGTGATCTGTATTTACATTTCCTTTTATAGTACAGATTATAAACTGGTACAGAAAGTGTGCCCTGACTACAACTACCACAGTGACACACCTTACTTTCCCTCGGGATGAAGGTGAACATGGGGGTGAGACTAAAGCCTGAGGAATTAAAGGTCATATGACAGGGCTGATACCTCAAAGAAGAAGGTCACATCTGTTGCCTGGAATGTGTCTACACTGCTGCTCTTGTCAACTGGCTGCAAATACACTAGTGGAAAACAATCTGATGTAATTTCTGCCCAGTCAGCTTCATCCCTCAGTATAATTGTAAATCATCACAGGTTTTGAAGTCACACCTGAAGACATGCTCTCACATATAGAGGTACACAAACACACTGTCATGCACATTTCAGCTTGCATCTGTCGTGATTCCTGTTGAGAGGGCTTTCATTGTCTGACTCATAATGGTTCAGGGATCAACTATCATCAAACAGAAGGATTAACTAGACGGAGAATGTTTCTAACGCTGTTATGGAAATCTCTTTTAAAGTCTTGAGTACATGCTAATCAATAATCCCCACTCATGCATTCCTACTGCTTGGAGTAGCTGTACTGGTAAATACTATTGTAGGAGTATCTGCTTGTTAAAATGGAAAAATGTGTCTTTAGAGCTCAGTATTCTTTACTTTACAAACACAACAAAATGTAGTAACTTTTTTCCAGCATACAGTAGGCACATTCAGGGTGGTCCAAGATGGCTCTTTTTTCTATGAAAGGGGCCTGTTCTCAGTAAAGATGAGCAAACATTTGGAATTTACATGTGGGCAGACATTGGTATAACAACTTTCATCACCAATCATTGGACTTTTGTGAAGTTGAGACCAGCTAAAGCTGCTTAAAATAAGTTCTGATCATTATATAAGAAGGGAAATGCCTGGCAGACACCATGTAAGTTATAAGTGTCTGTCTTATCTTTACTACACATATTGTAACAAATTCAATATCCTAGTCTTCATTTGTATGAATGGTTTGTATTGTACATAGTTTAACCAAGTGTTATTTGAGCTGCTTATTAATATTAACTTGTACTTGTCTCTCTGCTTGTTATTGGTTAAGAAAAAAGGATATGAGGAATTCATTTTATCGATGTAGCTGTGAACTCCATTAAAAAGACAAACAATGTACAGAGCATTTATTCAGATCAAGTATTGTTGAAAGCTATACATATACAACATTACAGTCTGTCTGTATTTAGATATTTTATTTCTGGACAAAATGAAATGTACATAAAAATAAAACACTTAAAGTTGAGTTTCAATATGTACTTGTGTAAGATGGTGATTTAAATGGTTCTGACAAGAAGAATGTGCTGGAATACGGTCATGGCTTTGCATCTCTAAATTTGTACAGAACTATCTAAACTGCTGTTAGTTGCCTAGTCAAAACAACTTAAGAGTTTCAATCTGAAGCCTGGGGAATTTGTGGCATATAGAATCGCACACATTTTTGGTTTGCTGTCATGCTATTCAAGAATACCAAAAATCAATGAACATAAGGATATAATTGAGGTCTCCTAAATTAATTATATGTAGTTGAATTATTTCCTGACCAGTCTTTATTTAGCAGAAGAAAAGAAGTGAAGGCATTCTTTTTGCTTTAAGAGAGTCAAGATGCCTGAAGATTGTGGCTGAATTTTCCTGATTATACTGTAATGACTCAACTCAACTGAAGAAATTGTGATAACATTGGAGGGCTTCAATGCTCAATTTACCTGTAGCAGATTGGAGATATATATAGCAATGTTTATGGACATTAACTTTATTTTCAAAAATAATTGCTGTACACAATCTCAGCAAAATAACCAGATGAAGAAATATGTGAGGTGACCAATTTCTAAAGCCACAAGTTGGGAATAGGAACTTGAAATGTTTCAGAAGTTAACAAAAGATGTCAAATTAAGAACACAAATTCATTATCTTCCCCTCATGGTACTTAGAAATAAGTCCGTTTTCATATAGAAAATAATAGAAGTACAGCAAGAGAAACAAAACCACAGAGTTCTAAAGTGAGAACTCAATAGCCAATTTGATTAACGAGAGTCAACTGCAAATCGAACACCCATTACTCTGTTAAATGTCCATTTCTTGAAATGCTGCAAAATATCTAGATGACCATTTATATCAATATATTAATTAATTTACCATGGAATTTAGAAGCTACTGTCAGAACAGTGTCTCTGGCACAACAGGCAATAAGAGCTTAATGAGTCCTGGCTGATGAACATACTTGTCATAGATAAATCTTGTCATTCTGGAGTTTATTTATCAAAAGTCATCACTTAGGAATTAGTTGGCTCTTAGCAAACATGAGAGTAAGTGAGAAAGGAAAAAAAAAATTTTTAAAGGATCATTTGATTAGTGGACTATGACTCTCATTGTATGGTCTGATCTGTCATTTTGTAATCCAAAATTCAAAGTGAGATAAAAATGTGCTTCAGTCTCCAACCCTCTATATTGCATTCTAACCTCCCAATGAAGTGTAGCTTATACAGTTTTATAAACACAGAGCACAGTTAACTAACAGTCATAGACTGAAATGTTTTACTGATTTTTTTTTTTTAGAAGAAAAACAACAAGAAAAGATGTAGCAAACTTCCAACAAGCGTTTTTATTTAAAAAAAAATCCAAACCTTCAGGACCCTTATTCTGGGCTGGTAGACACTCATCCAGAACTTTTATATCAACAACACCTCTATCTGTAATAGAGAAAAATTATTATGATATAGAACTTTGATTCAAAGAAATGTATTTGCACCCATTATATTCTTCCTTTCTTAGACACAGAAATGTGTGAAGGAAGATGATCAATATCAAGATCAAAGGCTCAGAGGAAAACTGTTAGATCCACTTGTTGTTTAAACACACTGGTTAAGTTTTAACTGTGTTAGAAAATGCTTTTGTTATTTGGAAAAAAAAATAAACTTTAAGCAACACTAAGAAAATAACATTCTCTAGAATCTTAAATGTTATTTCATGCCTTTGTTGAAGTACAGAAAAAAAACCTTCCAGGTGGAAATGGTTAGTATCTGATGCAAACCATGGGTTTGTCATCTCCTATTGTTCATTTCAAAAACAATTTAGTAAAATCAAAATTATTATAAAGTAATGATTGTTATAGCTTCTTGCCTCATGGAAGAAAAATGATATAAATTACTGGTTTATTTATGAAACAAAAACAATGAATTGTCATGTTATGTTCTCAGTTGGGCATGGGAGAATTTCTCTGAACAGGTGGAAGGGCATCCCTGGCATGCAGTAAAGTTCTGGAAGTGATCACTTTGCAAGTAATTGAGATACTTGTTAAATTTAAAAGTGTAGACTGGGAATCTTCAGGTTCCTACATTTCAGCAATAAATTGTAAGCCATATTTTTGCACAGAATAGATTAAAAAATCATGAGAAGCCGGAGAAAGTGTTTTCTTTTCACTTTTTTTCCCACTGCTTTATATGTAAGAAGCAGCCTAACCAATAAACAGCTCTTTGGAATAGCAATATCCATCTCCACCATCAGCTTTGAATGCCCAGTTTTAGCCTGAAACAAATTCTAATGGCTGTATTTAAAAACCATTGGAAGACTTGGTTGATCTACCAGTTTTAGACCTTTATTTACCTGTTCAACTGTCAATCTATTTATTTTACATTTATTTCATTTACATTTTTCAAATAAAATGCAAGTTAGTATATGGATTCAAAAATTGAAAAATAAATAATTTGCATAAAAATTATGACCATTTATCAAATCTCTAGATGACAAAAATTGAGTATAGGCTGAATCAAATCCTGAAAAACTTACTGCAAGGTCTGGGTTTTCTCAGGAGTCCCATGCATGTGAAAGAATAATTGCGGGGGTTGGGTACATAAGACAAACAGTCTAAAATTGCAGTGTATCATTAAGTTTTATATGCAGTGATATCGAATATTTTGCTTAACAAATTTATAATTTGTTTACTAGGATGGGAAAGACAGAAACCTCCTAATAAAAGCTTTACTTAGGATTTGCTCCGTGAGCAAGGTCTAGAGAAACAGCCTTAAGTTAGGGGAGTACTAGTGCCAAGCAGCTAGCCAGGTGTCCAAAAGTACTTTTATAATTCTGCATCAGTGATAACATGCCTTTTATCACTGATGGTTTGCAAGATCACTGTAAAGCTCCCAGATGTGATGACTGTGGAAGGCTTAGAGACTTTGTTGGTGGCTGGAATAGCTGTTGCCATCAGAGGCCAGGTGTTGTTACCCAAAATTCCAGCTACCGAATTAGACATACAGCTCTGTTCCCATGCTCACCAAAAAGTCTCTGGCTTTTTATTTCTTGATCTTAGAGTTCAAAGGGACAAATAGAATGCAATTCTTCTACTCAAACACAAGAGTAAACTTGGCCCTTGTTATTGTGATAATTTAAAGAAATAATGTAAGAAGTTGTTAGAATTCAGCTATTGCTGAATAAATTCTTTTTTTTTTTTTTTTTTTTTTTTGAGATGGAGTCTTGCTCTGTCTCCCAGCATGGGGTGCAGTGGCGTGATATCGGCTCACTGCAACCTCTGCCTCCCAGGTTCAAGCGATTCTTCTGCCTTAGCCTCCCAAGTAACTGGGATTACAGGCATGCACCACCACATCTGGCTAATTTTTGTATTTTTAGCAGACATGGGGTTTCACCATCTTGGCTAGGCTGGTCTTGAACTCCTGACCTCATGATCCACCTGCCTTGGCCTCCCAAAATAGGTATTTTTTTAAAATAAAAAATCTACCATTGTTTCTATTACTGCTAAAATTTACCATGTCAATTTTCTGAAGTCCAGTTTTATTACCAAAATCAATTTGTTTTGCATTTCATAGCAATTTTTGATAGAAAGCATGGCCAAATGACATTGCCTAAGCAGGTTAAAAATATTTCACAAGCTTTGTAAGAGAGGTAAACAATTGCTATTCTCTTTTACTAACCCCCTTACCGAAAAGAGAAAGGCAACAAGTCCATGATAATGGCTAATATTTGTTGAACACATAAGGGTGGACCATTTACTGTGCTAATCTGTTTCTACCTGTTCCCTCACTTAAGCATCATGACTCTGTAAGGAAGATGCTCTCATACCTGTATTACAAGAGGAGACTGATGCTTAGAAACATGAAGTAACCTGCCTGAAGTAGCACAGCTCTTAAGTGATAAATCAAGGAGTCAAAACCCACCTCTAGACTCCAGACACTGACTTTTTAAACTGTTACTCCTCTTTGTTACTCTATTTTCAAATCGAATTGAAGACACTTCTATACAAAATTAGCACATTTAATGTAAACATAGCATGGTATCATTATATCGAAAAGGGATGAATAATTCATTTAACTCATTTATTTTTCTTCAGCTTTTCGCTATTTCTCTTATTTGCTCACGTCCCCCTCATAATCCTGTGGCAAATTCCAGCCCTGGTGGCTCTCAGGCAGAAACCAGCTATGCAATGTAGTTGCCTCTGCCAATACACTGCTGTGGTAGCTAGCATTGTTCTCCAAACTACCTTTTATAAAATCGTTTTTGATTTAGGGCCAGAGTTGTTTCTGAGCTTGATACATATGAAAGTTGCAGGTCAGGGATAAATGGAGCTATAATGTAATTCAGAATTACCCAAGATTCCTTCACAGGAATCTCATTTCAGGGAAATACTACTGCATGCTTAGGAAACTTTCAGCAACGTGACTTAAGTTGTTCTCAAAAATGACTCAGGTAATTTTAATGTGGCTTTTTTTCAACTTTTTAAATTTCGTATCATAGTGAGTCTTTCTGCCCTTCTGCGACAGGCTTTGAATTGGGTATTCTCACAGAGTCGAAACAAAAACACATGAGGGTATTTTCTGTAAAAAGCTTGAGTTGAGGATCCTTGAAAAGGTTGTTCAAATCCTCTCTTCTGATATGTTTCATTTTCCTTGCTTTCAAGGTTTTATTCTTACACACACACACACACACACACACACACACCCCAAAAATGGTAGCAACTTGTTTACTTTACTGTCTCAAGTTTCTTAGAAACCCAGCTCTATACACAAAATCAGGAATTGGAATACACTGAATGCTTTTGGCTGCTGTGCCCTGGTACTCTGATTGTGACAGTGATACTTATAGTCACTTACTTTTTTTTAAGTTACTCATGTTTTGCTCATGTATAAAATTAACATTCTTTAAGAGAACCGTAAGTGTGAAGGCAACTTATACTCCATTATGTTAAGTAGAATCATGTTCAAATTCTAGCATGTTCTAGTTGAATCATGTTCAAATTCTAGCATAAACTCAATGTATGAACTTTCTGTTATTAACTGAACCTGGTCACCTTTTCATTTTTCTCCCAATTTTAGAAAAAAGTGAATTTTATTAAAATGACACGTGGTCAGGTCTAAACTATTTCACTCTCTATAAATTACAAAACACTACAAGTTTAGTTGAGCTTAAAATGATCTTCGATTTCTTTGGTTCACAGGATTTTTGTTTGTTTTCATCAGGTTTTTGTGAGGTATTATTCATGCAGTTACTTTTATTGGCACCTTTTGCAGTATGTGCCCCCAAAATCCCCATACACACATTTACCTATTTGTACCGTGTGGGCTTCCCTCAACTTCGGCAACTACAGCTTTCCACATTCAGGCCTTTGCTATAGCAGAGCCAAAAAACAAATAAGAAAATTGGAAATTCTTGGCAAATTTATTTCGAAAATTTGGCAGAGCTAATGATCTTGACATAAAAAGTTTTTCTGTTTATTGTTTTGTTTTCTTTCCACTTGAATTATGTATATCAAAAGGAATGCCTTGAAGCACAAGGATATAAATTCTACATCATATCTAATAGAGTTTCTTGGAAAAAGTTAAGGTCATGCAGAGCCAGTTCCTCCTCACTCATTCCACCAACTCAAAATAGGTGTTCTGTATTCACACCGTGAAGAAAAGGAATTCACTAGTTGGAGGCAAGATTATAAATGCTGGGGTGGCCCTGGGAAAGAGCCTTGACCCCTTGGGGCTTTGGGATCTGACACCAGGGGTATACTTCCTCCCGGAATGGAATATGGGGAAACAGCAAGTCTTGCAGCAGAGTGGAGATGGCTGTATGGAGTAGCTAGGCCATTGGGAAAGGAGTGTCAAAAGTCTCATAAGAGCAGCAGGAAGTTTTCTGTTGTAGCAGAGTGGCATAAACTTGATGGAGCCCAGAGTACCAAAGAGGCCTTGAGATTGGAACAACAAGTATTTAGGAGCCATCTACCAGACCTGACTGCTGCTGACTAGATGGGATATGAGTTTCTGGGAGGCCAGTGTGGGCTCATAGTGATTGATAATTGGGTTCTAGCTTCTGCCAACACCATGGCATTATATATGCCCTGTGAAAGTTGTATGCAACCTTTGGAACAGGTTCGAATAATCCCTAGATAGATTGAAAATGACTTCGATTGGCTGAAATTTTGTGTGTTCTACATCTGATAGAATTTGGGTTTAAGACAAAAAGTTAAGCTACAGAAAGGTAAAATTACTTTTTCTACAGTTGATTATGTGACTAATTAACATCAACTAGATGTCATTTTATTCATTTGATGGAATTTGATGGTATATATTTTGGAAAAAGTAGAATGGTAGCACACTGTGAAACAGGTTTTAATATAGAGACACCTATACTGAAGGACAAGGTAGTCTATTAAAATGTAGAGAGGATTTTGCAACCTTTATGATGCTTCCCATCCAATAGAAATTCAACATTTTAATATTGGCTTAAATAATTTTCATAAATAATGGTTTTAGATTCAAAGGACAATTACAGAAGCATGAAGGAGATGGGTTGAGTGTAAATATGTTTGCAAATCACACCTTCAACATTCTTTCCCCCTTCCCCTTCTGGAATGGAATATTTATACTTTGTGGATAAGTGTAGAAATTAGTTTCAAACACTGACATACTGAAAGGAACAGAAGACTTTTTACACTTTGTGGATAAGTGTAGAACTTAGTTTCAAATGCTGACATACTGAAAGAAATAGACTTTTTAGGAAATCTTACACACCTGTGCTATGGAGATGCATTTCACTGGGAATAGGACTCAACCTAACTCATCAGCTACACATCTAACACTCTTCTGTCATACCAAATTATACTTTGTCTACTCTCTCTGAGAGGTCCTACTTGTATAATTGTAAAATCATGTTTCTATATTAGGGTCATTGTCTATACATATGTCCCAAATTCCTAAATTTCCACAGACATAGTAAAATTTCCATTGTCTAGTAAATTTCTATTGCCTGGTAAATTTTGTTTTCTTTGGACCACAGGATTTTTGTTTTGTTTTCTTCAGGTATTTATGAGGTTTTCCTCACAAATATACCTTGCCATAGTAAATTTCCATTTCTTGGGTCTCTGAAATAGGACATGAAGGAGGCCAAGAAGGAGACAGAACTAAGCCATTTGTGTAACTTTCTATCTTAGCATTCATGTATTCATTTGACATATTTACTGAATGTCTACATGTGTCATGTGCCAGTTTAGGTACTATGTATACAGTAGTGAACAATATAGACAAAGTCCCTGCCTGACTTAATGGAGCTTAGAATCCAGTAAGACAAGACAGCAGTCACTAAATAAACACTTAGTACATCTGGTGGTAGTGAGTGTCATGAAGACAAAAGAGAGGTATGATGTAGGGGTTTATTAGTTTCTTTTTAATTGATGGTTTGGAAAGGTGGCTTTTCTATTCCATGGTAACAGTTGAAGGAAGTGAGGGAGCTAGTCATAAGGATATATAGTACAAAAGCATTCCAAAAAACAGAGCATTGCAATTCTAAGTGTCTGAGACAGGGACTCACTTGATGTGGTTTTGCTGAAAGGCAAAAGGACCAGAGTAGCTGGAGCAGAGTGAACACTGGAGAGAATCTCAGAAAATTAGCTAAGAAAGGGAGCAGAATGTTGGCTTTACTTATAAATGTAAAATAAATCTTCAGAATTAGTGCTATTACATGCCTTACCTTTATGGACCACTCTGCACTGTGGAAAATGGATTGTAAGTGGAAAGGGTGGCTGCAGTGAGGCAAGATGTGAAGCTAGCATAATAACACAGAGGAGAGATCATGAGGGCTTATATTTAGACCACTGTGGTAGCAGTGTGGGTGAGGAATGATTAGATTCTCCATATAGGACAAAAGTGGAGCCTAGGATTTACTGGCTGAATTGGTTATGATGTGTGAAAGAGCGAGTTAATGATGCCTTATTTATTTTTTATATTCAGGTTACAAATAAAGATAGATGCTTTATAAAAGCAAACATTCGAAAATCTGCTTTGACATTAGTAGAAAGTTACAGATGTGCATGCCCCCTCTGATCTCTATTCTATTACACTTGATCTGTCTCTGGAATTCATAGAAGGGAAAAAATAATTTTATATTTTGAATACTCTATATCTTCTTTGGGACCATTCTGACAGTCACATAATTGCTCTTAGAAGCATTATGAGATTTACACAGTTATTTTCTTTTGATTCCACTATTTAAAAATATATGAAGAACTCATTCAACAAGTGTAAAACTTGCTTTATATTGATCCATTGTTGAAAATTTGAGAGAAAATTTACTATTAAGTAAATTGAAAGGGACAAGTAAATAAAAAAATAGAACATGTAAATTTATGTTCCATTTTAAACCATCATTTCTTATTCATATCTAAGTAGATCTACATATAACCTGCCAATAGGGCAGAGGTTCTGAATTTGACTTTTATGGAGACCATGAAACTCCCCAAATTGTGCATATATTCCTTTTTCTTGGAAGAGACATTCTATTTTCCAACATATTTACGAAAGGGTTTTTAAAAGTAAAAAATGTTAAGAACAACTGAATGGTTAAGGAAATAGAAAATGGTTGGTGGGACTGAAGCTACTCGCTAATTAGCTAAATTAATAAAGGAAAATTTTGAAAGATTTTTGGAAGATTACTTAAAAAGTATTATTTTATACTTAACCATCTGCAATTTTAAAAATTATTTTTGAGGTGGCTGGATGGTTATAATTTTTGTATATTTTTAAACTTCTGAATAAAAGTTCAATGAACAAAACAATAATTAATTTAAACTTAAAATATTACATCATCCTAAAGTGTCTGGAAACATACGTGGGGCATACCTTAAAATCAGGTGTTGTCACCACAATTACTTGTTAATCTACAAAACCTTTTCAAAATCTGTGAGCACTAACATTGGTCTTGTACTCAGGTTTCCCTGAAATGTGCAATTAAACTGAAAACCAGGAAAGAAGCTACAAATCGTACAATGGAAAGGCTATAATAATCTGTTTGTCTAGAAAAAATTGATTATGTAATTGGGCATGCCATTGTACACTGCCTAATACATTTAATTCATATTGATGTACTTTAGTGGGACAATTGATTCAAAAGTATTTTGCTTGAAGATTAAATATGTAGAACTGATATTTACTTAGAAATGTAAATATATGTGGTGGTTGAATAGTCTGCTATAGCCATCAGTTGATGCTGACTCTCCTCATACTATTGTTTAAAAACAAAACAAAATAATAACAAGTTTAATTGTTTCATTTCATATGTGGAAATTGATATTAATATTTATAGGCCTCTGGGATAGCATTTAGTATTCTGTTGTAGAATAATAGTTTGGTAGTTATAACAGTTAAGTGTCTTAAATACTATATGTATCCTTTAATATATTTCTGCAGATAAGGGATCCTCGGGATGATGTAGTTATCAATGCCAAATAAAGACTACTGCAGGAATTAATAATTGAAACACTTATTAACTGTATTTGTATCTTTTTTTTTTAAATGATGTGTATTTGATTTGATGATAACATTCAATGATATTGACTATTTCCGGCATATTTGAATGGCATAAACCTGACTTTCAAATTTGTGGTCAGCTCATTTTGACTTACATCTTTCTAGTTGTAAAAGGTGTGTTAGTCTTGAAAACAAAATGAGAATAAATGTATAATGGATACAAAGTTGTCTTTAACTCTAATATTTATATACCTAAAATTCCTGAGTTAGCAACGAACTTTAAGTTATCGAGTGTTCTTTTCCGGCACTGCTGTAGCAGACACTGACACTGTCCGTCTATGTCACTACTTTCCTTATCACTGCAGTCCACGTTAGCTCAATTTCCAACTGCCAGCACATGGATTTCTTTTCCTGAAGGCTTTCTTTGTCCACTGGAGCCTGCTCTGCTAACTGTACAGCAGGACAGAAGTGCTCAGGAAATAATGCTCTTTGGTACCCAAGAACAGGCTTCTACGAGTTACCAGAGAAGTCCTCATCCAATTATCTCAAGAGGGATACCTTTCATGTGTGTATTGTATACGGATTCATCAAACCCCACAGTAGTAACTTGCTTGATGGAACACACTTTACTAAACTACTTTTTTCTGCTTCAAATATTCACTTCCTTACTTATTCATTATTGATGCCTCATATAATCACCTTTAATATAAATTACTTTCATTCAAATCTTTGTCTCAGGAAACACTTTTAGGGGAATGGACACTAAGATATATATAGATTGAAAAAAATTTATTTGATCATTATATTTGCATTCAATCACAAATATAAAATGACATTTTGTGAATGTGGATTTTAAAAATCACACTTATTGAGGTATAATTTACACACAATAAAGTACATTTTAGTTGTACAGTTCAATAAATTTGATACAACTATGTAATTTCCTCCATTATAATCAAGATATGGAACATCTCTAAAACATTTCCTCATGCCCCTTTGTAGTCAACCCACATGACCCCCAACATATCCTTCCTCACTATCGATTAAGTTTCTTATTCTAGAATTTTATATAGAAGGAATCATAGAGTATATACTCTTTTTGTCTGGCTTCTTTAACTCTGCATTATGTTTTTGAGATTCATTCATTACGTTTTTTTATGAATCAATAGGTTTTACTTATTGCTAAGTAGTATTCCATTGCATAGAAATGCTACAATTTGTGTATACATTTGTTTGTTGATGGACATTTGGGTTGCTTCCCACTTTTGGCTATTATGAATAAAACTGCTTTGAATGTTTGTGAACAAGCCTTTGTGTGGACCTATGTTTCATTTCTTTTGGGTAAATACCTAAGAAGGGAATTCTGGGTTGTATAATAAGGGTATGCTTACTTGTAAGAAATATTTTACTGCTTTACAAAGTGGTTTTATACATTTTATATTTCCACCAATGGTCTATGTGAGTTACAGTTGCCCCAGGGCTTTCCCAACAATAGGTACTATCAATCTTTAAAAATCTTAGCCATTCTAGTGTGTATGCAATAGTGTCTCATTGTGATTTTAATTTGTATTTTACTCATGATGGGTGAAGCTAGGTATCTTTCAGATGTTTATTGGCAATTTATAGATTTTCCATTTGTGAAATGTCTGTTAAACTCAATAATTTTAAAATTATAAATTAACATTTTAAAATTATTGAGTTGTAGATGTTCTTCATATATTCTGGATAACAGTCCCTTGTCAGATATATGTATTACAAATAATTTCTTTTAGTCTTAGCTTGTCTCTTTATTAATAGTGTTTTTTGAAGAACAGAGTGCAATTTGTCATTATTTAAATAATTAGTTCTCTCTTGATGTCCTATCTAAGGAATCTTTGCCTACTCTTAATTTTTTTCCCAGAAATTTTAGAGTTCTAGATTCTTTGTTTTGGTCTATGATGTATTTAAAGGTAGGTTTTGTGTGAGGTGTGAGGTTTTTACAAATGAACATAGTTTTTGCCAGCAACATTTGTTGACGAGACTGTCTTTTCCTCACTGAATTATACTGACATTGTAAAAAAATGATTAAACATATATATGGCGTCTACTTTTGCACACTACTTGGTTCCATTGATTTCTATCTATACATTTTGATATGTTGTGATTTCATTTTTCTTCATTTCAGTATATTTTCCAAGTTTCATTGTGATATTTTTGACTCATCATATCTTTAGAAATATGTTAATTTCCTAATATTTGTAGATTTTTCAGATGTGGTTGTGTTATTGATATTTAATCTTATTGTGGTTAAAGAATATACTCTAGGTGATGTCAGTCTCTCTAGATTTACTGAGATTTTATGGGCTAGCATATGGTCTGTTTATTTCAGTGGGTGGCTTGTTTATACACCCTTGAGAAGAATGTGTGTTCTGCTGTTTGTTATAGTGTAATGTAATGTCAATTATGTTAAGTTGGCTAACAATGTGTAGCTATTCTATAGCCTTATGAATTTTGTGTATATTTAATTTTTTATTACCAAAAGAAGAATATCAATGTCTGAAATTATCCACATTAGTTTTATCTATTTCTTCCCTCAATTCTGAGCACTTTTTGCTTTGTGTACTTTGAAACTTTATTGTGGGCATATACACAAATCAGAGGTTACATCCTCTTGACAAATTAAGACTTTTTGTTATGAAATGTTCTTCTTTATTCTTGGTAATATTCCTCAATCTTAAGTACATCATTTAAAAATGTTATATAGCCAGTTCATCTTTATTTGATTAGTGTTTTTATAGTGTACCTCAAAAAATCCTTTTACTATTTACCTACCCATGCCTTTATTTTTAGATTGTGTTTCTTATAGACAGCATATAGTTGAGTATAGTGAACACTGTGCTCTGTCACTCATATGCTCCTTCAATAAAATACTTCTAGCCCAAGCTTTTGAGAATGCTGTCAGCAGATGGGCTTTAGCTTTCAGTTTCTTCATGAATTGCTTATGCTCCAGAGGGCTGCCTCATCACATCTTCCGAAATTACATTTCTGGCTCCAGTTGACGTATCAGAGAAGATAAGGCTAATCTGAATTTTTTTGTTCATTGTGAAATACCCATTTTAAAAAAATCACCTTTACACTTCACCTTTATTCTGATGCTTCCATTAAATTATATAGAAAATCAAATAATTATATGTAAATGTTTAAGAATGTTAAGAGACATTTATGCTACTAAGTTTCCTTTTCTGTGTTAATCAATGAAATGTGGCCTTTGCCTGAGTTTCATGTCTTTTGGAGCTAGGAATGGATGATGTATGTTAATCTAGAAAGGAGCATATCTTTTATAAAATAAACCAATTGCAACTTCTTTTTAAAGGTTTGATTTAGATGAGACAGGATAAAAATCAAATGCCAGGACTGATAGGCAAAATGAGTTGGTATATTCTCATCAGTAGCCTCAATGACACATGCATTTATTTTATTCCTCTACCCTCTGCAAGTGTCCTACAGAAGTACTTACATAGCATACATGAGTGATCAGTTTCCAATTTGATAACTAAATGGAAATGGTAGAAACATTTATTGAATTCACATTAGGTCCCAATTACTATCCTAGGCACTTTACATATTCTCTATTTCAATCCTGGGGGTAAACCTGTGAGAGCTATAGATGCAATCGCTCATGTTTTACTGATGGTGAAACTGAAATTCGTAGAGGTTAAGAGAGTATACATTGAGTCTGATTCCAAACTGGGTGCTCCTTTTATGCTTTCATTTTGGTCTTAATTTTTGGACATAATTAAACAGAAATTTTGGTACTAACTTTTTAGTAGTCTAGGAAATATGCTTATGTATCTGAGTATATATTTTATTTTTTGTTGGTAAAACTATATAAAGAAATTTAAGAACTCATTTATTTATATTTGAAGATGATATGAATATTTTATTTCAGATAATGTACATTAAATATTTAACTCTGATGACCTAGATATATTAACATTATACAGTAGCATTTGAATACTAACATTTAAAAATGCACTCACTTTTCAGTTATACCCTTACTTTGAATTATGGGGTCATGATTAAATATTTAAGCAAGAACTCAAAACAATGGCAGAGGTTTGACATAGCTACAGTTGTGATTTGAGGGTCTTTCTCTTCCTCCAGGTGACTATTCACTTCTAGCATCTGCCTATATATGTAGATGCCTAGATGCCTAGATGCCTATAGTATAGGCATATAAGCATGGATTAGTGTTGAATAATTTTTTAGTGTACTTAAAAAAATCTTTTTACCATTAACTTATTCAAACCTTTATGTGAGAAAAGAAATTTGCCTATTTGCAAGAAAAATAATGTGCACATAGCATATTTTTGACATTAGTAGGGCATAATGTGTGAAATAAATATAGACATCTTTAATGCTATGAAAACCAGGTAAACTATTATTTTTAGTAATTTTAAAATTTTAAGTGAATAAATTGCATAGGAAAATATATTTTAGAGAACATATTGATTTTCACATAAAACAACTAGTTTATGATACATGACAGATTTAACTGGCAAGCCTAATGCATGGTTATAATTTCTTCTTAATATTCCACTTTTCAACCACTGCTTAGTTTTACCCTACCCAAAATATATTTGTCTTTTTCTGCATGTTACTGATTTCTCACTGTTAGTATTAGAAGTATTTGAAGAGATCAAATAATATTTTAAATATTAGGCTCTTTATTGCAGTCACATATTTTTTTAAAAATTATGTAATAAGAAATTATTGAGCCCCTACAATGCTCTAGACATCATAATAGGTGCTGAGAACATCAAACTAATATTTTAAAAGAAATTCCACATTGTAGGAGGTAAAAACGATTTCTGTATCATGATAAATATAATTATATTATACCGTATCAACATGATATGATAAAGAAGATAAATTGCTTTGGTGGCCCAGTTGAAGAAATAAAATATCTTGCCTGTAGATAGAATGAGGTGCATTATGGTTTAGATGCTCCCTCTAGTTTAAATGCAAGTAATTTATTTGAAAGATAGGTAAGTAAGACTAGGAAAGACAGCCAATAAAAAGGGCTTTAATAATGGGAGGCAAGCAGAGGTAATATTTACACATAGGATTGGACACAGAATAAAAATAAACTGATAATTCTCTGAAAGCCATAACATTAACTGGGAAACTTAAATAAAGGATCCAAGCTTGATTATAAGACGAAGAACAAATAATTTGGGGGGCCCAGACTGATGTCATTTCTTTTTTCTTTTTTTGAGACAGAGTATCACTCTGTTGCCCAGGCTGGAGTGCAGTGGCATGATCTCAGCTCACTGCAACCTCTGCCTCAGCCTATGAGTAGCTGGGATTACAGGAGTGTGCCACCAAGCCTGGCTTTTTTTTTTTTTTTTAAAGTAGAGATGGGGTGTCACCATCTAGGCCAGGCTGGTCTTGAACTCCTGACCTTGTGATCCACCCGCCTCAGCCTCCCAAAGTACTGGGATTACAGGCGTAAGCTGCCACACCCAGACAACTGATGCTATTTCTATAGAGAAAAATGATTGTATGAGCTCTTTGCTGACATATATTTTTCACAATTTTCTTAATTAGTCCAAAGCACCTTGAACACCCAACTTGAAAATAGAAGATCAATGTGAAGCTAACATTTTCCACTAAGTATATCTCACCAGTGGGCATGTTCTGTGAAGAAAATACATAGTTTTGAGTATTATTTTTTCCTTAGAATTTGATAAGAATTTGTAAGACAGATTGTTGGAGTTGAAAAGTGAGCCCTCAATCATAGCAACATTCTTTTCTACCCATTCTACACAATGTGACAAATAAAGAGTAAATTTGCAGGCCAAAATGCCAACTCTCTTATTGATAGAGACTCTGTACGAAGATGTAATTTATTGTAAGAGCTAAATGGGTCTGATATCCACACCCAAGAACTGTGCTGACTTACCCAATAGTTGGGGAAATATGCTTTTCATGTGGATCACCTTCCCATGGAAGATGGAGTAAGGTGAGAGGAATTTCTACTTTTGGGGGCCAGCTTGTTCTGGGTGGAGCTGAGTTTTACATGCACAGTTATTCTCCTCACATTTGTCAGATATACCACTGTGTTCCTGAGTGGCAGAAACAGTGAAGGAGTAGAGACAGGCCAAAAGTGTGTGTAGAACAGATTCTTCTGAGAACTGTCTGTTCATATCCTTTGCCCACTTTTTGATGGGGTTGTTTTTTTTTTTTTTTTTTGTAAATTTGTTTGAGTTTTTTGTAGGTTCTGGATATTAGCCCTTTGTCAGATGAGTAGATTGCAAAAATTTTCTCCCATTCTGTAGGTTGCGTGTTCACTCTGATGGTAGTTTCTTTTGCTGTGCAGAAGCTCTTTAGTTTAATTAGATCCCATTTGTCAATTTTGGCTTTTGTTGCCGTTGCTTTTGGTGTTTTAGACATGAAGTCCTTGCCCATGCCTATGTCCTGAATGGTATTACCTAGGTTTTCTTCTAGGGTTTTTATAGTATTAGGTCTAACATTTAAGTCTCTAATCCATCTTGAATTAATTTTCGTATAAGGAGTAAGGAAAGGATCCAGTTTCAGCTTTCTACTTATGGCTAGCCAATTTTCCCAGCACCATTTATTAAATAGGGAATCCTTTCCCCATTTCTTGTTTTTGTCAGGTTTGTCAAAGATCAGATGGCTGGTATTATTTCTGAGGACTCTGTTCTGTTCCATTGGTCTATATCTCTGTTTTGGTACCAGTACCATGCTGTTTTGGTTATTGTAGCCTTGTAGTGTAGTTTGAAGTCAGGTAGCGTGATGCCTCCAGCTTTGTTCTTTTGACTTAGGATTGTCTTGGCAATGCGGGCTTTTTTGGTTCCATATGAACTTTAAAGCAGTTTTTTCCAATTCTGTGAAGAAAGTCATTGGTAGCTTGATGGGGATGGCATTGAATCTATAAATTACCTTGGGCAGTATGGCCATTTTCATGATATTGATTCTTCCTATCCATGAGCATGGTATGTTCTCCCATTTGTTTGTGTCCTCTTTTATTTCACTGAGCAGTGGCTTGTAGTTCTCCTTGAAGAGGTCCTTTACATCCCTTGTAAGTTGGATTCCTAGGTATTTCATTCTCTTTGAAGCAATTGTGAATGGAAGTTCATTCATGATTTGGCTCTCTGTTTGTCTGTTACTGGTGTATAAGAATGCTTGTGATTTTTGCACATTAATTTTGTATTCTGAGACTTTGCTGAAGTTTCTTATCAGCTTAAGGAGATTTTGGGCTGAGACAATGGGGTTTTCTAAACATACAATCATGTCATCTGCAAAGAGGGACATTTTGACTTCTTCTTTTCCTAACTGAATACCCTTGATTTCTTTCTCTTGCCTGATTGCCCTAGCCAGAACTTCCAACACTATGTTGAATAGGAGTGGTGAGAGAGGGCATCCCTGTCTTGTGCCAGTTTTCAAAGGGAATTTTTCCAGTTTTTGCCTATTCAGTATGATATTGGCTGTGGGTTTGTCATAAATAGCTCTTATTATTTTACATTCATACAGCCAACAGACACATGAAAAAATGCTCATCATTACTGGCCATCAAAGAAATGCAAATCAAAACCACAATGAGATACCATCTCACACCAGTTAGAATGGCAATCATTAAAAAGTCAGGAAACAACAGGTGCTGGAGAGGATGTGGAGAAACAGGAACACTTTTACACTGTTGGTGGGATTGTAAACTAGTTCAACCATTATGGAAAACAGTATGGCGATTCCTCAGGGACCTAGAACTAGAAGTACCATATGACCCAGCCATCCCATTACTGGGTATATACCCAAAGGATTATAAGTCATTGCTGCTATAAAGACACATGCACATGTATGTTTATTGTGGCACTATTCACAATAGCAAAGACTTGGAATCAACCCAAATGTCCAGCAGTGACAGACT
The DNA here is from genome assembly GCF_008728515.1 of Papio anubis. Lineage (NCBI taxonomy): Eukaryota > Metazoa > Chordata > Mammalia > Primates > Cercopithecidae > Papio > Papio anubis. Next base: position 78,658,130 of record NC_044979.1, read on the forward strand.
GGATTAAGAAACTGTGGCACATATACACCATGGAATACTATGCAGCCATAAAAGGATGAGTTTGTGTCCTTTGTAGGGACATGGATGCAGCTGGAAACCATCATTCTCAGCAAACTATCGCAAGAACAGAAAACCAAACACCGCATGTTCTCACTCATAGGTGGGAACTGAACAATGAGATCACTTGGACTCGGGAAGGGGAATATCACACACCGGGGCCTATCACGGGGAGTGGGGAGAGGGGAGGGATTGCATTGGTAGTTATACCTGATGTAAATGACGAGTTGATGGGTGCTGATGAGTTGATGGGTGTAGCAGGCCAACATGGCACAAGTATACATTTGTAACAAACCTGCACGTTATGCACATGTACCCTAGAACTTAAAGTATAATAAAAAAAATAAAAATAAAAAAAAAAAAAGAACAGATTCTTCCTCATAAAAATCAGAATTTGTGTTGGAGGGTGGCAGGAGAGGGATATTTCCTCTTTTTTAGAGATTATCTAAAAAGATTAGAAAACACAGAAAAATTGATTTAATATTTCTCCTATTAGAAAAATTTGGGGTGGTTGTTGTTTAGGACAAAATGAGGAAAATCTGTTATTTTATAACTACTCATAATGATAAAGATATAGAAAATCATAGCATCAGAGTATCCCTTAAATAAAAATTTTCTATTTGTTTAAAATATGGTTATTACATTTTGGGCATCACCTTTGTTCTAAACAATAAGTGTAAAATAGTTGTAATTACAAACTTAACTAAAATTTAACTTTGCTCCAAATTAGCTTTAACAGTGTCACTATATTTTTAAATTTAATATAGTCTACATCATCTTTCAAATTTTTACTCTATAGAATATCTAAGCAGCGAGACGCTCACATTTGAAAAATGGTGCAGTCACATTAGTTGGGAAAATATTGAGCTCATAAAGCTTTAAGATCCAAGACTATGACTATGGGATTTGTTAACACATTTGAAATTTGAATATAAATTGTGAATAACGTAGAATTTTAAAACTTGACTACTGTCCTTTCTTTCACAGATGAATTAATAGGACCATTTTTTTTTTCTGTTTAAAATTCTTTAATGTGTGTTATTGTATTTTGTTCTCAAAGCTGTCTTCTCAGGTTGGCATTAAAATCAGAATATGAGAGATGAAGAAATTGAGATGTTAGACTACATCATGGGTTCAAGGCAGAGGACTAGAGAGCTTGAGTCAAACCAGAGTCTTCTGACTTCCATTCTGTCAGCCTTTCCATTGTGGTGTTTTTATTAAGTACACCATAAAGTCTGTCTACATAGGAGGTCAATGCAGTCAGTTAAGAAGGAAAACAAAAAAATAACAGGAAGCTGACATTATTCAAAATAAATTTTATCTTACTGAATTGATGACTAGTTTGGAGGAAGGCAAAAAGGATTGAATTATAGTGTTTTGTGCCAAAGAGTTTTTTTGACCCTGAACCCAGTTTATTTTTCTGACTTTAAGATAAGATGCTGAGGTGGCATCAAATTTTCTAGAAAAGGTCTAACATGATATGAACAGAAGAATTTCTCACTTTCTCATATTAGAAAACTTTTTCACTTGATATTTGAAGATGAAGGGCTCATTGATACGTGTTTTCAGTAATCATTAGCTTAAAACTACTCTATAAAAGATTGTGAAAGAAATAAATATGAACCTAATCTTGATTTCTGAAAAGCTATTTCTTGTGAAACAAGAATGGGATAAATTGATAATGCAACCTTTGTAAACATGATTTTATATTTTTTATGCTAAGGACTATACTCATAGGAGCTTCATCTTCTACTCATTCGCATGACATTTTATGGGTCAAACATCCTCTTCATCTCAAACAAGGCTAGTGAAACATTTAGTCTGGAAGAAATTTTTGTTTTTGAACAAACTTTGTGTATCAGCTTATGGTAAAGGATTCTACTGTCTTGGGTCTTTTCATTTTTTTTTAGGAGTGTTTTTGTTCAGGATTGCTGTTTACTAGTAGTTGAAAATTGTATGGAAATGCTTGGGATTTAGGTCTGTTTTTGAGATGATTTATGTGCAAGTAAATCCTGTAAACCGTCACCCCAAAGCATATTTATGGCCTCAAATATCTCTCTGTTTCCATTGCTCTTCTGCAGGCAGGAAGCATCTCATTTAGGATTCATGTCCTCTGGGAAGGAGAGAAAGTAGTTAGCATGCATTTTTGAGGATATTCTCTCAAAGTTTGCTCCATTAAAATGTTTTTTGAAACCAAAATATAGATAATTGTGTCAGCATTCAACTTTTTACTTTGGTTCGCTGAGAAGGACAGTTCTTACACTCTGAAATGTGTTGACTGGACTCCAGGATAAGTAGATATAAAACCAGATCAGTTTATGTTGAGAAATTGAATGTAGAATTGGAAAGCAGAAGGATGCTGGGAAAGATGCTCTGTACAGATTTGCTTTTTAAGCTGTTTTGGTTTCACCTAGTGCAAATCATTTTACCTCTCTTGAGTCTCAGATTCCTAATCTGTGAAATAGGTGTAATAATATGTACCTCCAAGGGTTATAAGGATTAAGTAAGATGAAACTTATAAAGTAACATAGCATGGAGCTTTACACATAGTGAATACTCTATGAATTCTAGTTGCTATTATTGATTTATTATAAAATATCTTTTAACCTGAGAATCCAAATGAAATGTTAAAAATCACACCACACCACCACCACCACCACCACATTATTATTTATTTTAGGTTACTATAGAAGCAAGAAAAATAGGCTTCTGAAGGTCCTTGAGTCAAAGCCATTATAATGACTTTGTTCTTTTCACTACCTATGTTGATTTGTATGTAAATATATATTCATTCTAAACCAATAGTTCTCAACTATTTCAACCAACAGTTCTCGAAGTTAAAAAAAAAAAGAATGCTCAGTCTCCTTTTCTGTGACACTTAAACCAGAATCTCAAGGTAGAGGCTGTGTATTTGTAGTTTTTAAGAGCTTTTCAAGTCAGATGTGGCCTTTGATAAGAATATCTGGCCTACCACGCATCTAACCCCAAGACTGATGCATCATTTTTCTAAATTGCAATAAGACAATCAAATTAGGTTAAGGATATTGGTTTAGGTAGGCATCTTAGGCTGTAATGTTTAATTATACTTCTTAAATCTTTTATTGTCTGGGTTATGGGCAGCATTAGAAACTTACAAGAAAGTCAAGTTTAGCAGGATCTGTGTAATAGGCTGCTGAGCAGTGAAAAAAAAAGTAAGTAGATATGGGAATTTTTAATTGGTGAAACACTAAAAAATGCTAGGTTATTGAGTATTGATAGGCCCTCCGTTCTACCATTATTTTAAAAAGAAACCATGAGTGACTCTTAATTAACACTCATCTCAGAAACTTTTTACAGTTGAGAATGTGCAAGATCTGGGACTCTCATACGGCTGCTTTCTTGTACTATAAACCACCTGTCTAGAGGCTTGTTTGGGGTTTATTTATACAGAATGAAAAAAGGAAGAGTTCCATTATCAGATCAATTTGGAATTGACTAGGCGCCCAAATTCAATGATGTAGAATCAAAGTGTGCTGATGATGCAAAGCAAACTTTGCTCTGAAGCCCTGGATTTAATCAGTGTTTGTGATGCTAGATCATATTAACATCCCCCAGGCAGCTGGCAGTGGTGATGTTCATTTAGGGCATCAATCTTTCTGCCCATGTTGGTGTTATAAATCTGGACATTCAAAGGACTCTTGCAACAGTAATCATGTGGATAAGTGATTTTTTTATTCCCATCTGGTTTAGATAGCTATCGTTTTGTATAAAACTAGTATATTCTTGATGGCTAGAAGAATACATTTCTCTTTGTAAGTACATATGTATTATAGCGAACGTATACACTGACACATCTAGATGTCATGTGTAGATAGTATGTACCTCTGTTTCTAAGAAGCATAAAATTATAGTTAATATATATTGCTACATTTCCCTATCCCCTCCTCAAAGAATGTACATGGTCACAACATTAGTAAACATATACTATGCTATAATGTATCTATGATGCTTTGCCAGAATCTGTCCATCAATTCATGATTTTAATCCATAATTTTGGTACAGGAAGTAATTGCTGGTACCTACAGAAACAACGTGACATCATCTAGGATAGCAGATGGATTGATATGTGGACTACTGTGAAGTGAATGAGAAACATACAAATGAAAATGTTTTCCAACATTGTAAAACACAGCATTTTTTAATCAGAATATTTATTCAGTTTCTCTTATGTACAATGTGCTATGCTACTTAGATAACACAGGTTTTTAGAAAATCTAAAATTATTAGTCTTCAGCTTTTAAAATGTAATATTTTGCTTTATAATTTTATATGCCATAAATAAAATATTTAATTGGTATATATGGTAGATTTTCATGCTTGAGATTGTTCAAAGAAACCTATGGAATTCTTTTATTTTTTATTTATTTACTTATTTTCAATGTTTATTTCAGAGTCAGGAGGTACATGTGTTAAGTTTGTTACCCGGCTACATAGTGTGATGCTGAGGTTTGGTGTATGAATTATCCTGTCACCCAGGTACTGAGCATAGTGCCAAACAGTTTTTCAACCTTGCCCGCTCCCTCCCTCCCTACCTTTAATAGTCCTCAGTGTCTATTGTGGCCATCTTTATGTTCACGAGCACCTGATCTTTAGCTCCCCCTTTTAAGTGAGAACATGTGATATTTTATTTTTTTGTTCCTGCATCAATTTACTTAAGATAATGTCCTCCAGCTACATCTGTGTTGCTCCAAAGGATATGATTTCATTCTTTTTATGGCTGTGTAGTATTCCATGGTGTATATGTACCACATTTTATTTATTCGATCCACTATTGATGGGCACGCCTGGGTTAATTTCATGCCTTTACTGTTGGGAATAGTGCTGTAATGAACACACAAGTGCATACGTCTTTTTGGTAGAACAGTTTGTTTTCTTTTGGATATACACCGGGTAATGGATTGCTGGGTCAAATGGTAGTTTCAATTCTCAGCTCTTTGAGAAATCTCCAGACTCCTTGCTATAGTGGCTGAAGTAATTTGTATTCCCACCCCAACAGCGTAAAAACATTCCCTTTTCTCCACAGCCCAACCAACATCTGTTGTTTTTTGACTTTTTAGTAATAGTCATTCTGACTCATGTACTATGAGATCTTGTTGTGGTTTTGATTAGCATTTCTCTTTTAATTAGCAATGATGTGCATTTTTTTGATACATTTGTTGGCCCCACTTGTATATCTTCTTTTGAGAGTGTCTGTTCATGTGTTTTGCCCATTTTTTAAAGGAGTTAGTTCTTTCTTCCTTGTTCAATTGTTTAAGTTCCATATAGATTCTGTACATTAGACATTTGTTGGATGCATAGTTTGTGGATATCTTCTCCCTTTCTGCAGGATATCAGTTTACTCTTTTGATAGTTTCTTTTTCTGTGCAGAAGTTCTTTAATTAGGTCCTTCTTGTCAATTTTTGTTTTTATTGTAATTGTTTTTGAGGACTTAGTCATAAATTATTTCCTAAGGCCCATGTCTAGAATGGTGTTTCTGAGGTTTTCTTCTAGGATTTTTATAGCTTGAGGTCTTACATTTAAATCTATCTTGAATTAATTTTCATATATGATGAAAGGTAGAGGTTTTTGTTTCATTTTTCTGCATATGGCTAGCAAACTATCTGAGCATCATTTATTGAATGGGGAGTCCTTTCTCCATTGCCTATTTTTGTCAACTTTGTTGAAGATTTGATGTCTGTAGTTGTGCAGCTTTATTTCTGGGTTCTCTAATCTGATCTATTGGCCTATGTGTCTGTTTTTGTACAAGTGCCATAGTGTTTTGGTCACTGTATCCTTATAATATAGTTGGAAGTGGGGTAATGTGATGCTTCCAGACTTGCTCTTTTTGCTTAGGGTTGCTTTGGCTATTCAGATTCCTTTTCGTTTCCATATGAATTTTAGAATAGTTTTTTTCTGTCATTCTGTGAAAAATGACATTGATAGTTTGATAGGAACAGCATCGATACTGTAAATTGCTTTGGGCAGTATGGCCATTTTCATGATATTGATTCTTCTAATCCAAGAGCATGGACAGTTTTTCCATTTGTTTGTGTACTCTATGATTTCTTTTAGCAGTGTTTTTTAGTTCTCCTTGTAGAGATCTTTCACCTCCTTGGCTAGATGTATTCCTTGTTATTTAATTTTTTTGTGTGTGGCTATTGTAAATGGGACTGCATTCTTAATTTGGCTCTCACCTTGAATGTTATGGGTGTATAGAATTGCTACTGACTTTCATATATTGATTTTGTATCTTGAAACTTTGCTGAAATCATTTATCACTTCCAGAATCCTTATGGCTGTTTTAGGGTTTCCTAGGTATAGAATAATATCATCTGTGAAGGGATAGTTTGACTTTATTTGCATGCTTTTAAATTCCTTCTCTTGACTGATTGCTCTGGCTAGCAATTTCAGTAGTATGTTAAATAGGAGTTGTGAGCATGGGCGTTCTTGTCTTCCAGTTCTAAGTGAAATTCTTCCAGTTTTTGCCCATTCAGTATGATGTTGGCTGTGGGTTTGTCATAGATGATATATGTTCCTTCAATGCCTAGTTTATTGAGGGTTTTTATCATGAAGGGATGCTGGATTTTATCAAAAGCTCTTTCTTCATCTATTGAGATGATCGTATGGTTTTTGTTTTTAGTTTATGTGGTTTTGTTCTGTTTATGTGGTAAATCACATTCATTGATTTGCATATGTTGAACTAAACTTTCATACCAAAAATGAAGCTAACTTGATCATGGTGAATTAACTTTTTGGTGTTTTTGCTGTTGAATTCAGTTTGCAGTACTTTGTTGAGGATTTTTGCATCTATGTTCATCAGGAATATTGCTCTGTAGTTTTCATTTTTTGTTTTGTCTTTGGAAGGTTTTGGTATCAGGGTGATGCTGGCTTCATAGGATGAGTTGGGGAGTAGTCTTTCTTCCTCAATTCTTGGAAACAGTTTCAGAGTTTCAGTTACATTGCACCAGCCCTTCTTTATATGGCTAGTAGAATTTGGCTGTGAATCCATCTGGTCTGGGGTTTTGGTTTTCTTTTCTTTCTTTTTTTTTTGATTGGTAGGTTTTCTTTTATTATTGATTCAATTTCAGAACTTGGTATTTGTATATTTAGTATTTTAATTTTTTTATTTGATCTTGGGAGATTGTATGTTTCCAGGAATTATTTATTTACTCCCTATTTTTTAGTTTGTATGTATACAGGTATTCATTTTCATAATAGTCTCCAAAGATCATTTGTATTTCTGTGGGATCAGTTGTAATGTCACTTTTGTAATTTCTGATTGTGCTTATATAGATCTCCTTTTCTTTGTTAATCTAGTAGCCGTCTATTGATCTTGTTTATCCTTACAAGAGACCAACTTTTGGTTTCATTGATCCTTTGTATGGATTTTTGGATCTTAATTTCATTCAGTTTCACTCTGAGTTTAGTTATTTCTTTTCTTCTGCTAGCTTTGGAATTAGTTTGTTCTTGCTTTTCTAGTTACTCTAGGTGCAATGTTAGATCATTAATTTGAGATCTTCTACCATTTTGAGGGAGGTATTTAGTGCTATAAACTTTTCTTCTAATACTGCTTTTTCTACATCCCAGAGATTTTGGTGTGTTGTGTCTCTATTTTCATTTATTTTAAATAATTTTTTGATTTCTTTCTTGATTTCATTGTTTGCCCAAAAGTTATTCCACAGCAAGTGGCTTAATTTCCATGTATTTGTTTGGTTTTGAGAGATCTCTTTGTATTGATTTCTATTTTCATTCCACTGTGGTCTCAGAGTATGACTGGTATTATTTGGATTCTTTTAAATTTATTGAGACTTGCTTTATGACTGAGCATGTGGTTGATCTTGGAGTATGTTTCATGTGCACAAGAGAATAATGTATATTCTGTGGTTGATAGATGAAGTAGTCTGTAGATGTCTATTAGTTTAAGTGTCAAGTGTCGAGTTTAAGTCCAGAATTTTGTTGTTAATTTTCTGCCTTGATGGTCTCTCTAATGCTGTCAGTATAATGTTGAAGTTCCCCACCAATATTGTGTGGCTTTCTAAGTCTTTTCATAAGTCTAGAAGTTCTTGTTTTATGAATCTGGGTGCTCCTATGTAGAATGTGTATATATTTAGTATAGTTAAGTTGTCATGTTGAATTGAACCTTTATCATTATGTAATGCCATTCTTTGTCCTTTTTTACTATTGTTGGTTTAAAATCTGTTTTATTTGGCACAAGAATAGTGACCCCTGCTTTTTTTGTTTTCCATTTGCATAAAACACAGGATTAAAATAGCTTCTAATCTTGGATTGACAATCTACCTTGAACTAAAATATATGTAAACCACCTGATTTCTTCTTTCCTTATTCTTTATATCTGACTAAGCCATTTCCTCTGACATATTGTTTCATATTTTTGGTGAGCCTCCACTTCCCAGGTTCAAAAGATTTTCCTGCCTCAGCCCCTTGAGTAGCTGGGATTACAGGTGCATGCCACCACGCCCAGCTAATTTTTGTATTTTTGGTGGAGATGGGGTTTCACTCTGTTGGCCAGGCTGGTCTCGAACTCCTGACCTCAGGTGATCTGCCTGCCTCAGCTTCCCGAAGTGCTGGGATTACAGACGTGAGCCACAGCACCTAGCTTTTAATTTTTTTAAAAAAGTAAGACTTTTTTTAAATTGAAGTATATGTGCTTATATATAATTGTATCCTAAAGATATTAAATATATTTCATACATTTCAAAGATATATTCACATTAATATAATGGATTGTAGTAAACAGTGAGATTTTGTCCAAGAAGATTGACAGCTTAGTTTTACTACATGAAATTTTTGGAATTTTTCATAAACATTTACGAAAAATGTGTAAAAAACTTGGAAGAAAAGTAATACACATGGCAACTTTCCTCTTTCCTTAATTAGTTTCAAAACAAAAGAAAATGCATATAAAAGGAAACACTTGTGGCCTAATTTTATTTTTTAAAACTAAATTCTTATTGCTTAAAAAAATTGGTATTACCTCATGAAAAGTCAGTAAGAGTCAGACAGTCTAAGTATTTTTGTACATTTACTTGTTTTTAATTCTAAATTATTGCCTAAAATGCTCATAGAGGGGTATTAATAAATGTTAATTAAATTGCTATAATTTTTACCTATTCTATTCATCTTTGTCATCTGTTGTTGCTCTTTCAGCAGAACAAGGAAATTGGTATAAACCATTTGAAGTTTGGAAGTCTGTCTTGAATGCCTTTTAAAATGTGCATAAGTCATCTAATAATTTATCTTTTAGTTATAATCAAAATTATATAAAAATATTCATTTACAAGACCTTTATTACAGCTTTTAACATACAAAAGATCATGCAAAAAAAAAAGTTAAATGCCCACTAACAGAATTGTTACATAAATTGTAGTATATCTATGCTGTAGCATAGTATATGCTTTTTAAATTCATGGTTCCAAAGGCTATTAATTGGTCTCACAATATTACCTGAAAAACATTCAGTATTGGAGGCTCCTTGTATAACATGATTCTGGTGGTTGTGATTTGGTGATAGAAGCACTGTGAGTATGGCATTGTGTGTTTTCAATACATTCAGAAGGAAATGCATCAAATATTAAAAGAGGTCATTGCTGGCTTGTGTTACTAAAAGTAATTAAAAATTTCTTGTACTTTTCTATATTTTTTCCATTTTTACTGTAAATATGTATTATATTTTTGTTTGAAAGATGTTACAAAAGAAAACTGTGGTGCTCAGTAAAGATAACAATGGACCCCAAAAGATCATCATTTTGAAGCACAATTTTTTGTTAGTATCTGGAGGAATACAGCCTGCCAGGTAACGACTCCATAACCGAGAGACCATATCATCCTAGTCAAACAGAGGATGATGAAAGATACTCAGAAGCCTCCAGTGACCTTATGCCAAACACAAAGGCTTTGTGTCAGCTCTGTTATTCTCAAGTTTAACAGCCTTGGTGGCAGCAAATATTTGGTTCATATCAAACAAGAATAAAGCTGTTGTAGTAAAGTTTTAAACATCATAAGGTGAAAAATAAGATAACCCTTTTGGGAGCAATTGGAAATAATATCAAGAGCTTTAAAAAATGCTTATAATTTTGGGGCTAATTTAACATCTGAGGGTAAGTCCTAAGGAAATAATTTCAAATATTGAGCAAATTTTAGGTACAAATATGTTTAGAAATTTTTTAAATGACAAAATATTAGATAGGTGCTAAGTATCTATTAGAAGAATAATTAATTATTGGATATTTACTTGAAAACTGTTGTGAAGATATTAAAAATAAAATATTGAAAATGCTTAAAATATGTGAGGTGAACAAGCAGGATGTATCAATGAATCTACAGAAAGGATTTTAATAACTTAGCATAAAGGGGCATTGGACAGAAAAAAGAATGGAATGAAATATGCCAAAATGATTAGTGTGGTTCTGTTCGGTGATAGACCACCAGGGTTATTTGTTCCCTTATTTTTCTCTATATGCCTAATTTTCTTTTCTGACCATTCTTTCATAAGACAAAATAAACATGACTAAAAAAAGATGGTGTTGGTAAATTTTTGTATAATTTTAAAATAAAAATAGGACATTTAAAGTAAGCTCTCAAATGGTCTGTACCACCTTGACTATAACTCAGTTATTTTACTGGCTCCCCATCCATCAGTATCAAGGCAGATAGGGATCTATCTCTAAAAAAGACTCCATCTTTCAGAAGTCCACACCTGAATTTCACCCAAGAACCCTGCATCACCATTTGTCTGTGGGTGCTATGGAGAGTGGTATGAGGAGGGATTGAAATAAAACTCTACTGAACAATACAGAATTATGTTTGAAAATAAGTTTTGTTGAGAATTTTTCACAAAATTCTCACATGCACCTATGGGGAAAAATCACCCCCATCCTTACATTCTAATCTCTGCATAAGAAGTACCAAGATGGGAAAGAGTGACCTGATGGGAACATAGGGGTCTGCGCAGAGAATGTTCAATTGCACTTTCCTTGTAGTGGGATAGCCAAAGAATTGTGAGAGCTGAGATAGAGGATATTCAATTATTATTTACTTTGCTGTGTAGTAAATCTCATCCATATACTCAAATCTCCAGTAAAAGCCAGTTACAGACATAGCATTATACCAGCGGCTGTTTTGGGGAATGAAAAAATCAGTATTTCTTGCAGTGGGAAGTGATTCAGGGAAGGAAAGGGACAACATATGTGGGTGGCAAGACAAACTGAGCTAAATAAGAGGAAAGAACCTGAAGTCAGTGATGACTAGGAGAGATGCAAGTCCCCAAGAATCCAAGGAGAGATTGAGAGAGATGTCTCCTCCCATTTGGTTGACAGAGCTAGCTTTATTTGTATTTCAAAGGGCAAGATGATGTCAGTTGGCATTAATTTATGGTTGAAAAAGGCAGAATTTTGTATATGAACTTGGGAACTCAATAATGAATCCAGTGATGTTGCATAAAATCAGAATTACCAAGCTTCTTTGCCTTTGTCAATTTATTTTCTTTTGCTTCTAATAGTTGAAAGAGGGTTCTAACATCTCAGACATAAGACAACTTATTTTCTAAAATTAATTCCTTCACCCAACAATATTTATACTGTCTGCTATATGCCAGGCATTGTTATAGGCACTGGTGATATATTGACTAGTAAACATACTAAATTCCCTACCTTCGTAAGACTTATATTACTCTAAAGTTAAAACCTCAAACTAAAAAGTTAACAATGAAACCAGTGAAATATAAACAGACAAATTCATTACATTTAAGCACCCATTCAACTGCATCCCAGAAGAAGAGCCATTTTTTGGTAACATTACAGATATTTTACTAGGTCAAGAAAGATCAGTGTATTTATGTAGCTTAGAGTTATGTTGGATTCTTACTACATTAATTTTGAGAGTTCTAGACTTTTAGGTCCAAAATAGAGCCCTATCTATCCTTCTAGCCCGGTTAATCTGCAGAGTGCCTGGATTGAGAATAGTTATCTAGCAAGAATTTATTCCACTTTCCTTGTTAAAATATCATTAAACACTTAGACACTATATTTCATTTGTGAAGAGAAACCATTTATTCTGAAGTTTAGATAAGTCTAGCTTTAAAAAATGGAAGTGGATATGCATAAGAAATGAGCTGTGGAGTTAATGTGCTGTGGTTTGAATATTTGTGTTCCCAGTAAAATTAACCTGTTGAAGTCCTAATTCCCCAGGTAATAGTATTAGAAGATAGGCTTTTGGGAGGTGAGATAGTTTAGGAGGACAAATTAATGGATTGGTCCCCTTAGAAAAGAGGCCTGAGAGAGACCTCTCGGCTCTTCCACCATATAAAGACAAAAATAAGACACCAGCTATGAACTAGGAAACAGGCCCTTACCAGACATCAAATCTACTGGCACCTTGATCTTGGACTTCACGGGCTCTAGGACTGTGAGAAATAAATTTAATTTGTTATACATACTGTTCATTTTATCATACTTTGTTATTTTAACTGAAATGGAAGAAGACAGTACAAATGCTTGTTAACATGAACCTCATGAAAATTTGAGATTTTCCTTCAACATTACTGATTTCATTTATTCCCAAGCCAAAATGGTCAGACCACATGGTTAGAAGACTCTTGACATCATGATGAGGGTTGGCTCTCCCTGAATCACTGCAGTGTACTTCAATAGCAACTGAAGTGAAACAAACATCACAAAAGCACACAGGCAAAATCTAGCAAAATACCATAGGAATTGTGCTTTGTTATTACCAGTTGGTCACAGATGCTTAAATATGGCTTTTATTAGGGACACGCTGTAGAACAGCAGTTTCTTGTGATACTTGTGGAAAAAGAATTCAATGGTCAAATGAATTTGATAAACCACTTATTTCCTGGAGGTTCTCAAAAGTTTGTCAGTCTAATAAAATCCCTAAGACATCCAACATAAAGAAATCCCTTGGCCTTTGTTTACTCAAAGTTTTTCTAAAGTATTTTTTTGAAAATGAACTGTTTTTATATTTTGATTTTTTGTTTCTAGAAACATCTATTATCCCATAAATGTACTTTAAAAATGTTACTGTAATGTGTTTTAAATTTTAAGTAAAAAGATAAGTACATTAAGAAGAGAATTTACTTGAGGTTCATGAATGGTGCATTTAATCATATTTGGTAGGCATCAACAAACCTGAAAATTATTTTTGAAATCTTTATGAATAGTTTTTTTTCACTGAACATCAAAACAATTTTAAAATAGCAAATAGGTTCCTAGGCCATACGTAGATGATGGCAATTTGTTGCACAAATTTGCACTGGATAATCGAATTTTTATCACTCATTTCAAGCTGATTATGCTCTTTGAAGATGTTCTGCTTTTCCCCGACTTTGCATCCAAGGCAAACATTAGCTGGGCAATTGCTTGCAGTTTTTGTTTTTCATTCTCTAGCTTTTAATGCCATTTGAAGATCCAAAAACCTTCAAGAAGCAGCAAAGCAAGAAAGTACTATCCTGCTAGCTAAAAGCAAATAAAAGCATTTTCAAGGTATGTTTACTCCTCCAATTTCATGGGTGCTAAAATCCATGAATGGGCTCCATCTCAAGGCCATCTTGAGCAGAATCACACTGCTTTGCATCTAATGTTAGATTCCTCCACCTAGGAGTATTTTTCCTGGGAGAGTATTTCTTATTAATGATGGGCATCAGCATTTCCCAAGATTAGCAAAACTTTGTAATGGCTTAGTTTCTAGACACCTGATGGGATATGCTAATACAGTGAAAAGTGTCTCTGTGAAAGAATAACAGCATCCTATGAGCAAAATAAAACCTTGCTATGCCTTTTTATTTTGCTGCTAATTAAAATTATCAGGCTAATGAATAGAATTCTTGTCCTGTATATAATTGTCATCTTTCCTTGTTAAAATATCATTAAACACTTAGACACTATTTCTATTTCATTTGTGAAGAGAGACCACTTATTCTAAAGTTCAGATAAGTGACTGGATTGTAAAGGAAATTAACATCAATAATATGCTTTGCTATCTTTAAAAATAATCCAATAAAAGAAGTTAGCTTCAAAGTAAGATCCAACCAGCTGTTAGTTAAATTGTAATCCTATTAAATAGAAGGCTCAAACTGAACTTCTTCGAGGTATAAGTTATTAAAAATCAAGTAGAAATTAATTAAATAAATAGCTATTAAATTGACATATATTACTCTTATATTATGGGCTATGCACTCTGATAAATGTTAGGGATATAGACAGCACAGTCATGGTCCCTTTGTTAAAGAGGTTGCATTAGAGTAGAGAAAAACATGCAGTAAATAAGCAATCATGCCATGCTCAGTATTGGATAGTAGGGAGGAAGTGGAAATTCACAAATGCTTCCAGAGGAAGTGAATCTGAATTGAGTTTTTATAAGTGATTGATAGTTAGACTTGGTGAGCTGAGGGGATTAGACATTCTAGGTAGAATGCACAGTATATGCAATGGTATGGGGTGAAAAGGAGCTTGCTGAGTTTTGACATCTGGGATTAGTTAGAATAAAGTCAGAGTTAGTTTAATTATATGCCATGCTAAGGAGTTTATATTTTATCCTGTAGTCAGTGAGGGTCATTGACATATCTTACTCATGGATTTCATAGATCAGACCTTAATCAAGCACATCTTTATGGTTAGGATGGGCAGCATTCAACATATCAGATTTTAGTGGTGGTGGTGGTGGTGGTGGTGGTGGTGTGTGTATGTGTGTGCAAGAGAGGAGGAGAGAGAGCAAGAACTCAGGTATGGAAAGATTTATAGGGCTCAGTACTTTAGCAGCGGTGGTGGCAGAGAGTGGAGGTTGGGGAGTGAAGGGCACACTACACTGTCGGCAGGTGAAAGTAACATTCCTTTTTGTGATTAGGAATAATTCACCATATGGAGACAAAGGTCAGAATTTTTCTCTGCTTGTTCAGGGAAATAGTAATTTTTCTTCCGGTGAAAACAGAAGGGGAATACCTCTGGGTTTCAGGTCTTAGTCTGGATGGTAAAGATGTCTCTTTTCCTGATCCTGTGACTCTGTCTTCCTTAATAAAATTAATTTACTTCTGCAATCTTTTATCTCTTTTATGTCTGAAAGAAAATTTTTCATAATGTAAAGTACAATTTCCCAAAGTAAAAGCTACAGCTGATTATAAAATCGAAACTAAAGCTGCATTGTGCTGAGAGTTTATCAGCTTCATCAAATGCTCATTTACCCACAATTCAACCTTCATAGAGCTGTCAGTTTCTTTCCTTTTAAAACATGTTTGTTAATTATATATATAAATATTTTGTATGTATATTTATTTATATATGTAAAATCTTTAGTGACTCTTCATTGCATATATGATGCAACATCATTTCCTGACATGTGGCAGTAGTTTATTTTTCAAAAATAATTAATACTATTTTTTTTTCTTTTTTTAAAAAATTTATTTATTATTATTATACTTTAAGTTGTAGGGTACATGTGCATAACGTGCAGGTTTGTTACATATGTATACTTGTGCCATGTTGGTGTGCTGCACCCATCAACTCGTCATTTACATCAGGTATAACTCCCAATGCAATCCCTCCCCCCTCCCCCCTCCCCATGATAGGCCCCGGTGTGTGATGTTCCCCTTCCTAAAAAATAATTAATACTATTTAAGTCTCATCTTTTCTTAGTACCTGCCATGATTTTTTTAAACACAAAGGTTCCTTTAGAGTTAGGAAAATTAACTCAATCTACTAAGTTAAGAGTAAAGGAGATTGAGTGTGTGTGTGTGTGTGTGTGTGTGCATTTTCTTCTTTTGGAAACGTAAGGAGTCAGTCGTTAAATTCAAGGGTAGGAAGATTGGCTAGGCATTATAAAGCTACAAGAATCAGGAATTGAAAAGTCTTTGTGATTTTTCTTTCTACAGGTCCGCCCTGCTGTAATCTCTTAACCCTATTCCTCTCTATATGCCTGTTTTAATTCTCTTCTGTAAAGTCTGGTTCTGTTTGGATATAAACTGAAGGTGTTAGTCACAGATTTCTATAAGCTTTCCAGTAAAGACCCCAATAACAATCCTAATACTGGGTATCTACTCACAGGAAAAGAAGTCATTATACAAAATAGATACTTGAACATATATGTTTGTTGCATCACAATTCACAATTGCAAAGATACAGAATCAGCACTAAGTGTCCATCAACCGATAAATGAATAAAGAAAATGTGGTATCCATACACTATGGAATACTACTCAGCCATTAAAAATAATAAAATAACTTCTTTTGCAGTAACTTGGATGAAACTGAAGGCTATTATTCTAAGTGAAGTAACTCAGAAGCAAAATACCAAATACCACATATTCTCACTTATAAATGGGAGCTAAGCTATGGCTGTGCAAAGGCATTCAGAGTGATATAATGGACATTGGAGACTCAGAAGGGGGAAGATGAGAGGCAGATGAGAAACCACGTAGTGGGTAAAATATACACTATTCAGGTGCTGGGTATACTGAAACTTCAGACTTCACCACTACACAATTCATCTGTGTAACCAAAAACCTCTTGTCCCCCTAAAGCATTTAAAGTGTAAAAAATAAAATTAAAAAAGAAAAAAGCAAATACCTAATGGCTCCAACACAATTCCAAAATGACAGGAAAGAAATCCTAATTGGTTCATCTTAGGTCACATATTAACCCATTTCAGTGGGTTAAAAGTAGGGGGCTAGTAGCTTGAGCCAGTGACCACTCGCTGGGGATGTAGAGAGGAATGTTGACAAAGAGAGAATGGAGAGATGCTCCAAGGAGGAAATCTGGGGGCAAGAAGAAAACAATTGGCACTCTGAATCACCAGCTGAGCCATGTTCCTGAACCTGCTGCTACTCCCCCGCTTCTTTTCCTCAGAGCATCTCACAAATTTCAACTTAACCAAAGTTCTAACTCTTTAATTTAGATGCTAATGAGCAGTGAAATGACACAACTATGGACATGAATAAAGAAAAGGTAACACAGAGGTCTAAGGGGAAACTCATGAAAAAGATAATGAACCCTTGAATAATCTAGCATTACCTGGCATATGTGTGACCTACTGTCTGTGGGGCAAGAGGACTCACTCGTCTTCCTAAACTATTGGTATGGTTACGAGGACCTGAATTTTCTCCTGCCAAAGTAGCACAAGCTGAATTAGTTCTATGAATCTTTCCTGGAAACTGCTTGGTACTTAACCTCTCCTCACCTTCTGCTAGCAATTCTGAAGTGGATATTTGTCTTGTTTCTATTTGTGCTGTTTTAGTCCTTTCTTTTCAGAAACTGAACCTTTAGTACATTACTTTGCTTCCTTAATAATGAGAATATCAATGTCTCTAGAAGAAAATCACGTAAATTTAACCCTTCTTGCTTTTCTTGTGTGGGAAAAAAACTTTCTGGATTTTTTTCCTCCACTTTAGTATGTGTGTAAGGATGAGTGTTGATAGATGCAGGAACATGTTCTCTTCCCTGTGGGTGATCCAGGATTGTAACTAGGGGTGAGAGATAATGGTCTTCTTGTCCACACTGCTTCTAGCTTTGGGTGAAATAGCAGTAGAGCTGATGGGAAGGCACTACCATTCTGATGTTGGAGTAGTGGCTTAGCAATGGAAATATTCAAAATAGCTTTCAAAGGATTTATATAATTATGGTTTGACATAAGGCCTCATCTCAGGAGCTATCTTCCCTAAATGATACCCCCTCCATTGAACATCTGTTTTGGTTTGAAACTGGCAGAAAAATTTAAAAATACTCAAAAATTTAAAAGAAGACCATTTACAAAATTAAACCTATGTTTTTTCAAGCCTTTGATGCCAAGGTTTCCGCAGAGTTATGACTAAAGCACAAGCGAATACTAGAATAAGGCTGAGTGGCCCATTCCCTTTGAACTAAAGCAGTTTCATAATCTTGAGTGATTTATAATCTATATGGAAGGTGGACCATTATCTTTCACATGTCAATTCATTGACTTCCTTATTTCCAATGACTTCCTTTTCCTCTTCACCTTAACCTACTTTCTTCGTCATGCCTTGCCTCTATAAATGCCCCATCCTGTAACTGCTAATTCAAGGATCTAACTTCCTGACCTAAATCTCCTCTATTTCTAGCATACTATTCTGTAGTTCTCATTATGCCTATTCATAGATCTTTTTGGCTCCTCCTATTCTCCTAACTCATTTTCCAGTTCATCATGTTTCTCTTTTATTCACAACCCTTATGTTCACTTTAAACTTTAAGTTATATTATATCAATAAACTTTCACTATTATTATAAATTCTTTTCCACTTTCCTTTTGTCACATCTCTGTGGCAGAATCCCATTCCTAGATGAAGCCAACTGTCTGCTTTACTTGTACCGGTGCCCAGGTAGCACAAAGATCTTTGAGAAAATACTATAACAAAACATAATTTTTCTTCTAAAAATCATAACATGATTTCAGACCAACTCTTAGTATTGTTGGCAATCATGGTTCGTACCTCTGGGCAATCTTCCCACTACCCACATTGATATTTCAAAGTTTCTACACTCTTCTCAGATGTCTAATATGTACATTCCCACTCAATCCCTCAATGTCAGCATATTATTTTCTATTTATAGAGGGAAAAAAGAGAAATAGATAGAAGAGAACTAATTCCTAAATTTAGTTGTACTTCTACCCATCATCCTCTCCTCTTACAATGGAAGAGCTGGTCTTTCAAGTTCTCTTGACCAAGACTAAAGTAACTCCATCTGTTTTCTCAGAAACTGCAGGCTATTACTTGTCTTCTTACCTTTTCCTTTTAATTACATCCAATACCCCCCTCTACTGGACTATTTGCAGTGACAATTGAGCATGTTCAAATCACTTCTACCAAAACAAAACCAAACAACAACAACAACAAATAACTTTTGTAACACATTTCTCAAAGAAATTGTCCATACTCCATGCCCAATACTCAATTAGTGTTTGACTAGACAAAGAAATTATTTGAAAATATTTGGCCTAGCAAAATATTTCATTTTGAGAAAGATTTTCAGCGTGTAAAAGCTTTAAAACTAAAGGTGTATTTATTGAATTTCTACTGTATTGATATTAGGGGTATAGTATATACAGGAGAGTTCTCTCTGTATATTGATGGGCTTACTGTCTAGTAGGGGAGACTGGCAAGTAAACATTAACAATACAATTTTATTTATGCTATATAAATGTATATGTATGGCACTATGGAAGCATACCCAAAAGCAACTGAAAATTTAAAATGAAAATACAACATAATTTTTACTGAGGTAGGGTAAAATTAAGACAAATGTGCTTTTAACTTAAAATGAGAAATGTTCTCTTTTTAAACTTTTATTTTAGGTTCAGGAGTATATGTGCAGGTTTGTTATATGGGTAAATTGCATGCCATGAGGGTTTGGTGTACAGATTAGTTCATCACCCAGGTAATAAGCATAATACCCAAAAGGCAGTTTTCCTGTTCTCCCTTCTCCCATCCACCACCCTCAAGTAAGCCCCAGTGTCTGTTGTTTCCTTCTTTGTGTGCATGTGATTTCAGTGTTTAGCTCCCACTTATATATAAGTAAGAACATGGAGTGTTTGGTTTTCTGTTCCTGCATTAGTTCCCTTAGAAAAATGGTCTCCAGCTCCATCTATGTTGCTGCAGAGGACATGATCTTTACTTTATCATGATCACATAGTATTCCATAGTGTATATATATCACAATTTTTTTTCTAGTCTACCATTGGTGGGCATTTAGGTTGATTCCATATCTTTGCTATTGTGAATAGTGCTGCCATGAACATGTGCATGCATGTGTCTTTACGGTAGACCCCTTTCTATTATTTTGAGTATATACCCAATAATGGGATTGCTGAGTTGATGGGTAGTTCTATTTTTAGTTCTTTAAGAAATCTCCAAACTACTTTCCACAGGGGCTGAACAAATTTACATTCTCACCAACAATGTATAACATTTTATTTTCTCTGCAGCCTTGCCAATATCTGTTATTTTAAAACTTTTAAATAATATCCATTCTGACTGGTATAAGATGGTATCTCTTTGTGGTTTTGATTTGCATTTCTCTGATGATTAGTGAGGTCGAGTAGTTTTTCATGTTTATTGGCTGCTTGTATGTCTTCTTTTGAGAAGTTTATGTTCTTTACCTGCTTTTTAATGGGGCTGTTTGTTTTTTAATTGTTGTTGATTTGTTTATTTTCTTTGTGGATTCCAGATGTTACTCCTTTTTTCAGGTACATAGTTTGTAAATATTTTCTCCCATTTGGTAGGTTGTTTGTTCATAGTTTCTTTTGCTGTTAAGAAGATCTTTAGTTTAATTACATCCTGATTGTTAATTTTTATTTTTGTTGCATTTCTTTTTGAGGACTTAGTCATAACTTCTTTCCCTATACCAATGACCAGAAGAATATTTCCTAGGTTTTGTTCTAGAATTTTTATAGTGTTTGTTTATACATTTAAGTCTTCAACTAATTTTAAGCTCCTTTTTGTATATGGTGAGAGGTAGGGGTCCAGTTTCATTCTTCTGCATATGTTTAGCCAATGAGGAATCCTTTTCCTATTGCTTATTCTTGTTTACTCTCTCAAAGATCAGTTGGTTGTACATGCGTGGCTTTATTTCTGGGTTGTCTATTCTGTTCTATTGGTCTGTGTGTCCATTTTTATATCAGTACCATGCTGTGTTGGTTACTGTAGCCTTACAGTATATTTTAAAGTCTCGTAATATGATGCCTTCACCTTTGCTCTTTTTTCTTAGAATTTCCTTGGCAGTCATTTGGGCTCTATTTTAGTTCTATCTGAACGTTAGAATAGTTTTTACTAATTATTTGAAGAATATCTTTGGTATTTTGGTAGGAATAGCATTGATTCTATAAATTGCTTTGGATAGTATGGTCATTTTAACATTATTGATTCTTTCTACCCATGAGCATAGAATGTTTTTCCATTTGTTTGTGTCATCTCTGATTTATTTGAGCAATGTTTTATGGTTCTTGTTATAGAGATATTTTACTTCTCTGGTTAGTGATATTCCTGCATATCTTATTCTTTTTTTGAATATTGTGAATAGGATTACGTTCTCATTGTGTATAGGATTTTGTGAAAAGATTATTGTGAATAGGATTTGGGTCTCAATTTGGACTTTATTGGTGCATAGAAATGCTACTGATATTTTTACATTGATTTTGTATACTGAAGCTTTGCTGAAGTTGTTTTTCAGATCTAGGAGCTTTTCCGCAGAGACTATGGAGTTTTCTAGGTATAGAATCATATCATCTGCAAACAGATAGTTTGACTTCTTCACTTCTTATTTGGATGCCTTTTATTTCTTTCTCTTACATGATTGCTCTGGCTAGGACTTCCAGTACTATGTTGAATAGGAGTGGTGAGAGTGGCCATCATTTTCTTGTACCATTTCTCAAGGGGAATGTTTCAAGCTATTGCCCATTCAGTATGATGTTGCCTCAGGATTTGTCATAGATGGCTGTTATTGTTTTAAGGTATGTTACTTCAAATGCCCAGTTTGTTGATAGTTTTTAATATTAAGGGATGTTATAATTTTTAAGAAGTCTTTTCTGTGTCTATTGAGATGATCATGTGGTTTTTGTTTAAGTGATGAATCACACTTATTGATTTGTGTATGTTGAACCAACCTTGCATCTCAGGAATAAAGCCTGCTTGGTAGATTAGCTTTTTGTTGTGCTGTTGGATTTGATTTGGTATATTTTGTTGAAGATATCCTGCATGTATGTTCATCAAGGATGTTGACTTGAAGTGATCTTTTTTTGTGTGTGTATCTCTGCCAGGTTTTGGCATCAGGATGATGCTGGATTCACAGAATGAGTTAGGGAGGAGTACTTCCTCCCTAAGAGAATAGTTTTTAAGAATAGTTTTGGTAGCGATGGTACCAGCTCTTCTTTTACATCTGACAGAATTTGACTGTTCTATTGGAACTGTAGCATAGTGTGTATTTATGTCTACAAATTTTATATAAATTTTATTTTGTGAGGTGATTTGAGTCGGGACTTGCACAAGTATTTATTAAAATTTATTATTAATTAATAAATAAATTTTAATAAGTACTTGTGCAAGTCCCGACTCAAATGATCTTAGATTTTACTCTAAAATCTTCTAATTACCCATCAAATCTCTATTTTTGCAAGTTACCACTCTTTTTTTTTTTTTTTTGAGACGGAGTCTCGCTCTGTCGCCCAGGCTGGAGTGCAGTGGCGCGATCTCGGCTCACTGCAAGCTCCGCCTCCCGGGTTCACGCCATTCTCCTGCCTCAGCCTCCCGAGTAGCTGGGACTACAGGCGCCCACAACCGCGCCCGGCTAATTTTTTGTATTTTTAGTAGAGACGGGGTTTCACCGTGGTCTCGATCTCCTGACCTTGTGATCCGCCCGCCTCGGCCTCCCAAAGTGCTGGGATTACAGGCGTGAGCCACCGCGCCCGGCCAACTCTTTCTTTCTTCTGTAGTGAGTTCCTATTGCTGACTCACAGTTCGTAATGTTTTTGTTTCAGTTTACCAGCTCTGGGAAACTCTCTGTATCAGAATAAATCTCCCAGAAAGAGTATTTAGCAACATTATATTGAAAAAACCATCTGTTTGAAGCCACAAGAGAGTTGATGATATGAATGCTCAAATATGTGGGTAAAGTAAAACAAATAATATTAAAATAACAGTGATATATTGTGGAATGTATACATGCATAGACATGGGTGTGTGTGTGTGCGTGTGTGTGTGTAGAAAGAGAGAAGCAGTAATATTTAAACCCTAAGTTATAATTACATTAAGTGTAAATGGACTAAATACTCATGTAGAAAGAAAAATATTGCCAGAGTAAACAAAAAATTAAAATCATCTCTATATTATTTACAAATGGGACAGCATAAATATGAAGTTGTGAAATGATTGAAAGCAAAATGCTGTAAAAGATACTAGTCAAAATGACTGGTAAAGTTATCTAGTATCATACAAAGTAGATTTTTAAACTGAGACATTCTAGAGATAAAGATAATTTATAGTGAAAATGGGTTAATATACAGGTATCTTAGTCCATTTTGTTGCTATAACAGAATACTTGAGACTGCATAATTTGTAAAGAAAAGAAGTTTATTTGACTTATGGTTCTGGTGATTAGAAATTCCAAAAGCATGGTGCTGGCATCTGCTTAGCTTCTGGTGAGGGCCATGTGCTGTGTCACAACATGACAGAGAAAAAGAGCAAGTGGGTGTGCACAAAGAGATGCACACAAGAATCTGGGCTCACTTTATAACAACCTGTTATTTGAGGAACTGATCTATTTTCAAGAGAGTGAGAGAACTCACTCACTCCCCCTTAAACTTACTCATTCCCACAAGATGGTATTACTTTATTCATGAGGTCATTGCCCTCATGATCCAAACACCTTCCACTAGGCCCTGCCTCCAAACACTGCTACATTGAGAATTAAATTTCAGCATGAGTTTTAGTGAGGACAAATCACAGCTAAATCATAAACAATAGAACAGACACATAATTCTATATACACAACTCTATATTCATATGTACCTAGTAACACAGCTTCAAGGCATATGAAGCTATAACTTGTACATCTACAGGGAAAATTAATCAAATCTACTATCATAGTGTGAGACTTAAATTTCTCTCAATAAATGATAGTCAAAAATTAAGTGTATAGATTTAAAGATACAATAAAAAGTGGTTATATAGATACATAAATATATACACATAATGTAGGTGTTATATAGCCAACATTGCAGGTCACAAAATCTTTTCAGGTGCCCATGGAACATTTTCAAAATTGACCATATGCTGCTGCACAAAGCAAGCTTTAACACATCTCCAGAAATTGAAATATTGTAGATGATTATTTATGACAGTGAAATTAAGCTAGAAATTAACAACAATGATAGAAAATTGAAAATTAAGGAATTATTTTTAAAAATCTAATGCTTACATAATTAAATCCCAATAGAATAAAAAATATTTTAATTGAAAGATAATGAAAAGATACCATTTAAAAACTTGTGGCATAAAGCAAATCAGTACTTAGAGAGAAGCTTATGGCCCTAAATAAATATCTTAGAAACGAGATTAAAAATAAGTATTGCTCTCAATAAGTGGTTAAAAGAACAGTGCAGTAAATCTAAAGAAATTAAAAGGAATAAAACAATAAAGAGAGCAGCAGAGATCAATGAAATAGTAAGCAGGAATAAAATATAGAGGGTCAACAAAGCCAATAAATAGTTCTTTACAAAGATTAATAAAATTAATAAACTTTTAGTAAGATGGATGGAGAGAGAGAAGCAGAGGGAGAGAGAGAAAAAGGCAGTATGAATTTTAAATTTCAGTAATGAGAAAATAAAATTAGATATTCTACAGACTTTTAAAGTCTAATAAAATAATATTAACAACACTGTGCTATTGAGTTTTAAAATGTAGGGGTAATGGGCAAACTTAGAAAATATTCAAAACTAACAAAATTATAAATAGAAAACATATTAATAAGCTTTAGGCATAATTTTAAAAGTTCCCACAAAGAAAAGATTTAGACTCAAATAGCTTTACTGGTGAAATAATTCTTTCGGCCATTTTTAGAAATAAATAACATCAGTCCTTTACAAACTCTTTAAACAGAGAAAATGGAAACACAAATATCAGCATAATCTTGATGATAAAATCTGACAGGTACCTTATGAGAAAGAAAAATTATAAATCAAATTCATTATAAAAATACATGTTAAAACCTTTAACATGACATTAGCAAACCAAATCCAATGGCATATGGAATGAATAGCATATCCAGGAATGTACACTTTTGATAATTAATGAATTTGATAGATTCAACATAGTAAGAGCATAATAGATGTTAAAATTCTGTATCCAATTTTACTTTTGTAAAATTAGAAACAGAAAAGAACTTCCTTAGTCTGATTAAGAGTATATATATATATAAAAGATAAGAAGAAAATATATTTAATTGTGGGATCCTGATAAGTTTTTCTGTGAGTTGGGGAAGAAGGCATTACATGTTACACAAACTCAATAAAATGGATGAATCTATCTGTATATTCTGGCATTGGAAGTCTCTATATTGTACAAATGTTAATTCTACTTAAATTGGTTCTAGGTTATATGGAATACTAATCAATGAAGGGCAAGTCATAGAGTTCAAAAATATTGCAATATTCTGGTTTAGGTACTTACATCTAGGATTTGTAATAGTCTCCTACAAGTCAATTTAAAAAGACAGAAAATTTAATAAAAATACTTTACACTTGAGGAGGTACAATACAAAAGAATATTCAAATGGCTAAAATAACATATAAAAAGGTGCTTAACTCATTAGACCTTGGAGGAATGCAAATTAAATCCATGAGTGACAACCGCACATCCACCAGAATGGCTAAAACTATATGCTGGTTATTACTCATGATTGGGAAGATTATAGGGCAAACAAAACTCATACATTGGTGGTGAAAGTGTAAACTGGTATAACAACCTTGCAGAACTGTTTGATAATATCTGGTAAAGCTGTACCTATACAAACCTTGTGACTCAATATTATCATCACTACTGTTAAACAGTTAGTGCATACATGCATTCATTAAAAACAAGTCCACAGCATTAATAGTAATAGAGAAAAGCTGTATTCTACCCCAATGTTCATTAAAGGTAGAATGGATGAATACATTGTGATATATTAGTATAATGGAATACTGTATAGCCATGAATATAAAAATATTTCTACATGAAATAATAGCAATAAATCTCATGAGCATAACGTTTAGTGAAAGAAGTCTGATAAAAAAGCACAAACTGGTACTATTCCATTTATATAAAGTTCAATCCCTGGCAGGACAAATCCCTTGGGTAAAGAGTCTGGCTACAGGTTACTACTGTAGTGAGGTGCAGTGTCTGAGAGGGGCATGGAGGAGTTTCTGAATTGATAGTAGAAATCTATTTTGTGGGTGGGTAGAGTTAGATGGATCTATTCCATTGAGCAGCATTTGTGATGTATGTGCTTTTCTATATAAATGTCAAACTTGAATATAAACTTTTGAAAAATCTCTATGATTTGGAATTATTAGACATACAGGACATTCATATGAGAAAAAGAAAAACCTGTTAATTTTTAAGCTTGAGAATGTTTTCCATCAAAAACAGGATGATATAACACAAGGGAATGGACTTTCGGATCAGGCAATTTTGAATTCTAAGTTTAAATTTACTGCCTGCCAGCTTTATGAAACTGAACACCAGAACACATTACCTAATTGATTTGAATAGGTAAAACATGCCTTGTAAGAATACATAATGT
This sequence comes from Papio anubis, assembly GCF_008728515.1. Lineage (NCBI taxonomy): Eukaryota > Metazoa > Chordata > Mammalia > Primates > Cercopithecidae > Papio > Papio anubis. Next base: position 78,684,516 of record NC_044979.1, read on the forward strand.
GTCAATAGACGTGTGTTTGTTGGTTGGTTAGCATTTTTTGCGTGTTTAGTGCTGTTTAAGGAGTAAAGCCAGTGTCCTCTCAGAATGGCCTACAGCCAATAGATATGGGTTTGATGGTTACTATATTTCTGCTTTTACTCACTTGGAAAAGTCCTATTTAGAAAAATATAAAGTGCTTTTTTTTTACACGCAATTCATAATTACTTTGCTTTGCAATCCTTGCTCTTTCATGGTTAGTTCCTAGGCATGCCAAAACAGCAAAAATAAACAGACTAATTTTCCTATACTGAGGACTCACTCAGGAAACTCATTTATCTCATCTGTGCCAAAAGTAAATATCTTCACAGTCCTCCCTGCTTTGCCTTTTAGGTGACTCAGAACACCTGGTTGCCAATTGCTAGCTGATGATAATTAGCTTTCAATTATCACCAGTTACATTTTCACCTGTTCAATTTGCAAATTCCTGAATTTTTTGGCTTGTTCCATTAACAAGTTCTGATCTCGTCTGTCTTCAGTACACCTGGCAATGTGAGAGTGAGGAAACAGTTCTTCCACTGGGGAATTCCCCTTTCATCTGCCATTCTGTCCAGTTTTATCCATCTGGTGTTAAACCAGGACGTGCTCCGTAGAGACACATGGAAAGACCCATGTTGTTAGTCTTTTATGCTTCCAGTGCTGTCTTGCTTTCTGAAAGTGTTTCTTTGACTTTTCTCACTTTATTCACAACCAGCCAAATAATCCTTTATTTCTGTAAATTAGCGTTAAGAGATGACCAAAACAACATCCAAGCAATACAACAAATGAGTATATTTTTTAACAATGGAGGGGTCTCCTAATAAAATTCAATAATGACTGAAGGCTCAGTAAATCTGGAAGTGAAGTGAAGTTAATGGAAATAATGCAGTAAGATTTTGAGCAGGAATAGGAAAATATTCTAGTGAAATTTTGTGGTGGTTACATTTGAAGACATTCATTCATGTCAATTAAATGGAAGATATTCACTATCTGATAGGTGATCTTGGATAAACATAAATTAAAGTGGAATCCTCTAAATATTATGTTAACACTATGCACAAGGCAATATCACATTATAGGATAATATTAAACTTAGTGTTAAGTGGACACATCACATTGACATACATTAAAGGACATAAAATTCACTAAATCAATCACATATTTTGGGGTATTTGTGTTGCCTCTGTTTCTTATTAAGAGTAACACTGCAATGAACATCCTTCTATTTTTATACCTTTTAGTGTATTTATGGAAAATTATTTGTCAAAGGGTATATAACTCATATATAAAGAATTTTAAAATAACGTTAAAGAAAACAAACTTGCTTAATTAAATTTTTCACTATTTTCTATTTAAAATCATCGTTTAAATTATAAAACAACAAAACCAGGACATTAAAGGTATTACAAAGAGAAAAAAACAACAATACCTTTCTCTAACTTTATATTTAATTTTGTGTATCTTCTTATTTTTACCAACATACATCATTTTAACCATACTTTACAATACTTGTTATGTTTTTGATTTAATAATGTTTAATGTTTTTCTGTTCCCACACTTTTTATTACTATTAGGGTGGTGCAAACTTAGTTGTGATTTTTGCCATCAGTTTTAATGGCAAAAACCATAATTACATTTGCACCAATCTAATATAATGATGCAGATTAATTCACTGAAATTGTGTATTATAATTTACTAAAACATTCCTGTAGTTTGTGGGTTTTTGTGTTGCCTCTGTTTCTTAAATTATCATGAGTTGCACTGCAATGAACATCGTTCTGTTTTCATTCCTTTTAGAATATTTATGGGAAATTATGTGTCAAAGGGTATGAACCATTTCTTATGCACCTTGGTATAATACCAAACTCCCTTTGCAAATATTATTAATTTGTGTTTTTGAATTCCAAATCTATATTACTAAAATGATAATGTTAATTCTTTTTAATTTTTTTTCAACAAGGATACCTTTTTACCTTTTTATATTACAGATTAAATCATGCTTAATGAACTTATAAAATAGGAATATTACAAAGAAAAACAAAACCAAAGTTAACATGATTAAACAACCTGAAAAATCCCTTAATATTTCAAATGTAATGTTTTAAACTTTTATAGAAAATGTTTAAAAACTATATTAAAATGGTGATATTTTAAAACAATTAATATCAATTTCATAGTTTAATCTTCCCAGTTACATTTTGAATTTTTTAGATGTAAGCATCATGCCTTATATTTATTTTGAATCTGCACAATACAAATCATAGTTCTATAATACGAAATACGTGCAAATACTTGAAAAATTGGTGAAGTCCACTATTTTACCAGGAGGCATGCACATTTTACAAAATCCAATTTGCTTGAACTAAAAACTTATTTTAATATATTAAGTTTCTGCTATCTCATAAATATGATTTAATTTTATATTTATTCGTTTACTTGGGGGATTTCTTGAGTGGCAAGCAAAACACAAAGAAGGATGTGGTTATTCTAAGATAGGCCATAGGCTGATTAGAAAAGACTTTATTGAAAGAGTAAAACTTGATCTGAATATTAAAAGATGACTGTAGATAGTAAATAGGTGTTTATTAGGCTCCAGTGGATAAGAGAAGTATTTCAGAAAGAAGACACGGCCATCAAAGACTCAATCATGTGAGGGAATCATAACACTGACAATAGCTTGATGTTAGGAAGAAGTGTTTAGAGCTTGGAGAAGTAGGCAGAGGCCAGATCAGAAAGGACATGATGTATCAAGCTAAGGATAGTTACCAAAGGTTACAATGCAGGTACTAACTTTGTAATTGGAAAATTTCTAATGATATACAATTAAATAAGTTAGACATTTATTACATCAAAGCCAAATGTCCTAAATTCTAGGAATCATGTTTTATGAAACTAGTCAGTATAAAGTCTGTGGAAATAACTTCTTAAATACAAAATTAGAGAATCATTGTTTCACGCATATGTTCACAATCTAAGCAATGCAGACAGTATATTTAATGGTCATCTCCCTCTTATGGTAAATGCATGAAAAGGCAACTTTAAGATTTCATCTCAACTAGAATTTAACCCTCAAATCTCAGCTATTAATACCGTTATATCTTGTAAAACAGTAGGATCTAACTATTCCGATAGTTACGTTAGATGACAATTTACTCCCATACAGACCTTTTCTCTTTAAAACTAGCATTCTGATTTTTAAAAATGGCAGTAAATATTAATGAAGCATGAACTATGATAGGGATGATAGCTAAGCTGAGCCACCAAAGATGGCCAGAGACCAAGAATATATTCAATGTATGCTCAACAGTTTTAAGTGAAGTAGGCGTGTCAGACCAAAGGATATGGCTCTGAGTGTACATCAAAATATACACAAGCGATATTGTTGGACCCACAACGAGCATTAGTGCTCAGTCTGAATGTTCAAGAGGAATTCAACACATTTCATTTGTAGTTGAGCATTTCTTTAGTATTACAAATAGTATTTCTGGAGCCTCTATATGGTCCCTCAGTTAAGATTTGATGCATTTTACTTCAGCTGCCTGGGAATGTGCCAAGCATTACAGGGCAGTGTTGCAACTTTCTCAGACTTCCGCAAGAAACTAGTGTAGGATGCAGAAGAGTTTATAGTAAGTATTAAACTATTTGTACGGGCTTTAATTTTTGAGCCTGGATAAGAAAATCTGGTTGTAATTGTTTCAATTACTTAATTCCCATTCCATATATGTTTTTCTGATTTTAGAATGTTCATTGCAATGATGTCTGATTGCAGAATTTTAGTCTCTGGATTTTTATGCACTCTTACACCACTGAAGTTCTCACTATAAATACTGAAAAATGTAGTCAGCAAGAAAGAGTTTATGGAACCTTTAAAGATCTGACATGTACCAGTGAGTTTGCTCTCTCTATTTGGATAGTCAGTAACTGCTTGCATTGATAAGTCACTTAAAAACTGCCAGCTTCAGTGGTTCACTGATTCTATGATTTATATTTGTGCAATTTGGTATATATCATATAAAAGTTATACTCTTGTATGTTTGGTTTGCCTGGGGCTTTCAGGTGGTATATTTTTTGATATCTTCATTTATTCACCTGAGAATTAAATGTGTTATTTCCCACTCTCAATGTTATCACACTCCTTCAAGGTAAAATAATTATGAAAGTCGGAAAATTTCTATTGTTTACATGAGGAGAAACATCCCAGAAAATCTAGGTATTTTCCTTACTTCTGTGAATTCACATTTCTTGTGATGAGTTTATAGAACTACTTGTACTTGATGCCCTCTTTAAAAATGACCCTAGGGCTGAGATGGCATCTACATGTAGAATAGCAGAGAATGAAGCATTAAAATCATATTATTTCCATACTGTGAATTACAACTTACCTATTGCAAATGTTTTAGAATATTGAGTGAAGTCTCACTTTCGTTTGCTTCTTTGTGATATGTGAGTGTTTGCAATGCTCCAATTAAAACAAAAGCTACATTTCTGGCTTATCCCAAAGGGTAAATACATAAAATAACTTTGGTTGTTGAATTGTGAGAAGAAGTTGCCAGGTGGGAGCAGGTTCAGCTAGCCCCTCCCATCTGTTTTCCGCTTTCATTTCATGTAACACAGATACATGTGTGACAGTGGAGCAACCATTTTGCCTCCACAAGATGGCAAGAATAAGAGTGGTGTCACTTTCTAAAGAGACTATATTTATCTCGAGCACCGTGGACTTGCCATGTCAGAATTGCACCATCTACCTCTGATCTTGTGTGAAAAAAAGAATCTCTTTTTGGTTAAACCACTACAGCATGGGTTTTCTCTTGCTTGTAGCCATGTTAAAATCCTAACTCATATACCAGACGAAAAATATTTACTACACATGCTAAATTTAATATATTTATAATATAGTGCTAAGTTTTTTAAAAAATAAATGTGAGCTTTTGCTTCTGGAATAACTGGTGTGGAATTACTCTCTCCAGACAAACAACGAGAAAAATGAAACTACGATAAAACCATCATTTCAGATGTTGGACAGCAGACAGCACAGGACTGAGATTCCTGAGAGAAGGCAAACACATAGTGTGGGCCATATGCTTGACCAGACGTATTGCCTGGAGGCAATTTCTGGATGGCCGTGCAAAAAAGGAAAATCCATGAAGAGTCTGTAAGTCTTCCTGATTTGAGGAGAAGGGGGTTGTCTAATCAGAAATGAATAGGTATATGAAGACATAAATATGGCCCAAAATGGGGAAAAAGATCAATAAGTATAAACAGTTGTAAAAAAAGTACTAAAATGATGGAAAAGAACATTTAAAAAGTTATGGTCAATATGCACAAAAATTTCAGAATTGAAAATATAGATAAAAAAGCAAGTTAGAACTTCTAGAGATGAAAAATACAATGTCTAAATTAAAATTTTACAGGGTGGGGTTAACAGTGTACACACTACATGATTAAAGACCAGTGAACGTTAAAATGAAGCATCAAAAACCAACCAAGGTGAAATACAGAGAGTAAAAATATGGAACAACAACAACAACAACAAACAGAACCTCAGTGACACTATCATGTTTCTTTAACATATGTGAAATGAGACACTATCATGTTTCTTTAACATATGTGAAATTGGAGTCACAGAAGGAAGGTAGCCAGGAAAAAAAGTATTTTAATAAACAAGGGCCTGAAACATTCAAAATCTGATGAAAGAAGTATGACAGACCCAGGAAGTTGAATAAATCCAAACATTATGCACACATACAGTATATTAAAATCAAATAGCTGAAAACCAGTAATAAAGATAAAATGTTAAAAAGCAGCCAGAGCAAAGAGACACATATTGCAAAGGAGTGAGTACAGTCATGAGTTGCTTAATAACAGAAGACATTCTGAGAAATGCATCATTAGGTGATTACATCATTGTGCGAACACCATAGGGTGTACTTACACAAACATAACTAGCATAGCCTACTACACACCTGGGCTATGTGGTTTTTCCTATTGCTTCTAGACTACAAACTTTCACAATACATTACTGTATTGAATACTGTAGGCAATTGTAAAATAATAGTATTTGTGTATCTAAACATAAAAAAGGTGCAGTAAAAATACAGTATTATAATCTTATAAAACCACTGTTGTATATGCAGTTTACCATTGACCAAAACATTTTTCTCATCAGAAACTGTGCAAGACCTATGACAATGGAATGGCACGATATTAAGAGATTAAAATAGAAAATCAATGTTATCATTTAAATAGATGCAGAAAAGCTTTAGACAAAACATTTATTTAGGATTAAAAATTCAAAATTAGAAAAGAAGAAAACATTTTCTTTTTTAAAAAAATTTATTTATTATTATTATTATACTTTAAGTTCTAGGGTACATGTGCATAACGTGCAGGTTTGTTACATATGTATACTCGTGCCATGTTGGTGTGCTGCACCCATCAACTCGTCAGCACCCATCAACTCGTCATTTACATCAGATATAACTCCCAATGCAATCCCTCCCCCCTCCCCCCTCCCCATGATAGGCCCCGGTGTGTGATGTTCCCCTTCCCGAGTCCAAGTGATCTCATTGTTCAGTTCCCACCTATGAGTGAGAACATGCGGTGTTTGGTTTTCTGTTCTTGTGATAGTTTGCTAAGAATGATGGATTCCAGCTGCATCCATGTCCCTACAAAGGACACAAACTCATCCTTTTTTATGGCTGCATAGTATTCCATGGTGTATATGTGCCACATTTTCTTAATCCAGTCTGTCACTGATGGACATTTGGGTTGATTCCAAGTCTTTGCTATTGTGAATAGTGCCGCAATAAACATACGTGTGCATGTGTCTTTATAGCAGCATGACTTATAATCCTTTGGGTATATACCCAGTAATGGGATGGCTGGGTCATATGGTACATCTAGTTCTAGATCCTTGAGGAATCGCCATACTGTTTTCCATAATGGTTGAACTAGTTTACAATCCCACCAACAGTGTAAAAGTGTTCCTATTTCTCCACATCCTCTCCAGCACCTGTTGTTTCCTGACTTTTTAATGATTGCCATTCTAACTGGTGTGAGCTGGTATCTCATTGTGGTTTTGATTTGCATTTCTCTGATGGCCAGTGATGATGAGCATTTTTTCATGTGTCTGTTGGCTGTATGAATGTCTTCTTTTGAGAAATGTCTGTTCATATCCTTTGCCCACTTTTTGATGGGGTTGTTTGTTTTTTTCTTGTAAATTTGTTTGAGTTCTTTGTAGGTTCTGGATATTAGCCCTTTGTCAGATGAGTAGATTGCAAAAATGTTCTCCCATTCTGTAGGTTGCCTGTTCACTCTGATGGTAGTTTCTTTTGCTGTGCAGAAGCTCTTTAGTTTAATGAGATCCCATTTGTCAATTTTGGCTTTTGCTGCCGTTGCTTTTGGTGTTTTAGACATGAAGTCTTTGCCCATGCCTATGTCCTGAATGGTACTACCTAGGTTTGAAGAAAACATTTTCAACTTGATAAAAGGTATCGATAAAGCTTACAATTGATATCATACTTAACAGTAAAATACTTCTCTAAAATACTGATGCTTCTTCCTTCTCCCCTAATATTGGTAACAAAACAAGGATGTCCACTCTCATCACTGCAATACACCATGATACACAACATTTAGGTGACTGCATTGGTTCATTAAGAGAATAAAAATAAATACAAGGAAAGAAAAAAAAAATTTATCTTTATTGAGACAACATGATTTTTGTAATCACTCTGCAGAAGCAGGATCGGTCCCTCACCCAAAATTTGTTTTAGTTGTTGAGACAGATGACCCCACACATGTACCAAAAATGTATAAAAGGACTTACTACTCACAGAATGAGGCTTTCTAGGGATAGCACAATGATCTTTTAATGAGGTATGAAAATGGCTTGAGGCTGGGAGTGGTGGCTCATGCCTGTAATCCCAGCACTTTGGAGGTTGAGGCCTGTGGATCACCTGAAGTCAGGAGTTTGAGACTAGCCTGGGCAACATGGTGAAACACTGTCTCTACTAAAAATACAAAAAGTAGTCAGGTGTGGCAGGTGTGGTGGTGTGTGCCTGTAATCTCAGCTACTCAGGAGTCTGAGGCAGGAGAATCTCTTGAACCTGAGAGGTTGAGGTTGCAGTGAGCCGAGATTGTGCCACTGCACACCAGCCTGGGCAACGGAATGACTATGTCTGGGGGGGGGGGGGGGGGGGGGAAGAAGAAGAGAAAAGGAAACGACTTGAGAAAGCAAAGAAAATAGATTGAGTTGGAGTTTAACGGTGGTTAGGAAAAGTGGGTTGAGAGTCTCTGCATCCCTGCTGACACAAAAGGATTAGAAATAGAAGATAAAATGGTATCGAATAATTCCCAGATAGAAGGAATCTGAGCTTTCTTATCAGTTTACCTAAATGTTGGGCAGAAGGAGAAGAGAAAGGGGTCAGGCTTAAAAGCCATCAGTTGTCAAATATCAAAAATAGAGTCAAAATTTTTAGTACAATTGTGTGCACAGAAAATTCTAAGGAATTTCTTAGAATTAATCAAAATGAGACAGATCACAAAAAGGTCAATATAAAAAATCAATCTATATGCTAAAAATGAACAGGTAAATAAGTTAAAAATACCATTTTTACTAGGCTCCAAAAGCATGAAACATTTAATGTTCATTTTAATGTTTGTGCAAATTCTGTACATTTAAATCTGTAAACTATTTACAACTATTTTTAAAAAACAAATAAATGGAGACATGTATCATGTTCGTTCAATAGATGACTCATCATCAAGATGTCAATTATCCACAAATTGATCAATAGATTCAATGTAATTCCAGTCTTAGTCTGTTTGTGCTGCTATGACAAAATACCTGAGGCTGGGTAATTCATAAAAAGAAATGTATTTTGGCAGGTTTGGTGATCTGGTTAGGGCTCTATCCTCCAGAGGGGAGAAACACCATGTCCGCACGTGGCAGAAGACGGAAGAGCGAATTAGCTTGCAGAACACTGTATGAAGCCTCTTTTATAAGAGCTTAAATTCCATTAAGGAGGAAGGAGTCCTCATGCCTTAATCACCTCTTAAAAAGCTCCACCTTGAGAAATAGAAACACTTTTACACTGTTGGTGGTAGTGTAAATTAGTTCAACCATTATGGAAGACAGTGTGACGATTCCTCAAGGTTCTAGAACCAGAAATACCATTTGACCCAGCAATCCCATTACTGAGTATATACCCAAAGGATTATAAATCATTCTACTATAAAGACACATGAATACGTATGTTTATTGCAGCACTATTCACAGTAGCAAAGACTTGGAACCAACCCAAATGCCCATCAGTGATAGACTGGATAAAGAAAATGTGGCACATGGAATACTATGCAGCCATAAAAAACATGAGTTCATATCCTTTGCAGGGATGTGGATGAAGCTGAAAACCATTCTCAGCAAACTAACACAGAAACAGAAAATCAGACACCACATGTTCTAACTCATAAGTGGGAGGGGAACAATGAGAACACATGGACACAGGAAGGGTAACATCACATACTGGGGCTATCCCAGGGGAGTGGGGGCTGAGGAGGGATAGCATTGGGAGAATGCCTAGCATTAGATGACAGGTTGATGGGTGGCAAATCACATGGCACATGTACCTCATTAACAAACCTTGCGTTCATGCATGTATCCCAGACTTAATAACCAATAATGATATGTAATAATGATAATAATAATAAGGCAGCTTTAAAAAGCTCCACCTGCCGGGCAGCAGTGGCTCAAGCCTGTAATCCCAGCCTCTGGGGCGAGATGGGCCCGGGATCCACAGTCCCAGGAGAGATGGGAGACTCCACCCTGGCTAACACCACCAGTGTGGCCCGTCTCTACTAAAAATACAAAAACTAGCTGGGCGGAGGAGTGGCGGAGGCCTGTAATCCCAGCTACTCAGGAAGGCAGGAGGCAGGAGAATGGGGCGGGGAACCCAGGAGGCCGGGCTTGCAGTGAGCTGAGATCGTACAGCACTCCAGCCTGGGCAACAGTGAACTCCCTCTCAAAAAGCTCCACCTCTTGATACTATCAGATTGGCAATACTGAATACTGAATTATTCAAGAAACACATTCAAGCCATAACGACATCCCAATATGCTTTTGTAAAAATTGATAAGTTGATTTAAAAATGTATATGAGAAAGGCAAATGATCTAGAGTATCCAAAAATAAATGATAAAGAAAAAATTTGGAGGACTTGCAATTTCTGATTTCAAGTTTTAGTGTAAAGCTATAATAATAAAGACAGATTTCACATAATGTTAAATATATAGATCAATAGAATATAATTATAAATCCAGTATATGATCGATTTTTGAGAAATATGTCAATATTGTTCAATAAGGAAAACTAACTTTTCCAAAAATGGCACTGAAATAATTTCATATCCATGTTAAAAGAAAATTTTATATTATAAAAGTTATATAAATATTAACTCAAAATGTATTATAGAACCAAACCAAAAAAATCTGTAAGTATAAGTCTTATAGAAGACTATAGAGGAGATAAATGTTGCAGACAGTAATTTTTTAGATAGGACACAACACAAATGTTAAGAAGAAAACAGTGTTAAATTATACTCCAACAAAATTAAAACCACAGACTGAGAATATTTGTAATACATTTTATCAAAGATGTGTATCCAGAATATATAAAGACCCTCTAACAACTCAAAGACAAAAACTCAATTAAAAATGGGCAAATATTTGATCGGACACTTCATCGAAGAAAATATATGAAGACCAACATGCACATTAAAGATGTTCAACATCCTTAGTCATGTGCAAATGGAAATTGCCACATGATTCCACTGTACACATGTTAGAATGGCTAAAATTAAAAAGATTAAACACCAAGTTGAAGCTCTCATATGTTGCTTTTGGGAAGATAAGTAGTATAATCTCTTTGAAAATAAATTTATCATTTTAAAATTAAACACACACTTATATACTTGGGGCAATCCCAATTCTGATTATATACCAAAGAGTACTGAAACATGTCCAGATATGTTCATTCTAGCTTTACTCACAATAACCCCAAACTGGAAAACCCCCAAGGGTTTTCAACAGGAAAATGAATGTACAAGTTTTTCTCTACCCATATAATGGAATGTTACTTGAAAAAGTACTACTAATACATGGAAAAACATGGCTAAATATCAGAGTATTATTCTATGCAAAAGAAGCCATGTACACTGTTTTTACTGCATGATTTTATTTATATGAAAATCTAGAAAAAACAAATCACATCTATGATGACTGAAAGATCAGGTTGTCAAGAGTTTACAGTGTAACAGTAATGGCTGGAAAGAGTCATAAGGAAACTTTTTTTGAGTGTTAAAATGTTCTGTATCTTGAGTGTGGTGGTGGTTAGACTGGCAAATATATTTGCAAAATTATCAAACTACACTAAAATCAGTGCAGTCTCTTGAATATAAATTATGCCTAAAGTATATTAAAAGGTATAAAATATACATACATATATTTACAGATGCACTATAACATTTATAATGCAATATAAAACATGACCCCAAAAGATTAGAAAGTTCTATAACTATATTTTAATAATAATTACCCATAAGTTTTCTTCTTGGTATTAACCTTTATTTTCTTTACTTTCCAAATGAACTCATGTTGCCTTTATAAACAAACAAAAACAAGAGGAAACAAAGAGTTTCAGGGCTGAAATTAGCAACATGGATCTAAGCTATTTCCTCTGGTCTTGTGTATAGAGATCATGGTTATTTCTTTAAAAATTGAACTTTCTTGTCTTAATCCTTAACAAAATATTATCAATTTAAAAATATCTAAATGACAATATTAGTTTTCAACTGAAATATAAGTGATTTTTAACAAAATAGTGTTTAGAAATTCCTACATTTATATATCCTAAACCCAGTATCTAGTGTTCCAAGAAAATAATCTATAGAGAATATATTTTAGTTCATTTCACACTGTTAATTGTGTAACACACTGTAACCATTACCTTTTACCAACTACAATTACTCTTCTAATGAAAAGTGATGAATTTAACAAGAAATTATTAGATCTGTTTGATCTAAGCATGAACAAGTAGTTGAGGGGAAATGCTTCCTAATGAATATTTAATTCCTTTTACCACTCCTTCCTTCAATTTTATAATTGAATTACATGCTTCAGCTTAGTTAAATAATAATTTTACACATCTAGTGTACAAAATACCATAAAGTGCAGCAGTGGCTATAAATAATCTTGATTTCAGACCAGTGAAGATATTGGCTTTTTGACTGCTTCTGTCATTTGCTTTTACTTCATCCAGCTTGTAAAGGCAAACATTTGGAAGTTATTTTTGTTCTTTTAAATTTTTTCTTCTTCCTAATTTTTCTATCTCCCAAATAGTTTTCAAATATATTCATATATTCTGTTCTCATTTTATCACTGTCTATGTAAACCATTATCTCTGGGAACCTAATCTGCTGCTTCCCTTTCTTCTCTCCCATTTTTCTTCCAGTTCTACATCAGAAAACTCTTCAGAAATGCTTAAATTCTTGTTTCAATCTTGTAGTGGCCTCCAATTGCCTTTTAGGACAAGGTGCAAATGTCTTAGAATAATGTAAGAATTCCATTGAAAGTTTTTCTGGCTACTTCTCAGTGTTCTTTTCCCCATGCCAAAGTATATCATAAACATATTTTTATCCTAAGAATACTGTAAAATAATCTATATATTTTAACCCATCTTCCTTATCAACTTTCCATTTTTTTAAAATTTCTATCATGTTTACAAACAGAGAGCCTTCAAAGAACCTTAAAAGAAGGCTTAAAGAAGAAGAGTGCAATGGACACGACAAATACACCACTCATATCGCCTCACTCTTTTCAATGGGCACCAGAAATGCAGAGAACTAGAAACCACTGGGGCAGCCCTCAACAAATTATGGAGATAAATTGATATATAAATACCACAGGCCCTTGTTCCTAGTTTTGGTAAGAATCTTTTATTTGCAGTGACAATTTGCTGGATAGCTCACTCTTTATTCCTTTTCCTTCCCACTCCCCCTCCCCATTTCTTCAGATCCTCTCCAAAATAAACTGCTTGTACTAAAATGTTTGTCTAACATTCTGCTTCTTGGAGAACACATAATAAGACATGGGTATAATGTCACTTTTGCATTAAACAGTTTTTACATGTCATCATCTATTAATGTTTATTTAATCAGAATATCTTAGGAGTTGCAAAGTAAATGATGATACTCCCACGTGAGCACATAAACTTATATACAGTTTGTATATAAGGATACAAATTTTGAACGTATAAACTTCTTTGATATCCAAATAAATGAAAGTAATTTGAAGGCTAAATAATGAGATAAAATAAACCAAAGAAGGTGATATAAAACCAGCCTCAATCTGTGGGTATTATTTGACGTACAGCATTCTTCCTTTAGCTTTGGGGAAAAAAAATCCCTGAGTGAAAGTTACTATCAAAATATCACTTAAATCTATGTATTATTCTTACAATCTGGAAATGCAACTTTAGACTTTTCTTACTTTTTTGGTTTTCTTTTTAAAATTAATTTCTGCCATTTATTTTACAATACAATTTTATTTTAACACAATATAGTAAATCAAAAGGCAAAAGAAAATAAAAAAGCATAGCACTTGTGATTTCTCCCTGAAAGATAACACTATAAAAAATCTGGCATACCTTTCCATATAATTTTCCATATGTACTGATATAAACAAATGTAGGATATCACTGTTCATATTTTTATGAACAGTTTCCCATTGAATATATTTGGAAATATTTCTGTGTAATTAAATATTCTCATAAAATTATTGAATAGATTTGGAAACATTTGTCATAAAATATTGTCATAACATTATTTTGATGGTTATAGTTACTCCCTTTAAAATGTTTCATTTTGTTTTGTGTTGGTTTTCTATTATAAGTGACATGTTTATAAGTCTTTAATGTTAAATTTTATAGAATGATACAGATAACAGAGCCCACCCGCGGTAGTCATATATTATAATCATACAGCTTGCAGAATCTTGGGAAATTTTATGGGGGAAATGATGCCAACTGGCATCAGAGAATCAAGTAATTCATTGATGTCTCAAACCAACTTCAAATTTGTCTCTGCTCAGATTTTATTTTTTCAAAGATCCTTCTCCTATATAAGCACTTTCCCTAATTTTCACTTTAATTTCATCACTAACCATCCTCTTATTCTGCTTCCTTTCCCCCACACATCACGCACATCATAACCTGATTTATTACATAGTTACTCATTTTTGTGTGTTTCTTGTCAGTATCCCTAATAGACTTTAAGAATCATGGAGATTCTGGCTATTGCCTTCCATTTACTGTAAGAACCAACATCCCAAAATAGTCAATACTTTATATCTTTTCTTCAGATTGGAGACTTTTGTCCAAGAGTTGTTCAGTTGCTAATTTTCCTGTGAGTTCTTGGACTATTTTGACATGTATCATCTGTTCATTTACACTAGAAGTTTATTTAATATTATTTAATAATATGAAACTGGGTGCTTTAAACACAAAGGGGGAAAGGACTGAGCTAAAATCTACCTGAGTTCTTCTCAGAACCCAGTATCAAAGTTAAGGTATACCAAGCATGTCCAAACCACGGCCCACAGGACACATGTGGCCCAGGATGGCTATGAATGTGACCCAATACAAATTTCATAAACTTTCTGAAACCATTATGAGGGTTTTTTTTTCCAGCTTAACAGCGATTGTTAGTGTTAGTGTTTTTATGCACGGCCCAAGCCAATTCTTCATCTTCCAGTGTGGCCCAGGGAAGTCAAAAGATTGAACATCCCCGGGTAACCATTACAACCATTACAAAAGTAAATGTGAACACTCACTTGATAAGTATGTATTATCTATAATATGTTAATGTCTATAAAAATCATTATCTACATATTTTACATACTATATTTTTGTTTTATTTTCAATTTTCATGGGTACATAGTAGGCGTATATATTTATGGGATGCATGAAATATTTCTATAGAGGCATACAATGCTTAATAATCACGCCAGGGAAAATGATGGCTATTCACCCATCACCTCCAGCTTTTATCCTTTCTTTGTGTTACCAACAATCCAATTATACTCTTAGTTAACATGTACAATAAATTATTGTTGACTACATTCACCTTGTTATGCTATCAAATACTAGATCTTATGTTTTTGTACCCACATTAACCATCTCCAATTCCCTTCCCCACCCACTAACCTTCCCAGCATCTGGCAATTATCATTCTATTTTTCTATATCTCCATGAGTTCAATTGTTTTAATTTTTAGTTAAATAATTAGTTCCTGTCATTTACAACAACACTGTCTATATTTTTCCCACAGAATATTTTCCTAATAGAAATGAAAGTGCCTGAGCATTTTAAGGATGTTGCACATTCATTATTTTTACTTAGATTTTATCATATTAAACATTTTGATATGGCTTGGAGTAGGGGAGTAAAAAAGTTTTCGTTTACTCACATTTTGTTTGCTCATTAAACACAGATATTTCTCTTTATTTGCTGCTTTTGGGGGTAACACTAGGTGCTTTCAGAGGAAAACTTTCCCTTTCCATTGCTGAGCTTAGCTAACACTGTACCAGAGGCCAGGGTATTTCATCATGAGCTGCTGCTGGTTAGCACAGGTCTTGACATATGAGTTTTGAGTATTATCTTAGCTCTATAATCATAAATGTTATTGAGCAAGAAATTATTCATCTCTATTTAGAAAGAGCTTTGGTAGTTGACTCTATGACCTCTAGACTTGAGTCAATGCACCAGGCAGATTTATTAGAAATACTGTAATATATATTATAAAAAAAGGAAGAAGTTCCTCAATAAAAATTAGCTTGACATCAATGCCACCAAAATTCTCCCTTTTACCAGAGAAAGAGATTTTCAAAGTTTATATATCATCAAGGAAGAAAAATAAATCTTATGAATACATTTATATGTTTTAAAAACTGACAAAGATAATTACTTTATCATGCTTGTTACTCTGTAGAAATGAATTTTGGTATCGTTTTAAACACTACACTTAAGATTAATGCCTCTGATTACCCAGCCTCAATAAACACAAAGAAAAAAAGAAACACAAAGACATGAGTAATGTATTACAAATTGAATAATGTACATTTGAGTCCCCCAAATGGTATATAAACAAATTTAAAAGATAAAGCAGAGTCTAGAAAAAAATATTTGTAATGCATAGGATTCTCAAAAAATCAAGACCTAGAATATGAAAATTCTTATACTCAGCAAGAGACAATTCCAAAGAGAAATGAGCAAAAGGTATAAAAAGACAATTCAAAGTAAAGTAATCCTGTGTGTTCAATAAAGGGTACAAAGTTCCAATGAGAAGGAATAGGTTCCAGTGATACATTACCATATTACTGACTTTCATCATCATGCTATTTATTATATAATCAAAAATTGCTGAGTAGATTGAAAAGGTTCTTGTCATCAAAAATGATAAGTGTATGATGTGACAGATATATTAACTTCATTTAATCATTTTGCTATACATGCATATCAAAATATCACACTGTATACCATATATACAATGAAAAATTAAACTTAAAAAAGAATGAAAACCAAAAACATATACACCCCCACATATACACAAAAAATGAAAAAGTATGTGTTCTCAATAGTAAACAGGAAAATGCAAATAGCACATCACTGAAATACTTTTTCAATGCCAATCAGAAAGGATTACAGTATCAAATGCTGACGATGCTGTCATTTGCAACAACACTGGAAGTGTTGAAGTGATCATGAGGTTAAACACAGTAACTCACACACTATCTTAATATAATTTCATGCAACCTTAATGGAAAACAATTTAGCAATATCTAATGTAAATGAAAGTACAGATAACAAGTAATCCAGTAATTCTACTTCTAGTCATACATTCTAGAGAAACTCTTTCAAAAGGAGCCTGCCAAGTACTGGACAAATGAATGGGTCTAATCCATGAGTCCACTCAGATTTGTCTGATCTCTGAGTGTAGTTACAAGACAAATCAACCCAGACCAAGGAATTATGAGAATTAAAAAATACGGTTTTAAGTCACTAAAGCTGGGAGTAATGTTTTTTACATAAGGCTAGCTGGTGTTTTTTCCCCATAAATATCTATGCTGTATATGAATATAAATAATATTGTAAAAATAAAAATGGGATATTATTTATGCAACAATATTATAAAACAGTATTTCCATATGAGCCAAGATATATCCTTTTTTTCCTCTTTGGTTAGAGAAAACCAAAAAAATAAGTAGAAAGAGAAATATATTTCCCTTATAATTACAAGAAAGGAGCTGAGCCTGTTGTGTCCTGAGACTGTTCTCCTGTCCCCGATGATCTTTGGGGACCTTAGTATTTTATTGTCAGAAAGAGAATTTGCTTTGTCTTCACCCATTGAGAAAGGTTGTTTCTGAGAGTTGAAGAGGCTGAAGGGTCCAGATCTAAAAGGAAAAAGAAAATTGGGTAGTTTAGTTTAGTCCAAGAAGCAGACACTGAACAAAGGATATGAGTGCCAGAGATTCTTTTGGGAAGTTCAGGAAATACCAATGAGGAAGAGGGGAAATGATGCAGGGACAGAAAGGAGATAAAACATACATTATCCAGCCTGCTCCCACAGGGGTGACTGGAGCTGAATCCTGTGCAGAAACTACAAAGTGGTGCAAAACATCTGACTTACATTAATTACCACACCTACCCTCATCCTCTGAGTGGTGGGGGAGCTGGTGTACTTACACCAACTCCGGTAAGTTGAGCCCTATTCTAGCGGAAGAGTGGTGTTAATTCTCTGGAATTTCCAGGCTGCTATGTAGGAGAAAGTTCTCTAGTTCTGGGAGAAAAAAAAAAAAAATCCCTCAATGCATGGAGTTCACTGGAGAACATGAAACACTGGAGAATATGAAGGGTCTGAGAGATATGGGCAGAGCCTGTATCTGCCCCAGGGATCTTCCCCAAAATTGGGCAAAGGAGAGGGGTAGTTGATTTGGGAGTTTCAGAGCCTGGCCTACTTGCCCAGAGTTTGGGAAATGGGTCTTGAGATGGCTCCAGGTTGCCATGGTTATTGTGAAACAAGACCTTTTGTGCAGGGTAGAGGCTGATAGTTGGCCTTTCAGACTACCAGGCTTTCACGGGTTCTCATGCTTCACAAAGTAGGCTCTATGGCAAAGCACAGCAGAAGAAGGAACAGCAGTTTCAGCCCTGTAAATGGAAGACATGTGTATTGTTAGGGAATAGGATGCCCCATTGTCAGATATAATTAAGGTAAAGTTTTGGCCTCATTGTTAAGTGGGGCATAAAGACAGGGTAAGTTAGAAAAACAATACTATATAAGGTTTCTTGTACCCAATTATATAAAACAAATTAAAACCTGCAATGCATGACAATATATCTTATATTAATATATTTGCAATAAAATTTTAATCTAGTTTCTGTATTCCATGATAAGGATATATCATAATTTACGTAACCAGTCTCCTATTGTTGGGCATCCAATGTATTTTGAATAAAATTGAGATGGTCATCCTTGACTTTTATCTGTGTGAGGCTAAGAATTTTCTAAGGAGAAATTTCTTACTGTGGAATTCTGGGTCAAAAGATGTACAGAGTTGAAGAGTTTTAAAATATATTCCACAATAGTCTTTCAGATGTATATATTTATTTATGTATATTTCCACAATCTACTTTTACATAATCTTCTTTTATGTCACAATTTAACAGAAAGTCATCAGTTATTAGGACAGGTATATCAAATGGTACCACATTGTTCTTAATGAGACTAGTTGAGATTCTTCTCACTTTTGAGATATATTTGGAAATGAAGATTTTTTCTTTGACGTTTAAGTTATCCAAACCCATTTGTTAAATTTGCTAGCTTTTGTCTAATATTCAATTCAGGTTTGATTTGATGTCAAGGAGTCACCAAAATTCAAGTTCTTTGACTCATGTTTTTCAGTTTTGTTATTATCTTATTTTGTTTGCATGATAGAAAACTGATAAACAAAAGTTCATGTATATTTTAAATACCACTTATTTGATTTACAACACTTGAAAATTCCCATAAGTAAAAGGAAGATGAGAGAGACTGAATTTTTGAAAAGATTAGAGTCCCATCAGGAAGTAATATTAAAAATGGCTTTCAGAATATAGGAAAGTATTTGTCCAGTTATCTTTAATTGATCTGCTATAAAAATGAGAGTGCAAATTGTAGATGAAATTGCAGTGCATTAGAAATCAAAGAAGAGGATAAAATAAAGCAATAAGTTAGGATGGGGATTTTTAGTTCTTTTTTCATCTGGGTACTCATGGGCTACTTAGTATTTTTCAATACTGCTAGTAAGGGAAAAATATTCAGTAACTTAAAATCAACCTGGACTTTAAAATGAAATGAAAAAGCAAGTTCTCATAATTTCAGTTACTTTTTATTTAAGAAGGGAGTTCTGTGACAGACTGCTTGTTACTGCATTGTCTGACAGCCTGGAGAAACCACTCACTCAGGCAGCATGGGTGAAGGGCTAATTATGACAACGAGGGGAGAGAGGGGAATAGAAACTAATGAGCCTGAATCTCCCCAGTGCTATGCTACTCCCTTACTCCCTGTTACTAAGTTAGGCTTGGAAAGATGTGAGTTTCTTTTGTAGCCAGAAGTGCTCAGGGAAGCAGTCAAGAGCATGCAATTGGGCATCACAGAAACTGAATCTCACCTGTTTCTTACTATCTGAATTAGAAGTTATTTAATATCCTTGAGCCTCAGTTTCCTTGTCTATAAAATGGGAAAGATAATGTCAATCTCATTGGGTTATTGTGAAGGTTAGCAAAGATGAAAGTCTATGCATTGTCCAAGTTTGTATGTGACATACATTAAGCATCAAAGGATAGCTATATTATTTTTACTTGCTGTTTTGGCTATTATTTCTACTATTACATTATAATTATTGTAATGGTTTACTTTGGTTGGGGGTTAAGTCATTTACTAGAAACAAAGGAAGCACTTTGTAAGATTCAACTTTCCTACAAGTCACACTTAAAAATGAGTTGCAAGTGATTCTTTTACTATAATCAGAATAGGCTTTGTTAGATCTGTTGAAGGGGGATTCTTACTAAGATTCTAACTCTGCACAATTATTAAGAAAATTAGGGGGGCGGAGCAAGATGGCTGAATAGGAGCAGCTCCAGTCTTCAACTCCCAGCGCCAGCGACACAGAAGACCGGTGATTTCGGCATTTTCAACTGAGGTACTGTCTTCATCTCACTGGGAGTGCTGGAAGCAAGATCAGATTGGTCAGCTGCTGCAGTCTCTGACCAGCCAGAGTTGAAGCAGGGCGAGGCATTTCACTCACCTGGGAAGGGGAAGGGAATCCCTTCCCAGCCAGGGGAACTGAGACACACAACACCTGGAGAATCGGTAACTCCCACCCCAATACTGCTTTGAGCAAACAACAGGCACACCAGGAGATCATATCCCACACCTGGCTGGGAGGGTCCCACACCCACGGAGCCTCCTCATTGCTATCACAGCAGTCTGTGATCTACCAGCAAGGCAGCAGCCAGGCTGGGGGAGGGGCACCCTACTGCTCAGGCTTAAGTAGGTAAACAAAGCCGAAGCTCAACTGGGTGGAGTCACAGCAGCTCAAGGAAACCTGCCTGTCTCTGTAGACTCCACCTCTGGGGGCAGGGCACAGTAAACAATAACAAAGCAGCAGATACCTCTGCAGACCCAAATGACTCTGTCTGACAGCTTTGAAGAGAGCAGTGGGATCTCCCAACACGGGAGGTTGAGATCTGGAGAAGCACAGACTCCCTGCTCAAGCGGGTCCCTGACCCCCGAGTACTAACTGGGAGACATATCCCCACTAGGGGCAAAGTCTGACACTTATATTACCTCACAGGGTGGGAGTACACCCTGAGAGGAAGCTTCCAAAGCAAGAACCAGGCACACACTTGCTGTTCAGAAATATTCTATCTTCTGCAGTCTCTTCTGCTGCTGATACCTTAGGCGGCAACAGGGTCTGTATGGACCCCCGCTAATCTCCAACAGATTCCAGAGGGTCCGACTGTTAGAAGGAAAACTATCAAACAGGAAGGACACCTCCACACCACAAAACCCTCCCCATTAGTACATCACCATCAAAGACCAGAGGGCAGATAAAACCACAAAGATGGGGAAAAAGCAGGGCAGAAAAGCTGGAAACTAAAAAACAAGATTCTCAGCAGCGAGCCGCAGCTCATCGCCAGCAACGGATCAAAAGCTGGACGGAGAATGATTCCTTTGACGGTGATGAGAGAAGAAGGTTTGTCCATCAAATTTCTCAGAGCTAAAGGAGGAATTACGCACTCCAGCTAAAGAAACTAAAAATCTTGAAAAAAAAGTGCGGAAGAATTGACGGCTAGACTAATTAATGCAGAGAAGGTCATAAACTAAATGAAAGAGATGAAAGCATGACACCCAGGAAATACGACAAATGCACAAGCTTCAGTAACCTGACTCCATCAACTGGAAGAAAGAGTATCACATTGGAGGATCAAATGAATGAAACGGCGAGAAGAGAAACCAAAGAAAAAGAAGAAAAAGAAATGAACAAAGCCTGCAAGAAGAAGGGATTATGTAAAAGACCAAATCTCCGGCCTGATTGTGGGTGCCTGAAAGGAGGGGGAAATGGAACCGGGTTGGAAAACACTCTTCAGATATCCAGGAGAACTTCCCAACCTAGTAGGGCAGGCCAACATTCAAATCCAGGAAATACAGAGAACGCCACAAAGATACTCCCTCGAGAAGAGCAACTCCACACATAATTGCCAGATTCACCAAAAGTTGAATGAAGGAAAAAAATCTTAAGGGCAGCCAGAGAGAAAGGTCGGGTTACCCAACAAAAGGGAAGCCCATCAGACCACAGCAGATGGGCAGAAACTCCAAGCCAGAAGAGAGTAAATAATATTCAACATTCTTAAAGAAAAAGAATTTTAAACCCAGAATTTCATATCCAGCCAAACTAAGTTTCATAAGTGAAGAGAAATAAAATCCTTTACAGATAAGCAAATGCTTAGAGATTTTGTCACCACTAGGCCTTGCCTTACAAGAGACCCCCTGAAGGAAGTACTAAACACGGAAAGAACAACCGTACCAGCCATCTCAAAACACGCTAAAAATGTAAAGACCATCGAGGCTAGGAAGAAACTATATCAATGAGCAAAATAACCAGTTAATATCATAATGGCAGGACTGCCCACACATAACAATCTTAACCTAAATGTAAATGGACTAAATGTCTAAATTAAGAGACACAGACTGGCAAACTGCCAAAGAGTCAAGACTCCATCAGTCTGCCGTATTCAGGAGACCATCTCACACCTAGAGACATACATAGGCTCAAAATAAAGGGATGAGGAAGATTTACCAAGCAAATGGAGAACAAAAAAGGGTTGCAATAATAGTCTCTGATAAAACAGACTTTTAAAACCATCAAAATCAAAAGACAAAGAAGGCCATTACATAATGGTAAAGGATCAATTCAACAGGAAGAGCTAACTATCCTAAATATATATGCAATCTACTACAGGAGAGCAATCTAGATTCATAAAAGCAAGTCCTTAGAGACTTATAAAGAGACTTAGACTCCCATACAAATAATGGGAGACTTCAACACTCCACTGTCAACATTAGACAGATCAACTAGACAGAAAGTTAACAAGATATCCTTTTAGAATTGGAACTTCCATCTCTGCAGCAAGCAGACCTAATAGACATCTATAGAACTCTCCACCCCAAATCAACAGAATATACATTCTTTCTCAGCACCACACTGCATTTCTATTCCAAAAATTAACACCACGAATTGGAAGTAAAGCACTCCCTCAGCAAATGTACAAGAACAGAAGTTACAAACCGTTCTCAGACCACAGTGCAATCAAACTAGAACTCAGGACTAAGAAACTCAATCAAATGGGCCAACTACATGGAAACTGAACAACTTGCTCCTGAATGACTACTGGGTATATAAATTTAAATGAAGGCAGAAATAAAGATGTTCTTTGAAACCAATGAGAACAAAGATACAACATACCAGAATCTCTGGGACACATTTAAAGCAGTGGTAGAGGGAAATTTATAGCACTAAATGCCCACAGAGAAAGCAGAAGATCTAAAATTGACACTCTTAACATCGCAGAATTAAAAAGAATAACAATTAGGAGAAGCAAGAGCAACACCACAGCCAGCAGAAGAAATAATCTGCTAAGATCAGAGCAGAACTGAAGGAGATAGAGACACACCTCCAAAAAATCAATGAATCCAGGAGTTGGTTTTTGAAAAAGATCAACAAAATTGACAGACCACTAGCAAGACTAATAAAGAAGAAAAAGAGAGAAGAATCAAATCGACGCGAATTAAAAATGAGATAAAGGATATCACCACCTAATCTCACAGAAATAAGGCCAAACTACCATCAGAGAATACTTATAACACCTCTACGCTAGTCAAACTGGAAAAATCTAGAAGAAATGATAATTTTCTGACACTTACACTCTTCCAAGACTAAACCAGAAGAAGTTGAATCCCTGAATAGACCGATACTCTGAAATTGAGGCAACAATTAATAGCCTACCAACCAAAAAAGTCCAGGACCAGATGGATTGACATACAGCTGAATTCTCCTACCAGAGGTACAAGGAGGAGTTGGTACCATTCCTTCTGAAACTATTCCAATCAATAGAAAAAAGAGGGAATCCTCCCCAACTCATTTTATGAGGCCAACATCATCCTGATACCAAAGCCTGGCAGAGATGTTAACAAAAAGAGAATTTTAGACCAATATCCCTGATGAACATCGAAAAAATCCTCAATAAAATATACTGGCAAACCGATTCAGCGCAACACATCAAAAAGCTATCCACCATGATCAAGTGGGCTTCATCCCTGGGATGCAAGGCTGGTTCAACATTCAAATCAATAAACATAATCCAGCATATAAACAGAACCAAAGACAAGAACCACATGGTTATCTCACAGGTGCAGAAAAGGCTTTTGACAAAATTCAACAGCTCTTCATGCTAAAAACGCCAATAAATTCGTATTGATGGAACGCACTTCAAAATAATAAGAGCTATTTATGACAAACCTACAGCCAATATCATACTGGAATGGGCAAAACTGGAAAAATTCCCTTTGAAAACTGGCAATAAGATTAAAAATTTCTCACCACTCCTATTCAACATAGCTGGAAGTTCTTGGCTAGCAACTGTAAGAGAAAGAAATCAAGGGTATTCAGTTAGGAAAAGAAGAAGTCAAATTGTCCCTGTTTGCAGATGACATGATTGTATATATTTAGATAACCCCATTGTCTCAGCCCAAAATCTCCTTAAGCTGGATAAGCAACTCAGCAAAGTCTCAGGATACAAAAATTAATGTGCAAAAAATCACAAGCATTCTCTTATACACAGTAACAGACACAAACAGAGCCAAATCATGAATGAACTTCCATTCAATTGCTTCAAAGAGAATCAAAATTAGAACTAACTTAATAAGGATGTAAAGGACCTCTTCAAGGAGAACTACAAACCATCGCTCACTGAAATCAAAGAGATTACAAACAATGGAAGAACATACCCATGCTCATGGATAGGAAGAATCAATATCGTGAAAATGGCCATACGGCTCAAGGTTATTTAGGAGAAGATCTGCCAATGCCATCCCCATCAAGCTACCAATGAGTTTCTTCACAGAATTGGAAAAAACTGCTTTGAAAGTTCATGGAACCAAAAAGAGCCCGATCAAGACAATCCCAAGTCAAAAGAACAAAGCTGGAGGCATCACGCCACCTGACTTCAAACTATACTACAAGGCTACAGTAACTAAAACAGCATGGTACTTGTACCAAAACAGAGATATAGACTCAATGGAACAGAACAGAGTCCTCAGAAACAATACCACACATCTACAGCCATCTGATCTTTGACAAACCTGAGAGAGAAACAAGAATGGGGAAAGGATTCCATTTAATAAATGGTGCTGAAAATTACATAGCCATAAGTAGAAAGCTGAAACTGGATCCTTTCCTTACTCCCTTATACGAAAATTAATTCAAGATGACTAGGAGACTTAAATGTTAGACCCATCATAAAAATCCTAGAGGAAAACCTAGGTAGTACCTATTCAGGACATAGGCATGGGCAAAGACTTCATGTCTAAAACACCAAAAGCAACGCAGCAAAAGCCAAAATTGACAAATGGGATCTCATTAAACTAAAGAGCTTCTGCACAGCAAAAAGAAACTACATCAGAGCGCGAACAGGCAACCTACAGAATGGGAGAACATTTTGCAATCTACTCATCTGACAAAGGGCTAATATCCAGAACCTACAAAGAACTCAAACAAATTTACATACAAGAAAAACAAATAACCCCATCAAAAAGTGGGCAAATATGAATAGACATTTCTCAAAGAAGACATTATCTATACAGCCAACAGTATATGAAAAAATGCCCATCACTGGCCACATCAGAGAAATGCAAATCAAACTACAATGGACACTCATCTCACACCAGTTAGAATGCATGATCATTAAAGTCAGGAAACAACAGGTGCTGGAGAGGATGGAGAAATAGGATCACTTTTACACTGTTGGTGGGATTAACCAAACTAGTTCAACTTTATTATGAAAACAGTACATGCATTCCTCAAGGATCTAGAACTAGATGTACCATATATGACCCAGCCATCCCATTAGTCGGGGATATACCCAAAGATTATAAATTATGCTGCTCTAAAGACACATGCACACAAGATGTTTATTTGCAGCACTATTCACAGCTAGCAAAGACTTGAATCAACCCAAATGTCCATCATCAACAGTGACAGATTGATTAAGAAAATGTGGCACATATACACCACAAATACTACGCAGCCATAAAAGGATGAGAGTTTGAACCTTTTGTAGGGACATGATGCAGCTGGAATCCATCATTCTTAGCAAACTATCACAAGAACAGAAAACCAAACACCGAGATGTTCTCACTCATAGGTGGAACTGAACAAGAGATCATCAATTTGGACTGAAGGTGAAACATCACACACCGGGCCTATCATGAGGGGGAGGGGGGAGGGATTGCATTGAGTTATACCTGATGACGAAAGCTGATGGTGCAGCACACCAACAAGGCACAAGTATACATATGTAACAAACTCGCACGCTATGCACATGTACCCTACAACTTACAGCATAATAATAATAATAAATAAATTAAAAAAGAAAATTAATACACAAATGTGAGCACTTTATATAATTTATTCATATGAATAACAACAATACAAATACTACAGTGGTTACCAAAACTGGATGATGATCAAAATCACTTGGACAGCTTTTACAACAAAACAGAAACAGAGGTCCTATCCCAGACCTTCTGAATTAATGTTTCCAGGTAGATTATTTATCTATAAGACAAGGAGAACTTGTGATGGTCTGATCCATGCAGCAACTCTTCCTGTATTTGAGGATTAACTTTCAGAAATGCACTGAAAGGTAAACGAGCTCTTCCCCTTCACTTTTCTAATAATATAGTCCTTAGAGTTATTCTAGCCTAGTCTTCATATGCAAGTATCCTGGCACTCCTGACTCACCCAACAGGGAGAATATATATCACTCCATGGATGCATCTAATTTAGTTAACAGAAATCCCTCCTCATGAAGTTAAATATGCCACCTTGTAACATTCGCAGAAACTTAGGGAGCGAGTTCTCTGAGCGCTTCTGTGTTTACATTTGAAACTATATTGTTTAAAAACCAAAGATTTGTATAAAATGCTGGGAAATAAAATTCAGCTGTGATTTGTGGGAGAGGAATGTGACAGAAGTTCAATGGCTTGTTTGTCCATTGAGTTTTCTTTATCCAAACCATTGTTGCTCTCTTCAGACCAAGTTTTCAAAATTAAATGCCAACAAAAACTCAGCAGGTAGTATATATGAGTGAAGTAACTAGAGACTATCATATAACGGTGTTCTTAATTACCTAAATTGAATTCTTTCTGAATCGTTTTGTTTGCAGGTTATATACGTAGTGATAATTCACTTTTCAGAAGGTGTATGTATACCTCCAGTTTAGTTGAAAGTGGTGGTCCTCTTGGTAGAAGTTTTCCTTCCTTTTTAAATTTTGATAGAGACATGGGTCCAACAAATATTTCATATTCCTTTTACTTTAAGAAAACTGACAGGGAAAGTGTAATGATAAACGTGACTGACACTGGGCTTCACTATCTGGAGACAGCAGGGAGTAGAGAGGATAATGATGAATGGAAGAATTCATTTATTATCTTAGGAGAATACCATTTCTTAGTTCTCTGCTGCCCTGTAGGAATAAAGATGCAATGTTCCTGGATCTAATTTTTTAAAAAAGGTACCTCCACATGTCTAAGAGTTGGAAATTAATAAAAACTTTAAAAATACATTGTTGGTCTGTACAATCAGGCCAACAAAGACACATCTGTGAGATAAGATGTGGCCTATCTTACGCTTTCCTTCAACTTCACTTTAGACCTTTAATTTTTCCTAACATATACGTAATCATGGATATTTACCATCAATCCCCAGTAATGCCATGCATTATTTTTTTATGTCTATTCAAGAATAAGATTTTAAATTTTAAATTCTATAAAACTTTTTACCTATAATTTTCTAACATTTAGATATAAGCCGCTAGAAGAATATCTAGAGTCACAGAATATTAGAGTTGGAAGTGTTCTTGAAATTTTCATCTACTAATTTTGCAGATGAAGAAACTGAGAGGAAAACAGAGTTGCTAAAATTCATGCATCCAGTTAGTGGTAGAGTCAAGGTTTGAACCCAGAATTCCTCAGTATTTCTCTAATGCTGTTTTACCACTACCATGGTGCCTCTGATTTGCTTGTTTGTTTATTATATAAGGCCTGGTAAATAAGTCTCAATTTTCTTATGCAAATTTTTCCACTGATCTGTTCCATAAGGGAAGATACATATATTTGGCACTTTAGATTGTAGCAAACTAAAAATGACCTCCTAACTGTATGCTTTGTTATGTATGATACTTCAACACAACAGACTAAGTGACAGCAGAATTAAAATTGTCAAACTCCCTGCCATACATTATCCATTTATAAACTACTAGTTTTGTGCTTGATTGATTATACTAGATTGGTTTCAGCATTGGATCAAGCTTCAGAAGTAGGGAAGCAAGGCACACACTGTGCTACTCTTATTAGTCTTAATTCCTGAAATTCATGAAAGGTGAGCTTTCCTTGAATCTAGTTTTGATATTTTTATTTTGACTTTGTTCAGCACATTTATTAACACTAGTAAATTTCGGGCTATTTTCCAATAGAACTCAGATGTTTGAACACAACCATATTTAGGAAATAGCAATTGATAATGCAGCTATTTAGTTTCTGTTCAGAATCTGCTATTTCTAGTGCTGAAAGATGCAGCCCAAATCCCATTTGCAGTGTTTATTACCTCTCAGAATCTGTGAGCAAGCATCTTTCCTGGTCCTTTTATTTGTCTGTCTTGTCTATTGGCTATCCATTTTCCATTGTTGTCCCAGGTTGGCTGCCAATGGTACATTTCTCAGCCACTTAATAACTTTACTTAGACAGATTTATAAGAAGCCAAGTGCTGTCAAGTCCCTGAGATGTATAGATTGAAGCGTTCTTCCTCTCCTTTACCCGTTCCAACTTTACAGTATAAGTCTGTCTCCTTAATAGCACTCTGGTCTTAATAGAGTGTGTCTCTCAGGGTCCGGCATCTGCTGCATTGTTGGAGGACGGCTGATGCTCATCTCTTCTGAGCTGGACGGCAGTTAAATAGGAGCAATTTATTTTTGCTGTTGTCAATATCACATTTCATGAACCTGAAACTCATTACATTTTTTTTTAAATTACCTTGCTTGGCTTTGTAAGGGCATTTCGTATGTGCCACAGATCATTCTTTTAGATTTGGAAAGAAGTGAAACTTTTTGTTACACTTCTGATTGGTATAATAGGGTGCCATTTAGGCTAAGTGTAGGCAGGAGAAGAAAAGCACACCTTTTGACTGCAGAAACTGCACTTGACATGCTTAATAACAAGGATAGTGGTTGTGGAGCATCTAGCTCACAGTGCAATAGAGAGAAAAGACAGCTTCTGGCATCAAGAAGTTTCTAGAAATACATAGAGACTGGAAAAGTTTTCTCAAAAAGAAATTAAGAAACATACCTGAGGGAGAGTTATCGGTATTATAAAGGTATAGCTGGGTGGGTATTATAGTGCTGAATCCAGATAAAATTGTTTTTTCCTAAGCACATTTTATGTTGCAGTTGTGCCCTCTCTCATTTCTATCTGTATGTTTCTCTAAAGCAGAGGATGATAAACTGCAGCTCACCACCTCTTTTTGTATGGCATGAGAGCTAAGATTTTTACAGTTTTATATAGTTGAAAAAATCAAAAGAGTAATCTTTGTGACACATGAACATTATATGAAATTCAAATTTCAGTATCTACAAATAAACTTTTATTGGAACACAGCTGAACTCTTTTGTTTACATATAAGGTCTGTGGCTGCTTTCATGCTACAACAACAGTAACTGTTTATCCCACAAAGCCTAAAATATATACTATCCAGATTTTTACAGAAAAGCTGCCAGTCCCTGGTCTAGAGCAAAGTGCTAGGCAATCAGGCATATTTCTTTCCCTTTCACCTACCCATTCTGCTACTTAGAGAAAACACTGATAACAGAAGTTGCAAAGTCAGAGCTGGCTCTTGGCCCAGATGGAGTTGCATAAATGAAATGATTTATAGTGTACAGCAAAGTTTCTTCTACCTACCAATGTCTTACTATGTCCTGTCAAGATACAATTCTATCCTTGTCTGATGTGAGTCATTCCTTTGAGTTCAATTATCTAAAAGTGATGGGGAGGAGCATTATTTATAGAAGACTACAAAAAACATTGTAGAGTAGGAAAAAGTCTGTACTGAGACTTAAACCTGAGATCTAATTAGTAATTACCAGTGACTCAGCCATATGCACTTAAGCACTGCATTTGAGCTTTTGCAGAATTTTCTCATCTGTAAGGATGATAAACCACGTGCTCTCTAATGCCTGTTTTAACTTCTTATTTTGCATTTCCCAATATATGAGAGGGAAGCTTAGGGCATAATTTGGATTTATCCCATTACTATGATTGAATTTACTAAATAATGTGCTACTAAGGAAAGATGCAGAGATTCTGTCCCTTCATGCACATTGATCATATCAACAACACCTAGAACAAATGAGATGGTTAATAATCTGTTTTGAATTAATGAATAAATGATTGCATGAATGAAATAGCCTTATCATGAATTGGGTAACATGTCACTAAATTTCCCTTTTTTACTAGATTCTATCTTTGTGATTTTTCTTTTTATTTATGACCGTACCTTACATTTGTAGATTGGGAATGAACTTGACCTTTCGCTATCATTCTCAATATCATGGCATAGATTTTCAGATTGCCTTCTGCTGGCTTGGCTTACTCAGGACAAACATATCAGTCAGATCTGCTGGTATGCTAGACACTTAGCAGAGATTTCCCTGCCAGACTGGCTGAATTCCCACAAGTGGGAGGTGGAAACCTTAGGGAGCTGAGAAGCAGCCATAGAATGCCAAGTCAGAGGAGATAGCATCTAGATTTTTGGATGAAGCACAATTAGATGGCTATCAGTAACAAACTTTAATACTTCTAAAACTTGTTCAGAATGAATGTTCCATTGAATGTCAACATATAATGAGTGTATGTTGGCTTTGTGGGTTTTTGTGCTTAGAAGCTCCTATAGCTCTAGCATGTCTATATTCAGAAGGGTCCTTATTTCTAAACAGTAGCTAAATGTATGTTTAAGGAAGCAAAATACAGTCTTTTTAAGTAGGAAAGTCCTAATTTTGTTTTGGACCTCAAGAAATAAAAACTATTTAGAAATGGTGGTTACCTGGGAATGTTTGCCTTGAGAAAGAAGCTATTATAAAGGAACCTCCTTTATTGTAGTTTTGTTTTCTTTTGGTCACTTCTGAGGTGGTAATACCTTCAAGTATCTTCTTTCCAAGATGAAGACAGATAGAAAAAGCTATGTGTGTTGATCTAACACTTGAATTCACTCTATTAAGGGAATTTAATAGAGATGTTCTTTAGCCAAGGAACTGTAGCATCTCAAATATGTTGCAGGAAATATTAAAATATGTTTAAAGGACATTCATATTTACTTTTCTTGCCTGTGGTTTAGGAGGCAAATGGCTATGAAAAGATGAATGGGACAAAAACAATAAGCAAAAGTAATATATAATTATTCTGTTTTATAAATTGAGTATCATTAACATAATCTGTATGTGTGTGCTTCTGTCTTTTGCCAAAAGTTACCACTGATTGCTTATTAGACCAATGAAGTAGCTAACTATTTGTATATAATCAATGTTTACCTTGTATAATGTTGGTGTGAAATTCAATGATTGTAAATATGAAGAACATCTTTGAGTCTTCCTATAACAATCCCAGTTCCTAGAATGCATTTGTGTGAGGTTGAGGTGTAGATGAAGAGGCAGGAATGGTATCGCATCAGATGGCTATTTGGCTATTTACTTTGATTTTCTCTATCTACATTGAAATAATTGCTCTATGTACCTTCACAAATGTAAAAAACAGATTAAGACGACCTAGTTATATTCCTAGGTCAATCCTTGATAGGTATTATTTTAAAGAATTCTACAGGAGAAATTTCTAAAATTTTCCCATAACATTTCTGTGTTATTTTAAAGTAACTTTTCCTTTCCCACATTTGAAATTCTGGTTCATTGCCTATATTAAGTGGTTATAGCAAAGGTGAAGTGAACAATCACAGCACTGTCATTGATTTTGATATAACCATGCTGACATAATTATGTTTTTTATGGACACATTAATACCATAGTCGATAAATAATAAAACCTTCAAAAAGAACAGCAGATTATGATGACTAGTTTTTATTGAGAACGTCAATATGTCAGGAATGGTTCTACGTACTTTGTAAGTTATAACGTTTATTTTCAAAATAATTTTGTGAGTAGGTACTCATTGTTGTTTTATAGATATGTTATAGATGAGGAAATTGAAGTACTGAGTTTTTAGGCAACTTGCCCAAAGTGACACAGTTATTAGGTAATGGAGCCAAAATTTGAATCCAGACAGTCTGACATCAAAGTCTGTGTGCCATCTGATTAGTTTCTTTTTAGACATATTTCTGAACTTATTCTATTTGTCACAAAAATACTATTGATTTACTAGACTCAACTTCCAAGTTGCATTTTGCAAAATCGTTCCTTGGAAAGAAGTTCCAAGAGGTGTTAACTCATATGGGGCATTCCTTGGCTGAATATGATTGGGAAGTAATGGGTTTAATAAACAAACCAGTTTTTCTCATGCAGGCCTTCTCACAGCACTTACTCTGTAATGCACATTGTAGTACTCCAAAACTAGGAGAGAATATGCAGTATTTGCCCCTCCTGAAAACACTAGTACGTTGGACAGTGCATATATAGAACATTTCAATCCTCACAGGTATTTCTGATAGGCAGCAATGCTGTTGACTTTTGTGTCTGCATTTGTGGCTAGATAGAAATAATGGTTACATGGGTTATTAAACCACATAGGCAGACACTGATGACACTGAAAGTGAATCATCTAGAGATTAAAACAATGCATTTTGACTGGCTTAGTTTTTCTATTGAAAATGAATCTTTTGATTACAATAAAATTTCAGTACATATGAATCACAAATCCCTTACATCTATAGAACAATTACATTTATAGTACTTGGAGTTCAGAATTTAAATAAATATAAGCAGTAAAACAAAATGGGGGAAAGCATTGAAGAAAGGATAGGTTAGTAATTGATCTTGAGAGCAAGAAGCTACATTCAGGGATTCCCCTTCCTTTGTACTGTATACAAAAATCAAATGTAATTGTAAGATACAAATGGCATACTTATGCCTCAAACTTTAGAGCAATAATGATTGTGATACCCAGCTTGATAAAACTAATGATATAAGACAGATCCTCCCATCAAAGTAGCATTAATAGAGGTGTGGGAGTCAGAAAATAGATTATACTTAGGGTTACTTTTAGATACTTAGGAATATTGAAAGTAATTATCTTAGAGATCAGGTAAGTGAGGTAAACACATAGAGAGGACATGCAAGTAGGACAGTATATTAGTCTGTTCTCACGCTGCTAATAAAGACACACCTGAGACTGGGTAATTTATAAAGGAAAGAGGTTTAATTGACTCACAGTTCCACATGGCTGGGGAGACCTCACAATTACGGCTGAAGGCAGAGGAGCAAAGGCACGTCTTACATGGTGGCAGGCAAGAGTGTGTGCAGGGGGACTGTCCTTCATGAAACCATCAGATCTCATGAGATATATTCACTATCATGAGAATAGCCTGGGAAATACCTGCCCCTATGATTCAATTACCTTCCACTGGGTCTCCCATGACATGTGGAGATTATGAGAGCTACAATTTAAGATGAGATTTGGGTGGGGACAAACCCAAACCATATTATTCTGCCCCTGGCTCCTCCCAAATTTCAGGTCCTCACATTACAAAAATAATCATACCTTCCCAACAGTCCCCCAAAACCTTAACTCATTTCAGTATTAACTCAAAAGTCCACAGTTCAAAGTCACATCTGAGACAAAGCAAGTCCCTTCTGCCTATAAACCTATAAAACTAAAAGCAAGTTAGCTACTTCCTAGATACAATGGGGATACAGGCAATGGGTAAATACGTTCATTCCAAGTGGGAGAAATTGGCCAAAAAGGGCTACAACCCCCATGCAAGTCCAAAATCCAACAGGGCAGTCATTAAACTGTAAAGTTCCAAAATAATCTGCTTTGAGTCATGTCTGATATCCAGAGCATGCTTATGCAAGAAGTGGCTCCCATAGCCTGGGGCAGCTCCACCCCTGTGGTTTTGCAGGGTACAGCGCTGCTCCCAGCTGCTTTTATGGGCTGTTGTTGAGTGTCTGCAGCTTTCCCAGGTGAATGGTGCAAGCTGTCAGTGGATCCACCATTCTGGCGTCTGGAGGATAGTGGCCCTCTTCTCACAGCTCTACTAGGCAGTGCCTCAGTGAGGACTAAGCCCATATTTCCCTTCTGCACTGCCTTATCAGAGGTTCTCTACAAGGCCCCTACCCCTGTAACAAACTTCTGCCTGGACATTCAGGTGTTTCTGTACATCCTCTGAAATCTAAGTGGAGATGCCCAAACCTCAGTTCTTGACTTCAGTGCACCTGCAGACTCAACTCCACGTGGAAGCTGCCAAGGCGTGCACCTTCTGAAGCAATGTCCTGAGCTATACCTTGGCCCCTTTTAGCCAAGGATAGAACACCTGGGATGCAGGGCATCAAGTCCCTAGGCTGCACAGAGCAGCGGGGCCCTGGGCCTGGCCCAGGAAACCATTTTTTCCTCCTAGGCCTCCAGGCTTGTGATCAGAGGGCTGCCTTGAAGGTCTCTGACATGCCCTGGAGACAATTTATTCATTTTCTTGGTGATTAACATTCAGTTCCTTGTTACCTATGCAAATTTCTGCAGCATGCTTGAATTTCTCCCCAGAATATGGGTTTCTTTTCTTTTTTATTGCATTGTCAGGCTGCAAATTTTCCAAAAATTTCTTCCACCAGATACCTTAAATCATCTCTCTCAAGTTCGAAGTTCCACAGATCTCTAGGGCAGAGGCAAAATGCCACCATCTTCTTTGTTAAAGCATAACAAGAGTCATCTTTGCTCCAGTTCCCAACGGGTTCCTCATCTCCATCTGAAACCAACTCAGCCTGGACTTTATTGTCCATATCACTATCAGCATTTTGGCCGAAGCCATTCAACAAGTCTCTAGGAAGTTCCAAACTTTTCCACATCTTCTTGTCTTTGTCTCGGCCCTCCAAACTCTTCCAGCCTCTGCCTGATACCCAGTTTCCAAGTTTCTTCCACATTTTCAGGTATCTTTACAGCAGTGCCTCACACCTGGTGCCAATTTACTGTATTAGTCTTTTCTCACACTGCTAATAAAGACATACCTGAGACTAGGTAATTTATACAGGAAAGAGTTTTAATGGACTCACAGTTACACATGGCTGGGGAGACCTCACAATCATGGCATGGCAGAGAAAAATGAGGAGCAAAGTTCCATCTTACATGGGGGCAGGCAAGAGTGTGTGCAGGGGAACTGCCCTTCATAAAACCATCAAATCTTTTGAGACTTATTCAATATCACAAGAATAGCATAGAAAAAACCCGTCCTCTGATTCAATTACCTTGCACCGGGTCCCTCCCACAACACATGGGGATTATGGGAGCTACAATTCAAGATGAGATTTGGGTGTGGACACGGCCAAACCATATCAGGCAAGGATTGGGTAGTGGGGTGAGGGTGTGTATATAACATAACAGGGAATTTTTCCCAAACCAATACTTCTGTCACTGGCTACCAATGTGTGACATCTGAATCTGAATTGCTCCATAGTAAATAGAAATCAAAGTTCCACATTCACTAAATTGAATGGAAAAACTATTCTAAGTTAGGGAATTAGTATGTACATACTAAGTATGTGTTTACATTGTTATACTTGCATAACCAGAAAGCGAGACATTGCCACCATCTGGAGGGAGCTGTTATGAATTGCAAGTTCACCGTCTCATCTCACAGATAAAAACAGTTTCTGAAGTTTCCTAAATGCATACCTGGAAAAATCTGTGATATTTGGTGGCATTAAATATTACTCACATTGAAGAAATTTTAAAATGTTGTAAAGGTAAGTTCTGCTACATATAAGCAAAATTATGATACACTTGAGTGTAGGGATAATGTTTTATTTTTAAATTATTCCTATTTGTATCCAAGTAATGCATGTATATGACTTAGAAAGGAAAGTACATACTTAGCTCAGTCATCAATATTTCCAAGACTCCTACAAACTTTTGTCACTTTATATATCTAAATAATATGCTTATACATCTTATTCATCAAATTTAGATGTTAAATTTACTTCCTATTAGAGAAGTTAAAGATAGCTGTGTCTACTTCTCTTCCCTCCAGTTGTTTAAATCATACTCAACATTCACATTATTATAGTTGTGGAAATATTGTTTCCTCCTCAAGTATATATTATAGGTTGTATTTCTTTTTTGCTTCAGTTTTCCTGTAATTAATAATTGCTGTTTCTCCTTTGCTTATGTTTCTATGTCATCATTTTACCAAAATTGTCATTAAAATTATAAAATATTTTATAAAAATTCAAATATATTAAAATTATCTCACCTCCTTTTTTCTTGGAAATATTCCTTTGGAATTTATCATCTTTCTGCTCCAGTGTGAGCTTGGATGCTCCCTAGTTTCTGAAAGTTGTCATCTGGGACTTCCTTATAACACACTCCTGGGTTGGAGCCTCTGTGTCCTATGTCAGGGTTTTCCTCTTTGCTAGTATATGCCTTCATTTAGTACTGGCTGCACATCTTTCTTCAGCTTCTCTAAAAGAGGACATGGGATTTTGTATGTTTAAAATGATTTTTATTTTATTCCTGATAACTTTGCCTGCATCAACAATTACTATCAGTGAAATATAACTTAATGGGTTGTTATTCAGAAGCATAGTCCTATTTTGTCTCTCAAATTTTGTTTATAGTTTTTGTTCCCATGAAATCCTTTAGAATACTTTATCATTCATCTTCTGAAATGTTATAGTGATGAGACCTAAAATAAGTCCATTTTCATTTATTGTGCCAAATGCCAGACAATAACTCACATTTTTCCCCCTTCACTTCTGGGAAACTTTCTTCTTTGAATATTATTTTAGAGACACATTGCTCTTTTCCCTTTTTCCTTCCTTCATGAAATCCTGAGAGGCTGAAACTTTTGGATTATTATTCTTATTTTCTTACCTATTTTGGTCTGTTCTGCATTTTTTTTCAACTTTCTGGGTGATTTTCTCAATTTTATTCCCAGCATTTTTATTATTCACTTATTTCTGCTGTTGTTTCTCGATCCTTTATAAGTTTTTACTGAAGTATAAAATGTATAAATCATAAGTGTAACAGTTCAAAGAATAATCACAAAGACAGCATGTTACCACTACCAAGTCAAGAAACGAAATGCCCCTTACATCTTTTCATGCTCCCTTTCAATCTCTACCCCTTCCTGCATTCTCGGAGGTAATCACCATCCTAACTTCTAATACCATAAACGAGCTTTGCTTGTTTTAAACTTCATAGTAATAGAGTTACTTCCTTCTTACTCTTTTGAGTCTGGCTTATTTTATCTAATTTACATTTATAAACATATTATGTTATGTTTGTATGTTTATAATTATAAATTTCATGTGTATTTACATATTTTATTGTTTGTAAATTGCACATGTATTGTTATTCCATCTAGCAGGGGTTCTTTTTCATTGCTTTATAATATTATTACATACTGTACAAATATAATTTATATATTCATTCTACAGTTGATAAACTCGGGGCTTCCAGGGTTGTGTATTATGAATAATGCTGCTATGAATATTTTTGTTTAGGCATTTTTGTACATGCATGATACACTTCTAAGAGTGGCATTGCTGGGTTTAAATGTGTACGTTTACGTTTTGCAAATACTAACCCATGAGTTTCCAAAATTCTTGCATGAGTCTCCACTTCCTTCTGTAATTTATGAGACTTCCAGATGCTCCATATTCTTTTTACATGTAGTATTGGCAGTCCTTTAAACTTTAGCCTCTTTTTAGGTGTGTGATGCCAATTTTAAAAGCTTTAAATTTTCAATTCCCAGCTGACTGATGAAATTGACCACCTGTTCATACATTTATTGTCCATTTGGGTATCTTCTTTCTTGACATGACCCATTTTTTCTATCTTTTCCCATTTTTCTATTAGATTATATGTCTTTTTCTTATTGATATGCCAGCACTTTTATATACTCTCATTATGTATATTTTATATACTTTCTTTTATCCATTAAATGTATTACAATTATATTCTGATTTCTTTTATTCTCTCTTAATGGATTCTTTGGTTGAACAGAAATTCTTAATTTTAATATAATTAGTCATTTAGTTATTTATTTCTACTTTATCTAATGCTATTTCATCTTAGAAAATTTCAACTATTCTAAATTTATGAAGATGTTTTCTGTCATCTAGAAGTTATTTGATTTTAATATTTCCTATTTAGAATATCAACACACATGCAATTGATTTTTGTGTAAGGTATGAGTTAGCAGACCACCTCTGTTATTTTTCTGTCATATCTTTAAACACAATTGTTTATCAAAAAGAATATTCATTCTCTGCTGCACTGTAGTGTCAGATTTATAATAAATTATATATCTCCATTTGTGTAGGACTGCTCCAGACTCTCTTGTATTCCTCCAAATCATGCATCTATCCTTGTGTCAGCACCTCAATACTTTTTGTACACTATTTCAAGTCTTGATATCTAACTGTGTAACTTTTCTTTAAGATAATGCTGACTATTCTTGGCAGTTTGCATTTCTACATAAATTTTAGAATTGATATTTCCCCAAACCTTGGTTTTTGATTTGGGCTATTTCAAACCTATACATCAACTTGGGGAAACTTACAATATGTAATCTCCCAGTTCATAAATATTTATATCTCCACATTTACTGGTGACTACCTTAGTTTCTTTAATATTTTGTAGATCTACTCTGTTGAGATCTTATCTTGCACATTTATTAAAAGATTTATTGTCTAATAGTTATTTTTTCAATTATTTTATTTTGGTAACATACACACAACATAAAATTTACCGCATTAACTATTTTAAGCGTACAGTTTAGTTGTAGTAAATACATTCCTAATGGTAGGCAATCATCAGCACCATATATCTCTTGAATTCTTTCATCTTATAAAACTCAAACTCTATATTTGTTAAACAATAATTCCTCATTCTTTCTTCCTCATATCAGCTGGCAATCACCATACTACTTTCTGTCTCCATAATTTTGACTATTCTAAGTACCTCATGTAAGTGCAATCATATAGCTTTGTCTTTTTGTGACTGGCTTATTTCACTTAGCATAATATCCTCAAGGTTGGTTACTTCTATGTTTTCTAAATGAACTGAAATATTCTAAATTTTCTTGTGCTGTTATTAGGAAGTTCATCCTTTTATTCCTTTATTTGGATTGAGAAATGAGGGATACCTCCCGCTCCTCCTATCCCAGTCATCTTCTCAACAAATCTTACTTCTTATAAATAACTGCTTTTAGGGGCCAGAAACTTCTAAGGTTGTCTAAGAACAAACAGAATTGTCTAAGAAACGGAAAAAGGCAAGGACATGAAACTCTTGTGGGGCCTCTAGTCCTTCTGCTTCAATAGATATCTCAGCTTGTAGATATCATATTCATCCAAGAAAGCTGGTTACAAAATCTTGGCCCAACTCTATTTCAAGGGCTGTTATTGTTCTTCTTTTCCTTCTCTCTTCCTTCTAACTCTTCATCTCTTGCTTTGTTGCTTTCTTTCTACATCCTGTCTGCCTTTGTCTCTGTCTGTGTCTCTTACCTTCAAACTCAGCTTCTTTAGTTGAAAATTGTTAAAGCACATGTTTGCAACTTAATTCTTCTGCCTTAATGATACCTCTAAAGTTCAGACAATAATTCCAAAAGGGCACAATAATGATAATAAAAGACATGAGTGAGTCCAAACATACTTTAAAAATGTTCTTTATGTTTTTATTTTTCTTTCTATTGCATGAAATAAAAAATGAAATGCATGTGTAATGGAATATATAATTTATACAGGAATGTCATGGTATATATATTTGCACTAAAATCAGTATTTAAAGGCCAAGCAGAGTATAAAACCAACTAAGAACTCTCCCAAAGTCTGCCTTTCCAGCAGGAATCCAGAAAAATCTTATTTTCTGTGGCTACAAGTGGATCCACAGTTCAATGCCTCACATCATTTATGAGCAAATAATCTTTTAATTACTGCACTGTAAAATTTTTAAAATGTTGACCATAAAAATTGCTAGAATTATTCCATTTAAAGAACATACCTGGTGATGGTAGGTCCAAGTGGCTTATTTTCTACTATATTGTAAATATTTTCACAACCATATTTCCCTTTAAATTTGTTTTCTCACATACAAGTTTTCAGCTCATAATTCATCCTCATCCTTAATTCCATCTAAAATAACAGTTTGTTTTCCATATTACCGGTTTTTATCATTTTGCTAAACAGTTTTATTGCTTCTCTATACATTTTGAGAATTCGGTTTTAGCCTTTAATTTTTTGGCTTTATTGAGTTGTAATAGACAAAAACTTCATATATTTACAGTGTACAACATGATGTTTTGATAAATGTATACAACATGACATGATTACCACAATCAAGCCAAATAACATATTCATCATCACTTCACATAGTTATATTTTTCTTTCTGTGGTGAGAACACTTATTGAAAAGATTGTTCTTCCCCATCGTGCATTTTTGGCACCTTTGTTAAAGAACAGTTGCCTGTAAATATGTACATTTATTTTTGTGCTGTTTGTATGCTCCATTTATGTACATGTAGTTTTTATGCCAGTGCCATGTTGTTTTGATTACCAAAATTTTGTAATATATTATATCTTAAAGTCAGGTGTTGTGAGACCTCCACTTTGATCATTATGTTCGAGATTGCTTTGGTTGTTCAGGATCTTTTGTTTTTCCATATTAGTTTTATGATTGTTTTTTCCATTTCTGTAAAAAATGCCACTGGAGTTTTGATAAGGTTTGCATTAAATATTTTGTCACTGTAGGTAGTATGAACATCTTACCAATATTAATTCTTCCAATCCATGAACATGGAATGTCTTTCCATTTAATTGTGTCTTCTTCGATTTCTTTCAACATTTTAGTTTTCAGTATATGGATATTTCACCTAATAGGCTAAATTTATTCGAAAATTTATTTTACTGCTGTTGTAAATGAGGTTGCTTTCTTGATTTCTTTTTTGGATAGTTCATTGTTAGTATATAGAAACCCCTACTAATTTTTGTACATCAATTTTGTATCCTGTACCTTTACTGAATTGTTTATTAGTCTTAATAGATTTTTGGTAGAGGCTTTAAGGTTTCCTATATACAAGATCATGTCATCTACAAACAGTTTGGGATAATTTTACTTCTTCCTTACCTATTAGAATGCCTTTTATTTATTTATTTTTCTTACTTCCTCCAGCTAGGACCTTCAGACTATCTTGAATAGAGTGGCTAGATTGGACATCCTTGTCTTTTTCCTGATCTTAGAAAAAAAGCTTTCAGCTTTTCACCATTGAGTATCATAATAGCTATGGACTTGCCATATATGGCCTTTATTATGTTGAGTTACATTCCTCTATACCTAATTCATTAAGATCTTTACCACAAAGTCACACTGGATTTTTTCAAATATTTTTTCTATCTGTTTCGATAATCATAAAATTTTTGTCCTTTTTTTCTGTTAATGCAGTGTGTCACATTTACTGGTTTACATATATAAAAGATTCTTGCACCCCAAGGATATATCCTGCTTGACTATGTTATATTATCCGTTCAATGTGCTGTTAAATCAGTTTGCTAGTATTTTGTTGAGGATTTTTGTGTATTTGCTTTTGCATATTTACATTTTTTTTTTCTTTACTGTCCTAGTCTAGCTTTAGTATCTGAATAATACTGGTCTTGTAAAATAAGTTTGAAAGTGTTTGAGAAGGATTATCAGTAATTCTTTCTAGAATTTAGTAATTTTTAAGAAACCACTATACTTCCTTTTCATAGCTGCTGCACTATTTTATATTCCCACCAACAGCATACAAAGCTTCCAGTTACTCCACATCCTCATCAACATTTTCTGTCTTTTGATAGTAGTCATCCGAATGAGTGTGAAGTGGTATCTCATTATAGTTTTGATTTGCATTTACCTAATGATTATCAATGCTGAGTATTTTTTAATGTGCCTTTGGCATTTGTGTATATTCTTTGGAGAAATGGCTGTGCAACTCCTTTGCCTATATTTGAATTGAGTTTTTGTTGTTGTTGTTCTTTTTGAGTTGTAGATGTTCTCTATATATTCTGGATATTAATCCCTTATCAGGTATATGGCTTGCATATATTTTCTACCATTCTCTGTATTGCCTTTTTAGTCTATTGAGTCTTTAAGTGCACACATTTACTTAAAGTTTTGTTAAGTCCAATTTGTCAATTTTTTTTTTATTGTTGTGCTATTGGTGTCATATTCAAGCAATCATTGCCAATGTCAATGTCATGAAGATTTTGCCCTATCGGTTCTTCCAAGATTGTTGTAATTTTTGCTCTGATATTTAGGCGTTTTGATTTATTTTGAATTAATTTTT
The DNA here is from genome assembly GCF_008728515.1 of Papio anubis. Taxonomy (NCBI): domain Eukaryota; kingdom Metazoa; phylum Chordata; class Mammalia; order Primates; family Cercopithecidae; genus Papio; species Papio anubis. The sequence goes on from NC_044979.1 coordinate 78,726,980, forward strand.
GTAAATGGTGTTATCTAAAGGTCTAACTTAATTCTTTTGCATGTGGATATACAATTTCTCAGCACCATTCATTGAAAAGACTTTTTTCCTATTGAATGTTATTGATACACTTGTCAAAAATCTCTTAACTATATTTGTGAGGGTTTATTTATGGGATATCTATTCATTCTATAGGTCTGTATGCCAGTACCAAACTCTTGATTACTGCATCTTTGTCGTAAGTTTTGAAATTAAGAAAGTGGGAGTCCTCCGTCTTAGTTCTTCATTTTTAAGATTGTTTTGCCTATTTGGGTTCCATTGAAATTTCCTAAGAATTTTAGCCTGAGTTTTTTTTTATTCCTTCAAAATAATTATTGGTTTTGTGATAGGGATTGCATTGAATATGTAGGTTGCTTTGGGTAGTATTTACTCTTAATATTAAGCCTTCCAGTCCTTGAATGTGTAATATATTTCTATTATTTGTGCCTTTATTAACTTCAACAGTGTTAGTTGTTATTGTTCAGTATTTTACTTATTTTGTTAAATGAATGCCTAAGTATTTTACTCTTTATGATACTAATGTAAATAAGATAGTTTTCTTAATTTTCTTTTCAGGTTTTTATATGTAGTATAAAAATACAACAGATTTTTGCATGTTCACTTTGTATCCTGCTGTTTGGATTAATTCATTTAGTTCTAAGAGTTTTTTGTGAAATCTTTAGGGTTTTCTACATATAAGATTGCATCACCTGCAAACAGATCATTTAACTTCTTTCCAGTTTGGATGCATTTTATGTATTTTTCTTGCCTACTTGCTCTGGCCAGAACTTCCAATACTTACAGCCTTTCACCTTTGAGAATAATTACAGTGTGCATTTTTTTCACATATGAATTTTATTATGTTGAGGTAGTTCTCTTCTATTTCGACTTTGAGGGTTTTTACCATGAAAGAACATTCATTTCTGTCAAATCAGTTGCATAATTGCATTAGTTGGTATAATAATATGGTTTTTCCCCCTTAATTCTGTTAATGTGATGTATTATATTGAGGAATTTTCATGTTAGACCATCCCTGCGTTCCATGAATAAATCTCCACTTGGGTATGGTGTAGAATCCTTTCGATATGCTGCTGAATTTAGTTTGTTAGTATTTTGTTGAGGATTTTTGCATCGATGTTCATAAGATTTAGTGATTTGCAGGTTTTTCTTTTTTCTTTCTTTTTTTTTTTTTTTTTTTTTTTGCAGTGTTCATACAAGGCTCATGGGTTTGGTTACAGGGTAATGTTTATTTCATAGAGTGTGGTAAGACGTGCTCTCTCGTTTTGGAAGGATTAGTGTCCTCAAATGTTTGCTAGAATTTACCAGCGAAGCCATCAAGTCCAAGGGCTTTCCCCCCCCGACTCACCCCCCCTCCCCCGAGATTTTTGATTACTGATTCAACCTTCTCACTAGTTATAGGTCTATTCAGTTTTCTATTTCTTTATAATTTAGTCTTGGTAGCTTTTGTGTTTCTAGAAATTTGCCCATTTTATCTAGTTTATCCAATTTGTTGAAATATAATTGTTCAGAGTACTCGCTTATAATCCCCTGTTTCTGTAGTGTTGTTAGTAATATCTCCACTTGATTTCTGATTTTAGTGATTTGAGTCTATTTTTTTCTTAGTATACTTAGCTAAAGGTATGTTAATCTTTTGATCTTTTCAAAGTACCAACTTTCTTAAAAATAATACTATATTTTACTGATGGCATAAGGGAGAGATATTAACATGGCTTTTTAAGTGAAGAAAAAACCAGGGGTCCCAATAGGTCCTTATGTAGATTTTCAAAAAAATGTCTCATTTTCAACTCTATCCTCCACTAAGATTTTAATATCTTCAACTCTACCAATCCACTGGCATTTTAATATTGCTAATATGAATTGACTGCTTTTACAATGGAGCTATGGAAATAGACAAATTAATGTTTTGAGTATACCAAATTTCCATAGAATTCAATTGTGTCCTTTTTGTATTTTCATCACCTGGCTCAATGTCTAGTATGGGATGAATAGTTATTTTATTGATTGAATAACTTTTTGACAAACTAGAAATAATTTTTTTTAAAATTTAATAAATGTTTTAAAGAACTAAAATTGTGTATTTATATAAGTACTGTATTTCACCCCACATAATAAATATTGTTAGGTAAATTGTAGGGACTATTTAAGAATATGCATTTCACTGTCTACATTACGAGTCTTCACTATCATAAACAAAAAATTTATTGAGGATGCCAAATAAAAGTTCTGGGCTTTGTAAAAAAAAAATGTAGGCAAATTATGGAAAAATATTAGTGCAGACAAATTCTCAGCAGTTTTAATGAATCAAAAATGTAACCTATGAATCCATCATGTGACTACTACCTAATGGAGCTATCAGAGGGACTGCACATGGAGGAAGCAGAGCCAGGAATACAATACTCTAATACTGAGCAGAAGCACATCAATATTACTGTACGGTCCAAGAGCAGAAGTTCATTTGGGTCCCATATTTTGGTTTTTCAGCTGTAATTTTTGTAACAGAGATAGTTGACATCATTATATTTGTTTTACTATTTCTTTAAATATCATTGAAGCAAGGATATTTAAATAATTTCGGCCCTGGAAAGAGTAACATTCTACCTAGTTTGAAATCTTATTCTAGGCCTGATGCCACCTTAGGTGGAACTGGGGTAATATATTAGAATGTGAACACTAGATAATTGATACATCTTGAGCTAGGCACTAGGGAGGCATTGGACCGTGGTGAGAAGGACACAGTTTCTAAAATTAGTCACACCTGAGTTTAAACACTGCATGGGCCACTTACTAATTGTATGAGCTTGGCCATTTTAGTTTTAGCATTAAAATGGGATTGTGATTTCCACTTAAGAACAATGTTCACGAAATCAACATAGCACATAGTTCGCTTTAGCTTCTTCTCTTATTACTCAGTTTACCCTTAATGTATTCTCCTGTCACACAAAATTCTAATATTTATTCAATATTTCAAGTATTATTTTACCCGTAGATTATTTTTTTCCTTCCCTGCATGTAACTTTGCCTGGTTAACTCTTACTATTTCTTGAGGTCTCAATTAACTATCACTTTCTCTGAGAAATTCTCATAAACTTCCAGACTAGGATCAGTGCCCGTTCTTTCTGTATTCTCACACAACTGTAATCAAGCCACTTACCACATGTATTAAAACTGCCTATTAACTTGTCTATCTTTCTTACTATGCTACATGATAGTAGTGACTATGTCTTTTTTTATCGCTAAATCTTCAGTGCCTGTTACTAAGAAGGAAGTCTATAAAACATACTGAGCAAATGAGTAAATGTTTACTGGGGATTCAGACATAAACATGGCACAACTTATAAGTACAATTTTGGTTTAATGGATATAGCTTTCCAGAGATGGAAGAATACATTAATAAGTAATTACAAAATGGGTCACTGAGTTACAGTTATTATAGGTGCTACAAAGAAAAGTAACAATAGAAATAAAAGCATGTAACAAGGGATCTTGACCAAATTATGACTAGAAAATTGTGAGTCTGTGATGGTTTATTTTGTGTGTCAACTCAGCTAACACACAGTACCCAAGCATTTGTCCCAGTGCTGGTGTAGATGTTGCTGTGAAGGTACTTTTTTAGATTAGATCAATATTTAAATCAGTAGACTTTGAGTAAAACAGATTATCATCCACATATGGGCAAGCCCCAATTAGTCAGTTGAAGGGCTATGGGGGAGGGAGGGGAACTGAGAGTTCCCCCCCCCCCACTCATTTATATCCATTAAAGAAGGAATTCTACCTCCAGATTGGCTTTGAACTTAAAACTACAACATCAACTTTTTCTGGGGTCTCTAATCTGCTGACCTGCTCTGCAAAGTTTGGAATTGCCAGGTCCTACAATCTTATGAACCAATTCTTTAAAATAAATCTCTTTCTCTTTATATACACACACATCCTTTTGCTTTTGGTTCTATTTCTCTGGGACATGCTAATACATAGCTATAGAAAGACAACATTGAGGAAGTGATGCTTAGTTTGAGCTTTGAAAAAAAGAGAAGGAATAGCTGAATGAAGAGGGAATAGAAATGACATTCCAGCAGAAGGAAGAACATGATCAAAGGCCTTCAGGTGATAAGATACTGCACATTCAAAGAATAAATGCAGAGAGTATTGAGGAATGTGCCTTGAGACAAGTCAAGTGAGACAGACAAAATAAAATCATACAGAACTTGGCCATTTTATATGAGGGAAATTCACAGACCACCTTTTTTTTGTATTTAACTTTATAAATGATAACATTAGATCTATATAGCAGTATTAATTATATTTTAAATTGTTCATAATTTAAATGGTAGTTTAGTAGTTCTTTTTTCTTCTATTAATGCAATGATCAAGAGCAAACTGTTATCTGCTTTTTGTTATCCAAACTCAGACACAATCTGTAAAAAATAATAGAAAGAAATCCCACATGGCTCAAATGGATATTTGAAAATGTGAGAAAAGATCAAATATCTGCTACATTGAATCAAAACATCAGTAAAGCATTAGCAGAGGTTGAGCGAGCCTGACAAAAGTTCACGAAACAATTCACTTGAGATAATGAAGAAGGAAGTTCAAGTGTGAGGCAGGCAGAAACAGATTCAGATTATTTAATATTCCTTAGTTATTGTGCTTTAAAAAATACAATTTGGCCGTCTTCTAAAATGTCAGTGCACATTTTTGTAAATTTCACTGCACATCTATTCATTGTATAGCTTCTTTTAGACCTTTTAATGCTGTTGTGCACGTTCTTGGGATTGTCAAATATTTTTGAAACCATACACGTATTAGTGTTATAGAAAAAAGTGGATGAGTAAAAGAAAAAAAAGCATAAAGCTTGAAAAAGCTTTATGATAGATGCTTTTAAAATAATTTTGGATTTAAAAAATCAGAATAGATTTTTAAAAGGAAAGGATATAGTAGTAAATGAACACATTAAGTGTTTCCCATTCTTAAATCCGTTTTTTGTAACTAAGAAGTTGAGCATAAGGTGGGAGAAATAATTTTTTTAGCATATAAACTAGGCCAGGCACCTAGATTACGTGGCTCATGCCTGTAATCCCAGCACTTTGGGAGGCTGAGGTGAGCAAATGACGAGGTCAGCGGTTCAAGACCAGACTGGCCAATATGGTGAAACCCTGTCTCTACTAAAAATACTAAAATTAGCCGGGCATGGTGACACAAACCTGTAGTCCCAGCTACTTTGGAGGCTAAGACAGAAGAATTGCTTGAACCCAGGAGGTAGAGGTTACAGTGAGCTGGGGTCGTGCCACTGCACTCCAGCCTGGGCAACAAAATGAGACTTCATTTCTAAATAAATAAATAAATAAATAAATAATAAAAAAGAATATATAAGCTACTTTTCCCCTAAGAATTTAGTGAATAACCTTTTAGGAAATATATTAAATTTTGCATTACACACACACATATACATTATAATGTATTGACTCACATAGTCATGAAGGCAAAGCTCAGCAATGCGCTTTCTGCAAGCTGGTGTCCCAGAAAAGTTGCTGGTGTATTTCGAAGGCATCAGAGCCAGAGAGCTGATAGTCAGATTCTAGTAAGAATAAGAAATCCTGAGAACAAGGAGTACCAAAAGGGCAGAAGAGTGATGTTACAGCTCAAGCAATTAGGCAGTGGTTGAATTCAATCTTATTTGGCCCTTTTGTCCTATTGAGAACACTGGGGAGGGCCATCTGTTTTACTCAGTTTATCAGTTCAAATGTTAATCTCTTCTGAAAATACTCTCACAGACACACAAAAATATGTTTAACCAGCTATCTGGGCATCCTGTAGCCACGTTAATTTGACACATAAAGTTAACTGTTACACTAACATGTAAATGTTATGTTTTTCTGAGAAATGAAAATTTAAAATTTTGTATTTGTATGGATTTAGGGGTACAAGTGTAGTGCTCCTGAAACCATGAAGTTCTTTGAAAAGTCAGTTCTACCTTGGAAATTTTTCCATGTTCCCCTTATCTGCTCCACCAACTATTTTAGCTTTACACTATTGAGGTTTTTGCTGCCAGAATGTTCACGTCTTTGTGTTTCTTAAATTGCTATATGTATCTGTTTTATGTCTGCTAACATTGTGGCAGCAATCATAATCATAATCCTTTTTGTTTTTAGTCCTCTCTGAACAATTTTTTTTGTTGTTGCTTTAGCTGATGGAGAAGAGGGTGGATTAGGGAATGGCAAATGTCCATGATACTGTTAATTCGCATACCTTCAAAAATCTGTTTGGAGCCACCCACTGCAGCAAGAAAGATAGAAAAGAGAAGCACTGAAACTTCAGCTGTCAACAACTGGCTACCTTCTGCCAGGAGAATATAAAACCTACTAAAGGGATTTTTGTTTTGAGAGAGAATGTTGCTGTGATGCTAATGAGATGCTAACTTCTAAGTTCAGCTATCAGATGACATAATTTACAGTGCACATATCTCATCAAAAGCATTCAAAATGACCAAAAGATCACTTGTAGGAATAAAAGTTATGTAACATCTGGGCAGGTGGCTGGCAATATTTGTTCAAGGGTCTGGCAATTGGCTTACTTCACTAAGGACTGTGTGGTTCTTGGGTTTCTTCTGTTTAATATTCATTGGTCCTTCACTTTCATAGCCACTTCCAGGTTACATTTCAAAAGAATTTTATTTAGTAGGATGTATAATTACATGTATTGAGGAAATGTAAAATTAAATTACTGCAGACATAACTAAATCTCATACTAGGGAAAGTTTTTAGAGACTTAAATAGTTAGGAAATAAAAGATATCTTATTTCTTCAACCCTGAGACCACTTTAAGTTTTAGTCTAATCCACTCTACACCCCCATATCACCAATAGATTTCTTGACTGTATTGTAACCACATATCTAATTTCAATTAGCAACAAGATTCTTAACTTACAGCCTGGTACTCCTTCTACTATTTCATACTGTCTTTACTGCCCTCCAGGAGAAAACACAGAAACAAGAAACAATTTGACTAGAACTCACCAAGATAAATCATTACCACTTTTCTTTGCTTCCTTTTGTGCTATACACCCAAAGGCTTGGAAAATTAAAAACGTGAGCTTTAGTAGTGAATGTTCTTGCCAGCATTGTTTGCCAAGCAACCACATAAAAGTACTGAACCCTTGTTTTCTTAGTAACATTTCCTTTCTTTATTGGGAAATGGATAGGTTGCAAGTACTGATTAATTGTATTATAGAACAAACAATTACTGAGAAGCAATTTGATTTTAAAAATTAAGCTACTTGAGGGGAAACTTTTATTAAACCTCATGAACTAATACATCAACCAGAATGTCCAGACAGTACAGGCTGATTTTTGTTATTCTTGGGCAGCCAGCCTTTGGTATTGGATATAAGATATCATACTCACAGAAGATTAGTGAGTGGCAATTTTTAAATTATAGTAGTTCTTTGCCGCATGAAGAGTGTTTTAAAAAATGGTTTTTTTGTTTTTGTTTTTGTTTTTGTTTTTCTCAAATAGCATTGCTCCCTGAAAATGACAAGAATGAAAGAACTAGCTATCCCGTAATTTCAAACAGTGTTATCTCAAGCAACAGTAGTTCAATGATTTTGTTCTTCTTTTTAATGACCTAAGCCCAGGGTAAATGATTTATAATGTTTGCTTCACAGTCACACCAGTAAAATCATATCGTGAAATGATCTCTTCATTTTTCATGATAGATTACTTTGAATAAAATTGCATTTAGGCAATATCCAATATTTACCAGCCTCTTCCAGATATATCTAAATTACAATAAACAGTAGGCTCTTTTAGCTGCAAATTGCTGTATTTCCACAACAGAAATTTCTTTTCTCTTTCTTATAACCCTTATTCAGATAGTAAAGATAATTCTAGAAATGCTGATGTCATCTTAATATTATAGTCAGTCTCTGAAAAGTAGATATGAAATAGATTTATAATGTAGGATTACAATAGCTTTTTAAATTTAGCCAAATATAGTTATATGTGCATATTTATTACATATACACACACACATATACATATATGTGTATATATATATACACACACACATATACATATATATATATGTGTATATACACACACACACACACACACACTCTTGGAAATGATCTTGAAACCAAATTTATCTTATAGCCCTGAAGCACTGTAGTTCTTATTAGTAATTTTTTAAGATAACTTTATGAATTAAAACAGAATTTTTAAAAGTTCATATTTGTATGGATTTAGGGGTACAAGTGTAGTTATATTACATGCATAGTGAAGTCCAGACTTTTAGTGCACCCATCACACTAATACTGTACATTGTAGCCAATAGGTAGTGTTTCATCCCTCATTCCTCTTCCCTTCCGTTTCAAAGTTTCTGATGTCTGTTATTTCACTCTGTATGTCCTTGAGTGCCGTCATTTAACTCCCACTTATAAGTGAGGACACATGGTTTTTGACTTTCTGCTTCTGAATTATTTTACTTAGGAAAATGGTCTGTAGTTCCATCTATGTTGCTGCTAAAGACATGGTTTCATTCTTTTTTATGGCTATGTAGTATTCCATGGTGTATTATCTCCCACATTTTCGTTTTGCAATCCACTACTGATGGGCACCTAGGTTGATTTCATGACTTTCCTATTGTGAATAGTGCTGCAATGAATGTATGAGTTTATGTGTCTTTTTGATATGTTTTCCTTGGGGTAGATACCCGGTAGTGTGGTTGCTGGATCAAAGGGTAGTTCTATTTTTAGTTCTTTGAGAAATTTCCATACTGTTTTCCATAAAAGCTGTATTCATTTATAGCCCCACCAACAGTTTGTACTAATTCCCTTTTCTCTGTATTCTTGCCAATATCTGTTGTTTCTTGACTTTTTAATAACAGACATTCTGACTGGTATGAGATTTTATCTCATTGTTGTTTTGATTTAAATTTCTCTGATGATTAGTGATGTTGAGCATTCTTTCACATGTTTGTTGGCTGCTTGTATATCTTCCTGTAAAAGATGTCTGTTCGTGTCTTCTGTCTGCTTTTTAATGGGGTTACTTGGTATTGTTCTTGTTGAGTTGTTTGGGTTCCTTGTAAATTCTGGATATTAGCCTTTTGTCTAATTCATTATTTACAAATATTCTCTTCCAAGTTGTAGGTTGCCTGTTTATAGATTACTTCTTTTGCTGTGCAAAAGCTTTTTCATTTAAGTCCCATTTGTCTATTTTTGTTTTTGTTGCATTTTCTTTTGAGCACATACTCAAATTCCTTACCTTGACCAGTGTCCAGAAGAGTTTTTTTTTTTTTTTTAATAGGTTTTCTACTAGGATTTTTATAGTTTCAGGTCTCATATTTAAGTATTTAGTCCATCTTGAGCTATTTTTTTTTTTTTTATGGTGAGAGATAGGGGTTCAGTTTCACTGTTCTACAGATGGCTCTCCAGTTTTTTCAGCACTGTTTATTGAATAGGGCATCCTTTCTCCAGTGTATGCTTTTGTCGACTTTGTCAAAGATCACTTGGTTGTGGGTGTGCAGCTTTATTTCTGGCTTCTTTATTATGCTTCATTGATCTACGTATCTATTTCTATACCACTACCATGCTGTTTTGGTTACTATACCTTGTAGTATAGTTTGAAGTCATGCATTGTAAAGCCTCTGGCTTTATTCTTTTTTCCTTAGAATGGCTTTGGCTATTCAGGCTCTATTTTGGTTGCATATTAATTTTAGGGTTGTTTTTCTAATGCTGTGGAGAATGATATTGGTAATTTGATAAGAATTGTATTAAATATGTAGATAGCTTTGGGCAATGTAGTCATATTAATTCTTCTGTTCTATGAGTATGGCATGTTTTTCCATTTGAAATAAAACAATATCTTATTTGGAGTCTTTTTATCTGAAATCCAAAATTCATTTACTCTCCTGTATAGCTAAGGGGATTTGAATTGTGTTATGTGAGTGTAAATTAATACTAATTTTAAATAATAATCTTCAATCATTTCCATAGATGAATATGGTGTACAAAATAAGATATTTGAAGATTGAGCTAGTGTGAAAGTCTCTTAATAAACTGAGAAGATTTTGAGATACTTGTTAATAAATTGCAGTTTATTTGTTGTATAATAAGGGTTTAATTGGTTTCGAGTATTTCATTTCTGGGTTATTAGCATTCTTTAGATAACTTTCAAACAGTAAGTATTTGTTTTGTTTCTGAACACACATCAATTTGAGCACATTACCAAATCTGGCAGCACTGACTTGTTGAGCACTTGGTATAATGAACTAAGTTGCAGGTCATATTTATTCCACATACAGATTTGTAATTAGTACATAAAATTTTACTTTGAAATATTTTATAAGCAGAATATAAAATCCTGACCTGCAAGGAAAAAATGTATATAACAAATGGCAAGAAAGGACTATAAATAAGAACAAAGAGAACATTAAAAAATAGTGAGATCATGAGATCAAGCCCCTCAGACAGTCTTGGTCTCAGTCTAGAGTGATATGTGATTGAAGAGCATTATTATTCTGTAATCATAATTTATGTTTAAGAACTTCTTGACACTTTAAAACTGTGAGATGTTTTGCATAATTTACATGATAACCAATGATATGAAGAGACGAAGGAGGAGGTCATTCATACCTAAGTGTAGGAGCACATTTATTTTGAATATACATTTTATTTTTCCTTTCAAGTAGGCTAATTTCTTTTTGGGGAAGTGTCACCAAGGATGGCATGAAAAGAAGGAAAAAGAAAAAAAAACATGCAGACAGAGCAAATATGCATAAGAAAAATGAATTAATTAGGGAAAAACAAATTTTATCCCTTGCTGTAGGATTTAATATGACTTGGAGAGTATATAACCTCCTTGAGAACAACTTGAAAAATAAAAGAATGGTATTCTAGTTTGAATGTTAAAAAAAAGATTAAATGTTCTTAGTATAATAATAAGCTCAGAAAAATAATGAAATTCACTCAGATGCTAATGTGCAAACACCAGGGGGGTCTAGGAAAAATATAACAATAAAAATCTTGTTTCATATTAATTACGTCATTTGACAAACTAAACATTGAGTTGCTTATGTCCAGCAGCCCTTACATAGGCAAGATCACAGATGTACTCTGAGATGTTAAAATGCTAGAAATCCATCTTCCCAGGAGGATTTTTGCCAATTAGTTTAGGACTAAAGAATCCTGCCAGGCATGTGGCTGCCCAGCAAGGTAGAGGATCAGAAACAGGAAAAGAGAAATATTTTATAAGACAGCTAAAAAATCAGCAACTCAGCTGGTAGCACAAAACTATGCTTAAAAGTAACTTTAGGATTAGGAAGCTTTCATAGTGGATTGCATTATAATTTTAGAAGTCTTTTTGGGAAAATTTGCTGTATTTTTGGCATCAAAAAATTGTGTAAAGATTAAATGATGTGCTTATTCATAATGATAGCCTGCACTTAATAATCTAATCAATTGCTTTTGCAGGTATTACAGAGCAATTGATGGGATCATGATGAGCCAATTTTATCACCTTAGAAATATTTTTGGATATTTGGACCTCTGTAACAATTGATTAGATGGACTTTTACTTTTTAAGTCTATTTGGAGATGAAGCATCACCATATGTGGAGAAAAAACTCTACTCAGTAAAATCAAAATCTAAAACATAAATATAACTTCCAAATTATTGAGCAGCTCTAACACATTGACAGAACTAAGGTATGACTTTCTCCTTACTTGAGTTAATTAGCTACATTTTTTTCCTCCTTACCTGAGTAAGCTACATGGCTTATAAAGAAAAACAGAAATACATTTTCTGCTCATTCTTTTTTTGTTCTTATTTCTAAACTAGCCATAATTTATTCCAAGATATCTTGAAATAAATATGTTTGTTTGGTAGAGGCTTGCATTCTATGAAAACCTACAAGGAGATATGTCTTCTGAGTTTTAGTAGCTTGCTTGCCTTTATTGACCTTTAGTCAATTTTCAATTTGTGTTTTCATGACACAACTAAAAAATATTGAATGGCAGGAAGACATAACTGAAAGACAAAGCTAGAAAAATTTAGGACTCAAAAACTCACTCTGTGACCATAAATGATCTGAATATTCTGACTGTCCTTCATACTCTTCACTGTTTCTCTTAAAAACTCTAGTCTTTAGGCCTGGGTGATATTATACTCTTCTAGATTTCCTATTACTTTTTTAGGGTAAGCAGTAGGTAAGATGTTTGACATATTCCCAAACATTCAGAATACTGCTGCAGACCTTGCAAGTATGCAAACAGTACTTACTGGATATAAGCCAATTATAGAGAAATGACCACCTACTGAGTGCTACACCAACAGTGATCAAGCAAGAGATCACTGCGATAATACATAAAAAAATTTTCATAGTACAGAAATCAGCTTTATACAATTAAGGCTCAGAACATTTAAGTGTTTGGGTATGAATCAGTCAGGGCCCAACCAGAGACACAGAATCAGTTGGAGATATACATGAGTAGAATTATTGCAAGTAACTGCCCTACAGGATTGTGGAAGCTGGCTGTGTGAGTCTGACATCCGTAGAGCAGGCTGTCAGAAAGGGCAGACTTGCATGCTCAAGTATGGGCTGAAGCTGCTGTCCACAGCCACAATTTCTACTGCCTCAGGGAAGCCTCAGCTCTGTTCTCACAGCCTTTCAAAAGGTTGAATTAGGCCCCCAGAAATTATCTAGTATAATTTCCTTTACCTCTAGTTAACAATAGACTTTAATCACATCTACAAAATAACTCAAGAGCAACACCTAGATTAGGGTTTGAATAACTAGGAACTGTTAGCTTGCCAAGTAGACACATGAAACTGCCTAATGCATGGTAATTCGCAGAAGACTGTCTGGCATAGAAAAAGAAGATAGCTTTGGATTTAGTAAGATTTGGGCACTAACTGAAACTTTATTATTAGCTATGGGATCTTGAGTAAATTACAAAATCTTTATGTAGTTATTTCTAAAATTTGACATATTATTATTATCGAAGTATGTGGTATCATCATTATCAGAATGAGGCTAGGTGTAGCACACTTACTGGCACTTAGTACTCAATGAGTGTTAGTTCTTCCTGTCCTTAAAAAATCACATCTTATGGTTAGAACAGTGATGTTTCTAAATAGCAATGCTTTGTACAATTTAAGAAATTAAAAAAAGAAAAAAAAGAAGTGAAAACTGTGACAGAAGGATGGTAAAATATATTGCAGTTTCCTTAAGATATATTATCAGAGTTGTTGGAATGAGGCCTAAATATGAGTATTATCTTAATTAGTGAACAAGTGTGACAACCTGGTGTGCCACTTGATCATTTTAAATCTTGGCTGACTCATCTATAAAATGGGGAACGTAAATACTTGCTCTACCCACCTTATAGGAAAATTATTAGATAATTAGCTACATCTTTTCTCCTTACCTGAGTTAGCTATGTGGCTTATAAAGAAAAAATACTTGCTCTACCCACCTTATAGGAAAATTATGAAAAACAAATAAATGCATATGAACTCCAAAAATTATACAAATAAGTATTATGCTGGTCATTGATTCTGATCTACCCTCTGTTGAGTAGATTGTAAGGATCTCTTGGCTATTTCCTTCAAAGATTTAGAGTACCAAAGGGCTGTTTAAAAAAAAAAAAAAGAATACATTATAAATGGGGAAAATCCAAAATCTCTTAGCTATTTGTTAATATAAAAATTAGTTTCTTAGGGCTGAGAGAAAAATAACAAGTAATTAAGATATTATAGAGTTCTCCTAGGCTTTATGAAAATTATTTAAAACATTTATCTTAAGAAATGGCACAGCTAAGTAAGTTTAAAACTCTATTATGACACAGAACTCATTCTGTTCAGGTTATGGAACTTTGAAGTTATCAGCAATTTACTTCTGTGTTAGTATAAAGAGCAATCTCCCTGTACTTTATGAACAGGAAATCTTTATGGAGTTTCTGTGTGTTTAATCCAGTTATCAACTGCTGAGTAACAAACCATCTCAAAACCCAGTTGCATCAGAAAAAAACAGTTTTCTTAATGCTCATGAATTCTGTGCAATAGGAATTCGGACAAGGCATAGTGGTGATAATTTATGTCTTTTCCAAGGTATTTGGGGCCTGAGATGGGAAGAATAGGATGTTTGGGTAACTTGAACAACTGTGGGCTAGAAAGAGGTGAAGGCTCGGGGCAGGCTTGAGATGTTTCTAAGACAGGGCTCAGCTGTAACTGTAACACATAATTTTCCATGTGACTTTGACTTCCTTACACCGTGGTTGACAAAAATAGTTGGGCTTCTTATATAGTGGCTCAGAGCATCAAAAGTGACCAATTTCAGGGATCAAGGCAGAAGCTGATCACCCTTTGTGACCTAGTCTCAGAAGAAACAAAGTATCACTTCAGCCACATCTATTGGTCAAAGTAGTCACAAACTTATCTAGACTGAAGGTGACGAGACATAGTACCCACATCTTACCAGGTAGAAAATAAGTTTTAGCCATTTAAATTTAGTTCTATGATGCATTTCAAATCGAATTTTGCATATGGAATAGATATTTGAGATATTGGTTGAGGTTAATTTTTCATGATAGACCTTCAATGTTTCCAACTCCTTTTGTTGAACAGATTATTTCTCCCAGTACTACATATATGTAGTCCCTGACTGAATGTGCAACTTGCATACCAAGTTAAAGCCAGAGGAGACCTGTAAACTGTTGAAAGTTAAAAAGCATTTCCAGACCCACACAGATCCATTAGCAAAGGGTTAAAACTTAACTGCTTCAAGGAGTTTAAACACAACCCCTTACCAATTATTGGCTGACCACTAAGCTATATTGATCCAGGTATAACTACTAGGAAATCAGGTTTAAAATTAAAAATACTACACACCACTGGAGAGACATGCTTTATTGTGTTACTCTAAGCAAATAATGTGCGCGCGCGCACACACACACACACACACCCAAAAACAGCAACAGAGAGATTGGAATCCAGAGTTGCTACAATATACTGTCTAAAATGTCCAGTTTTCAACAAAAGCATGAGACATGCTGCTATGACTTGAATGTCCCCACCGAAGCTCATGTTGGAATGCAATTGTCAACATAATAATATTGGAAGGTGATTAGATCATGGTGGCTTTGGCCTAATGAGTAGATTAAAGCCATTATCATGAGAGGGGTTTTGTTATTGCTGGCTTGAGCTCCTGATAAAAGGATGAGTATAGTCCCTCCCTCTCTTGCTCTCTGTCTGGCATGCTCTTTCCCTCTCTTCTACTTTTTTGCCACGTGATGCCTTCCCCAATCAAATGACCCTTGCTAAATTGTGGCACCATGCTTTGTGCTCTGCTGCAATGACAGAAAATCACAAATGGGGTAATTTATAAAGAAAAGCCAATATCTTTGCTACTGCTTAACCAGAATGGTCTTTAGTCCAGTTTTCAATACCTTCATCTTTATTTCCATCTAAGGAACCCCAAAAGTGGGCCTGTTGCTATGCTAAATACCTGAAAATGTGGAAGCAGTTTTATAGAATTGGGTGAGTAAAGCCTGAAAGAATTTAAAGGGTAAGGCTAGAAAAAGTCTATATTGCTGTGAACGGAGCATGAATGATGATTTTGACGAGGACTTAGAAGAAAAGGAGAGCTGTGGGGAAAAAATCTAAATCTTCTTAGAGATTACTTAAGTGGTAATGATGAGAACGCTTGTAGAAATAGACAGTAAAGGCTATTCTGAAAGGACTAGATGGAAACAAGAAGCAAAGTACTGAAAACTAGTGTAAAGGCCATTTTTGTTCTACAGTAGCAAAGACCGTCACTGAATTGTGTCCATGCTTTAGGACTTTATGGAAGGCAGAACTTAAAAGCAATGAACTAGAATATCTGGTGGAAGAAATATCTAGACAATAAGACATCCAAGGCTGTTGTTGCATGGTTACTTTTAACCACAAACAGTAAAATGTAAGCGGAAAGAAATAACTTAAAGATGGAATTTATAATTGAAAGGGAAGCATAGTAGAAAGATTTGGAAAATTTACAGCCTGGCTATACAAAGGGTGAAAAAGGGTGTTTGGGGGAGTATACTAGGAGTGTGAGCAAGTAACCCTTTATTTAAAAGTATTACCCTAGATAGAAGGGAGCCAGGTACTATTCATTAAGGCAATAGGAGAACGATATCAAAGGCATTTTAGAGATCTTCAAGGTTACCCCCTCCCATCACAGGTCCAGAGCTCTAGGAGATAAACATTTTCCTAAGGGGTAGGCCCAGAACACCTTTCATAGACTCATGGCCCAGAGCCACCTAGAGACTCTGCTCCCTACATTCCAGTCTCAGAATGGCTCAAGTGCTCAGGTGTGGCTAGATTAATTGCTCCAGAAGGTACAAGCCATAAGCCTTAGTGGTGTCCACATGGTGTTAATAAATCTGCAGGTACACAGAATGAAAGAGCTTTGGAGTCATGACTCCCTCCCCACCTAGGTTACAAATGATGTAGCACACCACCAGGAAATCCAGGCAAAAGGTTGGAGCTACCACAGAGTGTCCCTGCTAGGCAATATCTAGTAGTGCCATTAGAGTGAGGCCACATCAAAGACCCCAGAATGGTAGGGTTAACAGTGTGTAAATCCAGCCTGGGAAGGCTGCAGGCACAAAGACTCCAACGCATAAGAGCTGCTAAGTTGACTGGGTCCAGCGAAGCTTGTTGAGGCTCCCCAGGGTTTTGGGGGCCCACTTCCCACCACGGTATATCCAGGAAGCAGGACACGAAATCAAAGGAGATCATTCTTCAGCTTTAAGAGTTAATGTTGTTTTCCCTCCTGAGTTTTACACTTACTAGGGACCAGTTGTCTCTCTCTTGTTGCCTATTTCTCCCTTTTGGAATGAGAAAGTCTATACTCTGCTTGTTCCACCATTGTTTTTTGGAAGTAGATAATTTCATAAACTCACAGATGGAGGAAATTTCTCAGAGTGAATGGTACTGAGTCTCACTTGGATGAGACTCTGAACTTTAAACATTTGAGCTGATGCTGAAACAGGGTAAGACTTTTAGGGCTATTGGGATAGTATAAATGTATTCTGTATGTGAGAAGGACGTGAGTTTGAGGGGGAGCGGGGTAGGAAGGGGTAGAAACTATGATTTAAATGTCCCTACCAAAACTCGTGTTGAAATTTAACTATCAATGTAACAATACTGGGACATTTTAGAGGTGATAAGGTAATGAGGGCTCTATCCTTGTGAATGGATTAATGCTGTTATTGTGAAAGAGGGTTAATTATTTTGAGTTTGGGCTCCTGATGAAAGGATGAGTTTAGCCCCTCACTTTGTTGCTCTCTGGAACACTCTTGCCCTCCCTCGTGCACACTCTCATTATGTGATACCTTCTGCCATGATATGACCCTTGCCAGATGCCAGTACCATGCTCTTGGATTTCCCAGTCTCCAGAACCATCAGCCAGAATGTCTTATTTTCCTTATAATTTACCCAGTCTGTGGTATTGTTAGAGCAGCAGAAAATGAACCAAGACACATACAAAACAATAGGACAGTATAACCCTACACAGGAAGAAAGAAAACAACATTTAAAGAAAATATATCAATGACTCATCAAATAAAGACAATAAGTAAATTAAACCATATCAAAGAACCAAATGGAAATTCCAGAGTTGGAAGACTACAATTACTGAAATTTTAAAAAATTCAGTAGAGACGCTAGGTAGCAAATTTGATCAGAAAGAAATCTGAAAACATAAACATAGATCAATAGGGGGAAAAAAAGAGAATAAGCCCTTAGAGATCTATGATACATCAAGTTTTCTAATGTATCCATAACGAGTGCTTCAGAAGTAGATGAGAAATAAAGAAAAGTGTAGAAATATTGGCTGCAGACTTCTCAAATTCGAGAAAAAATAGCTATCTACATATTCAAGAAGTATAATGACTCCAAATAGGATCAATGCAATGACATCCACACCTACACATATTATAGTCAAACTGTTGAATTTCAAACACAAAGAGAAAATCTTGAAAGCAGCTAGAGAATATCAACTCATCACATAGAGACAAAAGAAACATTTTGAGATGAACAGTTAACCTCTTATCTGAAACAATGAAGGCCAGAAAAAAATGTTATAATGTATGTAAATTTGGGAAAGAAAATAAACTGTTAAACAATTTTATACTAAGGAAATCTATCTTTCAAAAAGATTAAAACAAAGACACTTTCAGATAAACAAAAACTACAATGTTCTGCTAGTAGATCTATAAGAAATACTCAAGGAAGTTCTTCAGCCTGAAATAAAATAGTACCAGAATGTAACTTGAGTCTAAATAAAAAATACATAGCACCAATAAAAGTAATTATGTAAGTAAATATAACATTTTATCTTCTTTTAATTGATTTAAAATAATTGCATAAGACAATAATTATAAGACAGTTTTTAAAATAATTTCAGGCTCTTATATTTTGGGCTTATTATGTGTAAAGAAGTATATATACATATAACTATATATACAAAACAATATATTTATATACCTATAACAATAAAAACAAAGGGGGAAATATAACTATACTAGAGCAAAGTTTCTAATTTTTAAATTAGTATTAATCTGAGATAGTTTTTTTCAAGTTTTATGTATTATGTATTATGATACATTATTTTATATACAGTTCTAGAATTTTGTTGAAGATTTTTGATTCTATGGTTATGAGAGATATCATTTTATATTTTCCTTATTTTGTAATGCCTTTGCCAAGTTTGGTATTAGTTGAATTTTGGCTTTAAGTAATAAATTGGGAAGTATTCCTTCATACTCCATTTTCTGAAAAAGTTTGAGTAAATTAATATTAATTCTTTAATATTTAATAGAAATCACTAGAAGAACTGTTTGGGCCTAGAGATTTTTCGGTGGGATTAAAACTTAATTTTGAGATAAATTTAGATTTATAGAACAGTGGAAAGATAGTACTAAGAGTTCTCATATACCAGCTTCCTCTAACTATATACCAAGATATACAAAGGAACAGTACCAAATCTAAGAAACAGTAAAATAATATTAATTAAATTAAAAATTTTACTCAGATTTCACCAACTTTTTCAGTAATGTCATTTTTCTGTTTGCAGATCCAATTCTGGATATGACATTGCATTTAAGCATCATATCTCCTTAGATCTCTTCTAATTTGAGAATCTCAATTTTTCCTTATACACTTTTGAGTGTATTGATTAGATGTTTTGTTGAAAAACTCTCAATTTGGGTTTTTAGATATTTTCTAGGGATTAGAGTTGGGTTATGAGTTTTGGGAAAGAATATCATAGAGGTGAATTACCCTTATTATAGTATATCAAGAAATTAGTGATATCAACTTGTCTCATCACTAGTGACACTAACCTTGATCAGTTAGTTAAGTTCATGTTTTCTAGGTTTATCCATTGTAAATCCACTGTAAATTTACTATTTTTTCTTCTTTGGGACTCTAAAATATTTAAAATGGAATATCTTTACCAGATATTAATATTGTTTGGATATGTATCCCCACCCAAAAATCTCATGTTGAATTGTAATCTCCAGTGTTGGAGGTGGGGCCTGGAGGGAGGAATTGAATCATGGGGGCAGATTTCTCATGAATGGTTTAGCACTATCCCCTTGGTGCTGTCCTCACAGTAGTGATAGTGAATTATTGTGAGAACTTGTCATTTAAAAATGTGTGGCACCTCCCTCTCCATCTATCTTTCCTATTCCTGCTCTGGCCATGTGACATACCTTCTCCCCTTTACTTTCTGCCATGATTGTAAGTTTCCTGAGGCCTCTCCAGAATCCAAGCAGATGCCAGCATCATGCTTCCTCCACAACCTGCAGAACTATATACTAATTAAGCTGCTATTCTTTATATACTACCCAGTCTCAGGTATTTCTTTATAGCAATGTGAGAATAAACTAATACAGATACTGAGTTATTATTTTCTATTTTATCTTCAGTTTTGGTAAGTTGTATTTTATAAATAATTTGTCTGTTTTCATGCTGTCAATTTATTGGCACAAATTTGTTTTTAAAAATCCATTTAGTATCAGTAAGATCTATAGGAATATTCCAACTTACTTTTCTCATGTTGATAGTTGGTGTTTCTCTTTTATTCCCCTTGATTAGTCTTAGTCTTGCCAGTAGTTTATCAATGTTATTTGTTTTCAAAAACCAATTTTTAGCTTTACAATTTTCTGTTTTATATTTCATTAAGTTATTTTCTTATTTCCTTTCTTCCTTTCATTTAATTTGCTCTGGTTCTTCTCTTTTTTTAAGGTAGAAATGTAGGAAAGTTCAAATATTTCATGGTATACATTTTTGTCCACAAGATGCTCTAGTTTCATTATCTAATTTTTTATATATTGTGTTTTTATTATCATTCAGTTTGAAAAATTTTTTAAATTTCTCTTGTGATTTTTTCTTTGAAACAAAATTTTTAAAGAATATTTTAAAATTTCTAGACATTTTGGAACTCTTGATATTCAGTATTTGTTTCTACTTTAATCACATTATAGTAAGAAACATTTTGCTAAGTATCAATCTTCTGCTATTTTTTTGAGACTTATAAACCAGCATTTTGTGTATCCTGGTGAATGGTACCTGTGCATTAAAAAAACAGCTTTATTGCTGTTAGATTTCTTTTTGTAGTTGTTTGGTAGTGTGCTCTTTCAATTTTTGCTTCATTATTTTTGTATGCTTTGTTGTTAAATGCATACAGGTTTAGAATGTTTATTCTCTAGTTGATTTGTTCCTTTTAACAATATGTAATGTTTCACTTAATATTTTGTAACGTTTTTTTACCTTGAAGTCTACTAGTCTACTTTGTCCGATGTTAAGATATTCCAGTTTTCTTATAATTACTGTTTGCATGGGATAACATTTTCTATAATATAATTCCATCTTTGTCTTTATACTTAAAATTTATTTTCTTATAACATATAACTTTATAATAAACTGATTTTCTGTGGAATCTAGAAGTTAGTCTATAAATGAAGAGGTGACTTCTGATTCACAAAAATTGAACTTGTTTTCAGAAATATTGATCTAGTGATTCTTTTTATTCTTGAGATGAATCAGAAATGAAAAATGGTTTGAGAAGTATATTTACTAGAAAGCTGGGAGAAGTCAAGTGTCAGAAAAACTCTCTCAAATTTGCTGGAAATAGTGATAAAAGTTTATGGTCAAAGATGTGGGATTTTTGGAAAAGTATCATAATTCTCCCAAACCCATGAAACTACCCATAATAGTTTGGGAAGTTGGGCTTTTATTAATTAGAAAGTAAATATAGTATGTGGTATTTTTATTCTCTGATTTTCTAAACAGGCATTTATTATTATATTGTTTCATGAAAAAAAATCAATACTTTTTAAAGGTTAAACAGCAGTGAGAAAAAATAGCTGTCATATTCACAAGTTCCTTATCTTGGGAATTGAGAATTATAATAAAGTATTTTATTGTTATTCATTTTCTCCAAATAGTCTTGGTGAACTAAGAATATTCCAAATATTAATTCAATTTTTTAAAAGGCTCATTTATTAGACAAATATCAAACATGATATGATTGCTGATTATACTTGTCATTAATTTTCTTACTTTACAAGGCATATATAACTGTAAATTCACTTAAAAATATGAAGGAAGAGCAGTAGTAAGAAGAGTCAGGTCGTAAAGATCAATCTATTCAGCATTAAGTGAAAACTCCTGCTTAATTTACCAAATTGAACATTAATTAAATAAAATGAAAAGTTTTGTTTCCTGTACAAAGTTTTTTTTTTTCTAATTGTAAACACCATTTGGTGTTTTATTTATCACAGTATTTCAGATCTAAAGCATGAAATGCCACACACTAACTTGTTATTTATTTGCAATCTGGGACCACTTACATTGAGTTGCACCTGGGGGGTTGTCTAGTACATAGTAGATAATGTGAATTTTATTTCATCAATGCACACAACCAAGCACACATACTTAAATGGATAACTAGCTTCCCTTTGTTGCCATTTGTTGGTAGCTGGATAACACCTTGGAACAAAAATAATAGCAGTTCATATGACAAAGCACTTTGAATGGAAGAATAAATTTTAGAGGTGTTTACCTATTTTTGGATTGAAGGTCCATAAGCTAAACTACATAATTTCTCAACCAAAGATATTAAAAAAAAAAGAAAAGCTTTTATTTAGTAATAAAGTAAGAAAAATTCAAAGAATATCTTAAAGAATGTCATCTATCTATAGGCTTACATTATTTGGATTATTTTTTAATAGATGCACAGAATTGTTTGGAGATTTGGCTGAATTTTTAAAAAATGGTCTAATTTCTTGCAAATCCCATATAGCACTACAACAATAGCCAAACTCTTCAGCAACTCAATTTTCTGCATTCTAATACCTCTAGAAATCTTAATTTAGAAGTGTAGCTATTTAATTCCTGTATCTAGCTTTGTCATTTTTGTCCAATGAGGATATGTTCCCACAATAATTCTTCTTGCCAGTTCCAAAACATCTTTGCATACACAGATAACAACACAAATATATAATTATTGAGCTATGTTAGAAGAGGTATATGCTTCATATAACAATTATTACTTGGCTAATCTTCAAACAGAGTACATTACAAATTAGTGATGATGGGTGTCACTCTCTCTTCCTTCTAGTTGCATAATGAATGACATTTCAACATTTCAGTAAAGTCCTATATTTACATTTCCTTATTTTTATTAAAATTTTTTTTGCCATATAATATTTTAAGTTTAATCAAAAGGCAACTTAGAAAGGCCATTCTGCCTAAGGGATATTTTTCTATTAAGTATTATGACATATTGGTGGCCTTGAGGGATTATTGGTTTTTGAAGAAATATTAACAGCTGGAAATTTGCATTTTAATACAGTTCTCCTCAGCTACTCAAGCAGTTTTACTTTTAAGACTTGTGACAGGTTTTAAAGCTTTAGTTCTAAAGCAATCTAGTCAAGTAGAGCTAACATAATTTTATTACAAATAACTAAGTTTCTAACAGTATTTTTTTTACCTGAAATTTTTAGTTTGAGATGTCGGGGAAATCAACACCCATATTTTATATCTGCACTGAAACCAGACTTGATAATTAGGGCAAGTAGAGAAGAATTATTTTTAAGCCTTTACTTTCAAAAATTGAGGAATGATAAAATAGCACATCTAATTAGGTTTCTTTGATTAGTAGTTAAAAGTGAAGTAGATGCAAAGCAACCCTTCACACAATTGTTTCAGTCTATCTAGGTGGTTGTCCCTGCGGAAAATGATTCCTGTGATAGCACTAGAAGATTCTGTGAAATGAGAACAGAATTCATCACCCTTGATCCTGGTATTAAATACATATTCAGAATCGCTATTGAAATTAATTGGGGATTTTGAGTCAGGATCAAGTGTCTTATCACCACTTAAAATGGTGGCAGTGAATAGAACCTAATGTTAGCCTCAACAATTACAAATGGATTTTTCCGTTAAAAATGACTAAGTAGTTAAATACCCGAGGATGGTGCAATGAGTGATACCAACTTCCCCCCTGGATTTTCAGTCTGAAGTGAAAATTTGATTTGTTAATCAAACCTAAACATCTGAAATAACAAAATCAGAGCATGAACAATTGCCCATTTGCTAATGAGCAAATCAAATCACCATGTATTAGTGCTCTTGATACATTGTAATATGTACAATGCCATTTTGGGAGAATGGAAGACTGGAGAAGAAAAAGTAAGGAAAGGAAGAAGAGAACACCTGGATTTCTGGCAAAGAGATGAGTGCAGTTCTTACAATACCAAATCAGCACCATTACTTTTATAAATGATTTTCAAAAGATTCTTACTTTGCAAATTCTGGCACCTAACAGATTCTTACACTATAATTTTAAAAATTCACCCTTATTTAGCAATTTTCTTTCATATGTAGACCCATTTGTAGAGAGGAAATGATATATAAACATATGCTAGCCCTCTTGAAATAAGAGGTTTTTGTATTTCTTTGGCTAGCCTTGGTGATGCTGGTTTCTCCTTATCTTTCATGCATATTTTGTTTGCAATTCTATTAAGACCACAAGTCAAATGGGTAGTAATTATTCCCAACCATATTTTGAGTGGCGTCTACTGTATTGCTTTTGCTAGATAATATTTTAAAATAATACAACAGACAGCTAGAATCATATAACAAAATCAGCTGATTAAAAGAGATCACTGTTTTAGGGATATGGAGAAACCATTACTTTTTCAACATAATTTAAGCCCCAGTAGATTTTTAGGTCTAAATTCTGTGATACAAAATGGCATTATTCTCATTTAGCCAATTATAAAGTAAGGCTTACAGAATATAAATAATTTGCCTTAAATCCTACCGCCTGAAAATGGAGAGGTCATTCAATCCCATATTTGTCTGACTTCGAATGTTGTATTGCCTTCAGCAGAGCATGATTTGATGGAAAAGACATGTGAATGTGCCCTTGTCATTAGACAGGTGGAATCTGTAATTCCTCCCCTCCCAACAAAGAAAAATTATGGGATGATTTATTGGTCTCTATCACCTGCATTTTATTTTCTTTCAGGATATAGCCAGTAATGTCCATTGATGGTGGAATTTTCATAAACAATAACAAATATATAGACAAAACCCAACTTATGACATATCTTATTTGCTTATGTGATATTTACTTATAACACTTGACTTTTAGAATACCCTATCATCTGTGGGATTATGTTTCGCATATGACCTTCAGTATCTTAAAATTTTAGTATATTAAAAAGGCACATATCTTGAAATTAGTTATAAATAGGTTCATTTACTGTTTATATTTTAGTAATACTATGATATAATTAATTTTTGAGCCTCAGTTCATTCGTCTTTAAAATGGGATTGTTCCTGCTCTTCCCTCATGGAAAATAACAAGACAGAGGATTAAATAGATGAAGACATTATAACACTTTGCAATTTGCCACAGAAAATATGCTCAGCAAATACTGGCTGTCCATTTCATTTTGCTTCCAGAAAATATACTTTTAATTTTTTTCACAGCTCTTCAAAAGCAAAGGACGTTTGCTATTCTTTACTCATAAAATACCTGGGAAAAAGTACTGAATCTCTGACATTTAGGAGACAGGCATCATTGGGTGATCTATTCTAAGGAAATTGCAAGGGATGAAAAACCAGAACTGAGTCTGATTTCTGCTTTGTCAGTAATAGCTGTGTAGGCCTAAATAAATTACTTAATCTTTTCTTAGGCTCAGCATTCTCACCAATGAAGTAAGTCTAAACCCAATACTTATTCAATAAAAGATGAAATTAATTCAATCTGAGACATGTTAAAAATTACTAATAAGGAAGGCCACTGAGAAGTCCAGATAGATGTAACAAAATCCTTTCCCAAGAATCATAGTCAGGCAGATGCATAGGAAGTATCTCCATTGTCTTATTTTAATCCATGGGGTAACAGTGTGGTTTCCATGTACTCATTATACTAGATGTAAGAATAACAAGTTGCTATGGGTACATGTAGTGTAACAACATGGATAGGGCAGAAAAAAAATTGTCCACAAACTAATATAAGGCCTCTGAAAATAAAATAATTGGGGGGTACATCAATTAGTGAGGAAAAATACTCTATATAACTGCAAAGGCTTCAAGAGCAGTCATGTACTACAACAAAATAAAACAGATGCATATAATAAAAACCCTAGTTACTTAATAACCATCCAACCTAAAAATATAAACTCTCTGCTTCCCAGAGTTATCAGTTTAGGAGGGAAAGAAATATTTCATATATTCTCTTAAGAAGGTGAGAGATTTTTGTGTTCATTTGAACCAAAAAACAGAGAAAATAATGCTTCATCCTACTTAGAGAGGTCAGGTAAAACTTCCAGGGCAGGTGACATTTGTGCCAGTAGGCTGTGTCCTAATCTGATAGACTGCTGTAAGATCATCCTTGACACACCTGACAAACTCCTCTTCCACTGTGATTTGTTTATCCAGCTAAGCTACTTAAAAATGGCCTAAAATTTTATCTGTCTTTATACATCCCTTTGAATCTTTTTAATCTGTTACATCTTTGGGACAGTAAAGCATTTACAAAATATGCTTGGGATTTTTGGACTAAAAATCACTTGTAAGAACAAAATACTCCATAATAAACTTACTCTTGTGTTCTTTATATTCTTCTTACTTGCTTTTAAATGACCTCAACCACGTTAATTTATTAAAGAGAAAATAGCTATTTCTGTCAATTTGAAGATCAAAAGGAAAGCTGTTACCTGCTTTATTGTTTCCTCTCTAAAGTTTTAGGTTAAAAAATAAAGTTAAATAGAGTTGGCCTCAAAGTACTAGCTTTTTTGCAAATTGACATAGGACCATCAAACTTGATAGTATAAGCATTTTTTGCTTTCTTCTCCTGAGACTGGGTCTGGCTCTGTCACCCAGACTGGAGTGCAGTGGTGCAATCTTGGCTCAGCACAACCTCTGCCTCCTGGTCCCAAGCAATTCTCCTGCCTCAGCCTCCCAAGTAGCTGGGACTACAGGACCGCACCACCATTACTGGCTAATTTTTGCTTTTTTTTTTTGTTTTTTTGTAGAGACAAAGTTTTGCCATGTTGCCCAAGCTGGTCTCGAACTCCTGGGCTCAAGTGATTTGCCTGCCTAGGCCTCCCAAAGTGCTAGGATTACATGCATGAGCCATTGTGTCTGGCAATCAATGTAACTTTAAGTGTCAAAATTCTTTCTATTTATAGAATCTATAGAACTGAAAGTGAACCTATAGGATTTGCCATAACCAGATGCAACACCAGTTTATTACATATTTAACAGCAGTATCTAAATAAACAGATTAATGGAATTAAATGAATAACATAGTACTTATATAGGAAAGAAAACATCTAAAATTCACAATATAGCCCTTGCATTGTACCTCATGAACCAAGAACTCAGAGGTATGAATTAGTCAATCCAATCTCATGTTGATTCTGGGTACCATTTAGTGAAAATAAAAACCATCTGGGTTTTATTTTATATGTAACTGTAGAGTCAGCAACACACATTCTTTTTTAAAAAATCTGATATGTTAAGAATTTTTTTCCTATATAAAATACTTTCTCACTTTCTATTTCCATTTTAACTCCCAACAATCTTGTAAGCAAGGTTTAGACTAATTTTCTAGATAAAGGACACCGAGTCTTAGAGTTAAGTGGGCTGGGTGTGGTGGCTTATGCCTGTAATCCCAGCACTTTGGGAGGCTGAGGCAAGTGGATTACCTGAGGTCAGAAGTTTGAGACCAGCCTGGCCAACATGGTGAAAACCTGTCTCTACTAAAAATACAAAAGTTAGCCAGGTGTGGTGGTGCATGCTTGTAATACCACCTACTCAGGAGACTGAGGTAGGAGAATTGCTTAAACCCAGGAGGCAGAGTTTGCAGTGAGGTGAGACCATGCCACTGTACTCCAGCCTGGGCAACAGGGCCAGACTCCATCTCAAAGTTGAGAGAGAGAGAGAGACAAAAAGACAAAGACAGAAAGAAAGTAGTGTTTCTCTGCCATGTAATGCCGTATGCATCTATCAAACATATATATATCCACCTGTAGGAAATAGCTGTCATTGCCATAACAATGAAAGCAGACATTGTCCCTGTTCTTGTGGAGCTTATGTTTGAATGTGTTCCAGTGGTGAGAGGATAAAAATAAACAAATAAAAAAAAAAAAAAAACCAGTGTAGTTTCATGGAATGATAAATGCTATGGAAAGTCGGGGTCTATGATAAATTGGTGGTCAAGGAAGTCCTTTTTGGGGAAGTGACATTTGAACTAGGAACTGAATAATGAGGAATCAGCCAAGTGAAGATCTGGGCAGAAATGTTCCAGGTAGAAATTTGTATATTACAAGACATCACAGCATTTTTCCCCCCACTCTGTCGCCCAGGTTGGAGTGCAGTGGCATTATCTCAGCTCACTGCAACCTCTGCCTCCTGGGTTCAGGTGATTCTTCTGCTTTAGCCTCCTGAGTAGCTGGGAATACAGGTGCGCACCACTACACCGGGCTAATTTTTGTATTTTTAGTAGAGACGGGGTTTCACCATGTTGGCCTGGCTGGTCTTGAACTCCTGACCTTGTGATCCGCCTGCCTCGGCCTCCCAAAGTGCTGGGATTATAGGCGTGAGCCACTGTGTCTGGCCCATCACAGCATTTTTATATGAAGTAGACCAGGATTTAGAGAAAAAGCTCTGCTTGAGGCACAGCCTTTTAAAAATGTGTTTGTACAGTTATTTCCTAAACACATGTTCTTTAGTATTTGAGAGTGTCCTTGCAACTCTGGCAATAATTCTAAGGGTAAAGTTAGGTCCTGGCTGTGCTTTCATTCTTTTATTATTTTTTTAAAAAACAAACTTATATTTTCTGGCAGTTGTAATACACCATGAATATTAAATTAAAATCAATTGCACACTTACTTATCCCACTCTAGGGATAAAAAGCATAAGCTAACTTTGAATTAACTTTCACTTTAAAAACATGACTTCATTTCAAAAGCTTAGGGTGCTTTCTGAGACAGTTTGATAGCTCCATGTCTCTTCATTGGAAGTTTTATGCATTTATTTTGGGTAGAAGGAGGAAAAAGCAATAAAATAAATATGTAAAGTAAGGCATATGTCAAGCAGACACGCAATCAACTCTGTTTTTTTGCCCAGATACTTTATTACTACTGGACTATACAGCAGATGACAATTGGATGTTCTCCAAATCTATATGTTTTCTCACTCCCACCGATAAAGCCTCTATGTTCCAAACCAGGGAGAATCTTACTACTCTCCTACTTAATAATCACTTCAGGGGCTGACTGCTAGAAAGAGGTATGCTTTTGACATTCCAGAAGATCCACGTGTTTGGGCACATAAGAGCCCAATGCTGTGGCTAATTCTGAGACCCAGGGGCTGGACTGGCCATGGAGTGGTCAGCCTCAATTTGAGCACAGAAAAATGCAGCCTGGGTTAATTATGATTGTGATACAGTGTTACTTACAATGGTATCTATGGGTTGTGTGGAAGATCATTGGAAAAGGGCAACTACAATCAATGACTTCGGGAAAGGCCAATTGAAAGGGGAAGACATGCTATCAAGACCAACGGAAATGGGGCAGTGGCAACTTACAGCATCAAGTGGTTTGCTTTATGATTTTCGTAGGTCAGTATGGATATTTGAATTAGAGACATAAGGAATCATTAGCAAACTGGTGATATTGAGGGTTATGAAAATGGTTCGCATTATTTAGGGATGTGTGAGGCTGGGAAGAAATTGAAGAACTGTGTACTAACACTTAAACGTAAGGTAAAAAAAGAAGGACTTGGGTATAAACTGTGAGAAAAATCAGAGGTATAAAGACTAGAAGATTTTGATGTTATGGAAGCCAAGGAGAAGAGCATTTCAGGAGTAAGAAGTCAATTGTGTTCCTTAATGCTGAGAGATGAAAAAGTTGAGGACAGAAATGCCTCTGTCAGGTTTACCATCCTTTACATTTGACAAAACGCAGGTTATTAGTGATCTCCCCTAAAGCAGTCCTGGCACACTGGTGGGAAGGGAAAAACCAGAGAAGGGTGGATTGAGGTTGGTGAATGGGAGTTGAGGAAATGGCGACCGGCTGTATATTCAAGAAGCTTTTTCAGCAAGTTAGGATGTAAATCTGAAGTGGAAATCTTGATTTGCAGTGTAAGTGGGGCCTCCGGAATTGAATGTCTTGCTTGGGAGATGGGAGATGGTAGAGATTCCAGAATATGTTAACAGTCTTGGGCCAAATCCATTAGAGAAGAATATAGGAGGGAACAGGAGTGGGAGGCCAGTTGGAGTATGGCCTTTAATTTGAGGAGAACTATCCATTCCTCTTTAGTCGGATTGGAGGAAAATATGAAGAGATAAAAGAAAGGAAATGGGAGGGAGTTGAGAAGTGTCCCTTCTCTGAAACATGGCTGGTTGGGAAGGGATGGAAAGCAATTAAGTTCATGGAGCTACTTCAGATGCAGAATTTTAAAACCATCACAATTCTGCTCCAGTGGCTTCCCCCTATGGCCTTCTTCTGAGCCAAGTCACACTCCATTTACTGATTAAGTGCAGAGGATGCAGCAATAGCAAAGAGGACCACATCTAGACTAGAGCAGATATTCTTTCTTTTTGCTAGGGAATGTGAAAGTTTTCAAAGCATTCCAAATTGGCCCAAGGGTAAATATGTGAAGTGAAAAAAATAAAAAACATCATATATTGAATACCATCTATGGGTCAGTCATTTTAATTACTTTACTTTTCTAATCTGTGAAAGGAGGATTCCACTATAATTTAGGAAACAGACATTAAGAAACTAACTCAAAGTAATATAAATAGAAGGTAGCAGGGCAGAATTACTCCTCTTCCTCCAAGAGAAGGGGCATAAATGTGAACCAACCAAAATGCCTTTCTCTCTCAAGTTATATATAGCAAATTATACAATACTTCATAGCTCTGAAAACATGAGGCTTCTGTGTTAGATTTATATAAAACATTATTTTTGTTGACAAGTGATTTAAAAGTGCCTCCATACAAAAGAGTGCTCATAGTTAGAACTTACATATTGTAATACGTATCTCTTCTTTACAAAATAAATTCAGTTGAGAAATGTTTGAACATCTAAGCACTAACAAGCATAAATGAATAATAGATGAATGACAGATGCATCATGTTACTATATCAATATTCAGATTTTTTTTTTAAAATCTTACCCATAATTATTAAGAAACAATGACCAAACCTCTGCTCTTTCCAAAATACCAATAACTGGCTTTCAACACCTACTTTAAGTGATTGAACTGCTTAAAAAAGAAAGCATTAAATAGAGTTTTTGTATATAGAACCTAACCGTTTTGTCTGGCATTTGGTAAACATTCGTTAATATTGGTTGGCTGAATAAACAAATTAATGGAAATAGAATGTAGTGTTTCAGTAACTATTGTTACCAAATAATACCCATGGCATCTCTGGAACGTGAGAAGTATACTTTTAAAAATTAGTTTAATCTAGGCAAGCTCATCATTTGATTGTGACTATTGTTTATTCAATTTCTGTAGTACTTAAGAACAGAATAATATTACTGTGATTACAACTGAAATTAAGTAGATAAAGGGTTTCCAAAAGGGTAAAGAAAGGTCTACAAATTAATCTACCATTTTTCACCTTTTCCTTCAAGTATGAATGATTCATAGCAATTCCATATCTGTGACATTTTCATTATTAAAAGTTGATTTAATTATCAGTATGATGCCCCTTTCTCTTAAGAAAATCATATTTTACACTGGCCATTGTTGGTAAATGGAGTTATCAATGTCTTTCAATCCACTTGGATATCTGAACATCAGTTCCATTAAGCTGATGGAGTTTGCTATTGACAGGTTAAATAGAATACATCTTCCCGGGGCTCTGGCAACTTTTCCACATATTTGATTGAACTCTTTTGTGCAAGTAATGGAACAAATAAAGTAGATTTCTTGTTGTTTCCATTTCTTCTATGTTCTGGAGTGATGATAAATTCAATCACAGTGCCCACTATTTAGTTTTTTCAGATAAATTTATTTAGCTGCTATTGCATTATAAATGCATAACAAGAAATAATCTCCTCTTGTAAATTAACAACTGGATGCATAGACTAACCACATTTATTATTTTCTGTTAATGTTGGTTGTTTCCAGTTTGTCAAAGTACATTAAAAACATATTATAATATGTGAATGCTGAAATTTACATATTTTAATACATGTACCTATTTTTGTCTTCCATCCCAGATTGAAATCCATTATTAAGACTGATGTTTTATTCCTCTTGTGCTTGTAACTGAATTCTTCATCAGAATAGATAGTAGCTATTTTATGAGAAAATTAGAATCTCCCCAAACAGAAGACGATTTCCCCTCCTAGTTAAGCTGGTTGTCATGCTTAAAGAGTATATTTTGCTTTGTTGTTATTTCCAATTGTTTTTGAATTGGAAAATACTCACCATGCTACAGAATTATTACAAGTCACATAGCACAATAAAAATCCTAAGATTTTTTACTTTGCTAACTGCTTGTCAGAAAGTATTTTTTTCTTTGCCAGATCTCCTTCCTTGCTATGTTATTTGGTAATTGGTAACCTGGCATAGGATTCTATCCAAGGAATGATTTTCTTAATAACTCTTAGTGTTAATACTAGATTTCCATTTAGGAATTACCAAGACACCATGTATTCTAATTATACTCCATCAGCTGCAGCAAAACTTTGTATGTATTTTCAAGGAAGAAGTTGGTGTATTTTTCTCTTTTGTAGAAAGATATGACAGAATGAAAATCACATAACAACCCTAGATTATAAATATTCTTTTTTAAGACACTTAAAAATCTAAACTGTGTCAAGAGATTTATTTTTAAAGGACCTATCACTCTACAACACAAGAATGGCATTTGTTTTGCATTTTACAATCTTATAATAGATACTTTCACACACAGACACAAGTAGAAAAAGACAGTGAAGCTCTGTGTACACCATTTTTGGAAACAATTTTCTGACATTATAGTTGACAAATCTCGGTAAGTTAATGATTGTGGGTTCACAAGTAACTAAAAAAGTTACCCGATTGTCCTTATGCCCAAAAAAAGTCAAAGTTGTTTTCCCAGGTTGTTTTCTTGAGTAATAGAGCACTTTATAAGAAAGCCTGACACCTTATCAGATTTAAGCTATATCACTATTTATATTAAAAATCACATCTTTATTGAACAGCAAATTCTCTAAGAATTATAAAATACAGATTAGACCTCATTCCTACCCTCAGGAATCTTATCTATTTATTAGAGGAAAAATGTAGAGATATTACATATATTAATGTAAGCTAGACTTGAGTTGATATCTGTAACTAGAGAATAACTATTAGCATATTAATTAGGATATTTGCATTTCCATTGTCATGAAAAATATCTGTGTTTTAATGTAGATCTCCATGTGATATTATTCTCATTACTGCCTCTCAGTAAAAGGTAATCAGCTTGAAATTTATATGCTTGTACAAATAATACAGGCTTATATTTGGCAGAAGGAACCTATCCCTGGTCAATATTTCACAGCATGACACTTCAACATAACAAGGTTGTACTTAGATTATTAGAGAATTGTGCTTTACAGTATAGCTATTAATAAGAGAATTAATGAATAAATTTGCTTAAAACCCCTTCATATATTTGGACATTAACCTGAGTACTTTTTATGCAATAATATGATATACAGATACACTCATGTATGCTACATACGGATGCACTCACAATGAGAAAACAAAGGTGGTCTTAATATTAAGTGCATGGATTGGCCAGGCGTGGTGGCTCACACCTGTAACCCAGCACTTTGGGACAATGAAGCAGGTGGGTTATTTGCGGTCAGGAGCTTGAGACCAGACTGACCAACATGGTGAAACCCCGTCTCTCCTAAAAATACAAAAAACTTAGCTGGGCATGGTGGCACATGCCTGTAATGCCAGCTACTCAAGAGACTGAGGCAGGAGAATTGCTTGAACTTGAGAGGCAGAGTTTGCAATGAGCCAAGATTGCACTACTACACTCTAGCCTGGGTGACAGACCAAGACTCTGTCCAAAAAAAAAAAGTGCATGGATTGGTGTCTGGCTTCTGTTAACTGAAGACTATCTCACAAATAAATATATTTTGCAATGCAAAATATAGAGTGGTAAGGGAATATTTGATGATTGGAAAGATGTTATAAGGCAACCATATGTAGAAGATAAAATTTGCTCAGAAATGGGAAAGAAGGACATCAATGCAGAATGCAAGGAGGCAGGGAATCAAAGCATCCTGAGAGTTTTTGAGTAGTTATAGCTATAGAACACTGGAAATCTAGAATTAGATTTTCATATTTTAACCATGAAATATTTGGAAGCCTTGAATTTCTTTATAAAGTCTTCAAACGTGATTTAAAACATCAGTGATGGGTAATAGTAGAGTGGCTAACTTGTCTCATGCTCTGTATAGCTGGGCATGCTTATCTATATTGAAGTTAAAAATAAAACAGTAGCATAGTTCATCCTTTATTTGATAATTATGTATTTAATAAGTATTCCCTCATAATTTTCCAATTAAAAAGGTATTCTTTTGACAGTGACTAATCAGCAATTACAAATTTGGCCATTTGATAACAAACTTGGGAAACATGACTAGTTTACTTCATAATAAAAGAATTTTATTGGTCTGATCTTTTTGTAATCCTAGGAAAAAAGAAATATATGGATTCAGCATAGCATCTAGCATGTAAATACTTGTTGAAATGAAATATTCAGCAGAAAAGCAAATCTGATTTGATGGTGGAATTTAGCTCTCAGAGGGATTAGAGTCCATTATTTTGGGGAAGATTCTCTGTATTAAAGCAAACGTAAAGATGAGTTTGCTTATTCAGCAGAGTGTACAGTGTTAACCAACTGTTTTGCTTCAATACACTTACTAAAGCTCCAATTATTGTGGAGAGTCTTTATTTGATTAATGTTGCTATTTCTATTTGATGGCTTTGCCTCAAGGTTCTGTTTTTGTGGAACATAATGCTAAGTTTAAGCTTGTTAGATCGATGAATTCCCATATCAGGTAGTCATAAACATTTACACACATCTTTTAATCTGAAAGTTATATAATAATATATTTCAGATGCTCTTTAGTGTAACTCATACTAATCAGACACCCATGTTTCTGAAACTATTTTCATAAACATATGTGAAAATATGAAAAATGATACTGTAGCATATAGCATATAAAGAAGTTATGGGGTGGGCAGATGAATGTATTATTGAATTCCATATGAAGTCTTTCATGATTTTTTTTAAGAGGACTAAAGATGCTGCATAGTAAATATCCTCAAAACAGATTTTATAGAGCAAAATATCATATATAATACATGATTTTGAGATCCAAAGATAATATCAACACAACCAAATACAGACAACAAAAGCTCATTTACAATCTATATGTATTTATTCAGTGAATGCTTCTGTGAAGTGGGAGGGGCACTAATGTTTGTAGAGATACATTTTGATGTCTAAGCAGCCAGACTTTTCAGATGGATGATCTTATTTGGCTCAGGGCTGAGGAAGATGTCAGAAATCCGAAGGGGATCTTTGAACACTATTGATACTGGCTAATATAAATCAGTATAAATACCTGTAATTAATGTAAAAATTGACGATTAAAAACAAAAAAGTAGCCAACTACAAATGATCAGCTACCCTTGCCTAGAAACTTCGTCAGTATATGAAGTACATATTATAGAACATTAATCAAATGAGTCAGATTGCCAATAAGTAAAGCATTATCATATTTCACAAAGGATATAAAAGATGGACCTAAGCCTTTATATCATCCAGAAGGAAAACAAACATTTAGTATGCTCTTTGGGTGTTGGCCTGGGGAAACCAAGTGTCACTATTATTTTCTGTCAGTGTCCCATGTT
Source organism: Papio anubis (assembly GCF_008728515.1). NCBI lineage: Eukaryota > Metazoa > Chordata > Mammalia > Primates > Cercopithecidae > Papio > Papio anubis. Next base: position 78,762,502 of record NC_044979.1, read on the forward strand.
TCAATTGGTAGTATATGTGAGACAGCAAAGAAAAAGATACTCTTCTGGAAGATTCGCATGACTTGAAAGAACAATATTCATGTTGATTCTAAGTCCTACTGGCTATTTCCTCACACAATGGGGATTTTGAAAATATCAGGACTGAGTAACACAGAAGAACTTGATAGGGGCTCAAAAGTGATTGTGGCTTGGATTAATCAGAGCCCTATGATTCTTTGTCCATAATACACAAATGACACTCCAGAGGAGAGGCAGATACACTGTGTAACTGAGCTGGCATGAGGAGAGCCATGAAGTCTCATATTTCATAATCATAGTATTCTAATCTAAAAAATTTAACTCTTTATTCTCATAATGTCCAGTAATAGAAAATATAAGGCAGTAGACATATAAACATAGTTTTCTTAATTGTCATACCACTTGAACTATCTATGACTCTTTTCATTGAATAATTTGCATATAATAAATTTAGTATGATTAAAGTAGATAAAGGCCACACTAAATGCAGATATTATTTTGTCAGTCATTATTTATGTTTATCTAGATATACACACACCTAAATGCATTTTTTCATAATTGTGAACATATATAATATGCAGTTATGTCAACCTCAAGTTAATTATTCTTAAGTTGAATATCTAATGCAATGATAAAAAATTCATAAATTATTTAAGTAATTTTGTGTTTAAAGCTATTACCACAATGAATTATTTAAGTAGAAAGTTATAATATTGAGTTCTTAAATGTATGTCATAAAATTAATTTTTATATATATGTAATTGTAATTTATATCACTTTTACAGTACAATGTCTGAGTCAAATATTTTCTTGTAGCAACCAGGGTTTTGGTCTGAATCTTGAGCTCTAATTCTAAGTGTATCATTAATTTATTGGATGACCATTACAAATAATTTCAAACATTAACTAAATTATTTGGGAAAACTATATTTGCCTCTCCTGCATCGATAGTTTTTCCATCTGAATGATTATTCACATTAGTGATGAAACATGCTGTTATTTTTCCTCTTATAAGTAACAACTGAAATAACCTTCAGATTATACATTTCCTTCCACCCGATATTCTAATTCGCCTAATTAAAAAAGTTCTCTGACGATGTATCTGGTTTTTAAATCTTCAATTATTTTTTTTCCTATTCTCTCTTGAATCTGTGCATATCTGCCTTTATGTTCAAGCAGTAATGGAAAAAACTATTGTCATGTTCACAATGACTCACATTTTGAAATGAAACAGTTAATTCTCAGTCCTTATTTTATCAGTTGCATTGATATAACTGACCACTCTTGCCCTTGAAACAGTTTTTTCACTTAAATTTCCATCTCTTCTTGGTCTTTCTGTTTTCTCACCTTGTTCTTCGTCTCTATTCCTTAGTCTTTCTTTTCTGCTCAACCCTTATATGTTTGGTCATTGGGCCTCTTTTCTAATAGCACTCCCTACATTTCTTTTAGATTCATGGCTTTAAATACCATTGTGGTAACCAAGGTGAAGTCAAAGAGATAGGACCATGTAGCAATTTGAACAGAGAAAGCTTAGTGTAAATAATTATCATGTGCAATATATAATTGCCTACTATAGAGATATGAGGACTGTAAAGAATACAGGAATGCAACTCTAAAGAATACCCGCTATCTCTAGGGCTAAAGCAGAACATCCAAGATAGTAACAAATCTGGTAAAAGACTTCTTTCGCCCAGGCGTGAAGTCCAAATCTTGTTGGAAAGTGTATGGCTATGGCCAGCTGGATGGCATAGAAGTCGCTGAAATATTGTACTTTGGAACATATTGGGCTGCTGCCTGAGATGATATTGGGTGAAACTGCATTGAACCCTCTGGAAAACCACTTTTTGGTATTCCAGGGGAAGCTAGCCAATGGAAGCTACTCTGTGCTCCTGGTCTGCCTCACTGCAGGGGCCTTCTAAGAGAAACACACTACCCAATAAGAAGAGCCATTACTTCCTTCAGTGTTCCTCCAGAACTTTCTACTTAGCTTTACCTGGAACCAGCTAGCCAAGAAAAAATGAGCTGCATTACAGCAGGGTAAAGAAAGGTGGATTTGAAGATGAGAAGTAATAGGTTCAATAACTGATACAACTATGTCTATGCGGTTGAGTCTGTAATTAAGAAATATATATTTATACATCTCTATATGTTTTATATTTATAAGTCTATGTCTCTAAATATGCACATGTATATTTATATATCTATGCCTATTTGCCTGCTTGACATCTTCACTTGACATAGTAGCTACTGTGAACCTTTAAAAAATATCAGGCCATGTCATTCTTCTTTCAAAGCTTTTCAATATTTTCTCATCTCACAGAAAGAACTGTTGTCTTTAAAATGGCCTCAAGACTCAACAAGACGATGTACTGAAGACACAATGATCTTACTGCTAATCCTTGAACAACCCACACATGCTTCCACCTCAGGACCTTCGCACCTGTTCTCCCTACAGACACTGAGGTTCGCCCTTCCCCTTTCTTCCAGATTTGAGTAAACGTCATCATCCCCCACTATGTTAAATAAATCCTCAATAGCGCTTACCCACTCTGATAAACTCTTCCCCTTTTCTATCTTAGATCTTGCCATATGGATTATCGATATCAATTTCTTTATGTGTTTTAGTCATTTTCTGCCTCTGGCACTAGGAGTTACATTCCTTAAAGGCATAATTTTTGGTATGTGTTGTTCTCTGTTGTGTCCCCAATGTCTGTCCCAAAGGAAACATTCAATAAATACTACTTGAATAAATGAATTATTTGATAAGATGTCAAAAACGAATTAGTATCATTAAACTGAAAGCAATATTTAAATTTAATATGCATTAAACTTAACTATGCATTAATTATAATTTTTAAATCTTTTCATAAAATGAAGCTAATTTGTTTAAATATTATTCTTTTCTTCTTCCCTATACTTGATACAAGTATATATACAGAAAATTCCACCTTTTTGATGTTATAATATTTATACTTTTTCCCAGAATAAAACTATTTATAAATGTCAAACAAATTATAGTCATGAATAAATGTGTTAAAATTTAAGAAACAACATTGGGTGTATCTTAAAAATTTTTTTAAAGGACTATTTTGTAGAAATAAATACACTGTGCTCAAATTGCAATAATTGTGGAAGGTGATTAAATACACTTGTTATGAAGTATATATGAAAAACATAAGCATAATATTTCACGTTATATAATATTAAAATTTAAATGTACTTAAATACTTTTAACCTCTATTTTAGAATAATTTTATAGAATTTAGATGCCACAGATATTTTTAAATGCCACCAAATTAGAAATATTATTTCTTTGCCATTTTGAATGTTTCTTCATAGAAAGCAGAGGAATTCAAGTCATTACACTGACCACACATAAAGACTAATTGTAGCATACCCTAAAATTATAGTCATTGGTGATGCTATTTCTTCCACTGTAAGAAAAAAATTTTTAAAAAGATCTAAAGCGCCATTTAGTTCTATTATCTTCTACATCCTCAGATGAAAATACACGTGTGTCTATTCATTAGCAATACAGCAAAGAATCCATAGTCCTGTTAAAATATTCTCAGATTTTATGGTGGTGGTACAACAGGAGTACTTCACACATCATTGGAAAGCCAAGGGAACTAGTTCCAGATTGTTATCACAAACTCTGAAGCATTGCTCACAGGGTTGCTTGCTTAGCACTAATGCTATTTTCTTTGAGTTTCATGGACCAGTTTATTATTTACCTTACATTCTGTGTTAGCATAACACTGTATGTAGTCCTCTATTGACACTGCTCATTTTGTATAATAATTATAGCATAGTCTCTGGCCTGTGTTTACACAAAAATTCTTACTGAAATTATATAAATGTATTTATATATATTTGAGTTTATGGGTATATTCTCATAGAAAGAAAAATTTTATTTCTAAATTTTTCCAAATGTTTTCCTAAGACACTTTACAATTTCATGTCTAGGTAATATTCAGTATTTATACAACAAAATTAAGTAGATAGTTTTGCAATTTTTTGGATTCTATCCTTTGTTACAGTTCACACGAATATTTGTTATATGAAAGAATAACATTCTAAATAGTGAGTACATATCTTGTACATCTTTATTATCCATATTTTATGAAGCAAATGCTTGTGTTTAAAAAGACTATTACTAAAGGCTAAGCAATAACATGCTTACCCAAAAGTGAGTTATCAATCTGTACTTATATGTATCTCACTGATTACAAATTTGCATTTTGTAAAGTACCATGTGTGTTTTCTTCACCAAATAACATGTTATGTCTAATTCATGTCTACAGCCTCATGTACTTTATAATAATTCATACAAAAGAGACATTTAATGCTAATTTAATTCATACAAAAACCAATTTAGATTTTTGGTTCTAGAAATGGACAAGTAGCTTTTTAACCAAACTAATTCTCCTAGAGGTACAAATTATAATATTTGCAAAAGATTAAAATGAATATTTGAAAACACTAAAAAGTGACAAACACGTAGAAACTGGAGAGGATCAAACCCTTGAAATCAAGGGACTCCCTTGGTTGAGATATAGTCTTATATGTCTTTCTCCCTGAAACTGTTCCTAATATTGTGTGGAATAGGGCAGCTGGAACTCAAGCAGAAATCTTAAAGTTTAAAAATATGAACTTCAGAGTTACAAAAGCAGCTACAAACTAGGAGAAAAAATTAGGAAAGGGAAGATGTCATGGAGGGAGCCCAAACATCTGTGATATTCTCCCCAGAAATTCTACATACACTGGGGGAACTCAAAAAGTCCAAGGAACAACAGCAGCTGAATAGCAGAAAATTTGAGCATGGATTTGAGAATCTTCTCACTCCAAAGTAAACATAATTTGCAGTTTGAATTTTCCCACATATGAAGCATTTGGTAATAAGTAAATACCTTAGGTTTTCATCAAAACTCGAGAATGACCACACTTTAGGATTAGTGACTAAATTCCCTGATATTAAAACCAAGACCAAAACAGACCTTTTCTTAAAAAGTATAAAAGCCAGATCAGTCATTAACTGAACTCATTCCCAGAAGAAAAATCCATACTCAAAGAATCCAAACTTCTTAGAGGGTATTATTCTCAATGTCTAGTATACAATGAAAAAGTTAAGCCAATATTTCATGCAAAGACAAGAGTGTCTCAAGGTCAAGTGAAAAAGTAGTCAATGGAATCATACCACAAGATGACCTGAACATTAGAACTAGAACATTAGAACTAAAGAATTGCAAAGTAGATATTATAACTATGCTGAAGGACTTAAATGAAAGTCATAATGGGTAAAAAATATGGATTGTTATCAGAGGAATAGGAATTACAAAAATGGAAATTCCAAAACCAAAAACTCTAATTTCTGAAATGAAAAGTTCAACAGATACACTTAACAATAAATTTAAGATTACAAAAGAATAGGTAAGTAAAAATGAAGAGAGAGCAATATAAATTATCCAATCAAAAGAAAATAGATATAAAGGATGAAATTTTTAAAAGAACAGTACCCTACTGACCTATAGGACAATATCAAGTGGCATAATAAATGTATAATTGGATTTCCAGAAAGATAGAGAGGAGAAAGGATAGGGAAAACAGCTTCCAAAAAAAAAAAATCATTGAAAATTTTGATGAAAAACATCGTTATAAGTCCAAGGATATTAGAAAAGATAAAGCATGATAAATACATAGAAAATGACATATAGGTTAGAATTTTACATTCAGCAAAAATAATCTTTAAAACTAATAGAGAGGTAAAGACTTTCAGATAAAAAACTAAGAATTTTTCATCAGCAGATGTATATGGTATAAGAGATGCTGAAAGAGCTTTTCTGGCTAAAGAAAATGACATCAGATAAAAATTTAGAGCTATGTGAAGTTATGACGTCACCATAATTGGCAAATATGTGAGCAAATGTAAAAGGCTATTTCCCCCTTCTCTTTAATTCTGAACTAAAAAATTATGACCATTTTTATAATATATATATAATTAAAATATATGATCCAATAGCATAAAAATAAATGTAGGTAGTAGAAATAAAATCATATTACTTCAAAATTCTTACATTTTATGTAAATGATACAATATTCTAATCAGTCATAACTTGAAGATACATATTTTAAGCCCTATAGCAACTACCAAAAATAACATTAAAAGTTTGAAGAAAAAGCTAATAAATTTAATTATTAAAAGATATTCAATTTACCCAACATAAATCAGAAAAAGAGAAACAAAATTGAGATATAAATAGAAGAAAAATAGCAAAATAATAAACCTAAATCTAACCATACTAATAATTACACGAAATTTCAATAGACTAAACACTTTAATTAAAAGGCAAAGATTATTAGAGTAGACCAGAGGTTGACAAATTATGGCCCACGGGCTAGCTACCTGTTTTGGTAAATAAAGTTTTATGGAATACTATTATACACATTCACTAACACATTGTCTGTGGTTGCTTTTGTGCTCTGATGATAGACTCAAGTATTTGGAACATATGATTCTCAAAGCCTGAAGGGAGCATAAGATGATTTTCTGAGATGATGGAAACAGTATGTATTTTAATCGGGTTGATTGTTGTAACAGTGTATTCACACATCAAAACTCAGTTGTAAAATTAAAATCTATACATTTTGTTTATATAAATTTTTATCAAAAATTAAAAAACAATAAAAATCACTGGGAAAAGACTTTATTCCTGAAATTCTAAATGCACAATGTTTGGGAAAGCTACTTTTAGCCATTTTGTTTTTGGTTTTTTGAATTAGATAAAATGTTAATTTTTAGTTTGTGTATTGGTGTAAAGAAGATGATAAAGTGTCCTTCAACAAATTACATAAATTATTTGTATTTTATTCTTAAGAAAAATGTTGCTGTTAATAGTTTTATTTGCTGACCTCCTAGTAATATAAGCCAAATGAAAAGGGCTGGTATATGTCATTAATATTTTCATTGAGTATAAATTTTCATTGAGTCCATGTTTGGTTTTGTATTTCAATATACATGAACTGTTAAGTTTCCAGAGAGCTTTCAGGATACACATTGGTTTCATTGCTAAGGAGGTATTTAATCTTTGTCTCTGAATTTCTATAGTAGTTTTGGAAAATGTTATTTAAATGTTGTAAATTTGTGAGTAAATGGTAGAATGCTATGAACTATATAGGACTTAATGACATATAGGTTAGTCTATAATGAGTTACTAATCTATAATGTTACTAATAAGACTTGTTACAAAATTATAACAATGATGTACTGTGAAAAACAGTAAGTACTATTGTAATAAGAGTTGGGAAATGATTTGAATTAAATCAACACGGAGCATGTAAAATCTCCAAAAGTATTTGTGCATGAGAAAGACAAAGAACATATAGTTGGCTATCAATACTTAAGGTAATTCATTACATTAGAGACTTCCCAAAAGCTAGAATTGGCAAAACTCTAAAAATAAATGGCAATGCTATAAAAGTGAGATTTACAAAACTCCTGGATTATGTAACATTTTTATGCATAAAACCCACTATTTCCATGTAATTAAACTATACTTCAAGTGTTCTTTCAACCAGATCCAGCTGCTTTGGATAACTGGGGCATATGTACAAAAGTGGGTATATGCCAAAATTTACTTGCTTCCTTCAAGTTAACTTTGTGCTTCAGATCAAACTTTAGTTCTAGTTTTAAGATAAACATTGAGAAAGAAGCACGGCTGACAGGTGGGGGCATGTGGACCTGCCATGTTCCCTGCATAACTGGCTCAGTGTATACATTTGCTGTTCTTCTTTATGATCACATGCAGCTCTACGCCATAAAAAGAAAGGCAACCCACTGTTTAAAATGCATTTATGTGGTATGAAGGTCACAATTGAAGTGCGAATTTATTTTAGTTGGTTTGAGTTTCAATTCTAAATGCTTTTACTTTACTGTGTAAAATCTCTCTCTCTTGCTGTTTTGAAAATTGCACCTGAACAGAGAAAGGTCTCATTTAATTCAATATTACTTTACTTTTATATAGAGTCTTTCTTTAAAATCATGTTCCAAAAGGCTGAGTAAAATAATACTGCTTCAAAGTGAAAATTAAAAAGTATAGTTGGGGAGGAAAAAAAGCAATGTCCACCAAAAAAGACTAAGACAAATAATTTTAATATTATCATACACATAGCCAGGTTTTCAGATAAATGTACCATATTGTTGGTGAGTACAAGAAGAGCCATAGCTGAAGACCTCCCTGCAGTGTTGGTATAGATTTTGCTTCCCCTGTTTTTGTCCCCAGTTTTTCAGGCCCCTCCTCTTAGAGTGCCAGATTTACAAAATGAAAATACAAGATGCCAACTTAAATTTGAATTTCAGGTAAACGATGAATTTGTTTTAAATAAGTACGTTCTGAGCAATATTTTTTCTTTTTATTATACTTTATGTTCTAGGGTACATGTGCACAACGTGCAGGTTTGTTACATATGTATAAATGTGCCATGTTGGTGTGCTGCACACATTAACTCATCATTTACAATAGGTATATCTCCTAATGCTATCCCTCCACCCTCCTCCCACCCCACAACAGGCCCCAGGTGTGTGATGTTCCCCTTCCTGTGTCCGAGTGTTCTCATCGTTCAATTTCCACCTATGAGTGAGAACATACAGTGTTTGGTTTTGTGTTCTTGCGATAGTTTGCTGAGAATGATGGTTTCCAGCTTCATCCATGTCCCTAACAAAGGACATGAACTCATCCTTTTTTATGGCTGCACAGTATTCCATGGTGTATGTGTGCCAAAACACGCTAATATATGTCTGGTATTTTACTTGTGTCCTTTTCTCACACTCAAACACCCAGTGGGGAACCAAGTGGTGGTCTTTCTGTTGACCAAGGCTAGAAGAGAGACCAAAGTAAAATTTTGTGTAAGATCCTGGTCTTTAAATATAGCTCATGGTGTCATCACAATATGGCAAAGGAGCAAATATATATACTGGAGGATAATGATGGCTCTAGATTCTAGAACTTTTTCTACATGACAGATTCTCTAGAGAGTGGTTGCAATGATATGAAATATTGCCCAATATGTATGTATTTGTCATTAACTGCCAAAATCAACAACTCGTTTGTACTAGCTTGACTCTTGTATAAATATTTGCTCTCCTTCTACAGACCCCAAACCACCAAATCCAACCATGTGTTCTCGTCCCCAGAATCCCCAGTCACTATAAAACCCCATCTGATTTTTTTTTTCCATGGCATACATTATCATCAACAATGTCTTTTTTTCTGTGAATCTACTTTTTCAGATTTTTTTGTGCTTTAAATAAGAAGTGCCTGGTTACCAATACATTTCATTGGAGTTAAAAAATATGACTTCCCTTTATAACCACTCATCAAACTAAAGTTGATAAGGTATCGTAGTTATTCAGACTGATGATACTTTCTACTTTCATATGGTGTGATTAATTCAATAGAGAATGTACTTTTCTTAACAAGTAGGCTTATCATGCACGGCAGATTTATCCATCCTATTAGAGGATTAATAGTACTGTGAATATATCAGGAACTCAAAATGCAGACCTTTTCTAGAATACTTTATCTACTCTTGATAAAACCTACTTAATTCTGCTATATCCCGTACTGTATTTACCTTACAACAGGATTTAATCTCTAAATGTATTAAAAATTTTTACCTTGCGAATTTAACATCAAGAAGGATCAAAACAATATGTATGGTAATAATATTTATAAAAACTGATATTTCCAAAAACCTAATGTCAGCTCACAGATAGTTATGGAGAAGAGGAATGCTGAACCTCACCAAATACAATTAAATACAATCTGAAGCTTTATAATTAGGAATAAGAGAATGAATAAAAGTATAATCATCCTAAATATTGGTATCTGGCAAGCAAGTTTTTCAGAATTCATCAAGGAGTTTCACAGGTACTCCATAATAGGATGTGAATAATAGGATTAATACAGCTATGGGCAGTGTTAGGTCAGCTGGCAGTAGATCAATCAAAAACACATAAAATATTAAAAGGGTTATAATTAGCAATTAGATGGCTTCACAAACAAGGAATAGTTCCTCGAGCATATCTAAAGGTGAACAGATGAAATGTCAGTTTTCTCAGTTTATAACCCAACATAAAGCATCTAAAGATGAGAGAAGAGATGGGATATAGACTGTGAGTATGATTGACATAATCAAACCAAATCATCCTTTTAGTATCAACATCTGGATTTCAAAGGGAAGAGATTTCAGCATTAGGTGAGGGAAACACTTGTGAAATACAATGAAGTAGTTTGAAGGAAAAATGTTGGGGTGTTAGAATTCTGAGAGACATGTCATAGCCACTGATTCAGATCTTATATTCAGTACTTAGCTTCCAAGTATTTGTGAGATCCCCTGGGAGAGGTAAGTGAATTCTCCATTTCTGTGGATGAAAATCAATGCTGTACATTATGACAACCATGTTCTACTGAAATTTTGCTTGACACATACTTTAAGTTTATCAGTATTATATAGCTATCTGAGTCTTGATTTTATTGTTTTCCACGGAGACATTGCCAAATGGTAATATTATACTGCTTTTGATTATGCTTTGTATGAAGAAATTATAGTATATAAGAACCTGCCCATATTTAAGATATGAGTTTTTGTAATTTACAACTTCATGACTAGTTTGCACCAAAGAACTACTAAACTGTTTCCAGGAAAATTTTTGAATGCCCTCATAAAATGATATAAAAATCAATGGAAAACCTGGAAAATAAACCTGCTAAATCCCATTAAGTCAGAGTATACAGACTGGACCTCATATTTCTGGCATGTTAACATCGTTGTTCTGACCCTCAGCTCCTCTGTAGTTTTTGACCTTCATGAATAGGCAATTGGGCACAGAAAAAGAGAAAAGTTTAGTATTTAAGAGCCATGTTTTTACAATGGTCCTTTATTCATGTATAAGTTTCTCCATGGCTTTCTGAGCTCTATCTATTGATTTCCATTGGAATTGAGTTCACAAATTTCCATACGCAGTCGACTCACCTATTCAGGGGTATACTCCCACATATAATTTGATACATCTAATTGGTAAGGGAATGCAGATTATGGGTAAGGTAAGTCAGTACAACATAAAGTCTCACAGTCTTAGAGTTCTTTTTCAAGTTCTTTGAACCGGTTAATAAACATATGCTGAGTCAACCTTTGTCGCTTTGATATTCAATGGTGCTAACCCTTATGGCAGGCAATTGGTTGTCTGAAACTGTCTGAGAGTCATATGCTCAGTTTAAAAGAATATATTTTCACAACAAAAACAAAAATTGACAATGGGATTGAACTGAAATAAAGAGCTTCTGCACAGCAAAAGAAACTATCAACAAAGTAAACAGACAACCAACCAAATGGGAAAAAATATTTGCAAACTATGCATCCAACAAAGGTCTAATATCCAGAATCTATAAGGAACTTGAATTGAAAAGCAAAAATTAATGCCATTAAAAAGTGGCAAAAGACATGAACACTTTTTAAAAGACATACATGTAGCCAACAAACATATGAAAAAATGAATAACATCACTAATCAGAGAAATGCAAGTCAAAACCACAGTGAGATACCATTTCACACAAGTCAGAATGGTTATTATTAAAAAGTCAAGAAATAACATGCTGGTGAGGTTGCAGAGCAAAGGGAACACTTATACATTGCTGGTGGGAATGTAAATTAGTTCAGCTACTGTGGAAAGCAGTTAGCGATTTCTTAGGAAAGCAGAAGTATCATTCAACTCAGCAATCCCATTATTGGGTATATACCCCCAAACATCTAAATTGTTCTACCATAAAGACACATGCACAGGTACAATCATCGCAGCACTGCTCACAATAGCAAAGACATGGAATCAACCTAGATGTCCATCAACAGTAGGCTTGATAAAGAAAATATGGCACATATATGACATGGAATACTACACAACCATAACAAAGAAAGAAATCATGTCCTTTGCAGAAACATGGAGGGAGCTGAAGGCCTTTATCCTAAGTGAATAGATAAAAACAGGAACAGAAAATGAAATACCACATTTCTCACTTATAAGTAGGAGCTAGACATTGAGTACATATGGACACAAAGAAGAGAACAGACACTGGGGTTTACTTAAGGGTGGAGGGTAGGAGGATTGTGAAGATTTAAAAACCTATTGGGTACTCTGCTTATCACCTGCGTGATGAAACAATCTGTAAACTAAACCCTGTGACAAGCAATTTACCTATATAACAGACCTGCATGTGTACTCCTGAACCTAACATAAAATTAAATTTTAAAAAGAATGTATTTTCAGACTTTTGTGGAACCTTGGTGTGATGACTTTTACTAAAACGTTTGGCTTTCCAAAAAGAAAAATTGACAACGGGTTTGACTCAAGTTAAAAAATTCATTTTTACACACATTCTGTTAGAAATCCGCCAGTTGGGGATTTTCTGACACTTTATTTCTTAATAAACATTAATATGAGACCTCAATAATGCTTAGAAATTATACATGTATATGTGTAGAGCATCCAAGTAACAATTATATTTCCTGGTTTTCAAAAAACTGTTCAAAGTTATCATAAACAGAATCACTTATTTCCTTGCTTCTTATAAATGATTGATTAGGAGTATTCCATATAGATATTTTGCATATCTCTATCAAAGGGGTTCACTGTTACAGACTATCAATGCTCTCTGTATTACTGTAAGTAAAGTACTTTTAAGTTCACAGAATGCCAATGCAAGAAACCCTAAAACAATTAAAAATACTAATCCTTAAAAAGTTTTTAGTCATGGTTCTCCAGAAACATAAAACCAACCTAATACACAGAGAGAAATATAAAAAGGGATTTATTGGAATTGGGTCATTTGATTATGGAGGCCGAGAAGGCCCAAGATAGCAGGACTGGAAACCAAGGAAGTTGGTAACATAACTCAGTCCGAGTCCAAAAACCTCAGAAGGAAGGAAGCCAATAAGGTATTATTCTCAGTCTGAGGCAACGGCCCAGAGTCAGGCGGTGCGGCCCCGGGCAAGACTGCTGGTGTGAAACTTGGGGTCTGACATCCAGGGGTAAAAGAAGAAGGGTGTCCTGGCTTTGGGAGAGAGAGAATTCACCCTCCCTCAGCCTTTTTGTTCCATCTAGGCCCCCAGCGGATTGGATGGGGCCTGCCCACATTAAGGGCAGAACTTTCCCACTCAAGTCCAGTGACTCAACACACCAATCTCCTCTGGAAACAACCTCAAAGACAGACCTGGGGCAGTCCAATCATTTTAAATCAAAAGTAAGCCCATCTGGGTTTCCCTTTCAGCAGAAGAGGACAAGCTCAGTGCCTACTGAAGCATTGAGAATGATACTTCACCAGCTATCTGAGTATCCCTTAATCCAGGAAAGTTGACACCTGAAAGCAAACATCACCCAAGAGCAGACATTGAATTCACAGTGATTTTCAGGTTTAATTCGAGTACAGTTACACTGAATATACCTTGGTGGTTTTAAATACAATTCATTTATTTTTCTGTTTATATCTTCTAATTTATAAATGACTTACAACTTAATTTTATCTTATTGTATTTATATCTTTTGAGACATTAAGTTTACATGTAACTTATTAGAATTGGTGCACTTAAAATGTTATTTTCCCTGTGTGATTTAGAATATATTTAAAATTTTATTATATTTCTGTGTGATTTTATATTTCATTCAGTTTTATTTTAAATTATCTTTTATTTAAGGCAGTCTTTAAAATACCAATAGCTGTTCTTTTGCTCCTATTCTAAAATTAATATCTGGTTTTATTGTACTACAGTGGGACAATATAGAATACATAATTATATTAATTTGATTTTTAAGATTTTCTTTAATAGGGTGGTAAGTTGTTAACAATAAGAGGTTAATTATTTTTGGCTTTCATATATAACATATCAGTTTTATTATCAGCTTAGAAATGCTGTAAAGGTAGTTCTCACCCTAAGTCAGTGAGCATATTATAAAAGAAATTCCATGGAAGTGATTTAAAATTCATCAAAATTTCCACTTATCTAATATGACTGGCAAGTCAGAAAATGTTTCTTAGAGGAGAAGCTTCATAATTAAGTTGTATATGATGAATTGATGTAGTCAGTACCAGAAGCAGGGAACATGTAAGCCTGGCAACAAGAGAGCACGTAAAAAACCACGTAGGATAGAGAGCTCCTAAAAGAGAAAAAGTCTAGTATGATTCCAGGTTTCTGGACTGAATGACTGAGTAACTGGTGCTGCTTCTTATCAAGGTGCAAATACAGAGATTGTGAGAAGGAAGATATCAAGTTTAGTATGAGCCATATAACCATGCAATCATACCATTATTTACACATTTCAAAGCCATTTCAATATAACATTCCGTTTTGTCCATTCACAAAATAGTGAATGAAACAAGGCAGCTAACATTTCCATTTTACAAATGAAGAAATTAATTAAGTGATTTGCTGAAGGTCACAAAGCAACTCAAGAATGGACTCAGGAATCAAATTCTGTTTCTGATTTATGAATTTAGGGCTTTTTCCTATTGTACTAGAAATCCATATTGTAACTATTATTGTAACTATTAGCATCCCCTGTACACATTGCTTGTATAAATTTTGAAATGAAGCAGATGCTCATTCATGACCTGCTACATGTATTCGTCTCTCTCTCTCTGTAAAAACATTGACTTCCTGACAATATTAATGACATAACTTTTAATACTTTTTTAATGTACTAAAAATTCCTCATTTTCAACTTTAGGAGAGACTGAACATGATAGCAAGAAAAAAGTAAAGTTTTTACATCATGACACTAGTTCTGGAGAAAAACTATTTCTAAAGGCAAGAATTTAGTTGAGCCGGTGAAATGAAAACCATTCCTTTCATTACAAATAGCTTAAATCTGTAGTCTCATAACTACCCCCTAGCCATGAACTTCAAAGCTCTGCCAGAGCAGTCCTGGAACAGGTTTCTTATTTTTTCATTTGAACTTCTTAATCAATCTTCCTCACTACCTGCTATTCACGCTTTGGAAGCTGAGAATAGCAGCTTCCAAAGAAAATAGAAATCTGAGTTTTAGCTGAATCAGACATAAACAAAAGCTAGGAACCAGAGTGAAATCTGCCATTCAGCTCAGGTCTATTTTAATTCTGGAAAACTCTGAGCTCTATCTTCTTTATAATGAACCAAATTGAATCAGTCACTTGCACATGCTAAGAAGTTTGTACTATAAAAAAAAGATTTATTTGTGAAATAGAGCAGCAACTTAAACACAAGAAAATAGGTAGTGGAGCAACAAACTTCATTAACTTCATTAACTTCATTCTACTTAGTTCATATATTTATGATTTAAAGAAAATACATATTTGAGATAGAGCCTAATTCATTGCAGTGGTTTGTGTTTATTTTACTTACTTCCATGAGGAATAATGCATAGGATCTAGGATTGCTAACAGGGAAAAAAGTTGCACAGGGTGAAATCAGTTACTAACTTGAGATGTAAGAGCACATTTTTCAAAATTGGCCACAGCAATATTGCTTGTCCTATACATTCTTCCAGGTGCTTGTCAAACCTCATCAAGAGTTGGAGACAATGTTTCTTCTCGTTAAACCTGGGTGGGGCTTTGTGACTGCCTTTATGAATAGAATGGTGTGGAAGTACGTTTTAAGGCTACATCACAAAAAGGGAATTGAGCTTCCACACAGCTTCCTCTCTCCCTTGGGAAATTCATCTGGGGAGCTCTAAGATCAGATGTAAGCAGTGGGGATTCCCGAGCTAGAGACACTACAATTAGAGGCCACATAAGAGAAAAGGAGAGATTCCTGAAGACCTCCAGCTGTTAAAGCCCTTAGCTGTTTGAGTCTTCGCAGCATCAGCTGCCAGACGTGTGAGTGAACAAGTCTTAAGACGATTCCACCCCAGCCTTCAAGCTGTCCCAGCTGACACTGAGTGGAACCGACAAGCTGCCTCTACTAAGCCTTGATCAAATTGCAGATTTTCAAGGAGACTAAATGTTGTCACTGTTTTAAGCCACTAAATTTTGAAGTGATTGGTTACACAACATTTGATAAGAAAAAGATGTTATATATATTTTAAACTGCATGCTGTCAATAAATTCAGTCCTCCATTATTTAGGAAATAGTTTATACTTTATTTGTACACTTTTATTCTTTGTCATATTTCTTCTGCCCATATTAGGGATGTTGCATCCCTAATAATGCTATACTGGAAATAAAAACAAAAATAACATTAGATAATATGTTTGTCAGTAGAATACTTAAAAAGAGATAGTTGGGGAGAGAAAACGGGGAGAAGAATTTGCAACACTAGCTTAAAAGAAGTTGTAGGAATGATTTCATTGTAATTTTCCACGAAGGTCAGTGCTCCTTCAGGCAACAAAACCTTTGATGTATTACAGTTTGAAACGATTAAGTGATTTCCACTACAAATAACCTATATAGGACTTCTGTCCCAAACCATAGGGTAACAATATTTTTTAAAAAGTCAACCTCTAGTAGGACTACTACCATCTTCATTAGATTTTAGATCCAACTAAATTGAACAAATCTCCATATTTCATAAAACTCTTAAACACAAGTCTATGCAATAAGGAGATGGGGTCATTATTTCACAATATATAAGAGTAAATTGGGCTTGGCACTCATCACGGAAGCCATCAGAGATCATTTACCCACAGAAATGTTTTAGGTTCTCATTCCAGTGGGACAAAGGGCCTGGCCCCTCATAGGTACCTTGGTACTGTCTCCTTCCAAAATATAGCAGTTCCCTCAGGGTTAGGGTCACTGCTGTCTTTGGAACCTGTTAGTTTTTTTCTATGCCTTTATTAGCTAACAGGGATTGGGTTACAGAAGATACATTCATCCCTTTAAAAACAAAGCCTCCATTTTCTCCCTGATAGAGCAATCATTGTATAATTATAGTGTCAGGCATTTGCACCAACTTCCAATCATACATTTCCCTGTCAAAGTTGTCTCTGTGCTTGCTTACCCTCACTTTGACATGCACACACACACACTCAAGTAGACATGCCTATTTCCTGCCCCTCAGAAGAAGTACGGCTAACATTTATAGAAATACAAAACTATTCTGAAAGAAGAGTATAAGAAAAAGGGTGGGTTGAAGGAGGAGGTAAGGTTCAATGTTTTTACATGAAACTATAACCTGAAAAGAAAAAAAAGAGACTTCAATATTATATAATTGAGCACTTTAAAAAAAATTCAACAGAGCCACCAAATGACTGAGAAGTATATTGTTTAGAGAAAACAATGTAGAAATTTTATTTCTAGGACCTATTGCTAATTCTCTGAAAACAAAATACACATGCCAGTTAAAGGTATTTTAAAAGATGCTCAATCTTACTTATCAAAGAGGAAAGCACAAGAAAAAATACCAAAACAAGGTATATAATTTTTTTCACCTATCAAATTAGCAGAAGTAAAAAAAAAACTGGCAAGCAAGCAGAGAAAGGGACACATTCATGAATGTTGCTGGTGAACACATAAATTGCTACCACATCCACGGAAAGCATATTTTTTTATAGCTGCCATAACAAAATACCAGATACCTGGGTGACTTTAAACAACAGAAACGTTTTGTTTCAAAATTCTGGAAGTCAGAAGTCCAAAATCAAGGTGTCGTCAGGGCCATACTCTCTCTGAAGGCATCAGGGAAGAATCTGTTGCAGGTCTCTCCTAGCTTCTGATAGTCTTTGGCATTGCCAGGCACTTGTGGCAGCATAACTTCAGTCTCATACGGCATTTTGTGTGTGTGTGTGTGTGTGTGTGTGTATCTGTTTCCAAAGTTTCCCCTTTTCATAAAGACATCTGTCAAATTGGATTAGGAGCCCATCCTACTCCACTATGACCTCATTTTAACTTTACATCTACAAAGACCCTAGTTAAAAAAAAAAAAAAAAAAAAAAAAAAAAGAAGCACATTCTGGAGTACTGGGAGCTAAATCTTTAACATGAATTTTGGGAGAAAGGAAGGACACAATTCAATCCATAACTGAGGGCAATTTAGAGATATATGTCAACACTTAAAATGCAAATAGCCATTAAGCCAACACAGACATTTATCCTACAGATAAGCTAACACATGTGGAAAAGCAATAAACATAAGAAATAACTGTAGCATTGACTGTAATAGTAAAAGGCTAGAAAGAATATAAATAACTTCTAATGGACAACTAAAAAATAAAGATCTATATGTATCCATAGAAATATTACCAAGATATTAAGTAGAAAAAGAAGCAAGGCGCACAACAGTTGTATGACATTTCATCATTTGTATGAATATGCGTTTGTATATATAAGTATACACACACACACTTATGAAAAAATATCTAAAATATTTTGCAGCTTCTCTTACGAAGAAGGTGTTTATTTCCTCAGCCCTTGAATCTGGTCTGGCTTTGTCACTGGCTTTGACCAACAGCATACAGCTAAATTGACTTTGCAGGAGTTCCAAGTCTAGGATTCATGAAGCTTTGCATCTTCTTTTTTTGCCTTCTTGCTGTCTTGAGATATCCATGTGAAGAAACTGGACTTGGCTCTTCTAAGATGAGAGGCCACATGGAAACAGAGGCCCAACACCAACTGTCATATGTAATTGAGGACATCTTCAACCTTTCACAGCCCCATTTGAGCTTCCATAGCAAGACATATGAGTGATGCCAAAAGCTATCAGCAGAAAAACAACCAAGGTGATAACACTGAAGCCCAAAATGCTAAAGCACGAAATCATGAGTGAAGAAAATGGTTATTTTGAGCCACTCATTTTAGGGTGGTGCAGGGCATAGCAATAACTAACTGGTTCATATAAATACAAAAAGGGATTGTGTGTATGTATGCACACATACACGAACACATATATACATATATGTGTTTGTAAATACATATAATATTTCTGGATGGAGGCAGAAAATGTGTAACAGGGTTTTCCTCTGGGAGGGGCAATTGGTGTCTAGCAAAGAAGAAAGCAGGGGGACCAATGGTGTTGCTTGTTTTAGTGTGTTTTCTCTTCAAATCGGTTGAATTTTGTGTCTGATGTTATCTATTCAGAAGTAGGATAATTAAAGAGTCAGTGTTCTGTTAAGCCCCAAGCAATGTGATATATTGAGAGATTATTTGTCCATCCTGTAAAGGCCACTCTTTAGAAAAAAACTGGCAGTGGTAATACTGGAGAAGGAATACTATTAGAAGAACTTTGCAGTGAAAGTAGTTTCTATAGTTGTTTTAATCCTGAAAAACTCATACAATCTTTTCAGGAAGTAAATTAGCAGTACGGCTTATTAATGAAAACCGAAGTAATTGCTATATACTCAGTGATATTTTGAGGATGGACTGATGAAGTGGATGAAAATATCAAAACATCTTATACAGTCCTTTAAGTCTCTGCCAAGGAAAACAACAAAAATCAAATCCACGAAATAATGCAGGACAATGAAAACCAAACTTGTACTTTGCTATTTCTTATTTTTCTTGTTGAAAAAATGCACATGTATTTTGTAGCATAGAATGATAATTTGAAAAAGCACAAAAATAAAATTTAAAAAATTGCCAATTTGAAAGAAAATAACATAAATGGTATATGTATATGTGAGCACACGTGCTTGCATGTGTACACACAGGCCAGAGTGTTCTCGTTATCAAATTATTAGAAAAAAAAATCTGTATCAAAGACATCTGTTGTAAGATGTCATTTGTTGGGGGTTTAATATGGTTTGGATATTTGTCCCTTCCAAATCTCATGTTGAAATATGACCCCCGCCCCCCATGTTGAAGGTGGGGCCTAGTGGGAGGTGTTGGGTCAAGCGGATGGATCCCTCATGAATGACTTTGTGCCTTCCTCTTGATAATGAGTGTGTTCCTGCTCTGTAAGTGAATATGAGAGCTGGTTGTTAAAAGGAGCCTGGAACTTTGTCTTCTCTCTCTTGCTTCCTCTCTCACCATGTGATACCCATTACCTGCCTTCTGCCATGATTGTAAGCTTCCTGGGACCTCATCAGAAGCCTCACTATGCTTCTTGTACAGCTTGCAGAACCATGAATCATATAAGCCTCTTTTCTTTATAAATTTCCCAGCCTGAGGTATTCCTTTATAGCAACACAAAACAGATTAATATGGGGTTGGAAATAATTTATAAAATACTACCATGGGAAAAAGTTTAAATTACTGGTTAGTGGAATGAGGGTGGAAAATAATCCTGTGCACAAAGAGTGAAATACGTCTCCTTAATTCAGCTAATTAAATAAATTATATTTGAAATGATGAAAACTGAATTTTAAAAATTCTCCTCCAAAATAACCATCACAGGGCAAAAGTAAGTTTTATTACATGCCAGAAAACAATGACAAGAAAATAGCCTTGGTTTTGTTTTGAAAATAGCAAATTATTCCTGGGAACAAAATGTTTCCAGAAGTACATGTTTCATTACCTAAAATTCTTTGCTTGTAACAGACGTAGATCTATAAACTGTGCTTGTCATTGAAAAACCTAATTTTATAATTACAAAAGCTACATTATTGCAGTCATCCTTTGGGTTAAAAACATCATAAACATTGGTATTATAAGTACATCATAAATTAAAACTATAAAACTACTATTTTAAGTATCTGCTATGTGCCAGATATTTTATATCAATTATCTTTAATTCTCATCTCATGACTTTTTCTGTCACATACTTCAGTGTGATGTTTACTGATGTTTCTGCCTCAAGAATATACCACACATTTATTTCCATCATTTTATATCTACTACCTCCACTTCCATAGGCCACCAATCTACAATAGCTTATAAATATAAATCCTTTCCTTCCTTGCATCCTCCCCCTTAGCACTGATTCTCCACATTATTGCAAGTTGATGTTCTCAAATCACACCTAAATAATACCTTTACTGGCTAACCATGACCCTAGGAATAAAATACAACTACTTTCTATGGCATATACTGGTCTCATCTCAATCCACTCTTTCAGTAGCTGAACTGCAGTTACCCCATATTCTTATATTGTCCAAAATGCCTACTCTAAACTCAGAGCCTTTAAGTGCTCTTTGCTGTTTTGCAAATCTTTTATCCTATCCTTTGCAATAGCTCCTAGACTCTGCTCATCTCTCACCATGTGGAAGGTTCTTGTTCAAGCATATTACTTAAATTAGAAATCACCCTATACTTATTATTCTCTACCTCAGTTACTAGTAGGTAAACTCCATTGCACTTCTTACAATTTGTGTGTATTATTTCATTTATTTATTTATATCTTTCTATAACCAAATAAACTATCATTCATGTTTAAGAACAAAATAAAGACATTTTCAAACAAAAACTAAGAGTTTACCTACCTTGAGGAAATATTAATATTCTAAAAGTGAGATAGTAAATTCAGAAAAAAAAAATGAAAAAAAGGAAAATTAAATAAAAGCATTATATTTCTATAGCACTGTTTAACTACACTTATAGTATTTAAAAAATAATTTAAAGAGAATGGCCCATATTTATTCAAGCAAATTTATTTGAAAGTCCAGAGGAAGTAGACAATTTTGAGGAAAGGTATCTCAATAAATAGAAACAGAAATTTCATGATTACATAAGTCAAATATTTTAAAGTATCTTCATCCAACAAACTTCAAATCAGTTATTTCAGACATCAAAAGAATAAGAACGCATGATACATATTGTATACAAACTCTTTCAGAAGATTAGAAAAATCTCTCCCAATTTCTTCAGTTGTTATTATTTTGACTGGTAAACATTGTAAGAACTTGGTAGACTAAAATTATAGTGCAGCTTCATAAAGAAACCTAGATGCAAAAATTCTAAATAAACTTCTAGCAAATTCAAATAGTATATAAAAATAAAATATATTACCAAAGCAGACATTTTCTAAAAATCAAGAGGTGAGCCAATATCAGAAAAATCTATCAATGCAAGTTACCACATTAGTAAAGGATAAAACTCAATGATAATTTCAATAAACAAAAGACATTTAATAAAATTCAGCATTTATTCATGACAAAACACTAAGCCAACTCAGAAGAATGCTCTTTAACTGATAAGGTCTACCTACCCAAACTGTTACAGCAAGTTAATCCTAATTTTTGGAAGCATTTCTACAAAGTCAGAAACAAGACAAGAATGCCCATTGTCATTACATTCAATATTGTACCAAAGATAACTGGTCAAAGTAATTAAGGAAAAATGAGAGCGATAACATAAAAAGAGGTAGGAGAGAAAGTCAGAAAGAGTGGAGAGGGAGATGGAGAGAAGAAGAAAGATTGCTGATTTTTATAGACATGATAATGTTTATACAAAAAATCCAAATGAAAATAGATACACAATTACAATAAGATAATTAGGACACTGTGATATATTCAGGAAATATATAAAAATAATATTTCTCCTCAATAGCATATTCAATGAGAATATATAGGGTAATTTTTTTTTTCACAGTAGCCATAAAATTAATATAGATTCCAGAAATAAACTTAGATGACACTTGGTATAGTGACATCTTTTTGGATATAACACCAAAGACATGATCCATGAAAAAAATAATTGATAAACTGAACTTCATTAAAATTTAAAAAACTTCTGCACTGCAAAAGACACTGTCAAGAATCTGAGAAGACAAGTCACAGACTGGAAAAATATATTGCCAAAAGACACATCTGATTAAGGACTGTATCCAGAATACACAAAAAACTCTTAAAACTGAATAAACAAAAGACCTTATCAAAAAATGGGCCAAATACCTGAACAAACGTTTCACCAAAGAAGATATACAGATGGAAAATAAGCATGTAAAAAGATATTCCACATCTTATGTTATGTTTTAATTTAATGCAAATTAAAACAATAATGAGATACCACTATATGGCTATTAGAATGGCCAAAATCTGGAACACTGACACAGCAAGTGCTAGTAAGAATGTGGAGTAACAGGAACTCACATTCATTGCTGGTGGGAAGGCAAACTAGTGCAACCACTTTTACAGACAGTTTAAACATTATGTAAAATTAAACATACTCTTACTACACAATCCAAGAATCAAATTTTTGGTATTTACCCCAAAGAATAGAAAACTTCTGCCCACACACACACAAAAAACACGCACATGGATGCTTATAGCAATTGTATATTTATAATTGCCAAAACTTGGAAGCAACCAAGATGTCTTTCAGTAAGTGAATAAACTGTGTACATACAGACAATGGAATATTATTCAGCAATAAAAGTAAATGAGCTATCAAGCCATGAAAAGATGTGGAAGACCCTTAAATGCATATTACTAAGTGGAAGAAGCCAATTTGAAAAGTCTACATACTGCATGAGTTCAATTACATAACATTCTGAGAAAGGCAAAACTATGGAGACAGTAAAAAAAATATTTGCCAGGGGTTGGAGGTAAGGAGGAATTAATGGGTAGAGCATAGATGTTTTTAGAGCAGTGGAGCTATTCTGTATCATACTCCATTGGTAGATACCAGACATTATACATTCATCCATATCCACCGAAGGTACAACACCAAGAGTATACCCTAATATAAGGAATGAACTTTGGATGATTATGAAGTGACAATGTAAGTTTATCAATTTAATAAATGCACTCTTCTAGTGGGGGATGTTGATAATGGGAGAAACTGCATGGACAGGGGCAGGGACTGTATGGGAAATCTCTGTACTTTCCTGTTACTTTTTCTGTGAAACTAAAATTGTAGTAAAAATTGTCTCAAACAATATTGGCATACATCATAGGAGATTAGTAAAATACGATAGGTATATTGATTTTGTAAAAGGTAGGAGTGATTAAAGACTATAGCAGACTTTAATGTTAACTTTATACTATATTATATATATATATATATTTTTGAGATGGAGTCTTGCTCTGTCGCCCAGGCCGGAGTGGAGTGGCGTGATCTCGGCTCACTGCAACCTCCACCTCCTGGGTTCCAACTATTCTCCCACCTCAGCCTCCTGAGTGGCTGGGACTATAGGAATGTGCCACCACGCCCAGCTACTTTTTGTATTTTTAGTAGAGATGGAATTTCACCATGTTGGCTAGGCTGGTTTCAATCTCCTGGCCTAAGGTGATCTGCCCGACTTGGCCTCCCAAAATGCTGGGATTACAGGCGTGAGCCACCACACCCTGCCATATAAATGTGTTTTATTCAAATAATATTTTAATGCTTTCAGTTTAGAAAATTACTACTTATGAAAATATTTAGTATTTTTAATTGCTTCATACATAATATGTTATCATAATATATTTCTTTTAGGTTAGTACATAAGTCTTTCATTTCCCCCCCATGTGGTAAGTACAAAACATCTCATTGTTCCTATCACAGAAAACATGCTAGTAGAACAGGAAGATGTTTTGTTTGATATGTTGGGTTCTAAAAATATAGTTAAATATAAAATCCAATGAGTCTGTAGTTCTGATGTGCTAAAAAATACATAAAATCACTTTGGATACTGTTAGGTATTCTTCATTGTTTATGGTGAGGGAAATAAGAGTACAGTTAAGGTGCAGCTTTTTATGTAAGTGGTGGATTTTGATATTGAGAAAGAATAGTCCGTGTATTAAGGAGTCTAATAGATCATACATTTTCAACCAACATTAATCTTTAAATTTTATGATTTACTGAACTTTTTGAATCCTCATAGTTAAGTATTGTGATTTCTTTGATAGTTCATTAGATTTTAAAATTTAACATTAATCAAATTGAATCTAAATAATTAAATCCAGTGTTATTGGAGAAGAATCATGACATGCCAGGGAATGAGGAAGGAGTATATTCAGTACTTATTTAAAAAAACAAAAATAAAACACTGTAGTTATTAATTGCTTCATATAAGTGTACTTAAAAGTGTCCATTTCTAGAATGCCTAGGCCATATTCCTTGCTTAAATTTATCTGCAAGTATCCTAAAAGTTCATATGCAACTATTTTAAAATTAAACTATTTAAAAATTTATTATATGCATAATAAATTTTATTAATGATAAATTTAGGTAAAATTTAATATACTTACATACACAAATATAGAGCTAAATTTGCCGTTTTAAAAATGATGCTATGTTATGATTATCATATTTATGTCTCTATGTGATATATGGTAACTACATTATTTTGTGTTCCTTAAATACTGAATAATTACAGCTTATTTATAGCCGGAATTTTTTCTTCTGCAAGATAGAGAATGAAATAATATAGTATGGTTTCTTTCGTATCTTATTCTCATTTCCTGACAAGTAAATAAAAAGTGTTATCAACTTCAGTTTCAGGTCCTTAGTTAGTTATGATGATTTCTCTTTGTGTAATACAATATCATTTTTGTGAGTTTATTTCTTTTATTCTGCTGTCACTGACCTGGCCCACAAAAATACAATTTCATAGAGCATTTCTTAGACAGTACTTTCAGAAATGTCATTGCACCACTAGAGAATTGGCATTTTCTGTGCCAAGATGTCATTCCTAATAATACTGTGTCTTAGGAAGTGAAGCTGGGAGAAATAGCTAGCAGGGTGGTGAAGGATGGGTTGCCACATCTGTAATTAACAGTGATTTGTGGGATGATGATCTCACCACCAGGGCTCATCTCCTCCTCTCTTCCTCCACATTAGGATATTCAGCAGCACCAGGGTGAGGCTGTCAAGGACTCCAGTGGGGACTGAGAGTGATGATGGAAGCTGTTTTGCGTTTTAAAGTCATTCCTGAATGAACTCTAGCTCTCTCCATTGCAGAAGGTAAGACAGCAGGATGTTCTATACAAACAGAACTTGTCTTATCTTTCCATGCTGCTAAGTGCAGTTCCTCTCTCTGCTAGAGTAATATTCACTCTGTTATTCAACCTAAAATTCCTTTAAGGGGACATGGTTAGGTAATGTTGGTGGAAAAATCAGGACCCATATTCAGGTGGTAATTTAGTAACTTACTCTGTGGTTGCTACTGCCAAGCTCTGGGGGAAATTTCTTCAGTCACTGTACCAAAGAAGATTTAGTGAGTGTATTTAGGTTTTTACTAGACAAAATTGTCTAGTGTCCATGTTCCTTTGAATCACACTGCATATAACCTGCAATAGCACCACACTCATGGTCACATAAAATTTTCTACAGAGATGAAGTTGCATATGGAAATATATCTTAAAGCAGATTCCACTATAGACTAAGGAACAGGGACCTGCTTCAATAAAAGCATCTTCTTCCAGGTACCAAAATGTATAATTTCAGAAGACTTTGTGGTACTAGAAAAGTCAAGTTAAACTAACTTAAACAACAAAAGTATTTTACTATTTAAAAAACCTGAAAACTCCAGAGACAATGTGATAGGCATTACTAACATCAATATCCAATTCACTCCTCCTGTCTGAAACCTAGAGTGACACAGAACATGCTTTTCTCACAACTCCCACTCTAGCAGAACTCAAGGTGTTTTCAAATTTGGGTGGTCTCAATCAACTTTTGCAAAACTGTCTTCCTTCATTCACCCATTAGTCTTTTCTGCTGTAATTATGCAGGGCTAAGTACTGGTATAGGAGCACATACCTTGTGTCCATATTCCCTTACTTAAAAAGATCCTGGCAGTGCTCTGTCCAATTGTATAATAATTCCACTAGTTAACATCTGCTTCATGACCAACCTTTTCAATAATACCTTCTGTGATTGCCTATAGCCCAGGTTGATAAATTCTTATAAATTTTTGTGGGTTATGTTATTTGAACATCAAAATTCAGATCAGAGTTTTGACCATATTAAAGAAGTTTAGTGAAGAGTAAGAGTGGAGGTAGTTTTGTGTCACCAAACTCTTCTCTAAGACTGTCGGGGAGATGATGATGACAATCATAATATTGAGTAGTATCTTCTAGTAACTTTAAATTTTTTGCATGTATGAAAACATTTAATTTACATGAAAACCTTGTGAAATATATACTCACATTATTATTATCTCACAAGTGTAGAAATCGAGGCAATGAGGTAGTGAGCTACTTGCAAATGTCATAGAGTTAGTAGGTACCAGGGCCAATATTTGAATCTATGCTTAACTGTCATACTGTACGTAGCAGTCAAAGGGCACAGGCTTTTTAAAAATGTTATGACTTAATGGCTGATAATCCAGCACATGAAAATCAGAATTTAAAAACACTTAAAAGACACTTAAATTCATTTCAGAAAGAAATGGGTCAGGAAAACGGGACAGACACGATAAGGAGAAAATATAGCGTAGACATGTTTACTGTCTTCAACTATTATATAGAATGAAATGTGTGGGATTCACTTATCTTAAATTGCCCCAGGACTAGAATTAGAAGCATTAGGCACATATTTTCACCAAAAATACAAAAGAAGCTCTTTCTACCTGTCAGAACTGTCTAAAAATAATTTCAAAAAAGCTTTGTGAGAGAGAACATTTCCTTTAACTGAAAGTTTCCCCACTTTGGGTTGGTTTACATCTTTTGGCAAGAGTTTTGTCAGTGGGTATCAAATATCAGAAACTAGGTAGAACACACACATTACAAGAACCTGAACATTCCATGAATTATCAGAAGACTGTCTTCTGACTGCTGGGACTGGGAGGCAATGTAATACCATGGGTAGATCAGGGACAGAAGGCAAAAACGTGAAGGAGGAAAACAGGAAATAAAAATGGAAATGGAGTGGGTGGGTGATGACTGGGAGAAGAGCAAAAAAAATAAACCATGTCATCTAGTGAGGCCCCACTGGGCAGAGCCGCTAAGGCAGAGAGAATTGAGCCCCTGTACAGCCTTTCTCTGACCTTTCCAATGTTCACACGTTTAACAGTGGTTTAGGGTTGGCTTAGCTCTGCTGTTATGTTTTTCCTTTGAGACAGCTTTTTCCTCTTTAGTTAGGAAGGCAGAGCTCTGACTCTGTTGTGGAGAAAAAGCTATTAAAAGAAAATTGTGGTATAAAAAATGGAGACACATTTTTGATCATATTTCAAAGGATTTGAAGGGAAAGACAAGAAAATCAATAAATGCATGGATTCTTTTACACTTTAAAAAGACAATTCTTTCCTTTCTAAAGTCTGTTTCTGGGTGTTCCTGCTGTGAAATCAGCCCATAACACAAAGATTTAATGGAAATTTACTTGGTAAAAGGATAAAATAGTAAACAGAAGAGTGAAGATTTCAGTTGCTTCCCACCCTTTCTACTTTTTGACAACTGATAATACCTTCAATGGGAACCATGTAGTTTTCAACCTATTTATTTATTTGGTTAGAGAAAGGTTGACATTCATTTTCAAATCTAAAGTGTAAAATGAAGTCCTTTTTATTAATCATAATTCCCAATATTTTATAGATTTAAATTATCTATGACCCAGGGACTTCTTTCTCATTGTTATTTTGGCTAACAACATAAATAACATGTTACATAATACCATAAAGAGAAAATCACCATAACAATAAAATCTCTGGCAATTTGTGAACATAGGTCTCCATTTGAGATGCTTGATGATTTATTGTAAAAAACAAACTATTCTGAAAATTTTAAAAATAGTAATTTTTGCTTTGAGATATTTTTTCCAAACCAAATCCTCCTCCTTTCAGTAAGTAGAAAAATGGAAACTCTGCCCCTGTAATTACTCCACGTAATTGGAAATTTTGTCCTGATTCATCTAAATCATTTGGTTCTTGCTGGGAGTATTAGATGCTATTAACTTCTCTTTCTCTGTGATTCATAGCATTTTTAAACATTTTTATTTTGAGATACTGTGTGTGTATATATACTTATAAGAAATAATATAAAGAAATCCCATGTACACTTTTCTCAGTTTCTCCCACCAGTAGCATCTTGTAAATCCATAGTAAAATAACCAAGATATTGACATTAACACAGTCAAGACACAGAGCAGTTTCCTTACCATGACAGTCTCTCAGATGGTCATTTTATAGCCATACCCATTTCTGTCCTGCTTCTATCCATCCTTTAAGCACTGACAACCACTGATTATTTCTTCATTTCTATCATTTGGTCATTTCAAAAATGTTGTATAATTGGAATCATATAGTGCCTTAATCTGTTCATGCTGTCATAAAAAAATGCCATAGACTGGGTGGCTTAACAGAAATTTATCTTCTCACAGTTCTGGAGACTGTGAAGTTCAAAATCAAGCTGTTGGCCAATTTAGTTTCAGGTGAAGGCTCCTCTCCTGTCTTGCAGATAACTGCCTTCTCGCTGTGTTCTTTCTCTCACATGGCTGAGAGAAAAAGCCAGCAAGCATTCTGGTGTTTCTTCTTATACGGGCACTAATCCCATTCTATGAGGGTCCTCATGCTTCATGAGTTATGTAATCTGCAACTATTAACCACCAAAAGGTGCCATCTCCAAACACCATCACCTTAGGGATTAGAGCTTCCACATATTAATTTGTGGGGGACACAAACATTAGTCCAGAACATACAGCATGGAATCTTTTGATAGTGGCTTTTTTCCCACTTATCATAATTCTCTAATTTATCCAAGTAGTTGTGTGTATTGATAGTTCATTATTTTATCACTATTATTGCCTAATATGAATGTGCCATAGATTGTTTAACCATTCACTTACTGAAGGCCATCTGGACTGGTTCGTTTTTGGCTATTACAATTAAGCTGCTATAAACTATTTAGTGAATAGCCTCCTGTGTAGTGTACTGTGTTACCTTCCCTCTTTCTCTTAAATGACAGGAAATTCCAAATGAAGCCTGGAGTTTAGCTACCCATTCCAAACTAAAGTTTTTGTTTTTAGTCAAACTTCCTCTACATCTCATATGTCATCTTATGCTTTTGTACTCAGGTACAAATATGGTACACAAAATTGATGACCTTTTTTTTTTTTTTTTTTTTTTTTTGAGATGGAGAAGTCTCACTTATTGCCCTGGCTGGTGTGCAATGGCATGATCTCGGCTTACTGCAACCTCCGTCTCCCAGGTTCAAGCAATTCTCCTGCCTCAGCCTCCTAAGTAGAGTAGCTGGGACTAGAGGTACGCACCACCATGCCTGGCTAATTTTTATATTCGTAGTAGAGACAGGGGTTTCAATGTGTTGGTCAGGTTAGTCTCAAACTCCTGACCTCAGGTGACCCACCTGCCTTGGCCTCCCAAAGAGCTGAGATTACAGGCATGAGCCACCATGCCCAGCCCCATTCTCTTATTTTTCTAATCAATCATCTAAACTTTCACTTATCTTATTAATGAGAACATCAACAACTTTTAAATTTGCATATATATTTTATATTGTTAAGGAACCAGAATAACTTATGCAGTTAAAGAAAAAAAGGAAAATGTTGGCTGTTCCAAGCCAAATGCCAGATGATTAGTATAACACTATCATTTTCTATTACTGCCAAACTAAATTATGTTTGGAGACTGGCCTGAGAGGTGAAGTCTATCCACTGCTACAATGACTTTTTAAAGTTTCAGATCCTTTCCCAGACTCTGATGAAATTTAAGGTGTGGCAGGGGATGATCTTTCTCAATGCCAACCTAGCCAATGGTCCTCCATGCTATGGATCCCAAAGTTGAAGACTCGATTTCAGCAATTTCAGTTAGTTCACAAAATCACTTATCTTAGTTTATACTGAACCTGAGAGAGAAAAATCAGGCCTGGTTTGTGCATCTGCTCCCAATTATTCTTGGAAACACTTCTTCCTCTACTCAGTCAACTCAATCTTCCCGAGTTCACCTAACAAGTTGATAAATTATTTTTTAAATTCTGAAAACAAAGATCTTCTGACTACTTACTCCCAATCAATTCTTCCAAGGCAGTTTACTCTTACTGATACCAAGATGATTTATTCCTAATCAATACAGTGTAACTCATGGCTCCGCTCTCACCAAATAAAGAAACATTTAATCTTTGGCGGATATATCACATAAGAGCTGTAGTAATTTCTAAGAAGGGTATATAATGGACCAGCTTCTCATACTTGATCTTGGAGTCAGTCTTTTCAATATCTCTTGGGACCAGTGTATTATTGATATTTGCAGAATATTTTGTTTTTCTAAAACTTGAATGGGGGAAACAAAACATTTCTAAAGAAATGTGAAATTAGGAAAGTAAAATGACTGTCTCAAGATCATGCCAAAAGTTCTGGTACATGTTTATTTACAATGTATTTTAATACTGTTTCACAGACAAGGACCTGAGAAATGCCAACTACATTCCAGAAATTGTTATTCAAATTGAAACCTTTAATGAGATTCTTAAATGTATGTTATCTTGGATTTTATGTTTTAAAACTTTTTATTTCCAGAATGATGAAAGCAAAAGAGAAAATATGTACTTGTATGTCACAAGTAAACCATTTCCGGTCCCTGGGGTTTGTCATTAATTATTTGCAAGCTCACTTGTTTGCCTTGTGAATTATCTATGCTTCCTCTTCAAAATCACTGAAATATATTTCCTTATAGAAACCCAATAATCTTGAGACAGAGTGGTGTAACGTATCATCCAAAACACAAAATCACTTACCTGGGTTCATACTGAACCTGAGAGAGAAAAATCAGTCCTGGTTTGTGAATAGGAATAAGATTTCTCTACACTTTTAATGGAAGGTATCTGAGGTGTCATAGAGCAGGAAAAAAAAAAATGGCTTTTGCTTCCTAGAATGGCAAGTTAATGTCATAATAGTATTACCATCTTTGTGAGTTGCTCCTTTTTCAAAGTCTCATCTTCAAAAGAAAAAAAACTCAAGAATAAAGCAAAACTATTTTTGGGGTGAAATATATTAATTTTCTAGTCTGCATACTGGCTGTTATCTGTATAATTACTGGTTTGACTTAACCTCGGTATACAGGAAATTCTTTAAAATGGTTTTTTTATGTTAAATTTTGACAGCTGCTTTGATTTTGACAGACATCTAGTGAAGTGTTTCCTATGCAGTATGACAGTGGCAGCCATGACATTAATTGCATCTTTTGTTGGAAAATGCCACATGTAACATTTCAAACAGAATCCAAACACCAGGATGACTATTCATTTATTTTGCTTTGCAGTAGAATTCTAAAATATTAGACTTCATTTTGTCTTTCTCAGTTTTCTAATTGACTACTTCAACTATGTTCTCTGATCACATTAGCCAGCACTATCAGTTCACCAGATAGTCTAATCAAGGATGTCTTTTATCAACAACATACCATACTCAGTCCTTTTAAGAGAACATGTTAGAGTTATAAATTGATTTTTAAGTGTAAAGTTAATGTGAGAAACAAGTCAGTATCTTTTCTAGAAAATCATAAAATGTGAAATATAACTTCAGACTTAAAGACATTGATATGAATGTGCATAAAGTAATCTAACAGGAATTAAGTTTGTTAGGGTTTCTGTTGCTTTTTTTGGACAGAAAGACCTTTCTTAGCATACATTGCAAAAGTGTTATGGTTATGCATTGTATGCTTTCTTATATGTATTTATATTCATATATTGATTTAATAAAGACTATAGAATCTATTCAGTGTCAGGTACAATAGTGAGAAAAATAATAAATGGCTGCTGCCTTCATGAGCGTTGCTTTACATCAAAATATTGTTTTAAAATAATACATCAATAGTATCATCAAAAGACCCATGTTTTCTCGCACCTGGAATCAGCTTTGCCATTGGATATATAATAACCCCTTCTCTACAATCATGAGGTTCAATTTTGCCTCAGAAGCAATACAATAATTTTTACAATTTTATTCGTCATAGGGTCAAGTTGTGTTTCTAAACTACGTACCTTCTTGGGAGACTTAAAATCCACAGACACATTTAGAATACCACAATTCTAACCTTAGGAAGTTAAAATATCCCTGCTTGTTTTCTGATTTATTACTACCATGACAATGCAAAGAAAATTAAAAATGAACCTGAAAGTGTGCCAGATAATTTAGGCCCACTACAGGAAATATTTTCACTGAACTAATCATTTCCTTTTGGGTTTGGTGATAACGATCAGTTGCTATGACATCTATTTCCATATTGATAATGTCAATTTGTTTACCAGATTTGTGCTCATACTGGTGTAATTTTAAAAAATTGACCTCCAGCAACTGGTGCCATCCAATGCCCTTGGAAGCGTTAGTCAAAATATGAACATCCAACCTTCATTATCGATGGAGCCACTAGAGAAAAAGACATTTAGAAATGACTGAGAATATATTGATTATCAGATGTTATTAAGATATTGAAGGGACTAAATGTCCTCAATTTGCTGTTTAGACTCTTGGGACATCAATAGAGTTATCAGCACTGAATCAGATGATGCATTATTCATTTGCTTTCAGTCTTGACCCATTACTTAAATATAAGAAGTTCGAGATTTTGTAATCACCTCTTATGTTTTATCTTAACATTTTCCTTGAGTGAATGTCTGCTCTTATAAATTTATTTTAATGGCTTTCAAATCTAGATCACTCTCCTAAACACAATTTTCAATAATTTGCTCTGTATCTTTATACTATTTCTTTTTTATTATATCTTTGAGATTTAACTGAGGTGCTATCCCAAATTCTGTTAAATGTCTTTTGTTTCCTAAATTGATTTTCTATCATTTAGCTAATTCAGAATATTGGTAGTGGCTAACCTCTACGTCTAGTCCTAACCTCTACTTCTAATTTATCAAAATGGGCACTTTTTTAATATGGTGTTCTATTTTTTATTTCTAATGCCACCTCTCTAAGTCGGCCCATATGTATTTTTTGGGTGTGTACAACACACATTTGCCTATTACCATACCCTTCCAACATACACTTTCTCAGAGTTCTCTTTAAAAATTACAGGATCATTTCTATTCCTACATTGCTAGCAAACCCTTAGTAGCTCATCACCCCAGGCTCCTGAGCCTGACATCAAGGCCCTCTCCCCCGACTTGTTTTCCTGCTTCCACACATGCCCACTTCCAAACTACTCTCCTCATACACATAAGAGAGACAAGTTAAACATGTAAATCGGAGCATGTCCAAACACTGCTTATGATAACAGCATATAAGCTTTTCATCGCTGCTAGAATACAATCCAACTTCTGTTCCTCGGGGCTGTGCGTGGCCTGGACTGACTACTTGCCTGTCTTTCCAGATTCTACTTGTGCCACTCTACTCTTTGCTATGTTTTGGAAACACTGTTCTTGATAATTAAAAAAATACTTTACACACTGTGTCCTCTTAAGTACCAACTGGGAAGGCTGAGAAAATAATTTGCCAGGCCAACTTAAAAAAGGGAAAAGAAGTATATGAAGAATAATTGCTGTAATTCATGCCATATTACCACTAATAAGGAAAACCAAAGAAATCTTTATCACCAGTACACACTTACTTAGTGTCATTAGTATATATTTTATCATAAAAGTCTAAGAATGTTTGATTTGTGATTTTTGACATAATGAGTTTCTATAAGTGTATAGATGTAAATATACAACTTTACACATATTAACACAGTCAAGCTGAAAACATTAAATTATGTACAATTTGTTTCTATACTCTGAGTTGTGTTTCTCAATACTTCACAAATTTTAGCAGACTTTAAAATTATTTTAAATTTGTTTCAATCTTGAAATGTTTATCTTACTCAAGTCATTTTTGGTATTTTTTCTTAGTATTACTTATTGGTCTGGTTCACTATCACCACCAGAATACAAGTCTCATTACGTACACTCATAGGCATCTATAGATTATGTGGGCGACAGGAAGATGAGTAAGGAAGATTGAGCTGCTACAGCTCAGTTGAGAGGCTTCACAAACACTAACAGCTGAATTCTCTTGTATATTCCTATTGGTCCCTTAACTGAATTCTTTTATCTCCTCTTCTTTCACAAATGGGAAGACTCTTATGAGATCTTCTGAGTTGAAATAGAATCAAGAGACAACAGGTTTTGAAGTGGTATTAAATTGCAAGACTGAAGAAAACCTTTATGCAGGAAATAAACTGGCCCTCCCTTTAGAAGATTTGTGTGTGTTTTGTCTTTGCTTGTTTGTTTTATTAACTGAC
The DNA here is from genome assembly GCF_008728515.1 of Papio anubis. NCBI lineage: Eukaryota > Metazoa > Chordata > Mammalia > Primates > Cercopithecidae > Papio > Papio anubis. Next base: position 78,797,512 of record NC_044979.1, read on the forward strand.
AGTTGTTATAGGTAGATCTATGTGTCAAATGAATTTAGTTGAGAGTTTACCATTTATATGTGGGTTAAAGACTGAAATTAAAGGCCTGGTTAACTATGCCCTTATGTATTAAGGAAGGTCATACAGAGCAATATCCACATGTTCACAGATCCATGAGTTGTTATATCATAGCACAATATTATTTTAAAACATTTCAAAATTAACTGTCGCTTTAAGTACATCAGTAATAAACATTTACTAAAGTTTGTTGAGTTGTCAGACAGTCGTTTGTGTTATTTATGGGAAAATTTATATTTTTTGCCAAAATTGAATTATTAATTTGTCATCGGGGAATTGTTTGAATTTGAAATAAATTTTTAATCTAAATTTATATTTTTAAAGAGTTTGCTTTAGGAGGACATGTAATTATTCCCTTAATTTTTTTTTAGGATCAACCCTTCCAACTTTCAAAATTCTGTACTTCACCTGTTCATTAATTTTTATAATAATTAGAACACAGAATTTTACATAGAGCTGTTTTTACACTCTGCTGAGTAGTATTTGTGGATGATTTAGAGACAGGGGATTAAATCTGCATGAAATCATCACGTTTCCCTAGATGTCACCATGAAATTACTACTTTCCCCTGCAAATTTCCATGAAATTACAAAAATTATTGCATCTTTGTCTCTGGATATCTTGCTTGAAAATATAAATGGCACTGAGTTAACCTTTCTTTTAGTTCATTTCCTGGTATAGCTACTTATTCGTGAATGTATTAAGCAAGAGGAGAAAAAGGTATACATTTTATATAGGAAAATGTTAAAGTTGGGTCATATGAAATGCCTAAATCCAGTGATCAGAGACCTATTTCCAGTGAGTGACAGCCTGTAGCATAGACAAGTTGCCTATTTTTGCCAGTTTCACAATAGTATTTGTTCTCACCAAATATTTCATGTAATATGAAATTTCATCAAGATTGACTAAATTGGTGAATTGTAATGAAGTATACTTTTGTCTATGGAGATAGCCTTTCGAGTATGATTTAAAATATATACTCTGATCTCACACACATAAACACTCAACTACATCTTATGTACCATACTTCCAACAATTTTAAAGTTGCTGTAAGAGATCTTTAAATATAATTTTGCCCTCATTTTGTTGGGATTATATATCACACACTTTTAATGTACTGTTTGGATATGTGACTTACACAGTCCCTTTTTGCAAGACAGTGGTTTCTTGCAAACCATATACCAGGCTTGATATATGATTTGACTGGGGCAATTTAATGTGAGTAAAGGAGCTTTGTACCATTTCCAAACAAATGTTTTCCGGGTCATTGTATGGCTTTGTTATGGTGTCTTTTCCTTCTACCATATCACTTTTAAGTCTCTAGATAGGGGCTGCTTCTTTATTCCAGACTACCTCAGTCCTGAAATAGAAAAGGAACTTGAGTTAGTTTATCCACAATGAATATGTGAAATAAGTGAAAAATAATGCTTTATTCATTTAAGGTAAATCCACTCAGAATATGGATTTGTTACTACAGCAAAACTCACACTAAGTTCACTGATACTCTAAGCAAACCAAATTTTGAATTAACTTGTTGAAATAGAAGACCATTTATTGACGTTTCTTATTTTTGAATAAAAAGAAAACTGAAATATGCTATTTATTCTACATATTTCTAATTATCTGACAATTTCTCTTGACATCTAATATCAAAGCATAATCAAATTAACCTGATCAAATGTAACATTGAATCAGTAATAAAAATATGTTTTTAATGTCCTTTATTTAAAGTATTTTTAAATTTTAGCTTTTGATTTTGGTAAATATAGAGTGTTTTCTCACAGAGGAAAACATAGACCTAATACCAACTCTATCTTAGAACACCTAGTTTTTAAATGATTTATCTTCAAAAATTCTTCAACAAGCATTCATTTGTTGTCTACTATAATAACATGTGTTAATACTTATTGAGTATTAACACTATGCCAGGAACTTTTTCAAGCACTTTTACCTATGTTGACTCAATTTTATCCTAAAGTAGATGCCATTATTAACTCCATTTTACAATTTAGTAGCATAAAGGACTGGCAGGGTTGTGCAGGGGGTGCGGTGCAGGGAACTTGCTCACAGCACCCAGCAGAATGAGGACTTGAGCCCAGTCAGTCTGGCTCTTAGGTTCTGGGAATATGGCAATAAACAAGATGGTAAAGAGCCTAATGTAATGGAGCTACAGTAAGTAATAAAATAACTACCATAGTCTCAGTTAGTATAAATACTTTAAAGGAGGAGAAGTGAAAGATGATGGAAAAGGAGTAACAAGTGTAGAAATAGAACTAGGGAAGGATAATTTCTAGAAACCAATGACACTAGGTGTTTTTTGAAAAATGAAGTATAACGATGTCATATGCTAACGAATATTGAATAATATGAGAATAGCCTTTAAGTTTGGCAACACAGGAAACTTTAGTGAGGTGGCAAGGGTCGTTTCAGTGGATTTGTACATAAAATTCACAGTGTATTAAATCCTGATAGAGACATATTAAAGAAAGATTAAGGACCTCTGTTTCTATTTTTATATATACTTTAAGTTCTGGGATACATGTACAGAACATGCAGGTTTGTTACATAGGTATACATGTGCCATAGTGGTTTGCTGCACCCATCAACCTGTCATCTACATTAGGTATTTCTCCTAATGCTATCCTTCCCTTAGCTCCCCACCCCTTGACATGCCCCGGTGTGTGATGCTTCCCTCCCGGTGTCCATGTATTCCTCATTGTTCAACTCCCACTTATGAGTGAGAACATGTGGCTTTTGCTTTTCTGTTCCTATGTTAGTTTGCTGAGAATGATGGTTTCCAGCTTCGTCTGGAAGGACATGAACTCATCCTTTTTCAAGGCTGCATAGTATTTAATGGTATATATGTGCCAAATATTCTTTAACCAGTCTATCATTAATGAGCATTTGGGTTGGTTCCAAATATTTGCTATTGTGAATACTACTGTAATGAACATATGTGTGCATGTGTATTTATGGTAGAATGATTTATAATCCTTTGTATATATACCCAGTAATGGGATTGCTGGGTCAAATGGTATTTCTGGTTCTAGATCCTTGAGGAATTGCCACACTGTCTTCCACAATGGTTGAACTCGTTTACAGTTCCACCAACAGTGTAAAAATGTTCCTATTTCTCCACATCCTCTCCAGCATCTGTTTCCTGACTTTTTAATGATCACCATTCTAACTGGCATGAGATGGTATCTCATTGTGGTTTTGATTTGCATTTCTCCAATGACCAGTGATGAGCTTTTTTTCGTATGTTTGTTGGCTGCGTAAATGTCTTCTTTTGAGAAGTATCTGTTCATATTCTTTGCCTACTTTTTGATGGGTTGTTTTTCTTCTTGTAAATTTAAGTTATTTGTAGATTCTGGATATTAGCCTTTTGTCAGATGGATAGATTGCAAAAATTTTCTCCCATTCTGTAGGTTGCCTGTTCACTCTGATAATTGCTTTTGCTGTGCAGAAGCGCTTTAGTTTAATTAGACCCCATTTGTCAATTTTGTCTTTTGTTGCCATTGCTTTTGGTGTTTTAGTCATGAAGTCTTTGCCCATGCCTATGTCCTGAATGGCATTGCTTAGGTTTTCCTCTAGGGTTTTTATGATTTTAGGTCTTATGTTTAAGTCTTTAATTCATCTTGAGTTAATTTTTGTATAAGGTGTTAAGGAAGGGATCCAGTTTCAGTTTTCTGCATATGGCTAGCCAGTTTTCCCAACACCATTTATTAAATGGGAAATCATTTCCCCATTACTTGTTTTTGTCAGGTTTGTCAAAGATCAGATGGTTGTAGATATGTGGCATTATTTCTGAGGCCTCTGTTCTGTTCCATTGGTCTATATATCTGTTTTGGTTACTGCAGCCTTGTAGTATAGTTTGAAGTCACATAGCATGATGCCTCCAGCTTTCTTTTTGCTTAGGGTGTCTTGGCTCTATGGGCTTTTTGGTTCTATATGAAATTTAAAATAGTTTATTCTAGCGCTGTGAAGAAAATAAATGGTAGCTTAATGGGGATAGCATTGAATCTATAAATTACTTTGGACAGTATGGCCATTTTCATGATATTGAGTCTTCCTATCCATGAGCATGGAATATTTTTTCCATTTGTTTGTGTCCCCTCTTAGTTCGTTGAGCAGTGGTTTGTAGTTCTCCTTGAAGAGGTCCTTCACATCCCTTGTAAGTTATATTCCTAGGTATTATTCTCTTTGCAGTGATTGTGAATGGAAGTTCACTCATGATTTGGCTGTCTGTTATTAGTGTATAGGAATGCTTGGGTTTTTGCACATTGATTTTGTATCCCAAGACTTTGCTAAAGTTGCTTATCAGCTTAAGGAGATTTTGGGCTGAGACGATGGGGTTTTCTAAATACACAGTCATGTCATCTGCAAACAGAAACAATTTGACTGTCTCTCTTCCTATTTGAATACACTTTATTTCTTTCTCTTGCCTGATTGCCCTGGCCAGAACTTCCAACACTATGTTGAATAGGAGTGGTGAGAGAGGGCATCCTTGTCTTGTGCTGGTTTTCAAAGGGAATGCTTCCTGCTTTTGCCCATTTAGTATGATATTGACTGTATTTTGTCATAAATAACTCTTATTATCTTGAGATACGTTCCATCATTAGCTAGTTTGAGAGTTCTTAGCATGAAAGGGTGTCGAATGTCATTGAAGGAATTTTATGCATCTATTGAGATAATCATGTGGTTTTTGTAATGGGTTCTGTTTATGTGATGGATTATGTTTATTGATTTGCATATGTTGAACGAGCCTTGCATCCTAGGCATGAAGCCGACTTGATCATGGGTGTGTAAACTTTTTGATGTGCTGCTGGATTCGGTTTGCCAGTACTTTATTGAGGATTTCTGCATTGATGTTCATCAGGGATATTGGCCAGAAATTTGTGTGTGTGTGTGTCTCTGCCAGGTTTTGATGTCAGGATGATGCTGGCCTCATAAAATGAGTTAGGGAGGAGTCCCTCTTTTTCTGTTGTTTGGAATAGTTTCAGAAGGAATGGTACCAGCTCCTCTTTGTACCTCTGGTAGAATCGGCTGTGAATCCATCTGGTCCTGGACTTTTTCTGGTTGGTACGCTATTAATTACTGCCTTAATTTCAGAGCCTGCTATTGATCTATTCAGGGATTCGACCTCTTCCTGGTTTGCAGAAGCCAAGAGATAAGATCAGAGCAGAACTGAAGGAGTCAGAGAATGAGGAACCCTTCAGAAAAATCAATGAATCCAGGAGCTAGTTTTTGAAGATTAACAAAATAGATAGACCTGTAGCCATACTTAATTAGGAAAAGAGAGAAGAATAAAATAGACACAATAAAAATTATAAAGGGGATATCACCACTGATCCCACAGAAATACAAACTACCATCAGAGAATACTATAAACACTTCTATGCAAATAAACTAGAAAATCTAGAAGAAATGGATAAATTACTGGACACATACACCCTTCTCTTTAGTTTGGAGTACTTTATACTCTGAATAAACGTCTCTCTGAAAACTAGCCACAGTGATAAAAAACAAAATGCTTAAAATAAAAATTTGAAAAAAATCTAATAAATTGCTTAGTGAAGAAAATGAGCAATTCTCATTTTCTGCAGAGACTGGTAAGTTTGTGTATTATAAACAAAGTTTGAATAAAAACTAAAATATATCATTTATGAACTCATAAGACATAACTAAAATGCTGAAAGATATTTCATAAGGTGGTGAGATTTAATGATTTGTCTCCTTAAACTATTTGAGAGAAGCATACAAATATTAACATAATTTTTGCTAAATATTCTACCAAAATTGCTAAAAGAATAGAAGTTAATATGTTAATTCAAAATGAAAAAGAAGGAAAAATGGGATAAAGCAATAATGAGTAACAAATAAATGCAAGACAGAAAAAGGGAAAAGGAGCAAAAAAAGATTAAAATGACAGGAAAAAGTTAAATGTATTAATAATCACAAATAATCTGCAATTAAAACTAGTTCCAGGTAGAATTTAAAACCTCATCTGTATTCTATTTTAGAGAAACGTTAGACTTCTGGTTTCCAGTTCATCATGCAAAGAGCTTGGAAGTCACATCACTCCATCCTAACAAGTAAAAAGATGAACAAGGCTGGGCGCGGTGGCTCAAGCCTGTAATCCTAGCACTTTGGGAGGCCGAGACGGGCGGATCACGAGGTCAGGAGATCGAGACCATCCTGGCTAACACGGTGAAACCCCGTCTCTACTAAAAAAATACAAAAAACTAGCCGGGTGAGGTGGTGGGCGCCTGTAGTCCCAGCTACTCGGGAGGCTGAGGCAGGAGAATGGCGTAAACCCGGGAGGCGGAGCTTGCAGTGAGCTGAGATCCGGCCACTGCACTCCAGCCTGGGCGACAGAGTGAGACTCCGTCTCAAAATAAAAAAAAAAAAGATGAACAAGCTGAAAAATCAACAATTCTTCTTAGGTGTGTCAGATAAGTGAGGTCACAGGACAAACTACTGACCCCAAAATTGGAGACAGACAAGCAAATGCAAACAATCACAACCAACCTGAAATGCCAAGCAGAAACCTCCCGGGACACCGTGCTGTGGTAGGAAAACCTAGACTGACAAATTGCTGGAGGCTCAGAGCAGAGGCAAGTCTGAGAGTTAAACTCTAAAGGGACCCAGTCATAGAAGTCCCTCACACTTTTATGAGTTTTTACCTCTAGAAATTTTACTAGGTTCTCACAATGAAAAGCTGAGAAAAATCCCCTCATAACTTTGGCAGGGAGATAGGAAAAGAAATCATTGAGATATTCTAGAGCATTGTTCTTCTTTCTGTTTGTTTTCTTTTTTTGTTGTTGTTTTTTAATTATACTTTAAGTTCTAGGGTACATGTGCACAATGTGCAGGTTTCTTACATATGTATACATGTGCCATGTTGGTGTGCTGCACCCATTAACTCGTCATTTACATTAGGTATATCTCCTAATGCTATCCCTCCCCACTCCCCTTTACCCCCTTTCCCCACAATAGGACCCAGTGTGTGATGTTCCCCTTCCTGTGTCCAAGTGATCTCATTGTTCGATTCCCACCTATGAGTGAGAACAAGTGGTATTTGGTTTTCTGTTCTTGGCGATAGTTTGCTGAGAATGATGGTTCCAGCTGCATCCATGTTCCTACAAAAGACATGAACTCATCCTTTTTTATGGCTGCATGATATTCTATGGTGTATGTGAGCCAAAACACACTAATATATGTCCTGTATTTTACTTGTGTCCTTTTCTCACACTCAAACACCCAAGTGGGGAACTAAGTGGTGGTCTTTCTGTTGACCAAGAGCTAGTAAACAGTATTTTCCTTTCCATGTAGTGAAAAACATTTTAACTTTTCATAAAGATTTCTCACTAAGTAGATTTTTATAGGAAAAATTTCTCTTAAACCATGCACATCCTTCTGGAACCTAAATGTTAATTTTGACTTAAACTCACTAACCTACGTTTCAGTAAACTGTGCAAAACTGTCTAACTTCATTTGGTTTAAAATAACTATATAGGGTTATAAAGCAGAAGTACTGATGGGGTACAATAAGTAGGTAGTAACTTGAAAGAGCTACTGTTCAAACTATTAATTCTTTACCAGACTGTTTTTGTGAAGTACACAAACAGAATTTCTCTTTTCATATTAGATATACAAGTTTTTCCATGAAAATAAAATTAAGAAACGTTTTGTAGTTTTGCAGGCCTTCATAACTGTGTTGGTTTGGTAACCTTTGTGATTCGTAAGGTTATGTGATCCAAAAACCTCAATAGCTTTGTATATACTGGACTTTTGCCCCTGGTATTAGGATACATATAAAAAGAGCTTCAAGGGACTTGAACATCAACTAAACAATCATCTTTTAACAGAAAAGAAACAAGGGTCAGACTTTCCTATTTCCCAAAATTCTATGTAAGGTGTCTATTTTTGATAGCGTTTTGTGTATCTCTTATCATAGCAGTATATTAAAATTGGTTTTTACTTGCCTGCTTTTCACTATAATGAAAGCTCACTGATTGCTAGCATTGAATTCCCAGAATATATAAGGCATTTTAAAATCTAGAATTATAACATATAACATTCACTGAACATTTACTATGTTTCAGGAAATCTGAGTTTTATATATGTTATATAACATGTTATATATATGTGTATATATGTATAATATACATATATACATATATGTATAACATATCTGTTATACATACACACAACACATACCTATATAAGTGTGTATAAACGTAGACATCTCTTCATATAAAACCTGTCAATTCTATGAGGAATGGGCTATTATTTATTATCCCCTGCTCACAGAAGAAATTAAGAGTCAGCAAGGTAAAGCAACTTGTCCAAGATTACAGTGAAGTTAGTAAGTGGATTCAAGATCCAAAGGTATCATTTTATTTAGAGCCTTCATTTTTAGCCATTATATATATATATATATATATTTTTTAAATTATACTTTAAGTTCTAGGGTACATGTGAATAACGTGCAGGTTTGTTACATATGTATACGTATGCCATGTTGGCGTGTTGCACCCATCAACTCGTCAGCACCCATCAACTCGTCATTTACATCAGGTATAACTCATTTAATTGCCTATTATAGAGTAGACGTTCCATAGATATTGAAAGTAGATTAAATACATCCAATCGGGGGAGTGAACATGTAAAACACAATGACAATATAATTCAACATGCTAAGTTATATAAAATCTGTAAGCAAAAGGTGTGCTATGCTATTTGTAAACTAGGTACACAAGAATGGCTCAGAGAAAGCTTCATAGAACATTAACATTTCAAACTAATATTTAAAATAATATTTTAAAGAAATATCTTATGTTCAAATCAAATATAAGAATCAAATCAAATATAAGAAATTATATTTTATCTTTGTCAGTAGAATGCCCACTTAGGTTTTTCTTCTGTCTTACCAATTTATTTAGTAATTAGTAAAATACACTGCAAATCATTCTTAACACACATTTGACACAGATCCTATGTATTTGCATTTTCCTATATATTTAGCTGTACTTTTCCTGTGAAAAATGAATGAAAACCACAATGAATAACAACCTCCTCTGATGGCTGAGAGTAAAGTATCCTGGTCTTTGTATCATTTGTTAAGTTCCCCATTCTTGAATTATCAGCATTTGGTTTAACTGACTGGGGTTTCAGAAAAGGGTGCCCCTTCTTTTTTTGGCTGAAACTAAGGAATTTGATGTACTGGTTACTTATATGCACTTTAAATTTTCAAGATTTAAAATAATCTGGTGGGATAATGGAATCTTATGTTTAGCTATGAAATAATTACTTTTAAAGCAATACTTCCTAAATGATTGTCTTTTTTGTTGTTGTAAAACTTAAGATTTTTATAAGGCAACTAAATATATTGATTTTAACTTTAAATGGCATTACCAAGGTTCTTAAATTCAATTTTTAATTTTTGTGATAGTCAATAATGTTTGTCTTGCCTTACCCACTCCCTCCTAGCTCTCCCACTAACTTGAAATTAAAAGTGTGGAATAACATGCCTCATTCTAATCATGAGAAAAACATCAGACAAACTGGGAGATTTTCTATATAATACCTAACCTAGTACTCCTCAAAACTATCAAGGTTATCAAAACAAGGAAAGTCTGTGAAACACTATCAGAATTAAGACACACCTAAGGATACCTGACAGCTAAATAACGTAATGTGGTCTACATGGATGCATCCTGGAACAGGAAGATAACATTGAGCAAAAATGGAGAAAATCTGAATATGGACATTTATTAAGAGGCATGTATCAATATTGGTTCAGTAATTATAATAAGTATACCATACTCACATAAGATGTTAATCATAGGAGTATCTGGATATGGGGAATTCATAAACCCTCTTTACAACTATTTTGTAAATCTAAAATTATTCTAAAATAACAAGTTCATTTAAAAAATATCCAATGAATGATGTGCTTATTCATGTTAGTGGCTCCACCAGGAAATCTTGAAAGATTAAACTATTGATGTTTGCCTACAAGTGATAAAATTGGGACATTTTATAAAAGTATTTGTAATAGAAAATTAGAGAGCAACTTTAGTGAATTCATTTGAATATAGACATTGAGCATACTCTGCTACTAAATATTCACATGCAAATTCATTCGGAAGAACTCTTTTCCATATACTGATTTTTCAGTGTTAGAACATAAATGTGAAGAAAATCTGTGTTCAACAAACTTCCTGAGGGAGTCTTCAGATTTAAACAGAACCCTGACTTGTCCTCTGTGTCCCCACAGTGTCACTTGACACATCATGGGAGAAGGGTTAACCTTTAACTAAAGAAACATAAGTAACTGTACTCCCTTCTGAAGCAATTGTATTTTGGGCAAGTAGGTAGTGTTTCTATTACAGGGCAGGCACAATATAAAAATTTTATTTAAAATGAGTACAATATTGGTAACTTAGAATCTCTTGATACAGTGACTTTCCCTGAGGATAAGGCTTTAACCACATCTGTCTCTAAAAAATATTTAAGCCAAACTTTCATCTTAGTATAGAGCAAAAACAGTACATTCATTGCCCCTGCTTGATACATACCTGGATATGATTAATGTAGACATGCTCTCAGGACTAGGATGACTATTCCCAGAAGTTGGGACTGTCAAGCCCTGAGCTGAGTCAATCCTTATGCTTCAGAGTTGTAGTTTCTATTCCTCACCAAAATTTAACATTTTCTGTTTGGATATTCTTCTTTTCCCAGTTAAAAAGCTATCATCCTCTTCTTATTAATCCCTGTCGTCATCCCCAAGCCTTTCTCCTGTGCCCTGCAGAACTTCTTTTCCAGTTGAGAGCAATTTACAAAGTTCTTTCAGTTAACATGAATAGTTTCTTCCATTCTTTTTTGATTGAATCCAGGATCTTCTGGGGTCACTACTTTCCTTGCAGACCTCTTAGTCACTTTATATTTTCATATAACATAACATGTGTCCCCAAGGGTCAGAAGTGATCTACTTTTTTTCCTAAAATTAAAAATGACTATTTGAAAGCCCAGTGAAAATAGAATGTTAACATTTATGTGTTTTCTAGACATAAATTCTCTTCAGATGCCTCATTTCCTTCACTAAAAATATACTGAGTATTTTTTCTTGAGCAAGGTACTTGATCAGTCCTGCTTTAGGTGCAGCAAATTCTGGTTTAATAAACATTTGACTTGCATTGGTTATCTCTGCCTATGCATACATTTAACCCCAGAACTTACAGGCTTAATACAACACATATTTATTATCTCACAGATCTGTGGACTATAAATCTGGTCATTATTTAACTGGGTCCTTTGCCTCAGAGTCTCTCACAAAGATGTAATCCATGTGTCAGATCTCTAGTCTCATCTGAAGATCTGATGGGGAATAATCCACTTCTAAGCTCATGTTGTTGGCAGGATTCAGTTCCTGGTGGACTGTGAACAGAGGACCTGATTTTCTTGCTGCTAGTTGGTCAGAGGCCACCCTGAGTGGTTCTCACTGCTTTGTTTCACCAGAGTTCCAGAGTTGGAAGTGAGAGGGTAGGAGGGAGGGAGGGAGGGAGGGAGGGAAGGAGGGAAGGAGGGAAGGAGGGAGAACAAGAGCAAGCTAACAAGACCAAAGTCAGTCTTTTGGAATGTAATTACAGAAGTGACATCCCATCAACTTTTCTGTATTCTACTTGTTAGAAATGAGTCAATAAATTCAGCCTACACTCAAAATAATGGGATGACAGGAAGGGATGAATACCAAGTGGGGATTTGAAAGCTGCTTGCCACAAACAGTCCGGATAAAAATCATGCACTGAAACTTTTCCTTTATGTGCCTCATAGTTTTTGCCTCTAGGTGTCTGCCTGCATTTTCCTGTGCTGGAAGCATGCTTCAGTGGCTGCCTCCTCACTCTATTATCAGTATATTTCCTCATCTTTAAAATGCAGATCAGGTGTGATGGCTAATTTTATGTGTCAATTTGACCGTGCCATGGGATGCTTCAATTAAACATTATTTCTGGGTGTGTCTATGAAAGTACTCTGAATGAAATGAACATTTGAATCAGTGGGAATCATTCAATCCATTGAAAGCATGAATAGAGCAAAAGGAAGATTAATGAAAACTTATCCCCTTTTGCTTCCTGCCTTGAGCTGGAACTTTAGTCTTTTCTGCCCTTGGACAGGAATTTGTATCATCACATTCTGATTCTCGGGCCTTCAACTCTTAAAGTAGAATTATACCACTGGCTTACCTGAGTCTCCAGTTTGCCGATGGCAAATTATGCGATTCCAGATTCCATAATTATGTGAGACAATTTTTTATTTTATAATATATCCTATTCATTCTCTTTCTCTGAAGAATCATAATACAAAATCGATCACCATGGTCCTCTCTCTGCTAATGTTATCTTTTTCATGCAAACCTTTAACACCAATATAAGGTACAAGAGATCTTTTCTAAAAAATATTTTTTATAATAGAAGGCTGAAACTTGGAGACCAAAGATAATATCTTTTTTTTTTTTTTTTAATAGGCATTGACTAGGTATATTTACTTTCCTAGTGCTGTATGATTTTTCAGACAAAAAATGGTTTCTTGGTCCTGAGATTCTGATAATCTTACCACTTCTCTAAACTGGGTGATATGTTGTCATTAGTAAAATTATCAAAGGACTGTTTGAATTCATAGTAATGGGTTTATTTTCCTCTGAATGGTAGCTATACCTGAACACATGCTAATGAATATATCAACTTGAAGTTACATGTTATTTTAGTATGGAGAAAGGTGTATAAACAAATCCCTTTTCCCATAGATGACCCAGAATAACTTGTTAGGGTAGAAAGAATTTTAAAAGGGGGAAACTAACTATTTTCTAGGTTTCTCATGTAAGAAGTGTGTTAAATTTATCAAATTTGCCTCACAAGGTGTGAAACAAGTGGCAATTCATATCAGTAACTGATTCATTATAAATGAGGCTTATTTCAATTCAGTATATATTGGCCCTAATTACTAAATGTTTTTTAATTTAAAATACAACTGATGTCTTTAAGCTGCACACTGTTTTAGACTTTGAGTGTGAACCTATATGAATTTATAAACACACACAGAACACTTAGATATTCAGAAAATAACTGAAGACAATGAACTAAGTCTTTTATAACTCAGTAACTGATACAGAAAAGGTACCATTGAATGAGAGTATACACAGCTACTAGAGCTTGCAACTTCAAGTTACATCACTACGTCGTGCAAAAAGGTTATTGAAGTCTGCATCTACAAATGACAAACATTCACTTTTCTCATTCATTTATAATGTTGAAGTGATAGAGGAACATAATTGCCTGCATGATGGTAGGCCATATACCAGAAGAACAAGGAGTTTAGCACGAAGTTTTCTCTCTCATTTGAACGCTGATGCATAATTTGATCATATTGATGTCATCTAAACATAGTTGACCACACAAAAAGGTTTCCATTCTTTTGACTTGTCACACTGGCCAGTTACTATGACATTGATAGTTGAAAACTGATCTTTGCAGGACATAGCTAATGCACGTGGGGCTTAAAACCTAAGTGATAGGTTAATGGGTGTAGCCATGAACTATGGCACACATATACCTATGTAACAAGCCTGCACATTGTTCACATGTATCCTGCAACTTAAAGTAAAAAAGAATTTAAATTCTAGCAGCCAAAGAAAAAAAAAATGACCTTGAATACTTCCAATCAGATTTTTGAACCACCTTCTTGTACCAAATTTCCTTCCGTTAAAATGGAGAGAGTATTGTACATTGACAATTATTAAGGTGACTGGAGAGCACTTAAGTGGCTACACCACAGAGCATGACTATCATGAAGCATAGCCATGGCCTATTGTGTCAGTCATTGCTGCGACTGTGCTTAATGTAGACGTGGAACTATTTGATGGAATTATGATGAAAAAAATGTCAGGCCTCATGGGAGATGCTGGGTAATGATAATGAGCCAAGTGTTGTAACCCATTGGTGCTGGTTGCCTGATTTGTCTGGATGGGCTTGTGCCTGGAGGGTTAGCATTAGCCTTTTGACAACATGCCCATTAAATATCACTTTACAAAGAGTGATGGCATGGAAACCAGTCTCAATTCTTATGCTTATGAGATGTGCGACAGTAAGACACACCTACCATTTTAGGGAATGGTACGGGCAACACTTAAAATTTGTGCTCCTGAAAAACAGTCAAACAAGAAGGCATAAACATCTTCAAAACTTGAAAATAATTTTTTTAAGTGCCTTTATTAAACTCAGCATGGGAGACCATCTGAACCAGGATCTTCATCAATCAGATTAACTACTTTCCAAGATGAAAACAGACGAGGCACAGTGTGAGGCTGAGCAGATATTTATCAAAAGCCATATTAATAACCACTTTTCAGCTTTTTCCTGACAGTTTCATCTGAGGTTCCATGTTTAACATTTGAGTATCATATGTTTTTGTCAGAATGAGGCTGCTAAGAGCATCAATTAATTAATTATTTTGAAGTACGGTTCAGAAAGGTAATGAAGTAACTGTCCCTAAGGTCAAACCAGTAATGGTAAGCAACATTCTGGAGCTACACAATTTGTTACTTGAGAGAGAAATTAAAAGCAAAATGTCTTCATGAGCCCACATGAGAATAAACACAGATATATTTTGCAAAGTGGCAACAAGGTATACATGTATTTATATATGTATAGCCACAAATACATATCTGGTATACATACATAATTGGCTACTTGGCTGAAATATTTCTCATTTACATTCTTGTGTATACTTTAGCAGAATAAAAATGGACTCTTTAATTTGCATTATCTAAATGGCCTGTACATAGGGCAAAATTAAACCTGGAAAAATGAGGAAATTTTTATATTATTAAGATTATCAACCACACTTTAGTGTTTCAGAAAATTAATTTGGTGGGTTAAAAAATTCTCAGCTCATGAAAATTAACACTTGAAGTAATGCAACTCAGAGTGTAGAAGAAATTTGTACCTTGTCACAGCCAGATGTGAGTTACATATATTCAGGGAGCCCTTCTGCCA
The DNA here is from genome assembly GCF_008728515.1 of Papio anubis. Lineage (NCBI taxonomy): Eukaryota > Metazoa > Chordata > Mammalia > Primates > Cercopithecidae > Papio > Papio anubis. The sequence continues at coordinate 78,812,628 of NC_044979.1, forward strand.
TCTCCACTTTATGCAAGGCACATCACAGACATGGTTAATGTAGTTCTCATTTCAATGATGTAATATTAGCAACTAGCAAGCAACTAAATCATAGTAATCTCAGAGATACTTTGTATACATAAGATGGCAAGCCAAAGTGGGAAATAAAAATAAGACAGGTGTGTGCTGACATAGGCTCATTTTACATGGGATATTTCTTCAGTCTGGAGTCATGTTCCTTATGAATAATTTAGAATGAGCTTTCTCTCTGTTACTTGAAGCTTTATATCATCCACAGTTACAGTGATCCAGTCTTATGACAAATCTGTTTCATACATTCCTGGATGAGACAGTCTGTTTTGTAAAACTCTTTGACTAATAAACAGATACTAATGAAAAGTGGCATGACTTGGAGTGTGAGCTACCCTTTGGAGGTAGATGGCCTGCCGGGCAACAGCAACAGCAATATAAGGTGCCTTCTCAAACTCTCAATTATTATGCTCCTGCATCAGAAGCTTGGATCATAACTTTCTTGCTATTGTGATGTGGGTCCACGTATTTTGTTTGCCTTTCATTTTCTTCCATTTCCTATCCCTATTCTAAGACAGGTTATTTTTTCTTCTAATCGATTAAAAAAAATAGTGATTTATCAATTCATACTCAATATTAATACTTCTAGTATAGGAGTATTAGCAGTTTCATGGTCTCATCTTTGTTTGTCAGCTAGGATTTCAGAGATTTTTAAACTGATACCTTTATGGGAGTCTGGTAACCATGGTCTCAATTATTGTCCCCCTAAAATTCATATGTTGAAACTTACTCCACAGTGTGATATTATTAAGAGGTGGAGTCTTTAGGAAGTAATAAGGTCAAGAGGGCTCTGACTTTATGAATAGAGTTAGTGATCTTGTAAAAGAGGCTTGAGGGAACCCTTTTGCTCCTCTGGCATGTGAGGACGCACAGTAGGTACACTGGGACATGATCTATGTGGTGCCTTAATGGTGTACTTCCAAGCCTCCATAACTGTAAACAATAAATTTATATTGTTTATAAATTACCTACAGCATTTTATTATTGCAACCCAAACAGATGAAGACAGCTGGCTTCTCAGTTCTCCAGGTATGTTTAAGTGAAGTCATGATACATTGAGTGGAACAACAAAAAAAAGGTATTAGGTCAAACATCAGCAATAAGTTATAGGAGCTCAAGTCATTGAACAGAACGTTTTGAAACCTCAGTTGTCAGATTTTCTTTTTTAAATCACTCCTTCAAACAGATGTTTGTAATGGTAAAACATTCCATTGTTTTGTACTTTTAAAGTGCATTCACATATGACATCCAATTTTCCTTCTCATACCAAACCAACATAAGACAGTTTTTGAGCACATGAAGGAGGAGTTTGTCATAGTGGAGGAGGTGCCTGGGAGAGACTGGGCTGCCTGGACCAACAGCAAGTGACACAGTTGACCTTATTTTTAGAGCCACCACATCTGTGGTGACAATATGAGCTGAAAGAATGAGACATGAAAAGAGGGAGTGAGGGTGGAGAAAGGTGAGATTCTTCACCTTCCCCAGGAGGGGGACTTTCAAACACATGAAACTCTGAACAATGAAACTAAGGCATTCTAATTATATGCATAATTCACTCCAGCTGATTTTTCCTTTCCCTGCCACCATCCTTCCCCTCTCCCTTTGTGGTATATTGTATTAAATTGACATTTATTTTAACAAATTGAGTTTGTTAAAATACAGACACACACACGTACACACTTATTTATATAAATTTATGTTAACTTAGAATTGTTATAAGTCATTCCACTGCCTTGATTTATGCCCTTTAGATTTCCTTTTAAATTCTGTCATTTGCTTCATGCATTTCTTTAGAGTTTATATGTTATGTTTTATATAATGTTTTTAATTTTATATATTACGTTTTAATGTTATTTTACATTAAAGTAGGAACTATTTTTTATTTTTCAGTACTTAATATATGCTAGCAATTACACATTAATAATGCATAAACTAAGTTCAATGTAAAAATCATTTCTAAACCACATGGACTGGCCTATTTGCTATTCTGAGTGTGAGACCGTGTATTGCTTCTGATGGTTTTGATCACCTGCATTATTTTACTGGATTTTTCTGTCCATGTCGGATGCTAATTTTTCTATTGAAATTTTTTTGGAAATATTTTTGTATATTACATAAAAAGAACACTATAAAAATTATGTATATTCATATGTATTTTAAACTTTTGCCTTTGAAAACACTTACTGATGTAATTCTATGTGCTAGTTATTGTACTTTTTACAAGTGTGTGTGTGTATATATATGTATGTATATATACTCAATATTATATTATATATATACACACACACACACACACACACACACCAGTATAACCCTTCTTGGTATTCCTATTTGATAGTATTGCAATATCAATTTTAAGTTGAAGAAATTTAAAAGTGAGGAAAACTTTGTTGAAAGTCACATGGCTAGTAGCAGATAGGATATATAGCTTTAATATTAGCCTATTTTAAACCCATGTACTTAACTCCATTTTATGCTACCTTCCTATCTATGCAATAATTATTTCCCTCAGGCTTTTACTTTTAACTTAAATTTCTTTCTCCTTAAAAATTGTTTAATATTTATGTAGTGAACCACATCTATATTTTCCTTTAGGGTGTGTGCTTTTGCTGTTATGCTTAGAGAGTCTTTACCTGCTTCAATATTATATAAAATAGCACTTAAATGTTCCTCTAGTTTACAGTTCTAAACTTTGCTGTTCTAATCTTAAAAAGTATTATAGATCCTTTCACAAAGCTTTTAAAAGGCAAAGTCTTTCAGTAAAAATGTGCACAAATTTCCGTATTTAGAAAACTTTTCCTACAACTTCAGGAAGTTTATAAAATCTCTGAAACCTGTGCATTGAGGTCAAAAGGGCAATATTCTAGTATGTTTTGAAAATTCTTAATTCTTTTGAAACGAATTTTATAATATGAGTATAATGCACTGAATCATATGCTCCCAACATTCATATGGTGAAGTCCTAACATCCATTATCTCAGAATGTGACTGCATTTGGAGATTGGCCCTTTAAGAAGGTAATTAAGGTAAAATGAGATCATTAGGGTAGGCCTTAATACAACATAACGTTCTTATAAGAATAGATTAGGACACAGGCATCCCAAGAAAAGACCATGTGAAGACAGGGAGAAGATTAGCTGGCCATCTACAAGCCCAGGAAAGAGGACTCAGAAGAAATCAACCCTGCTGACATTCTGATCTTGAATGGCTAGTATCCAGAATTGTCAGAAAATAAACTTCTAATATTTAAACCACCAAAGTCTGTGGTACTTTGCCCTGGCAAAGTAGCCCTAGTAAACGAATACAATCAGATAGGGATATAATTTTTGTTAGCTTGCTAGATTTATTTTTGGCAAATGAGTTTATCATTTCAACACCATTTATTCAGTAACTTCTTATGTACTTATTGGGAATATCACTTACATCATATTTTAAATTCATGCTGTGCCCAAATGTAAGATGTGTGTCTTGATATATAGGATGTATATGCATGCATACAGGCATGTGCAGGCTGACTTCTGATTTCATCTTAATTCATATGGTAAAAGCATATGCCCTTAACTATTCCTATTTTTAAAAAATAAGTTACAGTAAAGAAAAGCAAATCTTCCCACATTTCTTATTCTTTTGTTATTGCTGTTTGTATGTCCTTTAAATGTCAAAGGAACTGTAAAATTGCTTTTTGTTTCATAACCCAAGAAAATTCAGTATTTGAAGTTAGATTGGACTCAATTTATAGCTTCATGCAAAGAGGTTCAACATTTTTATAATAATCTTTAAATCTGGGGCAATGTATATGGCTTTCTCTTGGCTATGCCTTGTTTTTCTGCTCCTGGTTATGGTTTGCTAGTGTTCTTCCCATAATGTTGTATATTTCATGATTTATTTTTTCCTAGGTGTTTTATATTTCTGAGGTTACAAATACGATTTCCTTTACATTTTATTTCCTACTAGTTTCTGGCAGTATGAGTAAAGCTCTTGGTGTTGATTTTGATAATGACGATAGGGATGACAAGGACAATGATGACTTGCCTTCTATTGTATTTTCATTATCATTATATGATATTGTCATTATCTCCCCCTACTTTTTTTCTTAAAAAGAGTCTTCTCTTTTTTATGATATTTATTTTGGGATTCACATATATCAGTCATAAACAAGCATTAAGATAGCTAGTCCAAAACAGTTTGGCCTTTAGGGTCATAAAAAATATCAGTTCTGGAATTTTTTCTTGGGACGGAGTCTTGCTCTGTTGCCAGGCTGAAGCACAGCGGTGCAATCTTGGTTCACTGCAACCTCCCGCCTGCCTGGTTCAAGCCATTCTCCTACTTCAGCCTCCCAAGTAGCTGGGACTACAGGCCCTCGCCACCACACTCAGCTAATTTTTGTATTTTTAGTAGACACATGGTTTCACCATGTTGGCCAGGATGGTCTCGATCTTGACCTCATGACCCACACACCTTGGCCCCTCAAAGTGCTGGGATGACAGTTCCCAGCCTCATTTCTGGAATTGTTGAAGATCTTTTCTGTAAGACCCTTGCTTTTAACCTATCTGTTTTTGTCTCTATTAAGAGCAAGAGATATCTTTGCTTTACACTTTCATAGATGACCTTGAGGTATTTCCCTGCTAGATCCTAGAACCAAAACATTTTTTTCTTTTAAGTCAAATAACTAAAAAGAAAGATCAGCAATAGTATTTTCTTTATTGTTGGCCTATGACCCTTTATCATGACCTGGGAGACTAATGCATTTTCTTTGTCCATTTTATTCTATTCTTTTTGCTCTCAATATCCCTTTCTTCCTTCTTTTTACTGTTACCACACCCAAATGCACTCACAAATTGTTCTATGTTTTTAAAACTAAAGCTGCCACTCCAAAACACCACTTTTACAAGCATTTTTACCTTATTTAATGAAGCAAGACCTTTGCATCCTTCCTTCTGGGCTTTTTCACATGAGCTCAAAAATGAGAGGCGTAGTTGGGAAGACTGTGGAGGCACTGGTTTTGGTTACAAGGCAATAAAAAGAAACCAAATTGACTATTTGTGTAGATGGGAACATAGAGAAAGGCCTAAAAATAAATTAGTGTTGGGATGCTGAGAGTGAATAGTTTGGGAGTCTTTAGAGAGAGTGGGTAGTTGGAAATACAAACTTAGCTCTTAACAAAAAGATTTTTATAGGGCATATTGGGGAGTCAATGTCATTTTCATGTTTCCCCTCATTCTCTAAAAAGCTACACATAGTGCAAAATTTAGCCTTGTAATGTTTGTAATATTTCCTTAATTTCTTAATTTTTGCCCTCTCCCATTGTCTTGAAATCAATTTAAAAAAAAATCAACTGTTTTCAAACTACTCTTTTGTTCTGTCTCTACACAACACCCCTCCAAACTGTAGCCAGAGTTGGATCAACATATTCCCTTGTCAAATAACCTTGGTATCAATGTTTGCAGAATAAAGTATGCTTTTTATCAAGAGATAAGAAACCCTACACTGATTAGTTTGCTTAACTCTTTCCTTTCTGTAGATGTTAACTGGGTTTCTATGATGTACCAGGCTATTCGAGCTTCACCGCTATGAATATGGCAGCCTTTCCCCTCAAGTTGCTCACAATGTAATGGGGCTGTCAAAAAGGTTAATAAACCTACCTTTGCAGTCAAATAAGCCATGGCACCTTGCTTTGAACCCTATGCAGCAGACATGCTCTATCTCCAGCAGTTTTTGTTCCCAGAATACACATGCCCTTATCTTTGCAAATGCTCTTATTGGACTGTAATGCCTTGCTCTCTTCCAACTACAAAATATCACATTTTGTTGGTAAATGTTTATCAACTAAATATTATCGAAACTTATACATTACTTACAACTGATTTCGTTTAAACACTGTTTAGCCCAGCAATCCTGTTTGTACAGTTAATCCAGAATATCTCCTCAGATTCTCTGAGAAGTGCTTATCTTCCACATTCCCATTCCACACAACAATTTATCATGACCGAAATGCAATCTAAAGTGAGATTTCTAATTAACTTTTCCAGTGTGTTTAGTTAAGTTCAAATTTCCACATAGGTTTTGTTTATAAATAAGAAAATAGTTTTTATTTGGGTGGCAAAAGGCATATAGAAATCTGTCTGGAAGAAAAGGAAATACATCAAACACATACTTGGAAGTGGTACATAATTTCAAAGGAAGATTGCCAGTGAGGTTAATTGTGACCCAGTGATAAATGACAACAGAGCAGATTTGTATTTATATTATTTTTCTTTGATTTTCCTTTATAGTTTGCATTTTTTAATCTCAGAATTATTCTGCTAATATCAATAATGTCCGATTTATAAAAGTTGGTTTCAAATCTGATTACCATTTTATAACATATTTCAAGTGATAAAATAACTACTCATGCATTAAATCTAATATTTGAATTAAACAAATTTAAAATGAGCAATAAATGTTGTGTTCAATAAAAACTAGACTTGAGAAAGTATATACAAAATAAAACATAAGCAGATGACATCAAATAACTTACCTTTTAATTCTAATTAACAGAATTATCTGTTACTAAATATATATTTACTAACAGATAATATATTATCTGTTACTATATATAAAATATATATTATATACTAAATATATATGATATAAAATATAATATATGTAATATATATATAGGTTCAACATATAAAGAAATATTTAAGGCACACTTTGGCTGTCTGACCTACCAAGTCACCAATAAATGTTTTGGTTCTCAATATTAAAATGTTTTTTAAACATTTTAGATGTCAATATACTTATATCAAAACAAAAGCCTTATCAATGTGGATGCCATATATATAGACACAACAAAATGTTGAACAAAGTTATATTGCCCAATTCTCATGCTATCATAGTCTTTATTGAGAGAGAAGGGTCCAAGTCTTATTTGTTTGTGAATGATTATTTGGACATTTCAGAAAGATCTCTCCTAGTCTCTTGTCAAGGAAAAAATGACATATGACAAGAGGCAACGAAAATAAACAGTGTTTAATGAAAATTTACTATAATGGAAGAATCGTAAAAATGAGTCAGATACACACAACCATGCATCAGCATGGTTGGCAGATCTGGCTTTGGGTTATTTTGTGCTGATTAAGAGACGTTAAGTTTCTTAATCTAAATTTTTACCTTTTGATTTCTCATCTGTAAAATGGACTTTATACTAGTGCCTGTACATACAACTGTTAGGAAGAAAGTAAGGTGGTGTAAGTAAAATACTTAGCTCCTAGCATTTCAAAAAGCCAGCTCTTTTGCTGACTTTAGAACCATTATCTTCATTACAGTGATGTCATTTGGGGTTGGCAGTGAATATTTGTGTTATTAGAAACAGTATATATATAGTGCTGTGTGAGGTAAAAAGCACTAGATTTGGAGTTAGCCCCATGTGATTGAATCTAGGTTCTTGTACATAGAAAATGTGACCTTGGGTATATTAACTCCTGAAATATTGACTTCCTCAACTGTAAAATGGGGATAAAAACAATTGCCTTTCAGGGTAAGAATTGCTCGGGATAATGACAAATATTTAAGTCTCAAAAGTTAGTCCCTTCCTTTCCTTTAAATTATAGGGGATCGTTTAGGTTAGTCACTTAAGCTCGATTCTTTACCCACATTGATAGGAGTTTACTGAACTGATACTGTTCAGGTTTGTAGGACTTGAAGCCATTTATAAAGCTATTGGTTGAACAACTGCTCAGCTACCACATATCAATTAGAAAGACCACAGTTGCCAGCCAACCTCCCTCATGGTGAGCTGACCAGTCAAACACCAAGAGGGATAATGCTTTGGTCTTTATACTTTAAAAGGTTCACATGATAAATCTCATTGTAAATGTCTATGCAGTGAGTATAGCAAACAAATACTGAAGTAAGTAAATGGCCTAAGGTTATAGCCAGTGCATAAACACAGTTCTCCCAGTGTCTTAGAATGTATTTGAGTTCCCACAACCTGGGCTTAAAGAGCTCATAATTTGAGTAAGAAATATGTTTCTATTAAGGGAAATGAAAACATTTAGACATTCTAATGCTAATAGCACTTGTTTTCACTACCACCTCTGTGGTCTCCCTTCAGGTATCCCTCCCCCATGCTTGAACCATTGATATGCCATAGAATATTGAACCTGTATTTTTTTGGAAAATTTAATCAAGTTACAGCCATTCCGCCTTGGCCTTTGACTTGAGGGTATTAATAAGGCAAGACCTCAACATTAAGGCAGCGTGTCTTCAACTATAAGGCAAGATTTCTATGAGATTAAAGAGCTCATAAGAACCATTGCACAGCCTTGTAGAAGTTGTAGGTATGAGTGCTGATGTTGCCTAAAGAAAGGAGTTGTCTGTAGCTCATTCTTTGACCGGTTTTGACCTAGAATTGAAAACTGGCAGGTCAACTTTGTTGCTTGGCAGTGGCAGTAGCTGATATACAAATGATTATTTAGTCTTTTATCATTTCAAAGGTTTTTTTTTTGTATTCATATTAACAGTAGTATTCATAGTAGTTCCAGTAGTACTTTTACTAGTATTTTTGTGGGGCTTGTTGATTTTAAAAAGTTTAGAATAACTTCATTGCAGAAATAATTTCGTTTTATTCTGCTAAAGACATTCTTTAAGTTTTACGTATTTGGGAGGAAGGTCACTTTTTAAAACATCTGCTTAAGTAGGGAGGGTGCCTGGGAATGAATGGGGTGGGGCTGCTTTGGCAGAGCAGGAGTGGTCAGATTACATATCATTCTTATCTCTCTCCTCATGGTGGAAGATATAACCCAAGAGCCATGTGGCTTTGTGGGGCCTGAGGCAAGACTGGCACTGATCAATCATTTCAAGCTTCACTGGCATTGATGCAATCTAGACAGCAGAACATAATTTTGCATTTTTTAAACATGTACCCTAATTAGATCATTTTATGTTTGTATTTATCATAATCTTGCTAGATTCCATTAGGCCTCAGGGCATAGTAAAATCTGAAAATGCCAACAATTAAATGTTTAAAATCATTTTAAAAACAGCAATAAACAAAGTCACACTTTCTACTAATAAATGCACTACTAACAATTTCAATTTAGACTATTCTTGAAGGAGTAAGACTGGCCAAGTGTACAGGAAAATAATTTCGAAAACATGGGAAAATACTGTGCTCCCAACAGCCTGATACACACATTCAGCAAACACAAGCTGAAATTGGTTAGCCAATTTATGATACCATGACTGGCATCCAAATCCAAGCCTATAATGATGCAATATTTATCAATTTACTCAATTATTTTCCCTGAGGAAGAGAATTTGAAGTCAGACATTAAAGCTCATCTGTAGTCCAGAATTCTATGATGGTAAGACCAAGGGAAATCAGAAAAAATCCAAGTCCTGTGGCATCTTTTATAATTTAGGAAGAGCTTCATAGTTAATATTTTAAATCTTTAAAACTTTGCTGTATTTTGGACATTTCCATTTAGTAAACATATTAAATGTGATGCCAGATTTTTATCTTATATGATATTTCATTGTATGGAGATATGATAGTTTTATTTATGACCTATGGCTGGAAATTTAGGTGGATTGTAAGTGATTGATATTTGGAAGAATTCTGGAGTAAACATGTTTTTCAATAAATGCATAAATTTCTGATGATTTCCTTAGGATAGTTTTCTGGCATTAAAATTAGGGTAAAAAAATGTTAGACATTTTGTGTTGTTGAATGATAAAATACATTTTTAAATTGCATAACTATTTTCTATATAGGACAGAATGATAGACGATTTTTTCTTTAAAGTTCTTCTGTACACAGTTAACTAAAATTGGGAATGAAAGTGGGGACATTACTAGAGACATGACCAAAATAAAAGGAATTCTATGAAAAATTGCACGCCAATAAATTAGATCAACTAACATGAACAAATTGTTAGAAACACGCAAATAACCTAAAGAAGAATTAGAAAATCTTTACAGAACTGTAACAAATATAGAGATTGAATTAATCAAAAAAACCTCTCAACACAATGTTCAGGGCCAGTGTCACCAGTGAACTCTACCAAATACTTAAAGAATTAACAACACTACTTTTCAAACTCTTCCAAAAAACAGAGGGAACACCTCCTAATTCACTCAGTGAGGAATTACCTTGATGCCAATACCAGTTAAAGACATAATATAAAAAGAAAATTACAGACATATTCCTTATGAATATAAGATGCAAACATCCTCAACAAAATATTAGAAATGTAATCTAACAGTGTTTGAATAGATTATACACCATGGTGAAGTAGGGTTTATCGCAGGAACAGAAGCATGGTTTAACATAAGAAAATCAGTCAATGTAATACACCAAATTGCTAGTATGAAAGGGAAAACGCAGCTCATAGTGATCTCGATGCAGAAAAAAGACTTAAGAGAAGCCAATACCCCTTCTTGATAGAACACTCAACAAAATCAGGACTACAAGGAACCTCTTATAAGGAAATATGACGAGAATTTACAAAAAAACAAAACAAAACAAAAAAACTACAAATAAAAACACACACAGCTAACATTACACTAAATGACAAAAGACAGAAAGCTTTCCCTCTAAGATTAGGGAAAAAGACAAATATGTCCAGTTTTGCCACTGGTATTCATCATTGTTCTGAAAGTTCTATCAAGAGAAATTAGACAAAGAAAATAAAAGTCACCCAAAATTGGGGAGGAAGAACTATATATATATATATTTGCAGATGATATGTGTACATAGGAAACCCCCAAAAATCTACAGAAAGCTAACAGAGCTAATGAATTTAGCAAAGTATCACAGTACAATATCAACATACAAAAATCAGTTTTGCTTTTATGCATCTACAATGAATAAAAAAGGAAATTAAGAAATTTCATTTACAGTAGCATCTAATAGAATACCTAAAAAAAAAAAATTCAACCAAGGAGGTAAAACACTTGTCACTAAGAACTATAAAACATTGATGAAATACATGAAAAAAGGCTTAAATAAAATGCAAAGACACTCCATGTTTAAGGGTAAGAAGACCTAATATGCCTAAATTGTCAATACTACCCCAAAGTGATCTACATCTTCAATGCAGTCCTTATCAAAACACCAACAGCCTTTTTTGTATAAATGGAAATGCACATTCTTAAATTCATATGGAATTGCAAGGGGCACCAAATACCAAAAACAGTATTAAAAACAAGAACAAAGTTGGAATACTCACACTTCCCAGTTTCAAAATTTAATATAAAGCTACAATAATCAAAACACTGTGGGACAGGCATATATCTATATAATGACCTATAAAGATGCAGAGGCCAACGAAATAGAATTGCGAGTCCAGAAATAAACCTATACATCTATGGTCAATTGCCTTTTAACAAGGGTGGCAAATCCATTGAAATGAGGAAAGATTATCATCAAATGGTGTTGAAACAACTGGATTTCAACAGATAAATCAATTGGACCCCTTAAACTGTATAAAAACTCTAATAGATTAATGACATACAAATAAGAACTAAAACCACAAAACTTTTAGAAAAACATATAAGGGTGAGTCTTCATGTCCTTGAATTTGGCAACAGATTCTTAGATGTGACATCAGAAGCATAAGCAGAAAAAGAAAAAGATAAACCTTACAGTGAAACATTTTTTGTGCATTAAAGGGGATTATCAACAAAGCAAAAAGACAACCCGAATGGAAGAAAATATTTGCAAAGCATATATCTTGTAAGGGTTTAATATCCAGAATATGTAAAGAATGTCTACAATTCAACAACAATTTAAAAAACTGACACAGGACTTTAATACTATAAGCCCACAAAAAGAAGCTCAACAATACTAGTCATTAGGGAAATGCAAATTGAAACCACAATGAGATACTGCTTCACACCTATGAGGATACCTATAACAACAACAACAACAACAACAAAAACCAGAAAAATAAGTATATTCAGGGATGTGGAAGTATTGGAACTTTCATAAATTGCTGTTGGAAATGTAAAATGATGCAACCATTATGGAAAACAGTTTAACGATTCCTCAAAAAAATCAAACATAGAATTATCATATGATGCAGCAATTCCACTTCTGGGTATATACCCAAAAGAATTGGAGACAGGAATTCAAATTGATATTCATACACCAGTGTTTCCAATAGCCAAAAGGTGGAAACAATGCAGGTTTCCATCAACAGATTAATGGATAAACAAAATGCAGTAGTCATACATTGCTTAATGACAGAGATACGTTTTGAGAAATGCATCTTTGGGCAACTTCATCATTGTGCGAACACCATAGAGTACTTACAAAAACCTAGATTGAATAGCCTACTACACACCTAGGCTATATGGCATAGTCTATTGCTCTTAGGCTACAAACCTGAACAACATGTTACTGTACTGAATACTGTAGGCAATTATAACTCAATGGTAAGTATTTGAGTATGTAAACATACTAAATGTAGAAAGGGCACCATCAAAATATGGAATAAAAGACAGAAAATGGAACCCTAGTATGGGGCACTTACCATATAGGGAGCTTTCAAGACTGCAAGTTGCTCTGGGTGAGTACTAAGTAAAAGTGAAGGCCATAGATGTTATTGTACACATTATTGTATAATGTAGACATTATAAATACTGTACACTTAGGCTATGACAAATATAAATGATGTTTCTTTAAAAATTAACCTGTAACTTTATAAAATTTTGTACTTAACGACTCTTTTGTAATAACACTTAGCTTAAAACACATTGTACAGTTGTACAAAAAAATTTTCTTGTTTATATTCTTGTAAGTTTTAGTCTTTTTATGATTTCATGTTCAAAATTTTTGGTTAAAAACTAAGACACAAAAACACATATTAGCCTAGGCCTATGCAGGGTCAAGATCATCAATATTACTGTCTTCCACCTCTGCGCCTTGCCCTGCTGGCAGGTCTTCTGGGGCAATGACATACATGGAGCTGTCATATTCTATGATAACAACGTCTTCTTCGGGAGTATCTCCTGAAGGACTTTGCCTGAGGCTATTTTACAGTGAACTTTTGTTTAGAAAGAGTACACTCAAATATTGATAAAAATATAATACATAAACCAGTAAGTCTTTATTATTATATACTGTAGATAATTGTATATCATCCTATACTTTAGGACTGGCAGTGCAATATGTTTACACTGGTATCACGATCACGAGTGATATGTTGCAAATATGACATTATGATATATACCTTATGATACAATCCTTATGGCAGGAATTTTTCAGCTGTATTATAATCATATCAGACTACCATTGTGTACATGATTTATCATTGACCATAATGTCATTGTGCAGAGCATGACTGTATATACAGTATTATTTCACCATAAAATGAAGCTATGATATATAGTACAACATAGATGGGCCTTGAAGACATTATACTAAGTGAAGGAAGCCAGGCACAAAAGTATAATACTGTATAATTCCACTTGCATGAAATGTCTAGAATAGGCAAATTCATAGAGACCGAAATTAGAATAAAGGTTACCAGGGGTTTGAGAGGTTAATGGGGAGTCATTTCCTTAATGGTTTCTGCTTGGAGTGATGCAAAAGTTTGGGAAATATAGTAGATAGTAGTGATAGTTGCACAGCATTTTGAATGTACTTGATGTTACTTAGTTGTACACTTGGCAAAGGTTAAGATGGAAAATTTTATATTTTATCACAATATTTTTTAAAAAGTGTATACTAGAGTCCGTTTTCACACTGCTGATAAAGACAAGACTAGGCAATTTACAAAAGAAAGAGGTTTAAGGGACTTAAGTTCCACGTGGCTGGGGTAGCTTCACAATCATGGTGGAAGGCAAGGAGGAGCAAGTCCAGTCTTGCACGGATGGCAGCAGACAAAGGGAGAACTTGTGCAGGGAGACTCCCATGTTTATAGCCATCAGATCTCATGAGACTTATTCACTATCACAAGAGCAGCACAGGAAAGACCCACCCTCATGATTCAATTGCCTCCCACCAGGTTCCCTCAACACCACATGGGAATTGTGGGAGTTACAATTCAAAATGAGATTTGGTTGCAGACACAGCCAAACCATATCAGAGTGTGTGTCATTAGAAGTCATAGTAATAGACCCAGCAACAGCCAATGATTATCTAGGGCTATATTTTAGTTTCTGCCTGAACATTTTATAGTTATTTATTGTACACGTACAATAAGTTTATGAGGAAAGTTCTCTGGCTATGTCTATTTTACACATGAGGAATATCAAGCCAAAAGATTTTGAGTGCTTTTCTCAAGATCACATTGTGTACTAGTGGCAGATCCAGGATTTAAACCCAGGCAGTTTGGTTCCAGAAGCCATGCTTATCCACTATACTGTGCGGCCTTTATTCAACCACCATATTCTCTAGTCATTACTTTGCAGAATACACTTAGTGTAATATTTCAAAAATTTACATAAAAGCATACATCTAAGTTTTGCATCATTAAGTAGTGTACTGGGTTAAATTGTAGGCCCCGAAGTTCATGTCCCCTCAAACCTATAAATGTGTCTTTATTTGGGTATGGGGGTTTGCATATGTAATCATATTAGGTTGAAGTCATACTAGATTAGGCCTGTAGTACAATATAACTGGTGTTCTTATTAGAAATGGACAGTTGGAACATAGACACAGGGAAGAAGGTCATGTGAAGACCTAGGCAGAGATTGGAGTGATGTAGCTGCCAGGCAAGGAATGCCAAGGATTTCAAGTAGCACCAGGAAGAGGCAAAGAAGGATCCTCCCTTGGAGCCTTTACAAAGATCATGGCTCTACCGACACCTGGGATTTCAGACTTCAAAGTCTCCAGAACTGTGAGAAAATAAATTTATCTGGTTTTAGCCATCCAAGTTATGGTAATTTGTTATGTAGCCCAAGAAAACTAATAAAATTAATACAGATAGCATACAGCTATTGCTTTTTTAAATTTTGCAGGTATAACTGATACGTTTCATTGAGATTCAGCCTGCTCTTGACTTATAAACAAAGAAAATCTGCATGCAACTACTATAAGTAAACGGCAGTGTATTGTAAAAGTTCTAAAATTATAGTGATACTAACGATGGAATTTTATTGATAATGAGCTTTTGTTCCATAGTTTTGTTGTATCAGGTGGTAATAAAGAATCTGATGAAGAGTTTTATTACTAAAATTAATTTGAATAAAAAGGTCAGCCATGGATAATTTATAATTATATTTTGAAAATAAAAGTCAGTAGACAAATTGCATAGCAATGTTTCTAAAATGTCTATGTAGCATACCTTTAATAACCGTCTGCTTCTCTACCCCACCCCAATAGGTGTAAGTTCAGGCCCAATTTAAAATAAACTCTGAAAACACTACTACATACAACATGACACATACCCATTGATAGAACTCACTTTAAAAAGTTAAACCAAATGTGTATACAATTGAAGAAAACTAATAGGTATTTGAAAACTCAAAAAATGGCTATTCATGTGAATAGAGCTTAGACAAACATTAAGGGATAAATGCAATTTGTCTATTTTGGTGGGCACGGTATCTAAATATTGAAGGAAAACAATACCAGAGATTGCACTTTTTTACTGACATTTCAAAACCCATTCTGAAAGGATGTATAATATTTATTTTTAAAGTAGCGCTACAGAACAATGATCTCCCAGAGTAATACTAAAAGATCACTTGCAACTATTAATCTTGGGTTTGCTCTTCCTTACTAAAAATGAGACCCAAACTGTTTGGCTTGATCAGAAAATCTAATCATGGCTGGACACTTGACTTCAGGTGGTCTCTATATTGGCTATTAAGCTAAATAATTACCAAAAAAAAGGTAAGAGGCAATTTTTCTTCACCATTACTTGCATATTTCTCTAAGCATTTTAATATTTATTAGAAATAGATTTAACATTTGAGTTATTTTGGGTTCCTACTATGAACCAGACCTTCTGCTTGAGACTAGAGAATAGTAAGCAAGGCAGACGTGATCCATGCCTGCATGGAGTGTATAATGTAGCAGGACTGATAAAAATTGAGGAAATATTATAAATAGTATGTTTTATATAAATATTTAAATATGAAAATAGTTATAATTGTAAAAAAAGTAATGAAAAATGCTATTCTATATTAGTCAAATTCTTGGTTGTAAGTCATATAAACCCAACTCAAATTATTTTTAACAATAGAAATTCATCGGCATGCCTACCTGAAGAGTTTAACAGTATTCTCGCTTCAAGCATAGCTGGATTTAGGTGTTCAAACACAGAAGCCAGAAATCAATTTTCCTCCATAATTTGGCTTTGTTTCCTTTAGTTTGTCTTTACTCTCAGACAGAATGGAGTGGCTAAGTTTACCACTAACAAGTCTAAGGTTTATATTCTACTAACTTAACACAAACGGAAAGAGAATCCCTCTTAAACATTTTAGCAAAAGCCCTGGAGCTGATTTTTGTTGGCAGTCTTTCCATTTATGAACTGATCATAGATTCATTGGCTGATTCTTGGTTACCCATTTAGGTAAATCCACACACCTGGGGTAGCTAGAATTGGCTTGACTCAGACCACATGGACTAAAATAAGAAACTAGTTGATTTTCTAGAGGAAAACTGATATGTTTAAAACAAACGAAAAAACAGGAAATGATCAGTGAGAAAGCAAATATGTGCACAGCAGGTGGATACCTTTCCACTGCTCACCTTGAATGTTAAGTATACACTAATTATAGAAATGCAAATCTTGAGTCCAGCTTAAGATTAAGACTATATTTGCCTGTAGTATGTTTAAAGTAGACTATTTCCATGACAAGTTAAGAACACATTTCCTGCATAGTTCCCAAGACTGTTTGCCACAAAATTCTATGGGTTTAGGATATTTGGATTTTGTTGGCAAGCCAGGTATGATTTCATTGTCTGAATGTTGTTGAATGTTAAATTGCAGCCCTTAAGCGCTTTGCCTTTTGAGATAAAAATGACAATGTCCGGAAATATGATTCGACTGCTTTTTGAAAACATGTGCGGCATGTTATAAAATATAAAAGATTAAACAGAAGAATGTAAGTTTCCCCTCCACCCTCGTTAAGTCAGTTTTTGTTCATGAATGCAACTAGTGTTATGACTATCATATTTTTCATAGATATGAATGCATAACTTTTTTAAAATCACAGTTATCTGATATAGTATTTTCATTGCCTTTATAAATATAATATATCTCAGGTTTTTGCACACAGAGCTGACAAGATCTCTTTAAGGGCTGCATTGTATTTTATTCTATAGCTATGATTTTAATTGTAACATCTTTATAGTTGGGTATTTAAAAAATATTTTGCTAGTTTTTAAGGTACTGCAATGGATATCCTTGCACATCATTTCACACAAATCAGAGTTTATCTGGAGGAAAATTCCTGAAATTAGAACTCCTGTGTCAAAAAAAAAAATGTATGCATTAAAAAATTTGATAGCTATTAGGGGTAAGGGAAGACAAAAAATACCTGCCCACCATATGGGTTGTACTAATTTTATCAACAATGTATAAGTGTGTGTTATCAAACCTTCTGGAAATTTGTACCTTTTGGAAATTTGTAATACTAATGGGTGAAACGTGGTTTGCCATAAGTTTAATGTACTTGTCTCCTATTATGAAGTTGAGCATTTGTATTTCTCTTTATATGTAAATTTAACTTTTGAAAAACTTAAAATGTATATTGTAGATTATTGAATTTTAGGAGCTCCTAATGCGTATTAAATAAACTGATTCATTTTCTGTGATATAGATTGAATTTAAAAACAACACCAATTTTTAAATCTTACTTTGTGGAGATTTTGCTATTGGGGTGGGGGAAAATGTTTTAGATACTGATGTGTTGTCAACTTAAAAATATATCTGAAGAATATCAAATGATTGTTACTTTTTCCTATTTTGTTGAGATTGACTTTTACGTTTAATTCTTTGATCCATTTGGACAATATTTTTTCCAGGTATCTTTCCATAATCAAATGATACTGGTTGAATAAAGCTTTAAGAGATTTAAATCTGACAGAGCTAGTCTCCCCTTATTTTTCAGATTTCCTCCCAGTTTTCTGTTATTCTTGACTATTTTTTCTGTATAATATTTAGAATAAGCTTATTTAATACTCTTTCAATCCATGTATCTATAATGTATTTGACATCTATTTAGTGAAAACTAATTGTATGCAGTGTATTGCATTAGAGTTTGTAAAACATAAAATACAAAATCTAAAACATATCCTTGTGGAGCTTACAGTCTAGTAAGAAAAATAAAATTTGAATATATTATAACTCAAAAAATATGTGGTGCTGAAAGGGTAAAAATGCATAGTATTCTAAAGTGGGAAGAGATTAACTTTAACTGGGAAACAGGGAGGAATTCCTGGCAATGGGGACATGTGACAAAGATTTTAAAATTAGAAGGATTTAGATAAACAGGGCATTTAATGCAAATGGAGGTACATGACCCAAAGGCCCAGGGCAGAGAGGCAGAGGCAGAGGCTATGCATGGAGAATGATAAATCTTAGGATTGTTGGTGACAGGGGCAGTTTCCCTCAAGACTGGAATGTAAGTTAGTGTCAGAAAATGGAGAACATAGACTACATGATGGCATAGGGAATTTGTCCTCAGAAAAATTAAATATTTTTGAATAAGAAATTAAGAATCTGAAGAGTTTATATGTCAACAATATGTAAACTAAAATGTAAGCAGAGTTTTTGGAGTTGATGGGCCCCGTGAGCTTGTAAGTGCTAGATAAACGGAAGTATACAAAGTAGAATGAGGGTCATGGGAATGAAAAAATGAGATATTGATAAAATTTTAAGTGAAAAAAATCAGTAAGACTTGTCAACCAATTTGACAGAGAGTGAGAGAATAGACTTAAAACAAGTTTGAGGTTTAGACTTCAGTATCTGGCGAATGAATTGTGCTCCTATGGACTGAATGTGTCCCCCTCAAAATACCTGTGTTGAAACCTAATCCCCAACGTATTGGTATTTGAAGGGGGGCCTTTGGGAAGTGCTTAGGTCACAAGGATAGAAATTTCTTCATGAATGGTTTAGTGCCATTATAAGAAGTGCCCATATAAGAGGCCAGAGAACTTCCTAGCACCCTTTCAAGAATGTGAGGAAACAGCAAATGGCTCGCAGTCTATGAACCAGGAAGTGGGTCCGCACTAGATTCTAAATCTGTGTGTATTTTGATCTTGGACTTCCCAACTCCAGAACTTTGAGAAATAAATTTGTTGTTTATGCCATCCAGTCTATGATAGTTTGTTATAACAGCCTGAACAGACTAAGACAGATGCTACTGATGAATATTGGAAACATGATTAAAATTTGACCAAGAATAAATCCTTGAAGATGACTCAATATTGGAAACAATCAGATGTTGGAGAAGTATGAGAAGCCAAGGCCACCCGTTAATAACTATAGAGAACAACAATGAGCAGGAAAAATCAAGAAATGACTGTTGGTTTGAGACAGATCATCATCAAGAGCCTTTGAGAAACTCCTTTTGCTGTTGTAGTAAGGATGGAAGCCACACATTAAAGCATATAGAGCTATTTTGCTCTATAATCGTCTAGCTCTGTGAATAGTGTCAATGTTTCATTCATTCTTGCCAGCTTAACCCTTGGCATTATTCTCAGTACTCCTTCCCTTTCTACTACTCTCCACAACCAGTTCAATAATTTCTATTGATTTTACTCACCAAATGTCTCTTAAATATATCCACCACTCTCCTTTCCCATTCCCAAAACACTTCTTCTAAGTCAGGTCTGTCAGTGTCTCCGTACTTAGCCACTGCAATGACATCACTCAATCCGTTCTCTGCAAGGCAGCATCTCTGATTTTGGCAATATGCCACCAAATGTCCTTTAATATCATCCTTTTCATTTAAGATAAAGACAAAATTTCTTGATATAGATCCCTTAGAACTAAACTATTTGGGTCCCACATCTCTTTCCAGACTCATTTAGTGATTTTCTTCTCCAGATGTTACAGTCCAGTCACACTTGCTTCCTTAGAGTTCTCCAAATATACTTGTCTCTGTTACCTACTAGATTGGAATGCTTATTGGGAGGGAAGATATTTTCACTACAATTTCTCCCTTTTGTACCTCCTCTACCACAAGGGATATAGTAAAGTTGTAGGTTTTCAATAAAAGCTTCTGGAGAAAATGCATTTGACGTGGTACATTTCCTCTCACTTTGGTGTCAGTGCCCAGTACCAGTGAATGATAGTTTAGAAAGACATTCAAGGTCAGTAAGACATATTTTCAGAGTCTTTTATGAGCAGAAAGCAGTATTTTTGGATAATTCAGATGAACACAAACTGCTGATTGTTAAATATTTAAATCAGAGTTTCCTGTTGAAAAGCATGATTTGAATTGAGGCATTATCTGAGGGTATTTACTCTCCCAAGGAGATAAACTAGGAAACCACTTAGTAGCTCTTATTACCTCTTGACCTGCAGTATTTATATTTACATTTCCCTGTTAGTTCTGTTTATAATCTCTAGGTCAAACATTGGTCTCATCAGCCTGCACAAAGTTTGGTATTATCATTGATATAAATGTGCATTGTCATTGAAATAATTTTAAGGCTTGTTAATATTTGTATTTCTGGAAACTTTAATGGATATCGATTTCAAGTCAACATCATTTTAAAGAATATTGATTCATTTTCTAGTTGTAATCTAATTTAGGTTAACTGGTATTATATGTAATTTTTATAACAAAAAATAATTTTCTCTGTACAAGTTGTTCATCAGTTGGCTTTCTTTACCCTTGCTGCCTGTTGTGCTCCCCTCTACTGCAGTTGTAGGCTCCTGTTCTGCCTGCTGCATCAGAGGGAATATAAAACTTTGGCATTTCTGCAAAACAGGATTATGTTTCCCTAGCATCACCTATTTCAGTGACTAGCACTTATCTTCTTAGTTGGGTGAGCTGAAATTTCCTTGCATCTCACATGTAGTTCATCAGCTCCAAAAATCTCAGGAGCACAGTGACTAAGGGCACTAAGTAACACCGCTTTCTCTTTTGCTTCTCCTTTCCAAGGGTAGTAAGCAGTTTCCTCAGTTATTATATTAATCTATAAGTCATCTCATTTCACTATCTTTTGTTTTCCAGTTTTTTCCAGTCCTTTAATGCTATATTAAATCCCTTTATATAACTTGAATGACTATAGAAGGTTGGCCTATGCTGGGTAGTTGTTTGTTGGCATGCTCCTTAATTCTGCACTGTATCCTCTTCTCTGTATTGCAGAGAGCTAGAGGTTAAAAAGATTTCCCTGGCAGGATTCTGATTAAATTCTTCAAATGGGAAGCACAAGCCAGGATATTGAAAATTGGAAAGAAAGAAGAAACTATTTATATCTATTACTGGTAAAGTTTCAAGCAACAGTAGCTGAGAGGTGGCAAGTGTGGGCACCTGACTTGCATGGGCAGCATGGTTTTAACAGTATGAGAAGTAATGACATCAGTCAACCTAGACTCAGTACTCATTGTCTCTGAACACGTGGCAGTAGGAGTGTTCTCCAACACTTCTGCAGTGACAGTAGTTTTGAGTCCTGTAAAGCCACCATGGCAGTGATTCTTACAGCAGATACATCAGCAGAAATGTCTTGGGTTTTCAGATACATTATTCCTTTTTTTAGTCTAGGAGTTGTGTCACTTTCTACATTTACTATTCTCTGAGCATCTTAATTTTCATCTTATTTCCTAGACTTTTCAATACTTTAGTAACTATCTGTGTTAAATTCACTTTGTATGAAATGCTGTTTTAGTTAGGGTTCTCTAGAGGCACAGGATAGATATATATATGAAAGGTAGTTTATTAAGGAATATTGACTCACATGGTCAAAAGGTAAAATCCCACAATAGGCCCTCTCTGCAAGCTGAGGCACAAGAAGCCAGTTCGAGTCCCAAAACCTCAGAAGTAGGGAGCTGACAGTGCAGCCTTCAGTCTGTGGCCAAAGCCCAAGAGCCCCTGGAAAACCACTGGTGTAAGTCCAAGAGTCCAAAAGCTGAAGAACTTGGAGTTTGATGTTCAAGGGCAAGAAGCATCCAGCAAGGGAGATGAAGTAGAGCTCAGCCAGTCTAGTCCTTCCATATTCTTCTACCTGCTTTTATTCTTGTCCCAATTGCAGCTGATTAGATGGTGCCCACCCAGACTGAGTGTGGGCTGCCTCTCCCAGTCAATGACTCAAATTGTTAATCTCCTTTGGCAATAAGCTCACAAACACACTCAGAAACAATACTTTGCATCCTTCAATCCAATCAAGTTGATACTCAATATTAATCACAAATACCTCGAAACAAATACCTTTTTAAAAAATAACTGGACACTATGTACATTTTATACATTTTAAAATACTATATATACTTATGTCTAGATTTCATTTTGCAATTGTAAATTAATCATGTTGATGAATCATTGTATTTTACATTTTTAAAACTTCGTATTTCCCCGATTCCTTAACATTCTCACAAACAGGCTGTGAACAGTCTGCTCAGGTGACCAGGTGCACTAGTGTGATAAGACTGGTCTCTTCCATAAGCACTCTTTTTTGCCCTCGCTTGACTATGATCTGGTGACATTCATATGCATGAATGAAATCCCTTCATGCCTTTTGCCTGTCTCCCAGTATAGGTCCACATCTGCTTGGCTGAGCACACTCCCTAGGAGCTCTTTGTATATGACCCCCTGTGTGGTGTGCTGTGCCTACCTCTTGCAGTACCTATGAGTAATAATAAGTTTTAACTTCAAATGCCTCTCTAAATGTAATTTCTGATGTTGTAATGATCTACAAAGATACTACCAGGGAGACTTACTTCCCCACTTACAATACAATCATTAGTTCTCTATTTCATATTACTGTGTAATAACATTACATCGTATGGTATAAATTACATTGTATTACATTATAAGAATAAACCCCAAGTTCCTTATCCATTCTAACATTTTCATTTCAAGATATTAGGAAGATGTTTCATTCTATGAATATTCTTATACATCTTTTGGTGTCTTTTCTATGTTCTTACATATCTTGCAGTATCTCTTTATAATATATATGTTAGAATAAATATACAACTTGGTATATGACTTGAAAAATTGGTTTATAGAATATTAATGTATTAATTCTTAGATACTACCAAAAGGTTTTCATAG
This sequence comes from Papio anubis, assembly GCF_008728515.1. Taxonomy (NCBI): domain Eukaryota; kingdom Metazoa; phylum Chordata; class Mammalia; order Primates; family Cercopithecidae; genus Papio; species Papio anubis. Next base: position 78,835,863 of record NC_044979.1, read on the forward strand.
TGGATGTACCAATTAATATTGTCACCGAAACTTTAGGACAGTTTCACTTCTTTCATTCTTTCCAATACTTGGTATTTGGTTTTACAATCTACTTTTAGTGCCTTAAAATAAAAACATGACTTTCTTAGAAATGAGCAATTTAGGCAAGACTTGGTGAGATAATTGTCTTTGTCCACCCACCATTATCTGGGTCAACTTGAAACCTGATGACTGGACTTACCTGAATTTTCACTAATGTATATATTTGGTGGTAGACACTGGTCATTGGCACATAGATAAGGCCTTTGTACATGTAGCTTTCTCACAGCATGATGTCTAGATTCCTGGGGAAAGCACACACATGCAGAAACACACAGAAATAGAAAGAGGGAGGGAAGGGGGAAACTAGCAAAGGACGTGTGCCACTAATTATGACTCAGATGTCAATTTTACTGTAATATGAGTTGTTAGAAGCAAATTACTAGATGTGGAGATTACAATATCTTTGTAAGAGTTTATTTAAAAGAGATTGTTCACTTTATCAATAATCATAAGTGAGAAATGATAAAGTCAACAATTTAAAATATCTTTATCGACAATCATAATAAAATACAAACCAAAGTATGTATTCTGATAACCCCAATATCTAGTTTATTTGAGGGTCTCACCTCATTGTGTACTTTATTTTGACTTTCAGTGCTGGCCTTCTTTCTGCCATAAGTCATAACTTTTAAATAAATACTCGTTTTAGGCCAGGCACGACTTTGGGAGGCCAAGGTGGGTGGATCACGAGGTCAGGAGATCAAGATTATCCTGGCTAACACGGTGAAACCCCGGTTTCCACTAAAAAACAAAAAATCAGCCAGATGTGGTGGTGGGTACCTATAGTTCCACCTACTCAGGAAGCTGAGGCAGGAGAATGGGGTAGGGTGAGACTCCATCTCAAAAAAGTAATAATAAAATACTCATTTTATATAAAATAGTGGTTGGCTCTGAATCATAGTGATAGTTCTCATTGTTTATAGTAGTTACGTTCTATGAACTCACTGCAAACACTGAAACAGTGGATATTGAATCAATTATCCCAAGAAAAACACAGTTAGGTTTGTGGGATCTCTAGTCATAACATTCTCATTAATCAATCTTGTTTTATGTGTGTTTGTTTGAAAACATCTTATTTAGCGTACATTGTTGATTCATTCATATTAAACTCATGGCCAACAGCACTATATAACTTATGTCTAAATGTAGCTTATCTAAGGTGTGCATTTTCTCCATAAGGCACATATAGCCTTCTTGTACTTAGGAAGACTGGACAGCACTTCAAGCACTATGCTTTGGGCTCGTTTTAAAAAATGAAGTAAAAAAAAAGACACTAAGTGGAACACAAAAAGGAGACTTAGAAGAGCTGAAACGAGAAGGTAGAGTAGTACCTTGTTCAATCTCAGCTGGGAACATTAAGTTTGGGAAACAAATTTTTCACCACTTTGTGCATGCCCATAAATGACTTCAAAAGCACTGAAAGTATTGATTTGGGATGCCTACTAAATTTCAGCGAGTAAGCAAATTTGCAAATATATAGTCTTCAAATAATGAAGATCAACTATAGCTTTCCAGAACATAATTTAATTTTCTCCTGGCAGACAAATTGTCCTTGCCCCATCAGTAACTGAAGTGATTCCAGGCTCTCCATGTAGAGCATTTAGGAATGTTCTTCTTTGGTGAATTTTACACTTCGATGTGTGTCTTACAAACACCATATTTCCAAAGTCTCTTTAGATTTTTAGTCTCTTAGCAGCCATCTTTTAAGCACTTACTCAGTGTATGTGTACCTTAGGAATCCCCAAATGCCCTTAGAATTATAAAATATTGGACTTTCATCTTTATTGTTTATCTCTAATCTTAGCTCCTATCTTTCTTGCTTCATTGGTAACCTCAGACTCCAACTTCTGACTTTTTAACCCAGTAAGGCATTCCCATGCTCCAAATCACAACTTTGTTTGAAATCGATGCTCTCTAACGCAGATTTAAAAAAAAAAATGTCCCGAGGAAAAAAAAGTAGTGGTGAATACAGGGCTCTCTTTAATACGTTTTCTTTTTTTACTTTAGGGCCTTAATCTCCCGAGTACTGAGTGCCCTAGTTGTTCCTCTATGCTGCTAAATAAATGTTTTTGTATTTTTCAAAGTTTGTATTTGTTATTGGTGAGAAGGTCAATCTGATACAAGCTACCTCTTTTTTGCTGATAGCACATCTGATAATTATTACCTAAATAATGAATGGACATTGAGTTCTCTTACCAAATTATTTAAGCATATAATTTTTTAACACCTATGTGCTAAACACTTCGTATGCTGCAATGAATAAGCACCTTGAGAAGAGTCATTGCATGTGCTTTATCATTTTTTTTTTCTTTTCTGTATTTTCCTATGTAACATTAAAAGTGCAATAAGAGCAAGACTTCATTGTGTTATAGGAACACATTTGGAGAGAACTGAGATGTGAGTTTAGGAAAAAATTAATAGAAAAAGGAGTGTTCAAGTGCAGTCTTGAAGATTAAATAGAAGTTATTCACACAGGAGGTGGGGAATTTGAAAGGATAAAGACAAATTTTGGTAATAGAAAAAAGTTCACTAAATATTATTGAAGAAAGAAAATCTGTTCTTTAAAGATAAAAATATGCCAAAAGAATAGTATTGGATGAGGTTAAAGAGAAAAGATGAGAACAGCAGTTCATAAGAAGCCTGTAAGTTCTGTAAAAAGGCCTAAACTCTGTCATTTAGGAGTGTAAGTGTGTGCAACATTATTATAACTTATACATTTTGAAATAATCATTCTGGTTTCATTGTTAAGAATATATAAAGAAGATATAAGATTAAAGATAGGAGACCAGAATGAAGCATAAAAAAGTGGCCCAGGTGAGTGCAGAGGGTGAATTAAAATATTTTACACAAAATAGTTTTAAAACTCATTATAAAACATTTGATTAAGCCAGACATGGATGAACAGAGATCATGAGTCTTCCTTCTCTCAGCCTTACTCCCAGAAATAACTCCCATTACTACTATCAATAGCCTGGTGAATACCATGATGTAAACTCAAATAAATATATATATATATACACACACATTTTTTTCATACACAAGAAAATATATTGAAACTTTTCCTGAAACCCATTATGAAGAATAATTTCTTCATATCCATTGTTCCTGGGAATGAGAATTGTTTAGGAAAAAATATTTAAAAAGGCTAATATGAGGAAAGGTGGGATCAAGAGAGGGTGAGAGAAAGAGAAACAAATGATTAAGAGATTTTGGCAAAAAAACCGAAACATTCCATGGAGGTTATAAAGTTATTTTGCTATGCTGTGTGTCGTTTATTCCCTTTATCTATTTCCCCACAATATCTTGAGTAAAGTTATCTAAAGCTTTATGGAAAGGATTTGATTTTGGTGCAAATTTACAAGTTTTTGATCTTCAACCTTCATCTGAGCCTGAAATAGGATATTCATAGGGTGATTTCTCAGATAGTATAAAAAGGTAGATATTGCCTGTCTGTACATACCTGTATCTGTATTTATACATATGTAATCTTTGCACATGCATGGCCTTTTATGTTAGTCCATTTGGGCTGATATAGCAAAATCTTAGATTGAGTCATTTATAAAAAAATTTATTGCTCACAGTTCAAGGCTGTAGAGTCCAAGATCAAGGCCATGTCTACTCTGGCAAAGTCCAATGTCTGGTGAAGGCCTGGTCCTTCATGGATGGTGCCCTCTATGTGTCTTTACATGGTGGATGGGGCAAACACGCTCTAAACTCTTATATGAGGGCCTAAATCCCATTCATGAGGATGGAGCCCTAATGACTATCACTTCCCAAAGCCTATACATCTTAGTACTATCACACCAGGGATTGTTTCAACATGTAAATTCTTGGGGAACGCTAATGTTCAGGCCAAAGCACACATACATACATTTATATATGTATACACACATTATATAAGTGTGTATATTGTGTTATATATAATTGTACCTGTTTTCATTATATATGTCAGCCATCTTTTTATATATGTTCATACACACACATGAATATAATTCACTGAAGTGTTTCAGAAGAATAGTTCTTAGGATTCCATGCTTTTACCATAATTAATTTAGTCAATTGCCTTTTTGACTATTTTGATTGTTTTTATTTAGAAAAATGTCTGATCAGCACTCCCATTGAACATTCCTGGAGGGAAATCTTTTTTGCACATTCATATTAAGTTCTAAAGGGCAAATTCACTTGTGCAAGACTCACAATGTATCAGCATGTTTCTTTGAAGACTGTTACGTATATTGATTTGATGTTTAGAAAATCTTTACCTGTGTTCCCAGACATTTGAGAGTGTCAAGCCTTTTCTAGTCTGGACATTTTGATTTTGGTAAAAATATTCCCTCTTCTGGTATCAGTAGAGTTGCTTCAGAGGCAATTTGTACTGCCTGGCTTTTCATCGCTGGTTGCTACATCTTTTCTTTATCTGGAGCATTGTGATAAAGGCTCCTCTTATTGCTAGTTTTGTCCTTGTGATACTTACCTATCTGGTATGACAAGACATTCTACTGTTGGCTTTGCATATTCCTGATTCTCTTTTCACCTAAAAGGTGTCTGAGTTTATATTAGTTAACCCAGTTCTGAGAGTTTATTGACCACCCAAGAAAAGTATAGTTTCCCATACTGGCTTGGGGTCACATCTTCGCTAGAACCAGTTTATCATGGTCATTCCAAAACAATTCTAGAGTAGACGTTAGTGTACAATATCAGAATTAGTCTATAATTGACAAACATACGCAACTCAAAATCTAAGGTTAGAGAATTGTAATTACAAGAAACAATATTTCCCAAAATTGTAAATATAGTGAAGCATTTATGTGAATCATGTATAACAAAACTTGCAAAATTTTTAGTATTAAATACTTAAGACAAACATTTAAAACAATTATCTTGTAATATTTATGAGGGTTTGCAAACATTTTAGCTTAGGATTTTCAAACATTTAGCTTAAGATTTCAGCTATTTTATCCAAAAACCTACCTATTTAAGATAAACTTAAAGGATTCTAATTATTTATACCCATTATTAAATAATTTTTAGGAAATGTGTTCATTGTTAGAATTTTTTGTTTGACATTATACATTTAGTAATTTATTTCAAATTTTTACTCCATATTATGCCCTTTTACTAATGGAATGCATTGCCCTAATTAATTTACAAAATACTGAAAGAATTTGTGGAAAAATGATAAAGTCCTAGTAAGAACATGCAGTGGCTTCTATTGGGAAGTCACTGGTTATTGAACGATCAATAAGGATCTCTTGATCTTACACAACTCCGTTTCCATTTATTTATTAAAGACCGTCTCACCCTGTCATCCAGACTGGAGTACAGTAGCACAATTGTAGCTCACTGTAACCTTGAACTTCTGTGCTCAAGCGATCCTCCTGCCTCAGCCTCCCAGGTTTCTAGGACTACAGCTACATGCCACCATGCCTGGCTTATTATTTGTTTGTGGAAGTGAAGTTTCATTATGTTGCCCGGAATGACAACTCCTTTCTTTAGCATTGCCATCACCATGATGCAGTATGGATCACATGAAAATTTAGGTCAAAACTATTTGAATCAGTATTAAAAAACTCATTGAAGCTTTCAGTTAATTATGTCTAAAAAATATATCAGACTTACGCAATAATGCAAGTGAATTTAATAAAAATGTAGTTTAAACATTTCAGTTCTTTCAGTCAATATTGGAATATATTAAATGTTAATCAGGCCATTAGACATTAAAAGATTTATCAAAAATTTAACTACTCATAAGAAATCTTGAATGTCCATGAGCATATCTGTCCTGTTCGCCACTATGTCTTCAGTCCCTAGCACAATACTTTACCTAAATAAAAATGGGTACAATGAAGTGGTGTGAAAGACTGAATTCATTAGGATTAGCCTAGATAACTACCCATCATCTGCATTTAAATCATTTAACTCTCATAACAATTCCCCAGTAGTTACTATTATTTCCATTTCCTAGGGAGAAAATATTAGTAGTGCTTACAAATAATTTATCAAATTCTCATTTATGTAAAAATAACCTTACTAGTATAAATGTGATTAGTTGGAGAAGTTGCTAATGTATATTGCATGCTTACAATATGCTAGGGACTGTTCTCAGGTTTTGCAATTAATCTTCATGTCAACTTTTAGATACTATTATTCTCTCCAATTTATAGTTATGAGTTAATATTTTTAGATCTTACATAGATATATGATGTAGAATGCAGTTTTTGGAAGAATAAATTCTCTTTTCTTAAAATTATATGTAGTTATTAAAAAGTCAAAGTAGCCCCAAAATGTGCAAAGTAAAAGAAGATTAAAAATCTCTGAAGTACAATCATTTGTTAACAATTGGGTAACATTGTTTCAGGCTTATCTTTGTAAAAATATAAAGGTTGTCAGATATAATTTTAAAACTTGGGTTGTATTATGCATGAGTTTAATATAAACTGTTAAATAAAATGTATTTTACAAAAGGAAAATAAAATCCCAGGATTAAATTTCTGATAAATATTTCTTTATAACAAATGATACATGCAACTTAAAGAAATTATCAACTTACAAAAGAAATATTATGGAGACCCCTAATGTTGAGTTCATTATACACGTTTCTTTTAACGGTATGTGTCCATTTTAGGCTATATTAAATTCTTGACAAAATTATTTTCTCTTTATAGTTATATTTTTATTTTTATATTGTCAAGATATATACCAGTTATTTGCAGTTATGGAACCTTCATCCCCCACATTTACTATTAGTTTTAGAGTCATACAGCTGAGTATTAGTTATGTATTAGTTACATGTGTTCAAAATCTATTATGACATATGAATTCCTAGATTCTTCAGTTTGATTAGTCTGTTAGTCTGATGTAGTTTATCATCAAATAGAAGTTTCATGTATGCTGTATTTCCAGTGTTGAAGCTTGCTGGAAGATATCTATTTGTTATTTTATTCTGATAAGACAAAGTGCCTATATGTAAGTTTCTTGTTGCTGTTTTTCTTTTCTCAGAATTTGGAAGATATTACTCTTGTTCTGAAGTTGAGTGTTACTAAAGAGAAGCAGCTAAATAAAATAGCATGTTTTTACATCATGTTTCCATATGATTTGCTTTTCTTTTTCCTTTAAAAACCTCAGGTTCAAATCTTTAATTTCAGAAATTTTCAACTAAAATTGTTATTTTGGCTCATTTTTCTGTGCTTTGTTTTATTCTTCCCAGGGTCACACATTGGGTCCTTTGTTTATATAAAATATATTCTTTGTAATGTGTATACATGTGTGCTTTTATATGATATTAAGTTGGATATGGAGGGGAAGTTTGCAGGTAGACTTGAATAATTGCTGGATTGTAAATATTAGAATGTGCACTTGATTATGTAAGTGTTGGTTTAGGGTAAACATGAGGTTTTATGAAGAACAAGATATTCATTCTGAATGTATAAATCAAGTTGAGAACAATGTTTTTAATCTTTCTTCTTTGTTGGGTGATTTCTTATATTTTAAACATTAAACGTGTATAGATCTGTTGTTGAGTTCACTTTAACCACTAAATTTTCCAAAATATTTCTACTATGTAGGATTTGAAAGTAGAAAAACATAGAATGTTGAACCATCATTGTGATCCATGCTTATATTTTGGCATTACTTTCATGGGATAAATTTTTCACTTTAATATTTTCACTTTTTTCCATCTTGTGCTCCCAAATGAGCTAAGCAATGGATCATTTTATAGCATTTCAGGTAAGGGATGCTTGTTTTCTCATCTGCCATAAATCTTTATGATACCTTCATATTATCTAATAATCTTGAGCAAATTTCAATTTTAGTAGCATTTGCATTCTCTGTACAATTCTATTTCTAAGAGATTACATTCTCCAGAGCTGCCGTTTCCTGTGCCTTATGAACACCAAATGCTAAACTCTTTCTCAATTCTGTGAATCACGTAGTATCCCTACAACTATCTTCACTTTTTGGTTTAGTTTCTATTGTTTAAAACCAAATAATGACTTGTAAGAGAATAAAAATATTCTCCCCATTAAAAAAGTTCATGATCTCAGGCAAAAAATAAATCTTGATGCTTGCAAAGTTATATTCAACATAATTATATGTCTTGAAATATTTGTGATCATTTAATAAATACTATAAAAAATCTAAACTTGATCTTTACTGTTTGTCCATCGGTTCTTGGAATAAGTTTTCTTTGTATTAAAAAATTTTAGTTGTAAATATTTAATAGGAAGAGAATATAGATTTAAGAGTGAAGTTGATAAAATATAAGTAGATGTTTTACAAAACATCTACTTGGGAAAGGCGAAGCAGCTCCCATCTTGTCTTTGAGATACTGGGACCCAGATGTGCATAAATAGGCACCCTCAAGGACATGTGGTGTCTTATCACATCGAAATGGGCTATAAAAGGAAGTTCATAGGCAGAGTATTAGGAAGAAGACTGGAAATATAACATGATTCCATATGAAACGACTTTTGTGGGTCTACTTAACCAACGCAATGCAAATATTGTAAAGAGTTTACCATGCCTCTAACATCCCAATTACTTCCTCCAGAAGCAGCAAAGACTTAAAATGTTATTTAGTTGCAAAAGGAATTAGAAGATTCACTATTTGGGCTGCAGGCTATTAATCAGTTTGGTATTCTGTATATTACTTTTATATTTAAAAAAGGACTTTTATGTAAAGTGAAATCAGAAAGATCAACTAAGTATTTGTTGAGAAACCCACATATTCTATCTTTATGTAACAGTAGCAATTAGATTTTCATAATAACAGTTCTCATTCCATCCTTTGATTCAGAAGAAAAGAGTTGCTAAACTATTTGAACCTGGTAATCTATCCCAATGAAAATTATAAAGGAGACTTGGGTCCCAAATGAGGTGTAGTCTTACCCTCTACTGTTAAACTTCATCCCAAAGTAAAAATTTGTGAAAATTGTAGTCACAGTATAAAGGTCCAGCAAAAATAAAACATCTTATATCAAGGGTCAACCTACAGACCTATAAGAATGATACTACAATAATACATATGTAACAAAACACTCAAGTGTCCTAATTAGCTGTTTTTTTTTTTAAAAGGGAAACCAATTTGATAGTAGTAAAATCATAGCAAGAAATAAGAACTAGCTATATGCAGAAGATTTCGGTGACTGGCTAACTTTTGTCCCCCCTCCAAATTCCTATGTTCAAGTCCCAATACCAGTACCCCGGAAGGTGATCTTATTTGTCAATAGGATCTTTAAAAATAGTAATTGAGATTGAGATTATATAGGTAGGCCCTAATCCATGGGACTATATTTGCAAATAAGGCATTCAAAGAGATGATTAAGCTAAAATGAGGCCCAGAGGGTGCAGTATTAATCCAGTATGACTGATGTCACCAGGGATTCCTGAATGCAGAGAAAAGGACCGAAAAGGCCACATGAGGACATAGCCAGAAGACAACCATTAGCTACACAAGAAAAAAGGCCCTAGGGGAAAAAATAAAAACTAAAAATCTGTTAACCTTGATCTTGGACTTCCAGCCTCCAAAACCGTGAGAAATAAATTTCTGCTATTTCAGCTGCCCAGTCTGTGGAATTTCATTAGGGCAGTCCTAAGAAACTAATTCTCATCTTCCCAAAGTTCTTTTATTATACAGTGTGTTTTTACCCCTTTTGTATGAATTATATTATTTTCTCTTCACGTGGGGGCCATAGTACAATTAAAATACTATTTATGATGTAATTTTTTTCAAGTCTCCAAGTGTCCAATGTAGAGCAGGCATTATGCATACTAAATGTAATTCAATGCCTTAACCATTTATGAACCTAGCCCTTAATTCTATATGCTGTAGAGTATAATGCTTTGATTTTTGTAGTGTGCTAAAAATTCAAGTGTATCCTGTTGAAATTCTCAGCAGCAGAGAACTTAGCAAAAGAAAAAAATGTTTTACTGAATTAAATTCATAATGCTTGCACAGCCTGAGAACACACTCCCAAAGATCTCAATAATATTTCACTGTTTTATTAGGCTACAAACTTTCCCAGTATGAACCTTTGACCGAATCATTATTCTAATGCCTATATTGATCAAAAACATCAATTGAACATCGTGTCTTCCTAGCTCAATTAAGTGAAATGTAGGTGCCATAAAAAGTACCTGAATCCAGTCTTGGAGAATGTTTTTATTTGTCTACTTTACCAGGTTTTGCTTTGAGACTATTGGTGACTGTTACAAAATTACAGGTAGTTTATACTTCCAAAGTCTGATGTTGTACATTGCCAATTGGTCATTTCATATGAAAAAATCCCTGATGTCAATTAAACGCTGGCATTTTCTTTCATCTTTGCAATTAAGTCACCAGAATTCGAGTTTCCTGTGGCAGTCTATCTTGCATTCCAAACATATTTCCAAGCATACAGCTAGATAATTAAAAAGGTATTATCCTTTCAATTGCCAGCCATTTGTGGCAATTTTGCCCACTAACAGGCTGGTATATTTTGGGGTATGTAAATCGGTATGGATTGAATGAAGTTTGCCAAATACTGTAATTTTTACTCTTTTAAGGAACATACACAAAACATCACTGGCCTGGAATAGAATAAAAGATGAGTAATATTGCACAACTCACTTGTGTCCAAGCACATGCTATGAGACTTGCCAATACCATCATATTTTTCCCTTCCCCAAACCTTCTAAAGTAGATATTTTAATCCTCAGTTTAGAGAAGAAATTGAGGCTTCGATTAGACTAACGTATTTATCAAATGGTTGTCTAACGGTATCTCAAGAGCAATTCCTCTAGAGTCATTTAGTCCAACTGAGATGACATGCCTGTCTCTTGTAAATACTTGATAACCCGCTCTTCTTGCACCGTTCTTTGTGACATTTGTGGTCAGTGTGAGCACTGAGATAAAAGTTTCAACATCAAGTGGCCATACTACAGAAGAAATTCTTATATGAGGCATTTGGCCAGAAAAACCGTGTCAGATGGACCACGAGCCAGCAGTTTTTTTCCCCCCATCACAGAATCAGAATTCACTCAACTGGGTTCCTCTGTTAAAATTGTGTCCTCACTGACATGATTATAATACAATTTTCCAAGTAAAAACAGTTACATTAAGTTAAGGTGATGTTTTCTGTTCTGAAGAAATTAACTGAATTTTAAAAATCTGACTTTAACACTTGGGGGAAATGCCTATGTTATGGTTTAGGGTTTTTAAAAACAATATTTAGAACCCCTATGCTAGGCACTATGCTAAGTGATTTCAGTTATTAGGGTGGAGAGGCAGAAGAGGTCAACTTGTTTAAGAAATAAATCTTATAGAAGAGTGGATAATTAATATGTAAATTCACCATATTATTGCTTTACTGGCACATTCCTTTCTTATTTATCTCTTTCACAACTCAAAAGAGAATCATACAAGATTCAGTTGCTTGTCATTCCTTTTTGACTAGACAAAAAGCAAAGAAATAAAATAAAGGAAAGCATTTGCTGGTGCTAAGAAAGTCTCCTTTAGGAAAGCTGAAAGGGGATGTAATTGGTTCCAAAATACCATCTTAAATTCACTGTGCATGTATTTTTCACACACAAAAAATTGAGCATTGGAGACCAAAGGGGCCTGGAATGTAAAATGATGCAGCTAAACTCCATTTAGAAATAGTTGTAATGCAATTCCCAGTTGGACTGATTTTATCTGCTCATCTTGAAAAGAAATTTAACCCTGAAATATCACTCATGTTTTCTAACTCTCATTACAAATTGACAGTGATTGATTCTGAGTAATTCTCCTAAAAAGTAAATTAGAAAATAATCTTCTGGATTATAGGGGAGTCTAGTTCATGTTTTCAATTAGTCCCTTCTTTGAAAGTATGATGCTATCACACATTTGAATAGCACAGTGGATTTCTTAAACAACTTGACTTTACTATAAAAAAAAACTATCTAAATTAAAAAGTTTTTAGTAAAAACCCCAATTGTGGATTAAATTCTTCTGGAAGAAAGCATAGAATTAAAATAGCCAGGGTATCAAAAAATCAGGGGGTCTGACATATTCTTGATTTAGCCATTAGTTACCTTCGTGAACGCAGATGACGTTTTTGTTCCCGATTTCCCGAATCTGTAAAGAAATTCAATGAGAAGATGCTCTCCAAGGCCCTTTCCTCTTCTGTTTTTATGTATTCTATAATTCCATTTTACTTAAATTAATGGTCCATTTTCCATGCAGGCCTCTAAAGTAACATTGGAGAGTGATTAAGGGGAAGTGTAAAGAAAGACTAGCTCAGAGGAAATAGTTCCTTTATGTTTCATTGCTTATAGAAAGATGCTCAAGAGTAGTGCTTCTTAAGCTTAATTTGCATTCAAATTGCCTGGAGATCTTGTTAAAATGCTGAGTCTGAGGAAGTTTGGAGAGAGGCCTGAGAATATGCATTGCTAGCGCATTCCTGAGTGATGACCTTGCTGCTGGTTCCAGAATGTATTTTGTAAATGTATTTGTACTGGTTGTAAAATTACTTTTAATGGCAAAACTGCAATTACTTTTGCACCAACCTAATAGAAGAATCTGGAGGAGTTGTTAAAATATTGATTTCAGAGGGTGGGGCCACAAATTGAATTTTTCAGATGCATCTTGTGTAATACTGTTGCCAGAGGTCCAGGGACCACACTTCATACATTTGAGTATACTATCATATGGAGTCGTGGAAGGGAACTATCTTCCAAGCCCTTCTCTAGTCTGTTCAGTTTCTCTTTTCAAATATAGGCCCTGTCTTATTACTGCAATTTTTTTTTTTTTTAAGTAACTGTGTGAAACCAGTTCTGTGGTTGTCTTGTACCAGTCTTTTCATTTCATGGAATACCTGTTGTCTGGTTAAAAATGACAAATTAATGTGCATAGGTCTTTTGTTCATTTTTTAAACTTGAAGTGCAAGGACATTTCTACCTCTTTAACAAGTATTCATGAAGTTGCCATAAAGGAAGTATGTTGAAGTGGGGGAGAAAACCATGGTAGGATCAGGCAAGCCCAAATCTCAATTCTAGTACTGCTAGCTATTCCTTTAATTCTGTGCTTCCCTTATACCTGAAACTACAGAAGATCTTAGCCATTGCTAATTCACTTAGACATGCTCAACAGCATGGTGGCCTATTAGGAGTCGCCAACAACTAAAATTAGAGTTCAGATAGGGTTATAATTCACAGAATAGTCACTGAAGTTTTCTTGCGCTCCATAAGTAAAATAGTTGATCCACACATTTTACTTGCGAAAAACCATGAGATTAATATGCCAACTTGAAATGATATACCTATAGGCATATACACGTTTCTATTGGATCATATTGAAGTTAGAGTCATTTTCAGACAGCAGAAAAATGACATCAAAATTTCATAAATAGCTTAGAGATAAAAGTTGGAAAATTGTATTAAAATCCTTAAACATGTGATACAGTAATTTTTTTCTCTGCATCTAGGGCAAAGGTTCTCTTGCCCTTCCCATGTTCAACAAATATTTGCCCTCATACGTGTATCAGAAACTGGTCTAGAACTTTGGGGTTCAAGTAGGAAACAAGTGAAGCAAAATTGTCAAGTATATTCCAATGTTCTGAGGTAAATAAATTTTAAAAATAAATGTTCCCCCATTTCTTTTCATTTAGACTTATTTTAGATACAGGGGTACGTGTGCAGGTTTGCTATATAAATTGCATGTCAAAGGTTTGGGGTACAGATTATTTCATCACCCAGGTGATAAAAGCTGAGTACCTTAATAGGTATTCAATCCTGACTCTCCTCCCAACCTCAAACAGGTCCCAGGGTGTATTGTTCTTCGTACTCATGTGTTCTCAATGTTTAGTTCCCACTTACAAGTGAGAACTTACAGTATTATTTGCTTTTCTGTTCCTGTATTAGTTTGCTTGATAGTGGCCTCCAGCTCCATCCACGTTGTTGCAAAGGACAATCTTTATGGCGGTGCAGTATTCCATGGTGTACGTGTTCCACGTTTTCTTCATCCAGTCTACTGTTAATAGGCATCTAGGTTGATTCCATGTCTTTGCGATTGTGAATAGTGCTGCAGTGAACACGTGTGCAGGTGTCTCTATGGTGGAACAATTTATTTCTTCGGGTTTGCACCCAACCCATTAATGGGATTGCTGGACTGAATGGTAGTTGTTTTAAGTTTGAGAAATCACCAAACTGCCTTCCATGGAAGTAGAGCCAACAAATATGCTGACAGGAGAAAGGTCTAAAAGCAAGAAGAACGATTGACTTTCACCTGAGCAATGGGAAAGACAGAACTGCTATTTACTTAGTTGAAAGATTGTGGGGAAAAGCACATTTAGAGGTTCAGATCATGAGTTGGTCTTGAGATACCTAACACATCCAACAAATAGGTACAGGAGACAGTTGCACATCTAAGTCTAGAGTTCAGCAGAAAGACCTTAGCTAGTAATATAAATTTGGGAGTTTTTGGCATGTAAGTGGTATTGCAAATCATGGATGAGATCACAGGGCAGTGATGTTGGAGAAGGAGAGGTTCAGAAGTTACACCTGAGGCTTTCCAGATTTTGGAGGTCATGCAGATAAGGTAAAAATCAGCAAAATGCAATGATAAAGAGCAGCTAAATGAGATAGACAAGAGCACGTGAAATCTTTGATGCCTCAAAAATAAGGTCATCAGCCAAGTTAAGTGCTGCTGCTTTTTTAGGTAAGATTGAGAAGAAGTTATTACCAACTCAGAACAATGTGGAGATCAATGATAGCCTTGAGGGACATTTTAGTGGCATATGGGGTAAAAAATCCTGATTGGAATAAATTCAAGAGAAAAAATGAAGAAACTGAAGATGGCTCAAAGAAAATTGGAAGTTTTTCTCTGAAAGAGAATAAAAGGTAGCAAAAGGATGTGGTATTGAGAATTCTTTAAATTTCTTTTTCAGATAAGAGAAATAGCAAGATGCTTGTACACTATTGGATAATTTGGCCAAAAGGGGAAAAGGATAATATCTAAAAGAAAAATCGAGAGTGATGTTTGAGCAGGTGCATGAGTGCAAGGGATGTCCTTCAATGAGAACACAGGTTGTTCAATCAAAGCAAGATAAGTAAAAGCAGAATATATAGGCAATATAGATACAGGTGAGTAGATAGTATAGCAGCTGGGGACAATCTGATTTTAAATTGTTTTCCCCTTTTTCTTTTTAGCCTAAGAAGCAAAGTCAAAAAACTGAGGGGAAAGAGGTTTGGAGGTATGAGAGGAGTGTAGGGGGTAAGTAATATCCATTGAGAGGCAAGCGAAGAGGGGAATATAGAATTTCTGTGTAATAACGTTGGGCTAAGTCACAACAAAGCATAAATATACAGTGAAAATATTCTAAACATCCAAACAAAAGGATAATAGTGAGAAATAAGGATTCTAGAACTTTCAGTAAATGAACTATTGTGAAGTTATTAAAATAATTTTCTAATATGCTTAACAGAAAAATCTCAATGTGGAAGAATAAAACTACAGTCCTTTGTATTCTATGTTGTTGTTACCAGGAAGTGCAGGAATCCTCAAGTTCTTAGTCTTACTTGGAGAAAGTTCTGCCAAGTGATTGATTTAGCCAAAAAAGGTTATTGAAGGAAAGTAGAGTGCAGAGAGTTTGCTTAAAGCGATAGCACACTGAAAAGATGAGTCAGAGCCAGGTGCTGAAAGGGAATGGGCCAGCTGCAGCCCCTGAGAGTTCCGCTTTGGGTTTTTATGATGTCAAATTCTTTGAGGTTCTCACTTCTGTCTTAAGTCTCTGCTTTTTTTTTTTTTTTTTTTGGGGGGGGGGGGGTCTAGTTTTTCCACTCCTGCCTTAAGTCTCCTTCCTTTCCCCATGAACTTCCCAACCCAGGCTTGTGGGACCCTCCCTTACCATTATTAGCGTGCATGTGTGGGTCTGGTGTCACATACAAATGGTGCCTGCATTATCCCTTAAAACTTTCTTCTTTGCCTTTTGCCTCTCATTAGGCATGTAGCTAGCTCCATTCTGACAGGTTAAATGCAGAGTGAATTATTATGGGACATCTTATTGGGCATTCCTTTCCACACAGATATTTCCCCTCCTCTGTTCATATCTATGGTATCCAGGTTTCAGGTGATCCCTGGGCTGTGAGATTTTCCAGACCTCCCTTTTCACAGGGGCTTCCCCTCTCCTGCTCATGTCTGGTTATCTGCCTACTCTAACATTACGTAATTTGATAAGTGACAAAGGCATTAAGACTCCAAAGTCACAATACTGGGAATTGATAGCCTGGGTTACAACCCAGGTTTGACTGATTTCAAACTGATTTCCAGACCACTTAAATTTTACTATGTTGAAAACCTCCAAAATTTTTTGAATAAGTATTACATAAGTATCCTATATTTTCTAACTGAACAATTGTTTCAACTGCAATATATAAATTCATATACATTGTTTTCAATGTTCCAGGTCAATAACCCTAAACAGTTTATGCACAAACTATTTGTCATTCAACTTGGTCACACTTTTGTAAAAACTTTAGCCAGCTGTCATTTTTAAAGTGTTCCAATGAAATCTTCTTGTAAATCAAGATCACTAACATGTTAATTCATTCTTGAAAATAGTAAGTAAAAGATAGAATTTACAGAAGCTTCTTTGAACAATGAAAATGGTCTTATATAACTAAAAGGAATATGTTACTGGAAAGAATTGTCCAAGTTCTTGGCATTTTGAAAAAAGAATTGAACAAAATTCACAAAGTAGCAAAAGGAGCAAAGAAAGATAGACACAGCAACAGAAGAACTGAGTAAAGAAGGCACAGACTTACTCAAGAAAATTCAGAGCGGGAGAGAACTTTCAGAGCGGGAGAGAACTTTCAGAGTGGGAGAGAGCTCAAGCAAATGGCTCTAAAAGCTGACTGCATTGCTCCTCAGGGTTTTTATAAAGCCAAAAGAACTGGCAACAGGTGCCCTTTAGAGGCCTCCAAATGGTTACACCCTATGACCAATCAGAGGCTGAAGTGGATGCTTCGCTCACAGTCCATCAGAGGCTGAAGTGGAAACTTCTGTCTCCTTATCGCAGGCGCGAGGATGTGGCCTGTATGTGCCCAGTCTTGCCAAGAACTGGCTGCACCTGCTGTTGTTTAGTTTATGCCTTAACCCCCATTTACACTAATTCCCTATTCTGCCTCAGAATGAATTTCTGGCATAAATGAATCAAGTAACAAAACCCAAATTTGGTATAGTTTGCTCCTCTGTGATAATCTCTTTAAGCAAACATAGTTTAAGTTTCAGGTTGTATCCTCCAAAGACTTTTTAGGTTTTTTCCACACGTGAGACTTACCCCTGATCTCTAACAGCTGACACTTAGATGATATTACCTTGTCCCATGACCATTAATCATATTTTCTTTTACGTTAATGACTTCCAAATTTATATTTTCTATCCAGCTCTCTTCTGTTGAGCTTCAGTCAGGCATATTTATCTGTCTTCTTGATGTCTCCCTGAGGTTAATTCAAGCATAGTATGGTCAAAACAGATCATCTGAGAGTTTTGAAACATCTGCTAGAATAAAGATCATACTCAGTAATCAGACTGCTGGCATTCCAGAGAATGTTGACATCACTCTGAAGGGAGGCCTAGTTATTTCGAAGGGGCCCTAAGAAACTCTGTTGAGGGACTTTAATTACGCGAACGTAGAACTCAGTCTCTTTGGGGGATGGGGGGAAAAAGGTAGAGGCTCCAGCTTGACAGATGGCAGGGAAATGGAAAGCAACTGGCTACTGTGCACACTATCTGTGTCCATCCACAGAGCATGATCAAGGCATTACGATGAGCTTCCATTACAAGAAGAGATCTGTGCGTGCTTACTTTCCCATCAATGTCATTATTCAGGAGAATGGGTCTCTTGTTGAAATTCAAAATTTCTTAGTGATAAATGCATCCACAAGTTTCAGGTGAGTCTGGGTGTTGCTTGTTTAATATCTCAAACCCAGAAAAATGAGTTAATTATTGAAGAAAATGACATTGAACTTATATCAAATTCTACTACTTTGATTCAGCAAGCCACAATAGTTAAAAACAGAAATCAGAAAAATTGTGTATGGTATCTACATCTCTGAAAAAGGAACAGTTTAGCCCCCTGATAAGTAAAGCCTAAAAGCTGTCCAGCTTAGGAAACAAAATGCTAATTCCTCAAATCCATTTATGATGTTTTAAAGATTTAACAAAAACCCTCTACTGAAAAAAACAAACAACAACAACAACAACAACAAAAAACCAAGCAACCAACTAATCAGACTGTCTGAATTATAGCTCTCCCCTCAAGTTATTTCCCATTTTTATAATGACACCATCATTTGCTTGAGCCAAGAACCATCTTTAATTCCTCTTTCTCTGAAACTATATTTACGCAGTGAATGACTTTTCCAGGACTTTTTCCAAAATACATGTAAATTCAGTCCTTTCCTCCCTTGCAGCTCTCCAGTCCAAGCTCCAATCATCTTCAGCTTATTATAACAGTCTTCTAAATAGTCTGAATATTTTTCCAGTTCCTCTAATTTGCCCACAAAAAATATTATTTTTGAAAGATCATTCAGATAACATCACTTTCCCAATTAAAACATCTCAATGCTTATTGTCGTGTTAATATAAAATGGAAACTCACTATTCTGGTCTGTAAGATGCTACATGATTTGGATTCTGTCTGGATTTCTACCTATCACCCTACCCCCTGGGTTTTTCTTCAGTTGCACTGTTCTTTGTGTTCTTGGAAGACATTAAGATTTTCTAGCCTTAGATTCTTTGTATCCACTCTCACCACTGCCTGGGCCACTTCCCGTGGTTCTTATATTTCAGATCTCCTATGAAATGTCACACACTGGTAGAGTTGTTTCTTGACCATTCTATCTAGGATAGATTTTCCACCTCTGACTGTATGTTTTCTCTACCAAAACATCTGCTTATTTCTCCTATGGAACCTAACACAATCTTTAGGTATTTTGTTTATTCATGTGTTTCTTTGTTTATTTTGTGTCACACTAACAAAGGTTTGTTACTGAAACTCCAGTGCCTATCACATATCACGTTCTTAATTTTTGAACGAATGGATAAATGAATATACCATTTTCATTCATTGCAGAAGCGATAGTTCATTTTCATAGTTTGTAAATTCATTAGTTTCCATGCACAGTCAATTGATATTTAGATTACAGGTGATAATTGCCTTAACATTTCTTTACTCCCCATTTTTAGGTGGTAAGGATTCTGTTTTAGTCAACTTCTACAGCTATTTGGTGTATCAAACCTCTTAATCTTTTTTTTTTTTTTTTTGCCTTCTTTCTGTATAATTCCAAAGGATATTTTATAAGGAAACTATTTAGCTGAATACCTCCAGCTCTTTCTCATTTTCACTCAAGCCCCAACCGATGGGTGGATGTTTTCCCTATTTTAACCACCTCTGACCAGTTTTAACATTGCATAAATCAAAATACAAATTTATAAAACACAGGATCTCTACATAAATTTGTAGAAGGTAGTAAAAGTATTTTTTTAAATGAATTTGAATCAGAGGGAAAAGTGTTTAATCATAAAAGCTCATCCCAAGTGGCTGAAATCACAGCATGAGACAGAATGTATTAAGACAGTACATAGCCAGCTGAAATAGATCAGATTTTTATATCACTATATCACTGACCACAGGGAAATAAACATGACCACAGCCACTCGTTAGTAATTTTAGACAATGCCACTTCCAAACTTTTGGTGATCTTTAACCTAAATTCCAGAATCTCACAGAAAGATGTAACCGGAGATTAATGTCATACCTCAAACATCTGCAATAGAAATTGTTAAATTGTCTTTGGAGATTCAGTGAATTTACACTTATAAGTTATCCTTTTTTTGTCACGGAAAGCATTAGAAATACACCTTTTAGATTCTGTTTTACAGCCTGCTGGGCCAAATGGACACAGCCAGAGCCTACCATTGCTGGCCCATATTAACCCAGCTAACGCTTCAACAGAGTAGAAAGCACATTTACTTTCACTATCTCATTTAATGTTCTTTATCCATCAACACGTACTGAAGAATGTTTAATGGAAAGACAGAGCATGGTTAACCAGATAGACATAACTTTTTACGGAGCTGTCTTATAGAGGCTGACACATGATGTTTTAAAGATGTCGAACAAGGAAAGGAGTGTCACAAAAAGTATCAAGTACAAGTACCCTCGCATCTAATTGGTGGAGGGGGATTGAAGAGTACATGAGGTAAAGAGAAAGACCTCTGTGAAAAACCCAAAGTACTTCTAAGAAAATCAAGGAAAGTCAACATAGCTAATAATCAGAACGTGGGCGAAATATTACTGAGATAAGGGAAGGAGGAGGAGGCCCTGATCAAGCAGTTTGTTCTTAAGAAAATGAGATGTCACTGAGAGTATAATAAGGATAATAATCAGATGAGATCGGGCACATTCAGGGTGGTATGAAAAAAAATTAAGGAGAATAATCTTTTTGAAACAGTTCTCAATACTGTCCCCCTTACTGATTTTTTTTTTTTTTTTTTTTTTTTGCATCTTGGCTCCAGGGAATGGATGAGCAAATTGTAAACTCAGAAAACTGAAAGTAGAAGTAGCCATACCCATTGCCAGAAGGGAGCTGGGTAGGCAAAGACAAAGTGAAGCAGAAAATTTTCCTGTTGGTCCTCCCCTTTATTTTACCTCAGTCAGCAACATCATAATTCTAGCAATTGAAACAATCAGGTAATTTTTCAGGAGGGTGTTTCTCACTTTCCTAGCTGCCTATTAGGAAAATTTAAGTTTCCTGAGAGGGAAAGCCAGTGTAACCCAGGTGGTATGTGAAGCAGTAGCATAAACAGTTGAGAAAGGGAAGATTCTCAATTGTCCACAGGTCTTCTAGTTTTCCTGTAAGCATTGAGAAGGTTGTGGAAGATAATTGGGATATGATCGGGCTTGCCACCTCATGCCAAGGTCTATCCAGTTAGGTGAAGAGCCCCACAGAGAAAGGGAAAGGAGAAGAGCAATTAGGCCTCTGACAGTATTTGCAGTGCCATGAGGCTGCAGAAAAGGTGCCCAGCTGGGTGTCTGAAGGCAGTGAATGCTCCCATAGCAGAGTAGTATCCTACCTAGCGAGACCAGGTAAGAGCCAGATCAGGTAAGAGCCAGACTAGGTAAGAGCATTTGTAAGAGCCAGATAAAGTGAAAAACAGGCCACCGGTTTCCCTTGCAATAGACATCAGCAGCTGTTGACAGTTAGTGGAAGGGATTTTATACTGGGGCCCAGGAGATTTCACAAAATCTTTCAGAAAAATTAATGTCAGAGAAATGAATAATACAATCTTTGCAGAGTGTGTAGTACAATAAAAGGGGTCGGGTGGAGTGGCTCATGCCTGTAATCCCATCAATTTGGGAGGCCGAGGCAGGCAGATCATGTGAGGCCAGGAGTTCAAGACCAGCCTGGACAACATAGAGAAATCCCCATCTCTATGAAAACTACAAGAAAAAAAAAAAATAGGCACGTGTGGTGACTCATGCCTGTAAGCCAAGCAACTTGGGAGGCTGAGGAAGGAGAATTTGAGCTGGGAGGTAGAGGTTGCAGTGAGCCAAGATCCCACCATTGCACTCCAGCCTGAGTGACACAGGGAGACTCTATCTCAATTTAAAAAAAAAGGAAAAGGGAGGCATCGACAGAACTCCAAGTTTTGGAGGAAGGTTCCAAAAGAAAATCACATTCTGAGTAAGGAATGTTCGATTGCATTGACTGAAAATCTCCACTGGACTTGAAATTGGAAGACATTAGTGACTTAAATAAAAACAGATTTTGTGAAGAGGAGAAGAACTGAAGAGAGAGTGAAGTAGCTGTTGTGAGTAAATGAGAGGGTAAAGGATAGATGAGGAATAGAGGCAACAACTATAGGCCTTTCAAGAAATTCAACAGTGAATGGGAGAGAAAGTAGGTGATTCTTGAAAAGGAAGTAGAGTGAGAGAAGGTTGTCTTTTGTTTGTTAAATCATTTCTTTGTTTTAAGGAAGAGTCCTGAGCATATTTAGTTGTATGAGGGAAGGAAACAGAACACACAGAGAATAAATAATACTCCATATAGCTCCCCGCCACACACACAAAAGAGCAGCTGGAAAGGCATTGTGGCTTCCATTTTACAAATAAGAAAACTAAGACTTAGATTTAGTGGTTTGCTGAAGGTCAGGAACTGTTGATGTATTTGGATGAGAAGAAAGCCTTTTTTGTTCATATGTTTCAATTCTTCTTTCAGTGTATTTAATATCCTCATTTGCATTAGGACACTGCTGGATGTCGAGATTGGTGAAATGACCTATAACATTTCATCTCATTGCATTGAATTCACAGACTACTAAAAATTGTGGAGTCCCTGAGTGATAAGTACATGAGATTCTTGTGAGATCACTGCATGTGAGATAGTTACTTTGTAACTCCTATTACTGTTTGTGATTTTTTTTGGTGATGGTTACTGCAACCTCCACCTCCCAGCTCAAATGATTCTCCTGCCTCAGCCTCAAGTTGCTTGGAGTACAGGCATAAGTCACCACACTCGGCTAATTATTTTGTATTTTTAGTAGAGATGGGGGTTTCTCTATGTTGGCCAGGCTAGTTTTGAACTCCTGGCCTCACGTGATCCACCTGCCTCAGTCTCCTGAAGTGATGAGATTACAGGCTTGAGCCACTGCACCTGACCCCTTTTCTTGTACTACACACTTTGCAGAGATTGCATTATTCATTCCTCTGACATTAATTTTTTTGAAAGTTTTTGTGAAATCTCCTGGGCCCCAGTGGAAATCACCTTGCACTAACTGGCAACAGCTCCTGATGTCTATTGCAAGGGAAACCTGTGGCCTATTTTTCAGTTTATCTGACTCTTACAAATGCTCTTACCTAGTCTGGCTCTTACCTCATCTTGCTAGGTAGGATACTATTTTGCTATGGGAAAATAGTAGTGCCTTCAGACACCTAGCTGGGCACCTTCTCTGCAGCCTCATGGCACTGCAAATACTGTCAGAGCTACTGCTTTGCCCTTTGTAATACTGAGGGAGAAAAACAGGGAAAGCTCAAACAATGGAAAACCAATGAAAACACTTTTAGTCTTGGACAATGGTTAGAGGAAATAGTGTTTCCAGTTCTTAGTGCTTGGTCAGCTGAAAAGCAAGAATTTCATAAGTTTTGAGAAAACTACAGTGTGGTTTTTGCTAGATGTAAGGAAAGGAGAATGCTGATTGGTACTGTTTTATCTATGTTAATATAAACAGCTAAAAAATGGATAACCTTTATGAATCCTGGCTACAAGCTAGGCACACTAGTATGATAGCACTAAATACCTCCTTGAATCCTTACAGGGTTCTGAGACAGGATATGCTCTCTCCATATTAGGAATAAGTAATAACTAACTTCAACTCCTCACTCTACCACTTATAAGTGATGTCACTTTTGGCTAATATGTTAGCTTTACGTTGCTATAAATAAATGCCTGAGACTGGGTAATTTATAAAGCAAAGAAATTTATTTGGCCCACAGTTCTGCAGGCTGTACAAGGATGGTGTCAGTATCTGTTCAGCTTTTGGTGAGCCTCAGGAAGCTTTTAGTCATGGCAGAAGGAAAGGGAAGCCAGCGTGACACATGGCGAGAGACAGAGCAAGAGAGATGGGGTGGAGGTGGTGGGTCTCAGAATCTTTTTAACAATCAGATCCGATGGTAACTCACTATTGTGAGAAGGCACCAAGCCATCTACAAGGGATTTGCCTCCATGACCCAGACACTTCCCACCAGGGTCCACCTATATCCAACACTGGGTTCACATTGAGATTTGGAGGTGACAAACATCCAAACCATCTCAGCCAGTTATTCAGCCTCTTGTGTTTCAGTATCCTTATCCATTACATTTAAATGAGAATGACAATAATAATACCTTCAACACAGGGTTGTTATGAGAAGCAAATGAGTTACCATTTTTTCAAAGAACCTTACAGTGAGAGTGTCTAAGTTTGTGTAATATAACATAATTATCTGATTTTTAAACAAATTCTGCTTCACCAGCTCAGAACTACACATCAGTTTCTTGACTCCCCTGTTGGAATGAATAATGCATTTTTCCAGAGCAAAATAAGTATAATTATTTTAATTCTATAATTCAAGTAAGTCATAGTGTTTCTGGAATACCTTAAAGAAAAAGTCATCATGTATTATGGTAGAATCTAGAATATATTTTTGATTAGAAATGTTTACAAGTGTAAAGGAAACATTTTTTTGTGAGATGAGTTGGAGATTGCTTGTTGTTTACATGTAGAAAATGGGAAGAAATTTGATACCTTCCAATGAATTATCAGATAGGTTCTGTATTTACTTGGCTCAGGTTATTTTTATTTACTTGGTTCAATTTAATTGCAGCTTAATACACCTGCTGGAAATATCACCAACGAACCACAGCAGAAGAGTTTAGGTGAGAAGAGCAGTTAAAATTCCCCTCTCTAGTCTCCACTAGGTCATATGGAAAGGAAGTGATTTCTGAATAAATGAATTCATTTGAACTTGTATCAGGTTATCAGGCAGTTTTGTTTTGTTTTTGACTGCTAAAAACACTATTTTCCGTAAAATCCAGATACCCTCCCTACCTCAGCCAACTTCTAAGTATCTTTTACTATTGATTTTGTCCTTATCAGTTGAATTCTTGAAAATGCTTCAAAAAATAAAAATGCGCTATAAAAGATAATATTTATTTATAGTATAGTGTTATTTTCTATGTTTCAGAACTCTGCTAGGTTAAGAAGTACTGAGTTTACTCCAGATTATTTTATTAGTAGGAATCAGTCGGAGGAATTATCTAATCTGGAGAAATGAGATGGTTTTCTTGCATTTAACACATCTGCTTAGACTGATGTTATTATAAAGGTTGAGAAAAAGAAGAAAAATGATAAAACTCTGATCATTGAAATATGTTTTTATCTTCTGGAAAGTCTCTCAAATGTCCAACATTTTCAATAATTTCTCATAATTTCTAAATGCCCGATCTCATAGTATAGAGATGAGTAAACATATCATTTTTAAAATTAACATATTGAATAATCTCATTAAAATACCACAAAATATAAACCTTATACATCATTCTACAGGTATAAGAACACAAACAATTTTAGTGACATACTCATATTCATAGATTATTACCAGAAATTATGTATTTTAAATTTCTGCATGTATATCTTTTATCTGAGCAAGATACAGTAGGTTCTTAACAACTTACTGTGTCTATAAAGGTGAGTGAGCACATTGTGTTACTACCTTCCGTTTCTGCTTCCAATTTCCTCTCTACCCTGCTCTGTCCCCAAGAATCTGAGATCAGCCACATCAACGCATTTCTTTGCCCTCTGTTTCTAGTTGGATTTGTTCAACGGGCTGCACCAACAGAAGATCAGAGGGAGACAGAGAAGTGATGTAGGAGTATGTTTTTCCTTTTGCTGTCTCCATGCCAGATTGAGGTCAGGTGATTTTGTCCCTCTAGAAAAGGTTGTAACTTCTGTCAGGAGGCCCTGTTCTTGCAGCTATTCTCTTCAGGTTCCAGTAATAATTTGCATGCCTTCACCTGAAGCCCAGAAAAAATACCTTTTTCTCTTGGTATTATTAGTCTCAATGTATTGCATTATCTATGGATGAGGTCTTTAAACCTTAGCCTACTTTGAAAATAATTCCTTTAATAAAATTTCCTCAAATTACCCCCACTTGAGTACTCTGTTCCCTGGCTGAATCTGTTAAAGAGTGGGGAATGGATTCCTCAGAGTACTGAGTTTTAAAGCAGTAACTTTGAATGGCAACATTGTCTCTTGCTTGCCTCATTGCAATAATCTCTTTTTAGTCTCCCTTCTTCTAACCTTGATTCATCAAAGTGGATCTTCAACACTGCTGCCAGATTAATCTTGTTAAAATGTAAGGATGATCAGTTCATTTCTCTGCTCAAAGGTCTTAGAGGATTTTAAATCTAAATATCCAAGATACTTCCACGACCTCAGAGCCCTAACAATCTGCCGCCACCTGGCCTCCTCACAGCTCTGGTCTCTGCTAGTTACCCCTTACTTGTTCCCCTGCTCTAGATGCTGATGTTTCTTGAACACACCGGACATTCTCTCTGTTGAGGATCTTAACCCTTGCTCTTCCTGCTGCCTGGAATGCTCTTCCATATGGCTTTTTCCTTCACTGACTTCAGATCTATCTATGCTACGATTTCAGCTTCCAAACACTCCATTTAAATGAAACCACATCCTCTCCCGGGCTCCTTTACACAGTTTTTATTTTATTTTTTTCTTTAAAGTACCTATCACCAACTAACATATTTATTTGGTGCTATTTTTCTTTTAAAAGAATAAATTGTATAAAAATCGACTTATTTCTGTTTGCCCCTACAATCTACATCTGCAGAACAGCACCTGGCTCTTAGTAGGCACCTTCTGTATACTGACTGAAAGACTGAAGGAATGAATGTGTATAACTCACTAGAGTTCTACATTTTACTCAGGTCACATTTACTTTAGCTGTAGTATATTGATGATTAAATTAATTAATCAATTATTTAATAAATGTGCATTGACACTAACAGTTCTATGCTGAAAATTTTATTGCTGCCTCATATTTCCATCTTTTTAATATACACAAATAGACAGATTGCAAGTCTTAATTTACCCTTAAAACAATATTTGTAACATAAGTAAAATGAATCAGTAAATGGATTTTTGAACTAGCTCTACTAGTAATTTACACTATATAACATAAGGCAAAGTCACTTTAATTTCTCTGTGCTCCAGTTTCCCCAGCTATAAAATTAGGGATAGGATTAGATGATTCCTAAGGTCCATTCTTCTGAAATTCTGAGAGGTGGTTGTGTTACATAAAATGTCTTTTCAATATGTTTATATATTTTAAAATGTCATCTAAAATTATAGTGTAATTAATGCTAAGTACAAAGAGTAAATGACATCTGCAGGATACACACAGGCCTTATCATTTGTCTTTTCATTTTTTTTGCTAACAATATATCAGAAAGTCTCTTTCTGGAGGATAAAAACAAATAAAATTATCAGGAGACTAGTGATCACAGATAACATATTGATTGAAATGAATATAATTTTGAGTTGACTGTTTTTCACTAATGTATTAAGAAGCAGATGAAGTATGTCTGAATTCCAGATTATATTGCAATAAATACTTTTGCTGCTTATATGTCTGGAATTTTACAGAGGATCAACTCACAAATTTCCAAATTCAAAAAATGACTTTACATTGATCTCAAATGAGTACTTTAAATTGAAATGAACCTTTTGTATTTGACATATTTTTTTGCTTATAAAATTGATACTGGACTCCCAGAAAATTCATGTAAAATTTATAGGAGTCTCTAGATGGTTCTTATCTATTTATGGATCTGAAAATACGAAGCAACAAATTTCTGAATTTTCGTCGGCACCTGTATTGTGCCAATACGGCAAAAATCAGATGCTATTTATCATTTTTGAATTTTCACTACCAGAAATGTTATTAATTTTAATGATAAAATCCTGTTATATTTTGCATAGAGTTGACCTTTTGAGCTCCCAGAAAAAAATGTATCATATAACCATAAGATGGTATTATTGTTACTTGGAAATGAAATAGATTTCTTTTCATAATAGTATGATGGACAAAAATGTATGTGTCTCTTGTCATTTTTACCTTCTGCATATTAAGTGCAATATTTTGAAAATAAGTACTTCTTGTATATTTACCTGTACATTTTATTTTAAACTATTGGAAAGTATAAACAAATAAATACATACAATTGTTTACATACCTCTAGCAGGCAGCTGGAAAGTGTTTTTATTACATTGTTTTATCATCTCAATTATTTTCAATAAAATCTGAGCTAAATTATTACTTATTAATAAACTCCAGCCCATAAATATCTTTTATCCCCCTACAAAGTGGTTTTTTATGCTGTATCAATTTATCTTGATTATAAAACAAATTCTCAAATGAGTAAAAAATGTAGTGTCTGCTTGTCAGACATTTGGACAGTGAAAAATTCTTTTGTTTGGAAAACAAAAGAACACACAATTTCTGGCTTCTTATAGCTTGATGATATTTGTTTCCATCATGCCATTTTACTTATTGTACAATACATAGTAGAATGCTTTTTATTGGCTTCAAACGTAGGCTTAGAACAGGCATCGTTCAAAGAAAAGGCTCTCTACATGCATCACAATTTCTTCCTTGCCGCTGCCATTTCATATACAGTTAGGTGATACATCCATCCTCATTAGGAACCACTCCTCTTTACACACAGACTATTCCCGACAATCAACCAAGCCAGTTCTTCTCTTGGATTTAAAATATCCTCACAACATTTATTCTCACTGCTTTGCTTTTTGTGGTCCCTAATTAGTACAATCATTTTTTTAAAGAATAGTATCTCCTATATTTATTAGTGCCAATAGAATGAAACAGACTTCATGGATAGAAACTGCAAGCAATACACAAGGCAACAATAAGAGAGGGCACTGCCAAGTACTGGATTTAAAAATAAGTAGAACCCCCAAAGAGCAACCCTTAAAGAGTATGTTTAATCATTGCTAGAAGTGCAAAGTATAACTACTTTATGTGACTGGTTGCCCACCATTTAATATTTATAAAGCATATTTCTACTTTTCATGAAGTTTAATATTTTATGATTATTTCCATAATTCCACAAGAACCCCTCAGAGAAAGCATATTACAAGTTAAAAATTATCTGATAGGGCAGGGGAACACGTTTTATATGACAGATTATGTGATAGAATGGATTAAAATAACTCACTGGGAGATGGTGATACGGGTTGCATTCTGGTTCCTGCCACTTACTACATTTGTGACAGAGCAAGTTCCATGGTTTCTATGTTCTTTAGTTTTTATTCCTGGTAATGAAAGACATGACTATCCTGTTCTACCTTTTACACTATTTTGGAGTTTATTGATAATGTGTAGGAGGATACTTTCAAAAGACAAAATGTTTTTAAAAGATTACATTTAAACATCCTAAACTCTGTATTCCTTGCTATATACCTATGCAGAATCTACTTGACATTTAAAATTGGCTCTAACTTGCCCTTTTCCTCATTGTTGCAACCATTTAGGTACAATTCTGTTAAATTTAATCTTTAAAAAATTAGCCTTTATCTCTATAATTTGATCGTTTTTATTCTAAGAGTTTACAAATGTGATTCTACCTCTAACTCTTATTCAGAATCACATCCCTTCTTTAAGGTATTTTACAGTGGGCAGTCTTTTATTCATCACCTGAAACTGAGCTACATTGATGCTATATTTTGGACATGAATGCTGTATTTCTTACTATAAATCTTTAACCTTTCACACTTTGTGGTTAAAAGATGGACTTGGCAATCTCACTTCTGGGTATAAATTCAAAGGAAATGAAATTAGTATCTGAAAGAGATATCTGCACTCCCATGTTTGTGCAGCACTGCTAACAATAGCTAAAATTTGGAAGCAACTTAAGTGTCCATCAACAGATGAATGAATAAAGAAAATCTGATACTTATCCACTATGGAGTGCCATTCAGTCATAAAAGAATGAGATTCTGTTATTTGCAACAACGTGGATGGAACTGCAGTTCATTACGCTAAGTAAAATAAGCCAGGCAAAGGAAAACATCACATGTTCTCACTTATTCGTGGGATCTAAAAATCAAAACAATCAAACACACGGAGATAGAGAGTAGAAGGATGGATACCAGACACTGGGAAGAGTGGTGAGGGGGGTTGGGGAAATGGGGTGCTCTGGGGGAGGTGGAGATGGTTAATAGGTACAAAAACTTAGATAGAATGAAGAAGATCTAGTTCTTACAAAACTTAAAAACAGATTTACCATATGGCCCAGTGGTCTCATTACTGTATATATCCAAAGGAAGATACATTTTTCCACCAAAAGGACCCATGAATTCATGTATTTATCTCAGTATTATTCACAACAGCAAAGACATGGAATCTACCTAGGTGCCCATCAACAATGGACTGGATAAACAAAATGTTATATATCCAGTTCACTGTTGATTGGATAACAACAAAGGATATGTAGGATATCAACAAAGGAGGTATATATATAGATCTATAATATATATAAATATAGATACATATATAGATAGATATAGATATCTATAGACAGAGATCTTGCCACTACACTCAAGTCTATGTGACAGAGCAAAGCTCTTTCTCCAAAAAAAAAAAAAGAATAAAATCATATCCTTTGTGGCAGGATGGATGCAGCTGGAGGCCATTATCCTAAGCAAATTAATGCAGGAACAGAAAACCAAATACCATATATTCTCATTTATAAGTGGGAGCTAAACATTGGGTTGACATGGACATAAAGATGGCAAGAGTAAACACTGGGGACTACTAGAGGCGGGAGTGAGGGAGGGAAGAGGGTAAGGTTTGAAAAACTATCGGGTACTATGCTTGCTGCATGGGAGACAGGAACAATCATGCCCCAAACCTTAGCATCACACAATATCCCATGTAACAAACCTGCACATGTACTCCTGAATCACTAAAGTTGAAATTATTTGCAAGAAAGAAATTTGATAAGAGAACAGATTATGAGTGTCTTCATCTCTTATACCCACACACACAAATCATAACTATGGTTGGTGATGGAGGTGTTAATTAATTTGACTGTGTTAATCATTATACATTGTACATGTATATCAAATTATCACATTGTACAGCTTGGATATATACAATTTCATTGGTCAATTAAGTATTTTAATATTTTACTTAGGATGACCTGCATTTGAAACTTTGCTTTACTGTTTACAAGCTGTGTAATCACATGCAGCATGTTAAATCCTAAGCTTCAAAATGGGAATAATAATAAAACATACCTAATATAACTTTTAAGAGTAGTAAATGAGAGAACTGATTTGAGTGATAACTCTAGTTGTCCTGTGTGGGCTGGTCTCAGGTCAATTCAACTCCTTCTCTATTGCAACAGCATAGTCTCAGTGAATTGACTTTGTGTAGTGGGCAGGAAGAATCCATTAGGCAATTACATCATGCTGCTCCCCACCTGACCCAGCAGGAAACCAGTCTCTCGCAGAGCCCTATATTTCTTGGCATCCTCAAGTTAGGTGGGAGCTGTTGGATGTGGTCACAGCATAGTACCTGCCTGTTCTGCCTCTCCTCCTCCATCTCCTACCTGGTGCCACTTGCAGAAGCTTCACAACTAGTCCTCCTGCCACTGTGTGTGGTGAGAAAGCGAAGGTCAGTATCTGGGTGGTCTCTACCAGTTGTCTGGGCACCCAAGGAGAAAGCCAAGGGCTGGGCCTAGCATGGACTCCACTGGTTCTCCTAGCACGTGAGCATAACTGATTTCCCTCCAGAAGACAGTTCGAGTGGACTCCCCTCTAACTCAATATTTTACTGTGCAATGAGGAACCAAGTAGCTCTGTTTAGGCCAAAATCCCAAAGTCTCAAGGATGAGTTTCATAGTTCTAGGTCCTCAGATCATGCCCAGAATTTTACCAAGTGTTATGGAATCACTTCCATCAGTTTTTGGTTTTCTCTTCTTTTATCCCAAGGGCTGAAACCCAGAAGAGAATAGGTGTTAAGTCATTTCTATTCAATTTTCTCCAGACCCCTCGACTAAAAACAGGCAAACAAAGAGTAGTAAATAAGATTATGTAAAGGGCTTGCTTCATGTTTGGCACTCCATCAGTTGGGCCTATCATTATCAGTGCATCATATATTCTAGTTCCTTTTGCTGCCATTCCTGACTTTGCAAAATTAATGCTAGATTTTCCATTATCTTTGTTTTCCTTCCACAAAAAGTAAAGTTGCTCTTCTTTATTACAAGCACATAAACATGTGGAAAGCTCCTCCTCATGAGCCTCTACAGTCTTAGGCATTCCTTCCTTCATTGATTTTTTTGTCATATTTTGTGCCAACTATCTCATGCCACCTTAAAAAATCCTGAAATGATAGTGTAATCAATAAATAATAACAACATTACACATACCTGGCTGTCAGTTTCAAGATACTCACACTCAGTGACATCATATCTTAATAGAGACAAATCCCCAAATAGTCGTTTCTAAAACTTGTGATCCACTAGACTTTAAGTCCAATGTTCATTCCCCACACTATATATATATATACATATTTTAATTTTTTTTACTCAAATCACCCACAAATGAGCCATTTCCCTCGTTGTGATAGCCCCTATTCTGTTCACAAATTTTAGATGCAATTTTGTTTACTGGACTATTATTACTATTCAGTGCTTTATTTTCTCATTTACATAAAAAAGATGGAAAATTGTACATAAAGTTTTTATTTGTATTAAATGAGTAAATAAAAAATAGTGTACATATACATTACTTGGAAGAAAGAGCCATATGGTAGTTCATGTATGTTTGTATATTTCCTATAATATTTAACACCAAATACATTTTCTGGCCATGTATACTATATATCATTTGGCCTGCAGAAGCCAGAGACCTAATATATTTATGTATATTCATAAAATGTATATATACACAACTAAAAGTATCCATACTTTTAGTTCAATGTTTTATTTAGTATTAGTATCCTCAAAAGAACTCTGAGAGGTAGACATTATAATCTTCATTTTACATATAAAGAAACTATGGCTTCAAGAAGTTATAACTTCTTTGGAACCACTTAGCTAAATAGTACAGAACAAGATTCCAAATATATGCTCTTCTCTCATAAGCAAATGCTGCTTATGCCACTTCATCTAATTACCAATGTTTTAGTCAATGATGAGGGTTTGTGATTTAGAGTAGCCATATCCCATGTCAAAGCCTGAGATCTCTTTGTCATCTATTTCAACTGGATGAGACAGGACATCATTTTGTCACTTTGGAAACTCGAGTTGAACATGCTACTGTCATTCTCCTCTGTGAAAACACAAGTGACTTTCTCCACATTAAATCTGGGAATCAAACATCTTTGAAACATCCTCACGCCCCCCCAAAGCATTATCAACTTTCAGTAAGTAAGTTTTCCCCTTCATGAATTAAAAATAATAAAGATGCTCTTTGAGAATGCAAGAATTCCTTCATTTCAGTCATAGATGAGTTTCAACAAAATTGATGAAATTTTATTTTCTAATTATATTCCAGCATAAGATTGGCATCAGTTTTAGAAGTAGTTTCAAATAATCACGAACGAATTGGAAAACTTGATGAGCCAATTATTCTCTGGCCATGACATTCTCAGTATTTTAAAAATGAGTGTGTCCATAAATTATTTTCATATTTGTATTAAACAGAGTCAGTTTCTTACATATTTCTGAAATATGCTCTATAATATATTTCAGGTAGAAAGTTCTTGCATTCCAAGCTGCCCATTTCCTTAAACTTAATAGTTATTCACTTTAATCCTGTGGATTCAGTGTTCTGTAAAATGAATTTACTTCAAATGAAGAACGTTTTTCTATAAGCATCCACGTGCATCATTTTAGTTCTCTAGTGAGTCTGGTTTTATTGCTGTAAGCAAATATTCCTTGATTCCATTTGTAAAATATTTCTGAAGAAACAAAGATGACTTTGAACATATTTTCATTTTACCCCTTTTGCTGAGATTATGATTCCTTTGAACAGTCCTCAGATGAATTTCACCTTTCCTTTTTGTCTATTTCAAAGAAAGGGAGCCTTTGAAGAGTGTTTTTATTTATTTTATTTTTTTTATTTAATATATCTAAAGCTTCTCTTACACGCAAATGAAATTTTCATTTAATATTTTGGGTTTTCACTGAGAATAGGCTATGCTCAGTGGAGAAAAGGAAAGAGAACAAACTTATTTGTAACTATTCCTACTTTCTATGGGGACTCATGTCCCAGTCACCACTTTTGCTGCTCTGCACACAACATGGATGCAGCAGGCCCCAATTTCAGCTCAATTTGCTCTGAGTATGGGGACCCTAAGTGTGCATACAGCTGGTGTCATATGCCTTTTCATTTTCACGAGTTATGAGTTTAGGAGATGACCATGGGGGTACATGAGAAGGCAAGCTGTATTTCACTGCCTTATGCCCTTCCAAACATGCTTGACCAGAGACACAGAGAGAATGCTTGTACTCCTTCACTTTGGTGATTACCAAAAGCATGAATGTGCCTATTTTAATTTTAACGAAAGAAACAGAAAATGTATAAATTACTTCTATGGCATGCAATATTCATGCTATAGCTGCCATAGACTTTCTGGGAATCCTTTTTGCTTTTCCTCTTTGAGTGGTTGCAGGATCACTACAGCCCAGGAGATGGAGGCTGCACTGAGCTAATATCGCACCACTGCACTCTACCCTAGGCAACAGAGACAGGCACTGTCTCTAAAAATAAATAAAATATTATTCAAGTTATATATAAGTGTGAATTCTTGTTCAGTGGCAATTCTATTTAGAGTACGTTTATGTACCAGCAAAAAATATAAACCATGTTTGATTTTAGAAATTAAAATATGAGGCCGGGCGCGGTGGCTCATGCCTGTAATCCCAGTATTTTGTGAGGCCAAGATGGGCAGATCACAAGGTCAGCGAGACCATCCTGGCTAACACGGTGAAACCCTGTCTCTACTAAAAATACAAAAAATAACCGGGCATGGTGGCGGGCGCCTGTAGTCCCAGCTCTTAGGCAGGCTGAGGCAGGAGAATGGCGTGAACCCGGGAGGCGGAGCTCGCAGTGAGCCGAGATCACGCCACTGCACTCCAGCCTGGGCGACAGAGCGAGACTTCGTCTCAAAAAAATAAATAAATAAATAAATAATAAAAAAATAAAAATATGATAGGCTATTTAATTTTATCTGAAAAATTACAACTTACATAGAAACAGACTTTATGAAGGGGACGCTGGTGACTAAGTTACAGGACATGTACTAAATAATTTTAAAATTCAGTTAAATGATGACAGTACTTCACACAAATACATGACAATATAAAAGTGAGAATGGTAACTGTTCTTTCTTTCAATATTTAAATAAATCAAACTTTGCATTTATAGAATTAAAGTAACAGAAAATAGATTTTACAGATCTGTGATACTGGCCAGAGATGAGAGATTGAAAAAAAGACCAGGTACCATTTCAAAGTCTTGGACTGTATAGTAGGCATCTTCCTACTCCCATTCATCCTTCCTGCTTCCTATTACTAAATAAATAAGTAAAAATACTCTCCCCGTATATTTTCTTGCCAAGCAAACTTTCTGTGTTTTACTACTTATACTAAAATGAATAAATCCTGAAATTTTCTTTCACTATTGAAAGTTCTAGATATGTCCTGGCCTACCTTTTTTTAAATAATTTTAACTTACTCCTTACTCTACAAAAAAAAAAAAAAAATTCTCAAATGGTTCTATTTGTTATTCCCCAATACTTTCCTCTCATTTCAGCTTTGTTTATGCCAGACATGTACTGCTTTAATGCACACTTCTGCCCCACAGTAATTACCCCTTACCACATATCTTCAATCAAAACGCACTCTCTTCTTCAAGTATATGTTCAAATTCAGCCTCAAACATAAAAAGCCTTCCTGATTGACTTGGCCAGTTAATAATTCTGAGCACTTGTTTTGTGCCATTTCTAGCACTTTCCCTGTACTACCTAGCATATTTTGGTTTATATATTTACTCAACTACACTCTTAATTTTATGGAAAGGAGTACCATCAAGATTTTAACACCTCTAAATTCCCCTCAGTACTAAAGTCATGTTCTATAGAAAAAATGTGGATGAAACAATGGATTGTTCTTGAATGCCTCTGAATAGCTTGATTCCATGACTTTCATCATAAATGAAGGTCTCATAATATTAAACTTATGATGTTTATGGTCTTGGCTACTATCAAAATCCATTTATACTTTCAAACTTTCCAAAGAAATTAGCCATAGAGGAATATTCCTGGGGCTCCTGCTTTCCCTTCTTAGTTTGCATCTTCAGTCACACTTCACACTACTTTTAGCTATTTTTTAATCACCCTTTATCACCTCAGTTTGTTTCTCCGTCAACAAACCTTTGATGGATTCCTGTGTTTACATGAAAGAAATGTCCAATTTCCTCAACCTACTTTCTTGGTCTTATAATCACTTTCTTTGGCAGTTCAGCTTCTTCCCAACCTCTTATCCTTTCAGCCTCATTGGTCTATTCCTTTCCACAATTTAACTATTTTTACAACATAAACATTTCCCATTAAAGAGGAAGACATGAATGTTCTTTATACTATTATTATTTAACATTGTGCTGAATTACTAGCTAATGCAATTCATAAAGAGAAAAAAAAGGAGATGTGGAAATTAGTCAAATATAAAATAATTACCTACAAATAATAAACATTATTTATCTGGAAAACTCAAGATAACAGAATTTTTATAAAAAGCAAGAGAATTTAGTAAAGTGGGCACAGAGCACGATCAACTGCCTTCATATATTGAAAGAAGGAGCTACAAGATCTAATAAAATAAACAACATTTTTTAATAATAGCAACAGATAGAGGAACTACATAGGACTAAAAAAGGAGTGATCAATACCTAAATGAAAGAAACTGTAAAGCACTATGGAGATTCAAGAAAGGATATTTCAACAAATGGAAAGTATGGCATGTTCTTGCAGAGGAAGGCAAGCAATCCTAAAGATATCTCTTTACACTAAATTGACCTAGACATTTAACATGGTGCCATGAGCAAATACCAGTAGGATAATTTTGTGCAACTAAAATGGCTGATTTAAAACTATATTTAGAACAATTGGACGTATTTCCCTGAATCAGTGTTGTGCCCCTGCTCATCTATAGCTTCATCTTGTTCATCTATAGCCTCAGCCAAACTGATATTCCTATAGAACTGGCCACAATGCTACCTCTGTTAGGTAGCTTTATTCGCCACTAACTACCACCAATTTCATTTGACACTTAAATTACTTTTTTGCTATTCTCAGGCATGCCTTCATATGACAATAGTTCAATTCCCCACCTAAATATTGAGTCTAGGTGTCTTATGTGTATCTGAATATTTCTTGGTGCAAACTATAGTGTCCGTAGAGACATTAGTTATTTAGAGTAGGACTTTTATCCTACTTAATTTTAGTTATCTCCTTTATTTTCATATATCTCATGCATGTCAGCAGAGTTGATCCCAAACTAATTACATCCCAGGATTAAATTTTGTCACTTTGTTCCAGGTGTTCTAAAATGTGCTGGATAAAATTGGGTCTAGGAAGTTGGATATATAGCTTATTAGTCTATAGCTGAAATAAGCCTGGGTATTCTGGGAAATTGGTGCTTATTTTGGCTTAATCTCATGATCTTATACAAAATATAAGCATCCTTAATAAAGCCAGCCTTGAGTGGCTCCATGTTGCCTGATATAGTCTGGAAGTTAGAAAATTGAGGAGAAAAGGTAGAAACTGGCTCTAATAACAGGTATGATGCTTAGTTGCCAGGAAGAGCAAAGATGATCTGAAAATAGAGACAGGAAAGCCTAAGCAAAATTATCTGAGCTGTGGAGTTGAAGGCAACTCAGTCTCCTGTCGAGACAATGAAGCAGGAGAATACAAAAGCAAAGATCAATGTGTGTGTTATATCCTGTTAGATTTTAGTCTTGAGAAGTCCTGTAAATATTCTTTCTTTTTAATTTTGCTATATTTTATTGAATCTGGGTGGTTTTAAAGTACTGTAGGTCTATAATGTAAATTACCAAAGAAAACAGAGCAGTATTAGTGAGTGGTGATTTAAGTGCCTGGGCTTAGTGAAACTAGCAGACTTGAATTTGAATTTGAATTCACTAGCTGTATGACTGTTGACAGTTTACTTAACCTCTCTGGGTCTCATTTTCCCATCTAAAAAAGGAAAGAATCTACCTCATTGTGAAAATGAAAGGAAATTAGAATTTGTTTATGAAAATGCTGAACACATCACCCAACCCTTGGTGCATTCAAAAAATACTACTTTAAAAACAATT
Source organism: Papio anubis (assembly GCF_008728515.1). NCBI lineage: Eukaryota > Metazoa > Chordata > Mammalia > Primates > Cercopithecidae > Papio > Papio anubis. Next base: position 78,873,925 of record NC_044979.1, read on the forward strand.
CTTTCAAGGTTCAAAAATACTCTAGTTCTTTTAAGTACCTAGTTTCTGATGAATCCTAAGAGCAAATGTCTTGCTTTTACTTGGCCATAAAATTAATCAGAAATAGTCTGTCATTTCTCAGAGGATTATATACAGTAGTTAATTTATTTCAGGGTCAAGAGAAATGTTAATATCCCAGTATATAATTCGGGTTTTTGCCAGAATTGAAATTGATGGATTATCACACCTTCTGAATTAAACTTAGTAAAATTTTTATTTTTCTTTCTCTCGTGGCAATGAAATAATGGCAAACATTTTTCAGGGTGGTACCTAAAGCAAAACAAATATGATCCTAAAACCTTCCTCCCTTTCAAAATCTTGTATGATCTTAGTTCAGGCCTTCCTCCAGGTTTCTCAATTACAGTCCAGACAATCTTGCAAATGTGGTGTCTGGGGGAGGTCACAAGAGCTTTTTGCAACCCATGCCCCACTTCTATAAAAAGAGAGTAATTAATATGTGGCTGTCAAAATGTGGTAAGGATTAATTGGGTGTTTATAAAAGTCTTTAAAGGTACAAAATGCTGTAAGGGCTATTTCTTTGCTTTTGAAATTAATCATAAAATGTGGAGATTTTCCAGGAAAAGTATTAAAAATATTAGAATTTCATTGTTCAATTTCAGGAGATAATTAAAATATGTAGCATTTTTATTATATAATTTCTTGATAAGAATCATAGCTCTTTTAATTAGAGAATTTAGGAGAGGTTAAAATCAAGTTTTCATTGATCCTCAATGATCACATAGCAGAGGTATTTTTTGATGAAAGTTATTGTAAATGAAAAATGAAGAATCCATGAATCTATGTGCATTAACATCCTTTTTATCAAATGAGCTTTGATTGTCTGAAAAAGCTGGCCATTCTTTTCCTCATTTCCAACCCATGACACACTATTTCTAACACTGCTCTCCTTTGGACGTCTTATTAGTTTTCATTTAACACAAAATTCTTAGCAAGTTTAATTATTTGTTTCCCCACTCCATACAGAAGCTCTTAGAGCTAAGCACAGGGAGAACAGGAAAAATTGTATTTGATGGCACAAAAGGTGGGGAGGACAGAACTACTGTGAATGTCAGCACACTAGGTGATGGTTGTACTGCTGTGTTCAATGGCTTGTCTGAGGAAGCACGGATGTTAGTAAAATTCTTTAGTGGCATATCCATCAACAGTAATTGAGAATAAAACATGTGAAAGCTGCAGCATTTGAAGAGTTTATTTTGAATATGGAATGTCTTTTTGCTTTATGATATTACATACTATGAGACTTTGTTGCACATAAAATATGCTGAGGAAGAACTCTGTATTTCATTACATAAGTATGGAAATAACAAAGTATTTTTAGAGCATTCCTAGGGTAGCCCAAACCTAAAGATAGAAACTATCCATGAATAGTTTCTCTCCGGTTCTATGGAGCCAAGGATTCACCAATTAGCCAGGCAGAAATGTAAGAAAGAAAGAGAAATGTGTGGTGCACATATTTATGTCATGCGGGAGGTATTGTGAGATGGTGGTGGATGCTCTTGGGTTCATGGAAAGGCAGTATTCCACATGGATATAGACCTTTGGTTTAGATTTTGGGTTGAGGTAACTTTACAGCCCAGATTCACCACTCATATAGTTGGGTGAGTGGACAATATCTCTGAAATAATTTCTTTTGTAAAAAGGCGGTAATAGAGGTACATGTTGTGTAGATTACTTATTAAGAAGCCTTACATTAATTCATGTTAAAATGCTTAGCAGGGTGTCTAGTAAGCACAGAGTAAACACTTCAAAAATATTAGCTATTGTATTTATTATTGACACAATATTTCTACTGACAGTCTTGGAAGCAATAATAAATTGTATTCAAGCAACATAGAACAAAATCCACCCCCCATCTGCCCTCACCATCCTTCCCACATGAATGTCTAAGCAGTTAAATCAGTGATTCTTCCCGTTTTCCAAGCCTAACACACCAATGACAGGTATAGCACCCACATATCATTAATTGTATTCACCAACTAGTAATATGGGGAGAGGTTCTCAGGGGTGAGTAGGAGGAGGAGTGGATCATAGAGACCTGTGTTAGAGGAGCCTCTTCAGCTTTCTTATACATGCTTGTTCCTTGCTGAGTCTCTAAGCACAACATAAAATGAGGACTTTGGAAGAGTAAGGAATAACCTCAGGACTAAACCCAAGGCCAATTTCTTTTTAAGTTGATAATTATTTTGAAAAACTTTTTGGACGTTTGAAAATTCTGGCATCTCTGTGTCACTGTTTTATACGCTTACTGAGTATACGGAAGAAAACCATTCTGGTGCTATTAGTGGAATAGAATTCTAGATTCCAGATCCGCTTCTAGGAGCAATTTTCAGAGACCACATAATTACAGAATTATATGGATACTGCCTGTTAAGAGACAGGCAGTGCTCAAGTTAAAAGGGCTGGCCCTGGAGCCAGATGTTCTCTTCAAATCCAGCATCTATCTCCCCCTTACTGCACTGGATTATTGAGTAAGTTACTTAATCTCTCTGTGCCTCCATTTACTCATTGTAAAACAAAGGTAAGAATAATTACCTACTACCTCATGGGATTCTGTAAAAATTAAATGAGATGGCCAGGCGTGGTGGCTCACGCCTGTAATCCCAGCACTTTGGGAGGCTGAGGTGGGAGGATCACGAGATCAGGAGATGGAGACCATCCTGGCTAACATGGTGAAACCCCGTCTCTACTAAAAATACAAAAAATTAGCCAGGCATGGTGGTGCCTGTAGTCCCAGCTACTCTGGAGCTGAGGGCAGCGGGAGAATGGTGTGGAACCGAGGGAGGCCGGAGCTTGCAGTGAGCGAGATTACCACTGCACTCCAGAATGAAGCTGACCATAGAACGAGACAGCGTCTCAAAAAAAAAAAAAAAAAAAAAAAAAATTAAATGAGATAAAATATATAAAAAGTATAGAGTGGCTTGTATCATAAAATTGCTCAGAAATATGTTATTATGTTTTCCTATGGAAACGGCTTTCTCAAGTACTAAATTAACTGTTAATAATAATTGAATAATAACATTACATATATTTGAGTGACCTTTAATTTCTTTATATCAATTATGGTTCGAGGAGAAACCAGAATGAAGCTATTAGTTGTGCAATTGTGCTTAGTGGGGAGAGTAACTTCAGCTACTAATAATCTTTTATAATTTTGGGGGCTTTAGAGATCACAAATTTCTATGTATTATGCTTGACAGTTTGTAAAGTTCTTCACAATTATTGTGTCATCTATCCCTGGCAATAATCAAACTATTCTGTTTATTTTCTTCTAAAAAAAAAATAAGATTTAAAGTGGTTGTCATGAAACCCTAGTCAAACACTATTACTGGTTACCGTAAGTCTAATAAAACAAACAAAAAGGACCAAAAACAGATAGCATGCTGGTCTTTATTCCTCCTTTTCTCCCTGCCTTTCCCCCCTTTCCCTTTCTTCTTTTTGTTCTTTTTTCCTTTCTTCTATCCTTTCAAAATATGGGCTGAACTTAAGCACGTGTCATATACTATGCAAAGTGCTGGATCTAGAGTGATGCAATGAAGACACGTTGTTGCCTTCTCTGCAGATCACGTTTTGATGGGAAAGTCATAGCATGTAAGCAAGAAAACAAATCTGTTACCTTAATGACTATATATTGTGAAACTATGAAGAAACAAATGCAGCAGTGTGATAGAAAGAAAATGAGTTGGGAGTGGGGGCTACTTTTAGGCAAGATGGTCACAATACACTTCTCTGAGGAAGTGGCTTTCCTGAAAGTTGAAGGAAGTGCAGAGCCTGTCAAGGGAGGAGGCAGGTAAAGTGCATAGATATAGTACAGTCAGTCTGGCATAAGTTGTTTCAGTTCCCTATTTTCTTGCAGGTTGAAGTACTTGAAATGAGTCTAGAGTACAATTCCTCCAGGGAGCTGAGAGATTTTCAGGGTTGTGACCATCAGTGTAACCCTGATCATCAGTCTTACCGTAGCAGAGGGCTAGGACTTTGCTTCATGGTTCTATAAGGGCTACCTCAGAGTTTCCTCTTCTGCAGGCACCATAGCTACGACAAGTGGGGCCCACTCTGTATTAATCCATTCCTCTCCAAATGTATCTCCAAAGGCCCTTTCTTGTAACTGCTATATTCAATGTGCAGTTTAAGTATTCCTCAAGCTTCATCACAAGGTGATTATTTTTTATTTTGTTTTTGCTGCTTTTTTCTCTATAGCTTGTTGGACCACCAAGAAGATTCTTATTCTACACTGAAACCTAGAGTTCTCATTCTAGTCTGATATATAAAAGTCTTTTGAAAAATAACAGTGGCCTAGACAGGATTAAAAAGAAGTCTTATCCCCAAAAGGATGCAGTGTAAATATAGCAGCACATGGCCAGCTGTCAGAGGAAATCTCTTTGACTTTATACTCCCCGAAAGTGTGCAGCGAGCAGCTCCTTTTAGTATGTCTACCAGGATACTAATAAGATGCTAAATGAAACACCTTTTAAATATCTGTATTTGCCAATAAATTCCCAGGCTTATAAATCCAGTGGATATGATATTATGTTATCATGTTACTTACACTCTATTTATTTTGCACCTCCTGAACCAAATTCTTTGACATCAAGTACAGAATGCTGAAAGATGCTACTACATTACATTTAAGTTTTTCTCCAGCATCTTTGGCATTTCCCACGAGATATCATCATGTACGTAGCTTTGAATGCAGAGTGATGTAATAAAGCAGAATAAAATATGGCTGCAGAATACAATGATGGCACCACGGCAGGCCTCTTTAGCTTTTTTTCATATTGAAAATTCAGCAGGACTATTAAAGTGTAATGACACAGAACATCTTGTTAAAAAACAAAAAGCTACAGCCTTGTATGATATTCTTGTTTATGGATGATATTTATTACTTTTGTATTCTTATTGTGTGCTTCGAAGTCAATTGAAATGCAAGTGCTAATGAAGCCTCCACCATAACACATTTATTCTTCCCTACCCCAAATGAGTCTACAAGATGTAAATGACTTACATATATCAACTGCTCAGGTTTTATTGTTTTGGGTTAATTTATTCACTGTAATATTCTTAATGAAAGTAATGACTCTTATACTAGTTTGTATATTCACATACTGCAGTTTTATTAAATCATGCTGGGAAAGTTCACAATGAAGGTCCTAAAATAAAGTTCCATGTTTTGTCAAATATACAAATGCAATCCACTTACCAAATATCAACACTACATATTTTGTTATTCATTGTTTCCTAATTTCATCACATCAAAATTTTAAGGTTAGGGCAGTCCAGGATCTAACATGTTAGTCGTATGTTCGTATTGCCTAATTTTTAAAAAGAATACTCATCAGAATTATCTACTTTTCTTTACTACCTGAAGTTTATTGCATATTTTATTGATTATGATGACCTGAAACAATCACTTTAAACTTTTATTCTCAATGTTTACATTTCTGCGAACATACGTACTTTAGACAAAAGCAAACATTTTCATAGGATTATGGGAAATTCCAGATTTAGTGAAACAGCAGCTTTCAATATACAGTTAATTCTAAACTATGTCCTAGAAAAACAACAATAAATAAGAACCCTGTATCATATAGTTTTAGAAAGAAACGTAAAAATTGTTGTATGTTCATTCCATGTTATACACTGGATGCCTGGTACTGGCATGACACCTAGTACGCTCTCTCAACATTTTGCTGAATGAGTGAGCAATCTACTAATATTTAATCTCTTATAGCCAACTTTTTTTTTTTTTTTGAGATAGAGTCTTGCTCTATCACCAGACTGGAGTGCAGTGGCGTGATCTCGGCTCACTGCAACCTCTGCCTCCTGGGTTCAAGCTATTCTCCTGCTTCAGCCTCCTGAGTAGTTGGGACTACAGGGGCACACCACTATGCCCAGCTAATTTTTGTATTTTTAGTAGAGATGGGGTTTCACCATGTTGGCCAGGATAGACTCGATCTCTTCACCTCGTGATCTGCCCGCCTTGGCCTCCCAAAGTGCTGGAATTACAGGCATGAGCCACTGCGTCCAGCCTGTAGGCAACCATCTTAATCTGTCCAAAAATTAGCCCTTATTCCTACTTTTTTATCTAGTCATTTTTTGGTCATGTATTGCTTTTTTTTATTAGAAGATATTACTTACTTTTCAGACTAGTCTTAAGATTTTGAGATAATTGTCAAATCAATCTCCCTATATTACCCAGTTTTATCAAGTATACCCTCACAAGTCATTTCTTTCTAAATATGTTCCCTCTTCTTCATCACCACTGCATACTTCAGCCCTATGCTTTTATGTTTTGTACTGCAATAATCTTTAAATTGGCCATACTGATATCTTCCAACTCCAATTGATCCCTATATGGCAATCTATTTCTCTTCCTAGCCTATAACTCTGATCATGTAACTTCACTGCTTGAAAATTATAAAGGCTCCAAAACAGTAAAAGGTTTTTCATAATTCCAATTCCCTAGTATAACATGTAAGCCTGAGATCTAATGCCAACCTACCCTTTTTAGACACTTCCCCTCCCCTTTCTTCATTTATCTTATGCTATAACTAATCTTGAAGTCTCAGTATCCCCAGAATCCATTGCCTTTGATCCTTCTCTCAATTTAGATTGCCTTCCTGAACCTTTAGATCCACCTCTATAGCTTTGGCTCCATATAGCCTTCTCTGATAAAAACCAGTGAAAATTATTGGTTTATTTCTCACAACCTCTCTCCCCCCAATTATCTGTCTGAATCTTCTTTAGAGCCATTGAAGCATTTACAAGTAACCATAAAATATTTGCATACTTAAAAATATTTGCCTTCTATATTAAAGCCCCTTGAAGGTCAATATCTTGTTTGTTTCTTCTTTATGTTCCTGTATGATGCTTAGTACAAAACTGTGAACATTTTTGGTGTTCAACAAACATTTGTTGAATGAAATTGAATCACCATAAAATACGTTACACATTTAAAAACTTCAATTCTCCATCTAATGTCTGCCAAATAACCCTTAGCTCCTTTAATCTCAAATTAAAACCTTACTTTCTAACTTACAAGTTATTTTAATTGCCCTTACTTGAAGCAGAAGAATAAAGAAAGTAGGGAGATGAGGAAGAGAAATGCAAGATGTAGGTTCTATGAAGGCACCCAGAAAAGTTAAACATGCATGTGATATAAAGAAAAAAAAATCTGACAGCCGCAGGTCTCAGAAGGTGTGTGCATGCTTCTTGAAGTAGCAAGTGGTTTTATCCATTATATGAAAAGCATTTATCACATGGTCAGCCTTTCCATTTTAAAGAAAATATGTTTTCTGAGTTTACAAAGGCACTTTCTTCCTGGTACTGATTTTCCATCCGTGTGGCAGCAATTTTAAGCTCATCTCTGAGTGACAGCTAATGTTGCATCAGTGCGAACTGGTGAATGATAGCTTCCAAAGAAACAGTCAAGAAACCCTTCAAGGTATCAAAAAGCTTCTGGTGAATAATCTGTTTTTGATTTAGAACCTGTAAGAAAAGGGCTTTTTAAAGATGTCATGAGTTTCCCTGTCCTTTTCCTTCCATATCTCCCCATTCAGCCTCGGGTATTTATAGCACAGTAATGGTTACATTCTTTGCTCAGGGCAGATTTTCATTTTCATTTCTTTTATAAAATTAATTATTCACATGGCAGAGAAAACTTTTTAAAGTTAGACTTCACATTTTGATCTTCACCATAGTTTGAAACTGACACTTTTTTTGTTGGTTTGTTTTTATTTTCTAGATGACAGCACTAAGAATTGATGGAATCTTTTTTGCAAATTCTCAAAAGAATCTGGGATGACTGCCAGTTACAGAAATGGAGGTGGGAGGTAATCTTTAAGTGTGAAGATATACCTCTCATTTTACTGTGCTGAATGTCTATTTAACCACATGATCAGAAAATTCTTCCTTATACTCAATGAGATCTTCTTTGGAGTGAGACGAGCCTATTTTTGTTTGACACTCTATGGAGTTAAAGTCAGACATTTTCTAATAATAATTACCATCTATTTGATGTTTATATATGCAGGACCTATGGTAAGTATCTTACGTACTCTTCTGATAAATATGCATTGGTATTCTGAATTTACAGATGAAAACATTTAGGTTAAGTTGCCCAAACTTACATGAGCAGAACCTGTATTTTATATATATATCAAGGTCCATAGTACTTTGAGACCCATGCTTTTAATCACTCCACTCTGCTCACTCTTGACGATAAATTTTCAAGTGTTTAAACGGCAATGATGTAAGCAACTCTCTCACTGCTCTTTTAGTTTTGCCCCCGGGAGCATTGGCTGTCATTTGTTTACTGAATATGACAATATTCTTCTCCAAGTAGTGATACAAAATACTATCTGTTGGATTTTTTCCTAATGGTGCTGACAGTTCATTGTACCTATAGCATACACCATTACCATGTGGCTTTAGTCTGGCTTTCACTACCATAAGGCTTTAGTCTGGTGGTTGTTGTTGTTTTCCTCTCCAATTGTAAATGCCAGCTTCTAGGCTTAGTTTTTATTTTCAAGACTCTTTTTGCTTAGATTTCCATTCTGGAAGCGTAGTGGGGTTGTTCATTTTTAATAAAATGCTCTGTACAGTGAAAGCTGAGAGTTAGATGGAGATATTGTATGACAGTAAGTCTGTTGTTTCAAAATGCTTGAATTTTGTATTATCACATTTTATCTTTTTGGTTAATTAGTCTTATTATCTTGATCATACTACTTAGATACTTGGAGGATTTTTTTTTTTAAGCTTCCCATTCTAATTTTTATTTTTAGAAGAAACCTGACTGCAACTTTAGAATCATAATTATAAATCATGTTAAAGGATATATAAAACTACTGCATTATTTTATAATAAGGATTTATTTGTGTTATGAACTATGGGCAATCAGTGGCTACTAAGATGTAGCCTTAGCCTACACTCTAGAATAGTAAATAAAAATTTACATCATTGTTATAAGAATTCAATGTAAAAGGGTCATAAGAGTTCCAAAAATGAATTACACAATTTCAGATAAAGAAGAACTTCTTCCCAATAATTCCTGGAGATTTCCTTGAAACAGGTAGCATGCTTTTTGTTTTGTTTTGTTTTCATTTTCCCATAAAAATATATTAATTTTATAATTAACATACATATTTTGCTTTTAGAATAGAGCAGGTAGAATTTGTAGACATGGTAAAAGAAATCAAAGTGGAAAGTATATATTCTACACATTTTAAATACAAAACAAATATTTCACCTTGAAAAATAAAATGCCTGAGAACTACTACTGATTTTATTGCCATGATAATCAAAAAGGAAAGAGAGTGGGAAAGGTAAGGAGGTTATAGAGGAAAGAATGAAAAAAGATTGGCAGGGAGGAAGAAAGCAAAGCCAAATACTTTGGCTACACTTATTAACCACAACTAAAAATGAGTGTGGGTAGATGAAGCATAGGAATATGCACAGTTTCACACAATATCTCAGCATTTCCTCCTCTACCTTAGTTGTTACTGTCTACATATAACATTCATATTTATATTTGCAGGCTTTCTATAGCTGATCTTTCTTGTGGGTATGTGCACTCAGTCCTCTTCAATAATGTTGAGAGAGTTGGATAATTCTCATTCCAAGCAGTTCTTGGTCATTTAACTCTTAATATTCTTCATTCCAGAGAACAAACTGATTCCTATTCTAGGAAATATTAGCTTTCTCTCAGGTGGCTAACAACTTTATAAGAACCAATTTTATCATGTCATTGTACAATTTTGTGCAAATGATAGTTAGCTTGTAAATGACAAGCAGTAACATTATAGTGTTTTCAATGCTATTCAGATTGTGAACAGCCAGAAACATCATAGAGCTAGTCTGCTATTGAAATAGTAAAATAAATATTTTTATTGAAATGCATTAAATGGTTGGAGAGTCATACACTGAAATAAAATAGAACAGGGACGCTCACTCAGAGATAAATTTGACGGGGGATCTCAGAGCTACTTCCTACATAATCATAGTGCAAGGAATGGGGATCCTGTGATAGAATTTATAGCAATGGTTGAGCCTTGAATGACTATAATAAAGTAAGTATGGAGACTGAACATTTTATCACTTTAGGAAGGATACTTGAGACTGCTTCAGCTGCTTGGATATAATTCAGTCTCTTCAATTACAAATATGACCCAATCAAATCGCAAAGACCAGAAACAGTGGGGGTCAGTTCCCTTTTTTCTATGCTGACTTACAGAGTGATGTGCAAACATGAAGCACATATTTACTTTAACATGTTTGTATGGAGAACTGTGGTTGTAGGCACTGTTTTCAATTGTAACTGTGTTGGGGAAAAAGAAAATAAAGAGAAAAGGATCAAAGTATAGAATGAAGCCTGAACATATTTGTAGATGTCCTATTGATGGAGAATGGTATTTGTCTTTGAAACAAGAAGCTTTGTTTAAATCCATAACATTCTTTTTACTACGAAACAATGGTTCTTGGTTAATTATATGTGATAATCATACAAACATTTCATACATTATTAATAAAATAATAATAATGTTATTGTTGCTTTCTGATTTCTGCTGTTGTGAAATGGGAATAGTAAAAATATAAACTTGTTGACTATTTGTTTTTTCCATAAGTAGTTAGTGAAAAGAAATCTTGGTAGGTGCTAGTGAAATAATGTCAGATATGAGATAACTTCCAGTTTTGCTAAAAGGAAAAAATACAGTACTTATTTGGAAACTCTTATTAAATCGTCAAACAAAATGTAAAACTTTGAATTTGTCAATAAAATCTGTTAATAAGACATTGGTATTAACTCATAAAGATATTGGTTCAGAAAATCCCAATAATTAGGATATTTCATTTTTTGAGACTACCAAAGCTCCAAAGGTCTTTAGACCTCTTAAAAACAATATTTTACTTCATTTATATTAAATCAGTATTTAATAAATTATTTAGATTTTAGACAATTTCAAAATTTGAAAAAATACTATTAATGTGCTTAAAATCTTGCAAAACTTTTAAAAAGTAATCACTACAAAACCAATATTCTTAACAATCAAATGTTATCACACATATCTACTTGAGGTGACATCACAGAATATTCAATCTTTGGCCAGTCACGGTGGCTCACGCCTGTAATCCCAGCATTTTGGGAAGCCCAGACGGGTGGATCACTTGAGGTCAGGAGTTCAAGACCAGCCTGGCTAACATGGTGAAACCCTGTCTCTACTAAGAATACAAAAGAATTAGTCCGGCATTGTGGCTAGCACCTGTAATCCCAGCCAGTCAGGGAGTGGTGGGAGAGGGCAGCTAAGGCAGGAGAATTGCTTGAGCCTGCGAGGTGGAGGTTGCAGTGAGCTTAGATCCCACCACTGCACTCCAACCTGGGTGATAGAGCGAGATTCCATCTCAAAAATAAATAAATAATAAAGATGTTCATCACATATTTAAGGCTAATGATTTTGAGTTTCGAAACAAAGAAAGGGAAGGGACTTGAAGCATATTAACTTGTCTTTTCAAAATAACATGCTTTTATTCCTTTCATGCTTTCAGCTTTATTACTTACTATAAAGTTCCGTGCAATTTATGGTCCCAGTGCGCTTATTATTAACCATTCCCTCAAAACAGAAGCATTTTCAATTTTCATGTTGTTCCTTCACTCTTCGCATGCTGCTTTGCTTGTGAATCTCTTTCTCAACCTTAGTATTAGGTCACAGTGGACATAGCAGTTGGTTCAGAGAGGAGTAAATAATTTATGATGACCTACTCAGAAGAAAGCTAGGTTATTTTTGTTACAAAGTTGAGAGAAAGAGATAGACTCTTCCCCACTTTTGATGTTAATAAAGAATATTAAACTATATTATTTCAGATAGCCCACCTGCAATAATGAAGGCATTTCTGATCAATTTGAGATGGCTTTTTTGGTTGTATTTAATCAAATAATTTTCATTGTGGTCAGGAGGTAAGTGTTATCTTCCTTTGGAAGCTTTGCATGACTTTTGTCTAGGTACTCATCGCTTTCAGAACATGCACTTATTAATTCAACAAATATTTGTGGAGTTCGTGAGAGAGGTCTGGGCTGCAGATATAAAATTGGAAGTTAGTAGCATTTATATAAGTAAATGCTTGACACAGGAGAACATCAACAAAAAATGAGTGCAGATTAAAAAAAGAAGACCAAAGACAGATCCCTGTCCTACACCATCATAAAAATATGAGGTTGATAAGAAGATCCTGTCAAAAACACTGAGAGGATGAGCACTGAGGTTGAAAGAAGCTAAGAGAGTATGATGTCTTATAAGAAAGTAAATCAAGATGACAGAAATGAATAACTAAGTCAAGTGTAGCAGACAGGTCAAGTAAGATGAAAACTGAAACATCAATGTTAGTTTTAGTAATCTGTCGTTAACTGTAGGCACAGAGTTTTACAGCAGATCTCTAGAACTATTCATCTAGCATAATACTGTATTGCACACACACTAATACACATGAAAGGCAACTATGTGAGGAGATGGATATGTTAATCATCTTGATTATGATGACTATTGAACAATGTATCCACATATCAAATCATCAACTTGTACATTTAAAATATATTTAGTTTTTAGAAACCCTATTCTTCTGGGCATGGTGGCTCATGCCTGTAATCCTAGCATTTTGGGAGGCCTAGGCAGGAGAATTGCTTGACACCAAGAGTTCAAGATCAACCCGGCCAACATAATGAGATCCCATCTTGAAAAAAAATCCTATTCTTATGCATATATAAATTAAGTATTATTCAGTATTTAAAAAATGTAAATGCTGCCACATTTAAAGACATGGATGAACCTTGAAAACATGATGCAAAGTGAAATAAGCCAGTCACAGGAAGACAAATACTTCATTATTCTACTTATAAGAGGTATCTAAAATATTCAAACTTACAGAATCAAAGAGTAGAACGGTTCTTTACAGAGCCTGAGGGGACAGAATGATTTCAAAGGAGGGGTTGTAGGTGTCACCACCTGTGGACACTGCTCGCCACACTCCATCACCATACTGAGTTAAAACTTTGGGAGCTATTGGGATGGAATGAATTTATTTTTCATGTGAGAAGGACATACATTTTGGGAGGCCCAGGATGGAATGCTATGGTCTGAAAGTTTGTGTTACTCCAAAATACATATGTTGAAATCCTAACCCCAAAGACGATATTATTAGAAGGTGAGGCTTTTGGGGGAGGTGATCAGATCATGAGATCAAGGCCCTCATGAATGAGTTTCTGCCCTTGTAAAATGAGCCTAAGAGAGCTTATTTATTTTACTATGTGAGAAAACAGCTATTATAAAAGGTGCCATCTGTGAACTAGAAGGCAAGACCTCGCCAGATATCGAATTAAAATATTTGGGGATATTGGGATGGAATGAATGTATTTTGCAAGTGAGAAGGACATGTATTTTGAGGGCTCAGGGTGGAATGCTATGGTTTAAATATTTGTGTCCCCTTAAAATTCATATGTTAAAATCTTAAATCCCAAAATGATATTATTAAGAGATGGGCCCTTTTGGGAGGTGGTTAGGTCGTGATGGTAGAGTCCTCATGAATGGGAGTCATGTCCTGTAGAATAGACCCAAGGACTCCTTCATCTCATCTACTGTGTGCAGATAAAAGTAGTAGCTATCGTCTATCAACCAGTAAATGGCCCATCACCAGATTGAAATCTGCCAGAGCCTTGGTCTTGGACTTCCGAATCTACAGAGCTGTGAGAAATTTATGTTGTTTATAAATACTCAGTTTATGGTATTTTTTTATTATAGACTGAATGGACTAAGACACTTAGGATTCACCCTCTTGGCAAATTTCAATTATACCATACTGTATATCCTTGCTAACATTTGCTTTCTTTTTTTTTTTTTTTTTTCTTTTTAACAATACCATCCTAACAGAAGTAAGGTGATATCATTGTTGTTTTGATTTGCATTTCCCTAATATCTAGTGATATTGAGTAGTTTTTCATGTAACTATTGTGCATTCATATGTCTTCTTTGCAAGAATGTCTGTGTAGGTTATTTGCACATTTTTTATTGCATTTTTTTGGTATTGAAATTTATGAGTTCTTTATATATTTTGGATATTTACTCCTTATCAGATATTTAGGTTGCAGACATTTCTCCTGTTCCACAGGTTTCCTTTTCACTTTGTTGATTGTTTCCTTCGATGTGTAGCTTTTTTTGTTTGATGTAGTACCACATGTTTATTTTTGCTTTTGATGCCTGTGTTTTGGGGGTCATATCCAAAATATTATTACCAAGACCAATATCAAAGAGTTTTTTCACTATGTTTTTTTCCAGGAGCTTTATAGTTTCAGGCCTTACATTTAAGTCTTAAGATCAATTTTGAGTAAATTTTTGGGTATTGTGTAAGGGTGCAATTTCCTATTTTTCAACTTGGATATCCATTTTTGCCAATACCATCTATTGAAAAGAATATCTTTTCTTCATTCTGTATTCTTGTCACTCTTGTGTAAGATTAGTTGGCCATATATGTAGAAATTTATTTCTCTGTTTTCTATTCTGTTCAATAATTTGGTTTCTGTTTTTATGCCAGTACTATACGGTTTTGATTATGACAGTTTTGCAATATAATTTGAAATCGGGAAATGCAACTGGTCCACTTTTGGTTTTCTTTTTCAAGATTGCTTTGGCTACTCACGTTTTTTTTGTGGTTCTACTTGAATTTTAGAATTTTTTCTCTATTTTAGTGAAAATACCATTGCAATTTTGGATTATATTTAATCTGCAGATCACTTTGGGCAGTATGGACATTTAAAAAAATATTCTTCCAATTCATAAACACAGGATATCTTTAAATTTATTTGTGTCTTCCTCAGTTTATTTCATCAACATTTTATAATGTTTAGTGTACAGATCTTTTATCTTCTTGGTTAAAATTACTTCTAAGTATTTTATTTTTATTTTTGCTATTGTAAATGGAATTTTTTTATTTAATTTTTTGATAATTTATTTTTAGTGGATTGAACACAATTGGTTTTTGTATGTAGATTTTGTATCATTAGGTGCTAATGATTTCATTTATTCTAACAGTTTTTTGGTGGTGTCTTGAAGGTTTTCCATATATAACAGCATGCCATCTGAAAACAGAGAGAGTTTTTCTTCTTCCTTTTTGATTTGAATGCCTTTTATTTTTCTTGCCTAATACACCTGGCTAGGACTTCCAGTACTATTTTGAATACAAGTGACTAGAGTGGACATCTTTGCCTTGTTCTTGATCTTACAGAAAAATCTCTCCATCTCTCACCACAGGATCATCTTAGCTGTAAGCTTGTCATTGCCAATAAATACGGTCTTTATTATATTCAGGTACATTATTTTTATACTTAGTTTGTTGAGCATTTTCATCATGCAAGGGTGTTACATTTTGCCAAATACTTTTCCTGTATCAATTAAGCTGATCATATGACTTATTCATTTTGTTAATGTGCTGTGTCGTTTTTATGATTTGTGCATGTTGAACTATCCTTGTGTTTTAGGGATAAATCCTACTCGACTGTGATCTGTGATCCTTTTAATGTGCTGCTTAATTCATTGAATATATATACACACACACACATATATTTACACATATATATACACACATATATACACACACACATATACACACACACACATATATATGTTAATCATGGATATTGGCTGTAATTTGCTTTGTTTTTAGAATTTGTTCTGACTTTGGTATCATGGGAATGCTGACCGTATAGAGTGAGTTTCAAGGTGTTCCTTCCTCTTGGATATTTTTTGAAAGAGTTTGGGAATAATTGGCATTAATTCTTCACATATTTGGTAGAATTTACCAGTGAGGCCAGGTGGTCTTGGGCTTTTCTTTGTTAAGTGGTTTTGGATCAATGAGTCAATCTCCTCATTTATTGTTGGTCTATTTAGATGTTCCGTTTCTTCTTGATTCAATCAGTATAGATTATATGTTTCTATGAATTTACTCATTTCTTCTAGTTTATCTAATTCATTGGCATAAAAGTGTTCATAGTAGTCTAATGATGTATTTGTATTTCTGTGGTATCAGTTGTAATGTCTCATCTTTCATTTATAATTTTATGTATTTGGATCTTTTATCTGTCCTAGTTAGTCTAACTAAAGGTTTTGTTTAACTTTCCAAAAAAAATCAATTCTCTGTTTTCTGGTTTTTTTTTTTTTTTTCTAGTCTGTATTTCATTCATTTCTATCTGACCTTTATTAACTTCTTTCCTCCGGCTGACTTTGGGTTTAGTTTGTTCTTCTTATTCAATTTTCTTGAGGCATAAGAATAATTTGTTTATTTGAGATTTTAAAAATTTTTTTCTTTCCTGGAGACAGAGTCTCACTCTGTCAAGCTGGAATGCAGTGATGCAATCACAGCTTACTGCAGTCTAGCGCCCTGGGATTAAGCAATCCTCCTGACTCAGCCTCCTAAGTAGCTAGGGCTACAGGCATACACCACAACACCTGGCTAAATTATATATATATATATATAAAACATATATTTTATATAAACATATTTTATATAAATATATAATTATAAATATATATTATATATTTATAATTTATAATAAATATATAAATGAATATATAAATTATAAACATATTTACATACTATGTATACATAATATAATTATATTTATAATATATAACATATGTTTATAGATCATATAAATATATATAATATAAATATATATATTTTTTGTAGAGACAAGGTATGGCTCTGTTGCCCTGGCTGGTCTCAAACTCCTAGGCTCAAGCTACCCTCCTGGCTAGGTCTCCCAAAGTGTTGGGATATACAGGCATCAACCACTGCACCTGGCCTATTTTTTTTTCTTAATGTAGGTGTTTATCACCCTAAACTTTCCTCTGAGAACTGCTTTAACTACATTCATTAAGTTTTAGTGTGTTGTGTTTTCATTTTAACGTGTTTCAAGATATTTTTGATTTTTCTTTTAATTTCTTCTTTGGCACATTGGTTGCTCAGGATGCGATATTTGATTTCTACATATTTGTGAATTTTTCAGTTTTACTCCTGTTGTGATTTCTATTTACATACCCATGGGGACAGAAAAGATACTTGATATTATTTTCTGTCTGATACTTGATATTATTTTTCTGGTGCAGGTATAATCCAACTACTCACTTCTGGTTGCCATTTGCACAGAATATCTTTCTCTATCCCTTCACTTTCAGATTATGCATTTCCTTAATGCTAAAGTAAATATCTTACAGGAAGCATATAGTTTGTTCTTGTTCTATTATCCATTCAGCCACTCTATGTCTTTGATTAGGTAATTTAATACATTTATATTACCTAATATAATATAGGTATGAGACCCTGTCTCATTCTCAGGGTCTCATTCTATTGCCCTGAATGGAGTGCAATGATCTTATAATAGTTACTGAGGGTCTCCCATGTTGCCCAGGCTGGTCTCAAACTGCTAGCCTCAAGTGATCCTCCAGTCTCAGGCCCCAAGCTGTTGGGATTAAAGGTATTAACCACTGCACCCAACCCCATTTACATTTAAAGTAATTATTGATAGAAAAGGATTTATTGTTGCCATTTGTTAGTTGATTTTTCTTTGCCTTGTAGCTTTTAGTTCTTTCTCGCTCTTCCTGACTTCCTTTTTGACTTGATAATTTTTATAGTGTTATACATTTTTTATCTTTATCTTTTGTATATCTTTGTGTTTTCCTTGTGATGCCATAAAATTTACCTAAACCATCTTATAGTTGTAATAGTTTTTTTAAAATTAATAACAACAAAGTTTGATTGCATATAAAACTCAACACTTTTACTTCCCCATCCTCACTCACTTTATGTTATTAATGGCACAGTAACATATTTTTGTAATTAGTTTTAAATAAATTATTGTTATTACACTTAATTTTAATTCTTTTAAAAATTTTTATGGTGGCATTGAAAGTAATTTATGCACCACCATTATAGTAGTAAAGAATTCTGAATATGACTATATACTTAGGTTTACCACTAAGTTCATATGAATTCTTACTGTTGTTTAGCATCTTTCCATTTCAACTTGAAGGACTTTGTCGCTCAGGTTTAGTGGTAATGAGCTCTCTTAGCTTTCAATTATTTGTGAATGTCTTTTTATCTCCTTTATTTCTAAAGGGGAACTTTTCTGGGTAAAGTGTTGTTGGTTGGCTGGTTTTTAATTTTTTCTTTCAGTATTTTAAATATAGCTCTGAACTCTCCCTTGGACTACAAGGTTTCTGCTGAGAAACATGGTGATAGTCTTATGATATTTATTATGATATTTCCCTTGTATGCAACCAGTTGCTTTTCTTTTGCTGCTTTCAGAAGTTTCTCTATTTTTACACTGCACACATATATTCATTGCAGCACTATTCACAATAGCAAGACATGGAATCAACCTAAATGGCCATCATTCTTACACTGGATAAATAAAATTATATATGTATATATATACTATGAAATACTATGCAGTCATAAAAAGAAACAGGATCATACCCTTTGCAGGGACATGGGTGGAGCTAGATGTCATTATCTTTAGCAGTCTAAATCAGGAACAGAAAACCAAATACCATAAGTTCTCATTTATAAGTGGGAGCTAAATGATGAGAACACCTGGACACATGGGCAGGGGGAACAACACACAATGGAGCCTGTTGAAGGGTGGGCCGTGGGAGGAGGGAGAGGATCGGGAAGAATAGCTAATAGATGTTGGACTTAATTCCTAGGTGATGGGATGATCTGTTCAGCTAACCACTATGGCACACATTTACCTATATAAAAAGCCTGTACATCTTGTACATGTACCCCTGAACTTAAAATAAAAGTTGGAGGAAAAAAAGAAAAGTATAGCAAAATTCTTAAATAGCTGCCAATTCCTCTCACTAGATTGTATTATCAGAAAATATTCAAAGGATTAAAATAACCCTGTCTTAATAAACTATCATTGAAAAGACAAAAAAAAAAGTTTCTCTAGTTTTATATTTGACAACTTCATTTTAATGTGTTTCAGTGACATTCTCTTGCTATTCAGCCCATTTTGAGTTCTAAGGGCATTACGGATCTGGGTGTTCATTTTCCTACCCAGATTTGGGAAATTTTCATTATTTCTTCAGATAAGCCTTCTTCCCCTTTCTATTTCTCTGTTCTTTCTTGATATTTTGTGATGTGTATATTGATTCTCTCTATGGTGTCCAACAAGTTCAGTAAGCTTTCTTTTCTCTCTCTCTCTCACACACATACACACACACACACACACACACACACACAGTTCCTCTCCTGGACAATTTCAAATAACCTTTTTTGAGTTTGTGGTTCTTTCCTATGATTGATTAAGTGTGTTGTTGAATCTCTCTATTAAAATTTTAGTTCAGTCATTGTATTCTTAAACTTCAGAATTTCTATTTGATTCTTTTTTATACTTTCTATCTTTATGTTGAACTTCTCATTTTGTTAATGTATTTTTAAATTTTATTTAATGGTCTATTTGTGTTCTCTTATAACTTATTGAGTTTCTTTAAGATGATTTTTTAAATTATCTTTAAGCAATTTATAGGTCTTAATTTCTTTGGGATCATCCACTGTAGGTTTAATTTTTCTTAGCGATGTTATATTTTCTTGATTCTTCATGTTCACTAAAGTCTTGCATTGCTGTCTTTGCATTTGAAGAAGCAGTCTCCTCCTCAAGTTTTTGCTTACTGATGTCCAGAGAGAAAGACCTTTATCAGTCATCTGAGCTGGAGGTTTTGGTGGTCCCTCAGGTCATCTCTATGGATGCATCTGCCCAAATTTTGTTCACTTTTGATGGAGATGTCTTAGGATTGAGTGTCTTCTCTTGTTTCTGCAAAATCAGGCAAGGCTCTGAAAACCTGTTTTTCCTCCTAGGGCAGTATCTTAAAATGCTCAAGGTTATGCACCTTCTCCCAATGCTGCAGAGTTGATCCTGCTGCTGCTCTCTATGTGTTGTTTGTGGAAGTTTGGGTATGCCCTCTGTGGAGGTCAATGTTTGTCATCTGTGGAATCTCACATATGCCATATCAGGGGCATCTGTAGGGTGCTGAGGCCATACATCAGTCAGTTGAGAGAGTACAGGTGAGCTGTCTCATGGGCTTTATAGTTGGGCCTTTTGGTGCAGCCTGAGAGCAAATTAGTGGCACCTACAGTCAGTTTTTGAGATACATGCCATAGTGGCTGTGAGCCCGCACACCTTTACCCAGCTCTTAGCTCCACTGAGACTATCCTGCAGTACAGATTCCCTCAGTGATTTGGGTTGGGTGTGGTTGAAAATTGCCTCTTGGGCAATGCCCTGCAATGCTACAGAAGCCTGGCACTCATTCCGCTCTCACTTTACATCATGGGAGAAATTGTATTCTAGGGAAATTCAAGATGTTTTAAAGAGAGTAAATGGAGAGGGTAGAGACATTAAATATGTGTCAGAAAATGGATATGTGCTTGATCATATGTAAATGCTTATTTGCTGTTTGTATAAACAAACTATCATCTAGTGCCAGGGGCAAACCAAGAATAGCCAGATAATTTTTCTAATTTTCAAAATCGAAGTTAGAAAAACCATGATATTTCCACAAACTTTCTTTAGTATTGTTGTTCAGTATGGATATCATATTGAATTTACTGGTTTAATATAAAACATCTCCTATTCTTTGGTTATAAGGCCAGACTTG
Organism: Papio anubis; assembly: GCF_008728515.1. NCBI lineage: Eukaryota > Metazoa > Chordata > Mammalia > Primates > Cercopithecidae > Papio > Papio anubis. The sequence goes on from NC_044979.1 coordinate 78,894,675, forward strand.
TTGGAAATTCAAAGAAAATTTGTACTTATTTCCTCTCCATAGGAGTATGGTACTTACTGTTAAACACACTAATATCGTGTGAAAATACTATCTCTATATCTCTTTTATGTTTTCTAATTGTTTTTACGTATTATCTTGGAATAATTAGTGAATTAGCCAAAGAGAAAGATATTTTTCTTTATTTGTATTTTTTAAAACATTGGCTTAAATCTACATATTCCATCCCCCAATCACATTGTTCTGACCCAGAGGTCAATTCATGAAAACTTACTGTCATAAAAATTTAGTAATCAAGTCAAAATATTTATTATTTACTCCTTGGTATTTACCTAAATGAACTAAAAACTTACTTTTACACAAAAACCTGTACAGAGATGCTTATGTCAGCTTTATTTATAATTGTCAACATTTGGACACAACAAAGATATCCTTCATTAGGTTAATAGATAAGTAAGTTGTGATTGATACAATCAATATTATTCATTGTTTTAATAAAATGCACTGTCAAGCCAGCTATGAAAAGACATGGGGAAAACTTAAATGCATATTAAGTGAAAAAAGTCAGTATGGAAGGACATCTGCTATGTAATTCCAGCTATTATATAACTTTCTAGTAAAGGCTGAACTATGGAGAACAGTATAAAGATCAGTGGCTCCTGGGAATTATGGGGGAGGGAGGGAATTTGTTTTTTTTTTTTTTTTGAGATGGAGTCTCGCTGTGTCACCCAGGCTGGAGTGCAGTGGCACAATCTTGTCTCACTGCAACCTTAATTTGGAAGATTTAAGAAAACCAGTTAGTATTCTCAAAACAATTTCAAAAAGTTAATCTTTTAAACATGTAATTGTATGAAGCTGAATCTTACTTTACTACTTTTCATCTTGTAGGAAACTATATTTCTCAGCTATTCTTGGAAGATGAAATTCTCAGTATATATTTGTGTGCCACCAACTCTTGCCCAAAACATTCTGCTTCATTGAAAAAGGCTCTTCATTTTGAGTGAGTGACAGGGTAAAAGTAAGTGGAACCAACTGGTAGGCATGTAAAGAGAGGTTCATTTGTGGATTATACTCACATACGTTATAAGATGCTTTTAGTATAAATGGTTTGATTTCAGTGCCTTAATGGGTGGTTTAAAATGTAACACTCTATATTCCTGGGTGATATAGAAAAAGAAGAATTATATTTTTTGTGGTATTTTTCAAAATAAATGGACAGAGATGTGAGATAATGGGAAAATAATTGAGGTATCATCATATCTAATGCTAATGAAAAACTCCTGGGCCAATAATGTCCTTTACTGAATTATTATCTTCATTTGGACCGAATATGGACTTAGCAAATCTTGGGGACAAGCTTAAGAAGTTGTAGACTTTCTGATGTGCTGTTTATTTGTTTCCTGGTCTCTCAAAACCACAGATAATTATCATTTTTTTCAAAGCAAGAATTTCTAAAAATCATCTTTTCACTCTCACTCCCAGACTCCCCAAATCACTGAGAAATATTTGAGAACTTTGTTGCCCAGTTTAAAATTACTAGTCATGTCATGTTAGCACAATAGCAATAAACACTAGTTATGTAGCCAGCTTGTATTAACAATAAAAGATCAGGATTTAAGAAAAAATATCTGGCTCCAATCAATGACCTTGGTGTTTTTCTGATTAAAAGGAAAGAAGGCTTTACACAGAAGCCAAATGAAGTCATTGAAAGTTGAAAATAAACAATTACAAACATTGTGTTTTTCCTTTCTCTTATCATTTTATTTTCAGTTAATAAAGAGCATAATCTATTTGTACCTGCTTTTGCCTTAGGAGCTGGAGGAAGATAATGAAAATATTTTACTGTCTGTTTTCAAATTATAAGCTGTGTTTCCAAAGAAAGTAAAAACTCATGTATATTATCACATTATTGTTCTCAGGGGATTGCAGTCACCATAGTGATTGTAATTACATGGCTTCATTAACTTTATACATTCTACCTGTTATGGGGGGTTCACATTAAGAAAATTTGCATATGCAGGAAATGAATGTCATTTGCAGAGAGCTAATGTCATTAAAATTTAGGCAGTCCCTATCATGCAAAAGGGTTTCCATTGGGACATGCTTTTCAGTATGCCTTTTATAGTCATTGTGAGTACAGAAATCTATTTCCGAAGCTTTCAAAATAAAACCTTTAGAGGAAAATATTAGAAATCAACAACTATTTTAACAAATCTGGTTTATGCTGGAATTAAATTACACAAATGCTATTAAAACGCACAAGTGTAACATGGTTCTGGAAAAAAGTAAATATTTTGAATATTTGCAGTGTTCTTGCACAGCATGTGTGTATGTGTGCATGTGTGTGTGTGATTGCATGCTTTCGTGTACTACTTGATTGACCAGTATTTTTTAAATGCATATTGTTGTTTGTTGGCACTTTCTATGTAATCTGTTATCCTTCACTATAATTGTTTAAAATTTTAATGTAATTTCAAGTGAAGAAATCACAATAAACAAACAGGAGACAGAAATAAAAGAAAAAAAAGGAAATGAACTTTTAAAATAATAAATTCAGAATTAAGGCCCCTACAATGAATGCGTTTATGAAATTTTGAAAGGCAGGATAATTTTTAAAAGGGCTTCATATATCTTTGTGCTTGGAGTGCATGTACTTAAACTTTTGGTAACACCAGAATGTTGCGTAGTCTAGAGAGGAAACTATAAGGTGAGAGCAGGCGAGGGGCTGCCCATCGTTACCAGGGAAATGAACACCCATACCCTCATACGCTTGTCCTAGCACACTTCAAGGCTGTATCAGAAGTTCTTGTCTTCCTAATTTCTGTTGCCATACTAGGATCAATATCAACTGTTGAGAACAATGCCATTGTCAGCAGTAAAGCCCTCATTGTATAAATAGGGAAATGGGGTGATATTTGCCATATGGTAGAGGCTATCATAATTCCTAAAGAACAGTATTGAAAACCAGATTCAAAGCAACTCATAATTTATTTTTAGCTATTAAAATTCACAGTAGTTCACAATAATAAAGAAATTACCCATTTTCAGGTACAAAATTACATCCTAGGCAATTACATTACACATGTAAATTATGGTGGGCTCTTTTCAATCTGTATCTTTTTAGGTTAATTAATTCTTTGAGAAAGGTGATGTATGTCAGTATTGGGTGAAAAAAATCACTTTATATAGGCAATTCACATAGATCTAAAAGTTGGAAGCAACAGAGTTAACAATGACAGAGTTCAGAGGTAACTGGAAAAAAATCAATTTTTAATCAAATTATTCCTATAACTTCTGAAATTTTCTCTATCTGATTAAGAAGTTTATAATATTTATGTTAAATAATTTAGAAGAATGAATACATTGAGTGAATAAATTAAAATATGTTTTTCCTTTTCTGCTAGCCAGACAATTTTGCTCTCCTGTTCATTATAATATATAGGATGGACTTTCCTAGGGTAAAGGTAATCACCTTTTGGATCAAAATGACATCCTGATTTGTTGGCAGAACATCATGTAAGTTAATTTATGCCCACTTCTAAATGAAAATGACCCAAATCAATTGACCTCTTATTAAATGGGTTGTGTACCTACTATTAATTTTGGACACTGCAATCAATGCCTGTTTAGATTTGTTGGAAAAAATAACACGTAGCCTTTTGTGGTCATTTGTTGTTATCTGAAAATGCAACAGAAGTTTATGGACTTATTCCCCAAAATCTATCAACAATTATTTATTTTGTATTTTGGAAGCAAGATAACTCTTTAAATAATTATATATTTATCTTAGCTGTGACTCTTAAAAATACTCAGTTTAATCAACAAATGTTTTTGAGCATCTACTGTTCTAATCCAGTGTTTGGCAACCATGGCTGTTTCCTGAATCAGTAAAGTTTACAGAATTACATATGCATAGGTACTCCTTCAAACTTATTATATCAGAGTTTGTGTAGTGAGATTTGTTCTTATATATTTTTTAAAGCTTCAGAGAGTTTCCGATGTTTAATAATAATTGAGGACCACTTTTCTAGGCATTATAAAGCATATAGAAAACACACATGTGAATGACAAATATTCCACAATCTCTTCGATCTTGATGAAAGAATTTTTTAATAAAAATTCCTAATACAATAAAATTTTATCAACCACAGAGTCCTCATATTGCACATTAGATTTCTAGGAGTGTTCATCCTACATATCTGCTACTTTGTATCTTTTGTACTATATTTCCCCATTTCCTCACCACCAGCCCTGCCCCTGATAACCACTGTTTTATTCTATTTTTGCTGTGTTTGGACCCTTTTAAAAGATTCTACCCATAAGTGAGATCATGATACAATATTGTTCTGCCTCTGTTTTACTTCACTTAGCATAATGTCTTCCAGGTCCATCAGTGTGGTGGTAAATGGTAGGATGTCCTTTTATTTTTACAGCTAAGTAGTATTCCATTGTGTGTATATACAATGTGTTTAAATATAGATAATATATATTATATATATTATATATACATGTATATATAATGTGTACATAATGTATGTAAATATATATAATATGCATATAATAACATGTATATAATCTATTATGTATATATCGATTATATATACACATTACATATTATATATATGCACATGTGATATATAATATGTATATATGATGTACATATATAACCTAATGTATATATAATATAAATTACATATATACATATATTTATATATCTTAAGAAGGAAGTTAAATACAAAAAATTAGAAAATTACACTTAGAGCCACTTTGTGAAGAAGATTAGTTGAGTAATAAAGATAAAATACAGTTCTGAGTGAGATAATTTAGTACAGTATTCACAAATTTCCACATGTCTTAATCTCTTGGAAACCTCGCATTTGCAGATGCAGGTCAGCAGTGAAGGAATAAAGACTCTTTTCACCTAGAGGATGGCCCTGACAACCAGGGAAGATGGGAACAATCTTCACTTGCTGTATCCCCAGATAGTCAAAGATAGAGAATGGAGCTCAGAGGAGAGGCCTTGCCCAGAGTTACACATTTGAGAACTTGAAACATATAGAATGCTACTTGAAAACTACAGAAATGCATAATATTACCAATGGAGGGTATGCAAACAGAGAAAAGAATGTTCAAGATGAATCACGAAATACGTAAAACATTTTATTTCGAGGTTAAGTGGAGGGAAATTAACAAAGGAGATTGAAAAAGGGTGGCCAGAGAGGTAGAAAGAAAACCAGGAAAATATGACTTTCCAGAAGATTAGTGAGGAGACCTGTTTTCTTTAAGGGAGTGGCTGTGTCTAAGGCTGATGATTTTAAGTTAGGTACACATAGAAAAGTGTCCATTGAATCCTGCAATATGAAAATTAGTGGTGACTTTGCAATTTTGGCCAAGTGATGGGCACAAAACCTAGATTGGAGTGGGTTAAGAATAAATAGTAAATTAGAGAATAACAGCAATATAATATACCCTTTTGGGATCTTTGACCATTAAGAATGTTAAAGAATTAAGTGGTTGTTATTAGGCTTGTTATGCTGCTTGCTTTTACTGACCCTCTGAAAAAATTAGTAAAAAAGTTGTTGGTAGATATATCAGAAAAAAAAAAATCCTTGTTTGATTACATGCAGTTATAAGCCAGAGATATATTAAAAGAGTAGAATACAGACTACATTTCAGCTTCTGTGTCCCTCTTCAGTCAGGTTTCTTTGAATTGTGCAGTCCTGGATGGCATATGAAAATAATTTGTTTAAGATGTTGTGATAAAATACAAATAAATATTTGGTCTTTGTCTCCAGTTCCTGTCATACAACTCCTAAAAACCTTGGACTTCCCAGAGTTATGAGAGTGTCTTCTGTATTACTAATGAGATAACTAGTGGCTATGGGTCCCTAGATAGCTTCAGTATGGGGACTGGTCATGAGAAAGATCAAGTCATAATTAGAGGGGTTGAACATTCAGCCCCACCTCCCAGTAGGGGAAAGGGGCTAGAAGTTGAGCTGATCACTGATAATAATGTAATCGATCATGCCTATGTAGTGAGGCCTACATAGAAACCCCTAATTGATGGGATTTAAAAAGAGATTTCAAATTGTTGAACACATTGAGGTGCTGGGATGGTGATACGCCTAGAGAGGGTATGAGAGCACCTCACTCCTTCCCTCATAACTTGCCCCATGCATTTCTTCTCTTTGGCTATTTCTAGTTGTGTTTTTTATAATAAATAATAATAATAAAGTGCCTTCCCGACTTCTGTGAGCCTTTCTAGCAAATTCTCAAAAGTGAGTAGAGCGAGACGGGCGGATCACGAGGTCAGGAGATCGAGACCATTCTGGCTAACACGGTGAAACCCCGTCTCTACTAAAAAATACGAAAAACTAGCCGGGCGAGGTGGCGGGCGCCTGTAGTCCCAGCTACTCGGGAGGCTGAGGCAAGAGAATGGCGTGAACCCGGGAGGCGGAGCTTGCAGTGAGCTGAGATCTGGCCACTGCACTCCAGCCTGGGCGACAGAGCGAGACTCCGTCTCAAAAAAAAAAAAAAAAAAAGTGAGTAGAGGGTCCTGGGAACCTCTTCTGTATAGCTATATATAGTTTGTCAGAAGTACAAATGACTTGGATTTGCAATAAGTATCTAAAATGGGGGCAGTCTTGTGGGACTGAGCCCTTGTGGGATCGGATACTAACTTTAGTAGATAGTGTCAGAAATTCAGTTGAGTAGTTGGACACCCAGTTGTTGTCTGAAGATAATTGGAGAATTGGTGTCAGGAGGAAAAGGACACCTCTCATGTGATATCAGAAATGTGAGTAAAAACAGTTCAGATGGTTACACATGATGTTGTCCTCAGCATCTGTACCAGTTTTCTAATCTCTAAGTATCATGTCAACTAGTTGATTAAAATGAATCTTGGTGTTTCATGTCCCAGCATAGGGAATTGGTTTTGGAAATATTCAAGGCAATTCAGGTGTCTGGAAATACTTTCCCAGAAACAGAATCACATGTTGATTGTTAACTAGTGAAAGTGTAAATTTGCTACTACTAGTTAGGGGAGCAAAAGTAACTGCAGAGATCAAGAGAATAGAAAGTGAGTTAATTTCAGATTTGAGGTAGTGGCAGAGCTATATGTCACTAGATAATTTTTGCAGGATCAGACACATTATTTTTGTCATCATATTTCCAACACTTAGCACAGGGCCTGGACAGCTTAGGAATTCATTAAAATGTTTGTTTAATTGTACTGAAATTCCAAAAGGATAATTTAATAGCTAATAGTTATGTAAGTGTAGATGAGAAGCCATATAATGGGATGTCAAGAATGGTGGTTAATAGACAGAAGCTGGTTTTGAAGTGGGTAAAAGTGGGTAAGCCACAGTGAAATCTACTGTTTTGGAAGACAGAATTGTGTCAAGTGTTGTGCTTTCCTTGAACCTCCCTGTATCCCAAGTTGTCCTTCCTCATGTCCTGTCTTAGGGGGAAAGCATTGAGGGATAATTTATTTGGAGGAATATACTAGACTGTTCCCTTTTTAATAGTATGATAGACCAAACCAAACAACAACAACAAGAAAAAGCCATATCCTGAGGTGAGTAGGCCATGCACATTAGAGGTTTTGGTTGGTAATACATCAGATAGATTTGACACTTAACCAGTAAATGGCATTAGTAAGCTACAAACAGACATCCAGGTGGGTAGGAGTGCACAGGAATTATGGTTAAAAAATAAATAAAGCAGACAAGGATCTTGACAGGTGAGTTGAAGGCTGAAGCAGAAGGCAAGCAGGTATTTGTCAGTAATGTGATTTCACAAGAGAGAGAAACATGTCTGTATTAAGAACGGAAGGAAGGGCAGGACTAATGAGAGTATGATGGGAAAAAACTCAGAATTCCAGTAAATTGCAGTTCATCAAGGCAGGGACTTGGACATTAAGAGAAAAGGCAGTCACAATGTGACTATGGTCAAGGTAGACTTGTTTCATATTTGTAATTGGAGCTTTCAACTGGCCTAGAACTCCAGTTACCGCACGAGCTAGGAAAATTGAAGAAGCTGGTAAGTACACAGCTTGGCTTGCCATGGCAGCTGTATTTCCCCTGCTGTAATGTTATGTCACTTTATTGACTAAATTGCTTAATTTAGCACTTATATGTAGCCTTCATTTTTATTCAGCTTTATAAAAACCTTTTTTTCTCTTTCAGAAACATTAATTTCTATAGGATTGGCATTATTTTATATATATTTTTTGTAGTCCCATTTATTAGTACAGTGGGACTTGTACTCCCAATTTAACAAGCCTTCAATAAGTACTTGAACAATTGACATGTTAAATTTTTCATGTCAAGAGATAATTTAGAAATTGGACTTTTCTAAATTAAGAGGATGAAGTCAAATGTAGTTATATTATTTTTAAAGGAAATGAAATATGCTGAATCCCACAAATAATATATATATATTTTTCTATGTGAAAATGAGTTTAACAGATATTTTATAACTATTTTTGCATCTTTCTTGTAACACTTTGTTGCTGCCATCTTGATTGTTTTAGGATGTTTTGTGAAATCTGTATCTTTACATTCTGTGAAAGAGGAATAAAGCTTCTCTAAATTGATTTGATGCACTGAGGAAATTGTATGGGCAATCTCCCTTTGTTTTATTAAATGACCCAAGACATAGAGTAGCTTAAAAATATTCTCTAAGAAATGCTACAGTTCAGAAAGGTACAGTAATATGAAATTACTAGACGTCTGTTTACTGTCTTTCTATTGAAAAAAGCAATTTTTTTTTTTTGAGACGGAGTCTCGCTCTGTCGCCCAGGCAGGAGTGCAGTGGCACAATGTTGGCTTACTGCAAGCTCCACCTCCCGGGTTCATGACATTCTCCTGCCTCAGCCTCCCAAGTAACTGGGACTACAGGCACCTGCTACCATGCCTGGCTAATTTTTTGTATTTTTTAGTAGAGATGGGGTTTCAACGTGTTAGCCAGGATGGTCTCAATCTCCTGACCTCGTGATCCACCCGCCTCGGCCCCTCAAAGTGCTGGTAGTACAGGCGTAAGCCACCGTGCCTGGCAGAAAAATGCAATTTTTAAGGAAAATTAAGTACTTATATTGTATAAACTTCATCAACAACCAAATGACCATAATCTGATTTGTTCTTCAGGACTTTCCTTGTCATACACAGGTCCTCCCAGAAACTCAAAATGAAAATGGTGGCACTGCAGGAATCTACAACCAGGGCCAGCATCTATTATGATATATTTAGTTCCCACACAATGCCTTTTTCTTATTAACATTAATTATGTGGTAAAGGAGATTGGATGATTCATAAAAGCAGAAAGCATTTGGCTTGACCACATTTTATAGCAGTTCAAATAAGAATTCTTAATGCTGTTTAACAAATGTCGTTTTCACTCTTCATTAAAGCCCCTTGTTGCCATCCAATCTTGATTTTAGAAATTAAAGCTAACAACCAGATTGAGAGAATCAGGAGAGTGACAGCATGGGGCAAAGTCTCAAAGCCACAACTAACAGCATGGAGCAAAGTGAACCTCAAGCTATTGCAGCTCTCAAAGAAGGCTGGGAAGGGGAGGAATGCATTTGCAGGGAAACTCAATTATAGCAACCCTCAGCCATAGGAAGTACTTGTGAATGTTGACATGAAAGCTTTTTCCCTTAATGTTTTAATTAAATACCTAGAAGCCAATGCTTCTTCTCAGTTAGTGTCAGAACACTGCTTCTTGGTGGATAAATGTTTACAACACAAGCTCAGCTGAGGATTTCTACAAACATGACTCTAAGAACTAAGAAGGCTTTTGCTGAGGCACTTGAGATCAAGAAAGCGGTAGTGATTATCAACTAGCAGCACAATAGCAGGATGGTTTAATCCACCCAAATGTCAGTTTTGGGTTTGCAAGTTGGCAATCCCACCTTCATCTTCAGACAAAAGGGCACTGGTTAGTCATCTGTTTAATTCTTTAGCCTCAGTGTGTCATTTGGATGTTGAAGGAAAATCCCTTGATTCAATCTGCCATTTCTGACAGCCTCCCTCTAGACCCCATTAATAAGCCTTTTAGAGAACAGAATGCAAAGTAGGCAGCAGGCAGTCCACAATCAAAATGGAGATAGAATAGACAGTAGAAATATATTCCCTTTGTGAAGATGGTGCTTAGGTGACCTTTGTTGAAGAGATTTCTTTTTTTAATTTAAACTGTGTCTTTCAAGATATTAAAGCAGCATTTGTGGTGTGGTAGATGTGGGAGGTCATTTGGAATTTGGGAGTTTATGATAGGATACAGAAAAACTCAAGTGATATTTACAAAATGTGCAAACAATAGCACAGACAGGAAGCCAGGCTGGCCTTGGGCATGCCTAGGGAATATCCTTCAGAAAACAAATATGCCACTCTTTAATGTTGGTTTGAATCTCATTATAAAATTGCTAGTGAAATGAGACACACTTTGCCTCTGAAATCGTGACTCCAGAAGCAAAGCAACTGTTCTCTAATAAAGCAGCCCTGTTAAGATTTTTAGGATTTTAATGTGCTTTGAAAGCACATAATTTGTTAGATTGTGGACAAATTGAATTTGTCCATAATGTCTTTCTATTGAATCCCATTTTCCACTTTTAATTCATTAATAATTTTGAATTGAGAGAGTGCGTGTGTGTGCAACATTGTTTAATGTATCTCAATTTTGAGTTGAGTGTGAGTGTGTGTAGGTGTGTGTACATTCTGAGCAGCATTGTTTAATGTATCTCAATTTTGAGTTGAGTGTGTGTACATTCTGAGCAGCTTTGCTTAATGTATCACATGCAGATTGATGTATCAAGTCTCTAGAGAAGTCTCATTCCAAATAACCTTTTCACAGGCATTGCCTGGTCCAAAGAAACATGTCAAAATGCAGTTTCTAGAGACGTAAGTTTGACTAGGGATGGAGATCTTTAGAGACCAAAACAACTACAGGATCTTGTAGCAAAGTTCTCTATTAAATGGGCAAAATATTTTAGAGACCGAGTTTGGATCTGAATCTGTGTTGTACTCATTTCAATGCAATGCCAAGTGTTCCATTGTAATCAGAGACTGAAAACCAAGACCACAAAAGAAATGGAGATATCAATTAGCAGAGAGATTACTTTTATTTATAGAGTAGCACTAGGGAAGTCACTTATTTTTTATGGATTTAGTCCTTTAATAAACCACTAATAAAGCTTTTATGTACTTCCATATCTCAGTAAACTATCAGGCTTGCCTTTTAAAATATACAAAAGCGAAAATAGCTGTTTTCTGCTAGGAATTTGTTTCTAAACTGTACTTTTATTAGAATGTACATAAATCTGAATTCACATAGGTAAAACAATAAAAATATACTTTCTAAGAGTTCTTGAAAAATGTACACACACAATGGGCACTTAAGTAAGCTACATCGTGTATATAATGCTTACTAAGTATGGAAGATTAGATTACATTTATGAAAGAGATTGATAACACACACCCGTGTGTGTGTGAATGTATTGTGAGAGATCAATTTATTTTCAAAAGAAATAATTAAGACATTGATAGCCTTAGGCTCACCAAGGTTTCCATGGACTATCTAGTATTGCTACCTGTTTTAACTTTCCTGTAACCAGAGGTGTTAATTGGCGTGTTTATTGGGGATATTCAGTTGACTAAACCCTACTGAAGCATCTGTTCCTTGTAAAATAGTATCTGAGCTAATCAGCCTGGGAAGTCATCTAGTCCTGTCCTATCACATTTTCATAGATTTTATGTAAACATTTTACTGGTAACTCCAATTCTAATTTTTTGTTATATTATTTATACACGGGTCTTTACGGTTTTGAAAGCCTACTTTCATTAGTTGGGGTCCTCCAAAGAACTATTCATTGATGCAGAGGACAGTTAATTGTTCTGTCCATTTTAATGGAACTCACGAAAATATCCCGCATACTTACTGTGTGGTACATAATTTCTGTGAGAAATAATTAATTTTTAAAGTTTTTAAACCATAAATGGTAACTTGTATTACATTTAACAAAAGTATTATTTTGCTTTCAGTGATGTCTTTTGTAGAAATATGAATTTCAAAATACATCTTGCATCTGAATGTCTAAATCCACACAGAAGAGGTGGGAAATAACATCCATCTTTTGATATCTCACAGTTTACTCAGGATATTCCCATGCCTCCTTGGAGTCCTTAAGTAACAGGGAGAAAAAGGTGGCTTATTAGTAAGCTGTCACTCCCCATAAATCACAGGCACTGCCAATGAAGTGAACTCTGCATCTCCCAGTGCAAGAAGGCTGATAGCAGAGGATGCAAGCAATGAGAATCTCATCCTACCGATATATTTACACAGAACAGCAACCGATCAGGGAGAGAAACAACAGGTGTACAGTATCACAAAATTTTCTAAATTTGTGTTATTGTTAGCAGTGAACTAATAAATATATAAAACTTTAGGTGTCATTATAAGCATGGATGAATAGAAACAGTTTTTCAAAATACTTTTAGGGGTACTGAAGCAAAGATTTGAACGTGGATTTTATAGGCTTCACTGTCTGACCCTTGAAATAATCTAGGTCAGGTATCTTAAAACCCCTGCTCGGAGACCACATCTGGCCATTGTCAATTTGTTGTTGGTTTAAGGATAAAAGCTAAGAGTGGTTTTTGCATTAAAAAAATATATTACATATTAAATGACTTTGGAGGCTAGATAGCTTCCTCAATATTTAAATACTTTTATTTTACTAATCTTTGAGCCAAGTGACAAAAATAAGGGTACAGTTCTAATCCCAGAGGAGATTAGAACAGGGAGAAAAGGAAGGTAAGAGGGGAAAAGAAGGCAGGAAAATGATGAGATCCTGGAGCAATTCTAAGAAAGTTTCAGCAAAGGTGATGGGGAGTTCTCAACTCAAATGAGTTCTCAGTGGAGTCCACTGTCTCCAAGAATGCGTCGACCCTGGTATCCTGCCTCAATCAGTAAATGGCAGGAAAAGCCGGCAGGATATGTGGTCTCATCATGAAATGAGTGACAGATTTCAGAGCACAGTGCCTGGAGTCGTTGATCACTTACGCTTCCTGCTGTTTCTGATCTAGGAGACATATGTTCATGGCAGCCATACTTTGTAACAACAGAATAAACTCCAAGCTTTATTTTTTCTAAAATAATATCTGAACTTGAATACTAACATGCTTATCTCTCATCATGTTACTCTCCTTTTTATGTCGACTTTGAGATCCCTCTCAACCCGGAGGAAATAAGATATATCATTATATTTGTTTCTAATAGTTTTAATAGTATTTAGAGTTTGATTGAGCAGGGAGAAAAAGGAGACAGGAAAGAAAAGCAAAAGAGAAGAGTGGGAGAGAGAGAGAGAGAGGACAATATTTTATTTTAATTTATCATGAAAAGGTAAATGTTCAATAGCATTTATCAAATAGATTGTCCTATCTCTTCTGATTTTAATGTCTACCCAGTCATATACTAAAAATTGCGTATATGTTTCAACCATTTTGGCTATTTTATACCTTTGATATATTTGTCCATCTCTCCCAAAATAATAATAGTGTCTTCATTTACAATGAATTTAAGTTTTAGTTTTTTAAAAAAGTCTTCCTTTTTTTCTTCTGTCACAATTTTCTTCACTGTTCTTGGATCTTAATTATATCATATGGATTTTATGATTGATTGGTCTATAAACTTAGGGAAAAAATCCTATTAGTAATTTGAATAAAATTGCAATACATTTTGAGGAAAATGACATCTTTCCCAATACAGAATATTTCAATTCAAAAGAAAAAAAATGGGAAACTCATTTGTTTAGGTTTCTGATTATTTCCTTTTCTGTTTTAATAATGTTTCATACTTCCCCCCATAAATAGCTTGTCTAGATTGTGTTAGATTTTCCTAAACACCTCATGAATTTTGTTTCCAATGTGAATGGTGTTTACTTAAAAGTCACATTTCCTAGCTTGCTAGAGTCTAGAAATTCTACTAATTTTTGCATACTAATCTTTTAAACCAAAAATGTCCTAAATTATTATTTCTAAAATATTGTCTATAGATGTTCTTGGGCATCTGAGATAATTGTATAATCTTCAAATACTGTCAGTTTTGTTCAATTTTTTAAAATCCTTATACATGTTATTTTTTAATCTTTATGATTTTACTGGTTAGGACCCACAAGATATTTTTCAATGTCTGTTATTCTTGCGACTTTTGTTTATTTTACATGAAATATTATCAATGTATTTTCATTAGGTCCAATGTTTGTGTATTTATAGGTATTCCTCTTCAGGTTATGGAAGTCACTTCCTGTATTACCAGTTGGTCATTTTACTAATGTCCTTGCCTTCTTGAGCTCCTGGTTTATGGTGGGTTGCGGAGGGGGTGCAGCGCTCAAGAAAAGCTGATAGGCTCTGCCTTGGGGGGGCTCTAGGCTTTGCCTCCAGTCCTACTTGCTCCAATATTTCATTATTATGAAAAATGAAAAATGATCCTTTGGTTCAGCAATACCCTAGCTTCACTGCTCGGTCGAAGATTTCTCTAAGGTCCTCATTTTCTTTTAGTTCTTCTTAATTTTTACTGGCTTAAATGATTGAAAAAATACTTTGTTGATTATTTTTGTTGCCAACAATAATATAGATCTAGTAACCAATCTAATTACCATACCGGTAAAAACAAAATAATTTTTGAATAATTTTCACTAATCGTATAGAACTATCGTCAGAGTGGCTGCCTGCAGTGATACTAGGTGTATTTTTCTTGATTTCTGGGTAGAAACTTGCACAAGATTAGGATGATAAATCCATATAATAACCTATGTATTTCTGATATAAATGTTCATGTATTATATAATATCTGATTGTTTAAATCACCTGATAGGATTTATCTAAGGAAAGTTTGGGGACATATTAAATATTATTTAAAGAAAGGCATTTTTTTTCTAGTCTGTATTATCAACCCTTTCAGTAATCATTTTATAGCACCATAGAAAATAAAGATTTAAAGTAAAATTAATTATGCTAGGTTTAACACAAGAATACTTGCCTATTGTAACAGTACCTTATTGAAATATCAGTTCTGAGAGTTGAATGCAACTCCTAATTTTAAGCTATTCAAAGACCTGTGCTTGTTTTAAAAGCAGATAGTGTATTTTTATTATTATTATTATTATTATTATTATTTTTTGAGACAGTCTCACCCTGTCACCCAGGCTGGAGTGCAACGGCGTGATCTCGGCTCACTGCCACCTCCGTCTCCTGGGTTCAAATGCTTCTCCTGCCTCAGCCTTCTGAGTAGCTGGGATTACAGGCGTCCACCACCATGCCCAGCTAATTTTTGTACTTTTAGTAGAGACAGGGGTTTCCCCATGTTGGCCAGGCTGGTCTTGAGCTCCTGACTTTGTGATCCACCCACCTCGGCCTCCCAAAGTGCTGAGATTACAAGCTATTATGTTTTTATATTTCCTTTATGCTGATCATTTTAAGAGATGGCATCTGGCTAATAAAACACTACAGGAAAACAGAATTATTAGAGTGATTGTGAAACAAGAAATGTCATTTTGTAAGAATTGGCAGATCTTTCCTAATAAAATGTTCAATATAACTAGTTTTCAAATAAATACAGATGTTAAAATAAGAAATGTTTCCCTCAGTGTAGCATAGAAAGAAGGTCAATATTAGTAAAATACAATGAATTATTTTGATAATCCGCATAATTCAAGCCTTGGCTAATCATTTTGACAGTAAAGCAAGAAACCTGTCTCTGTTATATATTGCTGTGATGTCACCACCCAAAATGTGAATGGGACATAACACCTCTCTGTAATAGTTCATTTAACACTGCTGTAAAGAAATACTTGAGACTGGGTAATTTATACAGAAAAGAGGTTTAATTGACTCACAGTTCTGCATGGCTGGGGAGGCCTCGGGAAACTTACAATCGTGGTGGAAGGCACCTCTTCACAGGGTGGCAGGAGAGAGAAGCAAGCAAGAGAGAAACTGTCAAACACTGATAAAACCATCAGATCTTGTGCTTACTATCATGAGAACAGCAAGGGGAAACTGCCCCCATGATCCAGTCACCTCCCACCAGGTCTCTTCCTCAATACGTGGGGATTACAATTCAAAATGACATTTGGGTGGGGACACAAAGCTTAACCATATCAATTTCCAATAAATCTTTATTAAATTATTTATTAAATTTCAACAAAGGCTGTTATTGCTGCTAACATAAATTAATTCCTTGAATAAAATTAATATTCTGTTTTCAGTGATGATGTACCCTTCCAACACTAGGCAGCTCCCAGGTAAGTTATATTGTTAATGACTGAAGCAATTTACTTTCCAGTTTGAATTAAATTTGCCGAAACAGAAATCTATAAAGTTAGAAGATTCATATGTCTAAAATGAATATATATACACATACACACATATTATATATCACATATGTTATATAAGATTATACAATAACATACATGTATATATTATATACAATATATGTGTAACATATATACATATATATGTACATACACATATATACATACATATTTATATACAGGCTCATGTTCATGCATGTATATGTACATATTCACATATGTATGCATATATGACATCATATATACATGCACAATACATATGCAAATATGTAATATATGCAAGTTATGTATATGTAACATATGGTAAATTAATCATGATATATAGTATATATGTTTATATGTTACATATGCATAATATAGTTATATGTTATATGTGCTATATAAGTATAAATAGTATATATTATATAATATATAATTAGTTATATATTTATATAGTATATCTTATAATTGTATATGTTATATAATTATATATAGTATATTATATATAACATATGTTATAATAACATATGGTATATCATACATAGAAAAGTAAAAGTAATGAGCGTTAGGCTTCTCCAGCACCTACCTCATTTTCTTTTTAATTGCCCTTGTTCTAGTACATACTCGTTACTTTCGTATCTCTACATACGATTTGTATCCCAAGATTTCTTAATTTGTCAGTGTAAACATTATTAAAATCTTATTGGGATACATTTGAATGTTTATATTCTTGCATTTGCACTCCTATAAGTTATTCAAGGGTAATGTATGTATTACATATTTGGCATCCCTGAAACCCTGTCCTCCACCATTGCCACACTATTCTGATGTACTTAAAGTTTGTTTTACTTATATAAGTTTTTACAACATATATATTTTTGTCTGCATATATTTTTAGTTCACATAAATAGTATTGCACTACATCTCAATCCGCACTTTATATATGTGTGTGTGTGTGTGTGTGTATATATATATATATATATACACATAGAGAGAGAGAGAGAGAGAGAGAGAGAGAGAGTACCAGAGCCATTCATGTTGCTATGTTACAAATAACCCATTGACACTAATTGTTCCATAATAGCCCAGTTATGAATTCACCAGTTTTGACTTTCCACTCTCCCAGTTGTAAACCTGTACTTTTTCTCCTACTTCCCTCAGCTTCACAAATGGGGCTGCAAAGAGTATCTTGAGCATGCTCCCTGACAGAACTGTATGGGAATTTATTTGGTATATGCAGCCAGGATTAGATTTGCTTGGTTTCAGATCTTGCTTGGATTTAGCTTGGATTCCAGCAAATATATCAGGCTTGTTCTCCACAATGGATACATTGATCAAATACACACACCACAGTAGGATTTTTCCTCCCTACATTCCTGCCAATATTTGGCATTAACCAGTTTATCAATTTTGATCTATTTAATAGATGTTTCACATTTTAACCTTACTAATGTTTTGAGCATCGTTGTATTTGCATATTAGCTTTGTTGGTTTCCTCTTATAGAAATTATCTCATTTTCCTGTTTTTATTTTGGAATTGTTTTCCTCTTTTTGACTATCAATAGTTCTTATAATATGTAGTATTTTATTGATTTTAAATTTTAAAAATATTTTATCCTATTCAATTTTGTGATAAAGGAAAAAATTGATTTTCATGTAATCAGATTTTCAGTATTACTTTCATGAATTTTGCTTTAGAAGTTGTATTTAATCTGAATCTTATTAAACACATTTTTCTGTATTGGTGGTGATTATCATATAATTATTCTCATTTATTTCATTAATGTGCTTAATTACCTTGATGTATGTCCTACTGTTAGAACATTTTTGTATTTCTTGGATAAAATCTATTTAATCAAATGTATAATGTAGTGTTTCCTTTTGTATAGTTAGATTTGGTTACCTAATTTATTTTTATTTCTTTAATTGACAGATAAATTTGTATGTGTTTATTATGTACAACATTATGTTTTGAAGTATATATATATTATGGAATAGTTAAGTCTAGCTAATTATCAAATCTATAACTTCAGTAGTTACTGTTTTGTGGTGAGAACAGAACAATTTGCTAATATTTTATTTTGAAAACTCAAATTTATATTCATAAATAATTATAATTTGTCTCAACTTTCTTTCTTTAATTTTGAATGCAGATTATGCCACCTTCCTAAAGTAAGCCAAACACTTTTCACTCCTCTTCTATTTTCTTTGAAACTTACATAAGAAAGGAATTAAACATTCCTTGAAATATTGGTAGGATTCACATGAAAAACCACATTGGCTCCAATAAAAAAGAATATCACTATTACAATTTTTATTTTTTAATTGTTAGTGATATATTCAATTTATATTATTTATTAATATTATTTTAAATAAATATTTAGGTTATCAAATTTATTCACATACAGTTCTTCCCTTAGCTTTATTATTTTAAAAGCTGCATCTGTGGCTACGGTTATGCTTCTTAATTCTGCACTTCTATTTTATCTATTCTCCTTTTTCAAACATTAATTATATTGAGGCATGCCATATTACTAACTTTTACTAAGAATCAAATTGTGGTGGTCAATATTCTCTAAATTTGGTTTGATTTATCATTTCCCATGTTATTTATTTTTTTATTTTTCTTATTCTAATTTCTCTTCTTTTTCCCTCTGGATTTTATTGTCCATTTCCAACTTACTAAAATGTATGATCTTTAATTCCTTTTCTTTCCCTGGTAAGTATATTTAAGCTAAACATATTATTTCAGTTGTGTCCCCAAAAGTTTGACACACAATATTCTCATGATAAAACAGTTTTAAATAATTATTGATTTTCTTTTTATCAAGATATATTTATTAACACATTATATAGTTTCAATATATATAATTTTAAGCTGTCCTTTTGTTACAAATTTCTAATTGTTTTTATTGTATTTTGTTTAGAATTCATTAAAAACAACATATTCTTTTAAAAATAATTTTACTCTATGTACGTAAGGTATATAACAATGTAAAAAGCAGAGAGAAAATAGATTTTTCTAAGAAGACAGGACCTTGAAACTTGCGGAATTATAACAAAAGATCTGACATTTTTATGATTGGGATTCCAGAAAGAGAGGAAAAAGAGAGTTAGTTAAAAATGTACTTGAGAAGGCCGGGCGTGGTGGCTCACACCTGTAATCCCAGTACTTTGGGAGGCCGAGGCGGGTGGATCACGAGGTCAGCAGATTGAGACCATCCTGGCCAACACGGTGAAACCCCGTCTCTACTAAAAATACAAAAAAAAAAAAAAAAAAAAAAGCGGGGCATGGTGGCGGCTGCCTGTAGTCCCAGCTCTTAGGCAGGCTGAGGGAGGAGAATGGCGTGAACCCAGTAGGCAGAGCTTGCAGTGAGCCGAGATGGCGCCACTGCACTCCAGCCTGGGCGACAAAGTGAGACTCCATCAAAAAAAAAAAAAAAATGTACTTGAGGAAATGATGGCTGAAAACTTCCCCAAGTTTGCAAAATACATAAACCTATAGAGTCAAAAAGCTGAGTGAATGTCCTGAAAGATACCCTTCCAATTTATACCAAGATACATCATAATCAATCTTCTGCGAGCTGAAGACATAAAACGTTTAAAATATCAAGGGCAAAAATGTCACCTAGCATATAGGAGAAAAACAATTTCAAATGAGAGCAGATTTTTAATTATCATCAGAAAGGTGAAGCAGGAAAACACACAGCATTTTCCAGTGTCAGCTGAATGGATAGTAAGGAAATACTATAAATAATTCTACATACATGAATCTGATAACTTACATGAAATGGAGCAATTCCTGAAAAAGAAAAACAAAAAGAAAAACACAATGTGCTACAACTTACCCAATACAAAATCAATAATTTGAAAGCTCTGTAACTATTAATGCAATTTATAATTAAAACACTCCCAAAATACATCTCTGGGCTTAGAAGATTTCACTGGAAAGAATATATTTTATTAAATGATTAAATAATTTTTAATAATTATACACAATTTCTTTCAGAAAATAGAAGAAGAACCACTTCGAATTCATTTTATGATGGTACTATTGTTCTGAGAACAAAACCAGATGACGTGGTACAAAAAAAGAAAAGTACAGAAAAATGTTCCCCATAGCATAAATGCAAAAATCCTTAAAATATATTAGCAAATAGAATTCAACAATAAATAATTATAAACCAAGGCCAATGAGGTTTATTTTATGCAAGCCTCAGAGCTTTAAAATTAATTCTGTGATCCATCATATGAAGAAGCCAAAGAAGAAAAATCATAAAAGTAATCAATGCACAAAAAAATTTAACAAAATTTAATATGTATCAATGATTAAAAATCCCAGAAAGCTCAGAATAGAGAAACTTCCTCAACTTGAAAACAGCATCTAAAAAACCTTGAAGCCAACATACTGAATGGTAAATGACTAAATGCTTTTCTTCTAAGATCAGGGACAAGGCAAGGATGTCCACCCTCACCACTCTTTTCTAACAGTATTGTAAATACAGCCAGTGAAATAAGTCCAACAGTACTGTAAATTCTAACCAGTGAAATAAGTCTAACAGTACTGTAAATTACAGTCAGTGAAATAAGTCAAGAAAAAGAGAAAAAGGGCATTCCCATTGGAAAAGTAGAAATAAAATGTTTCCTATTTTCAGATGACATCTTTGCCTATGTAGGGAATCTCAAAGACTACAAAAATGAAAAAATTCTAGAACAAATAAGTGAGTCTAGAAAGGTTATAGGATACAAGATCAACACACAAAAGTCAATTATACCTCTATATACTTTTAATGAACAGGTAAGCACAAATTAAACATATAATATTTATAATCGCTCATGCAAAAGAAAAACTTAGGTATAAATCTAACAAAATGTACAGGACTAATATGGTCAAAACTGCAAAATGTTGAAGGAAAACACAGAAGATAGTAAATAGAGAGCTGCTTATTCATGGTTGGAAAACAATATAGTAAACAATATTCTAATTTCCCTCAAATTGATGTTCGATTTAACACAATTCCTATCAAAATACCAGCAAAATGTTTTGTAGATATAGATGTGATTATTCTAAGAATTTTATACAAGAGGAAAAGGATTTAATTGCTAAACCTATTTTGAAAATTAAAAGTTAAATGAGAGGGGGTGGAGCAAGATGGCCAAATAGGAACAGCTCCAGTCTCCAGCTCCCAGCGCCAGTGACACAGAAGACAGGTGATTTCTGCATTTTCAACTGAGGTACTGGGTTCATCTCACTAGGGAGCGCCGCACAATCGGTGCTGGTCAGCTGCTGCAACCTGACCAGTGAGAGCTGAAGCAGGGCGAGGCATCACCTCACCTGGGAAGTGCAAGGGGGAAGGGAATCCTTTTTCCTAGCCAGGGGAACTGAGACACACAACACCTGGAAAATTGGGTAACTCCCACCCTAATACTGCACTTTACCAAGGGTCTTAGCAAACGGGCACACCAGAAGATTATATCCCACACCTGGCTGGGAGGGTCCCACTCCCATGGAGCCTCCCTCATTGCTAGCATAGCAGTCTGTGATCTAACGGCAAAGCAGCAGTGAGGCTGGGGGAGGGGCGCCCACCATTGCTGAGGCTTCAGTAGGTAAACAAAGCCACTGGGAAGCTTGAACTGGGTGGAGCTCACAGCAGCTCAAGGAGGCCTGCTTGTCTCTGTAGACTCCACCTCTGGGGACAGGACACAGCTAAACAACAACAACAACAACAACAACAAAAGCAGCAGAAACCTCTGCAGACGCAAACGACTCTGTCTGACAGCTTTGAAGAGAGCAGTGGATCTCCCAACACGGAGGTTGAGATCTGAGAATGGACAGACTGCCTGCTCAAGTGGGTACCTGACCCTTGAGTAGCCTAACTGGGAGACATCCCCCACTAGGGGCAGACCAACACCCCACAACTCACATGGTGGAGTACACCCCTGAGAGGAAGCTTCCAAAGCAAGAATCAGACAGGTATAGTCGCTGTTCAGCAATATTCTATCTTCTGCAGCCTCTGCTGCTGATACCCAGGCAAACAGGGTCTGGAGTGGACCTCAAGCAATCTCCAACAGACCTACAGCTGAGGGTCCTGACTATTAGAAGGAAACTAACAAACAGGAAGGACACCCACACCAAAACCCCATCAGTACGTCACCATCATCAAAGACCAGAGGCAGATAAAACCACAAGATGGGGAAAAAGCAGGGCAGAAAAGCTGGAAATTCAAAAAATAAGAGCACATCTCCCCCTCCAAAGGAAAGCAGCTCATCAACAGCAACGGATCAAAGCTGGACGGTGAATGACTTTGACAAGATGAGAGAAGAAGGCTTCAGTCCATCAAACTTCTCAGAGCTAAAGGAGGAATTACGTACCCAGCACAAAGAAACTAAAAGTCTTGAAAAAAGAGTGGAAGAATTGATAACTAGAATAATTAATGCAGAGAAGGCCATAAACAAACTGACAGAGATGAAAACCATGACACGAGAAATACGTGACAAATGCACAAGCTTCAATAACAGACTCAATCAACTGGAAGAAAGAGTATCAGCGATTGAGGATCAAATGAATGAAATGAAGCAAGAAGAGAAATCTAAAGAAAAAAGAAGAAAAAGAAATGAACAAAGCCGGCAAGAAGTATGGGACTATGTAAAAAGACCAAATCTACATCTGATTGGGGTGCCTGAAAGTGAGGGGGAAAATGGAACCAAGTTGGAAAACGCTCTTCAGGATATCATCCAGGAGAACTTCCCCAACCTAGTAGGGCAGGCCAACATTCAAATTCATGAAATACAGAGAACACCACAAAGACACTCCTCGAGAAGAGCAACTCCAAGACACATAATTGCCAGATTCACCAAAGTTGAAATGAAGGAAAAAATCTTAAGGGCAGCCAGAGAGAAAGGTCGGGTTACCCACAAAGGGAAGCCCATCAGACTCACAGCAGATCTCTCGGCAGAAACTCTCCAAGCCAGAAGAGAGTGGGGGCCAATATTCAACATTCTTAAAGAAAAGAATTTTAAACCCAGAATTTCATATCCAGCCAAACTAAGTTTCATAAGTGAAGGAGAAATAAAATCCTTTACAGATAAGCAAATGCTTAGAGATTTTGTCACCACCAGGCCTGCCTTACAAGAGACCCTGAAGGAAGCACTCAACATGGAAAGGAACAACCGGTACCAGCCATCGCAAAAACATGCCAAAATGTAAAGACCATCGAGGCTAGGAAGAAACTGCATCAACTAACGAGCAAAATAACCAGTTAATATCATAATGACAGGATCAAGTTCACACATAACAATCTTAACCTTAAATGTAAATGGACTAAATGCTCCAATTAAAAGACACAGACTGGCAAACTGGATAAAGAGTCAAGACCCATCAGTCTGCTGTATTCAGGAGACCCATCTCACACACAGAGACATACATAGGCTCAAAATAAAGGGATGGAGGAAGATTTACCAAGCAAATGGAGAACAAAAAAAAGCAGGGGTTGCAATACTAGTCTCTGATAAAACAGACTTTAAACCATCAAAGATCAAAAGAGACAAAGAAGGCCATTACATAATGGTAAAGGGATCAATTCAACAGGAAGAGCTAACTATCCTAAATATATATGCACCCAATACAGGAGCACCCAGATTCATAAAGCAAGTCCTTAGAGACTTACAAAGAGACTTAGACTCCCATACAATAATAATGGGAGACTTCAACACTCCACTGTCAACATTAGACAGATCAACAAGACAGAAAGTTAACAAGGATATCCAGGAATTGAACACATCTCTGCAGCAAGCAGACCTAATAGACATCTATAGAACTCTCCACCCCAAATCAACAGAATATACATTCTTCTCAGCACCACATCGTACTTACTCCAAAATTGACCATATAATTGGAAGTAAAGCACTCCTCAGCAAATGTACAAGAACAGAAATTATAACAAACTGTCTCTCAGACCACAGTGCAATCAAACTAGAACTCAGGACTAAGAAACTCAATCAAAACCGCTCAACTACATGGAAACTGAACAACCTGCTCCTGAATGACTACTGGGTACATAACGAAATGAAGGCAGAAATAAAGATGTTCTTTGAAACCAATGAGAACAAAGATACAACATACCAGAATCTCTGGGACACATTTAAAGCAGTGTGTAGAGGGAAATTTATAGCACTAAATGCCCACAAGAGAAAGCAGGAAAGATCAAAAATTGACACTCTAACATCGCAATTACACCAGTAACAGACAGAGAGCCAAATCATGAATGAACGTCCATTCACAATTGCTTCAAAGAGAATAAATACCTAGGAATCCAACTTACAAGGGATGTAAAGGACTTCTTCAAGGAGAACTACAAACCACTGCTCAGTGAAATAAAAGAGGACACAAACAAATGGAAGAACACACCATGCTCATGGATAGGAAGAATCAATATCATGAAAATGGCCATACTGCCCAAGGTAATTTTTAGATTCAATGCCATCCCCATCAAGCTACCAATGAGTTTCTTCACAGAATTGGATAAAACTGCTTTAAAGTTCATATGGAACCAAAAAAGAGCCTGCATCTCCAAGATAATCCTAAGTCAAAAGAACAAAGCTGGAGGCATCACGCTACCTGACTTCAAACTATACTACAAGGCTACAGTAACCAAAACAGCATGGTGCTGGTACCAAAACAGAGATATAGACCAATGGAACAGAACAGAGTCCTCAGAAATAAAACCACACATCTACAGCCATCTGATCTTTGACAAACCTGACAAAAACAAGAAATGGGGAAAGGATTCCCTATTTAATAAATGGTGCTGGGAAAATTGGCTAGCCATAAGTAGAAAGCTGAAACTGGATCCTTTCCTTACTCCATATACGAAAATTAATTCAAGATGGATTAGAGACTTAAATGCTAGACCTAATACCATAAAAACCCTAGAAGAAAACCTAGGTAATACCATTCAGGACATAGGCATGTGCAAGGACTTCATGTCTAAAACACCGAAAGCAATGGCAACAAAAGCCAAAATTGACAAATGGGATCTAATTAAACTGAAGAGCTTCTGCACAGCAAAAGAAACTACCATCAGAGTGAACAGGCAACCTACAGAATGGGAGAAAAGTTTTGCACTCTACTCATCTGACAAAGAGCTAATATCCAGAACCTACAAAGAACTCGAACAAATTTACAAGAAAAAAACAAACAACCCCATCAAAAAGTGGGCAAAGGATATGAACAGACAGTTCTCAAAAGAAGACATTCATACAGCCAACAGACACATGAAAAAATGCTCATCACCACTGGCCATCAGAGAAATGCTAATCAAAACCACAATGAGATACCATCTCACACCAGTTAGAATGGCAATCATTAAAAAGTCAGGAAACAACAGGTGCTGGAGAGGATGTGGAGAAATAGGAACAACTTTTACACTGTTGGTGGGATTGTAAGCTAGTTCAACCATTATGGAAAACAGTATGGCAATTCCTCAAGGATCTAGAACTAGAAGTACCATATGATCCAGCCATCCCATTACTGGGTATATACCCAAAGGACTATAAATCATGCTGCTATAAAGACACATGCACACGTGTGTTTATTGCAGCACTATTCACAATAGCAAAGACTTGGAATCAACCCAAATGTCCATCAGTGACAGACTGGATTAAGAAAATATGGCACAGACACAAGAACTCCAAACGCCTGAACCGCAGCTGCCAGATGTTCCTCCAGAACCTCCTCCCCCAGGAGCTTGCTACAAGTGCCGGAAATCTGGCCACTGGGCCAAAGAATGCCTGCAGCCCGGCTCCTAAGCCGTGTCCCATCTGTGCGGGACCCCACTAGAAATCGGACTGTCCAACTCGCCCGGCAGCCACTCCCAGAGCCCCTGGCTGGAGCTCTGGCCCGAGGCTCTCTGACTGACTCCTTTCCAGACCTTCTCAGCTTAGCGGCTGAAGATTGATGCTGTCACACCTCCTCGGAAGCCTCCTGGACCATCACAGACGCTTTGGGTAACTCTTACAGGCAGGGAGATTTGGCTTCTGAGAGGAGTTAAAAAATGGAGAAAAAAAGTGTGGATGGGTGTATCTTGAAGTCCACTGTCAAAAACTTAGCAGTATGCCAGCTGTGGTGGCTCATGCCTGTAATCCCAGGACTTTGGTAGGCCAAGGCAGGAGGTTTGCTTGAGCTCAGGAGTTTGAGACCATACCAGAGGAAACCAGTCCACAGAGTTGTGATTTGCCCTGGGCCTTCCCACAATTCTAGAAACCCATGACTTGTCATCATTGCACGGTCACCTGACTCCCAGCCGGCTTCAACCTCTCCGTTTGATCTCCTTCTACTCTCACTCTGCTGCTACCAAATCAGACTTCTTTTCAGGTCCTTAAACAATCTCTGTACTTTTCCATCTCTGTGTCTTTGATGACTTTATTCCCTTTCCTCACTCCATCATTAACATATGTACCCCTCAAGACCCAGCTCAGATGCCATTTCTATGAGACACTCTGTTTCTGTGCCAGAAACAGTTAAGCTTTCATTTGTGTGTCCAAAATGTGCCCCAGAGCAAGGATCTGGCAATCTGCATTTGAAACCTGGCTCCTTGGCTTCTTAGCTCTGACCTTGAGCAAATTACTTATTTTTTTGTTGTTGTCACTCAGTTTCCTAAAATATCATACAGGGAGTTGTCATGTTGTATTAATGGACATAATATAAATTAAATAGGATAATGGCAAGTATCCATTGGTCACCAAAAAGAGAGCCTACTATTACTGCCTTTAGCTATATTTTAGCACTGATGACAAAATATGGTAAATTATATCTATTTGTAGACCTAAGTTATCCGTTCCCATTGATTATTCACTTGCTGATGCTGCAACAATAGCTGCCCATTTTTTATCTCTTCCATCCCCACCCAGCTGTCTTGCACAATCTATACAGTCAATACATGTCTGATCAACGGAGTGGACTTAATGTGCCAAAACAGACTTGACTCTCTATCAGTGATACAGGAGCTAAAAAGAAATTATTTAGGCAGAGAGTGAGAGTTAGGGAGTCCTTGGCAAGGCTTCCCTTCTAACAAAAAGCAGCCCCCAAATGATTTCTTTTCTAACAAAGAGCAGCCTGTAAACTCTAGCTGTAAACACAGATAAGCAAGCTAGAAGCTTGCATGGGTGAATGACAGCGGCTGTGCATTGCAATAGGAGAAGCCTACCTGGCGGCCAGGCATATTCAACATGGAGGCTCCATCTTCTCTTTTCTTTGTCACCATGTGTGCAGTAAAGGAACAGGCAACATGGCGCTGGCCAGGTAGAGAGTCATCTGCATAATAAAAGATTAGGGTGGGGTGGCCAGCTATGCAAATGGCTCACCTGGTCTCACCAATCTCTCATGCCCTATGTAAATCAGATACCACCTCCTCTATCTCATCTATAAAATCTTATAC
Source organism: Papio anubis (assembly GCF_008728515.1). Classification (NCBI taxonomy): domain Eukaryota; kingdom Metazoa; phylum Chordata; class Mammalia; order Primates; family Cercopithecidae; genus Papio; species Papio anubis. The sequence goes on from NC_044979.1 coordinate 78,922,449, forward strand.
ACTTGGCTGTGGACCAGAACACCTGCTGGGGAGGCCCTCTCACTTTGCAGGAGAGAGAACTCTTCCTTTTCTTTTGCCAATTAAACCTCCACTCTTAACCTCAAAAAAAAAAAAAAAAGAAAATATGGCACATATACACCATGGAATACTATGCAGCCATAAAAAAGGATGAGTTTGTGTCCTTTGTAGGGACATGGATGCAGCTGGAAACCATCATTCTCAGCAAACTATCGCAAGAACAGAAAACCAAACACCGCATGTTCTCACTCATAGGTGGGAACTGAACAATGAGATCACTTGGACTCAGGAAGGGGAACATCACACACTGGGGCCTATCATGGGGAGGGGGGAGGGGGGAGGGATTGCACTGAAAGTTATACCTGATGTAAATGACGAGTTGATGGGTGCTGACGAGTTGATGGGTGCAGCATACCAACATGGCACAAGTATACATATGTAACAAACCTGCACGTTTTGCACATGTACCCTAGAACTTAAAGTATAATAATAATAATAATAATAATAAAAAGAGTTAAATGAGAAAATTCAGTTGACCTGATTTAAAGAATTATTACATAGCTACATTAATCAAGACAAGGTAGTGGTAGAGGGATAGACACATAAATCAGTGGAACAGAATACAGAACTCAGAAATAAACCCACAAAAATATACCTAATTGATTTTTAACAAAATCGTAAAAGCAATTCAATGAAGGAAAAAAAGAGTTTTATAAGCAGGAAAAAAAAAGAAACTCATCTGAAGCTATCAGCTTACACCAAGATTAACAAAAAGTTAATCAAGGTCTTAATCGTAAACTATAAAACTTTTAGAAAAACACATAGGAGAAAAGCTTTAGGATCTTAGTTTAGGCAAATAATTATTAAGCTTGAAACCAAAAGTATGATCCATAGAAGAAAGACGGGAAAATCTTTTGTTATATGTAAGACATTGTTAAGAGGCTGAATATATAAGCTGAGGACAGAAAATATTTGCAAACCACATTCAACAAAGGACTATATCTAAAACATATAAAGAAATCTCAAGACTCAATAATAAAAAAATATACAATTAGAGAACGAGCAAAAACATTAAGAGACATTTCACTGAAGGTACAGGTGGCAAACAAGCACATGAAAACATTCAACATCACTAGCCATCTGGGAAATGCAAATTAAAACCACAATGCAATATCACTACACATCTATTAGAATGACTAAAATAAAAATTAGTAATGACACCAAATGCTGGCCAGTATTGGAGCAACTGGATTACTCATTTATTGCTTATTATGTTGTGAGACTGCTATAATGGTACAGCCACTCTGGAAAATAGTTTAGCACATTCCTACCATGGAGTTACTAAAAATGAAAGAAGTCATTGATATGTGTGACAACCTGGATGAATCTCCGGAGAATTATAGTGAGTGAAAAAAAGCCTATCCTAAAGGTGTCATACTGTATAAGCCCATTAATATTCCATTCTTGAAATTACAAAATCATACAAATGGAGAACAGAATGGTGGTTGTCACCTCTTGAAAAAAGGTTGGGGGTAGGAGGTAAATAAGCATAGCTATTAAAGAACAACATGAGTGATACTGTGGTGATGAAAATGTTCTGTATTTTTATTTTATTAATATCTGTATTGCAGTTGTAACACTGCACTATAATTTTGCAAGACATTACCACTGGGGGCAACAGAGTAAAGGGTACACAGAATATTTCTATGTATATTTTTTACAATCGCATGTGTCTACAATTATCTCAAATAAAAAAAGGTTTGATTTAAAGAGTGGCTTAAATACTACATAAGTAAAAATTCTGTTTCTGTTTAAAGTTTTATTTTTAAAAATCTACTCTGTTCCATGTAGTTGCATGCATAAAGACACGAGCTGTTCATAAGGTTTTATAATAAAATCTCAAATTTTCAAATAACAATATAATCATATTGTGGCTTGATCACAAAACTTCTACATAGTTTTTGAAATACAAAATCTTCACATTTTTATCACCCTTGAACATGAATACTGTGGGGTTTCTTTCTTTCTTTCTCTTTCTTTCTTTCTTTCTTTCTTTCTTTCTTTCTTTCTTTCTTTCTTTCTTTCTTTCTTTCTTTCTTTTTTCTTTCTTTCTTTCTTTTTTTTTTTTTTTTTTTTCTTTTTGAGACGGAGTCTTGCATCTTGCTCTGTCACCCAGGCTGGGGTGCAGTGGTATGATCTCAACTTACTACAACCTCCACCTCCTGGGTTTAAGCGATTCTGCAGTCTCAGCCTCCTGAGTAGCTGGGATCACAGATGCGCAACACCATAACTGGCTAATTTTTGTATTTTTAGTAGAGGCAAAATTTCACCATGTTGGTCAGGCTGGTCTCGAACTCCTGACCTCATGATCCACCCAACTCGGCCTCCCAAAGTGTTGGTATTACAGGCATGAACCACCGCTCCGGGCCAAACATGATTACTGATTTTAAATGGAAACAAATGAGTCATGAAATACAATTTAATTACTAATACTAATAAAATAGCTTTAGCATATAAATCTTTGAGTCAAATGTGTGTGTACTTTTTAATCTTTTAACATCAAACTTATTTATGGAACACTTGTCCCATTTAAATGTATGTTTTCTGTTGATTAGTTTGACTTACCTACCTACCGAGGTCACACTTTGGATATTATAGGTATTCTCCTGAGAATATCCCTCCACTATTTTCTCAGCACATAGGGCTGTATGGTTTCATTCCATCTATGTTTTGCTGTTGGCTGATTCATACCCATAGCCTCTTGTTCAAAGTCAAAGATGAACTATAGGTCCTTTAGCAACTACAATAGTGTATTCACACTTGCTTTAAGAAATGTTCACCATAATGCTAACATTGTATTATAGGAAATTGTATTTAGACTTCTAAGGAAAACATGTGTAACATTATTTACAACACTCTCTCCAGAGCCCTGGACATTACAAAACCGTCTCCTTCTACACAGACCTTTCTGCTCCTCCTGGATGCCTTTGGAACACTGCCAAACAATGGTAATAGTCATTGTCATGGGAAGGCTTTTATGTTCAAAATATACACCTCTATTAGAAAGTGAACTATATTTTAGAAAAAAAAAAAAAAACATGAATGAGAAAGCAGAGGATGATTCAAGTTATACTTACCTTAAAAAAAAAAAAAAATGTTAGGGAATTATTTTCCAGACTGTCTGAGGAGAGAACAAAAAAGCCACTTGCATTACCATAGAAAGGTTTAGCTAGAAATTTTAAATAACTCCTTGTTTTATAGGTTTGAAAGCAATCGTAATCTCTACTAGAGATCATAATTTTCTTTAACTAAAATCTTAAAATCCAGTATCAGAAAATTCTTAATTTTATAGTTATCTTTCAAGTTATAGTCATCTTTCTCAGTTTCAGTACTACAGATGGTTTGGGCCAGATAGTTCTCAGTTAGGGGTCAGAGGGAACCATGTAAATTGTCAAATATTTAGTAGTATCCCTGGCCTTTATCCACTAAATGGCAGTAGGAATCTCTCAGCTTCTTTAACAAAAAAAAATGTCTCCAGATGTTGTCAAATGAGCCCTGCAGGAAGGAGGGGGGAATCACCCCAGTTGGGAACCACTGCTGTGAATCATTGGCCTATCATATGGTAGAATGGAGAATTCAATGTGTAAGATTTTAGGAGTCTTATTTTCCATCCTTGACACTGACTATTTCATCTATACACTATTCCAACATCCAGCTTTGTTTCTCTGTCTTATCCCTCTTTCAGCTGATGGTCTTACCTTATACTTTGGTCAGATTTCCCTAGTCAGTCTTCTTTCCCATCCCAAAATGACTCTTCCCTCCCTTCATTTCTTTCTGCATCTCTCTCACTTACTTTTATTCCTCCTACACTCTCAATTAATTAACTTTTATTCATTCTTGATTAAAAAATGACAACTCATCAGGGACATTTTGCTTCTTTCTGATCACATGCACATTCTCTGTTTGCTGTTTTATTAAATGTGTCAGTCCTGGTCTAAAAGCAGAACAGTCTCTCCAGCTGGGTTCTGGGTTATATCTGCCATCACATTCTTCATTGCACCGCCCTTATCCTTTCTTTCTTTTGCATCTTTCATGTCTGCCTTACCAACAAACTATTCCCAGCAGCATGAAAACCTTTTTTTTTTTTTTTAATTTTATAAAAAAGCTAAATAAAATGAAATCAAAGTAGTGTCATTTTCCTTCCTCTTTCGGGATTTATTCCAAATTATGCTTTCCTGGATAGTAGAACTTCTCAACACATCAGTCCATATTTTCCATTGTCTATGTAGACACATCCATATTTACTTTCCATCTATTTATTCTTTAACCCATTGTAAGTTGTCACCATAGCAACTATTTCACTAAAACTGCTCTCATCACGGTACTCAATAAATTTGTTTGTAAAACACTACGGGCACTCACACTTCTTTATTCTGAACTTACTTGACTCCCCAACTGATGTCAACACAATTGCTCACTCCTTTTACCTTAAAACCCTTTATTTTCTTCCGTTCTCTGACAGCTGTCTCTTCTGCTTTTCTTTTTCCTTCTCTATGTTTTTCCTCATTCTTTTTATTTTCTCTTCATTCTTTATTGTTAGTGCCCTATTTTTGGAACTGATATCTAAAGGCTGGGGCCCCATTCTGATTGATATTTCACTTTATTGCTTTCAGACTACCCTATACTTCTTGCATATAATTTATCTGCTTTTGTCATTCATATTTAGGATTATAATCCTCCCTTACCCTCAAGATAGAAACTCCTTGATGATTGAGACCATGTTTGTTTGTTTGTTTTTCAGAATCGGTGGCATTTCCTGGACCATAGGCATCCAATAAATGAGTGAATTATCTAATGAATGAATTTTATCTGACATGAAGCACCCTTCTCGTAGCTCAATTCCCCGCTGACCTGCTTCTAATTTCAGAATTTCTCCAATTTTTATTTTTGTTATAGTGACAATTTCTTCCGCCCAAGGAGAGAAAGAATGAGTCCAGAAAACAATGTGTAATGGTGGAAAATGAAATCTCACCTACTTTTTAGCTTTGTCCAGGTCTTTATCTGTTCATACATGTCTAAGAAAATAGATGTAAGAGAATAGAGGAGGAAGAAGAGATACTTCTATCCTTGGTACTACCTCCTGCGTGTTGCTAGGATCAAAATATTACTGGATAATAGTTATCATATAGAGTCATACCTGTATATTCTGTTCCATATATATTATCTTTTTAGTAATCCTGTCTTTTCACAGAAAGGTGTAATATGTTTGATGTGAATCTCAAATTTCTACTGAATATAAGCACACACACACACACACACACATACATGCACATACATTTCTCTACCCTTTTAAGAGATCAGTAAATGGGCAGAGTTTATAGTAGGATTCTAAAAAAGTCATGGGAAATTTGCAGAGGATGCCCAATTACTTACAGCTCTGGCTTTTTCTTTTCCAATGGAATCCAACCAAACATTTATTCTGTCATTATGGTTAAGATTTCAAATCACTCAAATTAGATAATGATTTTATTTTCTACTGTATGACTATCTGAGGTTGTTGTTTGATGATCCCACAATAGTTTAGTGAAGATGACTGGTTGAGCAGGTGGCCTTGAGACATCTGGGGCAGAGGCAACTCTAGAGAAGAAGAAACCTAGCCTTAAGACAAATATGTAACCTCTTTCTGCTCTGTCTTCAAATTAATATCACCTTGTTTTGCTTCTGGCTGCTCAGAATTGAAATGTAGTTGAGTGATGAGAGACACTTGTTATTTATAATGATCATTTTGTAACTTACTGGAAAGGTGTATTTCTTTTCTGATCAGCCCTTTCTGAGTAAGTTTGAATCCACTGCTAATGTGAAATCTAACTCTGCACATTCCAGACCCTAGCCATTAGTTTTATTATGCATCAAAATGTCTTAGGAAGCTCTGAAAAATAGCAAGTCCCTAGTCCAAATGATTCTGATTTCCTTGCTTCAGTATGAGATCTACAACATAGAATTAATTATTCACAAGTATCCCATGTTAATTTAATGTGTAACTAGTGTTGAGGGTATTTTTCAAAGAGTGGTTCAGGGAACACCTGCATCATATTTGCCAAAAGCACCTCTCCAAACCTGCTTAAAAAAAAAAAAAAAAAGTAAACCCCAGATTATTCCTTTCCAATTGAACCTTGACACCCTTTGCTCTATGTGGCCTTAAATAAATTTTCAGTTGGCTGTTAATGGTGATAAAGCTTTGCTTCTGTTGCATCAAATAACTGTCCATCTTCTGCCTTATTTATATTGTCTCTTAACTTACAGAACTTAATCCGTATAGCACTACTTCTTTCAACTATATCCTATATTACTGGAAATTTCTGGAGTCAGAGACATTTTCTGATAGCAATACTCAGAGATTAAGCATAAAGGCAAACTGAGGAAAACGACAGAAGTGCAGAGGAGGTAGAAGTAGACTATATCCTTTATTCTAGTTTAATGAACTGAGTTTAATTGGACTAGTATTTACCTCATAGTTCAGAAATATTTCATACGTCTAAGCTGTGTCACTAAGCTGAAGTAGTAACTGAAATTGGCAGGAATTTACATACCACAGGGGGTTGGCACAATATGCAGGCACATGCACATGGGACACAGCACAATCTTAACTGTCTTTCAGGATAGGAGTAGAGGATATACTCACATTTCTCTGGATCAGTCTTTGGAGCAGGGCTCCAGTATATATTCACATTTTTCTGGATCTGCCTTTGGACCAGGGCTCATTTTCTCTTTGCTACCCTTCCGTCTACTTTTGCGTATTTTGATTTTCTTTTAAACTAGTGGTACTTAATCCTGGTTGAATATTACAATTATCTGAAGAATACCAAAAAATAAAATTTTGTGCCTGAGTTCCATCTCTGTATATTCTAATTTAATTGTTCCACTAAGTGCCTGAGCATCTCTGTCTTTTTAAAAGTTCCATAGATTATTTTCCTGTGCAGCCAATATTAAGAACCATTGAGTAAAGAGTTCTTGTAGACTGTGGAAATGTATTTTGTTTTGCAACAAGATAACATAAGGGAATCACTGAACATATCTCAATTATTAGAATAAATAGATTGAAATGTATATACCTACATGGATGAGAAACAGTGCACCTTTATAGAATAGGTTATTTGACATTGTTGCAGCCCTTCTCCAACATCAGGTGTTTTCTTTCTTAAGAAATCTGATTTCAGGCAAACAATGACTTTTTAGGCTCAAAATTTACTTTGATTCTCCAAATGTGAGAAATATATTCTTACATTAAAATGTCAAGTTAACCAATTAATACAAAGGCTAGAAAAAAATGTAAGAAACATGTAAAGAATGTGAAATGGTTTCTGCTCTCAAAGAGTCTAAGGATGCTGGGTATAGATATAAGATAGTGTAACAGTAAATAATGATTAAAATATTTAGAGAAGATCACAGTATTTGTTTCCAAAAGAAGAGCAGAGAGGAGATAAGCTGTAAGAACACACAGAATGAAAACATATTGTAGGCTAGCATAGTGAGTGTTTAATAAAAAAGATTTGTGAAAAGTTGTCACCCATGAGCAGATTTTGAGGTCCTTCTTTGGTACAGGGAAACAGCAGGCAGCACACAGCAGATGCCAGAGAAGCAGTGTGAAATCCAAAACCTAAGCACTTCCAGGTACATCCAGAACATAAATGAGTAGCTCATTTTCAAAAAGGTAAGTATTTAAAAATGCAACTTGAGATTTGTTCAAAGCATATATTAGAGTCAGTATAGAAGCCTTTAAATAGGCAAAGACGTAGAAAATTACTTCTAATTAAAAGGGACATTTGAAGGACTTTTAAAATCTTTAATGTAGAAAAAACAAACAAAACAAAACAAAACTGAAGCCTTTAATGGGCTCATTGATTGCAGTCACTCATCTTTCTTTGCACTGATATAAAATATACCAAGGATTCTGGCAACATAAGCCCTCTGAAAATTATATCAAAGCTGAATGCCTAGTTTATTGTCAGCCTAAAGAAAATGTTATTATGTTGTATATTTAAAGGTTATAGAACACTCAATGAAGTTTGTGATTTTTTTCTTGCATGAATGTGGTTATAGAAGCAATATGCAGGCAGATGTTTAATATAAACTATCCTTCACATTTCAGAATAAACAACATATGGAACAAGTAGCCATTTTACTTGATGTGCTGAGGTTGAAAACAGTTCAGAACAGATCTGCTTTGATTTAGCTTATCACTATTATAACACTATGCCATCCAAGATGTTCCAGCAGATTACAATTAATATGGGGGCATATTGTTAATTTCTTTAAATTTAAAGCTGATTTTAAAGTATACTACTTTGTTCAATGATATGGCAATGAGAGATATATTCACAGCTAGTGGAATTTTTAAAAAATCTTTTCTAATTAGTAAAGTGATATGTGGGATTTTATGTTCTGAATAAAAGAGAAAGATACTCGAACCTGGGAAATATTGGAATGAGAAAATATTATAAATAGGATTGATCTCTTTAATTGTTCAGATCTTGTCCAGAGAAGTAAATTGAGCTCAACTAATCCATTCTGTTCCTTTTTTAGCATATTTATGGAAAATCAGGCAATTAAATGATGAAAGAGGGAAAAAATAACTGATGAATGCATTTTATAGTCACATATTTTATTTTTAGATAGAACTTCCAGTGTCATTTTATTGCAATAAAAAGTCTTTCATGTCAACCAAAGGAAATTGAACATTTAAGTTGCATGTTAAAAATAAAATATATTGTTTCTCCCCAATTCAAATTTAGTATGGTTAGCCAACAAGAATGCTAACTATATTACATGAACATGTTGGCAGGGAGTAGATGGGTTTCATATATTGGAATTTATTTACATTGAAATGTTTTTCTTTCCCGCACTACCTTTGTGCTCTAAATTCAAAGTTCATGGAAATATAATTTTTCAACATAAAATTTTTTCAGCGATAGAAGGAAGCCAGGAATCCAGCAAATTCAATAGTTTTTCCTAAAGTGGCTCTGACAGATGAACACCCAGCCTCTGCTTTTACAAATTTTTATCACAGTGCTAATAGGGACAGTCTCCCAAATACCTCTCTAGGCACCTTGTCTTATTATTCAACAAATCTTAATTTAGTCATTTGACAAATGTGACAAAAGAAAAAAAAATGTGTTTATTCTGTTCCCTTGCTTGCTTGTTTCTCTTATCAAATAAAAACAAAACTGCTAAATCAAGGCAGTTCCATTTCTTCACTTTTTTTTTTTTTATCTCCTCCTCAACTCCATCATATATAAGCACCACAGGTTCTTGGCCTCATCTTAGGGATCTGTGTATGCAGCCTTAATTTACCCAGACAGAAAGCAATTCCCCAGAGGCAGGTCCACTTAAACAGGTTGCCTGTAGTCGACAAATTTCAGGCAGAAATTGTGAGAGTAAAACCTTTCTAGGCAGAGGTGGGCCTATCAATATCAAAGCCTAGCTTGGCTGCAAGAAGTTTTATTTTTCTTCTCTGCTACCTATCTACATGAAAAGGCATTTTCCTCTTTGGAAAGTAGTTGCTAACAGAAAAAGTCCAGGCTTCCTTATCAGAGACATGGAAGCTCCAATCTGCTGCTCATGTTTATTGATTTTTGGCAATGCACAAGTTATGTTCAACCTCAGTTTTCTTGTGGGGAAGAACAACAATGCTCTAAGGGACAATTGTTCAATCTGTGGTGGCTATCATTATCTACACTTGTATAAGAGAATGCACTCTTCTACCTCACTCGCAATCTAAATATTCTGACTTGGGATGTAAAGAGCTTCCTTCTCATCAAGGAAAGACTATGAACTAGGCTATGAATTTGGAGTCCCCTGCAACTTCTTCATATGAATAAATCGGTTTCCCTTTATATTACTTGTTATTCATGAAAGTTCTTCATATTCATTTTAGAAAATATGAATAAACACCTATGAAAAATAAAAAGTCTGTGACATACATTTTGTTTTTAAAGAAATAACTTATGCATCTTTACTAACTATATATGGCAATATCTATATTTCTTAGTTCTTATGTAAGATTAATATTTATTTTTATTAACTCAGTCTTACTATGGAATATCTACACAGAAATATACAAATAATAATAAAAAATTTAAAAAAAAGAACCCTTAAAAATTCGTTGATTCTCTACTAGGTTTTATAGTGGTAAGGGGATTGAGATGTGACCGTTCAATACTTTCTAACTGACCAAACATTAACAAACATTTATATTTAAGTAGTATTTTCAGAAACAGGTAATTAATTTGTATCTAAATACTTTATTATACCATTCTAGAAAAAGAATTAAGTATATTCTTATGACTAGTCAACTGGTTTTTGGGATTAAGAAAGTTAGATGGTCATAAAGATAAGAAAATTAGTTGATTTTCAATTATCTCATAATTACATTTTGAAATGTCTCATTTATTTTGACTGTTATTCACTTTAAATCCATTTCTTCTGGGTTCTTATTTCAGGATTATTTTCTTATTATTTTAACTAAATAAATCAAATGACAGAAAATAGTAGTAAGGAATATTCTTATCAGTGCCACATCAGATGCATGCCATAAATTTAACTAATTCAGAGAACCATTTTCATAGGTGTTCGCTGTTTTAATTTTATGCTTACAGGTTTCAGAAAAAGACTGTCAGACTAGATAAAATTCATTTATAAGAAAAATGCGACATTCAACTGTTATGAAAGGTTATATATCATGCCGTTTCTGGTATATGGAGTAATTTGAGTATACTTAGAACTTTAAAAAAAGAGATACACTAAAATATCAAAACAACTTTTACAGATAAAATGTTAGAATCAAAGACTATATGCTCAGAATTATTTTTAGTCAGACTTTATTTATTACTGACCAAAATTGTGTTTCTGTAATGGGAAGGCTTAACGCAGCCAGATTCATATACATCAAACATAAAATACAATATTGGGACCAAAAATAGTCTCAGAAATTGCCTGATTTTGGGGGAGATAAAGTATCAGACTGATCGGATACTCTTTTAGATTAAAAGCTTTATTCCTTATATAGTGGTATCCAAAACTTGTATAGTCCCCACCCCATAGTAGATACTTAATAAAATGTGGCTGAATTTTAATTCAGTGAGTGAATGACCGGCTTTAATTCAATGAGTGACTGACTGGCTTGAAATTCCATTGGAAACCACCACAGTGCAATATCCTGGGGCACGCCAGGCTTTGGGTCTAGGACAGGTCTGTCTGTGACAATACTGGAAAGTACTTTCCAACAGGAAAATACTGGTTATGTTTGGTGAATAATCTCAAAAATTAGTCAGGATTTGGGAAACAATTGAGGCAAGAATACACAAATAGAGAAAGGCTTATAATTCTCCCAATTTTGATATCAGGAGGATATCATTAAAATGTTAGTGCCAATAATTCAATTACACAAATTCATGCGTCTAAGTATTTCCTATGCCCTGTGTGTCTACACAATTAAATACTAATAATACAGAACATTAGATCTAAATTAAAACTCTCTGTTTCTCTGTCTCAGCTATGAACTGTATAATTTTAAACAAATTTCTGGGCCCCTATGGCTTCATCTGTTAATATGGTATAACAGGATGAAGAAAGCCTACAATGTAAAAAAATTGATTTTTTATTTCTCATCCTCCTTACCTACCATTAGTTATAAGCTCTGTGGCAATTACTTCTCTGATATTTGTTTTCTTAACTTGTGCAATGGAAAATTACAATAAAAATTATAGTAAGTTTCTACTCATCATTCATAAATCAATTCAGTTGTTACCATTTTGTGAATAGTAACTCCATTGTCACTCCACTCTCCACCCAGGAAAATTTAGACATCCATACATATTTTTAGAATAGCACTTTGAAACTGGTTTATAATTGTTTATTTGCTTTTTTCCTCTCCCACTAGATGGTGAACTCTGAGAAAGAAAACATTATTTTCTTTATCACTTTATCCCAATAGTGTGTGATACGTGGTATGAGTTCAGTAACTGTTGATTAATGAATGACTGAACAAATACCCTGTCCATTCATTCATCACTAAATATTTATTTATGCCTATTATAGGCCAGATTTTAATTTTATAATGTTAAATAATTAAATCAAATTATTATTTTTTTCTCAAGACTTAAGTCATACATGTCTCCAAGTTGGCTTCCCAAAGCATCTTCAATATAACTTACATCATTAGCACAAAGAATGAGAGACACGGCCAGGTGTGGTGGCTCACGCCTGTAATCCCAGCACTTTGGGAGACTGAGGCGGCAGATCACGAAGTCAGGAATTTGAGACTAGCCTGACCAACATGGTGAAACCCTATCTCTACTAAAAATACAAAAGTTATCTGGGCATGGTGGTGCATGCGTGTAATCCCAGCTACTCACGAGGTTGAGGCAGGAGAATCCCTTGAACCTGGGAGACAAAGGTTACAGTGATAGCACCACTGCTCTCCAGCCTGGGCAACAGAGTGAGACTCCATCTCAAAAAAAAAAAAAAACAAAAAGAAAAAAGAAAAATTTATTTTTATTTATAAAATTTCCACACTTTAAAGCATTATGTAAAAGGTGATTTACCGAAATTAAACTTGAACAATTAAGTTAGTAAATCTTCCTTAAAATTATGTTCTCATGGTTATCACCCAAGGCCTTGAAGCCTCTAAGCCAACAAAGTTTTATTACCTTATATAGCAGATCAAGGTCTGAGCAGGGCTTTTCCAGCTTTTGACCAGATAGCTTTATTGTTTTAGCAGATCTTGGCTCAGCAATTTCTTCTGCTCTCAGTCAATACTCCCCTCTACCATCTGCAAGCCTTCATCAAGCTAATCCTAAATGTACCAAACAACTTCCTTCCCCTTAATTGCTGCCCAGTATTCTTTCCTTTTAAATTGTAGATCAGGCCCACTTCCTTGATTTAATACCACTAATTTTCTAAACCTACCATTTAATTCTTGATTCATCACATTCAGCCCATACTTGAATTTTCATAAACATGTTTATCTGAATGTTTTATTTATGTCTTAGCCTCATTGAAAAGGTAAGCTCTGAATCAGATCTAATCCGAGTTTTACCACTTACCTTGAGAGTGGTGTAATTATACAAACTTCAGAGTCCCCTTTTTAAATAAATAAATAAATAAATAAATAAATAAATAAATAAATAAAAGTTAATAGGTTTGGTGTAGGAATAGGCAAGTACCTCTGAGACAGTAAGTAGTCAACATAGAGTACCTATTGCTATTACAAGATTCTAGTCTGAATTTTGGTTAAGACCAGTCTTGTTCTGAAATACCTGTTAGATATTATCAACTAATTACTTGTTCCAAACCAAGCTAAATTTTATTCAAAACATTCTTGTTTTTACTCTTTTAGTCATTAGACTGAAAAGTTTAGTGATATTCAGTATCATACTGTTCCTCATACAGTCAACTGAATGCTTTTATGTTTCTTGTTTCAAATTTATGGCCTTATGACCTCATGCTTTAATTGTAATGGTTTGCTTTTTGTGATCTTTGCTTTCAAATATTCTTTCAAATTCTGTTTTTATGATATTTTCCATATCAAACCCCCCTGAAAGTACTCTCAGGTGAAATTATTTTTTCTTATGTATAAGTAGCTCTGCAAACTGATTACCTATCTGATCTGTTCGCATCATAGCCTCTGGCCTCTCTGCCAATGTTGAAGAAATCTCCACTTCCTCAGTGCAGCCTTGGTCATACAGCATCCTCTGCCTCAAATTATTTCCTCACAAGTTTGAACTTATCCCAAGTCCACCATTCTTCAATGTAAAACGTTATCTTTATCACGAAGACTTATTAGATACACTTGTCCTTATGTGATCTTCTGCTCTGAACTCCGAAAGCTCTTTCTGCCAGCACCTATCTCAGGACTTTTTACTGGATACAGAGTCTGTCTCTGTCCTTCCCCCTCACCTTTCTATTTCCCAAGACAAGCCCCTTCCTACAAGGAAGGACACTTTGTACATCAATATCTTACCTATTGCATCTAACCATAAAAACTGTTCAAAACAGATGCCCAGTGGATGTTCAGAATTTCCAGTTCATATAATGTATAAAGTCAAAGAAATATTATTTTATGACTGAGGAAACAGAGTTTGACTTATTCAAAGTCACAGAGTTAATTGGTAGCATAAGTGACATTGAAACACCAATCTTATTTTTAAATGGTTAAGAACATATCTTCTATGTATTTTATATTCATTATAAATATACTATGAGTATTTGTTGATTATACAATTTGTCACTCTGTAGATTGAGATGCTTTAATTTTAACAGGTTAGGGGAAAAACAAATCTTACAGATCTCTCAAGCTAAACACACATGCATTCACCTTGCCACTTTCTGAAATATTATTTGTGATATTATATATTTTTTAATTTTGATTTGTATCATTCTCCCAACATATTAGGTCACCCTCATCTTAATGCCTTCACACCTGCCTTTGCACCTGTCTGGTACAGTCTTGCCCTGAACACATCCTTTAGTTGATATGCAGATATTACCCTCCCATACAGCCTTCTATGTCTGGTATATTTAAAAATGCATCTTTTCTACCCAATAGTTAGTATCATTGTCTCTAGCTTTATTTATTTCCAAATAATTAATACCATATGATATGCCATTTATTTTATAAATTTATTTGTGTATTGTTTCTCCCATCTAGAATATAAGTTCTAGGAAGATGAAGATTATTTTGTTGAATTTGTTTATTATTCTATTCTCAATGTCCGGAACTTAATAGGAGTTTAAAACATATTATGTTAAAGGATACTATGCCAAGAAATAGTTCTATTCCATAATACACACAATTCGCTTTTATTTTTATAAACATCTTTTTGTTTCTTTAAATAGAAAAACAAATGGCATTTCTAATTTTAGAAGCAGTGCTTTCTGACTTTTAAGGGTTTTCATTATCATATTTGCTTGCCCACATATTTAAGACCACCACATATGACGAGAAGAATAAAGATATAGACATTCTGAACCCACTTAATTAAAAATTGAGCCCTCTTATTTTATCTATTGAGGTGTGAAAGTTTGAATTGAACTTGATTCATTAAAAAGGTATTTTCTTGAGAAACCTCCAGAAAGTCTTTTAACTGCAAACTCAAATTCAAGTTGATAGCAGTTTTTGAAATCTAGTTTTTCCTATGACTTTCTGCGAAGTCAGTTTTCAAGGAGAATAAAAAATAGTTATTATAGTGCACTTCCATTCCAAGTTGCTGTAAGCTAATTAAATTCTAAAAATGATTATCTTTTAATTTTGAAACTTAAATTTGGAGAGGCAATTGGTATTGTGGTCAATGATTTCACTCTTTGCCTAATCTCCACCCTGCCAGCTCTATATAATATGTTATATGTTTTACTAATATTTTGTAGCTCCTCCTGGTAGTATTAACATTTTACAGTTAGGAGATGTAGAGAAAAATTTCTCTCAGATTGAAGGATAGGGAAGCATATGCTTGCTATACTCTCCAAACTCCTATAGTGGGATAACCTAAATATGTTATATTTATGAACAAGTCTGGCATTTGTATTTATGCAGAAAAATGCATCCTTGGTTGCAGAAATAGTTGTCATGAGAATGGAAACTTTCATGTTTTTCTAAATATGATGCTTACTCCACCCTTCACCCAAAATTTCAAAATAAATTGGAACAGAAAATTTGATCATTGCCCTTTGGAATGGCCACACACATACACACACACACACACAAAGTTGCTGATGTTATTTGGGGATGAAGGAAAATAAAATGCAGCCATCAGATGGGTGGGCTGTGTGTGTAGGTATGTATATGTATGTGTGTGTGTGTAGACTATATTTCTGCAGATATTTTCCCATTTAGTTGCTAATTTGGGGAACCTAAAGAACACTAAACGCTCATTTTCTTTGCTCATTTATTCTCTAAAGTAACCCAGTTTATGTATTCCTCAACTTGAACAAGACAGAGAATACAGTTATACATTTGTTGGTTTGAATTTTTTGATTTTTAATTAATTCAATAAATATTCATTAACATCTATTTGAGCTAAACATCAGGGCAGATTCTGAGGAAACTAAATAGAAAGTTATTCTTTTTTTCTCAGTTTAATCAGGGAAATAAATATATAAACAAGCACAGTAATTTGATAAGTATTCTAATTATACATTCAAGTGCTATTGACACAAAGAATAAATGTTTAATTTTGACTGAGAAGGTAGAATGACTCTTTTGTTAAGATAGTATTTAAGCTGGACCTAAATCATGAGTAGGAAAGTGGTCTAATGTAGGTAGTAAGGAAGAGCATTCAAGACAGAATATTCCAAGCTAAAAATGTGCTATGGCAGGCAGAGAAAAAGAGAAGTTGTTTCAAATGATAGGAGATCAGGGTACGTGGGGTGGAAAAGGAGGTTGAGTTTGAGGAGATGTGATTGTAAAATTTATCTGTTCATCAAGGACCTTTATCTCATGCTCATTAGTAGGAATCATATTTGGTAAATAATACATATTATTGCTATTTATAAAACAGAGTAAAGCAAGGTGATAGGCTTCTAAAGATAACGAAAATGTATTCTCCATATATATTAGTTTTGGAGCAAATAATATTTAGATATAAGCATTTTTACTGCATATGTCCTGATTTGTCATAAATATAGCTGAGAAATAATTGAGTTTCATAGTGAACGGTGTTAAAAAAATTAATTTTATTAAATTTTGTATTAAATATATTACTTTGCTTATAATATATATATTTTGTTTATAATATATTCTAATGGAAAGTAGTTGGAAAAAGGTAGTCTATCTAGTAATTGAAGTTCCATCTGTTTTGTGGATCAAATGATTTTGTTATTATTCAAATAAACATTCTCTACCTTTATAAGTATAATCCCAGGCCACGCTTGGTGGCTTACATTTATAATCCTAGCACTTTGGGAGGCTGAGGCGGGTGGATAACCTGAGGTCAGGAGTTCGAGACAAGCCTGGCCAACATGGTGAAACCTCGTGTTTACTAAAATTACAAAAAATTAGCCAGGCATGGTAGTGGGCGCCGGCAATCATAGCTACTCAGGAGGCTGAGGCAGGAGAATTGCTTGAAATGGGGAAAAGGAGGTTGTAGTGAGCTGAGATCGCACCATTGCACTCCAGCCTAGGCGAAGAGAGTGAAACTCAGTATAAAATAAAAATAATAATAATCATCATCATCATCCCATGCATGAATTTCATTTTGTACCATATTCATTCTCTATTATATCTGAGTAGTATTTATTTGTTAAATCTATTGTAGTTGCAGATGGAAATAACTTAAGATGAGTTGATTAATGCTCTGTGCTTCAGTCTAGTTCTTCAATTTAGGACTACGGGGCTTTGAAAAGAAACCTTGTATTGCCCACAAACGTTTTATTTAACTCCTTGATTTTCTGTGTCCCCACTAGTTTTGATGATTATGAAATATATGAATAAAATGAACACTGATTAAATATGGCTTCTGACTCACTTCAAGGCAGAGGTCCTCTATTCTCCAAAAATAAGCATAGCTTCACCAAATGCTTTGCTGAAACAACTTAAAAATATTCTTTTGATAGGTCTCAACTAACCAAATGCAAAGATCTATATCAAACCAGTATTAGTTTATCACTGTTTAGTACTTTGGCTTATTATTATTCCTTCACACATCATTGTTCTCAGGATTATGATGAAAGCCTAAATTTATTAAGCAAAAAATTTATTTCCATAATTGGGGACTTTGCTTTTGACAAATATTTAAAATTATTTGGTTTGTTGTAAATTAAGTTGGCAGACCATGAATGGCTTTTATGTCCTTTGATCTCAGAAACCTCAGTAAAAATTACAGTTTTATGATAGCTTTATTGAGATAAAATACATATATAATTCACTTTTTTACAGTGTAAAATTCAATGATTTTTAATATAGTCACAGAGACATGCAGCTGTCAATTCTATCCAGTATTAGAAAATTATCATCACCCAAAAAAGGTTGCATCCATTAACATCACTTCCAATTCTCCCCTCCCCCAGGCCTTGGGTAGCCACTTATGTATTTTCTGTCTCTAAGAATTTCTCTATTCTGGACATTTTATATAAATGGAATCATATGATATGTAATATTTCTGTGAATAGCTTCTTTCAATCAATATAATATTTTCACATCCATGAAGCAGTATCAGTATCATGTATCAGAGACTCATTCTTTTTTATCACTGAGTAATATTCCAATGTGTGGATAAAGTACATTTTGCTTATCCATTGATCATGTGATAGGAAGTTAGGTTATTTTAAATTTTGGACTATTTTGAATAATGTTGCTATGAATGCATTTATGTATACATTTTTGTGTGAATATATGTTTTCCTTTTCTTGGGAATATACCTAGGAATGGGAATTTTGACTTATATAATAACTCTATGTGTAGCATTTTGAGGAACTAACCAGCTACTTCCAAAGTGGCTATACCATTTTAAAAATCACACGAGCCATGAAACATCCCAGGCCATGCTTGGTGGCTTACGTCTATAATCCTAGCACTTTGGGAGGCTGAGGCGGGTGGATAACCTGAGGTCAGGAGTTCGAGACAAGCCTGGCCAACATGGTGAAACCTCGTGTTTACTAAAATTACAAAAAATTAGCCAGGCGTGGTAGTGGGTGCCGGCAATCGTAGCTAATTAGAATCGAGGGTTCTAATTTCTGTACATCCTCACCAACATTTAATGCTGTCTGTATTTTATACTATGGTCATTGTAATGAGGGTTAAGTGGTATCTCATTGTGGTTTTTATTTGCATTTTATGATGGCTAATAACGTTGAGTATCTTTTAATGTCCTTATTGGCTACTTCTATACATTCATTGGCGAAATCTCTATTTAGATCCTTTGCCTATTTTTTAAACTGAGTTATTTGTCTTTTCTGTCCCAGTTGGAAATTTTTACTATATATTCTAGATACAAGTCCTTTATCTGATATATTATTTGCAAGAATATTTTTACTTTACAGATGGCATATTTTAAAATACAAACGTTTTTATATTGAATGATGTCCATTTTATCTATTTTTTCTTTGTCATGTGATTTTGCTATCATGTTTATCAAATCATTGCCCAATCCAAGCATAAGAAGATTTTACACCCATATTTTCTTCTCACAGTTTTATAGATTTAAATCTTAAGTTTAGCTCTTTGGCACATTCTGAGATAACTTTTGTGTATGGTGTGAGGTAGGGACAAAACTTCAATCTTTTATAGTGAATATCTTGTTTGCCTAATGTCATTTATTAAAAGACTATTCCTCCCTTATTGGATTATTTCTGTGCCATTGTCAAAAAGCAGTTAACCATAAATGCATCTTTCTGGAATGTTGTTCTATTTCATTTATTTATATATCTATTTTTATGAATAGTACCACACTGTGTTCATTAGTATCTTAATGGTTAGTTTCACAATCAGGAAATGCATGTTTGCTCTGCTTTCTAAATTGATTTTTAGATTGTTCTGCATCTTTTACATTTTTACATAAATTTTAAAATTAGTTTGCCAATTTCTCAAAAAAATCAGTGTTGGATTTTGATAGGGGTAGTATTGAATCTCCAGATCAATTTGGTGAATATTGCTATTTTAACAATACTATGACTTCCCATTAATGAACATGATATATCTTTCCATATCATTGGTCTTCTTTATTTCAACAAGATGTTTTTAGTATTTAATGTATATGTTTTGAATTCCAATTGTTGAATTTGTTCTTAAGTGTTTTATACTTTTTTAGCTATTTTAATGCAGTTTTGTTTTTGATTTCATTTACTAATTGTCCTTTGTAAAATATAAGTGTTTTTGCACATTGATTTTTGTATCCTACAGTCTTGCTGCTCTCATTTATTAGTTCTCATAGAAATTTTGTGGTTCCTCAGATTTATATTTCTACCAATATTCTATTTACATTCACTTAGATAATCCCTGAAAAATCTTTGAGCTTTCTGTACAGCTCTTCTCTTCTTGTGAGTCCTTAGCAGAATTACCCACAATACTCCTTTCACCACAATAGAGATTTTCTCTGCATGTATTTCAAAACTGTCAGCATTCACCTATTACCTAGTTCCAAAGCCACTTTTATATTTTCAGGTATTTGTTACAGCAACACTCTCACTCCTCTCTACCAATTTTGTCATAGTTTATTTGTGTTGCTATAACAAAATAAGTGACACTGGGTAATTTATAAATAATAAAAATTTATTTCTCACAATTCTGGAGGCCAAGGGGCCCAATATCAAGGTGCCAGCAGGCTCAGTATCTGGTAAGGGCTGATTCCTGCTTCCAAAATGGCACCTTGTTACTGCATCCTCTAGAGTGGACAAACACTATAACCTCCCAGGAAGAAACAGACAGAAGTGACTGAAGGAGTAACTTCCCCAATCAATCTCTTTTCTAAGGTGTTAATTCATTCATGATGGCAGGGTCTTTAATAGCCTATGGCCTAATCACCTTCTAAAGGCCTGACTTTTTAATGTGGTTGTACTGAGGATAAATTTTCAACATAAATTTTGCAGGAGACATACACAATAAAACCATAGTAATTATATTGGTCTACAGTTTTCTTGTAATGTTTCTGGTTTTGTCATGAGGCAAATTCTGGCCTCATAAAATAAGCTTGGAGTTATTTACTTCTTTTGTATTTTGGGGGAGAGTTTGAGAGATTGCCATTCTCCTTTAAATGTTGGGTAGAATTCACATGAGAAGCCATTTGATTTGGGTTTTGTTGTTGTTGTTGTTGGGAGGTATTTGATTACTAGATTTAGACTCTTTACAAGTTATAGTTCTGACAGAATTTGTTTCTTCTTGATTTAGTCTTGATAAGTTGTATTTTTCTAGAAATGTATTTATTTCTGTTAGTTATCCAATTTGTAGGCAAATGATGATTCATGGTAAGATTCACAGTCTCTTATAATCCTTTTAATTTCTGTAACTTAAATTCTGATACCTCCTGTTTTTCTTATTTTATTTATTTGTGTCTTCTTTTTTCATAATTAATCTGGCTAATAGTTTTTCAATTTTGTTAATCTTTTCAAAAAAACCAAAGCTTAGTTTCCTTGATTTTCTATTTTTTAAAGTTATCTGTTCGTTTGTATTCTCATCCTGATTCTTTCCTTCCTTCTTTTAACTTTGAGCTTAGCTTTTTCTATTTCCTTGAAGTATAAAGTTAGTTTTTTTAAAAAATTGAGATTGTTCCTCTTTTTAAAAGTTATCATTTATCACTATAAATTTCCCTCTTAGTTCTGTTTTTGCTACATCTCATAATTTTGATATGTCTTGTTTTCATTTGCATTTCTCTCACGGTATTTTCTAATTTCTCTTTTAATTTGTTCTTTGATGCATTTGTTATTTAAAAGTGTGCCTCTTTATTTTTTTACATATTGGTGAATTTTATACTTTTCCTTCTGCCACTAATTTCTCATTTAGTTCCATTGTGATCAGAAAATATCCTTGGTATTATTTTAACCTCAAATTTTTAAAGAATTGTTTTGTGACCTAACATGATATCTATCCTGAATGATGTTCTGTGTGCATTTGACCAATATGTGTATTCTGCTCTTTGGTGAAGTGTTCTGTATGTGTCTGATAGATCCACTTTTCCATAGCATTGTTCAAGTATTTTTTTTTCTGACATTCTGTCTGAAATCTATTTATTTTTGATAGGTTTTGAAACTCCCAACTATTTTTTGTTGTCATTATTGTTGTCTATTCCTTCATTCAGTTCCTTCAATGTTTGCTTCATATATTTAGGTGCATATGGACTTATAATTATTATATCTCCCTGATAGATTGACCTTTTTATCATTATATAATGTTCTTCTTCATTTGGTTTGACATTTCTTGAGTTAAAGTTTATTTTGTCTAATATAAATATAACCACCCTCACTTTTTTGGTTACCATTTTCATTGAATGTTATTTTTCACCCGTTTACTTGCAGCTTATATATGTTCTTAAATCTGGAAGAAATTCTGTTGGCAGAATGTAATTTGATCTTTTTTTTTTTTTAATATCCTTTCAGCCACTTTCTTTTTTAATTGGAGAGTTTCATCTATTTACATTTAAAGTAATTATTGATAGTGAAGGTGTTACTATTATTGTCTTGTAGATTTTTTGTCCCCCTTTTTCTCTCTTGTTCTGTTACATATTATTGTCTTTTTAGTGTCACGTAATAATCTCTCTCTTATTTCTTTCGTGTATCGCCCATACATATTTTCTTTTTTGCTACTGTGAAATTTACATAAAACAGCGTATAGTTGTAACACTTTAAGCTGGTCACAACTTCATTTACAAATATTCCTTTTACAAACTTTATGTTATTGTTATAAAAAATTACATCTGTTTATATTGTGTATCAATTAACGTATCTTTTTTTTTTTTTTTTTTTGAGGCAGAGTCTCTCTCTGTCGCCCAGGCTGGAGTGCAGCGGATCTCAGCTCACTGCAAGCTCCGCCTCCCAGGTTTACGCCATTCTCCTGCCTCAGTCTCCCGAGTAGCTGGGACTACAGGCGCCCTATCGTTATAACTATTTTTTATTCCTTGTGATTTTAATTTCAAACCAGAATAAAAAGTAATTTATGTACCACTGTTAAAATATTACAATATTCTGTATTTTTCTATATCGTTACTTTTACCAACAAACGTCATATTTTTATATGTTTTTGTGTCACTTTTTATTGTTCTTTTGTTTGGACTTGAAGAATTTTTTTTAGCATTTCTTGTAAGGCAGGTCTACTGGTAATGAACTTCCTTAACTTTTGTTTGTCTTAGAAAGTCTTTATTTCTCATTTTTGAAGGATACTTTTGCAGATATAGTATTCTTCATTGATAACTTTTTTTTTTTTTTTTCCAGCACTGTGAATGTATCATCTCATTTCATTCTGGCCTACAAACGTTCTGCTGAAAAATCCACTGACAGTCTTAAGGAAGTTCTCTTTGCATATAATGAATCTCTTATCTCTTGCTGCTTTCAAAATTCTCTGCCTTTGATTTTTGACAATTTAATTATCTTTTTTAAGGTATGGATTTCTTTGGGTTTATCCTACTTAGAGACTATCACACTTCTTGAATCTAGATGCCCAAATCCTTTTCCAGATTTGAGAAGATTTCAACAATTACGTCTTTGAATCAGATTTCTTTCCTTCTCTTTACTCCTGCTGGGATAACTTCATGCATATATTGGTTCTCCCAATGGTGACCTATAAATCTCTAAGTCTTCCTTTACTTCTTTTATTCTTTATTATGTTATTCTGATTGGATAATTTCAAAGGACCTGAGTTTACTTCATCTTTCTTTTGCTTGATCAAGTCTACTATTAAACCCCATATACTGACTGTTTTAGTTATAACATTTTTCAGCTCCAAAATTTGTTTAATTTTTTATAGTTTCTATCTTTTTGATGATATTCTCATTTTGTTTATGAACAATTTTCTTGAGCTCATAGAACATATTTATGATAGCTATGTTGAATTCTTTGTCAGATAATTCTTATACCTCTGTCCCTTTAGAGTCAGTTCCTGGAGACTTATTTTGTTTCGTTGGTCCATGTTTCCCTGTTTTTCTTGTGTGCGTCATAACTTTTTGTTGATATCTATATATTTTAAAAGATAGCCACTTTTCTCTATTTTTATAGACCTCTTACTGTCTTCATAGATGGGCTTAACAGAGAAGAACTTCCACCAATTAGCCCAGACAATGATTCTGGGGACCTCTGATAAATTTTTGGGGGGTTATACAACTTCCCTGGGCTTGTGTAATTTCTGTATTAGAGAGCATTGCCAATTTCTTTTTCAGCAGCTTTTTTTTTTTTTTTTTTTTTTGAGACGGAGTCTTGCTGTGTCTACCAGGCTGGAGTGCAGTGGTGCGATCTCGGCTCACTGCAAGCTCCACCTCCCGGGTTCACGCCATTCTCCTGCCTCAGCCTCCGAGTAGCTGGGACTACAGGCGCCCGCCACCACACCCGGCTAGTTTTTTGTATTTTTAGTAGAGACGGGGTTTCACCATGTTAGCCAGGATGGTCTCGATCTCCTGACCTCGTGATCTACCCGCCTCGGCCTCCCAAAGTGCTGGGATTACAGGCTTGAGCCACCGTGCCCAGCCCTTTTCAGCAGCTTTTAATCTGTTCCTGTATTTGATGTCTGCCTGTAGCACTGCAAATTCTCTGAGTCTACAGCATCAAGCCACCAATGTTGGCTTCCTAGAAGTATCCAAATTAGGTGGAACAGATATCAATCCCTTAGGAAGTCCTCTAAAGAGCCAAAATGCTAGTCACACGCTACTCTTCTCCATTCCTGGCAAGGCAGAAGCCTCAAATTATGTCCCTTCTCCTTATTACACTGAGTTGTGCTAGACACAGGAAGCCAGTTCCTGCTCATCTTTGTTTTCAGCAGCCCCCAGGTATCCAAACTACAGGAGTTCCATCAGCATTCTGAATGAGGTGAGACAAAAAACGTCCCCTGGGAAGCCCTTTGAAAATCCATAACATTCGATAATAACTCAAATCTTCTTTCCCCCTGAAGTTTAAATTATGGGCCAGTGTTTTCTCTCCCAGAACTGAGCTATGAAGGCTTAGGAGGGGGGGCTGTTGAATATAAAGTAAAATTTCTCTTCTTAAGCATTTCAGTGTGGCTGTTCTGGGTGTTGTGCTCACTTGGCATACAATAACTTCTTAACTGGATTCTAGAATTTTCACATAGGTATTTTGTTGTGCATACCATTAATTTAAATTTGTGATTCTGTGGGGAAATGAGGGCCATCTTGCTGATGTTATTCTTTCCTCTTTTTTAGGTACACATTTCAGAGTATAAATTTTCCTCCAAACACTGCTTTGCTGTATTCTATACTCTTTGGTATATTCATTTTTTAAATTAGACATCTTTAAGTATTTTCTTATTTTCCCATTATTTCTTATGTATGTTGTTTAATTCCGACATATTTGAGAAATTTCCAATTTCCCTCTGTTGATTTTCAATTTCTTTCTTGTTTGGTTAGAGAACATATACTATATGATTTAAGAATTTGTATGGCTTTCCATATGGTCTCACCTGGAGAATTTTCCTTGTGTACTTGAGAATAAAGTGTACACTTCTGCTGCTGAATGAAGTGTTCTCAATATATCTGTTAGGTATATTTGGTTTATAGTATATTTCAATACTTATTTTCTTGTTCATTCTCTATTTTCCCCAACAATTATTGAATGTAAAGAATTAAAGTTTCCAACTATTATTATTAATATATTTTTCTTTTTAATTATGTCACATTTTCTTTCATATATTTTGTGGTATATTGCTAGGTACATACATGATTATAGTTGTAATTTTTCTAATTATTTCACCCTTATAATTCAAAAATGTCCTTTGTGCCTGATAGCCCTTTTTTTGTGTGTCTGATGTTACTATAACCACTCCAGCTCTTTTTATTACTGTATGAATGGGTGTATGTTTTTCATTCTTCTATAGTCACATTTTTTGTTTGAATCTTATATGTGTCTCTTCAATAAATTGTGTAAATAAATATAGTTTTTGTTCATTCTTTCAATCTTTGACTTTTAATTGAGGTGTTTAATCTATTTACATTAAATATACTTATTTATAAGGTAAGATTTATGCCTAGAATTTATTTTTTATGTGTCACTTATTAATTTTAATTCTCTATAGTCACCATTGTTTCCTTATGTTAAATAGCATTTTCTAGCATATCATTAATTTTCTTGTTTCTTGTACTAATATTTTTTAAATATTTTTAATATTTTTATTATATATTTATATTATTTTCTTTTATTTATAATTATATATAATATATAATTATATATATACTATTGAAATTAGATTGTATTAATGTGAGTTACATTGTTTTCAATTACAATATTAATTTTAATGCCCAGGGCAAACCACTAAGAAAATAAATTTTTTAAATATTAGTAAAAGAAACAATAAAACTAATGATACACTAGAAAATATTTAATACAAGATAAGGAAACATTGAGACTATAGAGATTTAAAATTAGTAAGTGACATAAAAAATAGCAAATTCTGGGCATAAATTTTACCTTATAAAAAACTGTATTTAATATATTTATAATTAAATATATATATAATTATATATTATATATAATTAATACATTCTAATTTCAGTAGTATATATATTATATATACTATATAGAGATTAGCCTGAGGAATAGAAATATATATACACTATATATATGATATATATATTAGAAGTATATACTCTATTTTTGGAGCGAACACACTGGCTCATAACCTATACTGTGTAGTATATATAGTATATATATGTATATATACACACACACATATATATAGCTCTGACATAGATACATTTTCTCCACCCTCCCTTGTGCTATTTATTGTCAAACACATTACATCTTTGTAAATCATAATTCCATAAGCATAGTTTAAAAATTACCTTTCATGCAATTGTGCTTTAAATTATGTAGGAAAAGGCTTTAAAAATATGTTTATGCTGTATTTTACATTTGCCTTTGTAATTATCTTTTTCAATGCTTTTTATTTCTTCAAGTGGGTTCAGTTACTGTTTATTTTTATTTACCATTTTTATTTTATTTTATCCTGAAGGAACCCCCTTTAGCATTTAAGTGGCAGGTCTGCTTAACAAAGCTCATTCTCATTTTTTTTTCTTTTCTTAGAATATCTTAATTTCTTTTTTGTTTTTGAAGCACCTCTTTTCTTCATGTAGAATCCTTGGTTGACATTATTTTCCTTCAGCCTTTTAAATATGTCATTTGACTGCCTTTTTCCCACCATTATTTCTGATAAGACATCAGCTTTAATTGTACTGGGGAATCACTTATATTAATACAGGATAAGGCTATTCTCTTACTTTTTACATGTTCCTCTTTTTAATTAGGCTTTTGACAGTTTGACTATGATGTATCTAGATACTGATATATTTAAGTTTATTCTTCCTGGATTTTGTTGAGGTTTTTGTATGTTGGGAAAAAGCTGAGTGTTGGGAGGGAAACTGAGGCAGGGCTTGCATAATGTCCTCTGGAATGTATCTAGACTTACTGGCTCCTTGTTTCTAGCCTCCCTGGGCTCCTATTCCCATTATCTCAAGTAGCAGAACATGTTTCATATAAATGCTAAACCGTCACAGCTGTAAATCATGTGCCTGCCCTTTATGACCTCAACATTCTCACCATCTGTTTCTTTGTTGGATTGCCAATAAATACTGTGGGCTCCCAGCGCTCAGGGCCTTCACAGCCTCCGTACGATAGTAATAGCCCTCTGGTGTTCCACCTTTTTCTCTCTCACTGTCTTTTTCTCAATCCTTTGACTCTGTCAGACTTTGTCACCACCACGACCTGGTGTTGGGTCTGATCACCCCAACATTCCTGATTGCCCAATGTGGGGTGACAAGGACCACAGTGAAGGAATGCTAGAGAGTGAAAGCAGAGGATGCATCGTCAAAGGACTACCCGAAGATATCTAAAAGAAACTTGTGGGGGAAAGCTGAGGGCTTGGAAGAACCAGGGTAAAAAATGGGACAAAATGGAAGCAGACATTCTACTTATTTAAATTCCTTAAGGCACTTATTACAAAGAGGGGGAGTGAAAGTTAGTACTCAGAATTTATCACTCTTTAGTGCAGTAAAGCAGTTTTGCCCATGGTTCCCAGAACAAGGGACTATGGAGTTGGATGAATGGGAGAGAATCGGCAGAGAGTTTTGTCAGAATAAACAAAGGTGTAGCCTGAAAGCACTGAGACCACTGACAACTCGTAGCCTTCCTATAAAAAAATCCTTAACCCAGTAACTCGGGGATGGCCCAAATGCATTCCATCGGTAGCAGCAACTGCTTTGCTAACAGAAGAAAGTAAAGTAACTTGAAGAAACCTCATTGTGAGCACACCTCACTAGTTCAGAGCTATCCTAAGTAAAAGCAAAAAGGTAGCTTACTAACTCAATCTTAAAGTATGGGGCTATTCTGTTTAAAAAAGTGATTTAACCACTGAAAATTCCCTTAACCCAGATTTCCTAAGAGGGGATTTAAATCTTAATGATCATACAAAAGTCTGACCATACCTAGGAGGAACTCCCTTCAGGACAGGACGATAGATGGTTCCAGGTGATTGAGGGGATAAAACACAACGGGTATTCACTAATTGCTTCCACAAGAGTCTCCCTATCAGAGTTAGAAAAATTGCCTAATTGGTCTGCTGAAACGTGTGCAAGCTGTTTGCACTCAGCTAAGCCTTAAAGTACTCAGAATCAAAAAGTCTCAATCCTAACTCAAAAGGTTACCTACACCATCTCAAACGAATTTGAGTAAGAACTGTTTATGGGAATGCATCTTGATAGGGCAGCTGGGTTGTTATAAAATACTCAACCAGTTCTAGATACTCAGTGAGTTCTAGAGCTGGGACCCAGCCCAGCTCTAGGACTCACCCCTGAGCACAAAGGCAATATTGGGCATGCTGGTAAAGGACCACTAGAATCCAGCAGCCCGGATCCCTTTCTTTGTGGTCAAGAAAGGTGGAAAACAGGTGCAGGACTGCTACATCAGTGAGTGCAACTAATCCGATAAGCAGAGGTCCATGGCTGGTTACACACCCTGGAAAGGAATAAGCATTAGGACCATAGCGGATGCTCTAGGGCTAATGCTAATCGGAGAATGACTAGGGGTGCTGGCATCCCTGTTTTTTTCTTTTTCCCCAAATGGGAAACATTCCAACCTCCCGAGGGAGAAACTCCCCTAAGATGTATTCTGGAGAATTGGACCCAAAGTGTATGTACCTTTTTTCCTGTCAGACTTGAAGCAAATTAAAATAGACCTAGATAAATTCTCAGATAACCCTGATGGCTATATTGGTGTTTTACAAGGGTTAGGACAATCCTTTGACATGGAGAGAGAAAATGTTACTGCTAGGTCAGACACCCCAAATGAGAGAAGTGCCACCATAACTGCAGCCCAAGAGTTTGGCGATCTCTGGTATCTCAGGTCAATGATAGGAATGACAACAGAGGAAAGAGTACAATTCCCCACAAGTCAGCCGGCAGTTTTCAGTGTAAACCATCACTGGGACGCAGAATCAGAACATGGAGCTTGGTGTGCCACACACATCTGCTAACTTGCATGCTAGAAGGACTAAGGAAAATTAGGAAGACTATACATTATTCAATGATGTCCACTATAACACAGGGAAAGGAAGAAAATCCTGTCTTTCTGGAGAGACAAAGGGAGGCATTGAAGAATGAAGGGATGTCTCTCGTTCACTTGACTCTATTCAAGGCCAACTAATCTTAAAGGATAAGTTTATCACTCGGTCAGCTGCAGACATTAGAAAAAACTTCAAAAATCCACCTTGGGCCCAGAGCAAAACTTAGAAACCCTATTGAACTTGGCAACCTCAGTTTTTTTTAAAATAGAGATCAGGAGGAGCAGGCGGAACAGGACAAACGAGATAAAAAAGCCACTGCTTATAGTCATGACCCTCAGGCAAGCAAACTTTGGAGGCTCTGGAAAAGGGAAAGGCTGGAAAAATTGAATGCCTAATAGGGCTTGCTTCCAGTGTGGTCTGCAAGGACACTTTGGGTGCAGCACACCAACATGGCACATGTATACATATGTAACAAACCTGCATGTTGTACACATGTACCCTAGAACTTAAAGTATAAAAAAAAAAAGCTGCTCCCTCATCCATGCCCCTTATGTCAAGGGAATCACTGGAAGGACCCACTGCCCCCAGGGGATAAAGGTCCTCTGAGTCAGAAGCCACTAACCAGATGATCCAGCAGCAGGACTGACAGTGCCTGGGGCAAGCACCAGCCCATGCCATCGCCCTCAACAGAGCCCCGGGTATGCTTAAGCATTGAGGGCCAGGAGGTTAACTGTCTCCTGGACACTGGCACAGCCTTCTCAGTCTTACTGTCCTGTCCCAGACAATTGTCCTCCAGATCTGTCACTATTCGAGGGGTCCTAGGATGGGCAGTCACTAGATAATTCTCCCAGCCACTAAGTTGTGACTGGGGAAATTTACTCTTTTCACATGCGTTTCTAATTATGCCCAAAAGCCCCACCCTGTGTTAGGGAGAGACATCCTAGCAAAAGCAGGGGCCATTATACGCTGGAATTAGGAGAAGGAAAAAGGGTAAGTATATATATACAGACTCTAAGTATGCTTACCTCCATGCCCACGCACCAATATGGAGAGAAAGGAAATTCCTAACTTCTGAGGGAACACCTATCAAACATCAAGAAGCCGTTAGGCCCCCAAATTCTCCTTACCTCAAATCTACTTCCTCCGATCCCTGCCTAAAGATAACTTTATGGGGAAGGAGGATGTGCTTGTCTCTCCAGGTGAAAATCGGGTGCCTACGTGGGTGCCCACCAAACATCTGAAGGACCTATCATGAGCCACAGCATCTAGTGGAACCACCTGTACAGTGTGAATTGAAGGTTTGAAAAGCCTCGATTTGCTTTCTCTATGCCTTCTGTTAATCAGAAAAGACCTGTTTCTCATTACCGGTGGCCTCCTGGCTACAGCCGAAGAAGTTTTTGCTTCTGTTTAAGTAGATTGACTAACGTGGAGGTGAGGGTATGCTTGTTTTTGCAGATGAATGAACCGTGTGGATGCCTTCCAGATGTGTACGACCATGGAACGGAAGACTCGAGGGACCCATGGATCCCAACCATAGATCAGGTTCCCCCAGTACAAGCCATGAGACAGTTGAATCTGAATGCAAAGATGGAACGAGGACTGACAGGAGTCACGATGCTTAATGAACCAATGCTTTGACTCATCTCTCTACCCTTGAATACAAGAGACCCTAATAGGCAGGAATATCATTGCCCCTATTCAGCATGAAGAAGATACAGAAGACGGACCTTCATCCTTCTGCAACACCTAGGATTAAGGTTCCCCTTGTAAAAGGGGGAGGGAGGGGTATGTGGGAAGCATTCAAACCAGAGTGACTACGGTTTGAATAAGGGCTAAGAAAAAAGAAACTGGGTCACTGACCGGCAATTAAGGGCTGCACAGCCTGCAATTGACTTGCTCAATTAAAAGAGGCCACCTCTTATGCTAGTAATAATGATAGTAATAATATCTTCTCTTTTCCAAAAAGGAGAAGGGGATCATGTTGGGAAAAAGCTGAGTGTTTGGAAGGAAACTAAGGCAGGGCTTGCATAATGTCCTCTGGAATGTGTCTAGACTTGCTGGCTCCTTGCTTCTAGCCACCCTAGGCTCCTATTCCCATTCTCTCAAGTAGCAGAACATGTTCCATATAAATGCTAAACCGTCACAGCTGTAGATCGTGCCCTTTTAACCTCTACATTCTCAGCACCTGTTTCCTTGTTGGATTACCAATAAATACCGTGGGCTCCCAGAGCTCGGGGCCTTCGCAGCCTCCATACGATAGCCCTCTGCTGTCCCAACTTTTTCTCAATTCTTTGACTCTGCCAGACTTTGTCACCCCCATGACCTGGTGTTGGGTCTGACCACCCCAACACTTGTATGTGCAAATTTCTGTTTATATCAATGTTAAGACATTTCAGCCATTGCTTCTTTGAATATGTGTCCTGCTCCTTTCTCTTTACTACTTCTGGCACTTCAAGTGTACCACCATATGTACCACATTCATTATGCACATGATGGTGCATTTGACCTGAGGCTCTATTCATTTTTCTTCATACATTTTCTGTTACTCAGGCTAATCTCTATCATACAATCTCCATATTTGCTATTTATTTATATCTCAAATCTGTTAGCCCAACTGGTAAATTTTTTATAGTAGTTACTGTAATTTACAGTCCCAGAATTTCTATTTGATCTATTTTGTAATTTCTAGTTTATTGATCTCTATTTAGACAGATTATTCTACTTGTAATTCTTTAAACAGTTTTCTTGATTTACCTGAACATAGTTTAAATAGCTGATTTAAATTGTCTACTTAATCCAGTATTTAGACTTCTTCAGTGACCATTTTTATTGAGTTTTGCTCCCTCAGAATGAGTCATACTTTTGTGCATTTCACAATTTTTTGTTAAAGACTGGATATTCAAAACAACTTAATGTGACAACTCTGGAAATCAGATTTTCTACTTCCTTTCCAAGATGTTTTGTTTTGTTGCTGATTGTTTGCCGGAAGATTTTCCTGAAATAATTCCATAAAGTCTGTTCTTTTATCATGTGTGGCCAACTAATACACCTGCTCAATTCAGTAATTGTCCATTTGGGTTTCTGTAACAAAATACCTTAGGGTAATTTATAAATAATTTATTGCTCATTGTTACGAAGGCTAGAAAATCCAAGACTTAGATAACATCTAAAGTCAAAGACAGCAGCTTCTAGATGTCATCACATGGAAAAATGGGTGAAAATACATCTCTTAGACCTCCTTATTTTTTATTTTTGAGACAGGGTCTCTCTCTGTCGCCCAGGCTGGAGTGCAGTGGCCCAATCTCGGCTCACCACAACCTCTGCTTCCCAGGTTTAAGTGATTCTCCTGCCTCAGTCTCCAGAGTAGCTGGGATTACAAGTGCCCACCACCATGCCTCACTAATTTTTTTTTGTATTTTTAGTAGAGACAGGGTTTCACTACGTTGGCCAGGCTGGTCTCAAATGCCTGACCTTGTGATCCACCAGTCTTGGCCTCCCAAAGTGCTGGGATTATAGGCATAAGCCACCACCCCTGGCCTCTTAGACCTCTTTTATAAGGGCACACGTTTCATTCATGAGTACACAGTCCTTATGTGATCTAATCAACTTCCAAAGGCCTCAACTCTTAATATCATTACTTTAGGGAATAGGTTTAACATATTAATTTTCAGTGGACGTGTATTTAGAACATAGCTGTAGTCAAACAATGATTGAATAGATTCCCTTTAATTCTTAGAACTCAAAAATCCATTGGCCTTTGCTGCAGAGGCATATACATACATACATACGCACACACATGCACAAGCACACATATATGTGTTAGAGAAGAATATTAACACTTTGACAGTTTACAACCCTGTCTAAATATTCACTTCCTGCTTGTGCAGAGCCTCAGTAAACAAAAGATGGGAGATTATGATCTTCTGAGGTCTTGTATGAGCATGTGTGCAATTCTGTGCTCTTGTGTGGCCTTGTACAACTCCAGGAATAGATTAGAGCTTTGCAAAGCCTTACATGGACAGTTCATTTTCCAGACCATACTTTGATGTTTTTGGTTAGCCTCTTATTATTCAACCAATTTTACTATTTCCGGCATCTGCATTGTTAAATAATTGCCCTTGATTTTTTTTCCCCCCAACAATAATCTGGGTATGAAGCTTTTCTTAGTGAACCCTAAGTCAGGTCAAATAAAGTCATTCTGTGAATGAGGCTTTCCTAGGAAGCTGATATAGGTCAACTACTAACAAGTTTTCTGAGGTGTCACTTTTTGAAAGTTCCAAACACACTGTGTCCTCTCGAGGCTGAGAGAAATACTAGCTTCTAGGTTTCTAGTATTTACAGTTACCTTGGTTGCAATTCTACTGATATCCAAGGTATCCGTGGAGCTGGGGAGAAAGGAAACACTGAAATGCCAGCAAACTTTGTCATACTGAGATTCAGCTGTTTTTTGTTTTTTAATAAATGCTCATAGGACTATTGTAAGACATTGGTAAATTACCAAAGTTTGCCAAAGCTCGTATAGACAATACTTGTCAGTATTTTTGTTGCTGTTACGGAAAAGTGAATTGTTTCTTATTAACACCATCATTCCGAAAGTGCTTCTCAACTTTTTATACTTTAACAATCTTCCAACTAATATATCCCCTATAGTGTTTTAAATACAAACACTATATTTTCTGTACAATTCCTAAAGTATATGCTATTTTACTTTTAAGGCAATTTATTCCATCCATTATATTCTAGTGACATCTGTTGCAGTAAAGTGAGACAGGACAAGACATAAATCACTGATATTTCTTAGATTCCATGCTGAAACACATACATCAACAATGCTTCATTGGTTTGAGTATTCCAGTTCTCCAACAATAAGAAAAAGGCTGTTAATACCGAACAACTGTTTCCATCTCCTCTTGGAATGACAATTTAAAAAATGAAAAAGTGCTCCCAAAGTGAAAAGCACTACTTTTTAAAGATTGCATTGTGAGAATAAAATGAGTTGTTTTTATGCCAAAATTAATAGCATGAAAGAGAAATGCATGCACGTTTTTTAGAAGAAGGAAAAGTAGAGCACATATTGAGAGTTGAAGACAACATACACTCTGCCAGAATTTAGGCCTGGCACCAGAAAAATGAATTTCATCATTTGTTGCAGCTGTGTGCCATACATATCACCTCGACTGTTTCTCATTGGATTATTCCTCTGCAATCTTTTACAAAAATTCTCAATATTTAACCAAAGAGACAACATCCATTTTCTCAATTCTGTCTCCTAATTACTTTCACCCTTAATAAATGGTACAGAAAAATGCCTTAAGGCTATGAATCTGTAAGCACTAGATGATGTAGTAGTTCTGAATAATCTAATGTACTGGGCAGTGACTGCATTTAAGGAATTGGAAAAAGATTAGGGCACAGATTGGAGGGCTTTATATCCATGTCTATCTGCATAATTATTAAATATTCTACTCATGAACTTCAAGGACTTCTAAAAATAAATGATTCATATCTTCAGAAATGTAGTTGCTTTGTAATAGCTAAAGAAGCAGATGAAGAGAGAGCCTAAAAATAGGGACTTTTCTCTCTACATGGTTATAGGCAAATAAGCATTGGTTTTCTTATGTTGTTATCAAGAATAATAGCAGTTTGGGTATAGAGTAAATTTTGAGCTAAATGTAACTGACTTCAATACACTAAAATTTGAACAAAAACGGCTAAAAACACAAGAGAAAAATAAGGAGTGTTCAAGAAATACTTAGCCAGACACCTATCACATGGAGGATGAAGGCGAATGGCATGATTCCTATCTTTGGGGGATAAATTTGGAGTATAATACAACATACAAATTGCCTTGGAGAGACAGCAGTCTTTGGTTTGAAGACTATTTATTTATATAATTGTGACATGCATAACCCATTGGTTATTGCATTCTTCTTCCTCCCTTAATGTTCCACCTGAGATTCACTTCCTGTCAATTTGTACACTGTCCAGCAATAGCCATAAAGCACTTTAAGCAAATAAGTAGTGACATGGATGGAATTGGAGGCTATTAAGAGCAATAACTCAGAGTAAAGAGCCACATGTTCTCATTAACAAGTAGGAGCTAAACAATAGGTACACATGGACATACGGAATGGAATAATAGATATTGGAGACTCCAATTAGTAGGGGAGTGTAGGAGGGGGCTGGGAGATGAAATCTTACCTATTGGGCGCAATATACACAATTTCAGTAATGGGTACATTAAAAGCCGAGGCTTTACTACTATGCAATATATCCACTGTATTAGTCTGTTCTCACACTGCTGATAAAGACATACCTAAGACTGGGTAATTCATAAAAAGAAGTTTAATGGACTCACAGATCCATATGACAGGGGAGGCCTCACAATCATGGCGGAAGGTAAAAGACACATCTTACATGGAGGCAGCCAAGAGAATGAAAGCCAACTGAAAGAGGAAACCCCTTATAAAATCATCAGATCTCCTGAGACTTATTCACTACCATGAGAACAGTATGGGGGAAACTGCCCCCATGATTCCATTATCTCACACTGCATACCTCCCACAACACATGGGAATTATAGAAGCTACATTTCAGATGAGATTTGGGTGGCAACACAGCCAAACTATATCATCCACTAACACAAGTATACTTGTAATTCTAAATCTATAAAATTTTTAAAATGAGTATGAAGTATTACAAAAAATCAACAAAATTACAGAATAAAAATTATTAAATTTATCGATTTAGAAAATAAGTAGTAACTCTAATAAAGTGTATTAAATAAAATCCTGAAAGTAGATGTCAGATTGCAGAAAGTTAAGAAAGGTGTGAATTTTAAAAAACAATGCAGAGATCATATAAAATGATTATTTTGGAAAACATAATTGACAGATAATATATTTTGGATAAGTAAAGGGGTTAATAAGACAATCCAGGCAGCCTAAGCTATAAAGAGTGCAGCCATGCACCCTCTGCAAATTAACACATCAGATAATGGTAGATAGTTGGAGGGTTGTTTACTATTATGAGGTAAAAGATAAGAAATATTTTAAGTTGCTTTATTGTGGAGAATTAGATTAATAGGTGTAGGTCGTGTAAAAACACACTTGAATCTATTCTAGTATGAACTTAAAACTCTTCAAAAATATAATGTGGCATTGTGGAAAGAATGCTGCTTTTGGAAGGAGATAAGATGACCTCGATCAGGTCATGACATTTTATTAACTGCAGTACAACTTTAAGTAATGCAAACTTCCTAGGCCTCAGATTTATCACTTGTAAAATTGTTTAAAAATGAGTAATTATAACCTATGTGAAATCTCTCAGCAAAATTACTGACATATAGCAGGCAATTGATAAATGTAGGCAACTGATACTTTGCCTCTTGCGAAGATTTTCACTGAAAGTGCCAACTTGAGCTGTGTTGTTATGGGTGGTGGAGAAGAAATTAAGGTGGATGACTTTAAATGGTCGCTTCAAACTTTAATATCTTATGACTCTTTAGATGAAGTGTCTAACATCCCAGAGACTTGCACACTGGCAAAAGACAGAGCTGACATTGGAACTAAGAACTATTGATCCGGAATGCATGCTCCTTTCAAATAATCATATCTAGGCTGTACACAAAGATGTTGTTCAGAGCAGATTCACAGTGGATTCCTTCAACAAAAAAGATCACAGTGGCTTAATTGATTAGCAAAGTTAAAGTCAACTTACTAGAAGGAACATTTTTGTTGAACTCAAACTGGAAAAATCCTGTTATGTATTTTTAAAATGAATATTTTTTTGAAAATAAAGATCATGGATGTTATGTAATTATTTCCAAAACTTACTAGTTTTTTCTCATTATATATGAACCTTTTTTCCAATTTGAAAAAAATAGATTTATTAGGGATTTGGGACAGAAACATTTTTAAAAGGAGCAGGATTGAATGATGCTTGTGGTGGTTCCGTTTTCCTCCTACTGCATATATGTGTATATATATATATATGTATATATATACACACACAAGTATATACACACACACACATACACACATACATATATACATACACATATACACACATATCTATACATATATGTGTATACATGTATGTATATATGTGTGTGCATGTGCATATGTGTTTGTGGATGTGTTAAATTTTAATTTACTGTTAAAGTTTTATGTGGTTTTCCAAAATTTGTAAGTCAGAAAACTGGCTGGTTATGACAATTCTTGGGTATTTGATGATCTTTAGGTCCTTCAGTGATTGAGTTATAATAATATGCCTTTATCCCAAGGATGAGGTCTTATGTTAAATGGCTTTGCAGCATTATCAACTGTTTGGGGATTTTATGAATCTTATTCTGAAAAATAGGTGAAAGCTCTAAATCTAATAACTCAAATATAAAAGCACATAATTTTCAAGGATTTTCAAAATGCAAATACCCCACAGCAGTGGATCATGCAAAAAATGGACTGCTCTGCAATGTTTGAATCCTTCTGCAAAGCAAAGCAGATTTCAGTCTGTGGGGTTTGATTTTTACCCTTCAACCATAGAACCCACAGTCTACAATTACTTGTTATACAGGATATCTACTTTCCAGTCACTAGTTAGGGATGGAAGTGATCAAAAAGGGAAATAAGGCACATGGAGAAAAAGAGGAGAGTTCAGGACAAAGAATCGCCAGCATTTTGATGTTTGATAAAGGGGGACATAGAAAAGGAAATGGACAAAGGGGTGAATATGACAGAGTTTGTTAATAAGATGAAACTGAGCAGTTCCGTCAAATGCTCATGAAAGATCAAATTGTACCAAGATTGAAATACATATATTGAATGGTAAAATGCACAGAATTGTTGACAACATCAGAGTGGTTACGTGGTAGGTAGTAGGAACTAGGAGCTGATTTGGAAGTGAAGCCTGAAAAATAGTTAAGGAAGCAAAGGCACCCGGTTAGGCAAATAGAATTCAAGAAATTCTACTAGACAAGTTGGTAGAGAAAAATCTGGAAAAATGACAGTGTTTAAAGAGGATATTTATTTTATTTTACTAAATGTTATTGGGAGAGGCAAGACCACATTTAAATAATGATAGAAAACATTTCATATGAAGAGAAAGATTAAAGAATGAGCAAAGAAAGTCTATAAGAGTTTTCAGTCTATATGTCTTTAAGAAAGTCTATAAGGCTTTTTATTTGCTTTTCAGTGGAACAAGATTCCTGAAAAGATGGGAAAAAAAGAGAGACTTACCACACATTAGAAAAACAGTTATGGAGAAATAGAGGAAAACTCTTTTTGAAAGGACAGAAGAAGCAGAAGATTGGTGTCAGGGAGTTGAGGAATAAACCAATTTGATGACTTTGATTTCTCTATGAAATATGACATGGACACAGTGTATTAACACAAACAGTGGAGGAGAGCTTGAAGGTTTGAGGAAAGAAGCAAACATCTTAGTTGATAAAAGCTATGAAAGCACATGATTTCTAGAACAGCAAAGTGGCCTGGCAGCTTTGAGATTCCATATATGAATTTGTTTGTGGTTGGTGATCATGGATTTATTGTGAAAACAATCTGTCCAGTTGTGGTTTCTCTGACCAACGTTGCATTTGGAGTTGTGAGATGGGGCTGTGGGAGCAGAATACAAGTATCAGAGGATTAAGGGGTCTGTTAGACAGTAGTAGTGCTGATGGACCATGAAATGTACAGTGAATACGAAGGACAGAAAGCCAGCAGGAGGCTGCATGATTCATAACTGGGGACCAAAATAAATTTAAGACCTTTATGAGTTTCAATATTTTTTGTGTAAAGGATGGGAAGCTGCAGTCAGGGAGAAGGATGGGGGACTTGTTGATTTCAGGAGTGGAGCTGAGTGAGATGTGACAACTTTGAATAATGTACAGTGCACAAGAATATCATTAAAGATGAACAGGAAGAATTATCAATAGTTGAGGCTTTAGAAAGTTCAAGTGCTCTAGGATACTGGAAGAAGATAACAAGATATGAAGCCAGATACTACACAAATGAAAATTAATAACCAAGAGTTTGGTGCAAAAAGATACTGAAAAGAGAGGGGAGGATGATGTGGTTGGGTAATATAAACCTTGAAGGAGGAGCAGCATTGTTTTTGTAAGTTTATTTTATTTTTCATATAGAAAACAATTTCCTGGAAGGCATGTGTGGGAGTGAACAAGGAACTGACCTCACCTTCTGATCATAAAATGTATGAAAAAAAATATGCATTTGAAACCCGAAGGAAATATTTATACAACGCTAACAAAACTAGTTAGTTCTACAGGGAGGATGGTTAATTTAAGATGGTAATTGGTGTGAAGTAGATAAATGCAAAGCCACACACATAAAATATATTTCCTCTTATATCTATCTGTAATTGCTGTGACCATTATATTTACCACTTATCGAGTATGTATTGTGTGCCAGACATATTGCAGATATTAAATCATTTTACTCTCAAGAGAACTTGGAGGTGGTTATTTTTATTTTATATTTTCAGAGAAGGGATATAAACCTCAGTTTAAGTAGTTCTCCAGAGTCACCCAAGAAGTACATATTATTCTGAGGCCCAAACTTAGGTGTATTGAACATAATTGAACCTCAAGCCAACCTAACCATTCTGAGATACAGTTTCCTCGTCTGTAAAATTGGGACTAATTAATACCTTTGTCAGGGGGTAATATAAAAAGGCAAATTATTTAGAACTCTCAGAAGCACACATTAAATGGGGAATATATGTTAGCAGAAATATAAACTGTCTCTATCAATTTTACCTGGTTGCATAGACACAGGCTAAGACTCATTTTGGAAGCAAAAAATACAATACACTCTTCAGAGGAGAATTCTTACTTCTGATAAAACTAGAAAAGTAGTCTTAAAACAATAGCTCAGTTGAGGGAAAGGGGAAATAACACCCTCCATCCAAATTTATTTTTTAAATGCATGTTAAATTAAGAGATCAGTAATTTCAAGATTCGTTCAGGATGGAAGTTTTTACTCTGTTAAAATATAAAATATTTGAGGCTTCCTCATGAATAAATATAGCTCGGCCATCTGCAATCCAGGAAAAAAATTGACCAGCATTAATGGCATCCTTGCATCTGCTACATTCATGAGTGTGAAGGTAGTAGTAGGGCAAGAGCAAAAATGGGTGGACCTGGCTGACAATGATTAAGTAAAATGCTGGCATAATAGAGTATGATGGAGTATAACCACAATGAATCACTATGCCTGAATAGACTTCCATATCACTGAAGAGGACAATGTACATTTTGACATGGATGAGAGCCAACTGCCTTTGAGGATGAAGGCAGGGCACCTTACATGACTCTCAAAGTGTCTGTGTGCCAAATGAAAGATTAGTTGAGGCTAGCACGGGAGGATGCAATAACTAGGTTTCACTTGATAAAAAATAAATAATGCTGAATGGGAGCAATTATCAGCAATTACGTTTCTGTTAACACAAATCCCATTGTTTGAAATTTAATTAAGGTTTTTCTGGAGGCAATACAATTGTATTTGAACCATGGAGCCTTCCTCCATGTTTCCGATGCAGTTTTTATGAGCCTAGATAGCAGTGAACTGAGATCATGTTAGGAGAGGTGTATATGTCCCAGTTAATCTTACATGACACTTGTTATTTTATTACTGTTTCATCCGCTTTGCTGTAGGCCTGTGATACACTCTTTCTTCACATGTCAAATACGTCCTGCCTTTGTTACACTTGACAAGCTGGATGTCATAAAGTCACAGCTCTCAGCATTCTAGGAATGATAAAGTACAACAAAATTCCTGCAATACCCAGATGATTGTCTAAAACTTACTCAGTGACTGAGAATTGGAATGTAAATGGGGAGGGTACTACCCCAGAGTGGAACAACCTCTTCTAACCTGTCTCACTCATCCTCTTTAGCTCACCAATAAAAAGACAGTGAATGTGGGAGAGCAGAAGAAATAGGGGTAGGATATTCTATCGAAGCAGAGCTGGCTGCGGCTGCGGCTGCTCCAGTGGTACGTTTTTACTTGCTGAGGTGCACCTTAGGAATGTAAAGCTGTTCAGAACCAAGGCAACATTCTGTGTCTCCAACTAACAGGCATTTCAAATTTCTAATACACTTTTTTTTCCTATTTCGTAGAAAAAGAAGAGAAAAATACCAATTTTCAGTTACCTTGTTGTCTTTTTCCTGTCAGGTTTTTGGAAAACTAAAATGGGAAAAAGCTGCACAAATGCCTGCTTCTTTTTTTATGATAAATGAACAAAGCAAAGATGGCAAAAAAAAGTTCTACCTTGTAGTGAGTATCTGACCAAGAAAGATTTTGGTTATGTACTTCTTGAGTAGTCTAGGCATCGAAAGTCAAATATTAAAGTGTTGACAAAGAAAATACCATGCAGCCTCAGCTGCAATTACGCTAACAGAGACAACATTTCGGCCAAAAAGTAGAGTACAGAGTCTGACAGTTGTGTACTTATGAGAAAGGAGTGAACACAGCTGTCCTGGAAAATATTGGTCATTTTAGTAATTCTACATACAAAAGTCTAAAATAACAATAATGAAATTTACTTTTTTTTTTTTTTTGCCCCTGTCCTTTGGAAGCAGTCAATTAGCACCTTTCTGAAGTTAATCTTTTGACCATGTCTTTTCAAAGACTTAACTCTAAAATTATGGCATGCACTGGAAATATTAGGCCCTGTTTCCTAGATGATGAGATGACAGATCTATGTGAAAATCTTCGGAAATGTGAGAAGACACTTTTTTTTCCACTTTTAGAAAGAAATGAACTCCTCGTTTAATTGTAATTTTTGAACACGTCTCCAAAAGCTACATATGGGTCACAGGTTTACAGGCAATAGAGTCCTCAAAAAATAGCCATTAAACAAAAACCCCTGTAAAGAGAGCCACAGTGGTTTTGCATCAGCCATAAGACTTACTCAAATGCATAATGATACTTTTTAGAGACATTTCTTACAAATGACCTCATAAGTAAAGCCCCATGTAAAAATATTACAGAAAATGTCAAGAAGGGAAGTGACAGATTTTATGAATTGCCTATGGGAAAAATGTGAAGTGTCACAGTTTATGAAGTAACTGAGAGTGCTCAGGAAAACATAAAACCATTTGTATTGAGAAAGATTGATTCAGAGATACATAAAGGTATCTTTTAAAAATGAACATAAATCATTAACAATAGGACAATCTGTCAATGGAATCTAAAATTATAATTTTAGGTAAAGGAAATTAAGTATAAAAAGTCAGCAGGAACAGGTGGTTTTGTGTGTGTGTGTGTGTGTGTGTGCGCGCGCACGAGCGCAAAAAATTACATTCAAACAATCAATAGATGAGGAAATAAAGTCATCCAAATCCAAATTGCATTACTTGTTTGTATTAGTTTCCTCTGTCACTGCCTTTTCATAAAAGTTGAAACCTATTTCTTATTGGATATAATCAGTTATTAATAAGAATTATTAGGAATTGTTCAAGGTGAGAAACCATTACAAATAGTTATTAATTATGAATTAAAATATGAGCACCTTGTCATTATTTCCTGAATTACTATATACATGGAAGTAGGAGATTTTAAGTGCCTATCCATTTACTTTTTTCTGCAAAGAGTGCTAGTCATATCAATATGTAACTTTAACAAAAGGGTTACTATATTCCAAATATGCTAAAAAATAACTTCACATGC
Organism: Papio anubis; assembly: GCF_008728515.1. Classification (NCBI taxonomy): domain Eukaryota; kingdom Metazoa; phylum Chordata; class Mammalia; order Primates; family Cercopithecidae; genus Papio; species Papio anubis. Next base: position 78,965,346 of record NC_044979.1, read on the forward strand.
ATTTTTTTATTTTAGTCTCAACAGCCCCAAGATTATACACTTAGAAATGGTGAGTTATTTGCCTGAAGCTTTGTAACAACTCAGGTATGTGATTCCAGAGCTCATGTTTTTAGTCACTATAATAAGTTTTCTTCCAAATATATCAGACCCTAAAAGTTGTTTGTTGTTTTTCATTCATTTGTATTAAGCAGAGCTTTCCCTTCACAACTGTTAGGTCATGGTTAGGAACCATATCTAACCCTTGGTTCCATAAGAAGGGTTTACATTTGACCTGACTCTTTTCTCTTGCTTTTTCCAGTAGTAGCTACCGAGAGCTCCAATAGACACTCTTTCTTCTAAGAGGCGTCTGCCTTTATAGTCAAAGAGAGGAAACAGGGAATCCTCTCTGCTCACTGTCGCCAAACACAAAGTGGGGAGAAATACGTATTCTCTGTGAAAATTTGGCAAGGCTCTCCTCTTAGGACTAATTAGCCTATTTTTACACTTGCCCTGTGCCTTTTTTCTCGGAGGGCTCTCACAGACACTGCAAGTGTTTTGCCCCAGTGATACTTGCGGATTTTGCTTTTTCCTGGGAGCAGATGTGCTGGAACATTTTGGTTCCTGTACTGTGATTTTGCCCTGGCTATGGCACACTAACCATTGCTATAAATGCTAGGTCTTCCATGACAGAGTTTTTCTTGGCAGCCACAGCAGCAACACCCATATCACATATGCTGACACAACTGTCAGCTTCTAAAATTTAGTCAGTGATCATCAGGGATGCTCTGTCATATTTTCTTTCAACACAAAACTCCTAGGGAAGCTTATTTGGACAGTAGAGGCTGACAATATTTTATGTCTTACAGAAACGTTAGCTGTCTCTTGTGAGAGACAAGTTTGGCACAAGTAAATCTGTGAAAACTTTATTATTTGGCTACCATTCTTACTCTCACACCTCAATATAACTTCATACTAGTTCCCTTTCCCTGAAGGAATAAGAAAGAATTCAGAAGTGTATTATATTCTATTTAAATTTAAATAGAATAAGTCAATCATACAAAATTAAAATATATCAGTATTCATAACTAGAATTGCCCCTTATATTCAGGATTTGAAGCTTCTATAAAGCTCCAATATTTTTCTTTGCACATGTTTCATTCTAATGCCTTAATTTTAATTAAAATAGAAAAATTTTAAATGCTTAAGCCATAGATTTGACAAAAGTATGAAAAACTCTACCTATATATCTTTCTATTATATATACAAACAGAAACCACAGAGCCATCCATATGTATGGTTCTTTTGTGCATATGCCTATATATAAATGTGTATATATAATCACTATTATATATAAATGTGTATATATAATCAGAATTATATATATATGCATATATATAAATCTATTATACATTTTGAAAACACATACATTTAGTAGCATACAAAGTCACATGTTCCTCTTCTTTGTCTCCCCTCCCCCATTTTAGAGATGAAAGCTCAATATTGTAGAGTCTTTAGGCAAATTATCAACTCCATTTTCACTTTTGTTACTCAGTTTTGGGGGTTTCAACAGATTGTTAGCCAATGCAAAATATATGTGAATAGGAATAACTTTATAATTAAATAAATTGCAATGCTTGTAATCTATACAATAAGTCGTGTTTTCCAGTCTGTGGTGCCCTTTCAATTCTCTGCATGATATTCCTGTCTAAAAGGCACTAATAGAGACATTCTGATCTTGAAAAGAAAAGTAAGGAAAATCAACATCTAAAACTCAGAAAAGTCCTGGGTAGTAAAAGGTCTTTGTTCTGCAGAGTGTTCTCCCACAGAGGAACAGAATTTTCTTTTAACTTTTGCATTTGACTCCCAGGCTCTGAAATATAATAATCAAAGCTCTTTGCTACCTTATGTTGAATCTCCTGTACATGAAATCTTTTTATTAGGCAAAAAACTGAAATTCTTGCCCCCAAATAATTTTATGAAAGCTTGAACATTTGCCAGTTAAAAATATCTTTTTTTATTATGATATAAGCAACTGCTGATAGGCCACTGGGATAATTAGAGAAGACTAGAGGATATTTAATGAGTTTTGCAGGGTGCATTTGAGAATGTATTATATATTATCACGTGCTCCTGATAATTTTATCTTTCTCTCCCTAGATGACAAGATACCCTGGTGTTATAATGCTTAAATTAGAGATCCAAGGCAATTGTGAAACCAAGAGAAGACTATTTTTTCAAACTTTTTGTTAGGAGAGGTAGGCTTCTTCTTCCGTCAGCTTCTCTAGGGTCTTAGATTCTTCCTCAGGGAAAGATCAGTATAAACCAATCAATAGCTCATCTTAAGGGAAGATGAATTTTACCTTCTCAGGGAATGAAAATGACCTTATAGTTAAATGAAAAGAAACATAAGCCATGTTCTTGAAAGTTTTTCTGTATTCATTATGCACCTTGATTATCTGCCCCAGCTTCTGTGAGGATGGAGGCAGGCATTTCAAGCTAGATCACTCAGCCTAGATCCTTCTCCTGTAGATTCTTGAACAACTCAAACAAAACTAAAAAAGTGATATTCTCCAGCAAAAGCTTTGATGAAAAATTTGCTGAGTGAACTCTGGGGGGAGATGCTGAGCTAGAAGCACAACAATAGGAAAGTTGTGCAAGACATTGGTGGTTGTCCCACACTATCATTGGCAGGAACAAGCAAAGGAAAAGGAGGACTTTATTACTTTCTTGGAGTAAAAAGGACAGTGGGGCCTAAAAGAGAAAGTACTGTTTTTGTTTTTCTATCATTCAAGAAGTAGTCAAGTAGGTTGTCATTGAGCATGAACTCTGGAGGAGTTTAAACATTTGTGTGAAATTTCAATCTAGGGGTGATAAGGACAGAATGAGAAAGACTAGCTGGTGGTAGGGAAAAAGTTGGATACACACTATTGTGATCAATTCCTTGTAGCTCATGTAAAAGACACCTGCTTCTGGAATAGCAGTCCAGGTAAAACTGCAGCATCAATATCCACAAGCTTTAATAGCTTCAGGTGTAGAAATGAAATAAACATCACTCTCAAGCAGGGTAGCATCTCTAGGAGCTGCACGCCTTAGGGCACAGATCAGCCGACTACAGCCCAGAGGCCAAATTTGGGAAGCTGTCTGTTTTGTTCAATAAAGTTTTATTGGAACACAGTCCCACTCATTCTTTTTGTACTGTCTCTGGCATCATGTAGAACATTGCCTACTTTCAAAGTTGCCTATGAGGCTTTTGCACTGCAAAGACAGAGTTGAGTAGTTGTGACAGAAACCTTATGACCCACAAAGCCTAAAATATTTAATTTCTAGCTGTTTACAGAAAAGGTTTTCAGATGACTGCCTTGAAAGTTATGGTAGTCTCATGCTCTCTGTTGTATCAAGTAAACCAGAAGCAACCTCATGGCAGACAAGGCTGTAATATGAACAGTCAGGTGGTGGGGAATCAATCCAAGATGGATTTACTTTGGAAACACCTTTTACAATTGTCAGCCACTATCTTCCTTATTCTCAAAGAACAGCAACTTCATTTATTTCCAGTAAGGAATGGTCCATATTCTTTCCTTTCTAAATTTAATTTTTGCTAAGCCTGCTTGTGATAGTAATCCATAGCAGTGCCTTTATTAGTGTAAGGACCTGGTTTGTCATGGTTCCAGAACATGTAAGCGGGCAGAATAATTGCTGAACCTATGCTCTTAGCTCAATGGCAGTTCAGGGATTCTGTTTCAGAGAGAATTGACTAGAAGGTCTTGTTTTAAAACTGCATTTGCATAGCAAGAACAATGCATGCCTTTTTATTAAATGATGTACGTCAACGTGTTTAACACATTTTTATTTCTAAAATTAATCTTATTTACATTCTATATAATTTTCCCTAGCAAATAATTTTTAATCAAAGTAACGCTGATAATGACGGAGATTACGAGGGAGTTAAATATAGTCTAAGACACCTCTTGGAAATACCCTTGTGCTAATTATATTCAACTTGAATCTGCCTGAACAATTTCCTTCTGTTCTGCACAGAATTGCACTGGCCTCAAACTCAAGACATTTTGAAAGAGTATAAAAAAGGAACCTGACAGCAATTTATATTTGTAGGCTAATTCATAGTTTTCTAAGTACTTTCATATATATTAGCCACATTGCTTGCCTGCATGCTGCAGTGGATATAAGGTAGCAAAATTAATAATAATTCTGCTTAATGTGTGGTGAATCAGAGACTCAGAGAAGTTGCATAAATTTCCTAAGAAAAAGGGCAGAATGAAAATTATAAGCCAAGTCTTTTTTTAATGTGTTCTGTTTAAGGCTAACGGCAATCAACAACACACACCAAATGATCAACAAACACCATCAACGTGTATAGCCTTGCTCACAACAGCTGCACGTGACTTCTGGAGTGGGTGGAGAAAATGTAGGTTACACATCAATAGCATCTGCTATAGCATATTATACTTCAATTAAACAATTTGTTATTTGTTCCCAGAGAAAAAACCAACAAAGCATTATACTATCCAAAATAAATAAGTTAATACACAATCTCATTTTCCTGTGGACTGAATACTTTGCTGCATGACCTGCCAAGTTTCCCAGACTGCTGAGGACTCTAGGTGGATTTTTCTGTTTTCTCTAGTCGTCCAGGAACTACAGTGCTGATGCCAAGCCCAGCTGATGCTGGCCATGTGTTCATCAGAATTCTTACCCTTCCCTGGATCTAAGGTTATTGATGGGCAATAACCACAAACAAGGTAGAGGGAGATAAACCCAGAGCTTTGTAGTAGGCCTAGCTTTTAAATGTGAATAGTCAGGAAGCTCTCTTTCTCCCTCTCCTTGTCTTCTTATATATCTAGACTTATCTCTATATATGCATGTACTTAGGAAATTGTAGAATAACACTTTAAATTTGGATATGCCTCTTTTTCCTCAATGTGGAAAAATAGAACAAGTTAATTTCTATTTTATTCTCACATATTAAAGCAGAATTTATGCAGTATTTTAGCCAGAAAAAACAAAATTTATGAGGGAAAGGTATTGTTACAGGGGGAAAAAGTATTTTACAAGTTAAAAAATTTTCTAATGCCACAATTACCCTCCACAGCCCCTTTCCCGTGCATTCCTCCATGTACCTACAAGTCTCACACCACTGCTGTGTGTGCAAATGGTGTGGTCGAGTTCACAGTGTTAGGGGAGAGAAATTGAAGATCTAGCCTTACTAATTCTTAGCTCATTTGGACATGATAATATGGAGAGTGGAAAGAATTGATGGTCAAGAGACCCAGTTATACTTCACCATTAAATAAATAAGCTACATAGACATGGGCAATGTCGCTTATAACTGCAGGGCATTGTTTTCCTCTTTTATGAAATGAGAGGCCTTTGTAATAGTTCTAAGGTCTCTATTCCAGTTCTCTGTAGTTGAATTCAAGAAAGCGATTCTCATGGATAGTGTCTTATGCTTCGATTTCCTTTCTCCTTCATCATCTTTTCACTCTTTAGAAGGGCTAGTTCACTGTCTGGGATTCTATGTGATCTGTGAGTAGCAGAATATCTGGAAAAAAAGTGTTTAATGTATTCATAAAAAATGCAGGCTCCTTCCTTTCTTCTCTTTCTTTGCATTGTCTTCATCCATAGTGGAACATAATTACTGCACTTCCAGACATCAAATATGCATTTCAGGCAGTAAGAAAGAGACGGAGAAAAATGAGAGCAGATGTTTGCTCATGAGACAGGGACTTAAGCTTCCATCTTATTGACCAGAATTAGATCGCATGAACCTTTCACCCCTGTAAGCTGCATGAGCACAAGGAAGTCGAATAATCCATTTTTGATTCCTCTGGTTTAAGGAAGCAAGGGGGAAAGGGATTGAAAGGGGTAATGAGAGTGAGCTAACCCACAGGAAACCTGCCGTGACTGGTATTTTGGAAAGGGTGGCATCTTAACAGGACAAAGACATTATTTGAGAATCAGTGAGAAAAGTTTTTATCTTTTCATCTTATCTCATCTTTCTTAATAAAAGAAATTTCCCTTAAATGCATTGTAGAAGAACACCAATTGTAGATAATACATCTAAATGATGAATTCAAGACAAAGGGTAATTTTCTGTTGCTATTAGAAGTCTTATAATTAGCTAGGCCAGATAATAATCTTTAAAAGGTGTTTTTACTTAGGACAGTACTATCTTGGCAGATTGAATCCAACCACTTGCAAATGTTCTAATAATTATTGGGCACATAAAAATACAATAGCAATGTATTCCAACTCTTCCCTGATTATCAAACTTATTCAGATCTATTTAGAGATACAATATAACACTATTATTTTCATTATTACCATTAATCAAGTTCTATCTGTGAATGGTGTGGCATGCTACAGTGGATAGTTTACATCAGTTACAATAGTCAGCTCAAAAGAGGCTGGCAGTTTGAATAAAAAATGATTTACAAATTTATAAAAATACATTTGCAATATTTTTAAAAATTATGTGTGTTTTTCGGTGAAACAAAGTTTTGTATTATTACCATTCTTATTGGTTAAAAATATTGTCTGAACATGGCTATTGCCGTGAAAAGGAAAATGTATGAATTTCTATTTCTCAGATAGCTACTCTTTGTATGTTTTCTCTTTCAGACATTGGATCCTGTGTGATGAAGGAATAACTTCTGTCTGGGATTCAGTGAGAAAGGAATACTGCTCATTCTGAGAAGAAAGAAATGCCATTAAAAGCAACACAGTCAAGTTGTTGGCCTTTTAAAAATTATAAATTTTTATATAAAATAAAGTAACACATCTTAAAGTATCCTTGCTTTAGTTAAAAACTAAAAACCGAAAACAGTGGAAGTGCTGCAAGCTGTGGTGTTTGCTAAAATGTGGCAACAAGTACAATGTCATAATTTCTAAATAGCTGAAATCAATCAAGGAAGTGAAATGTGAAGTTTGACATTTTTAATAAATTATACTATTTACCTTAATGCAAGTGACATAATTGAGGTAAATTAAATAGAGGAAAGGAGCAACTGAACTGTAGCTAATTCATGTTTTAGACAGTGTTCAGTTTTCTTTAAAATGTATTCAGAATTTTTTAAGCTTTTGGTATGATAGAAGTTGGAGTCTTTATAAAATAGAGCTTATCTAGCTACTGAATTATAAAATTATTTCAAAATCTATATACCCATGACAATAACAAAGCATATGTACTTTAGATGAAAAATATTAACACATCAAAATAATCATTGTGGACAAAAATATCTTGAAAAAATTGCTATATGCTGAAATTCTCAGAATAGAAAGTGTATAATATACTCTCCCTGATGTTAATATTTTTCTGAAATAACAATTTTATTCGTTAGGCAGGTAAACATCCATCTCCTTTTTTTACAAGAAAACAATATAGTTCAGGATTTCCTAAGGTTCTGAAGTCAATAAATGATGGAACCAGGACTTGGAACCCCAGGTCTTACATGACTTGTCTTGCTTTGAGTTCTTTGTATCAAGCTGGTGGGCATAACATTGATCACCATGTTAGCAACAATGATAAAGATATTTCCATTTCATTAAATGTTTAAGGTTGTACCAGGTACATTGTAAAAAGTATCAAGCTACATTGTATCTTTTTTTCTGTGGTGAAAATGAATTCTGAAGAATCTAGCAAAAATTTTGCCTACTAAATGACTTAATCTTCATTGAAGCTGTTTATAAATCATGAGCTGTTATCAGTCTACTGTAAAATATATTGCTTGAATTATAGGTGATTAAACTCTAACTTCTGAGCAGATGAATTATAATATAGGACAAAACCAAATTCACCAGCTATGAATGCCCTTATCCCCCGTTCCCTTAGGGGACTAGGTAGACAGGATACTGGTAAGATTTGTAGGTGGATCCTCCTTAGGAAATTAGTGAGGTATATTTACACTACGCGTCATGAAGCTACCTGACCCTTCCCCATGCTGGAGTGCCAGATGTGCGAGGTCTGGGGTCTTATAGACACTGTTAGATTGCAGGCAAAATGGAGCAGGAAAGCAGGAGGGTTTTCTTGGTGAGGGTGGACTATGAGAAATTTGAAGTCTTTTGGAAAGAGTAGTACACCTGAAGCATATTATAATAGGATTGCAGATGGCAAAAGGGAAATACAAATTTCATATAATCAGAAAATGACTATGATCTTTATATAACCTTAATTATATTTAAGTTATTTTCTGGTAGATGACTGTATTTCTTTGTTTTAATAAGCATTGCATGAATTAGTAAGTAAAATAATTTAAAAAGCAAATTAAATCAGGTAAGTGACCCAAAAGTTATCAACTGTATTACTTACGTAGAGCAGGCCAAATCCCATGATTTTATTCTAAAGTTATTTTTTAAAAGGTATATGAAGTTTTTAAATAAGCAATTTGATATCAGAACATGTTGCAGGTGACACCACATCTGAGTAAATAAATTCTATTAGATCTCATTTTGAACTGTGATTTCAAGATCATTTTTTCTAATTTAATCAGTTACATTTAAATTACTAGTATTTAAAGGGCAGGGATATTTTTTCCTTTTATTTCATTACCACTACTTTATTTCAGCATCTTCTTGATGTGCATTTTATTTCAATTAATTAGAATGACTATATGAAGTTCCTATTCTTGTAAAACCCCTCCAACCACAGCACATATGTATGTATAAAACTTAATTTATGTCTCTACCTCATTTATCTACCAGGCATTTAATAATATAGACATGTGAATAACATACAGGTTATATAGGTAACTTGATCAATAGTGATATCAAAACTGAGATTCGAGATTGAAATGAAGTTTCTTTGGTTTTGCACATAAATTTTAAAATCATTGAATTAAATTTAAGCAGATTTCATTATGTTCTGTATGGCTAAACTATCATCAAATTTACCCATATGAATTTATTTGAGGGGGGAAAAAGGTGAAATTTTCTTCATAAACTGAAAAATGTGAAAACCTGATGGGACTACAAGTTTTTCCATCTCATTATAAGTGTTTTTAAGATTGTCTTCAGACATCCATTTCTTGCAGCATAGTAGACTACATATATTAACAAACATCTCAATAAAAATAAAATACAAGCAATGATAAATTAGAGTCCCTAAATAAATTATTTAGAAATGGATCTTTAATGTCAAAATTATTTAGAAGAGGAGGCAAGAATAATTAAAGTGGTGGAAATTTCTGTATCAAAATTATAAGAGGGTATAGCAATTTGTTTATGAAATAGTAATTAAAATTGTATAATAATGGCATAGATACCTAGATCTGTGAAACAAAGTTCAGACATATATCCACATGTATGTGGAAATTAATATATGACAGAACTGGCATTGTGGATAAGCAAATGAATTTCTTTTTTATACGTTTGGCTTGTACAAAGTTTTAGGAAGAAAATACAGAAATTTATATCCCTACCCCATTTCACAACCAATATTCTATTTCAATTGATTAAAAATTGGTTTCACATTTAAGTTACTTGGGAAAGATTGAATTTCTTTTTGAACCTAGGCAGAAGATATTTTACCTAAATAGAAAATCTGAACTGAAAAATTGATTATAAAAATAAAGATTGAATGGATTAAACAGCTGTTCAGCAAAAGGCTGATAAAGCAAAAATCATATTTGAAATATGCATATTTGATGAGTAAGTGTCCAAAATATAATTTCTACAAATAAATTTGAAAAGATTAAACCTATAATGAAGTTAATAAAAAATTGAAAGAACCCTTTTAATAAGTATATGTGAAAATGATCAATAAACAGCTGCAATGACATTCATCTTCATTAGTAATAAGGGAAAAGTAGTTAAGTACACTTTAGATATAACTTTATATCTTTCAGATTGGCTACTTACAATGTCATTCAGCACCAAGTTTGGCTGAGGATTTAGAGAATCTGAAAGGCTTATCCATTGCTGGTAGAAATCTAATCATGCAAAAACACTTCAAAAAATCCTTTTATGAAATTATATTTTACAACATATGATGTTAGATTATCTAAATTTCAGCAATTCTATGCATACAGTATACAAATTTAAGTGTATGCTTCTGTAATTGCTATGAAAATCAAAATATAGAATATATCTATTATGCAAGAATATTCCCTCATGCTCTATTGCAGTACATCTCTTCTCCAATATACGCCACAACTGGCAACCAATGATCTGCTTGAAGGTACTACTTACTTTACTAGGATTTCATGTAATTGTAATCATACAGAATATTGACTTCTGTGCTAGATGTCTTTCACATACCATAATTCTTTCAAGGTAAATTCATATTGTTGTATATAGCATTCCCTTTATTGCTGAGTGGTATTCTAGTGTATAGATGAAGGAAAATGTGTTTATTCACTAGTTGATAGATAATTGTAGGCAATTAGGTATAAAACTTCTGTGCACATTCTAATGTTTAATTTTAGCTGTTATACTATAGTCTGATCCATTTTGAATTAGCTTTATATGGTGTGAGGTAAGCATTAAGGTATATTTTTTCACATGTAGATATCTGATTGCATCAACTCAGTCTTTTGAAAATTGAATCCATTTCCTATTGAAATTCTGTGACACATTTGTCATTAATTGACCATGTACATGGGTATTTTTCTGGAGTGTCTATTTTGTTTTGATCTACATGCCTAATCTTCAATAACACACTGTCTTGATCACTGTAGCATTACAGTAATTTTTGAAATGGGAATTTATGTATTTTAGCTGTTTTCACTTTTCAAAATTGTTTTGTTTATTCTAGGTCTTTATACTTCCACATCAATTCAGAATTTAGCCTGTTTATATCAAAAAGTCTGCTGGGATATTTTTAATAATTTTGTTTAATATGTAGATTAATCTGGAGAACTATCATCTTAATGTTGAGTCTTCTGCTTCATGAACATGGTATAGCTTTCCATTTATTTAAGGTTTATTTGTTCATTTTTCTGTGATGTTTTATAGTTCTCCTTGTGAATATATTACACATCTCTTAAGTTTATACCAATACATTTTATGTGTTTGGATCTATTGTTAAAGTTATTACATTTTTATTTCAAATTGTTGATTGCTAGTTTGTAGAAATACAGTTGAATCGTGCATATTGTCCTTATAACAGGTGATCTTGCTATCTTTACTTACTAGTTCTCATAGCTTCTTTGCCAGTTTCTTGTGATTTTATCAATCAGTAAACACAGTTTTGCTCCTTCCATTCATATATGTATGTGTATATGTGCGTGTGTGTATATAAATGTGTATATATATATATATATACACACATATGTTTTTTCTCTCCTTTGTATTAACACAGTGAATAATTGAATAACAATGATACAAGCATACTATTTTTTTCTTGATCTTTGGTAGAAAACATTCAGTCTGACAATTAAGTATGATATTATCTGCATGTTGTGGAAGTTCTTTTGTATGCCTAGTTTTCTGAAAGTTGTTTTTCCTTAATTAAGAATACATAATGAATTTTATTTAAAATATTTCTGTCAATTTGCATTATAATATGAATTTTGTTTTTTAGTGTATTAATGGTAAAAATTATGTTCATTGATTTTTAAATATAGAACCAATTGTGTTATCTGAAATAAAACCCTCTTAGGCATGCTATACTAGCCTTTTTATGGATATGTGAATTCAATTTGCTAATATTTCTATTTTATAAATCAAAATTTTCACCTGTTGTCATTTTCTTCTTGGAAAAATATTTTACAATATTTACCATAGTGTAGATATATTGGCAAAAAATTATCTCTAATTATTACATTGGTGCAAAACTAATTGCAGTTCTTGCCATTGAAAGTAATGGTAAATTACTTTTTCTCCAACCTAAATTTTCCTATGTTTAAAATTCACTTTTGTTTCTCAGAGATATTTTCATAGGTAAAAGCATTCCATGTTTATGAGGTTTTCTTTCAACACTTGAAAGATTTTTTATTGTCTTCTGGCTCATATGATTTCTAAAAATAAATCTGATTTATTTATTATTTCTTTCTCACATGTAACATCCTTTTTTTCTAGTTTCCTTATCACAGTGCTTCGGCCTTTTGAGTATGACCCTTGTGTGGTTTTATCTGGGTTTCTTCTTGGAATTCATTAAAGTTTTTGTATCTGTATGTTCCTAGTTTTCATAAAAATTTAGTGAATTTTATGCCATTTTTTTCAAATATTTTTTTCTCTCTTTCCTTATTTCTGGTATTCCAAATACAAATAAATTAGAATATTTAATGTTGTTTCAGACATAATTTAGACTATCTTTATTTTCAGGCTTTTTTTCTCTGTTTCACTTTATAATATTTATATTGGTATATATTCAGATTCATTAGTTTTCCTGCAATACATAATTGGCTTTTGGTCTCATCCAATAACTTTCATTTAGGTATTGTATTTTTAAAATTTTTGTAAATTAATAAACTTTATTTTTTTAGAACACTGTTTGGTTTACAGAAAATCAGAGCATAGAACACAGGGAAATTCCAAACACCCCTTTTCCCTGTAATGCAAGAAGTTTTCTGTCTTAACGTTTGCGTTAGTGTGATATATTTGTTATAACTGGTGAAAAGATATTTACACAATATTATCTAAGGTCTGTAGTTTACATTAAGACTGAATCTTTGTGTTGCATAGTTTTATGGGTTTTGACATATGCATAATGTCATGTATTTACAATTAAAATATTGCACAGAATAGTTTTACTAATATTTACCAATGTTTTAATAACGAACAAATTAGAACCATAACATGTTGGGTTGAAGTGGTGTACTGACAATAATAATCGTTTGGTGAGCATGTGCTATGTTTTGGGCACTATACTGGGAGCTAGGGATTCAAAAGTGAGTAACTCTTAACCTCTTCGCTTAAGCAGCTCAATGCTTATTGTGAAATATAAAAATTGAATAAACTTCAAATATATAGATAATAATAGTATCAATAAGTATGATTATGTGACACTTTATTTAAGAAATATATGTCAGTTTCTTTACATATACCTCTTTATATTATCCTTACACTTTCCTGCATTTTAGGCAATATCTTCCTACAGAATGAGAACCTTTAAGCTAAATTATTTTCTCTTCAGTGATGCAAAACATTAGTAAACAACTGGGGATCTGAGCCAACATATTTCTGAGATTGAGGCCTAACCCACCTCCACAAATCCATCCCTCCCTCACAGGGAGAAATTGAGACAGGTGAGCTCAGAAGTTGGCACCTCAGTTTACTTTGCTTTTGTCTATCCCATTGTCTTGACTCTGTTCTCCTTTTACAGGAGATGGCAAAAAAGTTCTATTGAATGTGAGTGAACAATGAAATAGGAAACTGGTAATACTTTTGATTTGCCTTATTTACTCATAAAGAAAGCATCCAAAATGAGACCTCCTTTCAGGAAGCAGATAAGGAAGTTTAAAATATCTCTCACTCTCTAACAAAATTCGTCTTTAAAAAGTTATCTTAAAGCTAGAGACATGTTTGCAATCTTTGAGAGACTTTTTCCTCCCATTCCTTTTAACATTATATATAGCACAAATTCTGTATATAATTCCTCTTTAAATGTCTAGGATCCACAAAGAATATCTAATAATTGTCATCATAATATTATGGTCCTGACTAAGGGTATGCAGATGCTTAATTAGTAACTTTTATCCTGTCTTTGCAGTTTGCTGCTAATGGCTTCAAGTAAATGGGGGAGAAAGTTGCTGAAGTATCTCAAATGCAAATGAGAAAAGCAGTACGAATCTATTATTGTCCATATTTATACAGTTCACATCATAAGTATTAGAATTAAAGAAGCCATTTACACTTACATTTTCAAAGGCTGTGGAAAGAAAACATTATTCTACTTTAGAAGATCTGACCTTGCCACTATATAGGTAGCTTCTAATTATCTAGTATGAATGTGAACTGTTTCCATAACTGTGGTATAAAACAAAACCAGCCCAACTATTTTAGCAAATATCATAGAGGTAAAATTAACATTTGAAAAGATGAGCTTGTATTCAAAACTCAAACTCAAAAAAGGCAGCACACACATTTCCCTTATTTCAGATGTGCTGGAATGAAGGAAATATTATCAGCCCAACAAATTACCAACTCTACTGCAATTAGGAAAATCCGGTATTAAGGATGTAAGAAGATACAGATTGCTTCCATTTATGGGAAGATGTCATAGGCATACTTTTCTCTATTGCTCCCATAAATACCAGCACGTAACGTAGAGAGCAGATATAATACAACTCTGAAAGATAAAGTGTTGCGGGAAGTCAGGGACCCCGAACGGAGGGACCTGCTGAAGCTGTGGCAGAATAACAAAGTGTGAAGATTTCATAGACATTTATTAGTTTCCCAAATTAATACTCTTATAATTTCCTATGCCTGTCTTTAATCTCTTAATCCCATCATCTTCGTAAGCTGAGGATGTATGTCGCCTCAGGACCCTGGGATGATTGCGTTACCTGCACAAATTGTTTGTAAAGCATGTGTGTTTGAACAATATGAAATCTGGGCACCTTGAAAAAAGAACAGGATAACAGCGATGTTCAGGGAACAAGGGAGATAACCATTAGGTCTGACTGCCTGGCAGCTGGGCAGGAGACAGCCACATTTCTCTTATTGCTGAAAATGGATGAGAGAAATATTGCTGAATTCTTTCCCCAGTAAGGAATATTAATAACAGCCCTGGGAAAAGAATGCATTCCTGTGGTGGTGGGGGAGGCTCTAAGATGGCTGCTCTGGGGGTTGCAGATAAGGGATGAAACACGCCCTGGCCTCCTGCAGCGCCCCCAGGCTTGCTAGGATTAGGAAATTCCAGTTTGGCAAATTCTAGTCGTACCAGTCCTCTGCTCTTGAACCCTGTTAAGATGTTTATCAATGACAATGCGTGTACAGCAGGATATGGAACTTCATTAGTAATTCTAGTTTTGTCCTGACCTTGTGATCTCACCCTGACCTCCCTTGTGATCTTTTGTTGCCCTTGAGGCATGTGATCTCTGTGACCCACACCCTGTTTGTACACTCTCTCCTCTTCGAAAATTGCTAATAAAAACTTGCCGGTTTTATGGCTCAGGGGGCATGATGGAACCTGTCAACATGTGATGTCTCCCCTGGACACCCAGCTTTAAAATTTCTCTCTTTTGTACTCTTTCCCTTTATTTCTCAGACTGGCTGACACTTAGGGAAAATAGAAAAGAACCTACATTGAAATATCGGGGGCTGGCTCCCCTGATAATAGATGAGGCAGGCTGGGTAGAGACATTAGGACAAAAGGAGTGACATGGTGGTATATTCCTTGACTTTCCTTATATACCTAAGATTGGAACTCAAAGAAACCAGCAACTCAGAAACACCAATGGACACTTTTTTTTTTTTTTAAGTGCTAACAAAATCCACTCTGTCTAGTCAAGGAGAAGAGAGGAAGCCTAGTCATGCAGAAAATGTTTAGACAGTAAACTGCTCTACTCCAAATACCACTGTAAAAACTGTTGCCGCACTCCCACCCATGTCTGCAAAGACCTAATGGGGGGGGGGGGTCTCAACTTCCAGAGAGTAACAAAGTAGCTAATTCTCCCCTTTACTGTGGATGGTGTCAGAAAAGACTGAGTAGGGAGCTGAGACTCTCATTTTCACTGAGCAGTAACAAGATCGCCATTACACTCCAGCAATGTCAGCAAAGACCATGGTGGGAGCAGGGACATACACTCCAGCCAGCAGTAATAAGACACCCCTTTTTCTCTCTGCCAGGGGATACCAGAGGGCACCTAGAAGAAAGGCAGAATTCTCGTCAATCCCAGGAGTAACAAGACCACCCTCACCATTGTGTCTGTGGAAGCCACTTGGGTGTAATAATGAGGCATTCCTATCCCTCCCAGCCAGGACAGTATCAACAGAGGCCTAGAGAGGAGTCAGACTTTCTACCCTCATCCATCAGTGGGATATTTTGGTGGTCCAGGCTGGATGAATAATGGACCCAACTGAAACCCAGTGGGGACCTGAATTTTACCTCTTGCTAACAGTAATGAGTTGGTGCCCTAGCCCTGCCACTATTACAGCAGTGTCAGAAAATTAGCTAGAAACATAAGTTTTTACATAAGATTTAGAATCTTGTAAAATAATAAAGCATATGTTTAAATTTATATCACTCATTATACCAAGAACCAGGAAGACCTCAAACTGAATGAAAAAAAAAATAATAAATTCCATCAAGATGACAGGGATATTAAAATTATCCGAGAAAGATTTTAAAGCAGGCATCATAAAAATGCAATGAGCATTTACAAACATACTTGAATCAAAAGAAAAAATAGAAAGTTTTAGCAAAGAAATAAAGGCTTTACAAGTACAGAGAAGATATAAAGAAGAAAAAAGGAATTTGAGAATAAAAAAAATGTAGTAACCAAAATAAAAATTAAAACCAAAACCCCTCAATTATAGATGCCTATGCAAATTGGAAGAGACAGAGGAAAGAATCAGTGAACTGGAAGACAGAAAGAATAAATTACCCAGTCTGAACAACAGGAAAAAAAAAAAAGAGATAAAAATTGAACAGAGCCTTTATAGGCCTGTGGGACTACAATAAAAAATGTAACATTTGTGTCGTAATAATCCTGGGAGGAAAGGAGAATGAGGGAAGACTGAAAAAGCACTCAAGGAAACAGTGGCTAATAAGTTCCCAAATTTGGCAAAAGGCATAAATTTACAAATTCAAGAAGCTAAGTGAACTCCAAATGCAATAGAGCCAAAAAAAAATATTCCAAGATACATCATAGGGAACTGCAACCCCAAATCCTATATCCAGTGAAAATGTCCTTCAGAAATTAAAGAGTAATCTGTTTAAAAGATAAGCAGATTTTTAATGTGTTTTAAAATATTCCTCAGATAATTCTAATATCTTTTCCATCTTGGTGGTGGAATTTATCTTTTCTTATTCAGACATTTTCAGATACAGAAAACCTAAGAAAATCTGTCATTAATAGACCTACTTTAAAAGAGTAGCTAAAAGAATTTATCTGTGCATAAGGAAAACAATAATAATAGGAATTTTGTAATGACAAAAAGGAAGAAAGTATATGGGAAGCAAAAACATGGGTAAATATAATAAACTCCTCCTCCTCTTGAATTTTCTAAATTATGTTTGGCGAAGCAAAAATTACAACACTGATGTGGTTCGAAATGTATATGAAGGAAATATTTAAAGCTATTTTATTATAAATGGTAAAGATAATGGATATAAAGGTTTGTTTCTACACTTGAACTGGCAAAATAATAACACTAGGAGACTGTTTTATGCTATGAATATGTAATGTAATCAGTAGAGCAACTACTAAAAGAAAGCTATAGAAAGAAATACATTCCCAACCACTGTGATAATTTTTTAAAAAAATCTTTAAAATGTTTAACCCCATAGAAATGTAGGAATGAAAAAAAGCAAAGAAAAAACTAAGAAACCAAACAGTAAACACAAAATTAGAATGGCTGACTTAAGCCTTAATCTAATAATTACTTTAGATCTAAGTGGGCTAATATACCAAAAATGACATTAGTATAGTACATTTTAAATCGGAGGAAACCAAACAACGAAAAATATAGGACAATTTGACAATTCTCAATTTTAGTTGTTTTCAAAGATACATTAATTAAAACAATACTTTATATAACTCAAAATATTTGGGGATGGAAAACATTTTAAATATAATACCTATACTCAAAGTTAATATGAAATCAACATTTTCACAATGATGACATTTATTTAAATTACTAATACTTTTTTAAAAGCCAATTAAACATATGTAATGTTGTTACCATTTGATTGTGATAATTCTACATTAACAATTTACCATAGAAAATTATTAGAGAAATGGATGGAGGATTTGTGTGGGATACAAGAGTGAAAAATAAATGACTCCAAATTTTTTGTGTCATCAAATTATAGTACATTTCTAATTATTATAAAAGTGTTACTTATAAAGTTTGAAGAAATGTATGTAAGAGTAAGACACTGATTAAGGCTAGGCACAGCGGCTTACACTTGTAACTCCAGCCCTTTGGGAGGCTGAGGTGGGAGGATTGTTTGAGGCCAAGAGTTTGAGAGCAGCGTGGGTAACATAGTGATACCCTGTTTCTACAAAAAATAAAAAAAAAATTAGCAACATGTGGTGGTGCATTCCTGTAGTCTCAATGACTTGGGAAGCTAAGACAGGAGGATCACTTGAGTGTTAGGGAGATCAAGGCTGCAGTGAGCTGTGATTGCACCACGCACTTTAGTCTGCATTACAGAGTAGACTCTGTCTCAAAAAAGAAAAGATGAAAAAGAAAACCAGATCAAATAAGTTTGCATCTATAATATCGAGTATGCCTCTGTTAAACATCATTTTTAAACAACAGTAATTAACATGAAAATAAATCAGAATGTAAATTATTACATTTGATACAAAACTATATAAGTATAATGTATATGTAAATAACATACCTTTTGCTCTGTTATGTCTTAAGTAAATTATATGACAGTTGAAGTAAAAATTAGCATGTACAAGTGTTTATATTTTTCTTTTTTGATAATTTGCAATTATACATTTTTGATGTATTGATGTATTCATATTTACTTATTCATGACACAAGTTTTATGTTTAGGAAAAAATTAAAAACAGATACTCAAAGAGGTTGGGTAAATAAACTGTGATACATTTTACATGATAGAAGAACTAAAAAATTTTAATGTTTTCTCTAGACAATGTTATAGGTAATTTTTCATTTTTGTTTTTTCTCTCTTTGTGTGTATGTATAAACATTTATAAACCTTTTTATACAATCCTATTTAACTTAGAAATATTTTTTAAATTGTTTTGTTTTCATTTTGTGTTGCTAGCTTTTTCATTCCTCATCGAAATTTAGATAAAATTTGCAGTAACCATTATGTCCCTTCACAAATATTTATTTTGTCTTATATTTTCTCTTTTTCTTTTTCTTTTTCTTTTTTTTTTTTTTTTTTTGAGATAGGGTCTCACTCTATCATCCAGGCTGGAGTGCAGTGGCATGATCTCAGCTCAATGCAGCCTCAACCTCCTGAGCTCAAATGATCCTCCTGCCTCAGCCTCCCAAGTAAATAGGACAACATGTGTGTGCAACCACACTCAGCTAAATTTTGTATTTCTTGTGGAAACAAGATTTTACCATGTTGCCCAGGCTGGTCTTGAACTCCTAGGCTCATGATTCATCCACTTCAGCATCCCATAAGTGCTAGGCTTACAGGCATAAGCCACTGCACCTGGCCTGTCATATTTATTTCCAATTTTGCTCTATGTTTGTTCTTTCCATTTCTGCTGAACTCAGACATGGCTGTGTGATTTGTGGTTCATTATATGTGAGTTGAATAGTCATGTGTTATGAGACACCAAAGAACACCAATTGTTATAAAACCTGCAAAAATAGTTAAATAAAAACAAAATCTGTGTATTTCTAAGGGTTCCCAATATTTAGAACCATACTATCTTTAAAATATTGATTAAAGTGTTTATATAGTAAGTATTCTGGCATTTGCTACATTGAATCATGTATCTTTTCCCCATAATGATTGTATAAATCTCCTCCCTTCAGGGCTAATAAAGATTTATAATCCTGTATTACAAGGGTTTTGTGTCTCCAGGAAACTGAATATATGGCACATCCCACTAATTCAGTTTGTCATTTAGCTTCACATCTGCCTTCTTTTTTCATCTCTACAAAGTTCCAGTGTTGATCCGCATGTTTCAGGTGTCAGTCAAAATGAAAAGCAATCCTTGGAGGATACAGCTTTGAACTTATATAAAGGCTCTGTCTCATCAGGTGTAAGTTGTCCTTGCATCGATGACTTTAAGGGCTGTGACTCACTGTGTGTTGCAAACCTCTCCTTCTGCCTGTCTTTTTCAGTTTACAGAGGCATCCTGTCAGCTCTATGATAGAGTAATGCCTTCTGTAACTCTCCTAGGAGGTCATTTATCTTCTAGGTTCTTGCTAGGCTTTTATCATTGTTTACTTTTAAAATAATTTAAGTGTAGTTCTGAAGATTTAGACATGAAGTCATTGCAGATAAAAAAGAAGTCTATATCATCTCTACTTTGACTACACAAAATATCTGTATAGAGATTTTAACTTTGTGGAGTCATAGACACCCAAAATATATAGCTACATAAACACATACTCATGGTTCTTAATTTTTAAAACTGATATAGTTTGGCTGTGTCCCCACCAAAATCTCATCTTGAATTCCCACATGTTGTAGGAGGGACCCAGTAATTGAATCATGGGGGCAAGTGAATCATGGGGGCAAGTCTTTCCTGTGCTGTTCTCCTGCTAGTGAATGAGTCTCATGAGATCTGATGGTATTTATAAGAGGAATTTCCCTGCACAAGCTCTCTCTCTCCCTGCCTGCTGCCATCCCTGTAAGATGTGACTTGCTCCTCCTTGCCTTCTGCCATGATGTGTGATATTCCCCAGCCACGTGGAACTGTAAGTCCAATTAAACATGGGTTTTTTTGTTTTGTTTCTGGTTTTTTTTTTTTTTTTTTTTTGTAAATTTCCCAGTCTTGGGTATGTCTATCAGCAGCATGGAAACAGACTAATACAGTAAATTGGTACCAGTAGAGTAGTGTACTGCTGAAATACCTGAAAATATTGAAGTGACTTTTGAAGTGGGTAACAGACAGAGGTTGAAACAGTTTGGAGGGCTCAGAAGAAGACAGGAAAATGTGAACATTTGGAACTTCCTAGAGACTTGTTGAATGGCTTTGACGAAAATGCTGATAGTGATATGGAGAATAAACTCCAGGCTTAGGTGGTCTCAGATGGAAATGAGGAACTTGTTGGGAACTGGAGCAAAGGTGACTCCTGTTATGTATTAGAAAAAGACTGTTGGCATTTTTCCCCTGCCCTAGACATTTGCAGAACTTTGACCTTGAGAGAGATGATTTTTAGGGTATCTGGCAGAAGAAATTTCTAGACAGCAAAGCATCCAAGAGATGACTTGGGTGCTGCTAAAGGCATTCTGTTTTATAATGGAAGCAGAGCATAAAAGTTCAGAAAATTTGCAGCCTGACAACGCAATAGAAAAGAAAATCTCATTTTCTGAGAAGAAATTCAAGCCAGCTGCAGAAATTACATAAGTAATGAAAAGCCAAAAGTTAATCCCCAAGACAAAGGGGAAAATGTCTCCAGGGCATGTCAGAAGTCTTCGCAACAGCCCCTCCCATCACAGGCCTGAAGGGCTAAGAGGAAAAAGTGGTTTCATGGGCTGGGCCCAGGTTCCCCATGCTGTGTGCAGTCTAGAGACTTGGTGCCCTGTGCTCCAGCAGTTCTGGCTGTGGCTGAAAGGGTCCAATGTAGAACTCAGGCCATGACTTCAGAGGGTGCAAGTCCTAAGCCTTGGCAGCTTCCACATGGTATTAAGCCTGCAAGCATATAGAAGTCAAGAATGAAGGTTTGGGAACCTCCTCCTAGATTTCAGAGAATGTATGGGAACACCTGGATGCCTAGGCGAAGTTTGCCGCAGAGGTGGGGCCCTCATGGAGAACCTCTGCTAGGGCAGTGCAGAAGGAAACTGTGGGGTCAAAGCCCCCACACAGAGTCCCTACTGCGACACCACCTAGTGGAGCTATGAGAAGAGGTCCATGGTTCTCCAGACACCATAATGGTAGATCCACTGACAGCTTGCACTGTGCACCTGGAAAAGCCACAGACACTCAATACCAGCCCATGAAAGAAGCTGGGAGGGAGGCTGTACCCTGCAGGGTCAGAGCTGCCCAAGACCATAGGAACCCACCTCTTGCATCAGTGCGACCTGGATGTGAGACCTGGAGTCAAAAGAGATCATTTTGGAACTTTAAGATTTGACTGTCCTGCTGGATTTTGGACTTGCCTAGGGCCCGTAGCCCCTTTTGTTTCAGACAATTTCTCCCATTTGGAATGGCTGTGTTTACCCAATGCCTGTACTCTCACTGTATCTAGGAAGTAACCTGCTTTTGATTATACAGGCTCATGGTTGAAAAGGACTTGTCTTGTCTCAGATGAGATTTTTGACTGTGGACTTTTGAGTTAATGTTGAAATGAGTTAAGACTTTGGGTGGGGGCAGACTGTTGGGAAGGCATGATTGGTTTTGAAATGTGAGGACAAGAACATGAGATTTGGGAGAGGCCAGGTGTGGAATGGCATGGTTTGGCTGTGTCCGCATCCAAATCTCATCTTGAATTTCCATTTGTTGTGGGAGGGACCCAGTGGAGGTTAATTGAATCATTGGGGCAAGTCTTTCCCATGCTGTTCTCATGATAGTGAATAAGTCTCATGAGATCTGATTATTTTAGAAAGAGGAGTCCCCCTGCACAAGCTCTCTCTCTGCTTGCTGCCATCCATGTTTGACGTGACTTGCTCCTCCGTGCTTTCTGCCACAATTGTGAGGCTTCCCCAGCCACATGGAACTGTAAGTCCAGTTAAACTTCTTTCTTTTGTAAATTGTCCATTCCTGGGTATGCCTTTATCAGCAGTGTAAAATGAACTAAAACAAAAATATAACAACCAACCTCCTCATCCTTAAGTAAATGAATTTATCTGACAGTAAAAGCTCCTGTCCTTGAGTTTTATGTTGTGGAAACTAATTAATCATATGTGAAACTGCAACAATCAGTCATCCACAAAATTGTAAAGAAAGAAAAATATTTCAACTGCTTCTTCTCTGTTAAATTGTTTGGGGCCAATCTGCCCTTTATGCCAATAACTTTATTCCCAAGCTGACCTTTCGTTCCACAAATTCCCAACTTTTCTCTTCGTTGACACGTAGGTTTGGCACATCAATGTAGAATTCAGTTCTTTACTAGTCTTTGACATAGTGTAACAGCAGAATATATTTATCCCAGACAACAGAATTTATGGAAGGGGATTTTGAGGTTCTATGCACTCGGATAGGGTGGATGTTTCTGATAGCACTTTGAATCTTAAGTAAGAATGTTTTAAATAAAACCTTCAATAAAGGATTGTATGATTTGTATGGTCCTTACAAATATGACAGTCTTAGGCTGTACACTTGATAGCTTAGAAAATAATCATAATCTTAAATATAATACTTAGATTTCATGCGGTGCTTCAAATATATGTGTATGTCTACAGCACAGTGCAATGCCTCTGTCATATTGATGCTCTTGATACACAGTTGCTGACTAAAAGAACAAGTCAAGAAATGAATGACTGAATAATAGCTCATGTAATGTGTAAGTTTGTGTAAGTTTGTAAGTTTATAGGTTTTTAGATAGTGCTTTATGTACTGCAGGATAGTCCTAAGCATGCCTCTGATTTGTAGCTTCTGAGGATTACATAAGAGAAATTTTAAATTGGGCCTAAAAGTGAACAAAAGCAAGATTTAAGTTTCAAATATCATAGACTTCTCTTTTTTGAGAATATTGGAACAACAACAAAATGATAGCCTCTGATTATCAGAGACTCAGACACCTTACAACTCACTATTCAACATTCTCAGGGCATGGGTTTGTTGTTCTCAACCCAATATGATTGGTAGAGCTAGCTCTGGTTGTCAAATGCAACTTTCAGGCAACTATACAGAGAAAGGATATAGATAGGCACACTCAGTCTTTTCTAAGGACACACCTTGGAAAAATTATACATTTCCACTTCCAAATAACTGAGCAGATATGATCACACCTAGCCGCAAGACAGGCTGGCTACTGTGGTCTTGGATGAGCAGCAATGTGTTTAGCTAAAGTTATCTTTTAAGGAAAAAAAGAATAAAAATTTGGAAAGAGTATTTTTTTGCCACAATTCTTACTCAAGCATAGATGGTTTCACCTTCTAATTATATGTAAAATTTTAAAAAGGAGCACATAGAAATAAATAGCATATTCTTCTGAATAATTATATTACATTTAGAAAAGATTCAATGTGTCAAGATGTCAACTGAGCTTGCTAATTAATTATAGTTGTGTAACCAGGCAAAAACAAAATATTAGAATTGAAATGTGTAAAATATTGGTATACAGTTATAGATGACATGTCATTTTTAATTTAACATGTGCTAGATATTGTCTACTGACACTTGAAATCCATATTCTACTGTGTTCCATGTGCTTTCTTGTGTCGTAGAGATTAGAATGCTTAAAACATAAGACTAGATTAATCAGACTTCTTTATAATTAAGGTTCTGGGCACAAGTTAGATTGATCCAATTAGATATTGCTCACAATAAGTTGGAAAGCAGAAGTGAGGTGAACATATCTTCCTGCATTTGTAAACTAGTTTCATTGTGTATATTTTAAGGTATAAAGCATGATTTTTTAACGTACATATATGAGAAATGACTACCAAAACCAAGCTAATTAACATCCATTTATTCACATAATTCCCTTTATTTATTTGTGGTAAAGGCAACTGAAATCTGTTCTATTGGCATATTTTCAAAATATGACATTATTACTAACTATAGTCATCATACTGTAAATTAAACCTCTCGATTATTCATGCTACACTATGGAAACTTTGTAAGCTTTGACCAACATCTCCCCATCCTCACCCTTCTCTCTACTGGTGAATACCATTATAATCTGTTACTATGTATTGAATTTTTAAAGAATCCACTTATAAGTGAGATCATGCACAATCTTTCTGTGTCTGTATTATTTCACTTAGCAAAATGTCCTCTTCGATCATTCATGTTGCTGCAAATGACAAAATCTCCTTTTAAAGCTGAATAATATTCCCTGTACGTATTTACCACAATTTCTTTATCTATTCATCTGTTGATACACATTAGGCTTGTTTTCACAGCTTGCCTGTTGTGAAAAATGCTGCAGTAAACATGGGAGCATAGATATTTCAATGCAATCCTGATTTCACTTCCTTTGATTATATACCCAGAAGTGGGATATATATGAGTCATATGATGGTTTTATTTTTAGTTTTTTGAGGAACCTCCATTTGTTTTTCATAATGCCTGTAACCAATTTACACTCCCATCAACAGTGTACAAGGGTTTCCATTTCTCCATACTCTCACTAACACTAATCTTCTATATTATTAAGAGCCTTCCTAAGAGGTACAAAATGAAATCTCATTGTGTTCTTGATTTGTACTTCCCTGATGACAAACAACTTTTCATTCAGCTGATAGCCAGTGAGTGCTTTCTTTTGGGAACTGGCTATTCAGATCTTTTGCACATTTTTTAAGATTTGTATTAATTTTAGGGGTACTAGTGCAGTTTTTGTTATGTGACTGTTTTACATGGTTATGAAGTATGGGCTTTTAATATAACCATCAACCACATTTGCCCATTTTTTAATCATGTGGATTATGTGTTAATTTAGCTATTGAGTTGTACTTGTTTCTTTTATATTTTGGGTATTAGCTTGTTATTGTAACTGGGGAACTTCGCTTCAAAATGCGTTTTAAAACTTTTTTCCTTTTTCTCTTTTCTCTCTTGTCTCAAGGTGTTACTTTACTAGAGAAACCATTTTATTTCTCTCCTTATTCTTAAAATATGGCCTTGAAATATACTTTCTTTTGAAATACCACATCCCTCCCTTTCTCTTCATATACCCCATTATCCCATGCACATTTTTCTAACTGTATGCTTGTATCTAGTTGTGACCTTATGTTCTGGTGGATAATCTTAAGATAAACCAGATGTGTAGACCCAGCTGCAAAATTCAAGAGATTACCTTCAGGTGGTTAGTCTGCAACCTGGTCATTGTTAAGATGACACTAGTCCATGCTGACAGTCACAAGAAGAAGGTTACATAGTCCTTGTACCCAACACCACCCCTGCATGCCTCCCATTCCAAGTTCCCTTTTTAAGCCCATCTCCCAGCATAGAGTTTGAAATAGTTTCTTTAGGTATGAGACTGGCCGTTACCCCAATGGCAGCTTGGAATAAAGTCACTTTCCTTTCACTGTATCTTGTGCTTGTTATTGGCTTTGCAAGAGGCAAGCAGCCAAGCCTACATTCAGTAACATTGGATATATGATTTGCAAATATTTTCTCCCAATTTGTAGGCTGCTTTTTCACTTTTGTTAATTTTTTATTTCACCGTGCAGTCACTTTTTAAGTATGATACAGTCGTAAATGTTTTTTTTTTGCTTTTGTTGCCTGAGGATTTTGTGTGATACAAAATATAATTGCCAAGGCCAATGTCAAGGAATTTTTTCAGTATGTTTTCTTCTGGGAGTTTTATGACGGGAGTTTTATGACTTCAGGTTTTATGGTTAAGTCTTGAATCCATTTTTAGTTGGCTTTTATGCATATTGTTACGTAATTTAATTTTCTACTTGTGCATATCCAGTTTACTCAACATCATTAATTTTCCCCCTGTGCATTATTGGTGCCTTTGTCAGAAATTAGTTGACCATATATGTGTGGGATTATTTCTGGGCTCTCTCTTGTGTCTTATTGGTATTTGTGTCTGTTTTCATGCTAGTACCATACTGTTTTAATTAATGTATCTTTTTAACATAATTAGAAATCAGGAAATATGATGCTTCCAACTTTGTTCTTCTTTCTCAAGATTGCTTTAGCCAATCAGGGTCTTTTGTAGTTTTATAGAAATTATAGATTTTTTTCAATTTCTGTTAAAAATGCCATTGACATTTTGAAAGTGGTTGCATTGGCTCTGTATGTTGGGCCAGGCACAGTGTCTCATGCCTGTAATCCCGGCACTTTGGAAGACTGAGGCAGGTGAATCACAAGGTCAGGAATTTGAGGCCAGCCTGGCCAACATGATGAAACTCTGTCTCTACTAAAAATACAAAACATTAGCTGGGCATGGTCGTGTGCACCTGTATTCCCAGCTACTTGGGAGGCTGAGGCAGAATAATTGCTTGAACCCAGGAGGTGGAGGTTCTGATAAGAGGAGATGGTGCTGTTGCACTACAGCCTGCGTGACACAAGAGTAAGACTCCATCTCAATAAATTAATTAATTAATTAAGAATCTGTATATTACGTTAGGGAGTATAGACATTTTAGCCATATTCTTCTAATCCATGAACACAGGATATCTTTGCATTTATTTGTTTCTTCTTCAAATTATTTATAAATGTTTCATAGTTTTAAGGGTACATGTCTTCCACTTCCTTGGTTAAAGTTATTTTTATTTTTTAAATATATTAATATTTAATTTTATTCTTTTTCATGCTATAGTAAATGGGATTGTTTATTTGCTTTTTGGATAGGTCATTATTGGTGTAAAATAATACAAGTAAATTTTTTGTTAATTTTGTATCCTGCACCATTCCTGAATTTGTTTTAGTTCTAACAGTTTGTGTGTATGTGTGTTTGTGTGTGTATAGAGTCTTTAAGGTTGTCTACATATAGGATTATGTATTCTGCAATCAGAGATAAATTTACTTCTTCCTTTCCAAATTAGATGCATTTTATTTTTATTTCTTGTCCAATTGTTCTGCCTAGTACGATGTTGAAAAGAAGTTGTGAGAATAGGCATCCTTGTTTTATTCTTTTTTGTTTGTTTATTTTTGAGACAGAGTCTTGCTCTATCACCCAGGCTGGAGTGCAGTGGTGCAACCTCAGTTCACTGCAAGCTCCACCTCCCAAACTCAAATGATTCCCTCACCTCAGCCTCTGGAGTAGCTGAGATTACAGACATGCACCACCCTGCCCACCTAATTTTCATAGTTTTATTAAGGACCAGGGTTTCATCATGTTGGCCAGGCTGGTCTTGAAATCCTGACTTCAAGTGATCTGCCTGTCTCAGTCTCCCAAAGTGCTGGGATTACAGGTATCGTTGTGTTATCCTTAATTTTAGAAGACAAACTTGTTGTTTCTCTCATTGATTATGATGTTAGCTGTGGGCTTTTCATAAATAGCCTTATTATGTTGAAGAAATTTCTTTCTGTACTTATTTTGTTGAGAGATTTTGTCATGAACGAATGTTCTGCTTTTTCACATGCTTTTTCTGCATCTATTGAGACAATTCCTTCCTTCCGTCCGTCCGTCCGTCCTTCTGTCCTTCCGTCCTTCCTTCCTTCCTAGTCTCACTCTATCACCCAGGCTGAAGTGCAGTGGCACAGTCTTGGCTCACTGCAACCTCCACCTCTTGGGCTGAAGAGACATTGCCACCTCAGCCTCCCTAGTAGCTGGGAATACAGACACATGCCACCAAGCCCAGGTCATTTTTGTAATTTTTGTAGAGATAGGGTTTCACCCTGTTGCCCAGGCTGTTCTCAAACTCCTGGGCTCAAGCAATCCATCTGCATTGACATCCCAAAGTGCTGCAATTACAGACATGAGCCACCATGCCTGGCCTGGCCTATCATGTGCTTTATATCCTTCATTCTGTTAATGTTGTATAACAAATTTATTGATTATGTATGTTAAACCAACTTTGTATTCTAGGGATAAATCCTACTTCATTACAATGTATTTTCTTTATGATGCATTAGTGGATTTGGTTTGCCAGAATTTTTGCATCTATATTCCTTATAAACACTGACCTTAAGTTTTATTTGTTTTTTGTGTGGTGTTTTTGTATGGCTTTGGTATCAGAATTATGCTGGCCTTATATAACAAAGTATTAAATGGAGTTTGGAAGTATTTGGCCTTACATAACAAAGTTTGGAAATATTCCCTTTGTTGCAATCTTTTGGAAGAGTTTAAGAAGACCTGCTATTAATTCTTCTTGAATTTTTGGTGTAATTCAGCCGTAAAGACATTTGGTCATGGGTTTTTTGTTGAGAGGTTTTTGATTATTATTACAAACTCCTAATTTGTCTTGATAGGTTATTCATGTCTAGGAATATATCTTTCTTCTAGGTTACTCTTTTTTTGCATATTGTTCATAACAATCTCATAATTTTTTCCCTGAGGCATCCATTATATTATCTCTATTTCGTTTCTGATTTTATTTCACAGTTCTCTATTTCTTAGTCTAGCTAAGGGCTTTTTGATGTTGTTAATATTCTCAATAAATCAACTAAGTTTTGTTAATTTTTCTTTTTTCTTAAAACTTTTATTCCCAAATATTATTAAAAAATCATAATTGTATACATTTATGGGAAACATTGTGATGTTTTTTGTTATATGTATACAATATGGAATGTTTAAATCAATCTAACAATCTACAGTCTCGCTTACCTTTTTTAATGGTGATACATTTAAAATTTGCTTAGTTATTTTGAAATATATGATTATTATTGACCCTAGTTACCCTGCAGTATAGCAGATCAAAAAACTAATTACTACTGTTTTTCTGAAACTTCATAACCATCAATCAATAATTCTCCTTTTCCTCTCTCTGCTCCCACTCCAGCCTCTGGTAAGCATCATTGTACTTTCTACTTCCTTGTGTTTAAATTTATCAGATTCTATATATAAGTGTGATTGTACAGTATTTTTCTGGCTGTGCCTATCTTATTTCTCTTAGCATAATGTCCTCCAGTTTCATCCATGTTGTCACAAATGACAGGATGTCCTCCTATTTTAGGGCTGAATAATATTTCATTGTGTGTATGTACCATACCGTTTCTTTATCCATTCATCTATAGACGGACACTTAAGTTAATTCCATATCTTGGCTATTGTGAATAATACTACAATTAATATAAAGTGCAGATATCCCTTCTACATAATGATTTTGTTTCCTTTGAATATATAGCTAGCAGTGGGATGACTGGCTGGACTGTATAATTTTTTTATTTGGAGATTTTTGAGGAACTTTTATAACAATTTCCAAAATGGTTGTAGTAATTTACATTCCCACCAATAATGTTCAATATTTCCTTTTACTCTACATCCTCTCCAAAATTTACCTTTTATAATTTTGATAAAGGCTATTTTAACAGGTATGAGGTAATACCTTATTGTGTTTTTAATTCACATTTAGCATAATGACTACTGAGACTGAGCCTTTTTTCATGTTTCTATTGGCCATTTGCATGTCTTCTTTTAAGACCTGTTTGTTCAGATACTTTGCCTGATTTTTAATCAGATCACATAAGATTTCGTTTTGCTTTGTGTGTGTGTTTGTTTGTTTTCGCAATTGTGTTTTTTTGATATATTTTGTATATATACCTCTCTTCAGATGCACAGCTTACAGATATTTCATTCTGTGGATTTTCTCTTCACTCTGGTGATTCTTTTTGTTTCTTGAAACGGAGCCTCGCTCTGTTGCCCAGGCTGGAGTTCGGTGGTGTGATCTCGGATCACTGCAACCTCTGCCTCCCGGGTTCAAACGATTCTTCCGCCTCAGCTTCCTGAGTAGCTGGAATTACAGGCAACCACCATCATGCCTGGCTAATTTTTGTATTTTTGTAAAGACAGGGTTTCCCCATGTTGGCCAGGTGGGTCTTGAACTGACTTCAGGTGATCTGCCTGCTTTGGCCTCCCAAAGGGCTGGGATTACAGGTGTGAGCCACCGCTCCTGGCTTAGCTTGCTTTTCTTTTACTAGTTCCTTGAAATATAAAGTTATATTGCTTGATCTCCTTCTTTTTCAATGGTGTTATCACTACAAACTTTTTTCTTAGTGTTGACTTTGCTGGATTCCATAAGTTTTGGTATGTTGTGTTTTCATTTTTGTGTCTGAAGATATTCTTTAAACTAGTTTTTAATTTCCTCTTTAAGTCACTCGTTCAAGATTGTGTTAGTCTACATATATTTGTAAATTTTTCCATTTCCTTGCTGTTATTGATTTCTAGTTTATTCTTTTGTAGTTAAAAATGATACTTAGTGTGATTTTAATCTTTCATTTGTTAAAATTGTTTTGTGATCTAACATGCGGTCTATCCTGGAGAATGTCCCTTATGTCCTGGAGAATAATGTGTATTCTTCCGCTGTTGGTTGAAAATAATGTGTATTCTTCTGCTGTTTGGTCTGTAGTGTTCAAGTCTGTCATTTCTTTATTGATTTTCTGTGTATTTTATTCATTATTGAAAGTGGAATATTGAAGTTTCCTATTGCTTCAATTTCTTTTTTACATCTGTCAATTTTGCTTTATATACTTAGGTGCTCTAATGTTGGGTGCATATATATTTATAGTGATTATACCTTCTTGTTGAATTCCTGCTTTTATCATTGTGTAATGACTTTATTTGTATCTAAATAATTTTTTGACTTAAAGTTTACTTTGTCTTATATAAATATAGTCAGTCCTATTTTTCCAGTTTCTATTTGAATGGAATATCTCTCTTCATCTTTTCAGTTTCAGTCTATGTGTTCCTAGTTCTAACTTGAGTTTCTTGTAGAAATCGTAGAATTGGAGATTTTTTTTTTTTTTTAATAAATAAAACTACTTTAAACAATTCTGCTTTTTATTGGAAATTTAGTCTATTTACATTTAAAGCAATTACGGATAGATAAAGATTTACTATTGCTATTTTGTTTACTGTTCTCTATTGACATTCTTTATTCTCAGTGTCATCTTTAGGATTTTTTTGTCATCTTTAGGATTCTTTAGGTCATCTTTAGGATTTTTTTGCTTTTATTGTATTGATTAATTTTGATTTCTTTTTTTCTCTTGTGAAACTTTTAAATTTTATTTATTTTTATGTTTTGAGACAGGGTCTCACTCACTCCTTCGCCCAGGCTGGAGTGCAGTGACATGATCTTGGCTCACTACAACCTCTGCCTTCCAAGTTCTAGCGATTCTCCTGCCTCAGCCTCCTGAGTAGCTGGTATTACAGGTGTGCAACATCACACCCTGCTATTTTTTGTGTTTTTAATAGAGATAAGTTTTCACCATGTTGCCCAGGCTGGTCTTCTGACGTCAAGCAATCCACCTGCCTTGGCCTCCCAAAGTGCTGGGATTACACACGTGAACCACTGCTCCTGGCATGTTTTGTGAAACTTTTATAACTATTATTGTTTTGGTTACCAAGGAGCTTACATAAAATGTATAATAGTTTTAGTGGTCTATTTTCAGCTGATAACTGCTTAACTTTACTTGCATACAAGAACTCTACACGTTTTTCTCCTCCTCCAACATTATATTCTATCAATTTCCCAAATTATGTCTACTTATATTAAGTATCCATTAACACAATTATTTATAACTGTTTTAATGCTTTCTTTTATCTTTTATAGTGGAATTAAAAGTGATTTATCCACCATTACAGTAATATAGTATTTTTAATTTTTCTATATATTTACCTTTACCAATGAGTTTCCTACTTTCTTAAGCTCTCCTAGTCCTTATTTATTATACTTTTGTTTCAACTTGAAAAGTTCCATTTACGTTTATTTTAAGGCAATTCTAGTGGTGATAATTTTTCTTAGTTTGGTTTTTCAGAGAGATTATTTATCTTTCCTTCATTTGTGAAGGACATGTTTTCTGGGTATAGTAGTTTGGTTGGCAGGTTTATTTTCTTCAAGCACTTTCAGTATATTATCTCTCTCCCCCTGGCCTGTAAAGTTTCTGCTGAAAAATCTACTGACAGTCTTACAGAAATTCTCTTACACATAACAAATCTCTTTTCTCTAGCTGCTTCCAAAAATCTCTTCTTTGGCTCTAACTTTTAACAATTGTATTATAATATGTCTTAATATGGGTCTTTTGGGATTCATTTTATTGATGTTCTATGGCTTCTTGAATCTGGATTTTTTCCCCCAGCTTGGAAAGTTTTCAGCTGTTATTTATTTGAATAATTTTTTGGCTCCTTTCTGCCTCACTCTTCTTTGCTCCCATAATGTGTATATTGGTCTGCTTGATACGATGTTCTTTAAGTTTCTTAATCTATTAAGCTACCTTCACTTTTTTCTTTTCTTTTTTTTTTTTTTTCTTTTTCTTTATTGTTTCTAATTGTATGATTTCCAATGACCTATCTTTGAGGTCTTTGTTCTGCTTGAAATACTCTGCTGTTGAACACCTCTGTTTAATTTTTTAGTTTGATTATTGTATTCTTCAGTTCTATGATTTCTATGTGGTCCATTTTGTATTTTCTTTCTCTTTCTTCAAATACTCACATTGTTCATGTATTGTTCTCCTCATCTCAGTTCAGTGAGCACTTTTTTTTTTTTTTTGAGAGTCTCACTGTCACCCAAGCTATAATGCAGTAGCACAATCATGACTCACTGCAGCCTCAAGCTCCTAGGATCAAGCAATCCTCCCACTGCAGCCTCTTGAGTACTTCGATAGCATTTTAATGATTATTACTTTTAATTTTCAGCCAGGTAAATCATTGAGTGTTCATTTCTGGAAATTTACCTTATTAGTTTCTTTGTAACATATTTTTCTGTTTCTTTATTTTTATTGGCTGTGTTGTTTGCCATACATTAGATAAAGTGGTCACTTCTCCCAATCTTGTCAGACTGGCCTCATATAGAAAATGAACTCAACAGTCAACATGGCCGGAGATTCTGGATCCTTGTGCTTGTTTAAACCACTGTCTGTCTTCTCTGTGGTCCAAGGATGTTCCAAATCTTGTTAGTGCCCATAAGACAGGAGAGATAGAAACTAGTCTCTAAGAATTATCTGGAAAAGTTGGGGTGCTAAATGTGTGATCTAATTCCCTTCTCTCCTCAGGGATAAGCTGGAAGCTGGCTTTCGTATCTAGCTCACTCCATAGGAAACAGGGTAAAAGATCTGTGGCAAATCCGTGCACTCTCATTCAGAATGGAAACCCTTTCCAACTATTGCCTCTTTCTTGGTCACTTCCATGGTACTAGAAGATTCTGGGTCTTATCAGTCAGAGACAAGTGGGTTAGCTGGCTGCTTCGTTCTATCTCTGGAGCAAGCCAGCAGAGGAACTGTGGAAGTACCCATATGCCTACACAGGCTGTCAGAGGACTACTAGTTACCATCCACCTCCACCCAATAAGCTCCTAGATGCAGGCTAATCCAGAAACATATGGTTAGTTGCTGAGAAAATTGTGACATTAGGTATGCAGTCAAACCCTTTACAGTTAAAAACTGGGTGCTGGGTGGTTTTGCCTGCTGCTTAGGTGCTAATGTAGGAGAAATGGTCACTGGTCATCCCCCAACAACTGTTTAAAACTACCTTTTTGTTCTCTGTGATTTTGGAGTACTCATTAATGCCAAGCCCTGTCACTTCCAGAGCTGGAGGATTAAGTAGTCAGTCTCCCTGGTGGGAACCTTAAAAGTCAGGGTGCTCTAGGTACTGAGCAACTCCTTCCAGGGGGAAGCTAGAGAATTAGTTTTATCATTGTAGTGCGCTGGGAGAAGCAGGTGCGTGAAGTTTTCATACACCTGTTCAGGCTCCCGGGGGTCTTACGAATTCCCTGTACTCCAGATGACATCTGCTTAGAGGCCTGACCTTAGACAGTAGCTGGCAAAATGCTTAGCTAACCCTCTTTCAAGAGAAACTGGGAGCTGGGTATTGTTGCTTATTTGTGCTTTACTAAGCCCAGGGATATTGCAGCAAGACATGTTCACACACACATTGAAAGCCACCTCTTTAGCTCCAGGGAACTTATAATTGCTGAGCCCCTTCTGTTTCCAGGGCTAAGAGACCTTAGGAGCCAGTCCTTCAGGTAGGAGCCGTAAAAACTGGATTGCTGTGTATGTGTTCTAAGCCCTTCACTCTTCAGGAAGAAATGGAGAGTTGAGGATTCCTTTCCAATTGTAAGGCTCTTTACCCAGGGTGGGTTTTGTTGCATAAGTGGGTCTCAGCTTTTCCTACCTGTTTTGTTGTTGTTGTTTGTTTGTTTGTTTTGAGACAGGGTCTCATTCTGTTGCCTAAGCTGAAGTGCAGTGGTGCCATTATGACTCACTATAACCTCAACTTTCCAGGCTCAAGTTATCCTTCCACCTCAGCCTCCTGAGAAGCTGCTGGGACTATAGGCATGCACCACCATGCCTGGTTAATTTTTTATTATTTTTTGTAGTGACAGGGTCTTCCTATGTTGCCCAGGCTGGTCTCAGACTCTTGGTCTGAAGAAATCATCCCACCTCAGCCTCCCAAAGTGCTGGGATTACAAGTATAAGCCACCACACCTGGCCTCCTACCTGTTTCTGATGTGAATATTTCTTAGTGGTACCATGTGTAGGAGTCTCTCAACTATTTTCTGAACTTCTCTCAGAGGGAATTCATCCATGTGTAGCCATTTATTTGCTGTGTCTATGGGAGGAGAAAAAGCCAGGAGCTTCCTATTCTGCCATCTTACTGTCTTTTTTTTTTTTTTTTTTCAGGCAATGAAGGTATCTTCCAGAAAGCTTGCCAAACCTTTTTCCTTAACTACTTACAATCACATATGCACACACATACACACACGCTGACACACTAACATTTTGCTAAGGTCTTGAGATGGTCTGTTAAATTCTTGACAACAGAATGAGTTGGGTCATCTGTGCAAAGGACATTTAAACAAAAGACATAACTAGACAGCCCTTAATCACAGTTTCTATTCACCGTCTTCCTCGGGGTACTTCAGAATCTACGAATGGTCTCAAAGGGAGCTTCAATCTCCAGGACGCTTTTTGAGATAGATTTGTTTTTTTAAAAAAATGTCCTGTTTTTGCCTTCTTCCCACTCTAACATTTTATTATTTGACTACCTGAAATAAAAGTTATCCTTCTATAAGCATAATTGCATACTGGTGTAATTTTAAAAAGGCACATTTAAGTTTTAGAATAGAAAGCAGAAAAAAATATTTCTACTTCGCTTTTTGGTACAAAGATTAGAAGTTGTCTAAATATTACTCTCTGAAATTATTCATTAAATGTGATCTTCATATTTTAAGTTCAATTCGCATATTCATTTATCATTAAGGAGACGATTAGAAATGCTGCCCCTCCCCCTCCTCTCTCCACCTTCAACTCAGGCATTCCTCACTTCCTCATTTTCTGATTGCATATTATGAACCACACACTGTGTGAGGTACTGTAGACATAACATAAGTCCTGCCCTGAAGGGTCCCATATTTTAATGGGGATACGGATGTGTACATGGACTAATTTTAAAACTATATCTTAAGTGATATAATGGAGATACTGCTGAGTCATTTGGATGCCATAAAGGCTAAAGGGTTTAATTCTTCCAGAGGAATTATAGAAGAAAAAAAAATCATAAATTTCACTTCATTAAACTCAGAGTAGTGGTGCCTACTAAGTATCATACAGTAGACCATAATTTTTGCTCACCTGATTACTATCTACTCTTGCATTATATTTGCGAGGTAGGAGTATTAGACAGGGTCAAGTTAGGAAAGCAGAAACCACTCTGGATATGATACAAAGGGGAGGGAGGGAGAGAAAGAAATAGATTTTGTCCAACTACAGCAGAATACACATTCTTTTCAGGTAACACAGCTAGGGAATAGAGTAACCTATATTTGACTCCAAGTCTTTCCAAAGCCTCTTTCTATGAATGAATTTAAATACTGAGAAGTCTCAGAATAAAGAGTTAAGTTTATTGGATTAAGTGAGAATAAATAAAATAGGCTTTGGAAACTCATCCTTACTTATTATACAACTGTTTCTCAGATCACTACTGACCTCCAAAACTATATGGGGAGGAAGTAGAAGCAGAGGGCATCTCTTTTGTAGTGTCATCTGTGAACTGTTTACTATTACCCTGAAACATTTTTGGGACCTTTTTTTACAGACACAACATGTTCCCCAGAAGAGGATATATTGTCATTCTGACAAATGTCCATCCAAGGAATGGGAAATTCATTATCCCTTCCACTAGAATTAAACTGTGAAAGTATTGATGCATGAAGAAATAGTAGTAGAATAAAGAGGAAGTTGTATTTGTCTTTTTCACTATAAGAAAAAAAATGCAAAATCAGGAAAAAATATATCTTGACTATTACTTTTACAAAGGCAAAAACAGCCTGTTTGCTATCTAATCAGTCCTGTTGATAAAATTCAGGCTGTACTGTTCTCTTCAGAGAGAGGCAAATGGGGGGAGTTATTAGATTTGCACCCTACTGCTGTTAGTAGAATGAACAAGACATAGTAAAAGTCACAAGTGGAATTGTACTAGTATTTCCCCTATAATTAACCCAACACTTAGGTAGCCTTTAAAGTGAAAGGAGCCCTCCAAATGATGGAGGCACACAGGAGGTAATTATGTGCTTTCAATAAATGCCTGAAAGCTCACAATTTCTTTGGGGAGATACAATCTCTGGAAAGGCTTGCATTGTCACTCCAATTTCATTTATTATTTTAACAAATTGTATGTTCCGTAGAGGAACTTTATTTCCCAAAAAGATGAATGTATAATAAACCAATGCTTTATTTTAAAACTTATAGTGAGAGAAATTTCAATTTGTTAGATAATTCCATTGTTTATGAAGAGTCTCTATTAAATTAGCTTAAGTTCCAAAAGATATTGCCACATTATTGTAGGTAGCTATTATAATTCTCAAATTTCTATTGTTATATTGTCTAGGACAAGGGTAAGCAAA
Organism: Papio anubis; assembly: GCF_008728515.1. Taxonomy (NCBI): domain Eukaryota; kingdom Metazoa; phylum Chordata; class Mammalia; order Primates; family Cercopithecidae; genus Papio; species Papio anubis. The sequence goes on from NC_044979.1 coordinate 79,002,673, forward strand.
CTACAACTTCTAGGCCAAATCTGGCCTCCCAATTGTTTTATAAATAAAATTTTATTTAAACATAACCACTCCCATTCATTTACTTGGTGTCTCTGGTTGTTTTTGCAACACAACAGTAGGGTTAAGTAGATATAACAGACTGTGTGTCACATGAAGCCAAAAACATTTGCTCTCTGGCTCTTTACAGAATGAATTTGCTTATATTTCTTCTAAGATGTCAATATGTCTGCTTAATTCACAGAAGGACAAATTTTAACATACCTTACTTCTATGGCCTGAATGTTTACGTACCCTGAAAATGCATTTGTTGAAATCGATCCCCAATTTGATAGTATTAGGAGGTATGACTTTGGATATGTGATTATATCATGAGGGTGTAACCTTTATTAATGAGATTAGTGCTTTGGGGTTGAAGAGACCAGAGCTCCCCTTCCACCATGCGAGGATGCAGAATAGAAGATACATTCTGTGAACTGGAAAGCTGGCCCTCACTAGACACCAAATGTGCTAGTATTTTGATCTTGGGCTTCCCAGCCTTCAGAACTTATAGCAGTCCGAAAAGATTGACACCCATCTGAAAGGTTAATTTTGTCCTAAAACAATCTTTCATGTAAGATCTGAAATATGACCTAAGTATTATCTGAGGAGTCAATGCTAATTTATTGGTGGTGGATACTGTGATCCTGTATTAAGAGTGGATCTGAAGCCACATAAGAAAGATAACTGTGATTACTTAGTGCTATTTCCCATGGCTGTGAGAAGACAACCTTGTGACCAGAATTTGAAACTCTGCATAAACAAGACTGTGACATGTTTTGAAGGCCTTTACACCCTCCTCAGGTTTTAGAAATATTTCCACTGATGAGAGCTTTCAGATGAAATACTCTTATTTTATTTTGAAATTAACATTTACCAGTTATGGAAATTTTCGTCTGGATAGAAAGGAAAGTAGTAACATGGTGAATAGGACACCAGCCTTAGGCTTGTCCAAGTCGATAATATCAAAAGTTTAGTACACCATGTTTTATAGTATATGTTATAATCAGGTAGCCAGCTCTCCCCTTGAGAAAGAGGAGCAGGCATTATTATGTGGCCTTATTCCATTAAAGGTCATGTAATATAGCTGGGGAAATACAATTAAAAACAAAGTCATCCCCCAAGCCAGGATACCTCTTCATAAAGATAGAACAAGAATTAAGCATTATTATTAGCATTAAACCAGAATGTGACATAAATCACAATCAATCCACTGAAGATAATGAAAGGACAAAGAAATCTCACCTTCTTATATAGACAAGCAGATACAACCCATAAAATACATGTTTTCAAGATAAACAGTAACTAGTCCTCAAGTAAGAAGGCTGCACAGCATGTGATTCTTCCTAAATTCATTTGGTAATTAGGTTGACAGTCTGTGTTGGCAAATTGGCTTGAAAAATAAACTTCTCAAATTTTAAAAATGGGAGTAGATTTATAACTTGGAGTAAGATGCCCCACATAATTAGGCACCTATCCTCCCACAGGAACTGGAGAATAGGAGTGCTATTTTCCTTGATGATTGCATTTTAAAGAGATGATCTTATATTAAAAAAATGGTAAGGATTCTACTAAAAAAAAAAAAAAACTGTTAGAACTAACAAACACATTAAGTTGCAAGATAGAAAATCAGCACACAGAAACACTTGTTTCTTTTTTTAATTTTTATTTTTAGTTCTGGGGTACATGTCTAGGATGTGCAGGTTTGTTACATAGGTAAACGTGTGCCATGGTAGTTTGCTGCACCCATCAACCCATCACCTAGGGAGTAAGTCCAGCATGCATTAGCTGTTTTTCCTAATGCTCTCCATCCCCTCTGATAGGTCCCAGTATGTGTTGCTCCCCTCCCTGTGTCCATGTGTTCTCATTATTCAGCTCCCACTTATAGGTGAGAGCATGTGGTGTTTGGTTTTCTGTTTCTGTGTTAGTTTGCTGAGGATAATTGCTTCCAGCTTCATCCATGTCCCTACAAAGGACATGATCTCATTTCTTTTAATGGCTGCATAGTATTCCATGGTGTATATGTGTCACATTTTCTTTATATACAGTCTATCATTGATAAGAATTTGGGTTGGTTCCAAGTCTTTGCTATTGTGAAGAGTGCTGCCACAAACATATGTATGAATGTGTCTTTATGGTAGAATGATTTATGGTCCTTTGAGTATATACCTAGTAATGGGATTGCTGGGTCAAATGGTATTTCTGGTTCTAGATCCTTGAGGAATTGCCACACTGTCTTTCACAATGGTTGAGCTAATTTACACTCCCACCGACAGTGTAAAAATGGTCCTATTTGTCCACATCCTCCTCAGCACTTGTTTCCTGACTTTTTAATAATCACCATTCTAATTGACGTGAGATGGTATCTCATTGTGGTTTTGATTTTATTGGTGTATAGGAATGCTTGTGATTTTTGCACATTGATTTTGTATCCTGAGACTTTGCTGAAGTTGCTTATCAGCTTGAGATTTTGGGCTGAGACGATGGGATTTTCTAAATATACAATCATGTCATCTGCAAATAAAGACAATATGATTTCCTCTCTTCGTATTTCTCTTGCCTAATTGCCCTGGCCAGAATTTCCAACACTATGTTGAATAGGAGTGGTGAAGGAGGGCATCCTTGTCTTGTGCCAGTTTTCAAAGGGCATGCTTCCAGTTTTTGCCCATTCAATATGATATTGGAGGTGAGTTTGTCATAAATAGCTCTTATTATTTTGAGATATGTTCCATCAATACCTAGTTTATTGAGAGTTTTTAGCATGAAGGGCTATTGAATTTTGTCAAAGGCCTTTTCTGCATCTATTGAGAAAATCATGTGGTTTTGTCATTGGTTCTGTTTATGTGATGGATTATGTTTATTGATTTGCGTATGTTGAAACAGACTTGCATCCCTGGGATGAAGGCAACTTGATCGTGGTGGATAAGCTTTTTGATGTGCTGCTGGATTCGGTTTGCCAGTATTTTATTGAGGATTTTCGCATCAATGTTCATCAGGGATATTGGCCTGAAATTTTCTTTATTTTGTTGTGTCTCTGCCAGGTTTTGGCGTCAGGGTGATGCTGGCCTCATAAAATGAGTTAGGGAAGATTCTCTCTTTTTCTACTGGTTGGAATAGTTTCAGAAGGAACAATACCTGTTTCTCTTTGTACCTCTGGTAGAATTCAGCTTCTAATCCATCTGTTCCTTGGCTTTTTTTTTTTTTTGGTTGGTAGGCTGTTAATCGCTACCTCAATTTCAGAACTTGTTATTGGTCTATTCAGGGATTCGACTTCTTCCTGTTTTACTCTTGGGAGGGTTTATGTGTCCAGGAATTTATCCATTTATTCTATATTTTCTAGTTTATTTGCATAGAGGTGTTTATAGTAATCGCTGATGGTAGTTTGTACTTATGTGGGATCACTGATGATATCCCCTTTATCATTTTTTATTGTATCTATTTGATTCTTCTCTCTTTTCTTCTTTATTAATCTGGCTAATGGTCTATCCACTTCATCAATCTTAAAAAAAACAAACAAAAAAAAAAAAAACAAAAAACCCAGCTCCTGAATTCCTTATTTGAAGGGTTTTTTTGTGTGTGTGTCTCTGCCTCCTTCAGTTCTGCTCTGTTTATAGTTATTTCTTGCCTTCTGCTAGCTTTTGAATTTGATTTTCTTCCTTCTCTAGTTCTTTTAATTATGATGTTACAGTGCCAGTTCAAATCTTTTTTGCTTTCTCCTGTGGGCAGTGAGTGCTATAAATTTCCCTCTAAACACTGCTTTAGCTGCTTCCCAGAGGTTCTGGCACGTTGTATCTTTTTTCTCATTAGTTTCAAAGAACATATTTACTTCTGCCTTAATTCAGTTATTTACCCAGTAGTCATTCAGGAGCAGTTTGTTCAGTTTCCATGTAGTTTTGTGTTTTTGAGTGAGTTTCTTAATCCTTAATTCTAATTTGATTTCACTGTGGTCTGAGAGACTGTTATGATTTCCATTCTTTTGCATTTGCTGAGGAGTGTTTTACTTCCAATTATGTGGTCAATTTTAGAGTAAGTGTGATGTGGTGCTGAGAAGAATGTGTATATTCTGTTGATTTGGGGTGGAGAGTTCTGTAGATGTCTATTAAATCCTCTTGGTCTAGTGCTGAGTTCAAGTCCTGAATATCCTTGTTAATTTTCTGTCTAATTGATCTGTCTATTGACAGTGGGGTGTTAAAGTCTCCCACTATTATTGTGTGGGATTCTAAGTCTCTTTGTAGGTTTCTAAGAACTTGCTTTATGAATCTGGGTGCTCCTCTGCTGAGTGCATATATATTTAGGATATTTAGCTCTTTCTGTTGCATTGATCCCTTTACCATTTTGTAATGCCCTTCATCTTTTCTCATCTTTGTTGGTTTAAAGCCTGTTTTATTAGAGACTAGGATTTCAACGCCTGCTTTTTTATTATTATTATATTTTTGCTTTCCATTTGCCCTCTATCCCTTTATTTTGAACCTACATTTGTCTTTGCACATCTCATAGCAATTCTATAAGCTATTCATCATAACCCCCATTTAATAGATTCAAAAAATGAGTCTTGGAAAGATTAAATAATTATTTTACTATTACAGGGCTAGTAAAATAGCAGAACAGAACTTAAAGTTGATTTAACTCAAGTCTGCACAGAGTCTGCTATCTCAAACAATTTTTTTTTTTTTTTTAACCTATGTTACCTCTGCCTCCTAGCCAATCCACCACTCCATCTACCCTTTCATTACCCCATAACTTATACCAGTAGACTGTTAACCATCCTGTCTGAGAGGATATATCACGTAATAAAGTTAGCATAAGCTTTGGACTCACAAGTTTATGTCTGAAATGTACCTTTGCTATTTGGTAGTTGGATTAAGTAGGCAAGTTATTTAACTTAGCCTCAGTTTCTTCATATGATAAAATGATGATAAAAAAAGCCACATCATAGGAAGTGCCTGTAAACTTCCTGGTACATAATGAGCACTCAGTTAAAAAACTATAATTTTCAATTTACAATTAAAGCATTAAAAATTTAAAAACATAGCTATTACTATCAATAAAGATATTGGCAATCATTTTTTCTTTTAGTATTAAGTGGTTGCATTGATTGCCAAAGCCTGAACTAGCGAAGGAGTGTGCTCACATAGAAGTTATTTCCGCGGCCGGGCGTGGTGGCTCAAGCCTGTTATCCCAGCACTTTGGGAGGCCTAAGTGGGTAGATCACAAGTGCAGGAGTTTGGGGCCAGCCTGGCCAACATGGTGAAAGCCCGTCTCTACGAAAAATATATAAATTAACTGGCCATGGTGGCAGGCGCCTGTAATCCCAGCTACTCAGGAGGCTGAGGCAGGAGAATTGCTTGAAATGGTGAGGCGGAGGCTGCAGTTAGTGGAGATCGCACCACTGCAGTCCAGCCTGGGTGAGAGAGTGAGACTCCACCTCGGAAAAAAAGAAAAATAAGCTATTTCCAGAATGAAGATGAGGAGAATACTGAAGTTAGGATACTTGCAAGGAGTAGAACATATAGAGTTCAGAATTTAGAGAACTGAGCTATTAAGAAAAAAATCCAGAAGTTTAAACAGAAAAAGAAATGGAGAAAATAAGTACAGAGTTCTAAAGAACGAAATTGTTATAATCAAAGACATGAGCCCAGAAAGCTGAAGTGCTTCTTTGATCATTGGTGTTTGGAAGAATATTTAAGCAATCAATAAGTTTATTCCTTTTGAAAATCTCTGTAGGAAATAACCATAAATACAAAATATTTTTTAAATCCTAAGGTGTCTATCAAATAGTTATTAGTAATCATTTAGTTTGTACCTCTTTCTAATATTATTTATGACTATTGAAATAAATTATGTTATATACAATTTATAGTAAAGTATGCAGGTATTAAATATTTTAAATACATATTTTCAGAATAGATATATTGTTAAATTTTGATATTAAAATACATTATTTATAAAAGTATAAACACATACATGAGAAGCATTGTATGTCCTTCTCAAATATATATGGAAAAAAAACTTATCAGTGGTTTATTTTCATGGTAGAATCATGAACAATTTTTTCACTCTTTTCTGTGTGTGTGTGTGTGTATGTGCACACATATGTATGTGCATGATGTCAAAATTTCCATAAGAAACAGGCACTTTATAAAGAAAAATAATCTTTATTTAGAAAGGATCTACCCTATGCTGATGTGCACAAGCCTCCCATGCTCCTTTTTCTTCCTCTCACAAGATCAGCTAATGTTTGCCACTATGGCTAAAGGATGCAAATATTTACTTCTTAAACAGTAGGAAGGCCTTTCAAGACACTCCCTGGTTGTAGGTTCTCTTACAGTTAGCTGATTAAGACTTGTATGCCCATAAAAAGTATAGAAATTAAAGAAGAGGCCTGAAAATATATTCATAATTAGAAGGGGGACCAGGGTTGTGTTTGGGACATGATTAACTGGTAATCAGTAAAGAACAAACTGATTATTAGCCGTTCAATTCTTGTTGTTCTTAGGGGATTCCACTCAGTGGTCTAATTAAATTGAGCTTGAAGTCTTCACATCTCCATTCAGTGGCAATTTCATTATAATATTCAGTTCTTTGCATGAGATTTGCCTTACCCCTCTTTAATCATGTGTTTTGCATTTGTGTAACACCTTCCTTGATTAGTTTCTCTACAGGATTAGCTCTTGATAACTGCATGGTTTATGGAAGCAAATGTCACATATAAGACAATCTGGATATTAAAGTTTATTGTCAGTCTTGGAATTTTTTAAAAGGAAAATCAAACAAAAGATATGCACTTGTTTTAATTAAAATTGCTTTCTTTGCTTTCTGAATTGTTTGTTTGGCTCTCAATATTTTATAGAGATAAGATTTCAGAACAAAAATTAAATGACTCCAGGGAAACAGAAAAATGTTTTACATTTTCAACTGAAACTCAAGAGAATTTTTGTTAATTACATTATATCCATCATATAGTTTGCCTTCTAGATAGCAGTAAAAGTTTTAGGCTCTAGGCTACTGCTTATATCATTAGAAATGTCAGTGCTGTAACATGCAGCAGAGGAGCTCTAGATATGTATCTTTCACACAGGTATTTGGCGACAAAGCATTTGTGTTGGCTATATAATTCCTGATAACCTAACTCAAGTACCAGTTTTAAATTCATACTCTCCATCATAAGCTTAGGTAGGCAAAGTGGGCTGACTCTAAACATATAGAATAGTATAATAATTATGATTTGTTATAAGAGAGATAAGCAAACCTGTTATAGATTTTAGATACCACTAAGTTTTCTGTGTTTGATTAGCAATAAACAAAATAATCTGGTAACATTTTCCAGTGCCAGATCCTTATTTAAAGTCACAATCTTAAATTTATCCAAGAAGTAGTATATCTTAACGATGCTTTCTATAAGCTGGTAAGTAGGCCATTAAGAAAAAAAACTCAGAACCACTTTCAAAATTGCTTGGATTTTCAACATTTCAGTATATATGTAGAGTTTATCCATCAACAACAGTTATATATGTGTGTGTGTGTGTGTGTATACATTCAATAACATTTAATAGATACACACAATGTATATTTCAACAGTTTTGCTTGAGTAGGTTATAATTTTGTATATGAGCATGTTGATAATAAATTAATTTTTACTTGAAATGGACTGTTGAAAATAATTGAAAATATATAACTAAATTTTATGCAAAAGACTATATAGTCAACATATTTACACAAACGTGGTAATGATATAAGTTAATATTGATGATTCAGAAGTGACTTTAATCTGTAGAACATATGCTATTGTAGAAAAATACAAAAACAATTCTAGTTATTTGTTGTAACAGGGTTTGATTTTTGGATTATGAATCCATTATTTAAGTTATAATAATTACTCAAGCAATAGGGCAAAATTATTTAATATATTCTAAATTAAAATAAATACTAAGATATATACTATAGCAAGATTATTATTTTCATCCAGACAGGAATTTTAGCAGTATTTCTCATGTCTATATTTCCAGCACATAGTTAAATGATTACACAGAATAATCATGGGGCACAAAAGCAAAAATTCTGAAAGATATTTAAATCTATCTTAAAATTTATTCTTGCTACTTAATCAAAGTTGACTCTTAACTGGGGGCATAACCCTACTGTCTCTTGCCTATGTCCAGTCTCGAGAAGTATTTGATATTTCCTTGACCACTTCTCCAAAACACCCTCTCATCAGCCTTCATTGTTGAATCTGGCACCAATTCTTCCAGCAAAGAGTATGGGTTTGAAAATTAGAAGCTAAGGTTAAAGAACAGGTTGTCTAAAACCATTTAAAGTGATTTACATTATAAAGGGATTTCTTTAGCAGCTGTTTGAACCTGGACAATTTACATACGTGACTTCTAGTTCCAGCAAAACAATTAAAGCAACATTAAGTAACTTCTGGGCTGCTTAATCAAAAAATTAAGTACTACATATAAGAGGTGTTAAATAAGTAGCTTTTTACTAAATAAGTAGCTATCATCATCATCTTTATGATCTTAGTTATCTTTGTCATCATCATTGCTGTTGGTTTTCCCTAGATCTGGAATGCCTAGTTCCCATTGTTGCATGAAATATTCTATTTTTCAAAAAGAAGCACACAGCTATGCTTTCTAGACATATACCCAAATATCTCCAGGATTTATTTGCTTGTTTTTGGAGACAGGATCTCACTCTGTTGCCTAGGTTGGAGTGCAGTGGTGCAATCACAGCTCATTGCATGCTCAAACTCCTGGCCTCAAGTAATTCTCCCACCTCAGCCTCCCAGTGCTGGGATTACAGGGTTGGGCCACAGCACCCAGTTGCCAGGACTTTTTTTTTTTTTTTAAAGAAATTATTTTCTTTCCCACCTGTGTAACAGAAATACAATTCTAATAGCTCTCACTCTCGCGCTCTCTCTCTCTCTTTCTCTCTGAAACAGGGCCTTGTTTGGGCAAACAGGCTGGAGTGCAGTGGCATGATCACAGCTCGTTGCAGCCTCAAAATCCTGGGCACAGGTGATCCTTCCTCCTGCCTCAGCTTCTCCAATAACTAGGACAACAGGTGGATACCACCATGCCCAGCTAAATTTTATTATTATTGTTATAGCTATTATTATTATTATTATTATTATTATTATTATTATTATTATTTAGTGGTGACAAAGTCTCACTGTGTGGCCTGGACTGATCTCAAATTCCTATCCTCAAGCAATTCTTTCACCTCGGCCTCTCAAAGTGCTGATATTATAGATGTGAGCCAGTGGGCCTGGCCCCATTCTAATAATTTTAATAGTAGTCACACACTTCCTTGAAAAATGTTTTAATTATGTCTCCAGTGTTTATGGCACTAGATAATGTTTTATCTATGTCAATAAATTGTGCATTTGTATGGGTATGGCTATCTACTATTTGTTTAATTCTTTTAAATTTCTCCCAATCACGTAACTGTGTACTATGGGAAATATTTGAAACTTGTCAAATATTACATTGTGAAATATTGAACCTTGTTAAATACTATGATAGCAATAATTTCTGTGGTTTTGTGTACCCTGATAAATATGTGCATAGAGAATAGTCAATGCAACCACTAGATGTGTCTAGAGTTAAGATAACTTTTTTTGAGATATTCTTTAAATTCTTTTAAAAAAAACTTTAAGTTCAGGGTACATGTTCAAGATGTGCAGATTAGTTACATAGGTAAAGTGTGTCATGAGCATTTGTTGTACAGATTATTTTATCACTCATGTATTAAATCTAGTACCCCTTAGTTGTTTTCCCTGAATTTTTCCCTCCTTCCTCCCTTCACCCTCCACCCTCCACCCTCTGGTAGGCTCCAGTGTGTGTCGTTCCCCTCTATGAGTCCATGTGTTCCCATCACTTAGCTCCCACTTAGAAGTGAGAATGTGCCACATTTGATTTTCTGTTCCTGCGTTAGTTTTCTAAGGATAATGGCTTTCAGCTCCATTCATGTCACTGCAAAGGACATGATCCCACTCTTTTATATGGCTGCATATTATTCCATGGTGTATATGTACCACATTTTCTTTATCCAGTCTATGACTGATGGTCATTTAGGTTGATTCCATGCATTTACTATTGTGAATAGCTGCAATGAACATATGAATGCATGTGTCTTTATAATAGAATGATTTATTTTTCTTTGGATACATATCCAGTAATGGGATTGCTGGGTCAAATGGCATTTCTATATGTAGGTCTTTGAGGAATTGCCGCACTGTTGTCCACAATGGTTGAACTAATTTACACTCCCACCAGCAGTGTAAAAGCATTCCTATCTCTCCACATCCTCTCCAGCATCCGTTGTTTCCTGAGTTTTTAGTAATAGCCATTCTGACTGGTGTGGGATGTTATCTCACTGTGGTTTTGATTTGCATTTCTCTAATGATCACTGATGTTGAGTTTTTTTTATGATTATTGACCGCATGTATGTCTTCTATTGAGAAATGTCTGCTCACGTCATTTTCCCACTTTTTAAAGGGTTTTTTTTGTTGTTGTTCTTGTAAATTTCTTTAAGCTCCTTATACATGCTGGATATTAGACCTTTGTCAGATGCATAGGTTGCAAAAATTTTCTCCCATTCTGTAAGTTGTCTGTTTACCCTGTTGATAGTGTCTTTTGCTGTTCAGAAGCTCTTTAATTAGATCTCATTTGTTAATTTTGGCTTTTGTTGCAGTTGCTTTTTGTATCTTCGTCTTGAAAACTTTGCCCATGCCTATGTCCTGAATGGTATTGCCTAAGTTGTCTTTCAGGGTTCTTATAGTTTTGGGTTTTACATTCAAATCTTTAATCTATCTTGAGTTAATTTTTGTATATGGTATAAGGAAAGGGTCCAGTTTCAATTTTCTGCATATAGCTAGCCAGTTATCCCAGCACCGTTTATTGAATAGGGAATCCTTTCCTCATTGTTTGTTTTTGTCAAGTTTGTCCAAGATCAGATAGTTATAGGTGTGCAGTTTTATTTCTGGGTTCTCTATTGTGTTCCATTGGTCTAAGTGTGTGTTCTTGTACCAGTGCCATGGTGTTTTGCTTACTGTAATCCTGTAGTATAGTTTGACATCAGGTAGTATGATACCTCTAGCTTTGTTCTTTTGCCTAGAATTTCCTTGGCTATTCAGACTCTTTTATGGTTCCATATGAATTTTAAAATAATTTTTTTTTAGTTCCGTAAAGAATATCAATGGTAGTTTGATAGGAATAGCATCAAATCTGTAAATTACTTTGGTCAATATGGCCATTTTAACGATATTGACTTTTCCTATCCATAAGCATGGAATGTTTTTCCATTTGTTTGTGTCATTTCTGATTCCATTGAGCAGTGATTTGTAGTTCTCCTTTTATTAATCTTTCCCCTCCCTTGATAGCTGTATTCCTAGGTATTTTATTCTTTCTGTGACAATTATAAATGGAAGTTCATTCATGAATTGACGCTTAGCTTGACTGTTGTTGGTATATAGGAATGCTAGCAATTTTTGCACATTGATTTTGTATCCTGAGACTTTGCTGAAGTTGCTTATCAGTTTAAGAAGCTATTGGGCTGAGATGATGTTTTCTAGATATAGGATTATGTCATCTGCAAACAGGGTTAGTTGGACTTCCTCTTTTCCTATCTGAATGCCCTTTCTTTCTCTTGCCTGATTGCTCTAGCCAGAACTTCTAATATTATGTTGAACAGAAGTGGTGAGAGAGGGTATCCTTGGGAATGACATGCTTGAGAGCATTTATCAAATATATACAGAGATGAAAACACAGCTTAGTAAGAACCTGAAATGCCCTCTTTAGCTTAATTTTAATCTTGACATTTCAACTTAACTCAACATACAGCTTGTTTCTTTAGGATTACTACCTCTTTGAATTATTGATTACAAAATCTACTTTGAAATATTATACCACTTAACATATAGTGCAACATTCTACTTGTACTTAGCTTTCCCCATTCTTTGTGCCAATGTTTCATGTAATTTTCTAAATGCTACAATTCCTAAAATGCTTTGTTATTTATAATTTAAATTATAATTTCATTTCCTTTACTACGCTTTAATTGTTCTAATTTCTATTGACATGTTTATGAGTTTACTTATCCTTTTTCATTGTTTCCAATTTTGTTAAGCAAATGAAATGAATTTTTGAATGCAGGTATTTTATTTTTCAGTTTTACAATTTTTATTTGATTTTTTATATATAGTCTCCATTTCACACCTTGCACATCTCTTTACTACTTATATCTGTCTTTCCCCATAAAATATTTAACTTATGTATACATTTTTTAAGTTCTTAGATGCTAATTCCAAAAATGGAATCATCTGAAGGTATCTTCTTTCTTGACTGTTTTTCATCTTGTTTATGAGTCACAGTCATCTGTCATACACATTTTCTTAGGTCATACATATTTTCTTATATTGGGGATATTGTTCTTAAAAAGAACGACGGAGATCTAAGTGAATTTTCATTTTGTTTTGCTTATTTTCCAGGGAGTTATAAAGACGAGTTGCTTATAGTTCAGATTTGCCCTTACATGAAGTTGAGTTAAAATTGGGCCAAAATTTAAATTAGATTGAATTTTTCTGTGATTTGTCCAACCTGCAGTTCCCATACTTCTGCCATTTGACTTTGTTTGAGCTGGGAATAGATTGGACACATTGTTTCAGATTATTTTGGTTTACTTTTGAATTCCATTCTGGCAGGGCTCCAGAACCCAAGTACTGCAACATTATGCAGGGATATGTAATTTTCTCAGTTTTCTAGTTCTTTCCTCAAACCATCTCCCCCCCAACAACAGTAGCATAAGGATAGAATAAGAAGTGTTGGGCCGAGAAATTTATTGTATTTGGAGCTCTTTCTCCTTCTCGTACATTTTATCAGCTCATACTCTTGCATAAAGGTTAGCTGACTTTTTCTGTCTCTGAAAATTCTCTCTCTCTTCCAATGGAAGGTCTGCCCCTTCATCCATCTGTACTCTGACTATATGATGACCCAAGTTGGGAAGTTGCCATAGCTCTCAGCTCACTTTTAAAGTACTAGTTTTTCAATGGAATTCACCTTGTATCCTCTACTCTTTGATAGTATCACAAAATCTATGGTTTTAATTTTATCTAGTATTTTTAGGGGTGAAGGTATTTTGTACCTTTCCATATGTTGATCGACAGCAGAGTCTGAACAAACGTAACTCTAATATAATTTAAAATAAGTATGTAACCCTTGAATTTTACTTTTCTTTTCTTTTCTTTTTCTTTTTTTTTTTTTCCTAAAGCAAAGCAGAGGAAAAACGGAGCCAGAAGACAAGTGCTTACGCTTTCTGGACTCTCATATGAGGGCTCAGGACATGTATCATAAAATTAGTCAATTTACTCTTTGCTTGAGAATGTATCAGAAGAGTCTAAGGTAGAGAGGCACAAATACTTTTGGTATTTGTGGTGACTTCCAGTGTAAAATGGCAATGGCATCATGGTGACATCCAGTGTCCGGTAGCTGTGATGTCTCATGTGGACTGATTCTGTGATGTGACCGCAATAGAAATTCTTGGAGCTTAGCTTCTTTAAATTCCCACCTATTTCCCTAATTTAGTTTTCCCACCTGTGGTATACACTGCCAATAATTCTGTTTTTGTTGGTTTTTTTTTTTTCCATTTCACTTAGAATAAGATTTTTGTTTTGTTTGTATAGGTATTTATTTTGATTTGAGTAACTAAAAATGTCTTTTCTCCTTTAATAATGCCTATTTTTAAAATTTAAATTCTGTAAAATTAAATAAAATAGCACACTTAAATTGCCTAACATGTACTGGCATAGAATGAGTACTCTGCCAAACTGATTTCCCTGTTTCCTCACAGATCTATACGCTCTTATTCTATTTCTTTTGTATCTACATCAGAGCTAACCACACTGTTCAATACAGTTGCTTTTTCATGTATACTTGTCAAATGAAAGAGTAAATTGTGTACTGAGGATGATATACTGAACTCATCTTGCCTCTAAGTAGTAGGTATTTTCCTACTCTTTCAAATGATAGCAAACAGGTAAAATTTAGGACTGTGAAGAGTATAAAAGGTTACAGATATGGTAATATATTGATATTATTACTGATCAGTTTGGAAATTATATATTCATATAGATATATTAATTGATTGATGTAATTTTTTCTATCTACCCATTTAAAATAACTTGAAATAGCTCTGTGAATCAGAGAACATGTCTGAGTCTCACTTACAAGTGAGTAAAGCAATGTTCCTTGAGCAGAAATTTTGTGGACATGTTTAATTTTTTTTAATTTTGTAGAACCAGGGGTTAAAATAAATTATCCATAATTTAAATTTTTACCAAATCTTATGTAAGGCAATATTTAAGAACATGTGAATTACAGCGCTAGTTGTCATTATGAAGAAAAAATTCACTCTCATATCATTAGATTTTTCATGAATTTTTAGACTATTAACCAAAATTATTACTCACAATTCAGTATAGTCTTATCTAATATAACATTCCATGTCAAACAGAATATTGCCTCACTTGGCTTTCTAAGAATGTTGGTATCTACAGGTCTTCTGTATTAGCTTTTTTAAAAAAGGAAACAACTTCATTCCAAAGATACTGCCTCCAGGAGTTTTAATGATTTATTATGTATAAGTCAAAGAGAAATTAAAGCTATTTTTCAGCCAGTTATGACAGTGAGAGGGGAAAACACCCAGTTTTGCTTTGCAGTTTTTTCAGATCCCAAGTTTGTCTGTGTTTAAGTAGGTCTAGTCATTGTTCCTAGACAAATAAACAAAAGTGAGAACATTTACAGCTATTGGTCTTATAAGACAAGTAGTATTCCATCATGAAGGTCCCTGGGAAACCATTTAAACAGCTTTATTGATTTTTCCCTTGTTGGTGCATTTAGTTCAAACAGCTCCCAAGAAACACCACTGTACTTAAGCTAGGATTCTTTGACAACTACCAACCCATGAGTTGTTTTACTTTTCTTTCTGATTATGCAGATCAAAACTAACACTGATGTTGCAATATGAAGTTTAAAAGTACAAAAAGTTTGAAGCAATGTTTAAATGTACTTTAGAGAAGTTTTAGATTCACAGCTAAATTGAGTGATAAGCATACAGAGTTTCCATATATTCCCTCTACACATATGCATAACCTACCCCATTACCAACATCTCCTGGCTGAGTGGTACACTTGTTGCAATTGATATGAACCCACATTGACATATCCTTATCATATAAAGTCAATAGTTTATATAGGGCTCACTTTTGGTGGTGTGCATTCTATGGATTTAGACAAGTATATAATGACAAGTATCCACCATTATAGTGCATACAGAAAAGTTTCACTGCCCTAAAAGTTTGTGTTCCACCTATTAATGCCTCATTTCCTATAAGTCCCTGGCAATCACTCATCTTTTTATATCTTGGACTTATACAATGTGTAACTTTTTTGCGGATTGGACACTTTCACATAATATGCATTTAAGGTTTTCTCCATTCCTTTTCGCAGCCTGGCATCTCAATTCTTTTTAGTGCTGAAAAATTTCCATTGTCTGGATGTACCGAAGTTATTTTATCCATTTATCTTCTGAAGCAATCTTGGTTGCTTCTAAGTTTTGACAATTATGAATAAAGATGCTATAAACATCTGTGTGCAGGATTTTGTGTGTATTTAAGTTTTCAATTCATTTGGGAACCAAAGAATATGATTTCTGGATTGTATGGTAAGAGTATGTTTAGTTTTATAAGAAACTGCCAAACTGTTTTCCAAAGTGGTTGTGCCATTTTGCATCCCCACCAGCAATAAATGAGAATTTCTATTGCTTTGTCTACATCTTTATAAGCATTTGGTATTGAGTGCTCTGGGTTTTGGCCACTTTAATTGGTATGTGGTGGTATCTCATTGTTATTTAAATGTGCAGTTCCCTAATAACATACGATGGTAAGCATCATTTTATGGCTTGTCATCTGTAGATCTTTGCTGAGGTGTCTGTTTAGATCTTTCACCTATTTTTAAGTTGGATTGTTTCTTACTGTTAAGCTTTAAGAGTTCTTTGTATATTTTTGTTAATAGTCCTTCATTAGGTATGACTTTTGTAAATATTTTGATCTCAGTCTGTGGTTTCTGTGACATGTCTTCCACTTATAAAATTTGAAGCAAATTTTAATTTACAATTTTATTATGGCAAATGTCAAATATATATGAAAGTCAAAAGCAAGGGAAGCCCATTGTATATCTAATATCAACTTATGTTTCATCAATGCACCTTCATATTCTACCCTCCTCCTTACTCTATGAGATTACTTTGAAAATGCAAGGCTTAATTTTAATGTCAGCTGTAAAAATTTCAGAATTTATCTCTAAGAACTTTTTTGAAACTATCATTATTATATAATTACAGCTTATAGAAACTTGACTAAATTCTTTATATCACCAACTATCTAGTCCAGAGTTCTCTCATAAGGATCTTTTTGTTTGCTTAACTTTTCAAAAATATTTGATTATTTCAAGTTGGTATTCAAAGTTCAAACATAAAATTTAATAAACATGTCTTCTAAGATTATCTTAATGTATTCATTCCTGCAGTTTTTCCTGTCCTCTTGCAATGTATTTGTTGAAAACAACTTGGCCGTTTGTATTTTGTGTATTTAGATCTAGAAGCTCTATCTGATTCAGGTTTGGTTTCTTTTTTAAACAAAAATACTTCAGGTATAGTTGGATGCTGGTTAATAAAGGGCACCAAAATTTCTAGTTATCTCTCCTTTTAGTAATGTAATTTTCAATTTCTCATCATCAATTAATGAAATGGTGAAGCTATGTATTTTGTTTTTAATTATAAGATAGACTATATGTGTAGAGAGAAACTTGACTTCACCAATCATTTTGTTACTGTGACATACATTCATACAGGAAATAATAGAGTGATTACTTCCTATTTTTTGTGTTTTCAGAATACTTCGCTGGCTTTGTAATATCTTTGAAATGTGACCATTAGTAGGTTTTTGTTTGGTTTTGTCTATATGATCATTAAAATTGTAATATATTTAACATGTTTCAACTCACTGCAGTGATTCTTTCAATGAATATTTAATTTTTTTCTTTTTTGATCATAAGGGATTTCTTCAAGTTGGCTCCTGAGTCCTTTTGACTCAATCCTAGTAGTTTTGGAAGCTTCTTTGGTTTCTGCTATGAAAAAATGAACAGGCTTACCTTATATATTTCATGCCTGGAATCAGCCATCTATCCAAGGAACTCTGGCTACTTTTAATGGAATATGGTATTTAAATGCCAGTATTATTACACCAATGCTCATTGTTACTAGGTTGGTCATTGTGTTTAGGATTTTTCAATAGAAAAAAACTAAGAAATAGGTATTATTGTTATTTTTAAGACAAAATAATTAAATTCACATTTAGGAATTTTTCATTATGTCTTTGATTCAATATTTATATTTTTTCTCTTAAATTGAAATATTTCCCAATGACACTAAAATTATTACTTACATATTTTATTATTTATTTTTTGAGACAAAGTCTCACTTTGTCACTTAGGCTGGAGTGCAGTGGGGTTATCTCAGCTCACAGCAACCTCTGCCTCCCAGGTTCAAGAGATTCTCCTGCCCCAGTCTCCCGATTAGCTGGGATTACAGGTGCCCACCACCATGCCCAGCTAATTTCTGTATGTTTAGTAGAAACAGGGTTTTACCATGTTGACCAGGCTGGTCTCAAACTCCTGACCTCAAGTCATCCACCTGCCGTGGCCTCCCAAAGTGCTGGGATTGTAGGCATGACATTACTTACATATTTTAACACAGACAAATATTTTTCACACACAAATAAATTAGAATGTACCAATATTATTACAACTTAAAACAACATATATTTATTCTCACAATTTCCATGGGTCAAGAGCCTAGGCATGGCCTGGGTGGTTCCTCTATGCTCAGAGTGTAACAGGCTGTAAAAACTATTAGCTTGCCTGCATTCTTATCTGGAGAGCCACTCACTTCTAAGCTCATTCAGGTATCTAACAGATTCTTTATCTTTCAGCTGTATGGAAAAGAGCCCAGCTTTCTTCTGGCTGCTGCCTGAAGGCTTCCTGATGTTCCTTTTGAATTCATAAAGAGCAAATGCAGAGTCTTCAACTTCAGGGAGAGCCCAGTCCTTTTTTTAAAGAGATTTCATTTAGGTCAGGTCTACTCAGGATAATCTATTTGATTAATCTGAGACCTTAATTACATCTGCAAAATCCTTTCACTTTTGCCGTATTCTATCCCTAGAAGCAAACCATAGTTTCCACCCACATTAAAGGAAAATGGATTATTCAGGATAATAGCACCAGGGGGAGAGGATCACTGGGGCCACTTTAGTACTCTATTTGCCCCAGGGATAATAATATCTAAAAAGAAATTATTGTTATAATTAAATAATGTAGCATAAGTAAGCACTTGTCAGAGCCTGTACCTGAAATACAGTTCAGGTATGAAAAATATTAGGCCATGTTGTGGTGGGGGTTGGGCAAGGGTGGAGGCAGGGGTCTGATGGTGAAGAAGGAATTAAAGATAAATATAACACCTCCTGGAACTTTGACTCAAATTTCAGAAAGAGAGATACAAAGAAGATTTAGTGTAAAATAGATCAGAATATATGAGATAACAGATGTCAGCACACAAGACATTTACACCTTTCAAAAATATTAACTCAAAATTAATAACAGACCTAAATATAAAATGCAAAATAAAATTCCTACATAAGTGGAGAAAAATTTTGGTGTTGTGATGACTTTTTAGAAATAACACCAAAGGCAAGATCCATGACAAAAAG
Organism: Papio anubis; assembly: GCF_008728515.1. Lineage (NCBI taxonomy): Eukaryota > Metazoa > Chordata > Mammalia > Primates > Cercopithecidae > Papio > Papio anubis. The sequence goes on from NC_044979.1 coordinate 79,021,528, forward strand.
AATTAGACTTCATTAAAATTTAAAAATTCTGCTCTGTAAAAGATACTGTCAAGAGAATGAAAAGACAAGGCATAGATTAGAAGAAAACATTTACAAAAGATATACCTGGTAAAGGACTATTACCCAAAATACACAAAGATCACCTAAATCTCAACAATAAGGAAAATATCCCTGTTAAAATATGGGCCAAATACCTTAACACACACTTCACCAAAAAAGATACAGAGATGAAAAGTAAGCATAGGAAAAGTTGCTCCACACCATATGTCATCAGGGAAATGAAAATTAAAACACTGAAATATCACTACATGCCTATTAGAATGGCCAAAACCCAGAACCCTGACAACACGGAATGCTCACAAGGACGTAGGGCAACAGGAATTCTTATTCATTGCTGCTGGGAGTGCAAAATGGTACAGCTACTTTGGAAAACAGTTTGGCAGTTTGTCTCAAAACTTACCATACTCATATATATAATTCCGAAATCATGCTTATTACTGTTTACCCAAATGAGTTAAAAATTTAAATACACTAATTGGCGTGGCAGTGTCCAGGGCTGGTGTCCCCCTTGGAGGCAGGGGGAAGCTGCGTATGATGTCCTTGTGTTTCAGAAAAGCACAGAGCAACATTTTGTAGAGAAGATTGAGAAGTACTGGAAAACAGTACAATCAAGTGCTTTTTATAAATGTTTGAATTTGTTCCTGCACAAGTCCTGTGGGGTACTTAGCTCTAATCTGATCAAGCATTTTTATGGATGGCTCAGATATAGACATACCAGGTGGTTTCATGAAGCAGGGGCAGATGATACTTGTTAGATGATCTTGCTACCAGGGACAGAGCTGGTCTGGAGGCTGCTACAGCTCTACAGACACTTGCTGCTGGCAGCTGTCTACCAAAGGCATCCAGAAGCATTATATAAGCATGCTGTCAGGCAGAGTTTCCAGCTTCATTCAGATGAAGACAACCCTGAGAGAATCCAGTAGATGATTTAAAAAGCCATTGAAGATGCTGACTGGGTCATGAACAAATATATATATACACACACACACAATATATATATATATAATATATGTTATATAAAATATAAAAAACTGAGAACCTAGAGAGTGAGCTGTGCTAAAGACATTGGAAGCTGAGAACCCTCTCTTCTGGAGCTTACCAGCAACAGTGGCAGTTTTGAAAGGTCCACTGGCATTGTTGGAAGAAAGAGGAAGAAATCATGGGAGGAGAAGCTGACCTTGCTCAGAAGGTCCTTCTCGCCAGAGTCTTGTTTCCAGCATCATTTATGTTTGCACTTCTAGTTGGTTGTGATGTGAAATTTGAGGAAAATGTGGTATTTTTTTGTTTTCTTTGTGTTTTTAAAGTTTTTTTTTTTTGTTTTTTTTTTTTTTTTTTTCTCTTTTCTCTGAAAGTGATTCATTGATTCTGGAGGTCTCTTTACCATTCTTTGAGTCCCAGAGCACGTGTCCTCTCAGGTGTTAGCCTGTACAAGGAAACAAGCATAGATAGGTTTTAGAACCAGAAAGATCTGGAATTGAATCCCAGCTCAGTGGCTTTTCAACGGTATTGTCTTCAAACTCACCTTCCTCTGTGAGAATAAAATAAGATGAAGTTGATGAAGCGCCTCACACAGAATATGGCACAAGGTAATGCCTGTAAGTGTCCTCTCTCAGGATGCCACCCTGCCCTGCCCCTTCCTCTGCTCCCACAGTGTTTTGCACATCTCTGCTCCAGTGTGCACTGTGTTGGGTCTTAGTTATTTGTTTGTAAGCTTGTCCTGTTCCTGCTTGTAGCCCCTAAACCCTCAGAGTTGTCACACACCAAGCAGTCTGCCAAGGAGCTGCTCTTCCTGACCACTGTATCTCCGTGCCCAAGGAAGTAGAAACCCTGGGCCTTGCCTTCTAGGAGTTAACAGTGTACTTGAAGTAGTGCAATACATACTGTGTGAATCAAGGAAGGACGCCAGAGCAGCTGTGGTGGACACTGGCCTTTTCAGGTTTCTGTGCACCTGTGATCTGTCTCAGCCGGATCTTCCCTGCCTTGCCACCATGGTGGAAGAATGGAAGGGAAAGAGAGTAGGAAGGTGGGCTCAGGGAGAACTGGACAGAGTCAGCCAGAAGATACAGAGAGAAGCCTCACTAGGACTTGAGTATTCCCCAGAGGCACTCAGCCACAGGGATGATCTAGCAAGTGTTTTTAGCCTTGCAATTATATGACTTAAAGTGACTCAGAGACGTCTATATGTGTGTATGTACTCCACTGACTAACAATGAAGTAAATATATGAATTTCTAGGAAAAAACTTATATACACACAAAAGTCTGCACACAGATAATTATAACATCTTTATTCATAATTGTCAAAAAATAGAAGTAACCAAGATAAGATGTGCTCCCATAGATGAATGTTTTAAGTTAAAATAACTTAGGTACATCCACACAATGGAATTTTATTCCGCACTAAAAAGAGATGAGATACCAAGCCATGAAAAAAACATAGAGAAACCTTAAATGCATATTGTCATGTGAAATAATCCAACAATAAAAAGATTCATACTGTGTAAGTACAATGGCATGACACTCTGGAAAAGACATTACAATGATTGGTGTTGCTAGAACTTAGTGGGGAAGGAGGAGTAAATAGGTGAAGTACAGAAGATTTTCAGGGCAGTAAAACTATTCTGTATATTACAATGGTGTATGTGTCATTATATATTTGTCTATGCTTACAGAATGTAGAATACCAAAAGTGAATTCTAATGTAAACTAGACTCTGGTGATAATTTTGTGTCAATGTGGGTTCATCAAATGTAACAAGTGTGCCACTCTTGTAGGGGATATTAGTAATAAGGTTATGTGTATCAGGACAGTGTTACATGGGAAATCTCTGTACTTCTGCTTAATTTTGCTGTGAACCTAAAAGTACTCTTTAAAAAGTCTATTTTAAAAATTAAAGATACGTCATGCTAACATAATCAAAGAAAGCTTGAATAACCATATTAATTTCAGACAGAGCAGATTTCAAATTAAGGAAAGTTATTAGGGATATAGGGGATATTACATAAAGATCAAAGGGATGATTCTCCAAGAATACCTGACAATCCTTAATAGGTGTGAATGTGAAAACAGGTTTAAAATTCATGAGAAAATATAGAACTGCAAGAAGAAATAGATAAATCTGGAGTTTCACACCTCTTTGTCAATAATTGATAGATTTAACAGGCAAAAAATCAGTAAGGATATAGTGAAATGAATGACGCCATTTATCAACTAGATCTATTTGACATTTATGTAATACATCATTCCCAAACAGCAGAATACATATTTTCTCAAATCTATATGCAACGTTCTCCAAGACAGACCATATTTCTGGGCCATAAAACACCCTTTAACACATTTAAAGAATAAAAATTATGCAAAATATGTTCTCAGATCACAATGAAATCAAATTGAAAATAACTTGAAAATATCTGAAAAAATCCCAAATATTGGGAGATGAAACAACACACATTTAAATATCACATGGGTCAAAGAAGAATTCTCAAGAGAAATTAAAAATATTTTGAAATAAGTTAAAAGAAAAACACAAAATTTGTGGAATACAGAAAAACAGTGCTTACTGGGAAATTTATAGAATTGAATACATATACTAGGAAACAATGATCTAAACCTCAATAACCCAAGCTTTCTGCTTTAGGAAACTAGAAAAAGAAGAGTCAATTAAATTCAAACGAAGCAGAAAAAAATAAATAAAAATTGTGGCACGTATCAATGAAATTGAAAACAGAAAATTAATAGAGAAAAATCAAGGAAATAAGGCAGTAAAATTGCTAAACCTGTAGTCAGGCTGTGTTAGTTTGCTGGGGTTGGTATAACAAAACAGCAAAGGCTGATGGCTTAAACTGTTTTTTAATATTTGATATTTATTTTCTCATAGTTGTGGAGGATAGAGGTCCAGGATCAAAGAGTCAGCAATTTTAGCTCCTCCTGAGGCCTTTCTCCTCGACTTGCACATAGCTGCCTTCTTGATGTGTGCTCACATAAATTTTCCTTATTGTGTGCAGAACCCTGATGTATCTTTACGTGTCCAAATTTTCCCGTCTTATAGGGACCTCAATTAGATTAAATTAAGGTCTATCCTGATGGCCTCATTTTAACATAGTCACCTCTTCAGAGCTGTCTTTCCAATTGTAGTCACATGCTGAGTACCAGGAATTAGAACTTTAACATATGAATTTTGGGGGCACAATTCAGCCCATAACAAAACCTAACCAAAAAACAACATAGGGAAAACACACATTTGTAATATCAGAGATAAAATAGCTGCCATCACCACTGTTCTACTGAGTATTAAGAGAATTTTAAAGAAATAGAGGAACAACTCCATACCCTCAAATTTGTTAATATAGATTAAATGTACCAATTTCTTGAAAACACAAACTACCAAAAATAATACAAAGATAAATAATTTGAAAAGGGCTATATGTGTTAAAAAGATGAATAATGGCTGCCAAAGGCTGAGAAGGATACTGGGGAGGTGGGGGAGAAGTGGAGATGGTTAACAGGTATAAAAATATCATTAGAGTGAATAAGATCTAGCATTTGACAGCACCGCTGAGTGATTACAGTCATCAATCATTTATTGTATATTTAAAAATAACTAAAAGAGTATAATTGGAATGCTTGTGACACAAAGAAATAATAAATGTTTGAGGTGATAGATACTGCATTTATCCTAATGTGCCTATTACCCATTTTATTACTATATTAAAAAAATTGAGTCAGTGATAATAACCTTCAAAAACTGGAAATCACCAGGCTCAGATGGTTTCACTGGTGAATTCTGCTGAACATTAAAAAATTCTGATTGTGTAATCACTTTTTTTTTCAGAAAATTAGAAGCAGAAGGAACACTTTCTAACTAACTCTGTGAAGCCAGAATTATCCTTACATCAAAACCAGGCAAAAACATTATAAGAAAGAAAAATTATAGAGGGATCTGTTACATGAACACAAATGAAAAGTTTTCAACTAATTATTAGCAAATGATTCTGAAAATGTATAAAAATAATTATATAGCACTACCAAGTATTATTTATTTCAGATTTTTCAAGGATGGCTCAACATTAAAATAATAGGAGGTAAACAAACAACAATTACACAGAAAGGGCTAAAATAGAAAGGACCATTTTTCCATGGAAAATTGCTAAACAAGCAAGATAGAAAATTTTGATAGATTTGGCTAGTCTTTTTCTGTGGCCTTAGGGGGAAAAAAAAAAAAAAAAAAAAAAGCTTAGTCCATTCAGGTTTCTGTAAAAATAGACCATAAACTTGGTGGCTTACAAACAATAAATATTTATTTCTCATGGTTCCGGAGACTGGGAAATCCAAAGTCGAGGTACCACAGAATTTGTGTGTGGTGAAGGCTTGCTTCCCGATTAAAGGCCATTTCTCACTGTAACCTTCAATAGAGGAAGGGTAATGGAGCTTTCCAGGGTCTTTTTGTTTTTTTAAGGATATGTATCCCATTCATAAAGGCTCAAGACTTCATCATCCCTGAAAAGCCCTACCTCCTAATACTATCATCTTGAGAGTTAGGATTTCAATATATACATTTTGGGGAGACATTGCAGGGCAGGTATCCTTAATTAAATTTAAGAATGTAACATAAATGTGTGATAGGCTATAGGGGCTTCTAGAATCAAGTTAAGAAAAACAGTTTGAATGTAGTTATCAAAAAGCACCAAGAACAGTAAGTTCACTCATAGTAACACTCATAGTGCAGTGTAAAATGGGGAACTGTATTTTAGGAAATATAAATAGGAGGAAATTCTTACAGAAGGTATCACTGAATTAAGAAATTTGGATATTATCTGCATTATTCCAGTGATATTTGTATCTTCCTGGTACATATTTGTGGAAGACATAAGCTTATTTTAAAAAACTGGCCGGGGTAGAAAATTATGCAGATCTTGCCCAGTTCCTGTCCTACCCCAAAGACTGTTTAATTCCTTATTGTGAGCAAAGTAACTTTCCAGTAGAGCCTTATTTTTGTTTTTAACGAATGCCTATTATTATTAGCCAAATTCTAAATTATTGACGCACATTTTACATTAAGGAAACTATTCTTTTCATTGGAAAGAATTTCATACAAATGTCAAGAAATCTTACTTCAGACTTCCTGGCCAATATGGATGACTAGAAGCAGCTAGTGTATGCAGCTCTCATGGAGAGAAGGAAGAAGGCTCTCATGGAGACTAAACACTAGCTCTTCAACTGGAGCATCCAGGTGGATACATTGGGATTCACCAAGGAAACAGCTTGACCCACAGAGAATAGAGACCAGCAAGACGGGACAACTGCCCATCTGTGAGTGACATGGAGCCAGGTTTCCCCCACCATGGAAAAACAGTGAATGAGAGTCACCAAGGACCTACACTTCTGCAACCCTGGGCTCAGGAGATGCCCCATGACCCCTCACAACAGAGGCCTCCAGACCTACATGGAGAGCTATGTGGGCAGAGACATTGCTTAATCACAGGCAGAGTCCTTGGAGCCTTGGATCCCCAAGAGCTCCAGCACCAACAGCTGCAGCTCCAGCAACAGGGGAGGCTAGGTTCCCTTGCATGCCCCCCAAAAAGGGGCCAAATCCACGGAGCTGAGCTGTAATGGACTATGGGCCTTACCTACCCTGCATCTCACAGGATAAGGCCCACTTGCCTGAAACCCTAGCCAGGTCACCCTAGCTCTGCCTGAGTAGAGGCCAGAACCACCTCTACACTTCCTTGGGACAGCAGAGAGAAAGCAGGCAGGCTACAATTTTGGCTGCTCCACAGCCCTTGCTCCTGTTGCCCTCACGCTCAGGAAGGTTTGTGGTAATTAGGAACTAACGTGGACTCCAAGCATAGTGTAGCTGCCTTACAGAAAAGTGGCCAGACTCTTCCGCTTGAGTCCCCACCTCTGCTACTCTTCATGGTCAGTGCCTCTCAACCTGGTCTCCCAGCACAACCACCTGCCCCCAGCCTAAACACTTCAGTCAGTGGTCCCTCTGCATTTCTCTGAAGAGGAAATTGTAGAGAAATCCCGCCACTCCTCTGCCATTGCAGCTGCAGTGGTACTGCCCTTGCTGTCCTTGGGCTGGGGAAGGAACAAAGGACCTGGCATCTTCAGTACACCACAGCCATAGTATGACAGAGGAGCCCAGTCTTTCCTCCCTATGAGCCACCCCCAACTCTTCACCAAGCAGGGGTCCTGGCTTAGAACTGCAGAAGAGCTTTCCCATCCCTGGGTGAGCGTACCTACTGGTAGTGGCTCCGTGATTCCCTGGGGAGGGGCTCCCAGAGGTAACCAACGAACCCTGCGCCTCTGTCATGGCCACTGTTCTGCTTCTGCCCTCAAACTGGGGAAGAAACAAAGAGCCTGAGGGCTTTACTCATGCTTCTAGCACTACACAATCACCATATAAAGAGGAGCACAGCCTCTCTTCCTTGTGAACCCTTGACCCCCAACGCTTCACCAAGTGGGGCCCCCAGCTTGGGACAGCAGCAGAGTGGCTCCGCCCCAGCTGAACATCCCAGTCCAGCTGCTCTGTGTTTCTCTGAGGTGGAGCTCCCAGAGCAACTGAAAGCCCCTCTGCCACTGCTGCTGTAGTGATACTGCCCTTGCTCCTCTTGGACTGGGGAAGAAGCAAAGACCCTGAGTGCTTTAACCACATATCCAGCAAACCACAGCCACCCTAAGGAAAAGAGGCCAGTCTGTCTCCCAGAAAAATCCCCTGCCCTCTTTGCTTATAAAGAAGAGGCCCCTGGCTCGGGCTTACAATGTACACCAATTGGTAGCAGCTCTGCATTTCTCTGGGATGAAGCCCCAAGAGACAAGTGAAAGGCCTTCTGCCACAGCCATTGCCAAGGTCTTTCATTAAAACTGGGAGAGAACATAAAGCCTGAGCTCAGCTTAGGGATGCAGAGTGCAGCTGAGGAGTGTCAAGTAGGGATCTGCAACCAGCACTTGAGTGGGAGAGGAGCCCACACTTTCAGAGCATTGTGAGGGAGCATGGTTGCAATTGTGAGGAAATAGGAACCATGTGACTGAGCCAAGAGCCTTTAACTACTGGCCATTACACTCAGGCACCACCTACTGGATTACATCCCAAATTTCAACAACAAAATTATTTTGCTGATATACCCCCCTGTGAAACCAAGAGCAAGAATTGAGTTCAAAATAAAGACCTACATAAAACCTTGATCTTCTGAAAACATCCAGAAAAGAATTAAACTGATTGTTTTCAAATTATACCACAGTTAAACATCAACCTACAGAGATGAGAAAGAACATCAACCTACAAAGATGAGAAAGAGCCAGCACAAGTACTCTGGCAACTCAAAAATCAGGGTGTCTTTTTTTCCTCCAAATGATCACGTTAGTTTCCCCAGCAAGGGTTCTTAACTCGGATGAAATGTCTGAAATGACAGAAATTGATTTCAGACTGTGGAGAGATCTGAATGGAGAAAGATCATTGAGATTCAGGAGAAAGTCAAAACCCAACCCAAGGAATCTAAGGATTATAGTAAAATGATTTAGGAGCTGAAAGATAAAATGACCATTATAAGAAAAAAAACAAACTGATTTGATAGAGCTGAAAAATACACTACAAAAGTTCCATAATGCAATCACAACTATTAATAACAGAATAGGCCAAACTGAGGAAAGAATCTCAGAGCTGAAGACTGATTCTCCAAACTAAGTTAGACAAAAAGAAAAAAAATGAACAAAAACCTCTGATAAATATTGCATTATGTAAAGAGACCAAATCTATGACTCATTAGTGTCCCTGAAAGAGAAGGGGGATAGAGCAGACAACTTGGAAAATGTATGTTAGTATATTTTTCATGAAAATTTCCCCAACCATGGTTAGAGAGGCCAACATTCAAATTCAGGAAATGCAGAGAACACATTTGAGGTAATATACAAGAAGACCATCTACAAGACATAATCATCAGATTCTCCAAGGTGAAGATGAAAGAAAAAATAATGTTAAGAAGCAGGTAGAGAGGAGGGGCAGGTCATCTGAAAAAGGAACCCCATGAGTAGACCTTTCAGCAGAAACCCAACAAGTCAAAAGGGATTGGAGGCCTATATTCAAGATTCTAAAAGAAAATAATTTCCAACCAAGAATTTTATATTCAGCCAAACTAAGTTTCATAAGCAAAAGAGAAAAATCCTTTTCCGACAAGTAAATTATAAGGGAATTTATTACTACCAGACCTGGCTTACAAGAGGTCCTGAAAGGAGTGCTAAATATGTAAAGGAAACACTGTTACCAACCACTACAAAAACAAACTTAATTACACAGATCATTGACACTATAAGGCAACCACACAAACAAGTCTGCATAAAAATCAGCCAACAACACAGTGGCAGGATCAAATCCACATATATCAATGTTAACCTTGAATGTAAATGAGTTAAATGTCCCAATTAAAAGGCACAGAGTGTAAAGCTGATAAAGAAGCCAGATCCAACAGCATGATGTCTTCCAAAGATCCTTCTCTCGTGCAATAACACCCATAGGCTTAAAATGAAGGGATGGAGAAACATTTACCAAGCAAATAGAAATCAGAAAAAAGCAGAGGTTGCTGTCCCAGTGTCAGACAGAACAGACTTTATACCGACAAAGATAAAAAAGATGTGCATTACATAATGGTAAAAGGTTCAATTCAACAAGAAGACCTAACTATACTAAATATATATGCACCCAACACAAGAGCACCCAGATTCATAAAGCAAGTTCTTAGAGATCTAAGAAGAGACTTACTTCCACACAATCGTAGTGGGAGACTTCAATACTGACAGTATTCGACAGATCATCAAGGCAGAAAACTAACAAAGACATTCAGGACCTGATGTCCACACTTCACCAAATAGACCTAAGAGACAACTACAGAACTCTTGACCCCCACACAATAGAATACACATTCTTCTTATCTGTACATGGCACACACTCTAAAATTGAACATACAATGGGCCATGCAACAATTCTCAGCAAATTCAAAAAAAAAAAAAAAAAAGAAATCATCATACCAACCACACTTTCCCAACACAGTGCAATAAAAAATATAAAAATGCTAAGAAAATTGCTCGAAATGATACAATTTCATAGAAATTAAACAACCTGCTCCTGAAAGACTTTGGGTAAACGATGAAATTAAGGCAGAAATAAAGACATTGTCTGAAACTAGAGAAAAAAAGACAACATGCCAGAGTCTCTGGAGCCTGGCTAAAGCAGTGTTAAGAGGGAAGTTTATAGCACTAAATGCCCACGTCAAGAAGTGGGAAAGATCTCAGATTAACAACCTAATATCACATCCAGAGGAACTCAGGAAATAAGAACAAATCATCTCCAAATCTAGCAGAAGACAAGAAATAGCCCAAATCCATCCAGGAGCAGTGGCTCTCACCTGCAATCCCAGCACTTTGGGAGGCTAAAGCTGGCAGATCACTTGTGGTCAGGAGTTCGAGACCAGCCAACTACAACAAAAAGTAACCCAAATCAGAGCTGAACTGAAGGAAATAGAAGCACACACACACACACGATCAATAAATCCCTGAGTTGGTATTTTGAAATAATTAACATAAATAGACTGCTAGCTAGACTAATAAAGAGAAAGAATATTCAAATAAACATAATCAGAAATGACAAAGAGAGCATTACCACTGACCCCACAGAAATACAAAAAAACCCCTCAGAGACTACTATTAAATTGGTGCAAAAGTAATCGCAATTTTCACCATTACTTTCAATGGCAAAAACCAGAGTAACTTTTGCACCAACCTACGATTCTATGCACACAAGCTAAGAAATCTTGAGGAAATCAACAAACTCCTGGAAACATACAACCTCCCAAGATTGAACCAGACAGAAATTGAATTTCTGAACAGACCCATAGTAAGTTCCAAAATTGAATCAGTAATAAAAAGCCTACTAATAAGAAAAAACACAGAACCAGGTGGATTCACAGCTAAATTCTATCAGATGTATAGAGAAGAACTGATATCATTCCCAAATGAATAAAAATTGCTCTACCATAAAGACACATACATACATGTGTTGATCATAGTATCGTTCACAATAGCAAGGACATGTAATCAACCTAAATGCCCATCAACGGTAGACTGGATACAGATATTGTGGTACTCATACATCACGGAATACCACACAGCCAAAAAAAAAAAAAAGAAAGAAAAACAAACAAAAACACAAGACCTTATTCTCTGCAGCAACATGGATGGAGCTGGAGGCCATTATCCTAAGCAAACTAATTCAGGAACAGAAAACCAAATACTGCATGTTCTCACTTATAAGTGGGAGATAAACATTAAGAAAACATGGACACAAAGAAGGAAACAACAGCCACTGGACCTACTTGAAGTTAGAGGAAGTGGGAGGAGGGAGAGGATTAAAAAGAACTGCGTATTGGGCACCATACTTATTACCTGAGTGATGAAATAATCTGTACAGCAAACCCCCATGACACAATTTACCTACATAATGAAACTGCATGTGCACTTCTGAATGTAAAATAAGTTGTAAAAAAGAAATCTTATTTCAGCGATTGGGCCATTTGACCATTAGCTATGACATATTACCATTTCAACTGGTTATACTACTTTAATGCTATAATAGCAACATTGACTACTCAGGGTAAAAGACAAAATTCAGGCCATCAGTTATGGTCAATAAAACATGAACATTGTACCAGAAAGTTTCTTCTTTTGTGTCAAGAGAGACAATTTGATTATACTGAAATATTAGTTTGTTTACATAATTGTAATCAAATGTTATCTCATTGTACAGATAAACACATTTTCAAATATAGCAATGTATATACTTTTAAAGAGCATGAACTTACTTTTCGGGTTAGATGTCCAGTGTTTTAATAGGCATCCCTTGAACGACCACAGTCCAATCACTAATTTTAAATGATAAACAGCTGTGATCCAGAAAGGTCAAAGAGCTTGTGCAAGAGGACTGAGATGGTAAGTGGTGGGGCCAATGTCATCACCAAAGTCTTCAGCATTTGAAAAAATGACACTGATACCTGGACTCCTAATGCCCTTCTTACAATGTCCTGGGAGAAAGGCACACAGTTTTTTAAATTCATTATTTTTTTTAGTCTGCTACTAACGTGTACAATGATCAAACAGGATTTGACTATTTAAACTCATTAATATTTTACAGGTCAGAGTATTAGCAACTGACAGCTAGTGAAGTAACACATGGCTTCAATTTGTCTCATTCCGACTGATGATGTGTGCTTTGATCACTTGACCTAGGTGGCATTTTCCAGACTAAAGTTATTCTTATTCCCTTTGTAATTAATAATTATTCTATCAGGAGAGACACTCAAACTTTAAGAATACACTGTTTCTCATGAAACTTTTAATTTTTTCATACATTAATTTATATCAGAAAAGACACATAGTTTTGTACTTTGTCAATGGGTTAACTCTATATCATTGTATCATTATTTAATTTGCTCCTTAAAATGGTCCTGGTTTGGTCAGTGGGAATCCCTTTACCTAGTTTCAACGTCTTACCTAGTCCATGCATCTGCATCATTATTTTAGAGAGCTCACTTGCTTTCTGGCCCAGGATACCCAGGATCATCTTGTAGTTTTTCTGGCCCAGCCGTTAAGCCAGCATTTTTCTGAGGACACTAGCTGGTTTTTTATTTTTAGTGGAGAATAATATTTAGAAGTTATAATCCGTGTTGGGTATGCTCATTGTTGTTGAGACATTATTGTTCCCCAGCCTTTTCAGTGGACAGGGCTAAGGAATATATGTATGTACAAACACAAGTAGTGTAAAATAACTACATATTTAATTGTAGTTCAATATATAATACAGTGAAAACTTATGTGTATATTTGTTTCTGTATCCATCTAGATGTTTTGAAAACCATTAATTCACAATGAAGCCTCTGATGCCGGACTATCACCATGCTTTCTTATAATATTTTCCTTTTCCGTATTTATAATTTCTTCTGTAATAGTGAGAAAATTAGTTCCCATTGTTTTCTAAACATACATAAATATATATATATATTCTAAACATATATATGTTTGTGTGTATGTGTGTGTGTGTGTGTATATATATTTCATGAGTCCTTACATGCATTATCAAACTCCTATTACTGCCATTGCTACCAGCTTCTCCCAACATGGTTGCCCTCCTCACACTTCTCAGAATTCTGTTGCTCTTTCACGGCTGCCTTCCTCACTACACTCTGGCAAAGATACCATGCAGCTGAACTTCACCCTGCCTATCTTTTCCCTTCTCAGCCACTTTGTGTACTTACACCTCGCTCCAGGATACCCTTCTCTAAGGATGCCCTCCTTATCCTGATCAAGATCTGATACTCTTGCTAGATTGCTTCCTATGCTGATGCTTTCCTCACCTTGCTGAATCTCTGGCACTTGTCACTAGATGGTGCCTCTAGTTAACACCCTGTTTTTCCTCCCATCAGGCTCTGACGCCTTGAACTGGACTGCCTTTTTCTATGCATTTTCTTGTTACTGTGCCTGAGCTCTGACAAAACACACTTGGCTGCTCCTTCACCTGCACATTCTCTACTCAGGCTCTGACATTCCATGTTGGACTATCCCTCTCCTCACTTTAATTTGGCTCTGACATCCCATATCTCTGCAGGGGCTCTGACACCTTATGCTAGGAAGTAGTAAGTCCCTTGCAGCCACTGAGGGTAATATCCCCTTGAAGCCTGCTCTGAAACTCAAAGAAAAGGATGAACAGCTGATTCTGTGTCATTTCCTTTAGCTCTAGAGATGTCTGAGGATTTGATTCTTGTCCAATTATTCTTATATACTCATAAAATCATTTTTAAAATTCTATACTAAATTCAAGGGAGATATGAACCTGATCAAAATATGTATTGAACCAGACACTGTCAACATTTTTTATTAAATAAGGAAAAACCAGCTTTGATGACACACAACTGCCTTTGTAGATGGAAGCTGGTCATGGACTCCTAGTCATATATATTGGAAGGGCTAAGTGATTATCTGGTTATAAAGGCTAAAGGGATCCTAGAGCTTATTGGCTTCCCTGAGCTGAGTTTGTCTGCACATATTCAACCTCATTTCTTAGCATAAAATGACTGGGACACCAGAAGCTGAGTCTAGGAATCACGTTTCCTCTATACACTGGCTGTGGATACTATGTAGCCTGTTTTTTTCTTTTAAGCTTTAGCTAACTAAACTTGGTGCTTGCTAAAGGCTACTACATTTAATAAATTTAATTATTGATTGATAGAAATCCAAGCCTGTAGCGGCTGGTAGAGCAGAGTGGAAGTTGTAGCATTCTTGGCCCATTAAAGAATGCATAACTAAGCAAGTCTGGGTTTAGAAGAAAGGCTGTAAAATCACATACCATATAGTGTGTGCTTCTGTGAGTCATCAAACATATACAAAAATTTTGATCCAGTCTTCTGAGTCTTTGAAAAAGGTTGGTTGTGGGAATAGAAGAGACAATTCTGGGTATCTAGCCAAGGTTAGCTTCCAGGCAGGGGATCGGACCTTTGAGTCAGCAACAAAGCAGAGAAAAGTATTTTCTATTAGGAGGTAAAGGATATAAATTAGACTGAATATATACATATATGTGCTCTGCTTAATTGGTTATGGAAGTACTACTCTTTTTTTGGATTATCTACATCTCCAGATTTTAAACAAAATTAGAGAATGGAAAAAACCTAAGAAGTAGATGCCAAACTGCTGGGTGCGGTGGTTCACACCTGTAATCCCAACACTTTGAGAGGCTAAAGCAGGCAAATCACCTGACGTTGGGAGTTCAAGACCAGCCTGGGCAACATGGAGAAACCCCCATCTCCACTAAAAATACAAAATTAGCCAGGCGTGGTGGCACATGCCTGTAATCCCAGCTACTCGAGAGGCTAAGGCAGGAGAATCGCTTGAACCCGGAAGGTGGAAGTTGCAGTGAACCAGGATCGCGTCATTGCACTCCAGCCTGGGGAACAAGAGCGAAACTCTATCTCAAAAAAAAGTAAATAAATAAAAGAAGTAGATGCCAGACAATATAAGAATGAATACTTAAGTAAATACAAATATTTTTCACTTAATGTTCATAATTTGCAAGTACAAACCAGATATCTGTGCAGACACACTAACCAAACTAATTTTTAATTATAATCTTTTAATTTTCTGGTAATTGTTGATTTGCATGCAGTTGAAAGAAATAGTTCTGAAAGATTCTGTGAATCCTTTACTTGAGTTCCTCCAATGATAACATCTTACAAAACTATAGTACCATATTGCTACTAGGAGATTGTCATTGGTGCTGTCAAGATATGGAACATTTCTATCACAACAAGCATTCTCATGTTAACTTTTTACAATCACACCTGATTTTCTCCTACTTCACCCCTCTTTAACCTTGGCAACCACTAATTTGTTCTCCAATGTCATAATATGGTAAATTTCAAGAATATAATATAAATGAATTCGTATACTATATAACCTTTTGGGATTGTTTCTGTACTCCTCAAAATTATCTGGAGACTTACCCAGTTTTTTGTGTGTAACAGTATTTTTTTTAATCCTGAATAGTATTCCATAATATTACTATACCACACTTTGTATAACCATTCACATATTGAAGAACATCTGATGATTGTTTGTGGTGTGTAACTATTACAAATAAATCTACTATAAACATTAGTGTACAGGTTTTCTATATATTAGTGTAGAAGTTTTTATTTTCCTGGATAAAAGTCCAGCAGTTCAATTACTGAGTCAGGTGGTAGGTGGATGTTTAATTTTTTAAGTAATTGTCAAACTGTTTTGCAGAGTATCAGGACCATTTCTTTCATATCCTCACTAGCAACAAAGTGAAATAAATTCTGCACATTCCAACTAGCATTTGATGTTAATATATTTCATTTTAGCAATTCTGATGTGTGTGTAGTGATATGGTGATTTTATTTTCATTTTTTGTAATGGATAATTATTTTGAAAATGTTCTTAGCTGAAATGTATCTTCGTATATGTTGCTCACTCTGTTTTCACTGTTGAGTTCTAAAAGCTTTTTGTTACTAACATTTTCTCACTACTCAATATGTATATTCTTTATTTTTCTTGTGTTATTGCACTAGCTATGACTTCTAGTACAATTCTGAATAAGGGTGATGAGGAGATATCCTTGTGTTACTCTGGAATGTAGCGAGAAAACATGCAATTTCTTACTGTTAAGCGTGACAATAGCTTTCGGCTTTTTGCAGATGTTCTTTGTCAAGTTTAGGAAGTTTCTCACTATTTTTAGTTTGAGACCTTTTTTCTTTACCATTAATGAGTGTTTAAAGTGTCAAATACTCTTAATGTACTATAGCCTGTTGGTGTGCCGAATGCATTATTTTCAAATGTTCAAAACATCATTGCATAGCTACTATAAATCTCATTTGGTCTTGGTGTATAATTCTTTTTATATATTGTTGGAACTTATTTCCTAATATTTTGTTGAGGATTTTTGCATCTGTGTTTATGATAGCTATTGTCTGTAGTTTCCATTTCTTGTAAAATCTTCAACTGTTTTTGTATTAGATTAATTCTATATTTACAGAATTATTTAAGAAGTGTTCCCTTGTCTTACACTTTTTGGAAGACACTGTTATATATACACCCATGAAACTTTCACCTCAGTCACAATAATGAACATATACATCATTCAAAAACTTTCTTCATGCTCCTTTGTAATTCTTGTATCCTTCGTCTTCCCCTCCTCAAGCACTTTCTGTCACTACTCATTAATTTGAACTTTCTAGAACTTTATATAAATGGATTGATAAAAATATGCTTTTCATTCTGACATCTTTAACTCAGCACAAATTTTGAAATTAATTTGTATTATAGCATGTAACAACAGTTAATTCCTTTTTGTTACTGAGTAGTATTTCACTGCAAGAATATATATTAGTTTGTTTGTTCACTAACTTGTTCAGGGACATTTGGATTATTTCTACTTTTTAGCTATTAAAAATAAAGCTGGTAGAAACGTTCATGTATCAGCCTTTGTAACACTTTTCCTTTCATGTAAATATTTAGTTGCAGAATGATTGCGTCATATTCAAAGTGTATACTTAACTTTCAAAAAATTGCCACACCGTTTTCCAAAGTAGCTTTGCCATTTTAACTTGCCATCAGCATTGATGCAAGTTTTAGTTGCTCCACATGCTTGCTAACAGTTGGTATAATCAGTCAGTAATTTTCATTTCAGTCATTTTACTAGCTGTGTAATGGCATCTAGATATGATTTTAATTTGCATTTCCCTAATGACTAAAATGTTGAGCATCATTTTTCTGTTTATTTGCCATTCTTACATCTTTTTTGGTCAACGTTTGTTAAGATATTTGTCTCATTTTTAAAATGCCGATATCAGATATATGATTTGCAACTATATTGTCCTAGTCTGTAGGTTGTATTTTTCTTTTTTAAACTGTGCCTTTGAAAGTGCAGAAGATTTTAGTTTTGATAAAATCCAATTAAACAATTTATTTTTTCATAAATCATATTTTTGAAATCATATCTAAGAAGTTTTTGTGTAACTCGAGGTCAAAAAGCCTTTCTTTTAGCTATCTGTAAGTATTGTAGTTTTGCATTTTATACTTTTTTATGATCAAATTTAAAGGAATTTTTATATGTAGTCCAAAAAAATACTTTTTTTTTTATTTTGCCTATAGATATCTAATTATTTTAACATCATTTGTTTTAAAAAAAGACTGTCTTTCTTCCACTGACTTGTATTTGTACCTTTGTCATAAATCAATTCTCCACAAATGTTTGTCTCTTACTGGATTCTCTACTTAGCTCTATTGATTTATTTTTCCTATCTTTGTGTCAAATACCACCTGTCTTCATTACTACAGTTCTATAGTAAGTCTTGAAGTCAGGTAATAATCTTGATTTTATTCTATAGATAGAAATTAGAGGCAGGCACCATGGCTAACCCTGTAATCCTAGCACTTTGGGAGGCCGAAGCAGGCAGATCAGTCGAGCTCAGGAGTTTGAGACAAGCCTGACTAACATAGTGAAACTCCGTATCTACTAAAAATACAAAAGTTAGCCAGACGTGGTGCACACCTGTAAACTCAGTTACTCTTGTGGCTGAGTCATGAAAATCACTTGAACCCAGGAAGTGGAGGTTGCAGTGAGCCGAGATCACGCCACTGCACTCTAGCCTGGATGACCGAACGAGACGTTGTCACCACCGTCACCACCACCAATAACAATAACAATAACAACAGATGTTAGGAAGTACTTCAACTTTGTTCCTCTTGTAAAATGTTACTTTTTGCTGTTTTGGGACCTTGGTATTGCCATGTGAATTTTAAAATTGGCTACTCAATTTCTGAAAAAAACTTTCAGTTTTCATTTAATACACACATTAATTTAGGAAAAACTGGTATCTTAAATTGACAATTCATAAACATTTATCTGTTTATGTCTCCTTTGCATTTCTCCTTTTCTTAGACCTTCATTAATTTCTCTCATAACTGTTTTACAGTTTTTGATTTGCTGGTCTTGCATATCTTTTTGCATTTTATATTTTAATGTTATTGTAAGGGTGTTTTTAAATTTCAATTTCAGATTAATCATTGGTGGAATATAGAAAAGCAATTTCTTTTACTATTTTGATTTTGTATCCTGCAATATTGCTAAATTTTTGTAGTATTTCTAGGATTTTTGTAGATTCTATTTGATTTTCTAATATAGATTATCACTTCTGCAAACTAAGACAGTGTTATTTTTATTTTCCAATTTGAATAATATTTACATATTTTTCTTGCCTGTGTGCACTGCCTATACCTTCTATTTGAATATATGTGATAATAGCAGACATCCTTGCCTTGTTCCTAACCTTAGGGATAAAGTGTGTAACTTATTACCATTAAATATGGTGTTAGCAGTAGGATTTTCATGGAAGTTCTTCATTAGGTTGAGGATTTCCCCTTTTGGCTATATCTTTCATCAGAAATGGATGTTGGATTTTTGTAAAAGTTTTTTCCTGAGTATACTGAGATGGTCATACTTTTTTTTGTTGTTAATATATTTAATTGCATGATATTTTAATTTTAAACTGGGTTTGCATTCCAATGATCAATTCTTATCTTTCTAATATATCATTAAATTCAATTTGCTAAAGTTTTGATTAAAATTTTTGCATTTATTAATGAAGGATATTAGTTTGTATGTTTCATTATCTCGTAACATCTTTGTCCGGTTTGAGTATCAGTGTATTGCTGCCTTCACAGAATGAGTTGGAGAATGTTCTCTGCTTGCAACTTTCTGGAAGAGATTGTGTAAAATTGAGAGGATTACTTTCTTAAATGTTTGGTAGAACTCACCCATATAGTTATCTGGCCTGGGATTCTCTTTTTCAGTAGGTTTTTAACTACATATTTAATTTCTTTAACTGATATAGAACTACTCATGATGTCTATTTCTTCTTAAGTGAACCTTCATAGTTTGTATTTTTCAAGGAACATTTTCATTTCATTGAAACTATCAAATTTAAAACCATAAACCATTTATAAAATTTATCTATTATCCTGTAAATATTTATAGAACCTGTACTGATATCACATCATCTACCTCATTCCTGATATTAGTAATTTGTTTCTTCTTTCTTTCCTGGTAAGTTTGGTGAAAGGCTTATTGATTTGGGGTTTAATCAAAGAAACTGTTTCACTGAATTTTCTATGCTGTTTTTCTGTTTTATATTTTAGGATTTTCATATTTATTTTTATAATGTTATTCATTCTCCTTGCTTTGGGTTTATTTTGCTGAACTTTTCCCAGTTTTTTAAGCTGAAGTTGTTTATTTGAGGACTTTATTCTTTTCTTATATTGACATTTAGTACTATACATTCCCACCATGTACTACTTAGTGGCAAATGACATGTTTTGATATGCTGTGTTTTTACTGTTATTCAATTCAAAATACTTTTAATTTGTATTCTATTGTTTTCTGTTACCCATTAGTTATTTAAAATTATTCATGTGGTTCATGACATTTGAGAATATTCCAAATGTCTTTCTGTAATCAATCTCTAATTTAATTTCATTGTGGTTAGAGAATATTCTTTGTAAGAGTTGAATTCTTTTAAACTTATTAAAACATTTTATTGCTCAGAAGATGGTCTATCCTACTAAATATTCCAGGTGCACTTAAAAAGAATGTACATTCTGCTGTTGTTGGGTGGAGTGGTCAAAAAAATGTAATTATGTCAAGGTGATTTAATGTGTTTTTATTTATTTTTTTTATAATTTTACTGATTCTCTGTCTACATTTTGTTATTTATTGAAAGAGAGATGTTGGGATCTCTGGCTATAATGGTGGACTTTTCTATTTCTCCTTACATTTCTATCAATTTTTGCTTTATGTATGTTAAAGTTCATTAAGTTAATAAACATTTGGTAATGTTATGTACTTTTGCTAGATTGATGAATCTACTTTTTCTGACATGGTTATAGCCATTGAAATTTTGTTTTTAGTGGTATTAACATGGTCAATTTTTCTATTTTATTTTAAACATATTTTTGTCTTTATAAAGTTTGTTACTTATGATCATCATATAGTTGTGATGTGTGATTTTATCCAATCTGAAAATCTCCTCCTTTTAATTGAAGTATTTATACCACAGCAGTTTAGTGTGATTATTGATATACGTAAATTGTATTATGTCATCTTGCTGTCTGTTATTTGTCTCATCTGTTGTTATTATTTTACACAATTATTGTTAATGTTTTTCTCCCTTTTTTGGATTTTTTTATGATTAAATTTTATTTCCTTTGTTGTTCTAGTAACTTTTTTGTTGTTGTTGTTACTTTAGTGATTAGTTCAGGGTTTAGTGTGAACATCTTTAACTTATCACAGTCTGCCCTTAAGTGATATTATATCACTTCACATGTAGCATAAAAGCCTTTTAAAATTTAGTATTAGAATAACGATGTTTCTTAGATAATTTAGGCTATTTAACAAAGTACCATGGGCCACACAGCTTATAAACCATGTAAATTTATTTTTTACAGTTCTGGAGACTGGGACGTCCAAGATCAAGTCACTGGTAGATTTAGTTTCTGGTGAGAGTCCATTTCCTGATTCACAGATAGTGCCTTTTAGTTGTGTCCTCACATAGTCAAAGGGACAAGGCTTCTTTCTGGGACCTCTTTTGTTAGAACACTAATTGCATTCACGAGGGATCAACCTTCATGACCTAACTACCTCCCAAATGACCCCTACTTCTCATACCATCACTTTGTGAAAAGGTTTCAACATATGAATTTTGGGTGAACACGAACTATGTTAACTATAAAGTATTTGTGTGTGTGTGGAGCATTGGTGAAGAGTATTAAAGCAATGCAAAAAGATGAGTAGGACTTTGCAACTGCCTTTAAATATGTTATACTGTTGCTTCTGTTTAGAACCATCAGCAGAACACCAAAGTCATATTAACTTGGTTCTTCTGGTACAAGAATTCTAGAAATAGATTGTCTGCACAATGTCTTCAAAATGCCAGAAACCTTATAAAAATACTACATTTGATTAAAGAGAATTTCACTGATAAGATCTCACAGTTTTATGGAAAGGCATTATCTTACAAGGTTTTATGAACTGTTATTATATGCTATTTTACATGCAAAATGTAAATATTTGTCTCTTGAAAAAAAATTTCCAGGTCCAAACTAGTTTTGAACACACTGATTGTTTTCAATCTTACAGAGTCTCAGTAGAGATTCTTAGTAAAGATTTAAACATTCTCAGTAAAGAGATCCTGTGAACAAACCTTTTAATTAACTAATTATTTTCAGAACTTATATGACTATATTGCTATATATCTTCTGTTTTGCTTGCCTATATTTCCAATTCATCCTTTTCTACTCTGCTCTCTGCCTTGAAAGACTGACCTGTAGTGTTGCAGCAACAGATTTCCTAGCTCCCTAACTTTACTATGGGTTTGACTTACAACATAAGAAGAAAGAAAGACATTCAGGTACTTGTTCCTTCGGTTTTAATTCTACTGGTTATTCCTGTTTTTGTCCCTGATAGAAAATCATGATTCCTAAACATAGCCTTTCACATATGAATCTTTCTTTTAATGTTTAGGTTAGATTCTCCTCCTTTTATCCCTTTATCTTATATCAGTAACAGTTAATAACGCTAGGTTACTGTAATTTCCCTTTTGGCTTATTTAGAATCCGTCCATACCTTGGAAGTAGCAAAGCTGTTCCTGAAATGTCCTTCCTGCTGAGGTATTCTTTTTTTTTTTTTTTTTTTCCAGAATAACTATTAACATCTATTAGAACACTACTGTTCCAGAGACTATAATTTAGGACAGTTGAATGCTATAAAGGGTCATGGAATATTGTTTAGTAGGCATGGTATTTAGTTTCAGTTGTAATAAAAAAATGGTTTTGAAAACTTTATTGAATTACTTGACCTCTCTAGGATTTATTTTTAACATCTGTACAATAAATTTATCATATTAGGTGATTCCTAGAGTTCTTTTAAACTTGAATTCACTTGAGATGCTATTTTCTTAGCCATTATACAAGGTACTCTATCAGAGCATTAATAAATTTACAGGGGGTTGAGGTAGAGCAAAACAGTGGAAGAGAAGGCTCCACCAATCATTTCCCCCACAAGGATACCAATTCAACAACTATTTACACTAAAAAGGCACCTTAATAAGAACCAAAAATCAGGTGAGCACCACAGTACCTTGTTTTAACTTCATATCTCTGAAAGAGGCACTGAAGAGGAAAACAAACAAACAACAACAACAAAAAACAGTCATCAATAGCTGACAGCATCCTTCCCTGGCAGTAGTGGCATGCTGCAGAGTGAATTTCTGTTCACTAGGCAGAGGGACTATCTCAGTGCTGCCCTATTATAGCAGAAAAACAAAACTGGACTAAAGTCAGGTGACTCCCACCCATTGAGGGAACATTTAAACCAGCCATAGTCAGAGGAGAATCCCGGTCTCAACATTCAAACTTGAGATCTCACATGGGCTAAAGTGCTCTGCGACCCTAAATAATTTTGAAAGGAAGTCTAGTCCACAAGGACTGCAAACCTTGGGTGAATCCTAGCACAGATAGAGGCCCAGAGCCAGCAGACTGGGGAAACATGAGACCTATTGAGACACCAGCAAGGACAGCTACAGGAGTGCTGGCATCACCCTTCTCCTAACCCCAGGCTGCACAGCTCATGACTCCAAAAAGACACCTTTCTTCTGACTGAGGAGAGGAGAAAAAAAGACTGCGGAGGACTTTGTTGTGCCTCTTGGACACCAACTCAGTCACAGCAGTATAGGTCAGTGGTCAGAGCTATGAGGCCCCTTTTCTAGGCTCTAGCTTCTGGATGACATTTCTAGACACTCCCTAGGATAGAAAGGAAACTAACTGCTGCCTTGAATGGTAGGACTCAGTCCTGGCAGGATTCATTACCTGCTAACTGAAGAGCCCTTGGGCCCTGAATAACAAACACTGATACCCAGGTACTACATCAAGGGCTTTGGGTAAGACTCTGAGATTTGCTGGCTACAGGTGAGACTCAGTGCATTACCAGCTGTGGTGGCTACAAGGCAAGACTCCTTCCCCTTCAAAAAAGCAGAGGGAAAAGTAAAGGGGACTTGGCCTTAGACCTTAGGCACCAGCTTGGTTGCACAAGTGGAGAGCACCAAGCAGGCTCTGGGGACCTCAATTCTGGGACTTAACTCTCAAATGGCATTTCTGGACCTGCTCTGGCTCAGAGGGGAGCCCACTGCCCTGAAGGGTGAATCCCAGCCAGGCAGCATTCACCACAAACTTATTGAAGAACTCTTAGGGCTTAGGGGTACATTGGCTATAGTGTGGTCGTACTCTCCATGGGCCTGGGATGGTAGTGGCCATTGGATGAGGCTCCTCTGGCTTTGGGAAGGCAAAAGAAGAGTGAGAAGGACTGTGTCTTGTGGTTTGAGTGCCAGCTCAGCTGCAGTACAATAGAACACGAGATAGACTTCTAAGAATTTTTACTGTAGTCCCTGGCTCCCATATGGCACCTCTGGACCCATTTGGGGTCTGGGACAAATCACCACCCTGAAAGAAAAAACACAAGTCTGACTGGACTGAGTTTGGCACCTGGTGTTTTTAGAGTGCCAGACCTTGAGAGAACACAGGCGGTAGCTAGGGAGTGGTTACAGCAGGCCTTGGACAAGACCCTGTGCAGTACTGACTTTAAGTCTGATCCAGTACAGTCATAGTGATGATAGCCACAGGATGTCTGGGCCACTCCACCCCTAGTTTCAGGTGGCTCAGGATAGAGACAGAGACACCATTTGTTTGGGAGAAAGTAAGAGAAGAGAACAATAGTGTTTTCCTGGTAATCCATAGGAGTCTTTTGGACCTTGTCCAGGATAAGGTGGTACTTCTATAAGTCTGCAAAAAGCACAGTATTACTAAGTTTGGTGTACTCCTAAAGTAGATTCAGCTTAGATCATAGCACCCAAAGTCTTTTGAATATTTGGAAAACCTTCCCAAGAAGAAAGGGTACAAACAAGCCCAGAGTGAGAAAACTACAATAAATACCTAATCTTTAATGCCCAGACACAGACAAACATCTTCAAGTATCAAGAGGATCCAGGAAAACATGACCTCACCAAATAAGGCACAAGGGACCAGAGAAGTTCTTTTTTTTTTTTTTTTTTTTGAGACAGAGTCTCACTCTGTCACCCAGGCTGGAGTGCAGTGGCTGCATCTCAGCTCACTGCAAGCTCTGCCTCCCGAGTTTACGCCATTCTCCTGCCTCAGCCTCCCGAGTAGCTGGGACTACAGGTGCCCGCCACCTCGCCCAGCTATTTTTTTGTAATTTTTAGTACAGACAGGGTTTCACCATGTGAGCCAGGATGATCTCGATCTCCTGACCTCGTGATCCACCCGTCTCGGCCTCCCAAAGTGCTGGGATTACAGGCTTGAGCCACCGCGCCCGGCCAACAAGGGACCAGAGAAACAGAAGTATATGATTTTTCAGATAAAGTATTCCAAACAGCTGTTTTCAGGAAACTCAATAAAATTCAAGAAAACATGGGGAATGAATTCAGAATTTTATTAGATACATTTAATAAAGAGACTGAAGTAATTAAAAAGAGTCAAGAATAAATTCTGGAGCCAAAAAAAATGCAATCGGCATAATGAAGAATGCATCAGAGTCCTTTAACAGCAGAACTGATCAAGCAGAAGAAAGAATTAGTGAGCTTGAAGACAGGCTATTTGAAAACATACACTCAGAAGAGACAAATGAAAAATGAATAAAAAGACTACCGCCTAAGTTCTCTCAAGACCTAGCACTCTAAAATCAACCTACAGGATCTAGAAAATAGCCTCAAAGGGGAAAATATAAAAGTTATTGGCCTTAAAGAGGAGGGTAGAGGAAGAGATAGCAGTAGAAACTTTATTCAAGGGATATAATAACAGAACTTCCAAAACCTAGAGAAATATATCAATAACCAAGTACAAGAAGGTTATAGAACACAGGACAGATTTAACCCAAAGAAGACTACCTCAAGTCAAACTTCCAAAGGTCAAGGATAAAGAAAATATTCTAAAAACATCAAGAAAAAAGAAACAAGTATGATACAATAGAACTCCCATACGTCTGGCAGCAGACTTTTCAGTGCAAACCTTACAGACCAGGAGAGAGGGACATGATACATTTAAAGTGCTGAAGGCAAAAAACTTTTACCCTAGAACAGTCTTAGATTGGTGCGATAATTAGTGTGATTTTAGGTTTGTACAAAAGTTATTGCATTAAAAGGGAATGGCAAAAACTGCAATAACTTTTGCACCAACATAATGTATGTGATGAAATTATCCTTCAAACATGAAGGAGAAATAAAGACTTTTCCAGACAAACAAAAGCTGAGGGATTTTATCAAAACCAGACATTTTCTACAAAAATTTCCAGAGAGAGTTCTTCAATCAGAAAGAAGAGAATGTTAATGAGCAATAAGTAATTACCTGAAGCTACAAAACTCACTGATGATAGTAAGTACACAGAAAAACATGGAATATTATAACACTGGGATTAAGGTGTATAAACTACTCTTATCCTAAGTGGAAAGACTAAATGATAAATCATTCAAAAATAAAAACTTCACCAATCTTTGAAGACATCAACATTACAATAAGATGTAAAAAAATAAAAAATTAAAGTGAGAGGGTGAAAGTAATACGGGGAGTTTTTATTACTTTAATTTTTTCTTGTTTCTTTATGCAACAAGAGTTAAGTTGTTATCAGCTTAAAATTATAAGTCATACGATAATATTTGCTACCCTCATAACCTCAAACCAAAACCTACAAGAGATACACAAAAAATTAAAAGGAAGAAACTAAATCATATCACCAGAGAAAATCACCTTCACAAAAAAAAAGAGGACAGGAAGGAAAAGAAGAGGGAAGAGAGGACAACAAAACAACCAAAAAACAAATAACAAAATGGAAGAAGCTAAGTCCTTACTTATCAATAATAACATTGAATGTATGGACTAATCCCTCTAATCAGAAGACATAGAGTGTTTGAATGGACAAGAAAATAAGAACCAATGATCTGTTGCCTACAAGAGACACACTTTACATATAAAAGCACACAGAGACTAAAAATCAAGGGATGAAAAAAATATATTTCATGCCAATGGAAACCAAAAACGAGCACAAGTGATGACACTTAAATTAGACAAAATAGATTTCAAGACAAAAACTATAAGAGGAGGCAAAGTAAGTCACTATATAATGACAAAGGGGTCAATGTAGCAAGGTGATATAACGATTTTAAACATAGATGCACCTAACACTGGAGCAGCCAGATATATAAAGTAAATATTATTAGAGCTAAAGAGAGAGATAGGCCTCAATACAATAATAGGTAGAGACTTCAACTTTTAGCATTGGACAAATCTTCCAGACCGAAAATCAACAAAGGAACATTGGATTTAATCTGCGCTATAGACCAAATGGATATAATAGATATTTACAGAACATTTCATCCAAGAGCTACAGAATACACATTTTTTTCTTCTCAGCACATAGATTATTCTCAAGGATATACCATATGTTAGGCCACAAAACAAGTCTAAAATATACAAAAAAATTGAAATAATATCAAGCATCATCTCTGACAATATAATAAAACTAGAAATTAATAACAAAAGGAATTCTGGACATTATGCAATAAATGGAAATTAAAAACAATATGACCAAACTGAATGACCAATGTAGGTCAATAAAGAAATTAAAAAAGAAATTTTAAAAAAACTTCTTGAAACAAATGACAATGCAAACACAACATACCGAAACCTATGGGATACTGCAGAAGCGGTACTAAGAAAAAAGTGTATTGTCATTAGTTCCTACATAAAAAAATTAAAAACTTCAAATAAGCAACCTAATGTTGCATCTTAGAGAGCCAGAAAAGCAAGAGCAAATCAAACCAAAATTAGTAGAAGAAAATAAATAATGAAGATTAGAGCAGAAATAAATGAAATTACAATGAAGAAAATAATACAAAAATGAATGAAAGAAAAAGCTGGTTTTTTGAAAAGTTAAACCAAAGTGACAAAACTTTAGCCAGAGTAACTAAGAAAATATGAGAGAAGATCCAAATAAACAAAATCACAGATGATAAAGGAGACCTTACAACTGTTAAGTGTAGAAATTGAAAGGATCATTAGTGGGTACTATGAGCAACTATGTGCCAACAGGTTAGAAAATGTAGAAAAGTGGACAAATTACTAGACACATACAATCTACCAACATTCAACCATGAAGAAATTAAAAAACTAAGTAAAACATTAAGTAATGAAATCAAAGCTGTAGTAAAAATCTCCATCAGGGCCAGGCACGGTGGCTCATGCCTATAAACCCAGCACTTTGGGAGGCCGAGGTGGTGGATCATGAGGTCAGAAGATCAAGACTATCCTGGCTAATACACTGAAACCCCGTCTGTACTAAAAATACAAAAAATTAGCCAGACATGGTGGTGGGTGGCTGTAGTCCTAGCTACTCAGGAGACTGAGGCAGGAAAATGACGTGAACCTGGGAGGCGGAGCTTGCAGTGAACCAAGATCCTGCCACTGTACTCCATCCTGGGTAACAGAGCAAAGCTCCGTCTCCAGGAAAAAAAAAAAAAAAAAAAAAAATCTTTGCCGGGTATAGTGGCTCATGCCTGTAATCCCAGCACTTTGGGAGGCCAATGCAGGCAGACCACGAGGTCAGAAGATCAAGACCATACTGATCAACATGGGGAAACTCCATCTCTACTAAAAATACAAAAATTAGCTGGGTGTGGTGGCACATGCCTGTAATCCCAACTACCTGGGATGCTGAGGTAGGACAATCACTTAAACCAGGGAGTCAGAGGTTGCAGTGAGCCAAGATCACACCACTGCACTCCAATCTGGGCAACACAGCAAGACTCCATCACAAAAAAAACAAACAAACAAACAAACAAAAAAACCCTTATGAAAAGCCAAGCACTTGTGATGGCTTCACAGCTGAATTCTATGAAACATTTAAGGAAGAACTAATACCAATTTTACTTAAACTATTCCAAAAAGCAGAGGAATATGGAGTACTTTCATACTCGTTCTACAAGGTCAATAATACCCTGATACCAATACCAAGTGAAGACACATTCAAAAAAGGAAATTATAGGCCAGTATCTCTGATGAATATTGACTCAAAAATCCTCAACAAATACTAGAAAACTGAATTTTGCAACACATTAAAAAGACCATTCATCATGACCAAGTGTGATTTATTCCTGGGATGCAAGGATGGTTCAACACATGCACATCAAACAATGTGATAATCATATGAACAGAATGATGGACAAAACCCATTTGATCATTTCAATTGATGCTGAAAAGTATTTGATAAGAATCAATATTCCCCTATAATAAAAAGCCGAAAGCAACAGTACAGAAGTAACATACCTCAACATAATACAACACCACTAGGATCATACTAAATGGCGAAAAACTGAAAGTCTTTCCACTAAGTTCTGGAACATGACAAGGGTGTCCACATTCACTATTATTATTCAACATAGTACTGGAAGCCCTAGCTAGAGCAATTAGGCAAGAGAAAGAAAGAAAAGGTATCCAAATTGGAAAGACAGAAGTCAAATTATTCTTGTTTGCAGATGATATGGTCTTATATTTACAAAACCCTATTAGAATTGATAAACTAATTCAGTAAAGTTGCAGGATATAATATCAATATATGAAAATCAGTAGCATTTCTTTATGATACAGCAGACAATCTGAAAAAGAAGTAACAATGTAATCCCATGTAAAATAGCCACAAATAAAAGTAAATGCCTAAGAATTACTAAGAATTAAATACCAAAAATGCAAAAGGTCTCTATAATAAAAACTATCAAACAATAATAAAAGAAATTGAAGAGGACACCAAAAAAAAAAAATGAAAAGATATTCAATGTTCATGGATTAGAAGAATCAATACTGTTAAAACGTCTATACTACTCAAATCAATCTACAGATTCAATGAAATTCCTATAAAAATAGCAATGACATAATTCACAGAAATAAAAAAAATAATCCTTCAACGTATGTGGAACCACACAAGACCCAGAATAGTCAAAGCTATCCTAAGTAAAAAATAAAACTGAAGGAATCACTTTACCTGACTTCAAATTATACTACAGAGCTATAGGAACCAAAACAGCATGGTACTGGCATAAAAAGAAATACATAGATCAATGAAACAGAATAGAGAACCCAGAAACTAATCCACACATTTATATCAAATTCATTTTCAACAAATGTTCCAAGAACATATACTGGGGAAAGACAGTCTCTTCAATAATGGTGCTGGGAAAACTGAATATCCATATGAAGAAAAATGAAGATATGTACAAAATAGCCATATACAAAAATCAATCCAAAATGGACTAAAGACTTAAATTTAAGACCTCAAACAGGCCGGGCGCGGTGGCTCAAGCCTGTAATCCCAGCACTTTGGGAGGCCGAGGCGGGCGGATCACAAGGTCAGGAGATCGAGACCACAGTGAAACCCGGTCTCTACTAAAAATACAAAAAATTAGCCGGGCGCGGTGGTGGGCGCCTGTAGTCCCAGCTACTCAGGAGGCTGAGGCAGGAGAATGGCGTGAACCCGGGAAGCGGAGCTTGCAGTGAGCCGAGATCGCGCCACTGCACTCCAGCCTGGGCGACAGCGCGAGACTCCATCTCAAAAAAAAAAAAAAAAAAAAAAAAAAGACCTCAAACAGAGAAACTACTACAAGAAAACATCAGGGAAACGTCTCTCACAGATTGGTCTGGTCAAAAGTTTCTTGAGTACTACCCTACAAGCACAGGCAACCAAAGCAAAAGTGAGCAAATGGGATCACATCAAATTAAAAAGCTTCTGCACAGCACTCCCATGTTTGTTGAAGCACTGTTCAAAATAGCCAAAATTTGGAAGCAACCTGTGTTCATCAACAGATGAATGAATAAAGTTGTACTTATACACAATGGAGTACTATTCAGCCATAAAAATGAATGAGATCCTGTTATTTGCAACAATATGAATGAAACTGGAGATCATTATGCTAAGTGAAATAAATCAGGCACAGACAAAATATTGCATGTTCTTATTTATTTGTGGAATCTAAAAATCAAAACAACTGAATTCATGGAGTTAGAGAGTAGAAAGATGGTAACCAGAGGCTGGGAAGGGAAACAGGGCAGTGTGGGGAGAGAGAGGTGTAAGAGTGGTTATTGAGTACAAAACATAGTTAAAAACAATAATGCCTAGTATTTTATAGCACAACAGAGTGACTGTAGTCAGTAATAATTTAATTATACATTTTAAAATACAAACAATCCAATTATAGTATTTTTGTTAACACAAAGGATAAATGCTTGAAGGGATGGATATCCCATTTTCCATTATGTAATTAATAAGCATTGCATGCCTGTATCAAAACACCTCATGTACTCCATAAATATATATGCCCTCTATATGCCAACAAAAATCCAAACACAAAATTTTTGAGAGATTAAAAAAAATTGTATCCTTTTTATCAATGAGAATTTGCATTATTTTAGTTATAATACAAGTAGAAGACTCAGAAAACCAAATTCAACCTATTATTTCAACTAATGAAATTAAAAAAAAAGAAAAGCTATCAAATTGTTTGTTTACTTTTGAAAAGCAAAACTGTGTTATACATAAAGCCTTACTCATTGAAATTCAGTGTGGGATGGGCGCGGTGACTCATGCCTATAATCCGAGTGCTTTGGGAGGCCAAGGCAAGTGGATCGTCTGAGGTCGGCAGTTTGAGACCAGCCTGACCAACATGGAGAAACCCTGTCTCTACAAAAAACACAAAATTAGGTGGGCGTGATGGCACATGTCTGTAATTCCAGCTACTCAGGAGGCTGAGGCAGGAGAATCACTTGAATCCAGGAGGCGGAGGTTACCGTGAGCTGAGATTGCACCATTGCACTCCAGCCTGGGAAACAAGAGCAAAACTCCACCTTGAAAAGAGAAGAAAAAGAAATTCAGTGTGTACTCAATCAACTTGGTAAACATTAATTAGAATTTATATATAAGTTATTACTAATTTAGTGAATTAATTTGGTATGTTTATGGTTCAAAAAACTCAGCTAAAGATAAATTGATTTTCAAAATTCAGAAATCCATAAAATACACCCATGTGCACACAAATATACATACATACTTCTTAACAACTCATAGAACAGGGATAACCGATAACTGAAACAATTATACTTGGTTAATCTCAGCCCAATTATGTTGAACCTGTGTGGCATGTTATTGATATTAGTTAATATCTTTTGGACGTTTATCTGGTTACATGTATTCCTATGTCTTCCCTTTAAGATTATTTTGTGAGATGATTTTCTATCTTTGGGATTATTATTTTACATTGGTTTTATAATATTAAGAAGATTGGAGCCCTTTTAGGTTGCTTGTAGTTAAATCTAGCTTCCTTAAAGTTCTCTGTGGTTTATATATTATGTTTTCTCAAGACCATAACAACAAAATAAAATAGTTTAGAATTAGTAAACCAGAGGCAAGAAACTTGGTAGTAAAGTGGATAATTAAAGGAGAGCTATCTAGTAAAAGAACTGTGATAAAAGTCATAGAATTTTTACCAATGCTGCTTCCTATAACTGACAAATTGCTTTTGAATTATTATTTAAATTATGCCATTCTTAAATATAGTCACGTATACCTATTAAACACCATCTGGAAGTTTGTGGGTGGGGGAGTAACTACCAAACTTCTTATATTTTTTAATTAGCTTTAGTCTGAGTTATACTTATGACTTCATTTGTATTAAATATTTATAGAGCACAGCTATTGCTGCTGGATATTTACAGCATTGGACATCATAAATTGAATTTCAAAGAGAAAGGACAAAATCACCTGTCCTTTCTTTGATACTGATACAACATTAGCATTGCCTTATGGTGAGGGATATTAACTATTTTTCTCTCAAAAATGAATCCCAAAGTCACATTTGAGTTTTTCGTATTTTTCTGTCTCCTTGGCTTTTCTAAATTCTCTTTCATAAATCCTCTTTAATAGAATTACTTAAAAGGCGCGTATTATAGTGAATAAAACCACATACTCAGGAGTCAACTTCCTGGATTTGATTCCAACGCTACATTAATAGGCAGGTAGTTAGTGAATATCTCTTTACTTTGATTTCCTTAGTTGCAAATGAGAGTAGTAAGTTTCCTATTAGGAATACACACACATACTCACACACACATACAAACACACACGCTCACGCGCTCCATAGCCTTGCTTGACATATAGTGGGCACTACATAGGCATTTGCTATTAATTCTGCCTCCTTTTACCATTCACTTATTCACATTTTCTTTTCACTATGCCTTCTTGCTAATCTGCTTAATCTTCTAAACTTTTGCCCACAGCTTTTTGACTCCATATTTTACCCAAGTTCCTATTAGAAAAAATATTTTTAATTCTGTTTAGCTATAATTTTTTTCCTAAAATGTAAATGTTTCCCTTCAGACTAAAACATAAGGGCATTTTATAAGATCTAACATGTCTAAAATAACAAATACTAAATATTGTTAACTATCATTTATTTGTCCTTATTCTATACAACCAAAATAGACAGGAAAATAATCAATTTGTACACATGTCTGTAAGGTAAATGGTTTGGCATTCATCATTTTCTTGATTTTTGTCTAAATATTTTCCTTTGGTTTTTATTGTGAGAAGGGTTTTATAATTCACATTTTCTTGACTAGTTCTGATTACATCCCAGTACACAGGGTAAACAAGAAAGTGTCCAGCAAATCGTTCAAAACTGTGCTCATCACATTCCTAGCCCACACATTTCCTGGGGTTTGAATGTTGGTCCTCATTTTCTTGAACACAGTTTTATATTGGAAGTAATAAACCTACTTTGTGAAATGTAAGGACATATCCTTTTTGTTTTAAGTTTACCAGAAAGTTTATTTATATATAAATGGATAACATTTTATAACTTATCTCCACAAATTAATGACATGAAATGGGTTTTTTAAAATTTGAAGTGGATAGCAATAATTTGTCCCATGGAAACCTATGCATGATTAATATGAATGAAGTGCCTATCAATAACATGAAGAAGTATCAGGGCTGAGGAAATATCGGGACTGTTTGCATATAATCTTTTAGTGTTGTGTACTGGCTCTGAGACACTACCAATGAGAGCAATGGAATTTTCAAAACTATTTCAATTATCTTGGTGATCTTCACAGCTCACTTGAATCTATCAAAAGAGTATCTCCGGCTGGGCGCGGTGGCTCAAGCCTGTAATCCCAGCACTTTGGGGAGGCGGGAGGCAGGGGTAGGATCCACGGGAATCAGGGAATCAGAGACCATCCTAGCTAACACGGGTGAGAGCCGGTCTCTACTAAAAATACAAAAGCTAGCCAGAGCGAGTGGCAGAGGCGCCTGTCGAGTCCCAGCTACTCAGGAGAGGCTGAGGCAGGAGGGAATATAAAGTGAACCCGGGAGGCTTACAGAGTGAGAGATCCACCCTGCACTCCAACCAAGCGGCAGAAACAAGACTCAAATCTCAAAAGTATCTCCTTTCCCTCTTAAAAATCTGTGAGCTTGTATGCTTTTAGTTCAGTCTTCTGTTTCTGGATGCCAAGGCCTTCTCTTAGAAGGGCATATTGCTACTCTTTAGTATTTTGCTCAGATAGTCCTGTGTCTGCTTTTATTGCTCGGTAATTCAATTAATCCTAATTGTTCTCAACTTTATTATCACTTTCTCCCATGGGAAGTTTCCTATTATAATAATATATTGGATGATTTAAATTTTTTTCATTGACTCTGTAGTAAGACCAATTTAAGGTATTTTACTGAAATGCAAATTTTGTAATTTTAAAATTTTACGTACCTGAATATATATGATTAATTGAAAGATGTAGGAAGGGGGAGAAACATCAGGACAATTTACATTATCTTTTTTTCTGAACCATTTTCAACAGACAGGGTCTTCTACATATGCAAATACACTCTCATTATATTGATTTTTTAAAATTCAAGACAAATGGAAACTGGGAAGACAAAAGTTGTTAGCACAACTGTTCCAGGCACAACAAAAAATTTATTATATTTGTTTTTAATTCCTCCTCTTTGTTACTCTCTTCTGATCCACAACCAAAAATGCAGGACAGGGTATTTATATGGAACTCAAAATTTAGTCTCTAATATTTCAGTTTTGTTTCTAAGGATTTGAAGATCACTTCAAAATTAAAACATTACTCTCACCTCTACTGCTGCTGCAATAATTTCAGGGAAGATGAGAGACTTTGTGTGGATTCCAGACAATGAACATAACTCATAGCCTGCTCTAAAGCTCTGCAGGACACTTTCTTTTAAATGTTTAAGATATTAACATATCAGTCATTTTAAAGACTCATAGAGAATGAAAGACTTACCAGATAATTTTTGATGTATGAAATTTAGAGAAATGGGAGGTGAGATGTGTAGAAGGGAATGGAAGCAAGTCTGTGTATTACCTGGTGATGTCACAGCACTAAAAGGGAGAGGAGACAAAGGATAAGAAAGGACCTATGAAGAACTTAAAAGGTCAGTAAAAGGAAAAGGAAACAAGAATTTCATTATTTTTAATTTTTTGTGTAAGAAGACAAATTGGGGGCTTTTTTCTTAATGGTAACACCTGGATGTGGTAATGAATTCACACACCAAGAGTAGGCCTACACTCACACAAATGGGTAGTTCTTTTGTTAATGTAGGAAAGTAGAAAACTTTCCAGTGTTTAAGCTGTAAGTTCCCATGTGTCTCTTTTCATTTTCATTGTATGCCTATTTCAGTAAATTATTGGGTAAAAAGCATGTTTTCTTAAAAAATACACTAAAATGGTTTCAGATGGTGATCATGTTTTTCCTTATTGGATATAAAATAACAGATACACACTTTAACTGTTCCACAAAAATTACAGGTTCCCACACCAAAAATAGTACCCTTAATATGTATGTGTTTTATCTTCATTGCCCGTTTTCCTTAAAATGTTTAGACTGACAGCTCTTATTAATAGGTAAGTTGATTACGGGTATCTTCTTTTCATTCGACTGAATGGCGTCCTGCAGTTTTTGAATGAATAAGCTATTCCTACATTTTTAAAATTAGAATATAGAAACTCAAGACATGAAATTGACCATATCATGCATAATTCACACTTGAGTTTTGGGTACATTTTTATTTTTGTATTCATTTAATATTTAAACTGTTGTGTGGCTTATGCTTCTTGTATATAAAATCATTTGCCCTTATGGCCAAATGAAGTTATGCAAAAACAAAGTATCATGCAAGTAATTCTAGTCCCCACCCAAACAAAGATAAATAATTTCCCTAATTGTGAATGAGAAAAATGACAAAATTAATTTGCATGAAGTAAAACAGTTTACAAATAGCAATCATGTGACCCTTAAAATAAATATTTGTTTGTATATTACAAATTTTCTTTTGGAAGGTTCAATTTAAAAAATAAAATCATTAAAAGAACTTTCGGGCCGGGCACGGTGGCTCAAGCCTGTAATCCCAGCACTTTGGGAGGCCGAGACGGGCTGTCACGAGGTCAGGAGATCAGGAGATTGAGACCATCCTGGCTAACACGGTGAAACCCCGTCTCTACTAAAAAAAATACAAAAAAACTAGCCAGGCGAGGTGGCGGGCGCCTGTAGTCCCAGCTACTCAGGAGGCTGAGGCAGGAGAATGGCGTAGACCCGGGAGGCGGAGCTTGCAGTGAGCTGAGATCTGGCCACTGCACTCCAGCCTGGGCGACAGAGCGAGACTCCATCTCAAAAAAAAAAAAAAAAAAGAACTTTCATAATGTAAAGGGCAAGTGAGAATCAGAGTGGAGGCTTGACTCTAAGCTTCATGAAGGAGAGGACTTGGTCTCTCTCATTTACTATTTTATTCTCGGAGCCCAGAGCAATGCCTAGCTGAAAGTAGGTGACAAATAATTATTAATATAACAATTAACTGTTATTGATACCAGTTGGCTGAGGAAAGTCCTTAAATGTCAGGGGAACCCCATCCCAGCCAGTGTCCAGGCTCTTGACACCATCTCAAAAATGAATTCAAGGATGGGTTGGTAAATACTGAAAGTACAGAGATTGTAAAGTGAAAAGTACGCACTCAAGAAACGGGAGTGCAGGTGTACTCAAGAGAGAGTTGCACAGTGGAGTTTGGGTTTTCTACTTTTATGGGTTTTTTTAACCAAGGGGTGTGTCATGCGCATCTGTGTGAAGAGACCACCAAACAGGCTTTGTGTGAGCAATAAAGCTTTTTAATCACCTGGGTGCAGGCGGGCTGAGTCTGAGAAGAGAGTCAGCAAAGGGAGATGAGGGTAGGGCCGCTTTATAGGATTTGGGTAGGTAAAGGAAAATTACAGTCAAAGGGGGGTTGTTTTCTGGCGGGTAGGAGTAGGGGTCACAAGGTGCTCAGTGGGGGAGTTTTTTGAGTCAGGATGAACCAGGAAAAGGAGTTTCACAAGATAATGTCATCGCTTAAGGCAAGGACCGGCCATTTCCACTTCTTTTGTGGTGGAATGTCATCAGTTGAGGCGGGGCAGGGCATTTTCACTTCTTTTGTGATTCTTCAGTTACTTCAGGCCATCTGGGCGTAAAGCTGCAAGTCACAGGGGACGTGATGGCTTGGCTTGGGCTCAGAGGCCTGACAGGGTGGAATATTCATGAAGATTTCTGGAAAAAGGTGGAGATGTCTTGGAATTGTGGTGCCACCCATTTTTACACCAAATATGGGTGTGCCTGGAACTGTCATGGTGCCAGTGAATGCGTGATTTAATATGTTAATGAGCATATAATGACGTACTAGATGAAACCCAGGTCAAATCCATGCTATGTTGGGTCCAGTCAGTCTTAGCCAGCTTGGGCCACACCCTTCATTTTTCAGTGTCTCATCAGCTCCTAGCTTCTATGGCTATTTCAGCAGTTTACTTTTGCTAGTTATATGAAACTGCTGCCTGGAATTTTCTATTCTCCTGCAACCACCCTATATTATTCCTGTCTCATTATCACTTAAACTTATCTTATATATGCTTTGTAACTTACTGGGATTTATTCTGTGTGGTGGAAAGCAGAGGTATTTCCATATATAGGCAAAATCTATACTTGAAGAGACAAAAGTTAAGCATTCCATTTAGCTGTTAAAATCATATCCAAATTATTGCATTACTGATTAAATTGTGATTTAATATCCAAAACAAATTAAATGGGAGATATTATAGGGGCAGCTTAAAATGTTAATTTTATTTGCTTATTCAAATCACTGAAGTGTTATGCTTAAAATAACCTTATTAAAATATGTTTAAAAATTACATTTATATGTTTTATCTTTAAAAACATGAAAAAGACCCTCACAGTGGATCTTCTTGCTAAGCTTGTTTCATAGAAACTTTTTTAAAACTTCAATAGTAGAATTGTTTATAAAAATTTTGCATATTTTGTTTTTCACATTAACAAAATAAAAATAACAAATGTGTCTGGGCGCGGTGGCTCAAGCCTGTAATCCCAGCACTTTGGGAGGCCGAGACGGGCGGAACATGAGGTCAGGAGATCGAGACCATCCTGGCTAACACGGTGAAACCCCGTCTCTACTAAAAAATACAAAAAACTAGCTGGGCAAGGTGGCGGGCGTCTGTAGTCCCAGTTACTCGGGAGGCTGAGGCAGGAGAATGGCGTGAACCCAGGAGGCAGAGCTTGCAGTGAGCTGAGATCCGACCACTGCACTCCAGCCTGGGCAACAGAGCGAGACTGCGTCTCAAAAAAAAAAAAAAAAAAAAAAATGTAGGTTTCTTGCTTAAAATATGAGGGAAAAATCTCATTTCCCAGTTTGTTTTCCAAAATCATCTATCTCTTTTTTCAAAATTTTCCTACAAGATATGCATGCCATCACTGAGTATAAGGTACTGATTGATGAGCACACTGAATAAAAAGCGTCTTGCTTTTACAGTTCTTTAGTTACATTAAGATTATTCACATTCATAAAGCACGATACTCATTACCCATTTTGTTTAGTTTTTATTTGCACAAGTCAGAGTCATTTAATTTAGACCATTACAATTAATACTGAAAAAGTAAAAAAGCCTTTTACGTTTTTGTTTCCTAGTTCTCACAAGGTAAATAATTTTTCAATCTGATAAAATTATACTCGATTCAAAAGTATACATTTATATTAAAATAAATAGGGTTTGTGTTTCTTTAAGGTAAAATGTTCATGATTATCATCAAGATATTTTTGCTTTACAGAATGTTGTCTAAACTCTGGTGTTTTTTTTCTTAATGCAAATAGGCTATTTTCCTTCATGAGCTATGTAGATATTTTTGCTAACCCATCTGGTTTAGAAGCCACAGCTTGAATTTTTAATGAGGCAATATTATTTACTGTACTTGTTCATGCAAATTTTTCAATGTTTTTCACTGTGTTGGTAATCCTCTCTGTGAATGGGTCAAATTACCTTTGCCTTTCTTGGGAACTTGGAAATAAGTTTTGGTGCTGGATCAGACAGTGAAGTTCAGGGTTGTGAGAGCTTAATATTTACAAATCCAAAGTGATGCACCCTAGATTTTAAACCAGGAGTCAGATTTGTTTGCTCACTGTGGTACTTCCTGTAGATAGTCAGATGAGCTTCCGCTGAAGTTTTGTTATTTTTTTTTTTCAGGCTCTTGGGACATTGTTACATATAAAGAAGCAGAAATACCTTAACTAGCACA
The DNA here is from genome assembly GCF_008728515.1 of Papio anubis. Lineage (NCBI taxonomy): Eukaryota > Metazoa > Chordata > Mammalia > Primates > Cercopithecidae > Papio > Papio anubis. The sequence continues at coordinate 79,060,925 of NC_044979.1, forward strand.
TTTCTGAGTTTTAAAGAGTTAATTCAAACAAATAATGACAGCAAAACTATTGCATTGAACATTTATAATGTTATTGTGAAATGTGTTACATTAGTTGAACTCACCTCTTTGTAAGTCTATTTTGATGATTTTGGGGTTATAGTAGGTCATATTGAGATAAAATCATAGCCTGAATATTTAAGATTTATACTTTTCCTAAAATGTAAGAGTTGGGAAAATATTTTCTAACCTTTACATTGCATGTCTTGATATTCTATCTTTTAGAAAAGGATACTATAGTGTTTTAATGTTGATGCTGTTTCCATTCAGTTAATTTTTTGTTTGAGAGGCAAAAAGGTTTGGCTTTGACTGGAGATTATTAAGAAATGAATATTTCAGATGGTTGCCCACAAGTTCTGTTTTTCTTAGGTACTTATTTTCTGTAAATGAATAATCACACGAAGTTTAAGTCATTAAAATTTCAGTTAATTTACAGAATGATATAGATTTTCAGAGGTCTTAAAGTTCATGGAACTTTAGAAAATTGAGAAATGCCCTCTCTTGACACTTTGTCTACTGAGTTATTTGGTTTTCTGATTTAAATTTGTGTTTAATTAGTTATTAGTGTGCAATAGCCTACAGAGAATTGAAGTGAATGCCCTCTGATTGTGAGACAATTTGGCACTTTTCAGGGAGAGTGAATTTAGGGTTTATTGACTAACAGGCTCTAGCCTCTTCTAAAGCATCTCACCTCCCATGATAACTCTCTAGAAATCATCAGTCCCTGAAAACACTGAGATCAGACACAGCAGAAACCACATGTCCCGCTCCTAGGAGTTTGCAGCTCTGTGACACACCATAGATATTTCGTCTCGTTTCCCATATGTAATCTGTTTGGGTGAAGGAGAAGGGACAAAATGGAGGAAGGTGAACAAGATGGCACAGTCCCGATTGCTTCTGGGTTCTTCATCACCAACTTTCCTGCGCCGGGAATGTGCAGGACAACCGACCATGCGCCAGGTGACGTCAATCTGAAGAGATCGAAACTTACCCGGCCACGCCTATGGAGACGCCCCTATCATGCCCTCATCCTGCCCACTGCCCTCCCCCTTCCAGTAACAATGCATAAAAGTCTGCCACCAGCAGGAGCTGGCGTGACTTCTTTGGCCCCTCCTACTTGTGGACTGGAGAACATCACCCAAGAGCGCCGGTGTGACTTCCCTGGCCCCATACCTGAGGACCAGAGAACCTTGCCCGAGAGTGTGTGCATATTTGCAATAAAAGGCTGCCGCTTTCTTATGTACTTTGGCCTCATGTTTAACTATTTAGCTCTCCCAAATTAAATTAAATTAAATTAAGACATAATCCACTTAGTCTTATGTGAAAAAATGAGCAGGAAGTTAACATGAGGAACTGAACATAAAAGCTAGTGAGTGAACCAGTAAAAAAAAATTGAGGTTTCTATCTGTACATCTTTTGGTCTCTGACAGCTGTTCTTTGCTTATAAAGGCGATGCTCCTCTGGCAACACACCCAGAAGTGACCAGAGACTTCCAAGTCAAGGTGAAACACATGCTTTTTTGCTAGTTAGGGGAGTGTCCTTTTACCTGTTCCCCAATATTTGGGAAAGATATTTCAAATATGAGTATTTAATTAAGAAATAGAAACACATACTGATGAGTTAGCTGAATGAGCTCCTTGGCTCCAAATACTTAAAGTCCATTTCATAATATAGGGTTAAGAGTTTAGAAACATTTTTCACAGAGTCCCACACTATATTTTTGAAATTGAGGCTGCTCTTTGAAGGATGCAATGTAATGGTGGCATTTTGGATTAATAATATTCCATCACCTAGAATAGAGCTTATATATTAAACTGTTCCTATGAGGAAAGATTACTTCGGCATTTAAATTTGCTGCTTCATTTTACCTTTTTTGAAAAAGAACAGAATTTCCTTTAGTTGTGACTTTGGATCTTCCTGCTGGGGTTTTACAAATCTGACAATGGAAGTTCTGGCTCATAACGTCAGAAGGTTTTTACAAGTTATAGGTCAAAGGAAACACACAGAGATGCACATAATGAGAACTTACCCTCAGGTGCACTAATGGTACAACTCCCTTCTCCTTTCTCTGCCAAAGTCACGGAATACAAGATTCTGTTCTTAAATGCTTTAAACCAAATTGTCTTTTTGGGTAGGCAGAATAAATAGGAGTCAAACAGAAGCACAACAGCCTAACAAAGTTTTGCTGAACTCAATCCATAATCAGTCAGTCTAATCTTGGCTTCAAACTTTTAGGGATATAAATGCTTTAGCAACAGTATTTTTCCCAGAAGAAATATAACTTAAACACATATTATAAGGTAAGGAGCTTCATTTTAAATCTCTAGTCATGATCACTGGGGAAGACTTGTCAAAAACCTTTCTTTTTCTTATTAGCAACCACCAGGCAGCAGATAGTGTCAGTTTCTTCAGAGCATTTTTATAGAACGGGTCACCTTTTTGTGGAAAAGCAAATCACTTCACTTAGAAAGAAGGTTGTGACTGGGCCCAAAATTTTCTATGAAATGTACTTTCTCATTAAAGGAGAAAGACGGCCAGGAGAAGTCTTTACTGATCATTAATGAAAACACATATTAGAAAAACCTAATAAGTCAATTTTGAATCAATAGGGAGTAACTGTAATTTCTCATGTGATTATAAACATTTATATTTGAGGCTACATAAGATTTTGTTTGATAATTTGCTTATTATTTTTTAGATTATAGGCCCATAGACATGACTGTCTGATCTTTTTCCATTTAAGTGTATACATTAGCAGTTAAAAGATGAGAGGCATCGCTGGAGGAGAAGGGGCTCAAAAGACCACAGGGAATAGATCTTGTTAGAATGTGTCAAATATTTCACAGATATTTACTTCAAAAACATATACAGATGACCTATATGATCTAAAACTCTATTTTTTTAATTAAGAATTTTTTTCGGGAACCAATCAATTATGCCATAATTCTAAATGAAGTGACTTGCTTCTCTAAATTCAAATTCAAAATTTACTATTTAGAATCCAAATTAAATTAAGCCCATTATCTTCTGGCTAAAACATCCAGCACTTCAGCAACAAAATACATGTTGAATGAATATATTTTCTTGTTACAAAGGTTGAGTAGAGTTCAGGGTTTTTATTTTTAATCTTTAAGATATATACCTTATACTGAATTCTGATTACATGAATATTTATACATAACATAAAACATAGGAAGATGTCTTTTAAAATTGCTAATATGCTTGCTCCAGTGTTAAGCAAGTCAACCAACTCTCTTGGCCTCAGTTTCTTATATGTAGAACAATCTTCTCTGTTAAAATTATTCTCTGGAAAAATCTGAAATTTCTTGATGTTTTTTCCTATTCAGTCAATAATAAAAGTCTATTTTTTTTCTCATCTTAAAGTAAAAGAATAATCACAAGGGAAAACGTTAATATTAGTGATAAATATGGAGCATGGGTTATTAAAGGCCTTTAATGATTTGACAACAGTTAAAAGCCTTTGGGTTGTGGTTCCATTTTTTTTCTAATTAAATCAAATTATCAGTCACAGCCAGAAATGGAATGGTGTTGCAGTTTTTTTTGAGGGGGGTGGGCAATGGAAAACAAATTTGTGAGAGTTCAATTAATTTCCCTGCCACATAAATTAGGTAAAAGTTACAGTATTATTATTTTTAGGTAAAGAGACTCTGAATCATGTTTTCGTTTAATAAGAGACAATGTCCAAAATTGATTCAGCGTATACTCTACCTTACAAAACTCCCTAGGGATGCAGTGTATACAAACAATGCCTTTGTCTGAGGAAAAAGTGGTTTACAGAAGGCAGAAGACTACCCCAGAAGTAGATGGCTTTCAAAGACACTGCATCAAAGATGGTTGAGTAAATAACTAGCTTTTTTGAAATATTGGAATCTATACAAGAATTTCTACAGAATTACATGTAGGACTATTTTATTAACTTCTTGTGAGAACAAAGAAAATTCTTTGTTTTATACACCCCACAACTTTATTGATATAAAAGGTTACCACTAATTGGAATAAATTCTTACCTTCCCCATTGTAAGTCAGTGCTGTTCAAAATTTCTGATAATGTGGCAAGAGTAGCCTCACTTTCATCTATTAATGTCATCTCTTGTGTGCCTGCAAAATTTGCCAGAACTGATTAGAGAAGATATTAAATGATAATTGGACATTTAGTGCTCGTCAAACAGAAAGTGACAGATGGGGCACTAATTAAATTATAGTTTTGACATTATTCACAATGGTTTATGACTCTTCGGTGATGACCTTCATGCATCTCTTCTCCATATTTTTTTTCCTTTGGTGGGAAGGAAGGATAGGATGTTGATTGGTAGAAACAAAAATCATATTTTAAAAACACTGAGCATAGCAGAGATGTTTAAAGTATGAAATTTCTAAACTTATCTATTAAGATAAAACACTGATCTGTGCTGAAGTGAATAATCATAAAGCAAAAGGAAAATTCACTATGAAACTAATGGAGTGGGAAGAAAATATCTAGGAAATCCTAAAAAATACACAAAGATCAAAACGCAACAAATCTATTTCTAGGAAGGGTAAAGACCTTTATTCTAATTTGAATTAAAAAATATAATTTTGATATCATATATGAGAATGTAGTGCTTTCTGATAATGCCTTTTTGTGTGTTAATTCAAGCTTGTATTACTAGTTACCTCCACCAGCTAAATGAAGAGCCTTGTTAACATGGAAGGGGAGGGGGGGAATTAAAAGAAATTATAAGCCACAGTTGCTAAATCAGAACTGCATTTTCCTTTTCAATTAAAAGAAAAAGCATAGTGTTGATTACTTTCTAACTTTAGTTTCACTCCAGTGTTTAGTAGTTGTCTAAACAAAAAAATATTTAAAGACTTGGATGCTTAGCTTTAGATTCCCATAGTGAACCCGCTCTGTCTAGTGATTAGCTATAGTCTAAATTTAAAATTAAATCATTTTGTATAATGTCTCTTCCCTGTAATTTTCAAGGTACACTTTCTACTGACATATGCACTGCTTTAGTTACTATTAATGAGATTTAGGTCTGATGACTCATTAGAACCCACTTCCTCTCCTACCCCTCTCTACAATGAGTAACACAGGAGGGAACATGATTTGTTCTGACTGATGTAAATATATATGAATATATAATTTGTTTAGATTATTCTGCCTAAATATGTAATTTAGACATGATAACCAACTAGCCTATTCAATATAAGGGGTTAAATGGAATGGACACAGTCATGAGATTCCAGTTGTGCCTGGCTATCCCTGGCTACTACTGTGAATTTGGAGAAGTATGTTGCCGTGTTCCTTAATGAAATGCAAATGTATTCACTTAATACAACTGAACAATAGCATTTAGAAAATTTTCTGGTTACTAGTAGGCTACTCAGGTATTCAAAACTTTTATGATATTTCATGTTTGTTGTTAAATAGTAAAAGTCTAAATACGCAGGCTGCAGATACAGGTGTTAAGGATGTTCGTGTATAATGCCTTTTTTTTACCTTTTTTTTTTTTTTTTTTGAGACGGAGTCTTGCTCTGCCGCCCAGGCTGGAGTACAGTGGCCGGATCTCAGCTCACTGCAAGCTCCGCCTCCCGGGTTCACGCCATTCTCCTGCCTCAGCCTCCCAAGTAGCTGGGACTACAGGCGCCTGCCACCTCGCCCGGCTAGTTTTTTGTATTTTTAGTAGAGACGGGGTTTCACGGTGTTAGCCAGGATGGTCTCGATCTCCTGACCTCGTGATCCACCCATCTCGGCCTCCCAAAGTGCTGGGATTACAGGCTTGAGCCACCGCGCCCGGCCCCCCTTTTTTTTTTTTTTGTAGATAGAGTTCTGCTTTGTTGCCCAGGTTGGAGTGCAGTGGCACTATCTCAGGTCACTGTAACCTCTGCCTCCCAGGCTCAAGCAATTCTTGTGCCACAGCCTCCCGAGTAGCTGGGATTACAGGACTGTGCCTGGCTAATTTTTGTATTTTTAGTAGAGACAGGGTTTCACCATGTTGTCCAGGCTGGTCTTGAACTTCTGCCCTCAAGTGATCTGCCGACCTCAGCCTCCCAAAGTACCGGGAATACAGGCATGAGCCACCACACCCAACCCGTTACTGCCTTTTTATTAAGCATTATTCTACTGCCATTTCTCTATCTCTTGCTAAATATAAGCAGCATGATGTACTCTGCTCTCCTGTTCTTTTAACTCCATTGAGCTTCTTCTTTTCTTCATTTCTTCTTCCCTTCCCTTCCTTCCTTCTGTCTTTCTCTTTCTTTTCTATTTATTATTGTATACAGTTTTTCTGTCACTTCATGACAGAAATCGATCCTTGGCAATTTCCTTGTTTTGCAAACATCATAGAATATACTTACATAAAACTGAATGATACAGCCTACAACATAACTAGACTAGGTGGTATAGTTTATTGGTCCTAGACTATAAGCCTGTGCTAAATACTATAGGCAGTTTTTATAAAATGGTAAATATTTGAACATCTAAATAATAAAAAAGAATGCAGTAAAAATATGGTATAAAAACATGGTACATCTCTATAGGGTGCTTACCATAAATGGAGCTTGCAAGACCGGAAATTGTTCCAGGTGAGTGAGGAGTAAATTTGAAATGATAGGACATTGCTGTATACTAAAATAGACTTTATAAACACTATATATTTGGCTACACAAAATTTATAAAAAGTATTTTTCTTTCTTCAATAATACATTAGCTTATTGTAATATTTTTACTTTATATAATTTTTATCTTTTGGACTCTTATAATAACACCTAGCTTAAAACACAAACACACTGTACAGCTGTACAAAAATATTTACTTTCTTTATATTCTTATTCTGTAAACTTTCTCCTATTTTTAAATTTTTACCTTTAAAACCTTTTAATAAGACCCCCAAAATGCAGAAAACAAAAGCAAAAACAGACAAATGGAATTACATTAAACTTAAAAGTTTCCTCACAGTAGAGGAAACAATCAGTACAGTGAAGAGACAACCTATGGTATGGGAGAAAGTATTTGCAAACTATGCATCTTGAAGGAGTTAATACCTAAAATATATAAGAAACTCAAACAACTGAATTGCAAAAAAAAAAAAAAAAAAAAAAAAAAAAATTCAATTAACAAATGACCAAAAGACCTGAACAGATACTTCCGAAAGAAGACATAAAAATGGTCAACAGATACATAAAAAATCTTCAACATTACTAATTATTAGGGAAATGCAAATCAAAACTACAATGAGATATCACCTCACCCTATTTAGAATGGCTATTATCAAAAAGACAAAAAATAAATGCTGACAGGATGTGGAAAAAGATCTCTTATGCACTGTTGGTGGGAATGTAAATTAGCACAGTCATTACGGAAAACAGTGTGGGAAGTTCCTCAAAAAATTAAAAATAGAGCTACCATATGATCCAACAGTTTCATTTCTGAGTATATGTCCTAAGGAAATGAAATCAGTATGTTAAGGAAATATCTACACTCTTATGTTTTTTATTGCAGCACCATTTCATCCACAATAGCCAAGATATGGAATCAACTTAAATGCCCATGTACAGATGAGTGGGTAAGGAAAATGTGGTGTGCACACACACATACACACACACACACAAATGGAATACTGTTCAGCCTTAAAACAGAATGAATCTCCTTTATTCGTGGCAACATGAATGAATCTGAAGGACATTATGTAAAGTGAAATAAGCCAGGCACAGAAAGACTAACAATGAGTGTTCTCACTCATATGGGAAACTAATTGATTTCATAGAAACAGGGAGTAGGATGATGATTAACAGAGGCAGGTGCGGTGTGGGGAGCAAGGAATGAGATTGGTCAATGAGTAAAACATTACGTTAGACAGGAAAGATAAATTCTGCTGTTCTATTTCAGAGTAAAGTGAAAATAACAGTGTTGTGTATATTTCAAGATAGCTCCAAGAAAAGATTTTGAGTGTTGTCACTAGAAAGAAATAATAAATGTTTAAAGTGATGGGCATGGTAATTACACTGATTTGATCTCATGCAAAGTACACATGCACTGAAATGTCACACCATACTCCTGATATAGCTTGAATGATTTTCCTCTCCAAATTTCATGTTGAAATGCAATCCCCAGTCTTGAAGATGGCATCTGGTGGGAGGGGTTTGGGTCATGAAGGTGGATCCCTCATCTCAATGGGTTGGTGCTGTCCTCATGATATTGATTGAATTCTCACTAGATCTCGTAATTTAAAGTGTGTGGCACCTACTCCTTTGTTATTTGGCTCCCACTCTTGCCATGTGATGTGCCTGCTCCCATTTCACCTTCCACCATGAGTAAAAGCTTCCTGAGGCCTCCCCGGAAGCCATGCATGCTTCCTGTACAGCCTGCAGAACTGTGAGCCAATTAAATATCTTTTCTTTAAAGTTACTCAGTCTCAGGTATTTCTTTGTAGTTAGCCAAATGGACAAATACAACTCCATAACTAAGTATATTATGTGCCAATTCTAAATTTAAATATTAATAATTTTTGATAAAAACTAAGATACAAAAACACTCAGTTTACACAAAGTCAGGGTCATCAATATCTCTGTCATCCACATCTATATCTTGTCCCACAGAAAGGTCTTCAAGGGCAATAACATGCATGGAGCTGTCATTTCCTGTGATAACAATGTCTTCTGGAATACCTCCTGAAGGACTTGCCTGAGGCTGTTTTACAGTAAACTTTTTAAAAACATAAGTAGAAGTACACTCTAACAATAAATAGTATAGTAAATACATAAACCAGTAACATAGATGTTTATGTTTTCATATCAAATATTGTGTACTGTATATAATTGTATATGCTATACTTTTACAGAGCTGACCATGCAGTAGTTTTGTTCACACCAGCAACATCACGTGAGGAAAATGTTGTGCTATGACATTATATTACAATGACTATGATGTCATTAGACATAAGGAATATTTCAGCTTAATTGCAATTTTATGCGACCACCATTATATAGGTGGTCTATTGACTAAAAACATCATTATGCCACATATAACCATACATTTAAGATATACAGAATGTTTATACATATATATATGTATATATAGAAATACATGGCGAGGTGACTACTACAGTTGAGTAAATTAACATATCCATTGTCTCAGTTACCATTTATGTGAGTATGTGCCCACAAATGTGCATACACTCATCTCTTACCACATAAGATCACCTAAAATCTACTTTCTTAGCAAATTTCTGTACATAATGCAGTATTATTAACTAGAGTCATCATGTGGTACATTGGATCTATAAACTTATTTATTCTAGATAACTGTATCTCTTTACCATTTTATCTGTATCTTCTGATTTCCCTTCCCTCCCACTCCTGACAATCATCTTTCTATTCCTTGTTTTTATATAGTTGATTTATTTCTCTTTTATATCTTCCACATATAAGTGAGATCATGCAGTATTTTTCTTTCTCTCTCCAACTTATTTCATTGAACATGTCCTCTAGCTTCATCTGTGTTCTTGCACATGGCAAGATCTCCTTTTTCTCTTGAAGGTAAATAGTATTCCATTGCGTATATAGAGCACAATTTTTTTATCTATTCATACTGACCATCATGTAGATTATTTTGATATCTTTCCCATTGTGAATAATATTGCAATGATCGTAGGAATGCAAATATCTTTACTTCATGTTTCTCTTCAGATTGTACACATCTTTCACTTGTTATTTCAGTATAGATTTTAAATAAAGATGTTATCCTAGTTTATTATATATTAGAAACATTTCAGATTAGTTTTCTATTGCTACTGTAAAAATATTACCATGTTTTATTACCTTAAAGAAAAACAAATGTATTATCTTTGCAGATAATATTTCCATATAGGAGTTGGATAATAATTCCAACTCCTACAGATTGGAAGTCTAATGCAGGTCTTGGAAAACTCAAGGTATCAGCAGATCTGCATCCCATTCTGGAAGCTGCAGGGTGATATCTGTTTACTTGCGTTTCCCAGCTTCAGGAGGCCAAACACATTCCTTGGCTTGTGGCCCCCTTCTTTAATCTTCAAAGGAAGAAATTTGAATCTCTTTGACCATTTTCTGTAGTCACAGCTCCCTCTGACTCTTGCATTCTGCCTCCTTCTTTCATATTCAAGGATTCTCATGATTATCATTTGCCCACCTGGATAATCTCTGTGTTAAAATGTAAGCAACCTTAGATGAATCTCATCTGCAATCTAATTCCCCTTTGCCATGTAAAATAACATGCACAGCTTCTGGAGATTAGGATGTGGGCATATTTGGGCTTAGAAGAGTGGAGCATTATTGTGCCTAACACATTCTTAAGTAAATTTTTCTTTCTTCCCCTTGAGTATGAGTAAGCTAAGGAAATATTGCCTGGCAGAGATGCTCTGGTGACTTCTTTTGCTGAATAGGTAAGAATGGTTTTATTTTTTTATTTTTAATTGAACAAATAGCAATTGTATATATTTATGTGGTACAATGTAATGTTTTGATATATGTATGCATTCTGGAATGGTCAATAAGCAATACATTACTGATTATTGAGACATTTCTCAAAGGAAGACATATAAATGACCAACAGTTATAAGAAAAAATGCTCAACATCTCTAATCACTGGATTAAATACAGTTGAAAATCACAATAATATATGACCTTATAGCTGTCAGTTTGTCTGACAATTATTATTTGTCAATTAAAAATATTATGTCTCAATAATCAATCATAACTTAGTTAATATACTTATTATTAACTAAAGTCACCGAGCTGTACAATAGATCACCAGACCCATTCCCCTGTCTAACTGAAACTTTGTACCCTTTGACCAAAGTCTTCCGTTTCCTTATCTGCCCTCTTTACATACAATCCTGCCCCACAACCTCTGGTAACTATCATTTTACTCTCTACATCTATGAGTTAGACATTTTTAGATTCCACATATAAGTGACATCAGGTGGCATTTGTCTTTATGTGTGTTGCTTATTTCACTTAGTTTAATATCCTCTAAGTCCATCCATGTTGTCACAAATTACAGAATCTCCTACTTTTTAATGGCTGAATATTATTCCATTATGTATTCTATAATAGACTACATTTTTTAACGCATTGTTGAACTCTTAGGTTGTTTCCATATCTTGGCTATTGTGAATAATACTGCAATAAGCACAGGAGTACAAGCATCTCTTCAACATACTAATTTTAATTCCTTTAGATATATACCCAGAAATGGCATTGCTGGATCATATGATAATTCTATTTTTTATTTTTTTGAAGAACCTCCATACTGTTTTCCAAAATAACTGTACTAATTTACAATATCATCAACAGCATGCAAGGTTCCGTTTTCTCCACAACCTTGCCAACCGTTATTATCTTTCATCATTTTGATAACAGCCAATCTAACAGCTATGAGGTGATATCTCATGGTGGTTTTAATTGTTTTTAATTCAATGATTGGAGATGTTGAGCATTTTTTCTTATATCTGTTGATCTTTTATATGTCTTCCTTTGAGAAATGTTTATTCAGGTCTGTTCAGGACACCTTATTCCGTTAATGGTGCTGGGATAACTGGTTAGCCATATGCAGAACATTGAATCTAGACCCCTTCCTTTTACCATATGCAAAAATAAACTCAAGGTGGATTAAAACTATAAAAACCCTAAAAGAAACATAGGAAATATCATTCTGGACATAGGCTTAGGCAAAGATTTTATGACAAAGACTCCAAAAGCAACGGAAATGAAAACAAAAATTAGTTGGGGCTTAATTAAACTAAAAAGATTCTACACAGCAAAATAAGCTATCAACAGAGTAAACAGCCCACAAAAAGACGGGGGAAAATATTCACAAAATATGTATCTGACAAAGATCTAATATCCAGAATCTATAAGGAACTGAAACATATCAACAAGCAAAAAACAAACTCATTAAGAAATGGACAAAGGACATACACTTACCAAAAGAAGACATACAAGTGGTCAAAATAACATGAAAAAAAATGCTCAACATTATTAATCATTAGAGAAATGCAAATTAAAACCACAATACCTTCTCAAACCACTCAGAATGACTATGATTAAAAGGTAAAAATATAACAGATATTGACAAGATTTCAGAGAAAAGCAACACTTATATGCTGCTGGTAAGAGGGTAAGTTAGTTCAGCCCTATGAAAAGCAGTTTAGAGATTTCTCAATAAGCTTAAAATAGAACTACCATTTGACCCAGCAATCCCATTATTGGGTATTTACCCAAATGGAAAATAAATTGCTCTACCATAAAAGCACATGCAAACATAAGTTTATTGTACCACTTTTGGCAACCACTGAGGAACTGGAGAAAAGAAATGTGCACCATGGAATACTACTCTGACCTTAAAAAGAATGAAGTGGCTGGGCACGGTGGTTCAGGCCTGTAATTCCAACACTTTGGGAAGCTGAGGCAGGCAGATCACGAGGTCAGCAGATCCATACCATCCTGGCTAATGCGGTGAAACCCCATCTCTACTAAAAATACAACAAATTCACCAGGTGTGGTGGCAGGCGCCTGTAGTCCCAACTACTCGGGAGGCTGAGGCAGGAGAATGGTGTGAGCCAGGGAAGTGGAGCTTGCAGTGAGCCGAGATTGCACCACTGCACTCCAGCCTGGGCGACAGAGCAAGACTCCGTCTCAAAAAAAAAAAAAAAAAAAAAGAATGAAGTCATGTCCTTCACAGCAACATGGATGCAGCTGGAAGCCATTATTCTAATCAAATTAACACAGGAACAAAAAGCCAAGTACAGCATGCTCTCACTTATTAGTGGGAGCTAAACGTTGAGTACACACGAACTCAAGGAGGGAAAAAATAGATACCGGGGCCTACTTGAGGGTTGAAGATGGAAGGAGCCTGAGGATTGAAAAACTACCTATCGAGTACTATGCTCACTACCTTGGTGATGAAAACGTTTGTATATCAAACTCCTACACGATTTACTCATGTAACCAACTTGCACATGTACACTCTGAACCTAAAATAAAGGTTGGAAGAAAAATAAATAATATGACAAATGAAAATAAAAAGAAAGAAATGGTAAAACAGGTTTTTTAACCTGAAGAGAATTAATACTCAACCGAAATCTGAATCTACTGAAAGGGATGAAAAGAGCTAGTAGTAGTAAATGTGTAGATAAATATGAAAGACTTTTCTGAATTTCTGAATTTCTTTTTTTTTTTTTCTTTTTTCTTTTTCTTTGAGATAGAGTCTCACTCTGTCCTTTGATGGAGTCTCACTCAGGCTGGAGTGCAGTGGCCCGATCTTGGCTCACTGCAACCTCTGCCTCCCGGATGCAAGTGATTCTCCTGCCTCAGCCTCCTGAGTAGCTGGGACTACAGGCATGCACCACCACACCCAGCTAATTTTTGTATTTTTAGTGTAGGGACAAGGTTTCACCATGTTGGCCAGGATGGTCTTGATATCTTGACCTCCTGATCTACCTCCCTTGGCCTCCTAAAGTGCTGGAATTACAGGCGTGAGCCACCGCCCCTGGCTGAATTTCTTATCTTAATTTCTTTAATAGAGAACTGACCTTCTCAAGCAAAAAAAAAAAAAAAAAAAAAAAATTAAAAAATACTTAATATCATAATCCTGGAGTTTATAACATATACTGAAATAAATGCAAATAACAAAATAACAAAAATAGAGGTTTAATGAAATTATGCAGTGATAAATTTCTTACACTTTGCCTGAAGTACTGTAACACAAATTATTTCCAGACTGTGACATTGTAAGAATGCATACTATAATCTCAAAATCAAGTACTTAAAGAACATAAAAAACCAATAGTGGAAATAGAATGGGATAATTTAAATTATTTGATTAACCTGAAGGAAGATACAAAAGGAAAGAAAAAAATTGTATAGAAATAAAATATCAAGCTGATAGTCAAACCCCAATTAAAAGGGCAATTGTCACACTGGTGGAGGGAGGAGTCATAGGTATACTATCTAAAGGAAATGTACTTCAGATTCAAATACAGGCAGATTCAATAGAAAAGTTAGAAAAATATATGGTTATCAAAATATATACATAAAATATAGTGTGTCTATAAAAAGATAAGAAAAAGCAGGCCTCAGGACAAAAAAATATTATAGAGATATAATTGGAAATTTTATAATGATTTAAAAGTGAATTCATGAGGAAGAAACAGGAAGTAAAAACTGACAAAGCTAAGAGATTAAATTTGTAAGCTTTAATACCCATTTCTCATGTGTAACCCTGCATGTAGGTTGGTACCCCATCCTCTAAGTAATTCAGATCTACTTCATTTTTACAGTGTACAGTTCAAACAACAAACCTGTTAACTACTCCTTCTGAAATAGTTAGATATTGCATTATCCTTTAAAGAAGGGAGCTCTTTTCCTGTATCTACTCTTTCATTTCTGGAAAGCTTAGCTGAGGGGTTGCCTGTGACCCACTGAGCAAAATCATCCCCATTTGCTTGAGATCTGAGAATCCAACTTTCCTACATAGACTGAATATCCTTGGATTTGAGAAATCCGATACTCTTCATAGGTCACTGAGAATATACCCTAAACTTTTCTATTCAATCTGCCTGTATTTGAATCTGAAGTACATTTCTTATGGATAGCACACTTATGACTCCTCCCTCTACCAGTATGACAATTTCCTTTTTAATTGGGGTTTGACTATCATGTTGATATTTTATTTCCATACAATTTTTTTCTTTCCTTTTATATCTTCCTTCAGGTTAATCAAATAATTTAAATTATTCCATTGTGTGTGTGTGTGTGTCTGCATGCATGTGTTAAAGTATATTGTAAAAGGTTAATAATATATAGAATGTGGCAGTTAATAATTTACAGACTTTTTAGAGGAAAATTTACTTTGTCTCAAAGTTTTCCTGCAAGCCCAATAGTGTTCAGAATCCAGTTTTAGCAGCAGGGGTGAAAATTACAATCATGGAAGGCAAGTAAATCTTTTTATTAGGTAAAACACATACTATGCAAAAACGATTGGTAATACCTTCTCTGATAGATACAGTAACAGTCACAAAGGCTGTAGAGCACTGCTAAAGTATTTATTTGACGTTTATTAAACAGAGTTTAATGGCAGTGACATTTAAATCTAATTCATCAATTTAATAGTTTTCATGAAAATGCTTCATTTACTTAGATGCTCTATGTATCTTTCCTATTCCTACTAATCATTTTTGTTCATTTGCTATTGAAGTAGGTTGTCTTGAAATAGTGCATTAGAATCAGAAGATTATAGCTTCGTAAAGCATTATCATTAAAAACCTATCTAGATTAAGAAGTAGTAAGTAATTATAATTTTACAGGATTATTTTTTCATTTGTCTCAATGACAGTAAATCATTAGGCCTGAGAAACCATCTGTATGGATCCATAGATACACGCCAGAGGTCATCTTTGGAAACATAGTCATACATTATTATGATGTCCCTGTTTAAAAAGGGTTTTCTTCTTAAAAAAATCTTTAGTAGTGATCTCTTCTAATGAACATGATAAATCTGACAATCATCAAGGGAGTTTTAGTTTCAAATTTCTTTGCCAAATCAGTAGAACCCCTAGGGTGAAATAATGAGTAGACAAATAATCTTGTTCTGCCCCTTAGGGTAGATATTTTGTACTGATGATATTTCTAGTGCTGACCTTCCACATTCAAGTGTCTAAGTTTATAAGTAATTAATCAGTATTCCCTGGCACTTTGAAGATTTGAGCCTAAATGGATATTTGCTTTCTGCTAACTGGTTTCTAGTATTTTAACTGCCTGGGTGTAGAGTAGTTGAAGGCATCTGATAACTGTGTTTCCTTAGCCGATAAGGACCTCAAGAATGGCTATACAGAGAGGACATAATTTTTAAATATGGATTTAACTGATATAAATATTACATGGTAAAAGGAAAAAATATTGCATTATTAATTTCTAGCAACTTTTTATTTAAAGTTGCTCTAGTACAGTTCGTCTGATCTGAGGAAGTACTGCTCTGTAATTATCCTAGATGAATTGCTTCTTATGGAAGTTATACGTTGAGGTTAGTGTCTTCAGAGAAGGCCAACTAGCTGGATATGAAGTGCCATCAGTTTACAGCCTTGGCCAATTAGCCTCCCTGTAGAAACTGAAGATTGTCAGTGTGCTGAATTTCTTGGACTTAAATTGATAATGATGATTACTAAATTCTCAATGTAGCATAGATTAGAATAGCAGTTTACTTGATTAATACCTCAGGTAGAACAGACAAGTGGTCCAATGGTGTTACTCTCTTTTAAAAAGAAACTTTCATGTGAAGCTGAAATATCAGAATTTGAAAACAGAGCAGGGGGAATTGTTTATGGGATATGAACATTGAATATTATCAGATTTTTATGTATAAATTTACATTTGTCTCAACAACACAGATAGATGTGCTAGGCAGATGTAATATGTTTCTCATGCCTGTTGGGGAAATTTCTTTTCTGAATCATGTTTGGGTGAGTTTTTCCAGTATTCAATGACCTGTTGATAAATGATTAACAGTTGGTTCTTTAAGGAAAACCATCCTAATTTGTAGGTTTGTCATTTTTTTGTGGTATAAATATTACCATTATGACTAACTTGAAGCCACCAATATCACTAAAGATGCAGCTGGGATACATACAATCCAGTTCTCAATAGTCGCCATCAGCTGATCCTGTCACACCACTGCAATGCCTACCTTTCAAATATTTATATGCCTTCTACTGAAAAGCTACTACGTCCTTTGGATGTTATCTTTAAGTGTATAAGTATATAAATATAAGTATATAAATATATAAACATATAAATATGTCTGACTATAGTATCTTAATATTTCTTAATTTAAAATGAATTTTCATATCTTTGGCCTCTTACATTCTTAACTGATTTTGTGGTTTCATTTTCAGAAGTACTTTTTATTTCTAAGTTCTTAGGGAGTTTCATGGTTATTGCTTCATGTATTTTCAACTCCAGACTTTCTTTTTTTTTTTTTTTGAGACGGAGTCTTGCTCTGTCGCCCAGGCTGGAGTGCAGTGGCCGGATCTCAGCTCACTGCAAGCTCCACCTCCCGGGTTCACGCCATTCTCCTGCCTCAGCCTCCCGAGTAGCTGGGACTACAGGCGCCCGCCACCTCGCCCGGCTAGTTTTTTGTATTTTTTAGTAGAGACGGGGTTTCACCGTGTTAGCCAGGATGGTCTCGATCTCCTGACCTCGTGATCCGCCCGTCTCGGCCTCCCAAAGTGCTGGGATTACAGGCTTGAGCCACCGCGCCCGGCCTCAACTCCAGACTTTCTAAAGTGTTTTTCTTATGCTATCTGCATCAGAATCTCCGAGAAAAGAGGACTTAGCATCAGCATTTTAACACTTTCCTTTGGAGAGACATTGTGAAGCTTTGGGTAATTTCTGTTCTAAAAGACCTACCTTTCCATTAAAGATAAAATTATTTGAATATTGACTTTCAATATTGACAAAATGTGATCGAAATACAAGTGGGAAAACAAGAAGTAATAAATGATGAGAAGTTACTTTTATGATCTCGTGAAAATATAATCTTGATGGACTTGACTTTGGAATAGGAACTAACTTCTGGAAGAAGGCTTTCTTTTCTCTAGTTTTGTCATCTATCACGTAGATAATTTTTGGTGGTATTTCTGAGTCCTCAGGTATAGGAGCATTCCCTGGTGAGGTTAAATTTGTATTTAATTCTGCATGATGCTAATAAGCAGTTAGAATTGTGGAACACTTCCAGCAGGGAGCCCAAATTTTCTTGGTTTATGACACCCAAAGTAATATCTTCCTGTAATTCCTAGATCAATAAAACAAATAAAGCAAAACACCTAAGGGTCCTGTTTGAGTATTAGCTTGGAGTGTGTTAATACATATTTATGTCTTAAACTTATCAGCAGTTTGAAAATTAATGTTTATAAATTGAAAGAAGAAAATATTTCTATTTCTTAGCCAAAATTATTTACTTATGGGATGTGTGCAGTTTCTTATGGGCAATGCACCACTTCTCAGAACTTGAATTCAGATCAAAGACCTTCATCCCCCTTTCTTATTCTACATTAATTTTCTCAGTGTGCTTGCTTTTGAAGACAGCAACAAGTAAAATCCAAGCTTTGAAAATACATAATGTCATTGAAAGAAATATACTATGATCCTTTTTTGGTAGAGTCTAAGCATGTCTTGGAAAAGTTAAAATATGTAGGAATACCTCTGTTAGCTTTCTGCAACTTCCCAGGTGACTTAGTACACACTTTGGGAGCCAGAGATTTATAAAACAAATCTTATGTAAATGACAAAAACAATTTTAAAGTCCCTAAACAGAGTGATAAAAAACAACAACAAAAAAAATCTAATAAGAGTCAGACTTGCTCATGAAGTTATGATTTTATCAATTTTTCAATAATGTTGAAGGAAGTGATGATAAATGTATAATGATAGTGATAAAAATAGCAAAATAATTATGCACCAGTCACTAACACATATGTAAATGCACTTCTATGTAAGTGCACTTTGTACAATATCCTAATTATTTTTTGTAACAAATCTAAGAAATAGATACTATTATTATGCCCAGTTTTTAGGTAGAGAAAACAGAGACTTAGAATGTCAGCGTCAGTGATTTCTCCAGCTAGTAAGTGATACAACTGGTTAGGGAAAGTGTTTGGCTTGGACTAAGAGGCTATAAATTCTTCCTGAAAGGAATCTGCCATGATCATGAGGAATGGAACTGGTGGGGAGCCTATGGTCTCAGTGAAGGCAGGCAGATAAAAAAGGAAAGCAATGAGAAAACCAAGGATTCCTGACATCATTGGCACATGTCTTATAGGACCGGTGAGAAGAACAGTTGCAAAATCTAGGTAGTTTGGAGGAGTGAGAGCCCGGGTTTGTGTGTGTTGTGTGCATGCAAACACACATAAACATTCAGAATTCCCAGATATCATTTGGCTAGGGTCGTGTCCTATTGCAAACGACAATTAGACAAAAAAGCAAAACAAGTAAAATGAAACATTAGAGACAAAAGGATGGCTAAAGTAATACAATAAAAGAGAAGATAAGGGAGAAGACAAAGAAATGGCAGTAGCTTCTGCTACCTTGTACATTCCTAAACCTATTTATCACTATTGCCCTTTACTTGAAATGTTAAAATTCTTAAACATCTGTATTTCTCTTAAGGTAGCTCCTGTTTCAAACATGCTGTATAATTTAAAAATAAAGTTTGGGCCGGGCATGGTCACTCACGCCTGTAATCCCAGCACTTTGGGAGGCTGAGGCCGGGGAGATCACTTGAAGTGAGGAGTTTGAGACCAACCTGGCCAACATAGCAAAACCCTGTCTCTACTAAAAATACAAAAATTAGCTGGGTGTGGTGGTGCATGCCTGTAATCCCAGCTACTCAGGAGGCTGAGGCTGGAGAATTGCTTGAACCTGGGAGGTGGAGGCTGCAGTGAGCCGAGATCATATTACTTAACTCCAGCCTGGGCAACAGAGTGAGACTCTGTTTCAAAAAATAAAAATAAAAATAAATAAATAGTTTGGACAAAATACTTATCTTCTTAAAATATTTTCTTCATAGGAGCTGTATGTTACGTCATCATGTGAGGCTGGGTTTTGAGAAAAAAGGCAGAGTTTTTGAGTTGGATGTATATTATTGAAAGCCTGTAATGGCAAGTGCTAATTTGTATTTATGAAGAAATGTTAGGAAATAAAATGTCATGTGATGTCAGAAATATAAGAGCATACTTTAATTGAATCATTAAAGACATTCCAGAGAATTTACTTTAAAACTTCTCTTTCTGGCATTAGGCTGGAAAAGGATCAGAAGCAATTGGATGTTGTCAACTCTCCCCTCTATTTATTCCCTGTCTTCGTTATTCCAGAATACTTTATTTTAGTCATTTGGTACTCAAGACATATGCTATTAGGCTGGAATTTTTTCTTTTATAGAGACAGGGCCCTGCCCTGTCACCCAGGCTGGAGTGCAGTGATGCCATCACAGCTAACTGCAGCTTCCAACTCCTGGGCTCAAGTGATTCTCCCATTTTAGCCTCCCAAATACCTGGGACTACAGGTGTATGCCACCATGCCCAGCTAATTTTTTAATTTTTTGTAGAGACAGAGTATTACTATGTTGCCCAGACTGGTCTTGAACTCCTGGATTCAAATGGCCTTCTCACATCAGCCTCCAAAAGTGCTAAGATTACAGACATGAGGCACCACACCCAACCACAATTGATTCATTTCTAAGAACCGTGAGATGTTTATTCTGATACTTCCCTGTATTAACTCTGATGCTTCACCCTGTTGGTGGGTGACCTTTTGCATTTCTCTACTCCATAATTGAAGTGAGCACAGTTCTTGGCACAAAACAGTCAATTAATAAATACGTGTTGGATGAATTAATAACACTCCCATATAGATTTCAGTTATTGTCTATATAATTTACTTGATTTATTTTAAGTTGTAGCTGTCTAACTGAGCATCTTCAGGTCAGATTTGCTCTGCACAGGGAAAATTATTTAATGATAATTGAGAGAATCATCTAACTGGAGTCCCTGCTTCCAATGTATCAGCCTCTCTGAACGTCATGCTGCTGTTAACTTATCTCCAGCACCAAGTCCTAAATTACTCATCAGCTTTGCATTCCAGCTACTACTTATTCTGTTGTTTTCTCACTCTGGAAATCTCTTCTCACCTCCCTTTAATTTTTCCCCTTTCAGGCCCATGCTCCCACCTCTCAAATTCTTCTTCCTCCTGGAGGGTCAATGTAGACATGCTCTCTTTCTCTCAGCTGCCACTGATTTGCACAGTTTTAATTACCCCTTTCTTTTTGTATA